>NC_136073.1:262296671-263601671 GCF_964261635.1 Lissotriton helveticus | reverse complement strand
TCATTTTACTATGACAAAGGTAGTAGGCCTAATTCATTTATTGTTAAAAGCATAGGTAAAATCCATTGGGCCGTCATAGGTGGATTGATATTACACTGTGTTAAAGTTTGTAGACAGGTATTTCGTTACAGGGACTCGCAGATTACCTCCGTAGAATTGGGAATTGGTGTTGGTTCTCCCTGTGATAAACCACAGAGGTTGGTGGTTGCACTTAGAGAATCCTTTTTTCCATTTTTAGGGAGGAATGTATAATGTTTTGCCAACTTTATTTGTGTACATTTTTATAATTGTAGGACTGGATGTCATGCCTTGTGCAAACTCTCATGGAGAATACAGATGGCCTGAGTTTGTCATGGGAATATGCCAGTGACAAAGGCTATAAACCTGATTTGTTCTTAAGAAAAAGATCTGTCAGAAGCCATAGTTATAATCTCTTCAATATGAAAATGTCAACAAATGTTGCAGGCCTGACTAATTTATTAAGAAAATAATAATTTTAATTGAATAGCCTTTAAGTGTGTAATGGTATTACACTGGGTTAAAGCCTATAGACAGGTTTTTCTCTACATGGATTATCACAGATTATAGTGGTAGGTAAGGGTTTTGGTGTTGGGTATGCCATCGGATAAACACTCTGGGGTAGAAGATTAGTACTATAATAATCCTTGTTCTTAAGTATGGTAGTGTCTTCCAGGCCTTTGTTAATTTGTTTTTAAAAACTGTACATACATACATGTATATATACATACATACATAAGTGGTCCTTGGGCTAGCCCTCTTCTATCTGTTCAAATATAATTCTCATTGTGCTTCTTCCAATCACAGCATACTACACGGGACAATCTGTTGGCCTCTTTCTGCCACTGACTCTTTTGTACTGTGAGTTACAGCATTTAACTTGATTACATCTGCACATTCGCTTGAAAATGAGTGTGCTTTATTGTCTGGGCTAGTGGTCAGCCTTAGTTTTCAATTTTTAACTTTTAAATGTCCCATTAATTTTCCTTTTTGAGCATCCTGCAGCTCTCCAGACATACTACTGGGCTGCTTGCTTTCTCCTCCCTTCATTTGCAGTGTGCAGCATTGTGTGCGGCCAATATTTCTAAACTGGACAGCTGTTGTGAAATGGCAATGTGTATAGTGGGTCAATGTTTTAGTGTTCCAAGATGGCCACCATGTTAGAAGCATTATGTGGCCACCTTGGCTTACTGCAACAATGATACATTGTACACTTTAGCATTCAAATATGGCTGCTCAGCCAGAGGTTTACTGAACAGCTACCTTAGAATGGTATTGTTCACAATGTATCATTGTTTTTGCTGCTTCAAGACAGCCAACACATTGCTTCTGAATGTGGCAGCTACATTGGAACTTTAAAACAATGATACCCTATTATGTTTCATTTTATTTTTGCATATGCCTGCCAAGTTTAGGTAGAGTCACATTTTCTTTTTCTTCCTTTTAATTTATCTTCCCTCTACCCATCTTCATTAAACTGAGTTTGTGTGTTCTTTTAATGGAGATGGGTAAGTGAATAGTTGAAAGAAGAAAATGTTACTTTCCTGTGGTAACAATCTATTTAGTGGATACTTTATTTACCCGCAGATTCCTCATCTACAGAATAATCTCAGGCACCAGTCTGGATCTCAAAACTTTAAAGCACTCACCTTGCTGGTAGTGGGTTGCTGGCTCCACGTTGACGCCAGAAACAGAGTTAGATGACGTCACCAAAGCCATATAGCACTCACCCCAGCGTAACAACAATTTCCATCCATTTTTCCCAGCCTTCAATACAAGTGGGCCAACTGATATCTATAAAGTAGGGCAGCGCAGTGCCAAAATATACGTTAATGTGGGATCTTATTAACTTTTTCTTTTAACTGTCCAACAAATTTGGAAGCAGATGAGTCGGTGAGAAACCTGCAGGTAGCTAGAGCATTGACCAGAAGGATTCTTACAGCAGGTAACATTTTCTTCTAATGGATAATTGCAACTCCCCTTGCAAGGGGCAGAAGTGACAGCCTTGGCCCTGAAAGAACTGTCCCTGATTAGTTCTGGACTTTCCTTCTTCACGAATGCATAGCAGGTTTTAATACAGAGGATGATCCACCTTGAAAAGTCCTTTTCTTCACTGCTTTGCCTTTCTTGGCACCACAGTACCCCAGGACGAGCTGGTCATCCAGTCATATGTCCTTAACGCAGTCTAGATAGTACCTGATTGCAGACCCGGACTGGCCATAGCGGGCACCGGGCAATTCCCCGGTGCGCCGCAAGGGTGGGGGCCGGTTTTGTGCCCCTGGAGGCCGAGTTTGTTAGAGGGCCATTTTTGCAGCATAGCTGCAAAATCGGCCATGCAACAAAATCGGCCGAAAACTGGCCCTAGCAAAGCGCTCGGCGGCACCTTCAACACCCCCGAGTGGGGAGGGGGGGGGGCGGCCGAGCCCTTTGCCAGGGCCGGTTTTGGTTCCCAGTCCGGCCCTGCCTGACTGTCCACCTAGAATCCAACCTATGCAATTGTTCCTTCTCCTTCATTGGATGAGGCCGGAGATAGACCGTTGGAAGGGTGATGGACTTACTCAGATGTAATGAAGTCACCACCTTTGATAAAAGCAGTCTTAGTTCTCAACACCCATTTTGTCAGGTGAGAAAGATGTACTAAGACCCTGTAACTTGTTCATCCATCTGGCAGAAGTTATCTCTACTTCAAGGAATATGTTTTCAAGGTCAACATCCTTAAAGACAGCCATGAAGGGGCTCAAACAGAGCCCCATTAGAAAGGTTAAAACCAAATTAACGTTTCACTGGTGCACAACTAAGGGGGTTGGAGGATACAGATATTGTCAACCCTTTCAAAAAACGCAGCCGATTTGAAAAGGGACAGTTGGCCGGGCAGACAAAGGAACACTAACAATGCTGCTAAATACCCCTTGACAGTACGAATCGCACATCCCCTCTGGACAAATGAAAGAGCAAATTGGCGAACCTGGGATAACTTGGCCTGCAAAGAGTCTATGTCGATGTCCACGCACCATGCAATAAATCTGCTCCATCTTCCATAGTAAGCTTATTTAGCAGAGGGCAACACAGTGAAAGAATTATGTCAACCACTTCCTGTGGCATCTGAAAGGGACTCAGATGTCCCTGTTCAACTCCAGGTCTGTAGGTGGAACCCTTGGAGACTGTGGTGCAGTACCATCCCTCTGATTGGGAGAGGAGGTTTGGTCTGAACGACAGCTTGAGCATGGGAGATAGGAAGATGCGTCAAAGGTCTGCATAACACACCCTCCTTGGCATATCGAAGGCAATGAGAATGACTTGGGCCTGATCTTGGCAAATCTTCTGCAGAACTCGAGGATTCAATGGTATAGGGGGAGGCATGTAAAGAAGCTTTAAGCTCCACCTCAATGAAAAGATTTCCCCAAGGCTCCCTTCAATGGCTACTGAAGGACACAGAACTGCTGGCATTAGTCATTTTCCGAAGCGGCAAACAAGTTCACCTGACGACTGCCCCACTGGGTGAAGATGTCCTGGACTACCCCCGGTAGAAGACACCCCTCTTGATCAGTAAGATAACACCGGCTCAGGCTGCCGGCTCTGATATTCAGAGACCCTTGTAGGTGATTGGCAGTGAGGCAGATCCATTGAAGGTTTGCCGAAGACCACAGTGTCAACACTTCGAGGCACAGCAGGTGAGACTCTACTCTCCCTTGTTCACATACCACATAACTGTCATGTTGTCTGTCAAAATCCGTATGAACCAACCTTGAATGGAGGGGAGGAAAGCCTTGAGCCCCAGCCAAATTGCTTTCAGTTCCAACACGTTGATGGCATGGAGAACTTGTTCTTTCGAAGGCCAGAGGCCTTTGATCTCCAAATCTTCCAGGTTAGCTCCCCGCCCTTAGGTGGAAGCATACACCACAACTGCAGCCACAGCTGGTGGGGGAGAGAAGGCCATCCCACAATCAGGTTTGCCTCGTTCCCCCACCAAACTACTTCTGCCATAGCACTGGGTTAGATCACGATGGGGCGCGACAGGTCCCCCCATACAGTAGCAAATGCCCTCAGATAGCACCCCTGCAGGACCCTGACCTACCAACGTGCATACGTGACTAGGAAAATGCAGCGAGTCAGTAGACCTAGGAATTGTAGTAACTTCAGGACTGGAATTTGCACCTTTTTGGAAAAACAGGACCATCTCCTTTACATCTGCAAACCTTTGAGGTGGGGAAAAGGCACCGAGAAGGATAGTGTCCAGTACTGACACTATGAACTGGAGTCGTTAGAGGGGACTCAGGTGAGATTTGGGCTCTTTGATGGAAAAGCCTAGGTCAAACAGAGGAGAGACTGTTGAATGCAATTGTAAATGGTGAGACACCACCTCTGGTGACCTAGCTTTGATCAGCCAGTCATGCAGATATGGGACAATCAAGACCAATCGTCTGAGATGAGCCGCAACCAATGCCATCACTCATGAAGGATCATGGAGCTGATTTTAAGCCAAAGGGCACTTCTGCAAACAAGTAATATATAAAACCCACCACAAAGGGCAAATAATTCAGATGTGACTCTAGAATGGGGATGTGGAAATACGCATTCAGCAGGCGAATGATACGATATGGCCTCCCACTTCCAACACTAGCAACACTTGAGTTAGGGTCATCACATTGATCATCTCCTTTTTGAGGAAGAAGTTCAACACCCTGAGGTCCAGGATAAGATGCAGATCACCGTCCTTCTTGGGCACATGGAAATAACGGAAGTAGCATCCTGGTCCTTTTTCCTCCTCCAGCACTAACTCCACTAGTCCTTTCTCCAGGAGTGCCTCTTCTTCTTGATGAAGGATGGCAAGATGGTCTAGCATGGAGGAGGAAGATGGGGTGAAGGGCCGGAAAGAAGGGAGTAAGGCCCAGATGTAGGTAGGCTTTTACCGGTCGGTAACGGCCGAATTCGGCCGTTACCGACCGGTAAAAGGCATTTGAGATGTAGGGGGCAGAATCGTTAAATTTACCGTTCTGTAAATTTACCGATAGGTAATTTTACAGAATCTGTAAATATACCGGTCGGTAAATTTACTGACCGGTATATTTACAGAATCTGTAAAATCGATATGTAGGTGGGACTCTTATGAGTCCCACAAGGCCTTAGAAATCGGTATTTTACCATCAAATTCAATTTGATGGTGAAATACCGATTCAGGTGTGCATGCAAATGTGCGCATGCACACCTGTGCCATATGACAGGCAGACCTGCCCTTAGGGCAGGTATGCCTGCCATATGGCCCGAACCTTTTTTGGGGGTGCTAGAGGGTGTCAAAGTGACACCCCCTGCACCCTTGCCAAAAATCTGTATTTACCGATCGGTAAATACCGACCTGTAATGCCCCATTCATTCCTATGGGCTTCATAGCCCATAGGAATGAATGGAGCATTACAGGTCGGTATTTACCGAATCGGTAAATACCGACTTTTACCGATTCGGTAAATAAACATCTGGATTTCCCTACATCTCCCCCCTTCATATTTACCGACTTTTAAATACCGAATCGGTAAAATTCGGTATTTAAGGGTCGGTAAATATGCTTTACCTACATCTAGCCCTAACTTCCTTCCACTATTTGAAGGACCCACTGGTAAGAAGTAATGGCCGTCCATGTCGGCAAATAGAACAATACTCGCCTTACCAAAAGTGCCAAATCAGGTTGGGTAAGAAATCTAAGACTGCGTATCTGAGAAGGCAGGAGAGAAAGAGGAGGAGGTGAAGGCAGCTTGCTGGAGGGATCCATACCCCTATCCCTGTCTCTGCACCTGTATTGGCACACCATTGGGTTTTGGGCTGTTGCATCTGAATGTGATAAGGTTTCCTTTGCCAAAAAGAGAAACTACTGGCAAATCTCCAAAAGTGATGAAACGGCTTGTAGTCCCTTTGGGGTTCAGGCTGTTGAACACCCAAACAGCGGGAAGTTGCCTTGCTGGATTAAAATCTTTCCAAGGCAGCATCCCCTTTATTCCCAAATAGAACAAAGGGTAGGTCCATCAAATTATATCGCACATCCAGTCCTGAGCCAGGCATGGCATCTGATATTGATGTACTCATTGCTCTCGCTACCAAATCCGATGCATCTAATACATACTTGATGATGTTCCTAGAAGCATTCTACCCATCATTTACCTCGTGAAAATGCGCCCACATATATCCAGGAACACAAAGTAGCATAATTTGGGCCATGTCCCACAGAGCATGTACCTATCGGGCTGAACGGCTATTCACATTCAGGTACCTCAAGGCCGTGCTGCCAGCTGAAAATGACTTAATTCCCCATGCCTTTAACATTTTGGATTCTCTGTCCGAGAGGACTGAGGGAAACATGCCTCGTGCCGGCCTTGAAGAGCAGGATGCCTGAATTACCAGGCTCTCTGGAAAAGGGTGAGCAAAGAGAAATAATAGGTCACCAGGAGCTGGGATATAGCTTCTGGCCAATAGTCTATTTACTACTGCAAATGCCGAGCTTGCTTTCTCCCAGGCTGCTAAGAGTGGATCCAACAAGGCCTCATTAAAAGGCGGTAATACCTCCAAAGAGGGGTTCAATGGTAGTAGAACGTCCATGAGGACATTTATTTTTATGTCAACCAAGTGTAATTGTAGGTCTAAAACCTCAGCTGCTTGTTTACAGAGTGGACTGACAGAACCCCTGAATAGAGGGCCCGGCAGGGAATTCCAATGCCAACTATGGCGAAGTGTCCAGGCCATTGGTAGAAGAAAGTCTGGGGAAATCCTAAGGGAATCTGTACCAAAGAGATTGTGGATCCTTCTATATTCTTCCTCTTCAATAAGCCTTTGCGCATCTCTCCTGGATCTATTTTGAGGAGGAGGCTCTGCAGTCAGAGGAGGCAGCGCTGATGAGTCTGAGCTCAGCTCCAGCAGAGGTGGAGGTAGCGGCGGCACCAACGGCGCAACTGTGTAGTTGTGCACTAGTGTGGAGGCTGGAGCAGGCGCTGGGCCTACAACTCCCATGCAGCATGGTGCCAGCATGGTGTCATGGGCTTGAACTTGGGAAGACTGAATAATGCTCCTGGTAAAGGTGGTGAGCCTGAGGGTCGCAAGGTGCTGGGAAAATGGTAAATATTGCATTAAGGAACACAGCTGGGTCTGTACCTGGCATGAGAATTCTGGAGAAAGATGGTGTCGGCTTCAGTGCTGGCACAGACAGATCCATCAGGAATGGAGCTGGTGCCGTAAGATAGGTAGGCATCCGTTTTGGTGGAGTCAGCTCACAGGTTGGGCCTTTTCTGAGGGACAGGCATGAAGCCACCCAGAGCAGAGTCAGACGGCTCCACGATTACTAACTGCGGCTCTGAGAAGAAATATCTTTTGGGAGTCCAGTGTCCCTTGGGAAACTTACCTCTTCCAGAGTGTTTCTTGTTCTTCCTATGTTTATTCTTCTTAGTTACTGAAGATTGGGAGGAAGGAGACCTGGAAAGGATCTTGAACATCGATGACTCTGTCTTTTCTCACGGGCCCTGGCCATGAACAACTTGGCCTCCCTTTCCTAGATAGCCTTCGGATTCATACTGAGACAACAATTCACAGGCACGGGAATCATAGTCCGATCCCAAGCACCATTAACATATGGAGTAGGGGTCAGTGATAGGCGTATGCCACTCGCAAACCCTACAAAGCTTTTTTGTTGTTGTTTTTATTTCGGGACATGCATTATCACACACACAGTACAATCCCTAAAAGGGACCTATGTTGCCTAGTTAATGACACGCCAAATCGAGTGGGCAACAAACCCCACCATAAAAATGCATCCAATAAATCTGCACATCCCACATCAGTCTATGATGAAATACAAAATCGAATGAAAACATAACTTTAAGGAACTAGGCAGCGATTGACAGGGCAGTGCAGTAAAATATTTCCACAGACCACCTAGATTGATATAATCCAACTACTATGTCCATCCCCGTCCTCCCCTCTGGAGGGAACAACAATGTGTATGGTAACAGGTGTACAGGGCCATATGCTAAGGGTCCGCTTGCATAGAGGAACTGATGACCGGGACAGGAGAGGGTATTGTTGCTTCTGGTAGATTATTTACCGTAACCTGTGCCTCACCAGGGTGCTCGCCAGTTCCACCAACCCGGGAGGGGTTCCCATCTGTGTGACAGCGTCATCGATCCCTGTCTAATTGTAACCCCCATGTCTCTAGGTCCAGATCTGCATTCTAGTCCATACGAACTATGCAGAGGCATCTCTCTTCTGCCACGCCCCATTATGGCACGTTTGCTTTTCAACTAGAGAGGTGAGGGGGCGACCGCTGAGTTCCAATGGATTGCTATGCTGCGCCTAGCCAACACCAATCCTAAGCCTACAAACTAATGCTGCATCTTGGCCCCAACCTTCGGGTCGTAAACCCTGAGTAGACAATGTTTGATTGTTGACTCAATCCAAGCTCCTGTGACCTCCCGAAGCATCCCTGAAACTCCCACCCAGCCCAACAAAGCATACAGCCTGGATGTTTTGGAGATTACATAGCATTGCACTAGAGACAAACTTTCTGTGAGGGAGTCTACTCTAAGGAAAGAGCGAGCTCTGAATCCACATCAAAGGAGCAGAATAAACAAGCATTGGCATAGCCAATAGGTCTCGCCTTTGGGACCTTATAAGTGTTTAGCCATGCAACAAGGTTGATGTTGTTGCACCAAGGATATTGGGCTGGATAACTAAACACTTATTAGGTCCCAAAGGCAAGACCTATTGGCTATGCCAATGCTTGTTTTTGGTTTTACAAATGTTCTCCGTATTCACAAAATCATTGCTCTTACTCCTGGCAGCGATGAAGTGTTTATAGATCAGCAAATGATGATGGTGTAGTCTAAGATGTCTACAACATTTGGAAGTTTACTGTACAACATTTTCATTTGCAAGAAGTCCTGGTTTTGCGGCCCGGGCAACCCGTCATTGTGCACGAAATACTAGATTGTTAACATTGCCATAAAAACAACATAGGCTACATTTGCGGTATTTTTCAGCAAGTCAGAAATTGCTGTGTTTCTCTTCTTGGTGATCTTTGGATCCGTGCTGTGTTGCTGACCAGTCCCTGCAGCGTACTTGCATTTCGAAATAGAGTAATCGAAAAGGCATGCTGATGTGCATGCGTGCAGACGGTATAAAATGATATTCAAAGTTCGATCAACAATTTTTTAATGCGAAATTATTTAAAAAGAACATCACATGTTAACATGAATAAGTCCAGCAGTAGTGGTCATGAAACCTATTGCACAAGTGGAAAATTATGAAATTAGAACGAAATGAAAAAAATAACATTATGACAAACCTTAAAGGAGATTGTTTCACAAATATTGAACAACACAATAATCTTAGCTTCGAGCCACAATAAATGCAATGAAGCAAATTACCCTATGACGAAACTTAAAGCACATCCAGAATGTTTCCATGTGCCTGGTTGGGTGAACAACACTTACAACGCAACTTTTACATCGCACTACCATTACAACGCGGTCATTACAATGCAAACAATTACAACGCATTGCTCTGGGGGGCGCTCTAGGATAGGGAATAGGTTAATTTACTATCCAATAACCTTCCCTAGTGTCCACGGGGACTGGAGTTGGAATAGTAAATTAAACTATTCACTATCCAGCACCCCAAAGCACTATGCGTTGTAATGGACTGCGTTGTAATACTTACGTTGTAAAGGCATGCGATGTAAATGCATGCGTTGTAATGTCATACATCCGCCTGGTTGGACTGAGGACCCTGCTACCTATGGCTGACCCATGAATGCCTGTGGGTGGGAGAAAATGGATGGCTGCTCATGTTGACTATTTTGATTTATAAACTTAGAAATTGTTTAGGAGGTTTAAAATCTCCAGTAAGGTAAACCTGGGAACTAGGGCTCCTCCCGGTTTGATTAGTAGTCCCAGAAGGCCATTTTTCAATACACAATTTTGGCAGTGCTGTTAGCTTGAAGAACAAGCCTATGAGTTGTGTGCGTGCGCGTTAAAATACCAAGTTAAACCAATATAATTTATCAGGCTCACATAATAAAGACAAGCCCGGGAGTTGTGTGTGTTGCCGCACGCGTGCTTATGATATAAAATATCGGGCTCACATAATAAAGACAAGCCCGGGAGTTGTGTGCGTGCACACGTGCTAAAAGGCAAAAGTGAAAGCAGGCTGGCAAATGGTGTGGGATGTGCGCGCACCATGACGAGAGAGGAAAGCCAGGTGGTGCCTCAGCTCGTCATTAGGCACTTAACCGTACACTCGATGCCTGCCAAAAAGCTGTGGTAGCACTTTTAAAAGCCCACACACAAAATGTCTTGCCAGAGCCGCACGTGCGCTGGCTCAGGCAAGACCTTAAAAGGAACTGATGTTGTTGTGCTGGGGTGGGCGCTTTATGGCTTGTGTGACGCCACTGCTGCTGTTGATGCGGAGCCAGTGCCCCCTACCAGTGACGTGAGAGCTTTGAAGTTTCTAGATCCAGTTTGACCCTTTGGACTATTCTACATGTGAGATAGAATAGCCACCAGAAATGATACATATATGACATCACCTATTAGCATCAATGACCACACCAACCATGGGTATATTCTATATTTTCACTGCTCTCTGTCATTCCTGTTGATTGCAGGAATTTAATTACTGGACTTCAACAACAGCACTCCTGCAAGTGTAGATTTAATATTGTTTGTTTTTTGTCTAATCTGCAGAATAAATGTTGACACACCTATCCTTCTTAATAGGGAAATTGGGACCACCCATCCAGGCATCTCCATTCTGCCAGACTCTTACTAGCACACACCCCACACATACACAAAAGCAGATCAAGAGGTCGTACCTTCACATCCACTGCTCCTAAAGCCTGGAACGACCTTCTTCAACACATCAAAGTCTTATCCTTCCTTCTTGAATTCTACAAGAAGCTGAAGCTCTTTAAGTAAGCCCTCCAGAGGCCAGCCTCAAATAGACCTGCTACAGCCAAGATACCCTTGTGGTTGATATTGCGCTATAAAAATACAGGTAACATAACATGACTACGATTGTAGGTATGATTCCCAAAGCTAAACCAGTAGATCTGGGAAGTCCACATGACCCCTGCAAATGTGCTCATGCAGTTTCTGATCCTGCAGGTTCTGATTCATGAGCAAGACCAATGGATGGGGAGGCCAAGCAATGAGCACAGATGCAGGGCTCACTGTTTAAGAGTGCTGCAGCAACACGTCACACCTGGAGACCTTAATCGAGTGAATCGCAAAAGTGAAAAACAGCACAATACGCTCCTTATATACATTTGCAGATTTTGTAATTTAATCATGAGGAGGAAACTTCCATGCATTATCATAACCACAGATAGAAATAATTATTAACAATCATTGACAAAGACAATAGGTCTGGTGTTGGCTGAGATCCTTTTGACTTTGTTAAAGCTTATTTTTATGGTCATGTTTTCTTGCATAACTTTGTTATGGGAGAAGTAAAAATATTTTTGATCTAAAAAAGAGCACGCATTGCCAAAGTAGTCTCTGGAACTGAAGCAAACTACTTTGGTTGGGGATCTGCTCAATATGATAAAGCAGAAAGTCCTCACTCACAGTGAAGTTAACCAGTAGCTGAAGTGGGCTGGCCCATTACTCATTTGTCCTTGTGCTTATCATTGCTGAACTTTTTGCCCTCTAGTTTCCTGAAGGTAGAATCCAGCGAGTGCCTTGTTGGCAAACATAGAGAAACCCCAAATTGCCTGCTCAATAATGTGCCGCGGAGTGCAGATTTGGGCACCATGGTGTGCCCGTATGCATGCCTCCAAATGCAAATCAGGGTTCTGCACTATATGCCAATGAGAGCCTCTCCTGCGTTTTCTTGCTGAAAACTTGTGCAAATAACACAGGGTATGATATTTCTAAAATAACTGTTTTGTACTGTGTTGACTTAAACCTGGAGCGCGGTACAACATGTGGGTAAAAACATCAAGGAGAAAAGGGTAACTACAGTCAAAAACATGGGTCAGAAGGAGATAGTGGTACATTTACACTATGTAGGCTAGAGCCAAGGTCTGCATAACATTCTACAGTAAACAACTATAGAGTGACTTGAATCTAAAGAATGCAAAAATCTCAGCACATACTAAAAGTCCATCAAAATAATCCGCTTTTGCAGACAAGGGGGCAGTTATGCTGTGTTGAATATGGTGTTTAAAGAAAAGCAGATGTGGAAACACGTGTGATTGAAGCTCAGCAGAAGGGACACCTAAACCCACTTCCCTTATTTCTGACTTCAACTTGTATTTCCTGAGCTGACGGCAGTCTGTCTTTCATTTCAGGATTTCTGGGGCTCCCAGCACGCTTCGACATACCTGGGATTCATTCTTTCTAAAGAAGTTAATATTTCATTTCCTGCCTCCTTCCGTTCCGACGAGGAATGTTCCCGAACTGCGGCCTTGATGAAAATGCCCACAGCAATGGCGACGGTGGCACCCTTAGGTTCGGGGAGAAGGCCAAGACAAACAGCCTAAAAAGGCCAAGACAAACAGCCTAAAAACATTTCAACACCAGTGACGTTCTTTCGCGCTGTTTTTTTCCTGCTTTTTGGGTCAAAATGTTGTCTATCACAAAGTGCACACGTTCTACTTGTGCCTAAAGCTGTCATATTTTGAGTTGGAAAATAAAGCTGACTTTTCTTTCACAATTGTATTTTGCACTGAAAACTAGAGGCGAATGTTTGTTTCTGTTGCATCAGATGCTTGGGTTTCTTTTCTCTGCTTTATGTGTTAGTGGCTGAACTGGGGTGTAGCGGTGCAAAGAGTCTGAAGGGCCCACTGCACCCCAATTCTAGGGTGGGTGGCATTTTCTTTGCTTGCATGGCACCCTTGCTACACCACTGTGACTGAGCTATACACAACATCTCTTTTCACGCTTTTCTGTTCGGCTTCTATCCAAATAATGTTCTCTAAAACTCGTGTACCACTGTGTACTGGGATCCTGAGACAATAATGTGACGTAGAATAAAGTACGCGGCTCTTTACCTTGGGGCAGATCTACAAGGAAGAGCTGCAGCGTGGCACCGCAAGCCCTTTGGCTGTGCCACGCTGCGGCACGTCCAAAGCACAGGGATGCGGCATATTTACAAGAATATGTTGCATCTCTGTGCTTCCGCCTGAGCTGGCGCACAAACTGCAGCCATGCGCTGACGCAGGCACCCTTGCACCATGGTGCAAGGATGCCTGCATCGTTGGGAGATTATTTTTGTGCAGGAAGGGGCACCTTCCTGCACAAAAACAATCAGTACAGGCATTTTCCTCTTTCAATGCGTGCTGTAGAATGCGAGTAGAAATTAAAACATTTCTCCTCGTCGCGCATCGCTACGCCACCTCTAGGGTGGCGTAGCATTCAAAAGCATTTACAGATTTACGATTTCTCGTAAATCTGGAGATCTGTCTTGTTCCATGGGTGTTGCGTGGGGATACCCACAGCAACACTCATGGAACTCCCCTTCAACGCAAAGTGCTGCGTGTGAAGGGGCCGTATTTACAAGGAGAGGAAAAGTCACGCAGCGTGGCTTTTCCTCTCCTTGTAAATAGGGAGGAGCCCCCTGAGCCACCAGTACGTCACGAAAAGTGACGTACTGGTGGCACAGGGGGCTTGTAAATCTGCCCTTTTGTGTCTAGTCCAAAATAAAGCAAGCAGTCAGCACATCTTGTTTCAGACATTGCCTCGCCCACTGACACATAGCTTCGAACATACATCGGAAGAACTCAGTGACATGACCTATTCCATTGCACTCAGCTCTCACGCCACGCTCACCATCTCGGTCATGCTTCATATTATCACATTACATATGCAGACACACACATCCACGCACACACACATCCCTGTTTAGATTCCATACACACCCATCGGGAGTTCACACATCATTGCACAATTTATGCATAATGTCGGTTGCTTTGAATAGGAAGCAAACCCACCCTGGGTTCCCATGGCACTTTGATTGTCATCCGATATCCGTTCTTGTTAATAACGTCTTCAGTAGTTTTGCACACCTCATGCCTCTCTGATGTTTCCGACTGTTTATTCGGTAACCTTTAACTCAACTCCTCATTCCCTGCCACCTTGTACTCTTCCTAACCAGCCAAGCAGAATTACCGTGCACCTGTCTCTTCTGTAATTTAGATGGTGCCATCCCTGTCATCCCTCCTGGAGACAACCGCCAATCATACAGCCTTTTCAGCACACATTGTGACTCTCCAGTCTATACAACTTGCAATCACCATCTGCATTCATTTTCATGGTGTGATTCATTCTCTCTACCTACCCAATATAAAGTGATCATTTATATTACCTACACAAGATTATCTGCCATGACTATCCTTTCTGTCTAAATGTTCATATTTGAATCTTATCGCTTTCCATGTAATAATCTACGACATGCACTTTCTTGGGGCATTTGGAGTTCTGGACAATGTTGTGCAGGCTTTGATTTTAAACTCAGGTTTTGTGACCTATGACTTTTGGCATATGCCTCTGGCAGGGTAACAGAATATGGGTACATCTGGGAAACATAATTCTCATTGTTAGTATTGTGACTTAAGCATGTACAGTTCTTACGCCTTATTCCCATGAACATCTCGGGAAGGTACGTCTGTTCACACATTTTTACTTGTACTGGATGTTTACATGTGTGTTAGTTAGTGTAACACAGTATAAAAAGCCCCCGTTCTGCTTGTAGGTAGAGATGAGGAACTCTAGTCTGTGGGACATTCTCAAGATTGATACGAATTCTCTGCCCATACTGTCGGACTTATAACAAAGGTAAGGAATGTGACAGAAGGCAGCTTAGGAAAAGTTATGTGGGGCCACACAATGGCAGAAATTTAAAAAGGATTCTGTTAGATTGTTTTTATAAGATGATAAATGTTTTATTTGTATTCTCTTTTTTATTGTTCACCTGAGACAATCTTCTAAGTATCATTGCAAAGGTTGCTTGCCATTTTTGTTGCACTCGATAAGTCTGCAGCGAGCACCTGTAGTTCTAGTAGTGTTGTGTTTTTTGATTTTCAGAATCAAAGTGGGGTCCCCACTTAACAGAACCCTGCTAGGGTCCAGATTGGTCTTTACAATGTAAAAGTGGTTCAGTAGACCCCTGTCTGTTTCCTCCACTCTGCAGAATCCCCACGAATATTGGGAACTAGAGCAATCTACTAAGTAGTCCTAAATCATTGGCTCTCTTCACATCTATATGCTAAAAAGGATTGTGTGACACAGTGCCTATAACTCTAGATAGATTTAACTCTCTCCTAGGGCAACGTTTGTAATTTTTTACACACACACACACACACACATACAAACACATGCGGAAGAGCCACCTTGGCATAAGGCTTATGACTCTTAGAGCGCTCTAAAAAATCCTGGCCTAAATGTTAAACAGTTCTGTCAATATTTAGCTACCAATAATTTGCTTTAACATTTTGGTCATCCCTAAATGTCTTTGTGGAGTTTACTCTTCTAAGACCCTCACAACCAGTATTTAGGAATCGTTTCAAAGGGATTACGAGTTTTTTAGGAGAACCCACACCTTTGGGTTTTTCACAGGACAAAGTGTGCTTGTGAAAAGCAGGTGTAATGTATCCTGGGAAATATCCTGAAAATGAGGGGCGAACATGTGAAAATAGGTGCTACACTATTATTCTGCGCGCTTTGTTGAAAATAGCAATGTGTATGTACATAAGCGGCGTTCATTTGTGTTCACAGTACCCCTTGTTGTAAGCAGGACTGTGTTATCCCGCTAGCATAAACCCATGCACACACGTACACGACAGCCATTTTAGGTACCATGGTCTCTCAGTTTGCGATCGATCACCAGCGCCCCTTCCCTGACCCTGCAAGCTTCCCCCATGCACCCTGACCGCCCCCGCTCTCACATGCACAAGTCATGAGCCCTCCCCTATGACTCTGCCTCTGAGAATCACACCCCGCGCCTGACCAACGCCTCCTTTCCCTCCATGAATACCCCTCCTTTGATGACCTCTTCCTCTGAACCTAATTGTCCACATGGACCGCTGGTCATCCCTTAGCCTGAGGATACAGTTTATTGCCCACTACTGTATGCACTCGCCTCTCTTGAAAGTAGCCACTATTGATCATGACCACCCCACCCCCTGAGATTCGATCAGGCGCACACATTCCAAAGGAATCAGCAGAACACTCAACTGCGTGACAGCCCCCTCCTATTGTATGGAGGATAAGGGCCCCTACTGTAGCCACGTGTTGGAATATCTTCGTACTTCACAATGTCTTGACTGTAATGAAGAATGTGTGCGTGCCTTAAACCTGTGTATAAAAGACGAAGCCTCAGAGAAACTTGTTAGAGCACCTCCCGAAGACACTATGCGAGTGTCCCAAATGACAGGCTCTCACTCATGAGTAATAAACTCTGTTCTTGTTTTCCTACTTCCAGTGCCCGTCTCTTTATTTGGTAATTATTCAAGATGGGAACGAAGAGTCGCCCTGCACCAGCAGCCTGGGCATCGGGTGCGATATGGGCTGACTTTTCTACAATTGGCGTCCCAACGCGGGGTCCATCAGCGACATAAGGTCCGGTAAGAGAGGTCCAGACGATGGGGTGAATATCTAAATGATTGGAGTATACCTGCCTTGAGAGGGCCCTCGTCCGGCTGCCGATTGAATGAACTTCACCGATTCCGAACGGACCTCTCTCAAGTGACCTATTGTCCTGACTGGAATCCCACAGGACTGCTGCGGTAAAAACATGGAGAAAGAGAACGATCGGGCGCTGGAAAAAGGAAGGCGAAGAACTGTCCACATGGTCCGGTCCGGGTAAGGTCGTGACACACGACAAATTGCGAAATTGATTGATTGATTGTTTGAAAATACTAGTATTACTTATTGATTGTTTCTGAGAGATTCTCTATTTGCAAACAAGCACAGAGTCGCCATACTCTGTTTAGTCTTTGCAGATAGTGAAGGATAGGTAATGCAGACTTTTGTCCCCATTGTAATCCGTCATACCTATTTTTCTCTCCATTGATTGATTGATTGAATCGAGCATTGAATTGTTCGAAGTTTGTTCTCTTAAGGATCTTCTCTGCCTGCAAACGGGGAAGAATAGGAATATTCTCCCTCCCTTTGCCGGTAGTGAAGGGTAGGTAACGCAAGCCTTTAACACGTCGTACCTATTTCATTCCTCATTGATTGATTGATTGTCCGAACATTGACTGTTTGGAATTGGTTCTTTTTGGAGGTATTCTCTATTTGCAAACAAGCACAGAGTCGCCATGCTCTGTCTAGTCTTTGCAAATAGTGAAGGGTAGGTAATGCGGACCTTTGTCCCCCGTTGTAATCTGTCATGCCTATCTACTCCCCACTGATTGATGCACCAGTCTCACCCGGACCATTTACTAGAGGAAGGTCATCTGGCCCGACCAGAGAGCACCCCTAGTGAAAAGGACGTATGCAATAATAACGAAGTGATCACTATATCCTGTTAACAGAAACTTTAGCATGAAACAACCTGGAAAGAAAGGAATAGGAAAACGAAAATCAGTAGGCCACTGATGAACTTTTATTAAATAACGAACAAGGAAACAATAACAATACTTAATGATAAAACCTATTATTGTCCTAGAAACAAGAAACGTTAGAAGTAAGCCCGTAATAAGAAACCTGAAAATAGTAAGAGAAACCAAGCGTGACATTGCAACGACCCCAAGGCAACGAGGCTTCATTGCCCCTCACTGCCCCAAACATGTCTGTCCCACCGCCTGCCACGCCCAAATAACGGCAACTTGGGAAAGATACAAGTCAGCAGACATCCGCCCCCATTCTGGAAACTTCCAAAGTGCAACAGGTTTGCGGCTACGCCCAGCCGGAAGCAACACATATAGGGCGGGTCCTGCTGCCAACCGTCGACCGGAGATCATCACGTAGGGTGTAGCCAGAGGAGAGGCCGAGGCCAACGGGACCCGGCCAGGGGGATTGCTACGACCACCCTGGAGAGTTGCAGGGGGGGGAATGCCCGTGTCCTCGACCCTCCCCTCCCTCTCCCAGTCCGGCCACCATCAACCAGAGGCTGAGGCCGACGGGATCCGGCCGCGGTGGCGGTAACACTGGAGAGTTGCAGGTTGACCCTCTCTCTTTACCAGTCTGGGCCAGCATCCATGGAGGGCCTGGGAGTGGAGAGGCCACTGCACGAAAGGCCCAGGAGAGGCACCACACGCCAAGGCCTGCCCCACCGGATGAGCCAAGGAACCCGTTCATGGGGCCAGAGCAAAGGGCGTCCGGCCGCCATCCACCGGAGGCCCGGCCCAAAGACGGACGGGACATTTCTTTTTTCTTCCATAATGGCTGCAACAACACTGGGGGGGGATGTCTTGCACATGCCTCCGACCCCCCCCGTCCTCGTCACCTGGTCCGGCCATAACAAATGTCAAGCGAGACGCCGTGGGGTGCACTGGGAGGGAGAGACGGTGCGAACAAGCCTCTCCCGCCTCCCCAGGTGGAGGCTTCCCAGCTGCACCCTCAGCGCTCCAGGCACCCGGAAAAGGGTTCTTCCACTGTGGCGATGCTGCAACGCCTCGCCCGGCAGGGTGGAGCCCGTCCGCTCATTTGACCCCGCGATCGCCGGTAGCTGCCGAACTCTCAAAATGGCGAACGACCTGGCAAGAGCGGGCCCAGCACGAAGGAATGGCCCGGTCACCAGTTGACTCCACCACCATAGTTCTCCACAACCTTGAAGATTCTAGAGGAGCCGCGGGAGTCCCCGACTCCCGCAAATACCCCCGATGGGGAATGACTGCCATGATTGCCATCGGAACGATGGAAATGTAGCCGCAGGACGTCGGCGCTCCCATACTGGCGCCAGCCTCAGTTCGAATGACTAGAATCCTGCAGACTACAGTTCGGATCAGTTCCGGTGAAAGCACAGTATGACCCGGTAGGAAAACTGTTGCACCCCCCCTCCCCTTTTTGATTGATGGTTCAGACCACCGATCCCTTCTTTTACCCTTTAACGGAACTTTTGGACTGCCGAAAGAAGCTCTGGACCAACCACGAGTTAGTAGACATTTATACTATGCCTGGTTCTGCCTGACTGCACCCAAAATGGCGCCGATGCAAATGAAACTTTCAACTCCTTGTTGTACCCCGATTGTCCAGCCCTGGTGTCATGAGATATGTATGAAGGGTTTTTTAACCACATGAATTGATATAGGATGTGTACTAATTATATGTTCTGACAATTAATTGATTCAGGATGTGTACTGTCAGTTCAGGAAATGAATTGATATGGGATGGGTACTGGCTATATGTTCGGACAATGAATTGATATTGGGCGGGTACTGATTATGTGTTCAGACGGTAAATTGACATCAGATGGGTATTAATTGAACATTCGGACAATGAATTGTTGTTAAGTTTGGCGCATCATGATTATTGAAAGTTGGAAGCCCAACACTCATGACACTCGCTCACACTGAAGTCTCGACATGATTTTGTTGCACTTGTCGCACTTTTAGATTATGAAATAAATGACCACCGACTCCATTCAAGTTTTCTGCTAATAAGTATCCCCACATATAACAGTTCCAGCCTGCTCCGTGGCCGGCCCACGGGGTTGTAGGCCCATATTTATGCACCGACATTCTTATTAAAGATTTTTTGGAAAAAGCAAACGTAGTTGTCACGTGTGAATTAGTAAGTTTCGAATAAATGACCACTGTTTAAGGATTAAAAAGTATAGTACGCAGAGATACTGCAAAAATGAATGGTACAGGTTTTTGTTGTATGTACTTTGCACATCTTTGTACGGCCTAAAGCAACCGCTAAAAGACCCTGGAATTCCGTCTATACTTTATATGCTACCTGCATCAGAAAAATTGTGCTGAAATGCCCCTAAGTCGCTCCAAAGGAGTGCAATCTGGCCTCCCTACATACGATCCGTAATACCACACTTGGGTGACCTATGCTATCCACCGGCTTCTGATAATCATCTCTCGCACACTAAAAGGTTCATCTGGGCTTAAATGCCGAATTGGCAAGAACTGCGTTCCGGGGAGATAGACCGCGTATGTAGTAAGTAAAAGCCTTTTCGGGTTTATGCGCGCTGATGTATTCTTAAATGCTGCCCCCGCCCCCTTCTTTTTCCCTCTTTTCTGCAGGTCACTTTGGAACATCGGTTAAAAATACGAAAAGAAGAAAATGGTGATCTAACGGACGAAGAGACGGGAAAAAGGCGTTTGATTATGGTGCCCATGCATTCCGAATAATACCACCAAAAATAATGTGCACACATGATTAAGCACTTCACACTTAACTGAATAAGGAAAAGTTTAGGGTATATTTCGAGGTAAGGTTTACACAAGTATCCTCCGCCGAGAGGACTAGGAATATTGCCAATACATTCAAAATCTACTGCATCCTTTTTCGCATCCTCATAGACATGTAACTAAAAGCTGCCTCATTGTTCTCCAATTGACACCAACTGTTGTCTCAGCCTAGAAACGCACTTGCTAAAAAATGACTCGAATAAACCACCGTGAACATTAGCCTGACCAGGTCAGTTCATGACCAATTGCCAACGGCGTAAGTGTGTACAATCAAAGCCACCAGTAAAAGGCAGCCAACGAATAAAAGAGAAGAAAGGGGTAAAAAGAGCTTAGGATGATAAGGGTGCGCGGCATACAGAAAAGGATAATTTTGGCCAATAGCTGTTTCTCTCTCTCTCTCTCTCTCTCTCTCTCTCTCGATAGCGATAGAACCCGAGTTGGTAATGAAGGAAAGGATAGGTAAGACGACGGATGTCCCCTAATCTGGCCTTCTATGGGGGGACTATAACGTCAATGGCCTTCTGTTTCTCAGTTCGCTAAAAATGCAAATCCCAATGCACAAATTACTTCGCTCCTCTGCCCTTGAGTACGAATGTCCAGAGTACCCCACTTCTCCCGATCGACCCCAGCTCCCCGTCCAAAGCGCCCCCGTTTCCCCGATTAACCCCAGCTTCATGTCATCCACCCTCGAAAGCGAAATTGATGACCTTGATAACGTTCACTCCCCAAGAAGAGCATGTTTTACGTCCACCCCCTCCCCCTTCTTCATGACGATAACGCCCCACTTACGAGAGTTAGCCGACCCCGAAGGGAAATGTAAGATTGTCGATACTTGGGTTAAAGGGAAGGGCGAGTCTCTACATAAGGACTCGACTTTGAGTTTGATATAATACACTGTGTATAAAGGTCCAATTTCTCTCCACGTACGTCACGAATGAGCGCCGAACAGGGTTATGAATTCTATAGCAATGCGCTCCTACAGACTCCATAAATAACGACTTCTGACTGTGACCGATGAACTTATACCCCACCTACATAGGATTGGGGACGGAATTAAGAGATGTATAAATGTCTTCTCCTGCCAGTTTTTCTAAAACTTGTTTTCTACCCATTCAAAGATACAATCACCGGAGGAGAGGAGCTGGACGTGACGCACAGCCTGGCCACCGATCATGGAGCACGTGTGACGACCAAAGGTGGAGCTGCAGAGCAACGAGACGCGGGACGAGGCATAACTTTCAAACTCAGCAGATGGAGGAATGAAGGGCTGCCTTGAAGCCCTCGACTCGCTGACCACTTGTGCCTGAAGTCCCCCGTCCCCTTTTGAGCCCGACTGTTGGGCTTGCCTGCTCGTTGTCCTTTGCTCCCTTGGTCCCTTGGTGTGTTCAAAGATCTGGCCCCACTCCGCCCTCTCTTCCCTCGATTATCCAACAAACTCACCCTTTTCGCATAAACTTTTGACTATAGAATGAGGTTTTGCCACGGAAAAAGAAAAGACACGCAGGTGCCCAGCTTGAGGCACCCCTAAGAAGATAAGTTAGGAAACAGGACTGTGATCTAACAGCAGAGGACTGATCGCACCCTGCAACGTGTAAGGATGAATCCGAGCTGGACTTATAGCTCCACCGCCGGTGCTCAGCAGCGCCAACAAAAGAAGACGGACTCTGTTAAAAGACATTGCGACAAAGACCCTCCCCCTTTCCAGAACTTTCTACTCACCCCTTGACTAATTGCTTGTATCGAATTGAATCCCTCCCTCAACCATTTTGTATTGCCTTTTAAAATGTTTCATCGGTCACTCATGTGGTTAGTTTTCCCTGTATGTTGATGTCACTGGAGAGAAAATGTGAACTTGATTTTATAATGTGTCGGAACATTTTTCCTTGATTCTGCATCGACTAAATATTATGCCGATCTCTAGGCTTGTATGAAGAACCTAGTGGTGGTGAGATGCACTCCGGTTCTTCCGATCTGTTCAATATTTTACTTGTTTATTTTTTCTTCTTTGTCTTTATAGGCGTGCACGCCGGATTAGCGCTCCGCCCGCTTGCGCTTGCACATTCAGACGAACACATGGGGGACCTATTCTGATCCCACTCCAGCAGCACAGCCATCTCCATTACCAAATGAATCCAATAAATCAATTGTGTACTTGTATTCTTAATTTTTCTCCATTTTAAACTTCATTAGCTTCCTCTTTATCCATTTTTTTATCGATTTATTATACCCATTTCCATTCAAAAATATCCATAGACAGGAGTTGTTTCCTTACAACACGACTTTATTAAAAAACCCAATGCATTTCGGTATACAACCTTCGTCAGGGGTGTCTATAAAAAATGATAAAATAAAACAGTACAACCATCAGTTTAACAATAAATTACTGATTGCAATGAAGAACCAACAAATGTAAATTAACATGTATTGCATTCTGCCTATCGCATCGACTATGTAGAAATTGAACTTGCTTATGTAAAAAAGCGGCGACTGTTGAAAATAGCAATGTGTATGTACATAAGCGGCGTTCATTTGTGTTCACAGTACCCCTTGTTGTAAGCAGAACAGATATCGCTAAAACACTGACTGTGTTATCCCGCTAGCATAAACCCATGCACACACGTACACGACAGCCATTTTAGGTACCATGGTCTCTCAGTTTGCGATCGATCACCAGCGCCCCTTTCCTGACCCTGCAAGCTTCCCCCATGCACCCTGACCGCCCCCGCTCTCACATGCACAAGTCATGAGCCCTCCCCTATGACTCTGCCTCTGAGAATCACACCCCGCGCCTGACCAACGCCTCCTTTCCCTCCATGAATACCCCTCCTTTGATGACCTCTTCCTCTGAACCTAATTGTCCACATGGACCGCTGGTCATCCCTTAGCCTGAGGATACAGTTTATTGCCCACTACTGTATGCACTCGCCTCTCTTGAAAGTAGCCACTATTGATCATGACCACCCCACCCCCTGAGATTCGATCAGGCGCACACATTCCAAAGGAATCAGCAGAACACTCAACTGCGTGACAGCCCCCTCCTATTGTATGGAGGATAAGGGCCCCTACTGTAGCCACGTGTTGGAATATCTTCGTACTTCACAATGTCTTGACTGTAATGAAGAATGTGTGCGTGCCTTAAACCTGTGTATAAAAGACGAAGCCTCAGAGAAACTTGTTAGAGCACCTCCCGAAGACACTATGCGAGTGTCCCAAATGACAGGCTCTCACTCATGAGTAATAAACTCTGTTCTTGTTTTCCTACTTCCAGTGCCCGTCTCTTTATTTGGTGATTATTCAAGATGGGAACGAAGAGTCGCCCTGCACCAGCAGCCTGGGCATCGGGTGCGATATGGGCTGACTTTTCTACAGCTTCATCGCCAATACCTAGCCGGTTTTACTGGCAAACTCATAATGAGCACTTAAATGTTCGCTCCTAACACAATGCAATACCAAATAAACCCCTCTGGCTGTATTGATCCCTTCTTCAAACTCATCTAGTCGTGTACGCTCTTATGCAACCTCAAGTCTTCCTTTGTTAATTTCGTTGATGCCCAGCCACCCGAGTTATACTAGTCCCCCTCCTCTAAGATGCATGTCTCCATTCTATGTCTGTCACATTTTCTTCTGTGTTGGCTCACTCACTCCTGTGCCACCTAATCCTCTAACACCACATTGATCTCTGACACATTAACCATTATAAACAGTGTACCACGTTGTTTTCATTCCAAGCACACATTCAACAACAATATTGTTTCATTTGATTTACCCAACAACTCACTGAGCTTGACATTTTATCCAGACCCTTCCTCCTGAACACTTGGACAGAGATTTGTAGACAGAGTAGAATTCAGTTCCCAATAAAAACAAAGAATGTCAGTTTTGCTCTTATGACCATACAATACCTTGGATGAAAAGGTATAGTGACGTTCTTCTCAGTCTTCTCTCCCTCAAGAAAATACAGCCCTTAGCCTATAGAAAGTGGCTTTAGGGCATAGTTGGCACACTCAAATTCTCCTTTCTTGGAAGATGTATGCATTCTCTTTATCCCATTAAATTCCTTTGCACACTGTTGCCACCAATAGTGAGCAGGCACCTGAACCATGAAGCAACAGAGGTTTAGGCTACTGACATCAGTGTTTACTTTTTTCCAGTTGCCAAAAACATATAGAATGACTGCTAGTTCACACTCGTGTTTCGTCTGCTGTTCTTCTTAAGGAGTGAAAGAATGTAAAGCCAGGTTCAGAGATAAAAGAAGAAAAGGCCAACCATTAACGACCCGTTTCCTGTGCTATACAGTCAATAACCTATTCCTGCTGTGTCCAATTCCACTCCAAGGATAGGCAAAAACCCAACATTTTCTTTGTGCAATAGCCTGATAACTGGCCATAAGAGTAGAAAGTACAGTACTAGTGATGTATATCCGATGGAATAGATAGAGATGTTAAAAGCCTCAAATATTAAGGCCCATCCCTCTTTCAAAACATCTTGCTGTTCCTTCATCTGTGCATCCATCCGGACTCTTCCACTCTTTCTCTCCAGAGACTAGATTTGTGGCAACCTCTTTCCCTGGGAGTCTAGTGGGTGCCCATCCCCTCAGCAAGCAGGCCTGTTGAGAGTGAGTTTAGTAGCAAAGAGCACGAAAGAAATGACTACATTGGAAGGTCAACTAGGTGAAGTTATGTTTGCCACTGAGGATGAACAGTCTCAGGTTTATATGGAGCCTTGGCCCATTAGACAGAAGAGCAGACAATAGCAACTGGCATGGCATGGTTTAGAGAGGTCAGAAAGACAGTCCAGAAAATGCACGGGAGAAGTGCGGGAGCATTCCTGGAGCCTCCTGTTCTGAACCCAAAAGGGTATGCACTGACCACCACAAACGCTTATCACACCATAAAAAATCTACACTTTCAATTAATCCACAAGACATGCCTCGACATATGTCCAGATATAACTTCCTATACCTCAATCGTCCTTGCCCTTGAGTAGCTCCACCATGACTGTATTCACTTTCTTGAATACGCCACTTACATTAACTTCAGTGAACTACGTCATTGAGCTCCATCAAGTCCCATATGTACACTCACCTTTGGTAGTAAAGCAAGTTCTGCACCACTGAGCACTAGGAGACACACACACACTTTCCCTCAATGTCTCCATGACTGCATGCTTAGAAACAATCAGCCTTGTACCAAGTCCTCATCATCTTATTTCACCACACTTCCATCTCATCCCACTGACCTATCCTATACGAATGATATTTCCCAGCAGTTCTGTGTGGGTTTAGAGGTACCGATCGTACGAATCAGAGATTGCCCACAAAAACATTCCAAATGGCAGAGGTGGGCAGATTATCACGGCTTGATCCTTGAACCTCACTCTACAATAGATTGACATCTCAATGTTGAAATTCAGCCGTCTGGGCGGGATTCACGCGATACTACAAAATCCAAAGTTCGAACACATGAGAGGCAGCCAACAGAAGGTGAGGTGGGAACGCAGACAGGTTATTTTGCATTATGTTGAGATGATATTTTGTATTTTTCTTTTCTTGCAACTGTGCCTACGTATGTGCATAGGAGGGGGAGTGTAGGATGTAGAGAGATGGGAGGTGTAAGAACAGAATTGAAGGTACGAGGGAAGGGGAAGAGCAGAAAGGGATGAGGAGAAGGGGGAGGAAAGGGGCAGGGTAAGGCAAGTTGATCGGTAGTTCAGGTTGTAAGAAAGGTGGATTAAGTAGGGTGAAATGGGTAAGAATAGGGGGGTTAGGGGGTGAGAGATGGCATTGGAATATTGGGGAGATGCAGGGTGGGGAGGGGAAGCCGGAGGTAAAGCAGACAAGGTAAGGGGGAGATCAAGTTGGGAAGGGGGCAGAATGGGAGGGGAGGAAGCAAGAGAAGAGGGGGATAAAGGGTAGACCTGTGTCTCACGGGAGAGCGGTCTGAATGAATGTATGGGGGTCATGGGAGGAGAAAGGGAGAAAGAAGATGAGCTAGAAGAAGAAGAAGAATCAAGAGAGATCGTAGTCGCAGGGGTGGGACGAAGGGAGTGGAAGAGGTGGTCAAAGAGAGAGAGATAGGAGTCTGTAGCTTGGATCATGACAGTGCCATTGGTATAAAGTGTAATGGTGAGAGAGCCATTAAAGCAAGCGGAGGGAGACATTTTTAACCGCTTACCATGCGGGAAAGAAGAGGAGGAGGAGACGTTAAAGGAATTGAAGAAGCTGGAGGACCAGGAAGGGATGTCGTGAGTGACGAAAATGAAGTCATTTTTGATCTTCCCTAGACGCCCATTATGGAATTGGTCAACAAAGAGGGAATCTGGAAATTGTTCAATGGTGTTATGCTTTAACCATTTGGCTGCTGCTTTGGGCAGATTAGGGGGATACATGACTTTGAAGCAGTTAATTCCAGACCTAATTCGAATGGAAGCCATGATAAGGAGATGAGGTGATGGCGTGGTGTGGGGGGTAGAAAAATTGGCCACTAGGGTAGCGATAGCGCAAAGAAGTATTATAAGAGGGGGGCGCATATTCCGGAAATCGAGTGAAAATAAACCAAAAGGAGTGAGGTCAGATCAGGACCGTAAGGAGATACCTAACGAGGCTAAAAACAGGCAGGAAGGTAGAGGGGAGAAGCAGCATCTGAATATTTTAGGGGAAACCAGTGGTCAATGCACAAGTGTCATAAGTGGAGATCTCGATTATTCCAGTATGGTGGAATGTGGTGAGTTGTCATATCCAAGAGAGCTGCCACAGTTAGAGGATAGAACATTCCTCTTTCTATTTCCATAGACCATTCCACAAGTAGGAAATAATGATGAATGTTGCCCTCTCCAAGATGGCAGCTATAGATTGACCATAGATCATTCCTCTTTCTGCTCTTCCCCTTCCCTCGTACCTTCAATTCTGTTCTTACACCTTCCATCTCTCTACATCCTACACCCCCCTCCTATGCCTCACATCCCTACCTCCCCTCTTTGTAATTCCATCCGCTTCCCTCCCTCTGACCTTACAGTCTGAGCGTGGCTCAGTGGTTAGAGGCGGCAGACCCGGAAGCTGAGATCGACCGTGGACCAGGCTTCGATTCCCCGCCTCGGCGGGTCTCGGGCTCAAAATTCCACGGACTCGACAATTCTCGCTCCGGTGCCTACTCGAATCACGGGGTCACACTCTGCAACTCTGGGCAATAGCTTGCTTAATCTCCACTACGGCCCCTCGCGGCGGGATGCCTGGCTTTCACCTTGTGGACACCCTGCCGAGGTTTCTCACAGGGGAATACCAGGACGGGTTCCCTAAGCAAGCGCCAGGATGCCCTTTGGGTGACAGGTTTGCGCTATATAAGTACACCTACAACAACAACAACAACAGTCCTTCCTCCTCTTATGCTTCACAACCCTGTTTCCCCTCTTGGTAATTCCGTCCTCTTCCCTCCCTTTGACCTTACAGTCCCTCACTCCTCCCACAACTACCATTTAGCCCAACCCCCCTCCCACTCTGCCTGGTGCCTGTCCCCCTACATTCACCTTTCATAGCCCCTGGTACCTGGCCTGCACCCTCTCTCTTCTCCCCATTCCTCTGGCCTTCCATTGACCTCCCTCCCTCCCCTCCTGTACAGCCCCTTCTCCTCTCGTCCTACCATATCCCTGGCCTTCCCTTGAACCCCCTCCACCTCTCACCCTCCCTTTCTACTTCTCAATTTCCTCCTCCTACTTATGATCTCTATTCTTTACCTCTGCTCAACACCAGTAAAAATATCACTGTAACTCCATCCACTCCTTTCTACCACCATCTTACCCCACCTTTGACCCTTGCACCCCAACACTCTCCCCGGTCCCCCACAGGCCACTGTCCTCCTTTGCCTACTCCACTCCCTCCCTTTACCATTGAGCCACCCAACACTCTGTGCTCAGCCCACTTCTCCCTGGAAACTAAACTTTATTCTCTCATCTCTTCCATTTCCCAGCTTGAAGCGTCCATTTCACTCTTAAGTGCTAAGATATCACCCTCCCCTAATAACCTCCCAATAAAGCCAACCACAGTCTGTCTTCCACAGACATCACCAACTTACTGGCTAGCTACAAGACTACCAACGTCAATCCCCCTCCACTCTCCTCTCCTAACAATTCTACTCAATTCACAATTCAGAGTATCTCTTCCATCAGAACTTACCAGTTTCCCTCTCAAGGGGCACCCTCATTCAAGAATCTAATCCCTATCTCCCTTAACAGCACAAACACTCCCATCACCAAAACAATTGCACCAGAGCTACATTGTATGCTCCACAACTGCAGATCTGCAACCAAAAACAAACTGGAAATCTCTGACACTATCACCCACCACAATCTCAACATGCTCTTTCTCACTGAGACCTGGTTTAATGACTCCTCTCACAATTTGTTTGATCTTCTGATACCTACCGAATACTCTATCCTCAGAAACGACAGAACAGACAAGATCGGGGGAGGTGTTGCGATTATCTTCAGATATTCCCTTCAAATTAAAGCCTTTCCCACCATCTTCTTTCACACTTTTGAATGCCTATCCCTAGAACTTCAAGTTCACCACGGCTCACCCTTCAGGTTCAATGCCATCTACCACTCGTCCGGTAACTGCACTTCCTTCATGGTGGAACTCACCGACTTCATTAGTGACCAACATTCACAAAGCTACAGGCAGATCTTCCTAGGTGACTTCAATCTCCACTGGGGCTCCGTGGAAGACTCGGCTGCCAACAAGCTTGCAACCTTTCTCTCAGCTAACGTCCTTGTCCAACACTGCTCGGAAATTACACACCCCAAGGGCTCAATTCTGGATCTTGTTATTTCTAAATCAGACCAGCTTACCATTGCTCCCCCTATCCACGTAGACTGGTCAGACCATTTCCTCATTCCCTTTCGTTTTCACCTCTAGCACATTATAACTCTCGGCCAACCTAAAAGGACTTCTACCTGGTTCCGCAACCCTAAAAACATTGATCTTGGGACTCTGTATGATTCTGCTATGCGTTCACTTCCTAGTCTAGACCCTAATGCGGATGTCAACGATCTCACCCCCCATTGCCTCTCAATCCTTGCAGTCAAAATCGACAAGGTCACTCCACTCCAAAGCAAAAGGAAAATACCCACCCCCTCAGCACCTTGGTTAAATAAAGCTCTCTATGACTAAAGGAAAAACCTTAGAATCTTGGTGAAACATTGGAGACAATCTCTATCCACCTCCAATCTCTCTTTTGCATTCTGCAAGATCCAAATACCACAAGCACATCTTCCATGAAAAAGCATCACATTTCAGATCCCTCCTCGACTCAGCTAAAAACAGACCCCAAAAACTTTTTGACCTCAACAAAAACCCAGACCGTTCTCCCCAAACCATCAAACCTGAGGATGCTTCAAAGAAAGAAACTGAATTTGCTATATTCTTTGATGAAAAGGTCAAATCACTGGTGGATCATGACACCCACCCCACCCCCATTGAGGAGCGAAAATCCTTAGTCACTTAGCAGACCTTTGCCGCCATCTCGGAAGATGACCTCCTCAAATGCATCCTCGAAACCAAACCCTCCAACCATTCTTCTGACCCCATACCTAGTGTCATCACTATTGATTTCTATACCAATACTCTCTCTTATTGGAACCAGGCTAGTTAATCTCTTCCTCAGTCAAGGATCCCTCCAAGCTGTCCTCAAAACAGGACAGGTTACCCCCCTTTTTAAAAAAACCTCCACAGATGCTAACAACCTCAATAACTTCCGCCCCATCACCAATCTCCCGTTTCTTTCGAAGATCACAGAAAATGTGTTGCAAAACAACTTTCCCAACACATTATGGACAATAATCTCCTTGATGTGTTCCAGTCTGGCTTTATTCAAACTTGCAGCACTGAAACAGCCCTGGTGCAAGTGATCGATGATGCGCTGCATATACTCGATTCGGGGGAATTGTGCCTCCTGATTCTTCTTGACCTCTCTGCAGCCTTTGACACTGTTTATCACAACACCCTCCTTAACACTCTTCAACAGAGAATGGGCGTGGAAGGCACAGTACTTAAATGGTTTGCCTCATTCCTCTTGGACAGATCCCAAATGATCAAGATTGGGAACAGTCTCTCATCTCCACTGATGGTTGGTCAAGGCGTCCCTCAAGGTTCTATCCTTGCACCCACTCTGTTTAATCTCTATCTGGAACCATTAGGGAACCTCCTAAGCATATCTGGAATCCTCTACCATCTCTATGAGGATGACACCCAAATCTACCTCAAGATGTCTTCCTCAGAAGATCTCTCACAACTCAACTCTACTCTCAACTCTATTCACAACTGGATGTTAGTTCACCAACTCATTCTCAATTCCTCCAAAACTGAATTCCTCTTCCTATCTACCTCTCTCTCCCCGACGCCTGTTCAATCCTGGATGGATCAGCTGAATTTACTCAACAGTAAACCCATCATTGTCGACTGCGCTAAATCCCTGGGTGTCATACTTGACAAAAGACTCAACCTAATCTCACACATCAACTCCATTGCCAAGAACGCATGTTATCAGCTGCGCCTTCTGTGGGGGATTCGTCGGTTCTTCCCAGAGAAAGACCTAAAAACCTTGGTCCAATTATTGTAATTCTCTTCTGACTGGCGTTCCCAAATCTCTCTTCTCACCCCTCAAATCCATCCTCCATTCAGCAGTTCGCTTCATTTCAGGGTCCAAACGAAGTGAGCACATCACTCCTATCCTGTCTTCTCTCCCATGGCTTCCCATCGAGGCTAGAGCTATTTACAAAACGGCTTGCATCACCCACAAAGCCTTGCACTATTCCTCGCCTCGCTATCTGGCGAATAAACTGAAATTGTCTGGTGGCTTGAGACCTTCTCGGAATGCGGAAAAGTTTCTGCTTGAGCCACCCACCTTCAAAAGGGAAAAATTGTTGGCTCAATCATTCTCAGGTAATGCGGTGAGAATCTGTAATTCGCTTCCTCCATTGCTCCGTGCCACCACCTCCATCCGGATCTTCAAAGCGGACCTCAAATCTCTTCTATTCCAAAGACACTTTTAGAACTAATTCCTTCATTCTCAGACCCCGCCAGGAAGTTTGTTAGTCATTGTAAATTTGTAATATGTATTTATTTTTTGTACATTCCTTGCTTGCTGTGTTTGATATTGTGTTCCTCTTGCCTGCTGTGTTTGATTCTGTGTCCTGCTATTTTTGTACGTTCTATTTTGTAACATTTCTCTCATGTAACGTAACTGGTTCTATTGTACAGCGCTCTGACACCTTCGGGTAAAGTCTGCTCTTTATAAAAATGCATCCAATAAAAATAAATAAATGTGGTTCACGACCTGGACACAAAGCTATTTTCATGTACCGTTGTTTTTGCTGTATCCTTTCCTGGTCCACTGGGGCCATATTGTGGCAAAAGGTAATAAAATATGTTATGGAAATCAAATGTAATGTCTATGTTAAAAAAAGTTTGTGTTTTCATTGTGAGTGGCCAGCAGAGTGCCTGGACATTTTACTCTAGGGCATATACAACCCTTGCCTATAAAACCTAAACTGTTCATACCATCAGTAATTCTTAATCGCGAGCCATTGAGTCTTGGCCTGTTTCTGGTCAAAAACCAATAAACATCAGCACAATTAGCCCAATGAGTGGTATCTTTTGGGTCCTATCTCGCATAATCAGAGTAGAGTCATCCAATACATTACAAGAGAAAGACCACAAACCCCAGTGAAACACTCACCACTCTGAGGTGGTTCACAAGTAAGAACAAAGGGATAAAATTGTTTTTGGGGACCTCACAGGTAAACTTTCCGGATACAGATCTTGCAACAAGTAGAAAACTGGATTAATAGTGCACTATACTGTATTGCCCTGCTAACTCCCTGTTCAGCCACTCAAACCACACCATCTGCAAAGTGGTTCACTAATATGCTCTTCGTACTAAAAAAGAACTGCAATGCTTAGAGCGCCAATGGCGCAATGAATATGATGGCATAGCAAAGGCCAATTATGATAAAGCACAGAAGTCCTATTAACAGCAGATCAGGCCTGTACATAGCCAAATTTATGCTCATAAGAATGAGCAAGCACAAAACTCATCTTGTGAATTGTTTCAGATAGTGAAATCTCTGTCCTCTCTGGAACCCTTCTCCCCTGCCATGGTGCCTTTGGTGGAGAAATGCAATGAAATCGCTCACTTTTTTTCAAAGTTGCTAAGATATACAAGACCTTCCCCATAGAATCCAGAGAGACCCTCTGGCAACCAATCTGGCCTGAGCCACCCAGCTCCACCTGTGCTTGCTCAGGATCAACGGCCTGACCATATGAGAACTGCGCTTGTTGGCCCTTAAAGTAAAATATGACTCCTCACTTGATCCAGCCCCTCCAGCAATACTAGAGCGAGGATTGTAAGCCATTTTACAAAGTCTTTCAGATTTACTCAACCGGTCCTTCAAACCAGGCCAACTTCCTCAGAAAGGTAAAAATGCTATAGTAATGCTCCTGCTGAAGAAGCCTAATCTGGATGCAACTAAACCGGACAATTTTAGGCCCATCTTCTTAATCCCGTTCTTTTCTAAAGTAGCGTAAAAACATGTCAACCAACAGCTTACGAATTACATCGATGCAAATGATTTGCTACATGAGACCCATCAGGGTTTTGCCCCCAGTATAGCAACAAATCTGCATTGTTGCTTGCCTCTGAATCTCTGAGACTGACTGTGGATGAAGGTAAAACTGCAGCATTGATTATGCTGGATTTAACTGCAGCCTTTGACACCATGTACCATGGCCTTTTAATTAAACTGTTGTGGTCATACGGTGTTGCAGGACTTGCCTTTAGGTGGCTAATCGGTTTTCTTCAGAATCACACTTATCAGGTGATCCAACAGTCATGCTCCTCGGAAGTTGTCACATAGGGGGGTCGTCAAGGCTCTATGTGGAGCCTGACACCGTTTTAACTTGATTATGCATCCCCTCGCAGATGTGGTTGAGCATCATGGTGTAAAAATAGTGTCATACGCCAATGACATTCAACTTATCATCACCTTGACACAGTACGATGGAACCTCCGGTTTCCGAATCTGATTGGTTAGCCTAGCAGAATGGATGAACCAGAAGTGCCTCAAACTAAACATAGTTAAAACTGAGGTTCTCATTGTGGGGAAACATCCATCCATCTGGTCCACAGCATGGTGGCTGGATATTTTGGGCCCAGAACCAACTCCAAAACCAAAAATAAAGAATCTTGGAATTTGGTTTGACAGCAATCTCACCTTTGACAACTAGACATCCAAACTTGCAGATGAATGTTTTGGCATTCTGAAAATACTATGCAAGATCATAGGTCTGCTTCCAGAAGACTGTAATTCAAGCACTCCGAGTTTCTAGACTAGATTATTGTAACATATCCTACCTAGGTACCACCGAAGGCAGACTGAAGATGATCCAGAGTACACAACGCAGCAGCCCGACTGCTGTTGAATATCCATAGATGCTCCTCTCTGAGACCTGCACTCATTAAACTGCACTGGCTCCCGATTAATAAAAGAGTATCCTTCAAAGGCCTTTGTTTCTGCCATAAAATTCTAAACAATAGAGGCCCTCGCTACCATCATACACTAATTAAGCTTTACAGACCTAACATGTGTCTAACATCTTCTGAAGCCAGGCTAGAGGTTGTGGCAAGGTTGGAAAGAGCTTGGATAGGTGGCAGCTCTTTCATCTTCTTGGCCCCCAAACTGTGGAACTCTCTTCCACTTGACCTGATTCAGGAAAGCTCAGAGCTGACCTTGACAGTCTTTAGATGTGAGCAGCAGAGTTTTTGACAATCCATAATGGGTGTTACCCTAATGTATAATAGTCTTTAACACGTGTCCACCCCGTGCCTCATGCATGCTCTCATGTTGAAAGATCAGATTACCCAACGAGTATAAAATGAAGCATTTTCCATTCATAATTTTACAACACATTCAGTAAAACCCCTAACCCTTGTAAATAATGTACAGCTCACCCCAGTGGCTCGTGGTGCATCTCTGACCAAATACTACCCAGAAAAGGATCTCCCTTATTATGAAGTGCACCACAAAAGGGAAAAGAACCCCCATAACCCACTCCGGTTATGAAGATGGCTCTGCCCCCACTGTTTGATGTGTTAGCCCCCTGACCCCTCCCAAAGTCTGGGTCTAGTTGTGCCCCTGTGTTGAACAGAGGCCAAACTCCACCCTGGGTCCACGTTTCACGATCAGTATCTCTAGCCGTAGACCACACCTCCCACCTGCTTGTCACATGCCCCACTAAATTGATAGGTGTTCCCCTGCACAAACTATCCCCTGAGCAGTGTTTTGTATGAGCTACAAATGTAGGTATTGTATTGCATGTATTCTTATATAGCGCAAACTGCCCCCCTACGGGTATCCTGGAGCTCAGATATAGGAACACAACCATCAAGTGGAGGAGTCGGGAAAAAAGAAAGTATGGCACGAAACACTCACTCCTGCTGACTCTGTTTAGTGACTGAAGCAATCCCTCCCCTTCCTCCAATTGGCCATTAAACTTCTCGGCTCCAAAGGCTTCACTCCATCTGGGAACTCTTGGGGTAACTGACCCGTCACAAATCTCCCTCCATCACAGGTACTTTGCAACCACAAAACCACATCCAGATGGACTACAGTGACTGATCGGAGTCGCGCTAACACAATGTTTTCTCTTATGCATATGCCTCCTCGCACTCTAGTAACATGTCTTGCTGTATTCGCAGTTTTGTCATCCTGCCTTTCAACTTTGTGGTCTCCTAAAATGGCAGCTGGCTGCCTGGAAATATTACTGTTAAAAGAAGCAGCATAAATATCTGACCTCCTCACCAACTAGCAGCTGCTCTCTGATTGTTATGGTTACTGGTTCTGCATTCACGTATGTGAGTGTGTGTGTGCACGGGGGCACACCATAGGTGAGTGCAAACTTTTAATTGTACAAGTACATCCCAATTACAAATCTGCCTGTAGTTTGAGTAGTTTCCAACTTTTCTCAAGGTCTATGTCCTTGTGTGATATTTTCCTACAACCCTTAAATATTTCTTTCTGAGTGTAAGTTGACATTGAAAATGTTTGCGCCATTTTCTTGCAACTTAACTTTAAAGCTGGTCTTCTGTGTCTGGATGGATGCTGATGTTTTTTCTTTCCTAAAATAACTTACCTAGGGTGCAAGAGTCCCTACTTTAATATGAAAACCCACATGCAAAAAAGGAATCGTAGTATATTCAAGAATTACGGGATGTTTGTGAAGCTTTTCAACTTTGCATGTCGCTACTGTTCTACAACTGTTGCCTAGGTAAGTACCCAAGAAATACATTAACAAACGTGAACTCATATCCAAGATTCTGCTAGTTTTTTGACGTCATCATAACCTCATCCCGCAATACGTGCGTTTTTCAAGCTTTTTGTCCCGCAAATTGTACCGGCATTTGCGAATGCTGAAACCTTGGTGGAGATTTCACAGTGAATTCTGAAATTTGTAATGCACGGATCAAGGATTCAAGGTTCAATTGCTCAGTTGATTAAACAACTAATGCAAACTGAGTTTCCAAAGGTTGAATAGTACACAGAGCAAGATCTGAACCATTGGTCCATTTAAAAACAATTGCAACAACAGAAATCATGTGTCTGGTACGCAATACCCACTAGGTCACTTGGGACCGGTCTACCAAACCACAGATTAAAGAATAGGAAGAGATGCATGTGTGTCCATCTATTGTATATTAAAAGCCTAAGTAGCAGCAGGAGAAGGGATGTATCCAGCCAGAGATGAGCGCCTTTCGGCCGCATTCAATCCCTATGGATCTGGTTGCAAAATCATAGGTCTGGTTCAGTAGGCTTTTTCTCATGGCATGAACTCGACATATGGAAAACGAGCACACTGGACATGGACAAACCAGCATGCACAGAACTTGAGAGAGGCAACACGGCGAGCATGGGTATAAAGAATAATCTCTTAAGGTTTTGTGTAGGTAAATATTTACATATAAATGACCACAAAAAAGGACCACCTACACCATCTGTTTTGTCCATTTCATTAAACGTCATAGAATTTTGAGGCAATAAGTATTCTCCATCTCTTGGCTTTTTTGCTCTGAGGTATTTCTCAAGATTGCTTGCACTCCATCGTTTTGTTGCAATGCTGAAAGACTACTTCAATTCAATCAAGGGGAAGAATCTACCATGAAATACAAGGAGACGTTGGATCTTACCAGGATTTTTATTCTCTCATCTCAGACCTTGAGGCAGATTTAAAGCAAGGATTGGCATCATTCTCGATTTTCAACTCTATCGATAATGTTCACCAAAAAGGCCACTTTCCATCATTGGGTGCACCGATAAAAGACTTAAGGTCTTTGTTCCATCTGTGGTGCCAATCCTGAAATTGCAAGGGCAAAAAGTTTCTTGAGGGACAAGCTGATCAGACATGTCCCTCACCTACAAAGAGCCCCCTCAAACCCTCCCAACCAGCATAAATAGCATCCACACCCCTGTGCTCTTTCACGTTTATCCTCTTTGTTTTCAAAGCTTTAGATATGGATAGATAATTATATTTTATGGTAGACCATAATTTGGTCTCACCTCTCTGTAGAGTATTTTATTTCCTTTTTTTAGAGTTTTATATAGTGTGAACTCGACCCGAAGATATCAGGTATCAGAGCCCTTTACATGAGCCCCAGTTTCGTTACAGATGGACACATTCATTTTGATGTTGAGTGTCCCTTCCGAGACTCGAACCAGGCTCCCCAGCTTCGAGATCAACCGCTCTAGCTGTAAGGCTACATCCTCTCCCCTAGAAGAGTAGATACCTGTACATAAAAAAAGATGGAGGGCCATAACAAAAAGTAGATTTCTCGTCGAAGAATCATTCATTTATGACTTGCACTTCATTAGATTGGACTTCTGCACCAAGTTTGTGGGCACATTTTGTTGTGATTCAGTGTTCACGTGTAAACTCTCAATGGATATATCTTGGACCCCACCAAGTGGGGAAAAGAACTAATGACAAAGATGCAAATTATCACTGGAGCAAAATAAAATCCATGTGACAAAACTAAGCTGTAATTTGCTATCATTCATTTGTTTAGTAAATATACCATTGAATCCTCTTTTCAGTTCACATTTTCCAGCATTTTTACTTGCTGGTGAAGATTTGAAAAGTTTCAGATTTTTACCAGTTGCAAAGTTTTCAAAGTTTCATGGTTTATCTTTGCCTTCGCCCCTGCAGTGATTCTTTTTGTACATAGTGTTATAATACTCACCATATTAGTGAGTTCATTTCACTTTAACCATATCCAGCCAAGATGGAAAAAAACTGCAGTTTTTTATTCTACAAGTTTACCTTTTGCAGATCTTTTCTTTGCACAATGTCAAATGTGTGTAGAATTATTGTATGCAAGTTTTCCATTTGCAGCACTTTTCTCTTTACAATAAAAATGTGGCAGAAAAAACACCAAGCCCCCAGTTTCAAGTTACGCAGTTTTTCTGTTTGGGCGGAAATGCAATATTTGCAGATGTTGAATTACTCATGTGGAATTACATTGGGGTTTTCCGCAGACACATTTGCCAGGTTAATTCCACCCAATTGTCCTTGTTAAACGGCCCAGTGATGATGATTTAGCTACATTAAATGTTGTGGTCACACTAATTTTGTATTCCCTATGTAAAGGGGACAGGTCTGAAATCTGTGTTAATACTGCATCCTCAGGTTAGCAATATTCACATTGGATTTATTGATGCACTCAAATACGAGCCTGCTAAGTATAATGTAACAAGCATTTGCAATGCAATAGGTCTCACATTGGGAAAGTTTGAGCTACTGGTATTGTAAATGACAATTTTTTTTATTTATGTGTTGGTTTTAAAAATAGCGAAATTAATAGCTTTGTCATTTACAATGCCAATAGTTATAACTTTTGCAAATGTGACACCTATAGCATTTGTAATGTAATATGTGTTGTATTTACGTGACTTACATGTATTGATATAACAAATAACAATGACTTATTTTTTTTAATAATAATTAAAACTTAAATAAAAGTTATTGTAATTTATAATGGCAATAGCTTAAACTTTTGTAAATAACTTATGAAGGTTATGTTCAGTGTATTTTATTGTGACGAAAATCCAAGAACAGAAGTGAAATATTAACATCTTTTTGTGACATTTGTAATAAAGTTTGAAACATTGAGAGAACATATTTGAACCAGTTGTTGTTGAATGGTTGCACAGATTGATGCTGTGGTGGTGCTGAGTGATGCTGTGGTGGTGCTGAGTGGTGCTGAGTGATAATGTGGTGGTGCTGAGTGATAATGTGGTGGTGCTGAGTGGTGCTGTGGTGGTGCTGAGGGGTGCTGTGGTGGTGCTGAGTGATGCTGTGGTGGTGCTGAGTGGTGCTGTGGTGGTGCTGAGTGATGCTGTGGTGGTGCTGAGTGGTGCTGTGGTGGTGCTGAGTGATAATGTGGTGGTGCTGAGTGGTGCTGTGGTGGTGCTGACTGGTGTTGTGGTGGTGAAGTGTCATTTTAGCCAACAGAGGGAGCCTCCGACAGATCAGACCACATTAGTGAGTCATATAATGGAGGGGGTCCCAGAATGCCATTAGTCACACAACACGATATACACTTGATGTATGAGTTGACATATGGGCCTTAAAATAAACTGCTAGAACGTTAGCCTATACAACACTAGTCCTGCTTGCCTTTAAGTTTTTAAGATGTTCGTGGTTTTATATACCTAATGGCAAAATGTAAATATAGTTTGGTTGTAACGGGAACAAACAATAATAATCACCAGGTCATTGAATATTGAGATTTGTGTGGTGCCAAAAACAAGGGAATAATATATTGAAGAACATATTGGAGAAAATAAGAAACAAAATTAATTAAACTGCGGCCGCGAACTGAAATGAAAAGCGGCAGCGAAATGAAATTAAAAGCGGCCGGTAAATGCTCTCGGCATTGCGGGGGCAGGGGGCGCATTCCTTTGAATTGAAGCTCTCGGCATAATGAGCTAGAGCTAAAGTGAAATACGGCCGTGGGCAGCAACCAACGTTAGTCTATACAACACTAGTCCTGCTTGCCTTTAAGTTTTTAAGATGTTTGTGGTTTTATATACCTAATGGCAAAATGCAAATATAGTTCGGTTGTAACGGGAACAAACAATAATAATCACCAGGTCATTGAATATTGAGATTTGTGTGGTGCGAAAAACAAGGGAATAATGAAATTAAAAGCGGCCGGGAAGCAACAGCAGGGGTGAATTAGGGGGGAGGAGAAGTGAGGCAGATCGCGCGCTGGGGAAGCTTCACGCTTGAATGCCTGAGGCCGAGCGCACGCTGTGGGAACCTTCAGGTGCCTGCCCTTCAACACAACCTCCTCCAAGCAACTTAGGACTTCAAAGTCTCGTTGGAGAATAAGTCTGTTGCCTCCTCTAGAAGCTTCCTGGAAATATGTGACAACCTAGAAGTCTTGTCCAAAGATCACTTCTTTGCCATTCAAGTCAACAGTCATATAGCCTGGCCAAAAGTTCTTACATTTACCACCACTCCATGAATCTCACAAAAAGTAATCCCAACATCTTCAATTCTAAAACAAGAGCAGTAGCATGAGTGAACTTGCGACAAAAGCTGCTGCTGGTAAAACAAAAGCATTTTATACGTTTAGAAACCACGAACCAAAACCGGAGCCTGGCGGATTGGCAAAGTAAAGCGGCATAAAATACAACAGCCTGCCACTAAAAAGCTATTGGGGGAAATGCCGATTGAAAGAAAGAGGGGCGGGGGAGTAACGGGGTGGCGAGGTATTGCGAACCGTAATGTTATTGTTAGTTGTTTTGGCAAGAGCAGTAGCATGAGTGAACTTGCGACAAAAGCTGCTGCTGGTAAAACAAAAGCATTTTAAACGTTTAGAAACCACGAACCAAAACCAGAGCCTGGCGGATTGGCAAAGTAAAAGTGGCATAAGATACAACAGCCTGCTACAAAAAAGCTATTGGGGGAAATGCCGATAGAAAGAAAGAAAGAGGGGCGGGGGAGTAACGGGGTGGCGAGGTAGGGAGGAGGGGAGAGAGGGGCGGAAGAAACGTGGGCGGGGCTAAGGAGAAGAAAATCGGGTGGGGGAGAAAGAGGATTGGATGGGAGACGGGGAGGGCAGAGATGGGGTGGAATGGGGAAATATAGGAGGGATAGTGAACGAAGGGGCAAGAGACTGGAGTGAAATGGATCCAAAATAAAAAAAACAAGTTAAAGGCACGTACTTTATGACGCGGAAATCAGGATGGGGCAAGAGAGACACAACATGCACGTTCACCATTGAGTGTGCGAGGAACAAGATGCGGCTTGGGGGAATGAAATTAAAAGTGGCCGGGAAATGCTCTCGGCATTGCAGGGCCGGGGTGCGCATTCCTTTGAAGTGAGAGCACGGCCTCGCGGCCGTGAAATTGAAACTGCAGGGGTGAATTAGGGGGGAGGAGAAGTGAGGCCGAGCGCGCGCTGGGGTGAATGCCTGAGGCCGAGCACACGCTGGGGAAGCTTCAGATGCCTGTGGGAGGGAGGCTGATGGGTTTGATGTGGACGTGCGTTTTGAACGAGTGCACCACATGAACTGTACGAAATCCGCAATTGTTTCAGAGCTTGGTTTGCCTACTATACTCTCGTCTATTTATCCCTGCGGGATATAATAGTTCCCTACATTTATTTGTGTGTTCCACTCAAACTGTATGTGGTAATATCCATTCCTGCATTCACTCATGGCATCCACCGCAGTCAGATTGCATCTGCAAAGTTACGCCAAATAATTGTCACTGCAAACACTTTATGTACCAGGAATTCTGATACTTGTGTATAGGCAACACACCAAAAATAAACCTACACACTATGACCAACCTGAAACTAACCACTCAGAATACAGATAATCATCTAAGGAGGTCTGTTATTCGCATACTGTAGAGCACATAAAATGGACAAGCACTCCAGAACACGAACAATTATACATTTAGTACTTCCTAAAAGAACCTCAAAATCCTGATGCAAATAAACGCATCTCTTTTTGTAATACCAACTATATACTAGTAGGTCATGTCACATCTCCAGTCGCAGGGGTCTCAGAATGACTTGCCTGAAGAATGATTATTAGGCAGGTCGCATTTTGTGATCCACACAGGAATAGTGACCTCCAAGAACAAGCATTGACCTAGCCAATAGGTGTCGCCTTTGGGACCTCACCAGTGTTTAGCCAGAGATATTGGCTTTGCCAATGTCTTTAGGCTATGTTGTAGATCAGTGTGGCAGCTGTGCAGCATGTTGAAAGTTTATAATAAAATAGTGTCATAAGCATTTTTGTTACCTTATCTATAACCAAGAAAACATTATGCACAAATGACCGACTTATTTAAAAAAATAATTGATACAAAAAATGTCTTCTAGTCTTTTTGTCCTTGCAATGCTGGCAATGTCTTCCTGCCTGATCTAATGCTTGTTTGTTGTAGTTTTTTTTGTTATCGGGAGTAGGGAGGGGGGGATATAAACAATCAGAACATAGAGGTTGGGAAATAGTATCTGAATTACAACAGGAGCAGCTGACAGACACTAGGGGAGAATTAACAGATGCCAGATTCCAAGGGCAGTCAGAGGTGATGCTGAATGATGCAGAGGTGGTGGTGTGCTGATGCAGACGTGATGCTTAGGTGGTGCTGAATGTTACATAGGTGGTGCTGCGTGATGCTGAGGTGGTGCTGAGGTGTTGTGCTGGTGCGGAGGTGATACTCCGGTGATGCTGAGTGATACCGAGGTGGTGCTGAGTGATGCTGAGGTGGTGGTGCTGCACTGGTACTGAGATGGTGCTGAGGTGGTGCTGAGGTGGTGCTAAGTGATGCTGAGTTGGTGCTGGGCTGAGGTGATGCTGCTCTGATGCTGAGGTGGTGCTGCGCTCATGCTGAAGTGGTGCTGCTTTGGTTCTGAACTACTGCTGAGGTGGGGCTGCGCTAGTACTGAGGTGGGGCTGCGCTGTTGGTGCTGCACTGATACGGAGGGAACGATGTGCAGGAGCTGTAACCAACAGGTAAGAATATCATCATGACATTCATAATTATCTTCCAGAGGCTATGAACAGCAAAAGGGTCAGACCTGGGTGGGAAAGAAGTAATAGCACATAGGAACGTTTTCATAGTTGAATAATGCACAAGAGAACAATAAAGAGTTTCTCAATGCAATAAAAGTATTAGGGCCCCGTAAAGGAGGTCAGTATCCGAGATAGGAAGACAACGGATATATTTAAAGTTACACATACCCACTTACGAAAAAGCCAGAGTGTTTTTTGTTTTATAATCCTATATGATTTTATATTAACACTTTCATAAAAGAGTACTGAACTAAAATACTTTAAAATAAATGTTAGTGAATTTAGCAGCTGTAGGTTTGAATAGTCTTATTGTTGAAAAATATTTTTAAATCAACAGTAAATAGCAAGAAGTGCAAATTGAGAACTCCAAGTCTAAGTCATTAGTACCAGGACACAAATGCTATGACTCACGCGCATTTTGTGAAGTTACACTTGCATGGGAGACCGAACGTTGCAATTAATTAAAAAATTAAAAATAAAGCGGGTCATAAGGCTAAGACGTGCTAAACTTAAGGTTTCACTGAGCATGTACAGAGTGACTGGGCAACACACACTGAGGGCCAAGTAAAATCCAGTCGGGGAAAAGGGCATATTTCTACGGTGTCTTGCTAATACTGAGAAGGACAGGCATGTTGACTCTCATTAGTACAGCCTATCAGACAGCACACACTTCCCCCTGCTGCTGGGACCTTTTAAAGTACCATGATCATGTGTGAACCCCACTGCAGCAGCACCCATGTGGTCTGGGCCAATTAACACATTGACAAAGGTTCACCGACGAATCATAAAGCAGACCCGCCACGACTGTATAATTGACAGCTTGTGTACAAACCAAGTTCACCAACACAGCCCTGTACCGCACTAGATCTGGCCCATTAGAAGCACAACCACACCTCCCCTAAAAAAGCTGTGCATTGCCAGGCAGCACAGCAGAGAAATGTCAGTCACATGGGCCCGGGTGCAGCGTTGAACATTGTCCAACAGTGTTAGTACCATTAGGAGAGCCGGTGTCTCCAAACTAAGAATTGTACTCTTTAGGTTGAAATCATCAGCTGGTATTAGAACATGGTTTAGTAAATGGCTGATTGGCAATGGCTGTCCTAGTGACACATTATTAGCATTTATAAATGTAATACAATATAATCAGTATCTCCTAAACACGTGCCCTAAACCCCCCTTGAAAACATCTGTGTCTTTAAATCCAAGTGATCACATGCATGACAACGCCTAATGCTTACCACTGTCATGGTTCAGTGTCGGGAACTTATTTCTGTTTACCACCGCACACCATTTTTAGCAGCGGCAGCAGCATCATATTTAAGGTTCAGACAGACAAGGGCTGGGAGGACAAGTTCTAATTGGCATCTGATGCAATGTGCTATCTAAGCATGTGAAGTGCACATAAGTCCTGTGGACTAATGCTCAGAAGTGGTTAATTATATACTGCAGCTTCCATTTAAATCCAACACTGATATAAGGACAAAGCACTCTGGCGCCCAGGACTGGCCACATCCACGCCCAGCCTGTGAAGCTTTTAGATGGTCCCTGAAAGTGTTGCAGTGTCTGTGCCAGAGCCTTAACTCTTGCAGAGTGTTCACAGTCCATGGAAGAGGGTGACCAACTCCGTGGAGAACACACGGTGTCCACCTCTCATTTAAGGAAGGGCTGTACAGTTTGTATTTGCTTGTTGAAACTATTTGGTTTTCAGGCATGAGGGGGGAGGGCACACCTGTTGTTGGAACTTGACAGAAGACTTGTGTATAAACTTTCAGAGCATGGGATTCTAGCAGAGCTGCCGCCTGGAGAAACACTGAATTTCTGCATACTGGTTCAAAATGGTTGTTAGAAATATGCATGTCTTTCTATATGTCCCATTCATGAACTTTTAGCACTTATTTTTCACTCACATTCTAAGGACTCCTGATATGCTGATTTGGAAAATGAAAATACCACCAGCTGAGCACATTTGAAACAACCTGAAAAAACCTGAGAATAATACATCTAAATTACAAATGTTGAAACTGTAAGAAAATAAAAAATGAATGTTAATGTTAAGTTTATTGGCAGTACAGCTGGGAGCTGACTGAAGACACAATCAGCTGGGAGCAGCCCAGAAGACATGAGAAGGAGCAGCTGTGATTTGTGCTGTCGGAAAGCAACTAATAAACGAGCTGGAACAGCTGGAAGCTGCGCCATTGGAAAGCAACTAATAAAAAACAAGATAAGCGTGTTGTTGTCGGGAATTGAGTCGCATAAATAACAGTAAGAATAACATCACATGTAACATGGGCAGTCCTCACAGGAGGTTACAAAATACCAAAAGGAGGGACTGTTAAGCATATTGACCAAACAAAAGGAAGCATTTAGGAAGGGCAGTAACAGGAACCAATGAAAAAGATGGGAGGTGCTTGAAACCCCCATTGTAGATACAGCATGTATTGAAGACAGCGCATGTGCTGTCAACGTGAGACCTAAAACGTAGACCACCATTCCTGAACTTGCATTCCTAAACGGGAAAATACTTTTTTTTAAAGCAGCCTCTGTCCTTAAAGGGACTGGTGCTGTTTTAAACAAAAAAAGGTCTCTGGAAAAATGCCAGCTCCCCTCAAGGACTTTCAACACAATTCCTAAAGGGAAAGCTGTCCAAGGAGGATATATAATTGCAAATCGCATATAGGCCCCAATCATAACCCTGTAATTAAGAATTAGTTAGTCAACCCTTTTTGTGATTTGGAAAGGCTTTACTGAATCATAAAATGGCCTTAGTATATATTAAAAAAACTATTTTGCAGAAGTGTGTTTCTTCCAATCACTGAGTTTGCAAATACAACATGCTTTAAAAGTACATCGGGCCATCAGCAATGAACTACTCCCATTCTGAAGTGCTATACACATTGGACATCTACATTTCAGTGGTAGGTTAGCATGTCTGTAGTATTTCTGACAGCCATATTTTAAGGAGTCTGCTTATATTCTAGAATTGGACACATTTGGCCTTACTCTTCTTTCCTGAAAAATCTCTAGCTTTACGTCAGTGACTCACTTGAGTCAATAACCCCACCATTAATCAGATGATCTGAACGCCCTATTTGCTATTAGGTGAAAATGTGTATTACGAGAATCTATAAAGAACCAATACTATACAAGGAATTTGGAAACAGGTTGCATTTAAAGTGAATTTCACTGCAAGGAGGTGGTGAGGGCTGTGAAGGTATTGAGTGTGTAACATAGACAATTTGTCCTTCCAAAAAAACAAAAAAAAGAGCTGTGCTTTAAGTCAAGCCTACCAAACAATGTACCTGTCTGCTTGCGAAAGACATATTGTGGGCTTATCGAGTACACAGAGGAGCTTGCAGATAGCCCGTTGCTTATCATTGATTGGCATTACTGTCACTCTCATTTGACTGTTTCTCTTCAATGGCTTGCAATGTCTATCTTGTATATGTCCCTCTCCTGGAACAAAGTCAATTTACTTGTGGCCTTCCACTGGTCACTTTTAGGGAACTACTTTGTCCCTGTGTCTTAAGAACCTGATGAGAATGCATGTGTTTTCCAACTGTCTCCCTCATGTGCTTCTCTTCCCTTGTCTGAACTCATTGTTGCTCTCTCTCCCCCGCGTGTTTTGCCTCTTCTGTGATTTGCTCACCCTAGTCTGCTTTTCCTCCCTGCATGGCTTTTCACCCATGTGCGTCTCCCCCCTAGCTCCATGTTGCTCTCTCTATCATCTGTTTGCTTTTCTCTCCCATGCTTCATGTTGCTATCTCTATCTTGTCCATGTTCTTTTCTACACCTCCCACCCAAGCCCACCATGTTGTTCCCCACGTATGCCCTCTGTGTTGCTTACCCTGCCTGTACACCTTGGTTTGCTTATCCATTCATGCCCCTGGGTTGCTTCCACGACATGTTGCTTTCCCCTCCCACTTTTTATTTACCAATTCAACTTAGATCGGTAAATAAAAAGAAGAAAGAGCATGTGCCCTTTTTAAGGCGCATGCATACTTGGTGGATGTGTCCACAAAATGAAGAAGGTGGCGATGTCATATTCTTCTTTAGCCATGCTGCGCAGCATTGGGGATTCTGTACAGCATCACTAAAAACCATTGGGAAAGCTATTAGGTCCGTAAGACAAGATCTACTGGCATTTTTTTTTAGAGTTTTATATAGCACGAACTAGACCCGAGACATCAGGTATCAGAGCGCTTTACATGAGCACCAGTTTCGTTACACGAGGACATATTCATTTTTGTTAGGCGTGGGGAGATGAAGTGATTTGCCCAGAATCACAGGATGTTGAGCGTGGTTACCAAGACTAAACAATGGTTCCCCAGCTTCGAGGTCGATCGCTCTAGCCGTAAGGCTACATCCTCTCCCCAAACCTTGTTCTGATAATGTCTGGCCACAACAGCCAGTATATTTATTACTGGGGGGGGTCACTGCTCCACCTGTCTGCATTAGCCATGAGGAAAAGCATCTCTTTCTTCTGTGAGAATTGTTTCTCGATCTCAGATAACCATCCTCCTAACTGGTGGCTGAATCTGATTCTCTTAATGTTCACTGAAGATCTTTTTCAACCATTCGACCTGTGACCCCCCCCTGAAGCGGCTGCCTGATTGAACCTGTGTTCTTGATCACTATCACGTGTGCTGGAAGGGTTGGCGGAAGGCTGCCTCCTCTACGCCTCTCTGCAGGTTCTCTTTCCTCTCTTTTCTTCGCTAGACCTAGATATTGTTTGATTTCAGGCACAGAGGTAGGATAGGCGTGTGAACGTGTAGTGCTGACCCTGCAGAAAATGTCCTGCAAGGCACAAAGCGGCCATCTTTTTGAAGCAGTCTCAAAGCTTAATCACATTTTATTAGAGCCCATTTGCTGAGCCATCATCTGCTGCTCGTTACCAATGAATCTTCATGGTACTGCGCCTCACAGACCTTTAGGAAGGTTATTACTACAAGGCACTGCATTCAAGATTATTTTTTGATCCCTTTCATTGTACTACACAGCCAGCTCTTTAAGTAAAATGGCTCCTCTTCCTATTGCTTGAACTCATGTAAACTGGTAACTATGGCTCCTCTTTCTCCCTTTTCCCCATGCCTTGCCCTTTCTTTTTGTCCACACAACTCATTATTATGCACTATTTAATGTACCCCATTACTTCATATTTTTTTACTTTTAAATATTTTCTTTCTTTCTAGGCCTCGCTTAAGTGTTATAAGACATTATTTTGACCTACAGTGTTCTTAGAGCTAGCCCGCTGTTTACTATTGGTTGGTATTATTATCACTCTCCTTTGCTTGCTTCTTATTTGATGGCTTATGTGAGCATTACTTCCCCGTTGTGAGTTTATCCCTCCACTGCAGCCTACCTACTCTGCTAATTTGTTTTCGTTGATACTTTTTTTCTTTTTACTTAAGCACTCCATGAGTGTGTGTGTGTGTGTTTTTTCCATTGGCCTCCCTCGTGTGCATCTCTGCCCCCAGTCTCTGTTTTGCTCTGTCTCACCTAGAGTTTCTTTGACCCCGTCTCCTTGTTGCTCTATCTTGCCGTGTGCTTCTGTGCTCCTCGGTCTCTAAGTTGCTCTGTCTTGCTGTGTGCTTCTCTGCCCCCGTCTTCTGTGTTGCCTCAACTCACCCTGTTGTTTTGTGCTCCTCCAACATCTCTGTGTTGCTCTGTCTTGCCATGTGCTTCTCTACCCCAAGACCAACAGCCAGATTCATGAAGCCAAAATCGGCTCGCAAAGGGCCAGAATCTGCAAACCTGGCCCTTTGCGAGTGCTTTTTTTGCATTTGGGATTCATCATCCCAAATGCAAAAATCGCAAATTTTGAAAGCGCTAAATTGCGAGGAATTGCATTTAAGGAATCTCTATTTGAGATTCCTTAAATGCAATTCATGAACCATATTAGAATTGCGAATTCGCAATCTTGGGCCGCTATTTACCGCGAAGTCTGACTTCGTGGTAAATAGCGAAAACTTAGAAAAATGCACTTTAGTGCATTTTTCTAAGTTGGATGTTACACACAACACATGTCCTTTGGACATGTGTGTGCGCAACACCAGTGTAAATCACCATTTCAGGGGTGCTACAGGGTGTCCTTTGAACACCCTGGCACCCTTGAAATCGCTTCCTTATTTGCGATTCGCTAATTGCTAATCGCAAATAAGGAATGACTCCCCATTCATTCCTATGGGCCTTAGGGCCTTTGGCCCATAGGAATGAATGGGGAGTCATTCCTTATTTGCGATTAGCAATTAGCGAATCGCAAATAAGGAAGCAGTAGAAATCGCTATAAATTTTGCGATTTCTACATGCATCCCGTTTTGCGAGTCTTTAATAGCGATTCCTTAATAATCGCTATTAAGGACTCGCAAAAGAAGACCATGATGAATCTGGGGGCTAGTCTCTATGTTGCTCTGTCTTGCGTTTGTTTCTGTGCTCTCCTCTCACCCCATGGTCTCTGTGTTGCTCCGTCTAACTGAGTGATTCTCTGCTCCTCCTATGTTGCTTTCCCCTTTTCGTTTTGCTCTGTCTCACTGTGCGCTTCTGTGCTCTGTGTTGCTGTGTGTCACCATGTGCTTCTGTGCTCCCCTGTGTTGCTTTGTCTCTCAGTCTGCCTCTCTGTTTCTCCCATATTGTTTCTGTCCCTGTGTTGCTTCCGACCTACCTTTTCCCCCAGTTTTGCTTCCCTGCACTCCCACATCCCAGTTTGCCTTCCATGCTCCTCCCTGCCATTTTTTTCCCTTTTAAGTTAAAGATCCAATGTGGATCTGTAAGCAAACATTTAAAAAACAGCACCAGAGTCATTTTGTAGGCTCACACATGCAAAAATGTTTTGAATTCTGTGCTACAGCATGGCTAAAATCCATTGACAAAGCCTATAGGTCCCAAAGGGGAGATCTATTGGCTTAACCAAAGTTTTTTTTTATTTCTAAGGCTCTAATTCAGAGGTCCCGTTTCATTCCAATAGGGTCAATAAGAACAGCTAAATGCCACATCAGAACTATGAGACTCGTTAAAACACCAGGGATCTGTTTAAATGAGATTCCAAGGAAAAATGAGGAATATCTGGGGAGTCAGACTTGGAATTCCTCATTTCTCCAGGGATTCTTGGGTTCAACCCAGGATCCCCGCTATTTGCTCATCACCACCATTGACATAGCCCCTGGCTTACCTTCAAAACGGCCAAAAGAGAATAGTGGTTAGCATTGATCTCAATAGATCAGATTTCTTTGATCTCCTCTTTTCCAAAGCAAAGAAAATCCCAATCTGACAATTTTATAATGTTCTATCACTCAATCGAGCAAATGATTTGGGTCCAGTTAGTAGCTAGTTGGGCATCTAAGGTCGGTTATGAGGTTCAACCGGAGAAGATTGAGCAATCCTTTTGCTTCACCAATAAAATGCTGATTTCTGCCGGGCTTAAGATGCAACATTTAAAAATGTAATGCACAGTGTAAAATATCTAGATGGAAAAGAGAGCATCAGCTTTCTGCCCAGGGAAACATCACTTACAACGAAACTTTTACAACGCACTACCATTACAACGCGGTCATTACAACGCAAACCATTACAACGCATTGCGCTGGGGGGCGCTCTAGGATAGGGAATAGGTTAATTTACTATCCAATAACCTTCCCTAGTGTCCACGGGGACTGGAGTTGGAATAGTAAATTAAACTATTCACTATCCAACACCCAAAAGCGCTATGCGTTGTAATGGTATGCGATGTAAAAACCGCGTTGTAAAGGCATGCGATGTAAAAGCATGCATTGTAACGCCATACATCCTTCTGCCCATGGTGCATGTTGGACAGTGCAGATATTGTGCACATGTTTGTCACTTGCCCTAAATTATATGGTTTTTGATTTGAAATTAGTTGTTACTTATCAGCTAGGTTGCAGGTTGAGCTCGCACTGATCACAGAAAATATTTTGATGTGTATAAATTGTAGTTTTAACGACTAGTACATGTCCATCTTGCTTATATCAATAGTTGCTGCTAGACTCGGTATTGCCAGAGGATGGAAATCGCCTAGTCCACCTTCTATTCCTTCTATTAAATTGGTGGGCACTTCTCTGTGAGCTATTTGAGATGGAAGCTGTGATTACGAAAGCAGGAGTGAAAAGAGGGCCTAAAGAGACTAAGGGCCTAATTATGAGTGTGGCAGTCCATGGGACGGCCAAATTCACGGTGAAAGTGCGGTGGTGGCGGTCTGACGGTGGTGGCGGTCTAGGATAACTGCAACCTCCAAGGATCCGTGATCCCTGGTGGTAGCGCAGTGGTCTGAGGGCTGCAATAAAGTGGCAGTGCTGCTATGGCACTGCCAAGCATATTACGAGTTTCCTCACTGCCTCAGATTTCATGGCAGTGAGCCTGCCATGAGAACCGTGGCAGTGAAGAAACTAAGGGGGCCCTACAGGCCCCCCTGTTCGCTCACAGCCTGAGGATGCATCAGGGGGCATATGGTGCGCCCCCCTGTCTGCATGCACCCTATTCCTGCACGGCATGGACTGCACAGTTAATGCTGTGCAGGAACAGGCTTTGGTGCTCCCATTGCAGTGCCTTTATAAAAGGCATTCCTGTGGGAATGCCCAAGGACCCACCTCCAGACCTCAAGAAAACTCATAATCTAACGGGTGGCTGGCGGTGTGGGAGCTGGGTGGTGAATAGATAATTTAGATTCAGTTTTTTTCCAGTTTTTTTCTTTTCACCTAATGGCTTTATGAATTTGTGATTAAGGGGTTCAATTGTCTTACACATGCTGGCACTGTTGGAAACATATACAGAGATTTTAAATATAACTTCCCTCTGCTCTATTTTTCAATGAAAAACGTTTTTAAACAAAATAAGCTGGCTCCTGATATTATTAATGCTCAGGTTACAGAATGAACATGTCTGTAATTGGAGACCTCATAATGAGGCCCTAATTATTTTACTTCTTTTTGTCCCTACAACTTTTTTCCTCAGTTTTGGCTTTGCCTTTTATGCCCCCCCTGGTTCCCTTTCCCTCTTTTATCCAGTTGCTTTAAAAAAATAAACCCCTCTTTTTTCTCCTTTGGTGATAAACCCTGTGCCTCTTTTCTAGGTCCTGCTACTGACTGTTCTAGCCATAAAACGGACCTTATATCAACAATAAAATATATATATATATATATTAACAACTGCAGAGCAGGATTGAGCTTTGAGTTGATCTCTTTCAGACACCAGTTTAAATATGCTTTTCACAGTTTGCCATTGCTTGAATGGGTTGCCCATCAAAAACGACATTTTGTGGATGACTGCGTTGACCCATTTATGTTCTCACTGGGTTTTATTGATGAGGTTCATTCATTTCTTGTGTTAGACATTTTATTTGCTGGTTTGTAGGTTTGTTTACATTTAAATCTCTATATTAACAGCTATAGGAAATGGCAAGCCACAGCTAGTATAATTATTATAATTGTAATTGCATTTGTATAGCGATTACTACCCCTGACGAGGCGTCGAAGGGCTTTTTTCGGCGAGTAGCACGCTACTTCAAGACCCATAGAGGATTAGTATTGAATTAGTATAGTGAAACATGCAAGTACATTGTGGATGGATAGGTTAGTCAGTTATTTGGATTCGGAAGGATAGCAGAAGGTTAGAAGAGGAAAAAAGGTTTGTATTTTTATAGCACTTGTTACCCCTGATGGGGTGTTAAAGCACGCTACTCCGGAAACCCATAAAGGATTAGTGGTGAATTAGTATGGTGAAATATGAAAGTAATTTGAGTTGTGGATATTAGTCAGTTATTTGGAGTGAGAAGGATAGCGGAGGGATAGAAGGGGAAGAAAGGTTTGCATTCATATAGCACCTGTTACCCTTGATGGGTGTTGAAACGCTTTTCTAGCGAGTAGCACGCTACTCCAGAACCCATAAAGGATTAGTGTTGAAAATTAGTATAGTGAAATATGAAGTAATTTGAGTGTTGGATATGTTTATTTTATTTATTTATTTATAAAGTTTATATAGCGCGAACTTGATCCCGAAGGATCTCAGAGCGCTTTACAATTTGAGGCAAAGGAAACAAATCAGAACATTAGTCTAACATTGGGAATCTAATGGGCATTGAATCAACTAGAGCAAACATAACAGCTCAATATAACCTGAGTGCACAAGTAGGAATGGGTTATGCGATGGAGCATAGAAAGATAAGGGGAGTACGTACAATAATCATATACAGGAATAATAACCAGTACCCAAAACAATAATCGATAAGCATAAAATAACTCGGCTCACCGAGGAAATAATGACGATGTCTGGATGTCCGTGTGGCTTGGGCTCTGCTGGCGCCTCGGGCATGTTTACTGCTTTCACGTGCAAATGCAAATCCATTGGGAGAGACTACAGAATAACATCAAATAACTTCACACTAGAAAGTACTGGCTCTACATGTATTCGTATTTTGGACTTTCGACATTAAAGCAAAATTATAAGTAATTTTCTAAGTTATTTGAATAGAGAAGTGTAGGTGGCGGGATAGAAGAGGGAGAGAGGTTTGTATTTATTTAGCGCTTGCTACCCCTGGTAATAAACCCTAAAGAATGCCCTTACGTAATACAACTTATGGCAAAGGGCAGCCAGAGTTTATTAAATAAACCACCTCCTAATTCTACTGCATGAAAAATGATTCATTGGATCTGAGTGGATCTCTTTAGAGAGAAAGGCAAAGCAGAGGCATAACACAGAAAAACACAGAAACCCAACATTCACCACCTGCTCTGATGCCTATTCCCAAGGAAAAACATCCCAGCACAGTTGGCAATGTTCCTACTCCCTTAACCCAAGGGGTGCCCAGGTCGGATCTCACAATTATAGAGCTCCAGCCGCATTCAGAGTCCTTTGGTAATTTACTGCAGAATGTCTGTGCTGATTCAACCTGAGAAAATGAGTAACACATCTCTTTCTTCAGATAAGCTGGATAGCGTACAGGTGCCATCAGTTCTTTTGTTACCAACTGGTGTTTAATTTCAAGAAGGGAATTTCTTCCTGCCCTAAATATCTGGGCTGAGATATGGGGAAAAAGGAGGTGAGTCCACTAAGATGGATCACTTTCTGTTTGATCGCTGCTTTCAAAGCGGTCTCTCTTTATTTAGGGAAGTTCACCACTACTGTAACTATCAGACCCACTGTTTTATCAGGACTTTTCTGTCTTGATGGAAGGTAATAGACAATATATACAAGAATTTGGTCAAGGTTTCCTTCCAGGCCTGTGAGGTCCATCAATACCTTAAGTTCTTTAGCTTGCAAAGAGACTGCTTGAAAGTGGTATGGCATCCCCAGAATACGAAGGAGGGATACTCTCTTAAGGTTATCCAACCTCTCAATGTATGTGTCCATTCTAAAGACCCCTTCAATTGCATTAGGCTTACATGCATGGAAGTCCTGTTTTGCTATAGTACTTACCCACAAGGCATATGAGTCTCAAGCAGTTAAATATGTAGCTACACTCCTTTTGCTAGAATTCCAGCCCCTTCTTTCACCAAGGCAGACCTTCTACTTTATGGTTTAAATCGTTTTATTGGATATTGTTGTAAACAAGAACATTACACCCACCTACAACCACTGGCCGGCGGGGAACTTTGCCATCAATTTCAAGTTTTGTTAATTCAAACACAAACTACAACAAAAGAGGAAAACAAAGGATAGAGTCCAAGAAAAGTAGAGTAAAGTAAAGATGAAAATGAAATCAGTAGGTGAGAGGAGAGACGTAAATCCACCCACTGCACAAGGTAGGGCCTGATAGGGATCTAAGGCTGAGACCCCTTCGGATAGGAGGGTGGGGCCTCAGGGGGGGTTGCGGGGAATTGCAGGACGCTTAGGTATTGGGGGCAAGTAAGCTCAATGAAATCAGAGGATAGATAGGCCACAGTGGACCCCCAGGTCTTATCAAACTTGGGCAACGTGTGGTTGATTCCAGCAGTAATACTTTCCATCCCAACCACCTCCCACAATCTGTGGTGCAGCCAGTCTAGTTTGGTTGGGATAACATCCGTGCCGCATTTCGCCAGGAGGACTTGCTTAGCTGCTCCCAGAGCTAGAGTGATCGCCCTACCCCTACAGGAGCAGAGAAGATATGTGAGGGGGTTAGGAAGTCCCAACAAGACATAGCTGGGGAATCTGAGAAGTTCTGTCTGGTATATGTGGTCAACTAAAGGCAATATGGAGTCCCAGAAAGACTGTATCTTGGGGCAGTGCCAAAGAATGTGGGACGGTGAGCCCACCTGGCCACAATTGCGCAAACAAAGATCACTGCTGTGGGGCCTCCACTTGGCAACACGTGCATGGGTATAATACCAATAGTGTGCAATTTTTAGGAGCATCTCCTTCTCTGAAGTGCTGCATGATGATGCCCGGGCCCTGTAGATAATGTCCGCCCACTCTTTTGGGGAAAATTCCCGACCCAACTCCGATTCCCACCTACGCTGTGCTGGGGACTTAGGTTGATTCTTAGCCTTGTGGAGAAAGTTATGAATGTCTGACAGGAGACGTTTGTTTGAAGTGCGAGTAATGTACCAGATCTCAAATTTTGTAAGGAGCCGACCTGCATGTTCACCGACCTGGGGCTGTGCGACCCAGTGGCGCAGCGCTAAGTACTGCCAACTCCTCCTTGGGGATCCCATAGTGAGTCACCAATTGGGGAAAATCCATAATACCCTGCACATCAAACAGGTCGGCAATACGTTTACAATTTGCTTCTTGCCATTTCAAGAAGGCGTTCCCTGTGAGGGCCGGGGGGAAGGCCGGGTTCTCACTGAAGGGGATCAGGGGTGACATAACCGTAGACGGCTGACATTCCTCCTGGACCTTATCCCATACCTTCATGGTAGCGCACAGGACCGGAGAGCGGTACACGCCCAGCGGGCGATGTCGATGATCGAGCCAGTGAACCTTCCAGATGTGAATCCCCGCCACGCCCCTGTCCATGAAGCACCAGTGCTTATCGGACTCTAGTCGATACCATTCCCCCATCCAGCACAGCTGCGCCACCTCATAGTAGCGGCCAAGATAGGGGACCCCAAGGCCACCGTCCTCCTATCACAAGTACGTGAGGTGTCGAGCCATGCGTAGTAGACCTTCTACTTTAATCATCACTGTTTTCAATACTGCTTCAATCGCGGTTGTTTACTGCTAACTCAGAATGCAGCACACTGATGGACTGTCAAATGAGTTTCTCTCCATGTGTAAAGTTTGCAACCGCAGCAGGCTTTTCTAAGGGTTTATGATCGCCATTCCTGGAAGAGCCTGAATGTAGAGAAGTCCTCCTTCTGCCGTCGGGGGTCAGACATGGTTATTAGGTGGTTGAATAACCTAAGCCTTCTGCAAGGGCACAGGCACAGTTACTTTGCAAGAGTTCAGTAGTGTTGGTCCATCCATACGGACCCCACACTAAGCAGCAGACACAACACCACTGGTGATCCAGCACCCTATGGGTCTAAGGTTATGGGCCAAAATTTGCCTCCTGGTGACACGAAGGTACTTCCTCTATTGATAGCCCCATTGACCAGAGAAGCCCTTAGTACCATCTTGGGTGTGGCGAGGCCCTGGTTCAGCGCATTCTGCACTAGGATGTCTCCACTATCTTCCCTCCTGGATCACCAGATCATTCAGAACCTCTCCTGCTGCACCCGGGATACCCTCCGGGTAACAGCATGCAAGGTCGCTACTACCACACTATACCATGATATGCTACCTGTGTATGTCCAGCATTGCAGTAGGCTGGATGGGAGTAGAATACCACCACCCTTCAAGCCCAAGGGCATAGGCAGACAGCAAAATACAATCTAGCAGGTGACTATAGCAGATTCCCGCTCTACTGCTCTACAGCGTCTGCTTGTTTGCCTCAGAGCTCCACCACAGGTGGAAGAACAGGACTGCCTTGGGAGCCAAAAACCAATGTGGGCATGGCTTTTTTGTTTAGGAAGTGCTTGCTATTTGGATGCCTTAGCCTGCTAAAAAACACACAGCACTCTTCACTAATTGCCCATTCACATTTGCTGTTATGACTGCTGTCATTACACCATGTTGTTGGGTATACTGCCTTTTTGTTCACAAAGTAAAGAGTGCACACATAGGCTTTCTTACAGCTGCAAATAAACTAAAAGGCCTTTTGTCCAAAGCTACCACTGTACAATATTTTGCTGTGCATGTCCTTCAGGTTAACCACATACAATGCAAACTTCATCTTCAAACTCCTTTCATAACATTCTTGTTTGTGGGTACAGCTTATCTCTGCGAATGCAGTCAACCAATGAAAGATGCCCTACTTCCAGGATTTTCTTTTTAGGACCAATGAGGCAATACTCACAAAGACAGGACACTATTACTAAACATTTCCAAAGCCTGGCCCCCTAGCTTTACCAGTGCTTGATTCCCTTCCATTACCTTATTTTTTTCTTTTTAACCTTATAACTATGTGTAATTCAGAATTTATTTTTGCTATTTTCTATGTTTTCATTTTGTCTCGCCTACAGACAGTTTTTATCTGTCTGTTGTTGAAAGACCTATTTTAGATCATACCATAACTTACAATGAGCTTTGGCAAAGCCCATTGCTTACCATTGGTTGGTTTTCTTGCCACTCTTATTGGTTTGCTTCTTATCTAATGGATTTGCTTCCTCTTCCTGTGTTTGTGCCTCTCCTGGAGCATAGTTCTTTATCGTACTTTGTGAATGGATGATTTGTAGCCTTCTATTGTGCACATTCAGGAAACTACTTTTGTCTTTTTCTTTTAGGACTCAAAGAGAGTGCAGGCGTTCTCTTGCTCTCACCTCAGTGTGCTGCTTCCCGCTCAAATATTCTTCTCTCAGCTCGCTGAGACTTGCTGTCGGCTGTCCAGCTTTTAAAAAGTGCTTTTGTGTACGTTATTATTATTTTTCATTTGCTGCTGCACTCCAAAAAAAACGGTAAACAAAATGAAATGGATTGAGGCTGTGTCATGTGTACGTATGCATGTGTGATGACTCACGCTACTGCATACCCCTTTATGCTGAGCCACCATAGCTTCATGAAGCATATGTGTACGTGTGCATATTATTGCACTCATATCTCATTCTTTTTTTCAGGTCAAAAGCATATCTTTATGCCAATAGTATAACAAATCTGCAAAAGCATTGTCAATGCCAACTGGCTCAGAAGGCACGACCTATTGGCTTTGCCAGTGCATGTTTCATTATGGGGAAAATAAATGCCATAACCCCCTCTTCCATTCTGTTGTTTCACTATGGTTAACTGTTTCCCCAAATCTCTCCTCCTCTATTTTTCTATTTTACTAATTGTTTTTTAGAAGTTTGAACATTTCAAACGCTTTTTTAGAAGTAATGTTTTACAAGTGTTAAATTAAGAAGTTTCCATCTAAGGTGTTGAGGAACTACCTAATGTTGAGAGAGGTGGCTTTGACTGCTTCCAATCTGGCATCCTGCACGTGAAAGGTGTCTCTAGAGTTGAATAGAGTTCCGCAAACTGAATAATTGATGCCTTTTTAGTCTCCTATGAGGGACTTATTTTGGAATGTCTACTTTTGTTATTAATACAATTTAGATTTAATCATGAATAACTTTGGAAGGGGCATGATCGCCAGTGAAAGATCTTGCACAGCAAGATAACTTTGACTTTATACATACCCAACCAAGCTGGCACATGATCCATGATCCATAACTGTGAAACATTCTGAACAGAATTTGGTATGCTACCTAATTTTTCTATTTATAAGAGATGATGTGCAAGCCCTTTCCATCAAGACAGCAATTTAAAGTAGCTAGCATTTTTATAGTCGAAAGCATACTGAAATCCATATTTATAAGTTATTAAACGTATACTTCCGTTTTGCAATATAACTAACTAACCTCCTTCTCTTCTCTCACCTCCTTTAATCCTTCTGTTCTATTTTTTTTACCTCTTTATTCACACTGTTCACTCCCGCAACTCTTTTGTTTTCTCAATTTACCCCAATCTTTTTCTGAGCTTCACCAATTAGAGGGCCAAGGAAAATTCAAGAGAAGCGACATATGGTATACTTAAACAAAATATTAACAAACTTCCCTCTGCTGAAGTAAAAGCTCGACTTTTCCTTCACATCCCAGGAGCAGTTATTTTCAGGTCTCGCCTATGCAGCGCGCATGCGCTGGATAGGAAGGCCTTTAGCCATCGCTCTGCTCATTTTCAAGCACACACGCGTGCTTGTGGCTGCATCCACCTTGCGGGAGCGAGCAGGGGCGCACTACAAGCACGAGTACATGCTTGAAAATGAACAGATTGCGCACGCACCACTCCTGGGCTCACCTCCTGCTCCCCCTCTCTCTCACGGGCATTCCTTGTTTTCCTTTGATCCCAGGAAACAGCTTTAGGTTAAGGCTAACTTTCATTTCTTCCATCTCGCCACTGCCTCACCTCTGCCTCCCTTCCATTTCTGTTGGCCCTTTGTTCTGTTTCATTCTCTTTCATTCACCATCATTGCTGGAGCTTCCTTCACATATCTCAGCCTCCCCTTCTGCTGCATGTGCATTGTCCACATTGCGCCATTCTCCAGCTATGGACTTCACTTCATGCCTCCTGGAAACTGTGTGCCATGCCATCCCATGGAGTTCAAATGTCCCCCCCCCCATCCCGTCCCCAAATATATGAAGGGATCCGGTGTCAGCGCTACTTTAAATTCCTCAGCTTGGTCAGTGCGCGTCAGAGGTGAGCCAGGAAGCAGGATTCGGCGTTACTCTTAGGTACCTCCCCCTCCGCCTGGGACGACTCTTGGTGGCCAGAAGCCCTTGGAAAAGCACCCAGCCCGACGGATCACACACGGAACCTAGGCGTCATCCTGGATTCCTCACTCTCGATGACCAGACAAGTCAACGCCGTCTCTTCATCTTGCTTCAACATTCTTCGCATGCTCAAAAAAACATTTCGCTGGATCCCCGCCGAAACTAGAAAAACGGTCACCCACGCACTGGTTACAAGCCGCCTGGACTACGGAAACACCCTTTACGCCGGTACCACCGCAAAACTTCAGAAAAAACTCCAACGCATCCAGAACGCATCAGCCAGACTAATATTAGACATCCCGCGTAAAGAACACATTTCTGATCACCTGAAAGACCTCCACTGGCTCCCCGTCAATAAGAGGATAACCTTCCGCCTCCTCACTCACGCACACAAAGCTCTTTACGAACTTAGACCCGAATGCCTCAATACACGTCTTTCCTTCTACACCCCCTCCCGCCAACTGCGTTCTTCCAACCAAGCCCTCGCTGCTGTTCCCCGTGTCAACAAAACCACCATGGGAGGAAGATCATTCTCCTACCTAGCAGCCAAAACCTGGAACTCACTTCCCATGCACCTTCGCCTCACTCAAAACCACCTAGTATTCAGAAAGCAACTTAAAACTTGGATATTCGAGAAGTAATTCCCCACCCCTCTTCAAGCGCCTTGAGACCCTCTGGGTATGTAGCGCGCTATATACATTTATTGAATTGAATTGAATTGAATTGGGCACTGTTGCTTCGGTGGTGCAGGGAAGGAAGCAATGAGAGACGGAGAGCGGCGAATGCAAATGCTTCTAGGAATCGTCTCAAACTCGTGAGGAGGGTCTACAGACTTCAAAATGTTGATCATACGTGAAAATGCTTTAGACGGAATGAGCGTGGTGGAAGGGTTACAGTAGGGCTGTGAAATTTTGTTTTGACAGTAGGCCGAATTGATGATCACTTTTGGCCTATGTCTGTTGCTAACGTTACACATAGGATTGCGTTAGAAGGCTTAGTTATGGCTCTGGCTGCCCAGATCTGGACGCGATAGCAAGCATGCTTCCAAGCTCTGTTCTGCCAGTCTTAATGGCTTTTCTGTATTCCTTCTATGAATTCTGACTAACTGTACGTGATGAGTTTCATGATTGTACAAGAGAAAGTAGCAAGCTAGAATTACGGATTTTTTAACCGTTTCCGATGCTGCTTTCACCATATTTGTTTTTGGTTTTACAGTTCGTTATTTTTTTTAATTTTTATTATTATTATTTTTTTTGCCAATTTGTGCTGCTGCTCAGTCATATTACTTGCATCCGTGCATTTCGCGCTTACTCTTTTTACCTTTTTGTATGCATTAATCTGCTGCTCTTGAGTAATGAAACTCAAGAGTGTGGTGCCAAGAAATTGATCCAATTATTTCAGAAGTTTCATTATCGCTTCAGTCTCGCTCTTCTCTTGCTGGTGACTTTGCGTTTTGGTGCAGACAACAATGCCCTTTGTACACCAGTGGGGAGAGTGAAAGGGGCATGCTCAGTGGTCCCTTTGTGCAAATTGCAAACTCTCTGCCAGTATGAGCAGTCGTAGTGGCACTTTTGTGGAACAGGATAGTTTATATGTTGATTGATGAGCAGTGTAGTCACTCGCATCTATTCCACTAACCTGCGAGTGACAAAAGAAGCAAGATTGTGCTTGGAAATAAATATAAGTAAAATAGCACACCCCAGAGGCTTATGGAAAATGAAGTTCACAAACTAGTGCTGCACACTTTTTAGGTCCACTTTTCAGGTGCTCCAGGCTTTCTCCAGAAGGTAGTTGATGATTTTCAGACAGTTTAGTGACAAATTAGGTAGTATGATAATGTGCTGCAAGGCTAAACACTTATAAGCTCCAAAAGGAGACACCATTAGGCAGCAGATAGGAGACAAATGCAGGGCAAGCATATGAAAACAAGGAATGGGAGGAGGTACTAGAGGGTCCTATCAAGATCCCCCAAAATGCCAGGTTCGGTTTAATCCAATTGTATATTATACAAAGAGCCTATCTTACCTCCGAAAAAATAACCAGATATTTTGGGCACAATGACACCGCCTGCCCCTGTTGCCAGTTGATAAATGCAGACCTTCTGCACATGCTGTGACCTGTCCCTGATTGCGCCACTATTGAGTAGCCATAATGGACCGACTATCGCACTGAACGGAAAGGATACTCATTTTCATGTGGGAAGTATGCATTTTGGGGATGTATCGAAGGTGCAAGCAATACAACATCATGTCTCATTTTATTGATCTGTGTTTGATATTGGTAAAGCCCCTAATTACTCGCAGATGGAAGCCTCCTGATCCCCCCCCCCACGTTGATGCCTAGCTCCGTTCATTCATCAACTGGGCTCAGGCACAGAGCACTATCCTACAAAGAAAAGACAATATGGGTATGCGGAAATATCCCATTGCTACTCACTGGACACCCTTATGGCTGACCTGCACACTGAGATACTAGCCACCTCTGTAGTTCACAGCGCTCATTCTGTTGGAGAAGTCGTAGCACATGCTAGGTATTGCGACACACCTTCCACTTAGTGTGTTCATCACCTCACCCACCTCTACTAGCTGAAACCTGCCTTTTGCTGGACTTTAAATCAATGGTGGTAGCCACAGGCATGGAAGCTTCCATTCACCTAGATGAATATATACATAATACATGTAGCATTGAGAGATGGGAACTATCGACTGTGCAAGCGTGATCTAGGTAGCCGTACAGGAAGTTCATGTTATAATATGTTGTTTGAAGTACATTCTGTTTGGATCTGTAATTCCCAATGATTGAAGCCTTGATCACTCTTATAGTGATCACTAATGGTAATTTTGTATGCGCTCCAGTGTTATACTTATGAAATTTATTTAATGGTGGTGTTGGTAAATTGGTGAATTCAGACAGTTTAGGGGGTAAATACAAATTTAAGTTGCATGTGTCTTAGGAAAAGATGCAATGACACATAATGTACTTTAGAAAAAATAGCTTTTTAGCAAACAACGGTACAGATAAATCCAGCTCATGGATTACAACAAAACTGATATTTCAGCTCCGAGAGCCAAAAACACACCTCATCCTATGTACCTCGTTCCTGAGCTGGAACGCAGTGCTACACCAGCCCTGAGACCAACAAACAGGTCTACCTTGTTCCTGAGCTGCAGCAGCATGTACCTGAACTGCAGCAACAAGGATTTGCCAGCCCTCAGACCAGCAAACAGCTTTGCCGATGTACCACGTGCCTGAGCGGCAGCATCAGTCCTATGCCAGCCCTCAGAGTAAACACCTCTGCCAATACGCCTCTTACCTAAGCTGCAGCATAAGTTTAGTGCCAGGCATGACACCAACAAACCGCTCTGATGATGTTCTTGTTGCCTGAGCTGCTGCATCGGAATGTATGACGTTACAACGCAACATCCTTTACAACACATACATTTACTTTGCCTCCACTACAACGATTTTTTTAAAACTACACTTACAACGCATTCCATTACATTGCATTATACCTTTACAATGCATACCATTACAACGCATACCATTACATTGCATTTAAGATAAGTGTTGGATAGTGTAGGAGTAAAAATTACTATTCTAACTCCAGGGGGTGCAACAGTAGGGTAAGTGTTGGATAATGTAGGGGTAAAAATTACTATTCTCACTCCAGGGGGTGTAACAGTAGGGTAAGTGTTGGATCGTGTAGGGGTAAAAATTACTATTCTAACTCCAGGGGTTGTAACCGTAGGGTAAGTGTTGGATAGTGCAGGGGTACTATGTGTTGTAATGGTATGCATTGTAATGACATGCAATTTAATGCCTGCGTTGTAGTGACATGCGATGTAGTGTCATGCGTTGTAGTGACATGCAATGTAATGGATGCATTGCAGTGACATGCGTTGCAAAGGATGTTGCGATGTAATGCCTGTGTTGTAAATGTAGTGCGATGTAATGGTTGCCTTTGTAAAGGTTGTTTCCCGCTGCATCGGTGATTTGCCAGCCCCCAGAACAACAAACAGCTCGACCAGTGCGCCTCTTTCCTCATCTGCAATACCACAGCAAACAAGCCCTCAGATAACAAATACCTATAATAATCGAACTCATTTCTGCAGCAGCATCATTGTTCTACCAGGCCTGCGATCCACACACAGCTCTGACAGCTTACCTCACAGAACTGCAGCACCTGTGATATTCGGGTCATGGTTTGTTCTATATTCACTTCAGAACCACTAAACTCTCAATGAAGCAAACCAATGGTAACTATTGCACACTGTATAGAAAACAAAAGATCTTGCAATACCCACATGATCACTTCAAGTAAATATGCAGCCATTATTCACCCTGGGTGTTACAGTTGTTTATTGTAATAAAAAGACAGCCTAATGACAAGTTTTCAAAGTATGCATCATGAAAAAATTGATACATAATAGATATCATTGCTTAACAAGGTAGGCTTGGTTTACCAAACAAAGCCAGCAGTCATAAGACACAGCATCACGTACAATATCTGCAACATAACACAGTTTTATCAACTTTATTGATATGTAATGTATTTCTTATTACTCTTCCAACAGCATGTGACACAAAGCTATGGATCGATAGAAACGTACAGTGGTCTTTCTCATCCATTTTCTAAAGCAAGACAAACTTGAAAAGTTGACACGTTTTTTGGACCAACCAAGTATTAGAATGGTGGAAGGTGCTTTATTTTGTAAGATGGGAATTCAAACGCCACCGAAATAGATAACAATGGACACGCATGTTCACCACAAACATCTAAGCATAGCCCCTGGACTCAAACAGCTAAGCAGAGACAAGCTCAAGCTCTGCACAAAACACCAGGCAGTTTGAAAGGCAAACTCGACAATAAGTGAGGCAAGAGGGTGCCGTTGCATTTATAATTCGCTAAGCGAGCTGAGTAGTGCGCTGTTCGCGATGATTGCACAGTGCCGGATGCTTGTCTGCACTGTGCAATCTTTGAAAACGGCATCTCGCACAGTGCGAGCTGTCGTTTTCTGCCGCTCAAGTAGATTTTTACTCGGACAGCAGCTTTCTAAACGTGGACTGGTTACAGCGGTCGCGAGCATACGTGACCACTTGCAATGAGAAACCTGACCTCCCCGCATTGATATTCTCGCCGGGAGGTTTATTTTCCTCGTTCGCCAACTTGATGTTGCTGATCGCAAACGAGGAAAAAGTCTCGCCGGGATATCATTTTTCTCGCTCGCGGTCGCCTACTTGGCGTTGAGGACCGCGAGCGAGCAAAAAATGGCAACTATGCTACGCGATTTTGAACTGTGCTATGTGCAATTCGCGTAGTGTGAAGTAGCACAAACTACGCAAACTTCAAGAGCGTAGCGTAGTTGGCCGTCCAGGGTTACATAAAGTAATGCAAACTACGTAATATCAAGCAGGGAGACCTGACGTGCCATCTGCTTTCAGGCATGCTCATCCTGAACTCATGTTGTGCATCACGTACAGACAGGAATGCTTTATAAATGTTGCAACTGCTCCGCTGTATGTCCCAGTGAGTATGAGGCAGTGAATAGAGGCGCAATGAAATGTGTGTGGTTTAAGAAAGCTGCTGTAATTAAAATAATGAATGGCGCTGTGCATGTATGGTGCACAGCTTTACTGAGTTACTACACGCATGGTTCACATATGTGCAAATCAGTGCATGGAGTAGTGCGTGAATGCTGTATATAAGAATGTATGTAGCAATGCAAGCGTGGTACACTGAACTGTACTTACCACAAATAGAGCAGAGCACATGTGGTTTGGGTGTGGTGTTGTACATTGTACTGCATGTGGAGTGCAAATATTGTGCATGTAAAATGTATGACGTATCGGGCGTAAGAGTGCCGTACATGTCAATCCGTAGTACACACATGCTGTACATAACTAATAGCATATCTGCTGTATATAATGTAGAGCACAGTAGTGTGTAGGTGCACATAACAGCATGAAGCGTTGCATGCTTGGAACAAAAATATGTGCACAATATACAACATGGAGTGGTGCAGACTAAATACACGTTGTTGTACTGCACCACAACATGGAGCAGTGCCTATGTCGTGCCCTGATCCTGTACATGATTCAGAAAAGGGGGTGGTGATGAACAGAGTGTCTGAATTAAGCAGACCACTCTTACCCAGTCCAAAGATCAGGGCTTGATCCATCACCGTTATTTAGCTCACTGCCCCATCCCAGCTCAGAACCTGGCTATATGCAAATTAGTCTGTCCCTGGCCCAGTGCATCATGGGAACAGGGCAGACCAAACTACCAAGCCAATTCTTCACCAGAAAGGAGACAAGCTTCCGGGGACCGGTTTCTGCCATTTCAGGCGTCGTAGGCCCGGCTTGCTTGAATCCTGATGGAGCAGTGAGCGAGGGACTCATGTCTGAGTATACCCTTCCACGCTTATGGTGGACAAAATGATTCAGAAAAGGGGGTGGTGATGAACAGAGTGTCTGAATTAAGCAGACCACTCTTACCCAGTCCAAAGATCAGAGCTTGATCCATCACCGTTATTTAGCTCACTGCCCCATCCCAGCTCAGAACCTGGCTATATGCAAATTAGTCTGTCCCTGGCCCAGTGCATCATGGGAACAGGGCAGACCAAACTACCAAGCCAATTCTTCACCAGAAAGGAGACAAGCTTCCGGGGACCGGTTTCTGCCATTTCAGGCGTCGTCGGCCCGGCTTGCTTGAATCCTGATGGAGCAGTGAGCAAGGGACTCATGTCTGAGTATACCCTTCCACGCTTATGGTGGACAAAATAATTCAGAAAAGGGGGTGGTGATGAACCCCTTGTTGTTAAATATTTTGTCCACCCTAAGCGTGGAAGGGTATACTCAGATGTGAGTCCCTTGCTCATTGCACCATCAGGATTCAAGCAAGCCGGGCCGACGACGGCTGAAATGCCAGAAACCGGTCCCCGGAAGCTTGTTTCCTTCCCAGTGTAAGAATTGGCTTGGTAGTTTGGTTTGCCCTGTTCCCATCATGCACTGGGACAGGAACAGACTAATTTGCATATAGCCAGGTTCTGAACTGGGATGGTGCAGTGAGCTAAAAAACGGTGTTGGATCTAGCCCTGATCTCTTCACTGGGTGAGAGTATTCTGTTTAATTCAGAAACTCTGTCCATCACCACTCCTTGTTGTTAAATATTTTGTCCACCCTAAGCGTGGAAGGGTATACTCAGATGTGAGTCCCTTGCTCATTGCACCATCAGGATTCAAGCAAGCCGGGCCGACGACGGCTGAAATGCCAGAAACCGGTCCCCGGAAGCTTGTTTCCTTCCCAGTGTAAGAATTGGCTTGGTAGTTTGGTTTGCCCTGTTCCCATCATGCACTGGGACAGGAACAGACTAATTTGCATATAGCCAGGTTCTGAACTGGGATGGTGCAGTGAGCTAAAAAACGGTGTTGGATCTAGCCCTGATCTCGTGACTGGGTGAGAGTATTCTGCTTAATTCAGAAACTCTGTCCATCACCACCCCTTGTTGTTAAATATCTGATCCTGTACATAACATGCACCGCCGGACGTCTATAACGCACACTCGACCCTCAGGTAACGGAGTGCTTTACACTAGCAGCAGTTACATTAAACAAGGCGCATTCATATTTTTGTTTGGCAGAATAAATAATTTGCCCAGAAACACAGCATTTTGAGCCGACACTCGAACTTGCTTCCCCAGGTCCGAGTCCAAAGTCTTCACCTCTGTCCATTAGGTGTGCTTCAGTGGCTCAGACAAATGCAGCCTTGTGCCCGATGTTCTTCAGTGTGCTCAGACCCTCCCTCCTGCCCGATGCTCTATCAGTGGGCTCAGACCCCCCTCTCCTCTTGTGCCCGATGCTCTTCAGTGGGCATATCCCCCTCCATGTGAACCCTCCGCCCCCACACAATTAGTCCGAAGCTCTTCAGTGAGCTCAGCCCCGTACCAGCACTTTGCCTCAGTCAGGTCGTTTGTACTTGCAAAGCTTAGCACCTGCACTTCCCCGCAGATCTGGTGTTCTTGTAACAAGTGGTGATATCACTTAACGGGCGACAGCACTTGTGATAGTGAGACTGTCTAGATTACCCAATGCCTCCTCACTGGAGTCTCACAGAGTGTCTGGGGTCCCCAAAACCGAGCGTCCTACTGGTGATATTATACTGACAGTTAAAAATGCCTGCCTGGACCTTACCTGGGATTCTGAACTGACCCGAGTCAGATGATGTCACGTCAGCAGGCTCATGCTCTGCGCAGACTCGATTCCTGCTTCCCACCTGCCACACCATTTTCCAACTCGTCTGGGAGGGGTCGCACCCACACCCTGTAACGAGTTGGGAAAGGGTGTGGTGACAAGCTCCACTCTCTCTGATTGATGTGGAGGGTTAGTGATCCCGGGCTTGTATTCAAAACGCCCGGGGCTAACTTTACTTCCACGCCATCAGGGGTGGAGACTATGCCTTGCATCTAGGTCTTTGCCGAGCTGATGACATTACAGCCTTCAGGGCTGGTAGGTTCTCAGCCGGCAAACACGTAGCCTTAGGCTAGGCTGCTTGAGCAAACAGGGCAGGCAGGGTGAGTCACGTGACATGGTCAATTAACAATGAATTAACACTACACTGGTGATATCAGTGAGTGAGTGTGGGGCATACAGTGCCCAGCATTCAAGGCATTTTGGGAGCTCGTAAATGGGTATTTTATTTTCCTAAATGACTGGTGAGCATATCCAGCACTGTAACGGGGGCGGAGCCCCAATGCCCTCATAGGGAAACAGCCACTGGGTTTATAAACGCATTTGTGAAACTACTAGTCAACTTCATGTTAGCTGGGCTGGACGCCCCTGTTCGCAGTTTAATTAAACAAGGATTTAACGATGAATATGTAAGAAGACTTATAAAAATATCATCATATAGAAGAACTTCTTAACAATTGTACGCATAGAAGAAAGAATACATTTTTTAATAGTCTGTGACTGTAACCACACCTTGCATGAAGAAAAGAAAACTGGAGGGACAAACAATGCAAGGAAAAAGCACTGCCATGCATGAATAGAGACGCTAACGAAGGAAGCATCCATTCCGATTTACAGCGGACTGATAACAAAAGGGAGGAGCAGAAGTAAATGCAGGCACTGAACATAAATTATTTTTATTCTCTGAATTGTCATTTGTGGACATTTCAAACTACACTGTGCACTTGTGAATCTGACCTTCTGTTCATGGTGACCTGTACAAAACAAGCATTGAAGCGGGAGGAATTTGGAGGACAGAATAGGCACCCTCGGAAAACAGCATCTGAAATGTAATCTTGGCAAATGTGACGAGATAAGAACAAGATTTACAGGCCTGTGTACAATAACGGAGCGTAGCTTGAAGGGAATGAAAACAGAACTGATCATGTGAATTGCTTTTCAAGAAAGAAAAAAGTTGTTCCTCAAACAGATGCTAAAATGGCTACCAGTGGATTGATATAGTACTTGGTCCTTGCTCTCAGGGAGGGCTAAACACAGCAGGAGGCATGACAAATGCATGCCAAGGATAAATGGGGAGAAAGAATAGGTGAGCCATGATGGTGCCATCAAATGGTAAGCCTATGGGCGTGCCTGAAGCCCACAAAGTATAAACAACATGTCTCAAAGAGACAGCGCAGGTGCTGTCTGGCCGGGACCTAAAAAGTGGCTGCCGGACAATGGTGCGTCTCCTGGCATAATGGCATCTTACAGTAATATAAGGTGCTAAGACAAGCTATAGCTGTCCATGGCACAAGGATACCATGCAGCGCCCAGTAGTGGCTGGATCATGATACTGCTATCATCATCTTACGGATGTTGGGGGACCCGGGCAAGAAACATTTTGGGGGCCTCTTTTTGGAACAACTGCGGATTTTAATGCTTTTTTTCTACCTATTCAATCCCCATGTTACAAAACGAAATTGAATTATGCCTTTAAGGTTGAGATGCAGAAATGCACAGAAGTGAGGTAGACAGAAAATGTACTTTCCCAGGGGGGTCCTTGGAAGATCGGGGCCCTGGCCAATTGCCTACTTTGCCCATGGCTTAAAATGTCTCTGGATCATTAACGGGGATATTAAAGTACCATTAGGTGCTGAATCACAATGCTACATTTCAGGATATGAGAGCATCTGATAATCTGATCTTAAGATTGTGTTTGGGTGGGCTAATGAGGAGGAATTCCGTTTTGATGGCGTTAGGTTTGAGATGGTTGAGCGCAAGCTAGTTCTGAGTAGCCTGTAGAATAACGTTGAGGGTATTGCAGTCATCAGGGGAGGAGATTTTCAGGTACAGTTGTGTGTCTTCTGCATACATGTGATAATGAATGTTGGAGGATGCTAAGAAGTCAGCTAAAGTTTCCATGAATAAGTTTAAGAGAATGGGAGAGAGGGCAGATCCCTGTGGTGGCCGCAGAGAGTGAAGCTTACAGCATGTGTAAACACAATTGAAAGAGGACAAGGATAAGGCACTGTAACTCCCCACATAAACAATAAACAAAACAAATTGGTACGTGTCAGTGATACACCAGAAAAGAAGGGTGTGTCTAGAATATCAGAGCATGGGCTCTGGTGCAAGTATGCCCGCTTTCGAGCTAAGACCTCAGATGCCTAAAACATGAGGAAGTCATCCTTTATGGAGGAGGAAACCTCACACACTTATTAGTGTCATGCTTCCTCATAGGAATCCTCTCCCCACCCTGGTAAGACAATGCCACCCGGGCAGACTCAACCTCCTCGAAGACTGACTAGTTAGTTGGGAGTTCTTACATAAATCTTACTGGACAACTCCTTCAAACTGGGGATTCAGATGAAAACACTTAAAAATACCTCAGAGTTCCCAGGGGAATACTACCTTTATTCATGGAACCCTAGGTAAGATTTAAAAAGAAAAAAACATTTGGGTCTTGGAGTACTATGTCTCACCCCCAAATGATTGCCAACATGTTTCTGCCCACTATCATTACCCTAAACGGATCCCTATAAGAAAACTACCTATACTAGGTACAAATTGGTGTTAATTAAATAGAGGCATGGTGGATTCCTCATTAAGTCCTACCCTAATTACCTGACTGTAGTTGGAACACTTGTTCTTATTACCTACAGTAAATGTAGAACAGAAATAAAAGGCACATTAGTTAATCAAAAAAAACGAAACCATACATCTAGTAGTTTAGTATCTGGTTAGGCTCACGATATCCAAGGTCAGTGTGGTGCATGTGATCACTGTCACTAGGCAAACACGTGTGAACTCTGTCAAAGGTGGTCTCAAAAAAGAAGGATAAACCCTTCGTGCTCTATAGTGTTAAGGTCGCTAGCCGATGTGCCAATACTTCTAGTATTCTATTGGGATTATTATCACTAATTTTAAAAGCATACGTCCCTTACCCTCTGGGCAGAGTGCTATCATCCTCAAGGTCACAGAGAGGCAGGGGTCCTTTTATAGTTAAACACTGACATAAAGAATGAAAAGAGAAACCACAAAAGCCATCTCTTGAATCTATGTTAGGTTTACAGGAAATTAGGACAAAATTGTTGCCTTTACGTGCATACTACTAAACCAGCTATTCATGAAGCCCTTACTCTTCAGTAGCCAGGCTCATAGTTATCTCCATATTGTGTATGTTCTAATTATAGTGCCTATTGCAGCAGGGTTCATACTAATTTCAAAGTACGCCAAGTATTCACCTGACTGCTAGATGTGCATATTATATAAAGGCTGACTGTCTTAAGAATGCTCCGATGCATAACGTACCTATTACAACTCTTTGTTGTTAGCGTGCAGCAGCAAATAGAAGGGTCTCTGTTGATATCATTCGTTAAACCGCAAGCAGTGATCCTCTCATCGTCATTCATCGTCCCTTTCACACAATTGCACTGGTATATTATCATAGGTATTAAGTTTTCACCCCCACACAACAGGGGATGTGTGTGACAATGTGTTACAGAATATCAAGTCAGTTTTATGAGATGACGCATTTACAATTGCCCATGACTATCGAGTCTAAATTGCCAAACGTGAAACCACCTCTCGAGTTCACTTAGCCAAATAGTATCCGTGGGGATGAAGTGAAATGTTTGGTAGTCGAAGGCGTAATTCACACACACTTAGACAGCACTCATAACCCCTCTGTATGGTGGCTTCCCACTTACTTCATCAAAAGGTACCTAACTTACTCCCGCTCTGTGCCGAAATACAAGTTGGCGGTATGTTCCAATTTTTCTTTATTATTTTATGGAAAGGCTTGGATACACAGAAACACAGATGATGCTATCTTTTGCTGGTCTTTTCCACATTTCCAGCAGTAGGTCCCTGTTATTATTGAGAGCTCTCTTGTCAGCTGCTTTTATCAGTCTTTTTGGGTATTGTTTTTCAACGAGTTTAAGGGTTAGTTTCCTAGCATGTTCCTTGTAGTCACTCTTTTCGGAGCAGTTGCGTCTTAATCTAAGGAATTGACCCACAAGGAGATACTCCCTTAGGCTGCACGGATGGAAAATGTCGAAAAGCAACAAATTGTTGCGATCAGTGGGTTTATAGTACACATCTGACACCAATTCACCATTGTTAACCTATATCAGAAGGTCTAAAAAGGGGAGCTTGGAACCTCCGATGGACATTGTGAAACATAGGTGGGGGTCAAGGGCATTCAGCCACATTGCAAACGTTGTTGCCTCATCCTGTTACCTCTCCACACCACCAACACATCATCAATATAACGCCTCCACAGACGTATATTTTTCATTTATGGATTTGAATCTGTCTGAATGAAGTCTGCGTCAAACGCATGGACATAGAGGCACGCCAGGCTCGGCACAAAATTGCTCCCCATGGAAGTACCATGAACCTGGAAATAGTACTGCCCTTCAAATTCAAAAAAGTTTCTGGTGAGTGCCTTGATGTGCCAAATCTAGTACAAAATCTTGCGGGGTGATGGAACTCCACTCAGTGGTGTTTAAGATTTTTTCTACCACTTTTAGGGTGGCCTCCTGCAGAATATTAGTGTAAAGTAACTCTACATCAAAACTCAGGAGAATCTCTTTAGAGGTGTCAAAAGGATATCCTTTAATCAAATTAGGGACATCTTTGGTGTCCCGCAGGTAAGATGGCATTCTCTTCACCAAGGGTCGTAGGAAGACATCACAGAACTCAGACAAAGGTTCAAGGATGAAACCAATTCCTACTACTATAGGTCTCCCTAGAGGTGGAAACTTCTGTTTGTGCACCTTAGGTATTGTATAAAAATATGGGGGTTTTGGTTCCTTTTGTATCAGAAAGTCGGCCTCATGTTTCATTATCCAGCCATTATCAAGGCCCTCTTTCACTATGTATGCAACTTCCTCTATTATCTCATTAGAGGGGTCATTTTGGAGTTGCTTATAGTGTCGAGTGTCATTTAGTAGTCTTAGACATTCATCTTGGTACATTTGTTTTGGGAGGATCACAATCGCACCCCCCTTATCCGTGGGTTTTATGACTTTAGAGTCATCTTTGCCCAGAGAGTCCAAGGCTCCTCTCTCCTTTTTGCTTAAGTAATCAAAAGCATTGTTAGTTATTTCAGCCAGGCTGTCTATTTCTCTGTTAACTGATTTTTCAAATGACAGCACCTCTACTAGCATAGTCGCCGCTGGAGGTGTAAAAGTCGATTTTGTTGCAAACCAGTGTTTCTCTCATACTCTGCAAAAGGTCTATTTTCGAAAAAGACTTTGAGTCTAATTTTTCTAAAAAACTCAGCTGTTTCTATCTTGAGTTTAAATACATCATCCCTTGGTGTGGGGACAAAACCTAACCCTTTGTTCAAGACATTGTCCTCTGCTTCAGTGAGTGTACGGTTGCTAAGGTTCATCACTATGCTTCGTGGTGGTATTAAGACTTGCTCGTGCTGGGTTGCTCTTCCCGAACTGGGACGTTCGTCCCTCCTGCCTCCCGATTCTGCCACGTAACTCCTTTCCTGCTCCCTTTGCCCCTTCCTGAGCCTCAATCTAAAAAAAAAAAAGGAATTGGTTGATTGGGATAGTACCAGGGTGCAGTTTGTGGGTGCATAAACGCTGGAGGACCATAATTGGGTGGTGCTCCATAGTTGCCGACCCACCCACCCCAGCCGCTCTCACCTTGGCGTGGGGTTGGTCCAAATGGGTTGGTCCGAACTGTGGTACCGGATGTCAGAATCTTTGCTGGTTCTGGAACCCGTGTGGGTTTCAACACCTGCCACGTCTCTGTCTATCAAACTTCCTATATTCCCCATCCGATTCTGATGCAGTACTGTTACAGGAGGGTCACCAAGGCTGTTCAAGTACCACCCATCTAAGCTCTGTCTCAGAATGGTTATTGTCAAGAAAGTGATTGGTCAACTTCGTTGATCGCTTCTTACATCTAATGGTGCTATTGTGCTCCGATATTCTAGTTTTAATCTTACGTGTCGTCATACCGACATATCGGAGTTTACAAGGGCACCAGATCAAATAGATCAGCCTTTCGCTATTGCAGTTTGTGTGTTTGTGAAGAGTCCAAGGTCTACACGTGCCAATATCTATTTCCGTTGTCTTTTCAGTCTGAGGACAAACTGCACAGGTACCACACGGAAAATGGCCCTTCACCGGTGGTAAATTCCATAAGGGATTTTGAACTGCATTCTTTTTTGTTTCTTGTGGGCGAGTATGCACCAGACGGTCTCTTATATTGGTACTCCTTTTGTATGCCACCATTGGTAACGGAAGCTTCTCACTCCCGGAATTCAGTATCTTCCAGTGACGGTGGATGATTTTTTTGATGTCATTAGAATGGCTGGAAAAAATATTGACAAAAGTCAATCTCGGGCTCTTCTCCTTGCGTATTTTGACTTCTATTAGAGGTTTGCGATTGTTGTTCGCCGCTTGCTTTCTTGAGTTTCGTATTATAGATACTGGGCAGTTTTGAATTGTCTTGAAATCTGCAGTCAGTATTTTGGAATGTTCCAGGTATTTCTCTTTGCTCGTGCAATTTTTTCACCATTTGTTTTGCGCTGCGTCCTCACCACACTATTCTTTCACCTATGGGATTTTAGCATCCTCGTTACACTAGGGAACATCTTTAAAACATCCCTGAGCTCCTCCCTCACAGTGTGGGGGTTGTAGCCCTCAGCAGGACCAGGTCTCCTGCTGGGAGGAGGAACCCATATGATGAAGCATGTCACCCTTGGGTGAGTGAGGGTTCTAGTCCTCAAGGGATTATCTCCCCTGTAGAGAATATATTATTTTATTTTTTCTTTACGTATAACACACACTATCACTTATGCTGAATAGACCAGGGGATGTATAGTATTATAATTACGTTTTGGGGAAACTCTACTCGCTGGTCTTTAAATCTTTTCCCTAGGACTCTAACTTATCTGTTGTACTTTAATTTCTTACAATATGCCAAGATATAACGCATGGGCAGTGCAGTCTGGACTGGTTTCCCTGCAGAACCGATGGAGTCGCGAACGTTGGAGCTACTACTCAACCCGGGTTTCACTAAAGGGATGATATCATTTTTTTGTATTTTTTGTACTACATTTTATATATTTATATATATTATTATATATATATATATATATATATATATATATAATATATATAATATATATATATATTATATATATATATAATATATATATATATATATAAGTGTACATATATATATATATATTTATACTTTGTACTAAACAAAGCACGAAGGCTGACCACAGGATGAAAGTGAGTGGAATTTGCCAAAGGTGTTCAGCAGACCTGCCGGCATCCCTCACGGACAGCGAATGCAGCAAGTGTTCTCTCAGGTCCACGAAGTGGCAAGCAACACTCACCTCAAGCTCACACAGTTCCAATACCTACATTGCAGTTGATTGACACCTCAGGAACTACACAAATTTAATGTGGAGCAATCTCCCACCTTCCCCGCTGTGAAGTGAACCCAACAACATTCCTTCATATAACTTGGGACTGCTCAAAACTATGGGTATACTAGGACAGGGGTTCAACATGAACTGCAGGAGGTCACACAGGTCCATATCGAGACCTCTGTCAACCACTGCTTGTTGTAAGTGCCAACCCCAAAAAAAGGAATGCGTATGAAACATAGGTTGACATTGCTGGGACTTGTGCTGGCCAAGTGTTGAGTCACGATCCACTGGACGCGTCCCTGACCCCCCACACTGGACAGATGGAGGACGGACTTGCGTAAAATGCTCTGTGAATGTTGTGTAGAGGAGCAGAGGCGAAGGCTAGTCCACACTGAAGACAATGTGGAGAGGGATCTGGAGCTGTGGGGCGCTATGTTGGAAGGCCTGATGTCCAGGGAGTCTAAGCCAGCTGAGTCCTCTGGTCACCCATGGTTCGCAGGCTCGGCTGTACCCTCAGGGACTACACGGACAGGTCCTGCCCGGACACCTGAATGGCATGTCAGTTGGTTGTATGCTTGAGTGGGGGTGTGAGCGAGTGCATGTTTGAGGTGTGGTATATAAATAAATAATACCGGATCTATTTTTGTCTAGGCATAGCAATAACAGATAGCTCAATAAATAAGAGTCAAGATTCGAGGTAGTAGGAGTTTGCAGGTTTATTACAGCATAAAGGACAGGAACAGGACAACCTGCATAGGAATAGGATGGCAGGGCCCGGCAGGGGGGCCGGATTGGACTAGCGTGGCCCGGCAGCTGCCGGGGCTGGATCTGGGATGAGCGCGCTCTGGAGAAAGGACTGGCGTAACGTTTAATAACAATACACAGGCATATATATATGAAAACAGTTGCATTACAATACATACGACAGGCGGAGCAGTGGGTGGAGCAAAGGGTGTGACGCGTAGCAGTCGCGAAAGATAAGGGTGAAAGTAGGTGTAACAGGGCGTATACATAGACATGTGATGCAAACGTAACAGAATATGTCATAAATGGGGCGGAAACATGGAGGGGGCTACCTAAGGAGCCGGGACCTCTAACCTGATGGTGCGCGCAAACTGGCAATGACGTATTACTAGGAGAAGCTGGGGGCTACGAACTCTGTGTTAGGAGCAGAGACTGAAGTCTGGAGAGTCAAGGCGACATGTACCTAAACAGTATCTAGTATCTGATGTTTAGAGAACATGTTGATATAAACTAGAAGTCAGGAGGGGAAAGGCTAACAGACTCTAAGACTGGTGCATGCATTATTCTACATGTAGTGCGTGATGAAGAATATTAAATGACCATTAAATACAGTATTTCTCTTACATGGAGACGTAAAGGCTAGACAATGACGGAAACTATTGATGCGGTTCAGTAGCTTTAGGAATGCAGAGAAGGAGGGCTGAACTGATAACTAGAATCATAACATACTCTTGGCAGACTCAGAGGCAGAGCCAGGCTGAACCGGGCACTGTGAGGCAGGAAGTAAGTGAAGGGTCAGGGATACAGGTGGGGGCTGTATCGCTCCTCAGCGAGGGCTTCAGGAGACAGGAGCTGAATCTGGTGTCCGGGCCCTTTTGAGGCCTAGAAACGGGGACTTTACAATGGAATAACGTGCACACTGAGAAACGCGGCAACGTAACTTTACATAGGCCTGATATTCGTGGTTTTCACGAGAACTAGAAATAGACATACTAGAGATGGACACAACTGTAATTGTGTCATTAATCGAACATGGGGGATACATATGCATATTAATCATGCACACATAACATATGATGGAGGACGCGTAGGGACACAGAACATGGCAAAATTTACTTTTCCACATTCCCTCCTTGTCACTACGTTTCCATCAGGAAACATCAATATTCATGATACCATCTATCATTTCATACAGTATCATTTGCTCGTCTCGAATTTTCTTGGAACGGGATTTAGAACGGGGCTTGAGACTAGGAATACAAGAGGTAGCACAAATGCCGCAAATCGCAGGGCCACATTGTATACAGAGGCAGCAACTGAATATGATCGCTACTGCAATACCTAGAAAGGACAATACTTTCCATCCCCAGGCGGAAATTATATTCCAGAACCAACCGGACCATGTCCAGGTGCCTGGATCTTGGTGTAACAGATGGGCAATTTTATGGAGTCTGGTTATAGCTGAATAAACAGACGGCGCGTTATTTGGAATGAAAATGCAGCAACTAGATCCGATGACTCTACAGGCCCCGCCCCTATCGGCCAATATGACGTCAAGGACGAGACGATTCTGTAAAACGACAAATCTCATAGCAGATTGCTCTTCAGTCAAATTACCTAGGGCAGAGGCAGTCTCATTAACTACTGCTTCAAGGGTTCTGGTTAACCTACGAATTAGCTTGCTATTCTGGATAGGGCCTATAAAAAAGAAGAAACCTCTATTGAAATCTGTATACTGTTCTAGAGCAGTTTCAGTATAATCGACAATCGGGGACTCGATCTCCCTTCTATGTCTAATGTGTACTAGATGTGTATTTCTGTGATAATCAGATGGGGCTAGGAAAACTGGTGGCAGTAGGAAGGCAATGTAACAGGTTCCCTCCCAATCGAGGGGCAGACGAACATATGCGGTTTGACCACAAATAAAATAAGAATGACGTGAAGCTTTGAAAATAGATTTCCCACTGTCACTATACTTGACAATAGTAGTACAATCACTATGTCCTACATGTACGGAACCATTATTTCGGACACATAATTCACCTTTGACTGGTAGTACTGAAATAGCAGGTAAGTCTGGAGTAGAATCAGACTGAACATTCAGGACCATGAAATTCGAAGAATAATTTCCTAAATTGTAAACTTCGTTTTCTAGATCTAACCCGGTTCTGTGGGGAAGACCTTGCTTGTCTGGAAAACATGTACTGTTAAGGAAAGACATATCTGTTGAGGATGACGTTAACGTGGACCATGCTCCACACGAACCATTATGTGAAAATGGATAAGGAAAGAGTGGCAGAACTCCCTTCGGTGTCTGGAAAGGGGGGAGTCGACCACACACCCAACAATTAGTGGCATTGCTGGTCTGGTGTGAATAATGTAACATGCGGATAAAAGAATTGTTACGCATAGCGAGGCGGTAAGAGAGTTCATGAGGAGGCAGATCACTAAACGTGTGCTCTACTGTAACATTAGAAGACTTATTTACATGAGAAACTGGAAAATACAAGTAAAATGCATAACTGGTGCAGGAAATCATAATGCTGAGAAATAATATGAAACTTAGAAAAACGATACATCGGATTGAGTTTTGACTAACTCTCTCACTATGGGGGTCTATTTTATACATGTCAGAAACCGGTCTAACCGTTTCACCTAGGGGAGGACTTAGACAATCAAACTGGCTGACTTATTTTACTAGACCTTAACTTTTTCTTATACTCCTGTTGCGGAGTTGTCTCTAACAGGGAGGGTGTAGTAACATTGTCTTTTACGGGACAGTCCTTAAGAATAGTACTTTGGCAGTCCTTTAAATCCTCGGAAATGTTCTTTGAAACTGGTTTCAATCCATAAAACTTTTTGATATGCGAAAGATGCACCCAGCCTTTGCGTCCCTCCAACTTCACGGCTGTACGGGTGGCCAGGAGGACCTGTCGGGGCTCCTTCCAGCGAGGCTCCAGCGGACTTGAACGATCGAAATTTCGCACTAGGACCATGGATCCGGGAACGATTTCATGCGGTGCCACCTCGGTATTGTCTGGAAAGGCGGCGGCAACCTGTGAACGACAAGAGTTGAGGGCAGACATCAAGGAAGCTAGGTAATCTGTCAGCATATTACTTGAAACATCGGTAATACTTCGGGGTCTAGGTGTACCCCACATGTTAGGGGGGCGGCCGAAAACGACCTCATACGGGGACAGACCTGATCTGGAATGTGCGACCATGCGCATATAAAACAAAGCGACTGGCAGAGCTACTAGCCAGTCTACACCTTTCTCTTTACATACTTTGGCGATGCGGATTTTCAGGGTCTGATTATGTCTCTCTACGAGACCGGCTGCTTCAGGATGGCGTACACAATGGAACTTCCACTGGTACCCTAACAACAGGGAAACATGTTTCATCAACTCAGATGAGAATGGCTGGCCGTTATCAGAATATACGACTCTAGGGAGTCCATAACGGGGGAAGAACTCACGAACCAACTGCTTAGCAGTGGTCGCGGCTGTGTAATCTGGGACTGGATATGCTTCTGTCCACCTGGACAAAGCGCATACAACTACAAGGACATACTTGAAACCTCGACATCGCTCCATCTGAATGTAATCCATCTGGAGGACTTCAAAAGGGTGGTCAGGGGGCTGGAATCCACCTTGTTCCACCGGGACACTTTTACCTGGATTAAACTGACAACATATCATACAGGTACGGACTTTCTGCTTGGCTGCAGCTCGTAAATGCTTGTTGAACCAAAGGTTCTGGATACTGTCTAACATTGCTTTCTCTCCTAAATGTGCTGGACTATGTGCGGTATTAATAATGACTTGAACCATAGAGTCGGGGAGAAACCATGTGGCTCTACCCTTCGTTACCCATCCCTGATCTGTCTGGACCCCTCCTTGTTCGGACCATTTCTTGATTTCATCAGGAGTAGCATGTAACTGGATATCTATGACATCTTGAGTAGGGTTTTTAACTGTCATACAGGTAGTTGGATCTGGAGTGAGTGTCTGTGTTGGCTTAACTGAAATGTCTGGAGCATGTGCTGTAAGCTTGGCTGTGCGATCTGCTAGATCATTACCTTGGGAAATAGTGTCAGTAACTTTCGTATGTGCTTTGCATTTCATGATGGCAATGGATGTCGGTAAGTGTATGGCATCTAACAGAGCTTGAATAAGGAGACCATGCTGAATCTTGGTTCCATGAGAAGTCATGAAACCTCTCTCCTGCCAGAGCACTCCAAAGTCGTGTACGACTCCAAATGCGTAACGTGAATCTGTGTAAACATTAACTTTCAGGTTCTTGGCGTGAATGCAGGCTTGAGTCAGAGCAACTAGCTCTGCTGCTTGAGCAGACAGGGTGTCAATACGGTGTGTTTCAATAACTTCAGTGTCGGTAGTCACTGCATACGCGGCTACTAGTTCTCCTGTACTGGTTCTCATACATGAACCATCCACATAAAGTGTCAGGTCGGGATCTGGTAATGGAATATCTGTCAGATCTTGTCTTGGCTTGGTCATGATGTTAACTACTTCCACACAGTCGTGTGTGGCAGGATTTGAATTTACTGACGGTAACAGTGTAGCAGGATTTAGAACGTTGCAGCGTCTGATTTCTATGTGTGGCTGGAACAGTGTCAATTCATAACCTGTTAAACGTGCAATTGTCAAGTGCTGAGTTTGTGTTCGGTTTAAAAGAACTTCCACGGAGTGTGGAACTTGTACTGTCAAGGAGTGTCCTAAGACTATGGAATCACTTTGTCTGATAGCTAGTGCTGTGGCTGCAACTGACTTGAGACACGCAGGCAGAGCCTGGGCTACAGGATCTAATGTGCTCGAAAAATAAGCACAAGGCTTGTATTGTCCTGCTTGATCTTGGGTGAGAACAGATAATGCTGTACCTTCGCGTTCAGTAACGAAAAGTGTAAAAGGCTTACTGTAGTTCGGTGTTGCTAGAACTGGAGCTTGACATAGGGCTTTCTTTAATTCATTAAAACTAAGTGTATGTTCAGATGTCCAAGGGAGGACAGTCGATACGGCTGCCTCCTGTGTCGTTAACTGTATCAGTGGTTTGGCTAGAAATGCATACTGAGGAATCCATTGTCTGCAATAAGAAGTAAGGCCGATAAAAGCACGTACCTCCTTCTGGGTCTTTGGCTGAGGAAGACTCGCTATTAACTGGATACGGTCAGGTGTCAACTGCCTACCCCACTTGGACAGTAAGTGGCCTAAGTAGATCACTTGCTGGACACAGAATTGAAGCTTAGAAGGGGACACCTTGTGCCCCATCGCGGCTAGGAAATACAATACTGTAAGTGAGGCTCGCTCGCAAGCACGTTCAGAACGGGCTGTGATCAGTAGATCATCGACATACTGGAGCAGGGCAGTGCCAGTTGGCATGTGAATATTGTCTAGTTGTCTCTTGAGTGCTTGACTGTAAATACTAGGACTTTCTGTGAAACCTTGAGGAGTGCGTGTGAACATATAGCTCCTTCCATTTAAACAAAATCCGAAAAGAAACTGGCTGTCCGGATGAATGGGGACACTAAAAAATGCGTTCTTGAGGTCTATGACAGTGAAAAATGAGGCTTCGAAATCAATGGCTGTCAATAGGGAAGAGATATCTGGGACAACTGGATACTGGGGAATAATGCATTTATTAAGTTCTCGAAGGTCAATCACTAATCGATATACTGGAGGTGCATTTGGATCAGTACGTTTCATGACAGGAATGATCGGAGAATTACATACATTGGAGTCAGTTTCTACCACTACTCCTTGAGCCATGAGCTCGTCAATAATTTTGGATAAGGCTGCTACAGCCTCAGGTGGCAATCTGTACTGTCTGATTCGTGGCAGGACTACACCTGGTTTAAGAGTCACACGATGGGGTGTGATTTGCATATAGCCAACATCAGTTGGACCTTGCGCCCATAGATGCTGCGGAACATTAGACAATCTCGGATCAAAATCTCGTAATACATAGTGACCCTTGAAGTCACGTAGGAACAATCGTATTCCCTCTGGGGAACAGCATATAACTGCACCTAACTCTTTCAGTGTTTTAATGCCTAATAGATTTTCTGGACATGACTTAGTAAGTAACAGATCAGTAGTGCGGGACAGTGGACCTACTTCTAGGGTAACTGGCTTTGATATTTCATTTACAATAGGCTTTCCTGAAAATCCAAGGGAAACATTTCTAGAGCCTGAGAGCGGAGCCCCTGGAACTTCGGCGTGACTGATGGTGGTCCTACTTGCCCCTGTATCAATCAGAAACTTTCTGTCTTTCCCTAGTACTTGACTATGAACATAGGGACCCACTTGATCTACAGGTATCTCGATGAGAGGCAAGCCTACCTCCCTCTCTAGGCTGTTTCATGAATATGGCTGATACTCTGGATACTCTGACTGCGCATACTGATACATCTGCTGTGTAACATGCTGTGTTGCAGCAATGGGCTGCGGTGCTGGAACTGTCTGTTGTGCATTCTGTGGCTGAGAAGTCTGTGAAACTTGTTCTTGTCTAGGCGGACGTGGTCTTTCTTTAGTCTTACCGGTAGCTATGTTGTGTTTCAGAACTGCACACTCGTTTATAAAATGACCTGGCTGTTTACAATAATTGCAGTTCCCTTTAACGGGAGCTGCAGGGTGACTGGCTTGATTCGGACCCCTCTTCTGACTGTCTTGAGGAACAGATTGTGCAACTAGTACTTTCATTTTCGTGTCTTTCATACGTTTTCTCTCGTGTTCTTGCTCTTCTCTGATTCTATTCTGGTGGTATTGAAGCATCTGTAACATCTGGGACGGGGTATTAGCTTGCCAGGTACTTTCGACTTTCAAAACTCGATTCTTAACTTGTGGACTTGAATTCTCGACTAGTTTAGTTACAAAAAGATGAGGGTATGACTCGCTACTTGTCTTGAGGCCACTGTTTATAATAAAACATTTTTCAAATCTAGAGTAAAAATCACTAGTGTCTTCGTCTTGTTTCTGTTTACATGCTGAGATTGCATCCCAGTCTTCCTTTTTAGTTGCTAATAGTCTGGGCAAAACTTGTATTAACAGTTCAGGTAATTCTTTACATTTATCTCCAAGACCGGTACCTGGTACTCGTATCTTGTCTTCAGCTTCTAGAACTGCCCAATCGATCTTTTTCTCTCCCACCTCCCATTCTTTTTCCTTGAGTTTCTCATATACCCCTGCGGGCAACAAGACTTTTAACATTTTAATGATATCTGGATACGTGTATTCTCCCATACGGAGCATGTCCTTTAATTCTCGGTGGAACCCTGCTGGATCTTTATCATGACAGGGAAATAACTTTTTCATCTCTAAGAGTTCCATCTTTGTGATCGGGGTGTAAACAAACACTCGTTGCATTTCACCACCGTCTGTCTTAACTGGATGCACTTCTCGTAACGGATTCTGTCTGTCTATGTAAAACGGTTTACTTTCTGGGGGTGAAACATGAACAAAATGCGGGTTCAGAAACATACTATATTTGTGGCGCTGTTCTAGAATGACACTAATCAAATCGGTACCTAAACCTTTCCATCTATACTGGAGCAACTCGTTCAGGACATCGTGTAACGGACCTGGATCAGAATGTTGACCCTCATACAATGTAATGAGGTGCTGGATCATATACATACCCACCAGTCGCTGTTCGGCTGGGGGCAGTTTCAGAAACATTTGTGCCACTATTTCGTCTGGAAAAGTGATAGAATCAGTAATCCATCGGACTGCTGATCGGACTAGTTCTTGTTCATGCATAGTACTTAATTCACTGTAACCGATTCGTGATTTCAGAATGTGATCGGTAGCTTGAAATACTTGTTCTAGAGAACCTTGTTCTGGTGCTGGATGATGTAAAACTGACTTGTGTTCTAGGCGCAAATGGCGATCTGGAAATCTAGATTTTCCTACATACGCTATTCTGGCGGGATTCTCGTCCTCTACCTCTTCAGTATCTGAGTTACTTTCTTTCTCGCTTACTTGTGCTGCTTTACGTTGTTCGTGTAACTTTATTATTTCTTTACGGATTTTCTTGTACATACTCTCTATACTACTGATGGTCTTATGCTTACCCTCGGCTATATTATCACTCCACTTTGTCAGGATTTTCATTTCGGCTTGATCTTTGGTCGGATAATCTTGTTCTCTTATTAGACAATTAATCAGAAACTTTAATAGCATGAGCTGGACTTCAACTTTTCTTTGAGACATGACGTCACTAATACTTTCTGGATCATTCCCTGTACGGATGAAACGATATATTCTGTCTAGATCTCCTTTCATATCTGGTAGGGTGACTAGATACTCGGTCACCTTTCTCACGCGTAATGAATATAGAACCATATTATCCTCGCCTGGGACTGGATCATAGCCACATTCGTTAAGGGCTTTTCTTATTTCTGCAACAGACTGATACCTGGGCGTACGCTGTGACGCTTGTGCATGTAATTCGGCTAACGTTAAACGCTTGTGTGGCGGCGGGGTTCCTGGAGGACCTCCCCCTGCGGCCCCTAAACTAGAGTCGTCTACTGATGCTCTTCGTCCTGGCAGAGTGGGAAATGGAAATGCAGGCTGGACTTGTATGGCGGGCTGGACCGGGGGTACCGTAACAGGTACTCCGGTGTCTGGAGGAGCGGGAAGTGCCTGATTTACAGGGACTGGCGGAGCGGGATTTGCATATTCTGGGACTGTGTCGTCCAAATAGGACGAAATGAAAATATCAGCTGCGGTCGGTTTGTGACGTAGCTTGGTCGGAACTAAGGGTGGCGGAAAATTACTGAATGCCTCCGGGGTCGCTTTTGGCAAGCCCTCGGCAAGAAGAGGATACATACCCTTAATAAGAGCATGCCTCTGTCTGTCTGACTGTTCGGCTTTAACTCGTTCACCTATCTCGATTAATTCTTTTTCTTGTGCTCGCTCTAAGGATTCTCTACTTAATTCAGACTTTCTGATTTCTTTTTCGGTTCTTTTATGAGATTCTTTGCGCCATAACTCAATGGCATCTTTCTGTGACTGTCTGGCTTTCTTTTTCCATAATGCCTCTTCTACTCTCATGATGCACTCGGCATCCCACGTACCTGATACGGGCCATCTATACTTTTCCTCTAACTGTTTGGTATACTCTACCCATAAATCTAGATACAATATGGCGCTTATGCCATGTTTCTGATACATAAAATGACCTGGACTGTCCCTAGGCGGGACAGGAACTGCTTCTTCTAGCAGACCCTTTCTAGTTTTTAACTGACGTAATCTCGAAAAGAGGGACATTGCAAACTTGAATCTGAACACAATACAATACACGAGGAACAATAACAATTGAGAAAACAATTCAGGCATACCACGACATTGAAAATACATTGAATAACATTATGAAGCAACAGTTCGGACAGAATACTACCTGGAACACTGAGAACAGAAACACATGAATTTCTCGAGAACGGAACAGGCTAGAATTACTGGATGCGCTGCTGAAACAGCACGGAACATACCGGTCCCATAAAGGGACGCATCAAGAACCGTATCCACCTAGGTGAACACTTCGTTTCAGATCTGCGTACCCAGACCCATCGGACCAGAGACAATTTAGATTGACCCTGTCTAGATACTACCCCAGCAACGGTACTCACCGGGCAGCAAGAACGGAAGGCCTCAGACTGGACTGGACTGCTTCGACGCCGGACGGACGAACTTCGGACTTCTGTTACGGGTGGGCCTCCGGATACCTCGGACCTTGCACTCTCGGCTTGGGCTCTGGTCGGGACTCGCCGCGTTCCTCCACCGCCTCGTCTGGATGCTGGACCGCCACCTCCGTCTCCTCCGTGGGCCTGAGGGATACTTGAAGCAGAAATATCTGCCGGTGCACGGTATAGTTCCGTCACGGCTGCAGAGGGTCAGGGGGCCGGCGTGGCTTCACCGGCGCGTGGGGAAAGGGCAAGTCCCTGTTCGGGCGCCATTATGTGGTATATAAATAAATAATACCGGATCTATTTTTGTCTAGGCATAGCAATAACAGATAGCTCAATAAATAAGAGTCAAGATTCGAGGTAGTAGGAGTTTGCAGGTTTATTACAGCATAAAGGACAGGAACAGGACAACCTGCATAGGAATAGGATGGCAGGGCCCGGCAGGGGGGCCGGATTGGACTAGCGTGGCCCGGCAGCTGCCGGGGCTGGATCTGGGATGAGCGCGCTCTGGAGAAAGGACTGGCGTAACGTTTAATAACAATACACAGGCATATATATATGAAAACAGTTGCATTACAATACATACGACAGGCGGAGCAGTGGGTGGAGCAAAGGGTGTGACGCGTAGCAGTCGCGAAAGATAAGGGTGAAAGTAGGTGTAACAGGGCGTATACATAGACATGTGATGCAAACGTAACAGAATATGTCATAAATGGGGCGGAAACATGGAGGGGGCTACCTAAGGAGCCGGGACCTCTAACCTGATGGTGCGCGCAAACTGGCAATGACGTATTACTAGGAGAAGCTGGGGGCTACGAACTCTGTGTTAGGAGCAGAGACTGAAGTCTGGAGAGTCAAGGCGACATGTACCTAAACAGTATCTAGTATCTGATGTTTAGAGAACATGTTGATATAAACTAGAAGTCAGGAGGGGAAAGGCTAACAGACTCTAAGACTGGTGCATGCATTATTCTACATGTAGTGCGTGATGAAGAATATTAAATGACCATTAAATACAGTATTTCTCTTACATGGAGACGTAAAGGCTAGACAATGACGGAAACTATTGATGCGGTTCAGTAGCTTTAGGAATGCAGAGAAGGAGGGCTGAACTGATAACTAGAATCATAACATACTCTTGGCAGACTCAGAGGCAGAGCCAGGCTGAACCGGGCACTGTGAGGCAGGAAGTAAGTGAAGGGTCAGGGATACAGGTGGGGGCTGTATCGCTCCTCAGCGAGGGCTTCAGGAGACAGGAGCTGAATCTGGTGTCCGGGCCCTTTTGAGGCCTAGAAACGGGGACTTTACAATGGAATAACGTGCACACTGAGAAACGCGGCAACGTAACTTTACATAGGCCTGATATTCGTAGTTTTCACGAGAACTAGAAATAGACATACTAGAGATGGACACAACTGTAATTGCGTCATTAATCGAACATGGGGGATACATATGCATATTAATCATGCACACATAACATATGATGGAGGACGCGTAGGGACACAGAACATGGCAAAATGTACTTTTCCACAGAGGGACTGTGTGTGTGTGTGCGTGTATGTTTATGCCCGTAGGCGGGGGATGCCTAGAGGTGTACATATACTTGCGCCTACTGCCGTTTCTGAGTGCGAGATGGGGCACAGCAGTTCTCACAGGGCTATGCTCAATATACTCTTGAACCACTCCATCACTGCCTCTCTGACCCCACTCCCCACACGAGGGAGGGTTACCTGCAACTCCGGGGTTCACCTGATTCACCGCCCTGGCCACCCCCTAACAGACATCTGTCTCAGGGAGGACGAACATGCGCTGGTTAGTTGCTGCCACTACTGCTAGTTCTTGATTTGTAGGTTTGTTTTGCTGTGGTTAATGAATTACTTCGTTTTTACCTTGCTCCAGGAAAATACTCTCACAACACAACATGCCTGCGAAGTCACAAACTGCATCTCGTCACACATGGTTGGGAGTTCCTCTAGTGCTACCCAACGCAGTAGGCCTTGGACTCAATTGCTGGAGCATTGCATTTATGTTCCCATCTCACAGATGGCAGTACTGGACTGTATTGCTCTGATTAATATGTTGCTAGCATGTTCACCATCCAGTTATATTGTATACCGTGCGATTGCTGTATGAAAAGTAAGTTAAAAAAATATACTCTGTAGGGAAACAGTTGGGAAGTGCAGTGGTGAAGGTTACAAGACACCCTACCAGAAACAGTAACGTGGTGAATAGTTATGAAGATTACAACACACCCTGGTAAGAACAGGATTGATGTGCCTAGCAGTGAAGATTATGATATGCCTTAGTAAGAAAAGGAGTGTGGTGTACAGAGATGAAGCCTACAGCACACTCTGATAAAAAAGGGACCAAGATATGTAAAGGTGAAGATTACCGCATGCCTTGGTAAAAAGAGGATTGAAGTGTACAGTAGTGAAGCTTACAGCACACCCTGGTAAGAAGAGGACTGAAGTGCACAAAGGTGAAGACTACAGTGTGCCCTAGTGAGAAGAGGACTAAAGTGGACAGTAGTGAAGATTGCAGCACATCCTGGTAAGGGAAGGACTGAAGGGTATAGTAGTGAAGATTACAGAATACCCTGGTAAGAAGAGGTATGTAGGGTACAGTAGTGAAGATTACAGTGTGCCCTAGTGAGAAGAGGACTGAAGTGGGCAGTAGTGAAGACTATAGCACACTCTGGTGAGTAGAGGACTGAAGTGTACAATAGTGGAGATTACCACAGGTCCTGACAAAAAGAGGACAGAAGAGTACAGTAGTGAAGATTCCACTATACCCTAGTAAGAAGAGGACTGTAGGGTACAATGGTGAAGATTACAGAACACTCTGGTAAGAAGAGGGCTGTAGGGTACAGTAGTTAAGCCCAGTGTGCCCTGAAGTGGGCAGTAGTGAAGACTAACTACCGCACACATGTTAAGAAGAGGACTGAATTGTACAATAGTGAAGCTTCCAGCACACCCTGGTAAGAAGAGGTCTGTAGGGTACAGTAGTGAAGATTACAGTGTGCTCTAGTGAGACGAGGACTGAAGGGTACAGTAGTGAAGATTCCAGCACACCCTGGTAAGAAGAAGACTGAAGTGTATCATAGTGAAGATTGTAGCACACCCTCGTAAGAAGAGGACTGTAGGGTACAATAGTGAAGATTCCAGCACACCCTGGTAAGAAGAGGGCTGTCGGGTACAGTAGTGAAGGCTACAGCACACTCTGTTAAGAAGAGGACTGAATTGTACAATAGTGAAGCTTCCAGCACACCCTGGTAAGAAGAGGTCTGTAGGGTACAGTAGTGAAGATTACAGTGTGCTCTAGTGAGACGAGGACTGAAGGGTACAGTAGTGAAGATTCCAGCACACCCTGGTAAGAAGAAGACTGAAGTGTATCATAGTGAAGATTGTAGCACACCCTCGTAAGAAGAGGACTGTAGGGTACAATAGTGAAGATTCCAGCACACCCTGGTAAGAAGAGGGCTGTCGGGTACAGTAGTGAAGGCTACAGCACACTCTGTTAAGAAGAGGACTGAATTGTACAATAGTGAAGATTCCAGCACGCCCTGGCAAGAAGAGGTATGTAGGGTACAGTAGTGAAGATTCCAGTTCCCCCTGGTAAGAAGAAGACTGAAGGATACAGCAGTGAAGATTACAGCACGCCCTGGTAAGAAGAGGGCTGTAGGGTACAGTAGTGAAGATTACAGTATGCCCTAGAGAGAATAGGACTGAAGTGGGCAGTAGTGAAGACTACAGCCCACCCTGGTAATAAGAGGGATGTAGGGTACTGTAGTGAAGATTACAGTATGCCCTAGAGAGAAGAGGACTAAAGGGTACAGTAGTGAAGATTACAGCACACCCTGGTAGGAAGAGGGCTCTAGGGTACAGTACTGAAGATAACAGCACACCCTGGTAAGAAGAGGGCTCTAGGGTACAGTAGTCAAGATAACAGCACACCCTGGTAAGAAGAGGTATGTAAGGTACAGTAGTGAAGATTACAGCACATCCTGGTAAGAAGAGGACTGTAGGGTACAGTAGTGAGGATTACAGCACACCCTGGTAAGAAGAGGACTGTAGGGTACAATAGTGAAGATTCCAGTCCACCCTGGTAAGGGGAGGACTGAAGGATACAGTAGTAAACATTACAGCACACCCTGGTAAGAAGAGGTCTGTAGTGTACAGTAGTGAAGATTGCAGCACACCCTGGAAAGAAGAGGACTGTATGGTACAGTAGTGAAGATTCCAGTCCACCCTGGTAAGAAGAAGTCTGTAGGGTACAGTAGTGAAGATTCCAGTCCACCCTGGTAAGAAGAAGTCTGTAGGGTACAGTAGTTAAGATTACAGCACACCCTAGTAAGAAGAGGTCTAAAGGGTACAGTAGTGAAGATTACAAAGTTGTGTGGTGGTGTGCAGTTTAGAAAATTACAACCCACCTTCGAAAGAAAACCAGTAATGTGTCTATTGGTGAAGATAACAGCACTTCCTGGTACGAAAAGCAACATTGTGTACAGAGATGGAGATTACATAAGACACTGGTAAGAAAAGGAGCGAGTTGTGCAGTGGTGAATATTACAGAACACCGGGATACACGGTTCACGAGTCCTGATTCCAGCACACTCTGGTAAATCGATGTCTTTCCTAACAATGCTGGACTCTTGCATTGCGCCAGAGTGTGAGGCCCAGTCGCCGATAGCCTGCTGGAAGGATTAAAACCACAGTAACGACCCCATCACCCCTCCCTGGCTGCATCCTCCCCCTCCCCCGAAAACCCCTCTCAGAAAGGGCTAATGGGAAGCCGCATCCATATTAACCTTCCCCTCATGCAGCCATGGTCAAGTTTGGATGCAAAATACAAATTACTTCCAATTACTGGCGAGGAGTCCGTGGCGGAGCTGTCACTTAACCTGAGCCATCTGTCTGATCTGAAAGGAAACTTCCAGCTGCCTCCTGACCTCCCCCAGCCTGCTCCCAGCCAGCTGAACTGGCCTTAAAATCAGGAACGAGCTTATTGTTCTCCTGAGGAAAAAATGACATCTATGTTACAGAAAGCAGAGGCAGGGCGGTGGGGGGAGAGGAGAAGCCTTTATAATGCACATTGCGCTGTGTGCCGTCTGGGAGCCGCGCCTCATCTGTCCCACATTCAGAATGACGCGGCCTGTTAAAACCTGATGCCGGGCGGGGGTGTCCCGCAGGCCTTTGCTCTCGCTGACCCCTCCGCTTGCTCCCGGGCCTCCTGCCAGCTTATCTCAGATTCACAAGTTCATGTTTGGGGAGTGTGCTGCAGCGGCCTCCTCGCCTGCATGCTCCTTTGTTCGATCGTGCCTTCATCCGCGCCCTCTCCAGCCTCTACCTCTTGCGCTATCATTTCGCCCATATATCGAGTCGTTTACTTATCAATGTACTCCCGCAGCCATCGAACCTTCCTTTTCCACTAGGTAACCTATGCATCTATCCATCTCTAACTCCATCAATCCACCTTTTTTACCCCCCTCTATCCTCCCACCGCACTTTCCTGTCCGGATCAAACCGATGATTTTAAAAAACGAATTTCTAATCTTTTCATCATGTCTATCGCCCACTCATTAATCTGCGCCAACAACCATCATTCTACCATTTCATCCATCCATCAACCTATCCATTAGCCCATCGACCCATCTCCGTCCTATTGCCCAGTTGGGCATCCATCCATCCATGCTCGTCCACCCACTTGTCTTCCCTTCCTCCAACCACCTATCAAATCAAATATTAATCCCTTCATCCATCTAAACGTCTATTCGTAACTCCAATCCTTCCCATCCTCTTCCGTTCCGTCCACCCATTCTTAGTTCCACTTAGCTCACTCCCCTTCATTTGTCCATCCATCATATAAATAAACAAATCATCCACACACTCCCTCATCGATCCATCCATTCATTACAGTATTACATCCTTAAACTATCCTAGAGTCCGTTCTCGAGTTAGTCAGTAGGTGTGTCTATTCTTCTGTCTCATATTGCATAATCCACCATCCACCTGCCGATTCATCTAGCCTTTCATTCCTGCACTTGTCCTCCCAGTCATCAATTTGCCACCCATCTTTCTATCCATCCTGCCAGCCCCACCAAACTCCATCTTTCCACTGCTTCTTCCATCCCTTCTACCCTCCTGGACTCCAGTCAGCTACCAAATCCTAAGGCAGGTCCTTGATCCATATCTTCATTCATCCATCTACCCATCCAACATGCATCCTGCCACCTGTCCATTCATTGAGCCATCCAGCTATCCATCGCTCTAACCTGCCCACCTTACATCCATCCATCTGTCCATTCATACTTGGTGCCATCCATCTATACCCTCACGCTGTCTATCTGCCTCCATCAATCTCTTTGTCCTTCATCAACCTTGCCACTTATTCAATAATATACAATCTATAAATGGTTTGTTTAATAATATAAACAACATTATGATTTTATATAGGGATTGCCACCACACTTTTCCTGTTTCTGAGCACCGTAGACAACGTGTCCACTTCAATGGTGCAGATGTTATCAGCATCAGAAGAAAGAGCACCTGAGTCCGTCGAGTAGAAAATCATAACTGTAATTTGCGGAATACACTTAGACTGCTGCAAATGGTGCATTGAACCACTGGGATATCTTATTGACTTATTGATATCAGTTTATCGCTCCTAGCCTCTCCTTTGTCCCTAACACATCTAGGCAGTACTCTAAATCCTCCATCCGCAGTGCTTAAAAATGCCAAAATTCGTTAGGAAACATTGACTTTAAAATAATTATTGATAGTTAATCTTGTGTTCTTTCATTAATCCAATGATCAATGTGGCCACTCACTCAGCCTTCTCCTCCTTCCTATCTCAATCCTTTCAATTGTTCACTAGTCAATCCACTCGACCATCATCAATCAATCAATCAGTCATTTGTTAAGCGCACTACATACCCGCGAGGGTCTCAAGGCACTTGGGGGAGGAGGGGAAATCATCTCTTCTGTGCTTTCGTTCAACCAACCCCATTATACCAGTGTGCACAGTTGTGAAATTTTAATTCACAAACTCCTTGAGGTTTTCTCAAATCTTTATGAAGAATGCAGTAGGACCAAAATGATTATGAACAAAAGGACTTTGCAGGAAAATTCTCATACTCTCCTTTTTGCAGGTGTGCACCCTGAACAAAATTTTAATATTTCACAAAGTGCAAACTTTGTGAACTTTACAAAACTGTGTGCACAAAATTAAATTATTGCGCATCTCTACCTAGAACAAGATGCTTTTTGATGAACATTGGCACCATTCACTCTACATGCATTAATATTCAGAAGATAATCAACTTTAATATGTCAGACACAATTGAGGCCTAATTAGATGCTATGAAACATGCATGTCTGTTCACTCCCCTAAATGCCAACTCTCAAATAATTCCTTCTCCTCACTCCACCTTCTTGTTTCCCGGGATTCTTTAACTTGCTCCCCAGTGTTTTCCACAGCTCACCATCGAAGAACTCACAAAGGACCAATTCTTTTGCATCACCATGGTTTCATGTCTACACTTTTCAGTATATATCTGAAAAACCTTCACAAAATCAAACCTTTTCCAGTCTTCGCCATCTCTGCTTCAGAGCCCAATCTAAACTCTTCAAATTATATTGTTACAGCTCTTTGCCAATACATTTTCTACATTCTCTAGAACATGGCACAGACTTTTCATTTTCTACACCCCTGGCACTAAAGAATTTGTCAATGTGCTAACCCGAGAAAGGAAGCCAGTTGAACTACAACCATCACAACCGATTGAGCAATATTTCAGTGAGATTGGTTTCAGGCAACAATCAATCCTATGAGATATCATAGGGATAGTTAGTGGAATCCAACCCCCATTTTATTGAGAAAAGGCATATTCAAGAATACTAGGAAACAACGGATAGATTTCAAAGATATATTTTTAAGGTAAAAATTCTATCCTAGTGCATAAGATGTGAATTGTCGCTACAACAACAATAAACAGAATGGTAACTGGAATGTTTACAAAAAGTGTGAACAAGAAAAAATACTCCAACATATTACCAGTTTAACTTTATAGTAATCACACTCTCATATTTACTATGTTAATCTTAGCACCAAAAAAGAAATCTTAAATTGAGTTTCAGAAATGGTTCACATTCACATAACTGTTTGAATAATAAGGCATATGACCAGTATGATAGCAGAGCCGGGTATTCTTGTATGTAGAGGCAGGCAATTTAGTAAGCCCAGCAAGTGAAGGCTGAATGCCTCCCGCTGGCATTCAGCAACGGTAGGTGATGCGATTCTACATGGCCTCTCTTGGTCACCTAGCATAAAGAACCTCTTGAATCCTTCACACCCTGTGCTTATCTTATATAACATTATTTAGTTGTTGCAGCCTGGTGCCCTATGACTTATTTTCCTTCTATAAGACTGTTCTTTGAAAAGAAATTATAATTGAGAAACAAAGTTATCAGCTTTCCATGAAACGTTGTTCAGAACTCAATAGCAGTTATTCAGAACGGTCAACTCAGATAAAATTCTGTCAATATCTTGGAGCAGACTTGATTATCACGTTGCAGGAAAAATAACGTAAAATGATTGTACCTTCCTTATTAATCACACTCATTCACAAACATGAAACTATTTGGTCCTCTTATAAAAAAGTTGTATAAAGAAAATGAATCAAAGGACAGTTTGTCCTTTTACAAATTCTTTAACAATGTTGTACCCAGCTGCAGTAGGTAGCAAAAGACTAAAATATAACTATATCTCTCTCTAACAGACCTATATACCTATAATATTTTTATATATATATATGAATCACGTCACCACCAGCGCTCTCCTTCTCGATATTTAGGAAAAGAATTACACAGGAGCCGTGGCCTCGGTTAAAGTGCAGGTTTATTTCCAGACACAACGTCCTACGCGTTTCGGAGTGAACACTACTCCTTCATCACGGGCAAAAATTGTGCATCTTAACAACACTAATAAAGTAAAGTAAAGTGTCACGTGGTATAACAACATAGACAAAATATTTAATGCTTGTACTTTTTTTACAGAATATGTAGCAGATACATTGTTTATTGTGTATTATTTTAGATGAGTGACCGCTTGCTGATGTTACGACCAGAACTTATTTTAAACATTTAAAATGTCTCCAGCCTCAAAAGTTACCGTCCGTAATTTTACAAGGTTTAATTGCATGTGTTCACAAAATATAACTATTGTGCTAGCCCTGTGCCTATTATAAGGTAAAATAAAGTAAAATGAAGCCACAATGAGTAATTGATATTTCGTACTCGGCAAACATGAGACTCGAACCCTCCGTCTCAAAAGACAAAAGACACAATGACAGCCTGATAACCGCTTGCGCTACACAGTTAAGCTATGCTTAATATAGTACTGTTGTGGTACATCCGTGAAGATACTTAATAAAGAATCATTTAACAATTCAAAATATAGCCCAAGTGGGCTTAACGTAACTCATATGTCTATTTCAAATTCAGTTTACATTGACAGCAAACTACAGGGCACACAATGTCCGCTATCTCATTGTGACATGTGAAAGGGAAATAAATAATAAAGTATTGCCCAAGTGGGCCAGTACTGTTCCCAGTAGATGTTGTGACAAATCATGCCCCAGTGGGCTAATGGTCTTGGTCAGCAAAGTAGCTTCTCATCACTCATTCTTGTACATACATCGGTAATATCTAGAAAAATAAAATAAAGTCCTGTTAAAATCTTCATACCCAAAAAAAGGGGGTTCCTGAAGAAAATACACACAATTCTAAAAACAACAAAACAGAATAGCAACAGCAACAATTATTCTACAACTGTATGAAATGAAATTAATGCAAGTGCACTTCCATTTCTTCGTCCATATTCAACCCATGGGGCACCATGGTGTTGAATCTGATAATAAATTTGGACTCTAGTTTCCTTAGTTCAAGTAATCTATTGCCCCCTCTCATATTGGGAGAAACACAATCAATTGCTGCAAATCTAACAAGATTAGCATTGCTTTTGTGATACTCGTAGAAATGTCGGGCTATCGGATAGGTTCTATCATTGTTACTGATTGCCCTTAAGTGCTCTAACACTCTCTTCTTGCCTTTATGGATAGTACTGCCAATGTAGTACTTTGAGCAAGGACATTTGAGGGTGTAGACAACATATTCAGTGTTGCAATTGAGATGTTTATGGATGACCCATGGAGCCTCATTGTCATGAAATTTCAGAGATTTAACACTACTGCTATATTTGCAGGCCTTACATTGGTTGCAAGTAAAAAAGCCTTGCACTGCATTCTTTTTTATAGGGGTCGGGATCATATTACTGCACAACTGATCCCCTAGTGACTTGGGTTTGCGAAAGGTTAGGGATGGATAGTCACCTATATAGTCTTTCAGGTCATTGTCTGTTTTTAAGACCTCCCAAAATTCCTTGAGGCTTTTTCTAACCTCCCACGCATGAGTATTATAGGTCGTGATGAATCTTATTTTCTCTTTGGGCTTATCTAAAGACTCATCAAGTTTTGGAAAAATAAGTTCATGGCGATTGAGAGCATCCACTTTGTTAATGGCTTTTTTGACTGTTTTAGAACTATAGCCTCGGGTCAAAAATCTCTCACTCATGATTTCTTTCTCTTGTTCAAATTTCTCGGTTGTACTGCAATTCCTGCGGGCTCTTAACAATTCACCGTAAGGTATGCTCTTTATAAGATTGTGAGGATGGCAGCTGTCCGCATGTAGTAGACTGTTGCCTGCCGTTGTTTTTCTAAATAAGGAGCTTACAATAGTGTTATTGCTTATCTCTAGTTTGAGATCTAGAAATTCCATGGAATCTTTACTTATATTATATGTGAATTGGAGATTCATTTGGTTGGTATTTAGTATTTTCACAAATTCAATTGCTTGTAAGTCAGTGCCACTCCACACACAAAAAATGTCGTCTATGTACCGCAACCAGAGGACGGCGTGGTCTTGGAATAGCCTGATCTTATGGACGACCTGCTCCTCCCACCAGCCCAGGTAAAGACCCGCAAAGCTGGGGGCGAAGCAGGTCCCCATCGCCGTCCCCTGGATTTGTCTGTAGATGTTTTTATCAAATAAGAAAAAATTGTTTGTTAAACAAATCTCAATCATTTTTAGTAACATGTTCGTATGCTGAAAGAAACCTAAAGGTCTATTCTGAAAGAAATGTTTGCAAGCTTCCAGACCTAGAGTTTGTGGAATGCTTGTATACAAGCTGCAAACATCTAGGCCTAGCATCAAGTACTGGGGAGACCATTCGATTTCACTGATCTGTTTAAAAAAATCACTGGTATCAAGGACAAACGAAGGAAGAGACTGGACCAAAAGCTGCAGAAAATGGTCTACATACTTTGAAGTGTTCTCTAAAGCACTTCCACAAGAGGAAACAATCGGTCTCCCTGGTGGTCGTTGGGCATTCTTATGCAATTTGGGAAGCAAGTACAAAACAGGCAATTTTGGATATTTGCATGCCAAATAGGAAAATTCATCTGTACTTAATATGCTTTCATCTTTCCACTTTGTAATTTGGTTAGCAACACTAGACATAGCTTGATCATACACCATCCTAGTGGTCTGGCAGTATCTGCTAGTATCAGACAATTGTGAATACCCTTCTTGTCTATACATGTCTAGTGGCCAGATGACAACATTCCCACCTTCGTCACTTTTTTTAATGACAAAGTCGCGATTATTTCTCATTTGAAATTTACGTGATTTTAAACATTTCAATTCATTTACCATTCCTTTCTCAAAACAATTGATCGCTTCGTTTTGAGAAAGGAATGGTAAATGAATTGAAATGTTTAAAATCACGTAAATTTCAAATGAGAAATAATTTGACCAAAAAACAACGAGAAGCTTTGGAAAGTCTTGAATTGAATCGCGACTTTGTCATTAAAAAAAGTGACAAAGGTGGGAATGTTGTCATCTGGCCACTAGACATGTATAGACAAGAAGGGTATTCACAATTGTCTAGTGTTGCTAACCAAATTACAAAGTGGAAAGATGAAAGCATATTAAGTACAGATGAATTTTCCTATTTGGCATGCAAATATCCAAAATTGCCTGTTTTGTACTTGCTTCCCAAATTGCATAAGAATGCCCAACGACCACCAGGGAGACCGATTGTTTCCTCTTGTGGAAGTGCTTTAGAGAACACTTCAAAGTATGTAGACCATTTTCTGCAGCCTTTGGTCCAGTCTCTTCCTTCGTTTGTCCTTGATACCAGTGATTTTTTGAAACAGATCAGTGAAATCGAATGGTCTCCCCAGTACTTGATGCTAGGCCTAGATGTTTGCAGCTTGTATACAAGCATTCCACAAACTCTAGGTCTGGAAGCTTGCAAACATTTCTTTCAGAATAGACCTTTAGGTTTCTTTCAGCATACGAACATGTTACTAAAAATGATTGAGATTTGTTTAACAAACAATTTTTTCTTATTTGATAAAAACATCTACAGACAAATCCAGGGGACGGCGATGGGGACCTGCTTCACCCCCAGCTTTGTGGGTCTTTACCTGGGCTGGTGGGAGGAGCAGGTCGTCCATAAGATCAGGCTATTCCAAGACCACGCCGTCCTCTGGTTGCGGTACATAGACGACATTTTTTGTGTGTGGAGTGGCACTGACTTACAAGCAATTGAATTTGTGAAAATACTAAATACCAACCAAATGAATCTCCAATTCACATATAATATAAGTAAAGATTCCATGGAATTTCTAGATCTCAAACTAGAGATAAGCAATAACACTATTGTAAGCTCCTTATTTAGAAAAACAACGGCAGGCAACAGTCTACTACATGCGGACAGCTGCCATCCTCACAATCTTATAAAGAGCATACCTTACGGTGAATTGTTAAGAGCCCGCAGGAATTGCAGTACAACCGAGAAATTTGAACAAGAGAAAGAAATCATGAGTGAGAGATTTTTGACCCGAGGCTATAGTTCTAAAACAGTCAAAAAAGCCATTAACAAAGTGGATGCTCTCAATCGCCATGAACTTATTTTTCCAAAACTTGATGAGTCTTTAGATAATCCCAAAGAGAAAATAAGATTCATCACGACCTATAATACTCATGCGTGGGAGGTTAGAAAAAGCCTCAAGAAATTTTGGGAGGTCTTAAAAACAGACAATGACCTGAAAGACTATATAGGTGACTATCCATCCCTAACCTTTCGCAAACCCAAGTCACTAGGGGATCAGTTGTGCAGTAATATGATCCCGACCCCTATAAAAAAGAATGCAGTGCAAGGCTTTTTTACTTGCAACCAATGTAAGGCCTGCAAATATAGCAGTAGTGTTAAATCTCTGAAATTTCATGACAATGAGGCTCCATGGGTCATCCATAAACATCTCAATTGCAACACTGAATATGTTGTCTACACCCTCAAATGTCCTTGCTCAAAGTACTACATTGGCAGTACTATCCATAAAGGCAAGAAGAGAGTGTTAGAGCACTTAAGGGCAATCAGTAACAATGATAGAACCTATCCGATAGCCCGACATTTCTACGAGTATCACAAAAGCAATGCTAATCTTGTTAGATTTGCAGCAATTGATTGTGTTTCTCCCAATATGAGAGGGGGCAATAGATTACTTGAACTAAGGAAACTAGAGTCCAAATTTATTATCAGATTCAACACCATGGTGCCCCATGGGTTGAATATGGACGAAGAAATGGAAGTGCACTTGCATTAATTTCATTTCATACAGTTGTAGAATAATTGTTGCTGTTGCTATTCTGTTTTGTTGTTTTTAGAATTGTGTGTATTTTCTTCAGGAACCCCCTTTTTTTGGGTATGAAGATTTTAACAGGACTTTATTTTATTTTTCTAGATATTACCGATGTATGTACAAGAATGAGTGATGAGAAGCTACTTTGCTGACCAAGACCATTAGCCCACTGGGGCATGATTTGTCACAACATCTACTGGGAACAGTACTGGCCCACTTGGGCAATACTTTATTATTTATTTCCCTTTCACATGTCACAATGAGATAGCGGACATTGTGTGCCCTGTAGTTTGCTGTCAATGTAAACTGAATTTGAAATAGACATATGAGTTACGTTAAGCCCACTTGGGCTATATTTTGAATTGTTAAATGATTCTTTATTATGTATCTTCACTGATGTACCACAACAGTACTATATTAAGCATAGCTTAACTGTGTAGCGCAAGCGGTTATCAGGCTGTCATTGTGTCTTTTGTCTTTTGAGACGGAGGGTTCGAGTCTCATGTTTGCCGAGTAAGAAATATCAATTACTCATTGTGGCTTCATTTTACTTTATTTTACCTTATAATAGGCACAGGGCTAGCACAATAGTTATATTTTGTGAACACATGCAATTAAACCTTGTAAAATTACGGACGGTAACTTTTGAGGCTGGAGACATTTTAAATGTTTAAAATAAGTTCTGGTCGTAACATCAGCAAGCGGTCACTCATCTAAAATAATACACAATAAACAATGTATCTGCTACATATTCTGTAAAAAAAGTACAAGCATTAAATATTTTGTCTATGTTGTTATACCACGTGACACTTTACTTTACTTTATTAGTGTTGTTAAGATGCACAATTTTTGCCCGTGATGAAGGAGTAGTGTTCACTCCGAAACGCGTAGGACGTTGTGTCTGGAAATAAACCTGCACTTTAACCGAGGCCACGGCTCCTGTGTAATTCTTTTCCTAAATATCGAGAAGGAGAGCGCTGGTGGTGACGTGATTCATTTAAGGGGGTGGCTACCCCTGCCGTGAGCCCGCCGATACTGTGGCTTGGGAATAGCTACAACTTTTTGTTCATATATATATATATATATATATATATATATATATATATATTCACTGAAGAAAAACAAAGGTTAAGATGATGTTAAAGCTTGGTAGAAAGAGGACGGAAGACACGCAATGTTAGCGGGACACCACTAAAAGGGAAAGAAAGTGACCAAATAGAGAGAGACTGGTAAAACAGGAAAACAGTGAGAGGGACCCCATATACAGAAGGGGAACTGCGGGATGATCTGCAGTCACTGGAAGCAGACACTGACATCTGAGTACCTCCTGGTCCAGGAAAGACCGAACCTGCACTTAGCTCCCTCCACATTCCTGGAGGATCATGGTTTACCCAGGTGTGTGCAAGTGTGCTGGGCTGGACAAGAAATGCAGTGGGGCAAAACCAGGAACGGGAGGGAAGTAAGCAAACCAATTAGAACGAGCTAAAGTAGTGGGGGAACCACCCTGACTCTAAAAATAGGTAGTAATTTAGCTGAAATAACTTTACTAAACGCAAGGACTTCTCAAGCCTAAAAGAGAGAGGGACAAATACAAATTGCTTAATTTATTTGTTTCATTGGCCTCCTGTTTGAAAGTCAGAGCTGAAAAACAACAGGGAAAACTAGGTCACAAAGGGGGAGAGTTGTGCCAAAAGGGGAAAGAGAGAAAGAGAGGAACCGCAAAAAGAAGAACAACCTGTGACACCACAGACATAGAAGAGTATCATTAAAGCTGGTGGGGAGGAAATAAACAAAGAAAGTCACAAAGAATGATAAAATAGTTAAAGAGCCATAAGTACAAGCATGGCCTCAAGAGATTATTAAGCTTATACACAAACCTTCTTACCTGATACCTCTTTCTTCTTCCTCCGAGTCTCTCTGTCTGGTTTGCCTGGGAAAAACTGCAAGGAAAGAGATGTTGACTATTATATCGTAAAACTTGACTCGGCAAGAAAAAAAACAATACACTGCCCAGTAAAAATAGAAAAAGAAAACCAAGACAAGTCTTGACCTCTCATTAGAAGTATTCCTTTTCCCTCAAGGAACCCTAATTTTTTGAGTGATCATAACTAGGAATACACTGCCTACTTAAAAAAAAAAAGAAATAAACAAAACATATAGGAAAGATACCTGCCTTGTCTATACTGTAGAAACGGCTAGACCTGCAGCAGGGTGATATTAAAGTTATAATACATCAGCTACAATACCAAGGTATAATAGTGCCTTGTCATTCAACAATGAACACTCCTCTTCTTCTAGTATTGAAACCTGATAATTCCTATACAAAACTCTAAGATCATAGAAATGAAAAGCTATATATACACTCACCCATGCTGTACAAAATGCTCACAGTACTGGATTAATGCTGAATCTAGTAAGAAATAAGCATTTACAACTTTAGACAGATCTAATGGATTGTTTAGTCAAAATATAGCGCCTTAATTCAGCATCTAACCCCTTTTTCATTCAGTAGTTTTCAACACCATCATTGTTCCAAGAGTATAATATAAGCCCTGGTCTTCTTTGCAGCAAGAATCATGGAGATCTTACAAGAAGATCCTGTATATTGATTATATATATATATATATATATATATATATAGACCACCAATCCCACTTCCGTTCAAAACGGGCTGACACATGCTCGACGGTACACCAGGTAAGCTTTATTTTCACCTTCAGGGCATTTTACTGAAAATGGTCAGTCGCCATAGCTGTCCCTCTGGCAGATGCGTTTCGGCTTGGATTGCCTCTTCAGTGCCAGTTAAGTGTGACAGGGTGCACTGGTGAGGGTCTTTTGAAAGTCCAGTGTATTAATCCTATTGGATGGTGTTGTGCGGCCACAGAAAACGGACTGCAGGATCCGGTCCAATACCTCTCACTGCATGCTGGTAGTTTGAGTCCGTTTCCGCTCACACACTTCCAAGCCCCCACTCAGTCAGTAAGATGCGTTCTTTGATGTGCAGAACAAACAAAGGAAGAGCACTCGTCCAGGTTTGTGAACATAGTCCAGTGTCTATGTAACAAGCAAACCTGTAGTGCCCTGACTTCATCAGCAAACCGGTCGTGTTCTTCCTGTTGCTGCACTTTGAAGGTGATTCCGCTCACCTGGAGACTCGTCTTACGGCGGACGATCCGCCGCTCTCTCCCCTGCCGGGTCTCGTGGAAGCCGCTGCTGGGGGGGGGGGGCACTGCGATGCGTATTTGGTACGCTCTCTCCACAGGTTTGTTGGTTTCTCGCAGAGCACCAGAATGAGAGGCGTATATATATATATATATATGTCCCAAGAAGTCGCTCCTTTCCAACTAATTTTGGCCCAGTGGTCGGTGGAGCATGCCCCGGCCGAGCACACCGGTTTAACGAATCCGCAAAAAATTCCAAATAAATGCGCTCTCAGCCACAAAGTCACGCCAGGCAATCCGTAATCCAAGGGTGTTTATTCACCTACTACAGGGAAGCCTTGTTCACGTAAGTGAATGTGTTTGGAAGCCATACTGATAAAGCTTGTGTGCAAGTACAAATCATGGATATAAACAAAGGACTCACATTTCGTGTTATTTAGTGAAAAGCATGGCCGACATATTGGAATGTGTCAATAGGCAGCCCAATACATAGCGAATGCTCGTAATGGGTTCAACTACATGCTGCAGAATATCTGAAGCCCATACAAGATGTAGAATACAAATAGAAATTCTTGTCAGGAGTGAGTTGGGACAAATGCAGAACATTCGGAAAATGTAAACAAAGTTAATGTGTCCACAAAATGGAATCGGGTCAACATGTCGATAAAATGCGGGCAGCAAACTGGCAGTCTGACAAGTTAATACCTTTCATACAACATGAATAGTTGCAACATGGCGCGGCATGGTGCCTAATGGCAGCCCAACAACAACATTGACAATCTGTAAGGCGTCAAGTTAAGCAACATGATAATGTGCATAACTTTCACAGTGCCCTCTGTGCTCCTGAAAACTTGCATCAGTGCAGCTAGCGTGGAACATGAAACTGTTCAAAGTGTAGAAGTAAAACGTGAAATACGTGGCTAGGTCTGCTACTGGATCAAAGTTTAAGGTCCCTGCTGGGATGAGTCAGATGGTACAGTACTGGTAGTTAGCACGTAAAATACGAGGGTGACAACCTTTGTGGAAAATACCGGTACCATGCATGGAAGCCTCGCTCCACATATCAAAGGTGCAAAAGTCTAACAGGACGTAATTTCCCTGGGCAGCAGTAGGAAACATGAGGTCCGACAACACATGTTACTGTTTTGAAAGTCAGTAGTACTTGCCGCAGGTGCCCATCAGGGACGGCGTGCTCAGTGAGAAGATGATGTGAAGATGATGAAAAGGGTAGGTTGCCGGTGAGTGTGGTGATTGGGCCCCTTCCTTTCCTCCTGTGAGAAAAAACACATACAATAAAACCAAATTAGTTACGTTTGTGATTAAAAACATAATTCATCAAAATAAACATTCTCTCATGCACTGATCTCATTGAAAGAGGAAAGAGCGGGCGTGCAACACTGCTTATGTCTGATACCTGCTAAAAGACTGGGACTTGGGCAATAAGGCTCTGTGATTGGAGGGTGTGCTCCCTAGTCCTCTCTCAAATGTATGGCTAGTTCCTCGTCTTGGTTGAGGCCCCCGGGTCCTTTGACTGAAAATCAACAATGTACTTGGACTCCTTCTGTCTCAGTTTCAACACCATGTTACCTCCCCTGGGGTTTCTGGTGATTTGTTCTAGAATGAAGAATCTGAGGAGGGAGGTGTTGGAAAAGTGTTTGTCTCTAAAGTGTCTGGTCACCGGATACTTTTCATCATTATGTGTGATGGCCCAACAGTGTTCAAGGATTCGTTTTTTGGCCAGTAGCGTGGTACTCCCTATGTACAAAGCTTGCAGGGGCATTCAATCACATAAATCACGTGGGTGGAACTGCACATGAGGAATTGTTTGATCTCTTTTTTAATTCCATTGTACTCAATCATCTTGGTGAAAGTACTGTTTTTGCACTCTTTGCAATGGCCACAGGGAAAAAATCCCCTGAGGCCATGCTCATGTCCTGTGGTGTAGGTAGTGATGTCGCTACGTACCAACATATCCCGGATGTTTCTCCCTTTCCTGTACGTTATACTGGGTCTATTGGAGATGCCCTCCCCAATGATGTTGTCACATTTCAGAATATCCCAGTTCTTGGATAGTAACTTTTGAATGTGATTAGATTCGGCATTGTACGTCAGAATGAGGCGAGTACTCTCTTCAGTGTCGTGGGAGGCTTCAGTTGTCTTGTCCACCAACGTTTGAGATCTAGGAATGCCATCTGCTCTTTTCTTAGCCTTATTGAGCACCCAAGTGGGATAGCCTCTGATTTTGAAACGTTCTAGGAATGCCATCTGCTCTTTTCTTAGCCTTATTGAGCACCCAAGTGGGATAGCCTCTGATTTTGAAACGTTCTATCACTTCTGTGCATTCATGTTGGTATGCCTCCTCTGTATTGCAGTTTCTTTTTGCCCTCAGCAGCTCTCCAAAAGAGATACTTCATTTGAGAGTTTCTGGATGGCTGCTGAGGGCATGAAGAATACTGTTACCCACAGTGGTCTTCCTGAACAAGGTGGTACGTAATTGATTATCTTTTATGTCAAGTTTGACATCAATATATTCTGCTGTGCTTTTACTGATGTGGCTGGTGAGTTTGATGTTGTTGGTGTTAGTGTTCAGTGTCTCAATGAACTGGTTAGCATCAGACTCAGTGCCCTTCCAAATGATGAAAAGATCATCAATGTATCGCCACCATGTGGTGACGTGGGCAAAGTGCCCTGCATAGGCGGGGTCGGCAAAGATATTCTGCTCCCAGCACCCCATGAAGAGGTTCACGAAGCTGGGAGCAAAGCATGAACCCATCGCGGTACCGACCACCTGCCTGTACAGGACCCCATCAAATAGTAGCGGACCTAGCCACGTGTTTCCCAACTCACTCCTGACAAGAATATCTATTTGTATTCTACATCTTGTATGGGCTTCAGATATTCTGCAGCATGTAGTTGAACCCATTACGAGCATTCGCTATGTAGTAGGCTGCCTATTGACACATTCCAATATGTCTGCCATGCTTTTCACTGAATAACACGAAATGTGAGTCCTTTGTTTATGTCCATGATTTGTACTTGCACACAAGCTTTATCAGTACGGCTTCCAAACACACATTTACTTACGTGAACAAGGCTTCCCTGTAAGCCAAAACATGTTGTAGTAGGTGAACAAACACCCTTGGATTACGGATTGCCTGGCGTAACTTTGTGGCTGAGAGCACATTTATTTGGAATTTGTTTGCGGATATCAATAAGTCAATAAAAAGTAAACAACTTTGGGAAAAGGTAACTGGCCTACAAGATAAGGTTCCTTTGGTCCATGTCCAGCAAACCATGGCCCATAAAAGTGAAATAATTCACAGTGAAAGTAACAGTGAAGCAGACATGACTGCACAAATAGCAGTGCACATCTTTAAGGTGGATGCTGTAACTTCTACGATCTAATAGAGGCAGCACACAAAGGGATAGACTCTGCTCATGTTTTGCATTATTGCTACTGTATTAGTGCTACAACAACATGCAGGTGGGCATATTTACCAAAGCTTACAAAAAATATGTACTGCAATGCAATATTTCCCAACAGATAAAACACTCTACTGTTGTAAGACCAGTTCCAACTCCCCTTACTATCTTTGATAAACTCTTCAGGTAATTTTCCTAAATCATATTGGGCAATTCCCAAGAGCAAACCAATATGAATATATATTGGTTGTGGTTGACGCACGTTCCAGATTGCTTTGTGTTTGGCCACAAAAACTGCCACTGCTTGAACAGTCAAAATAGACTTGTCGTGCCCAGTAACAATGGAAGAAGCTCACACCAAAGGTCCTGCGTTTGCTGCTAATATATTCACGGATGCAATATCTGCTCTGAGAGTACAGCTGCTGTACCTGCATACCTTCTGCCCATAATCAAATGGGGTTGTAGAATGTGCCAGTGGTATGCTTAAACAAGCCTTAATCAACAGGGTTATGGATACAGGAATGACCTCTCTACATAACTTTTATGGGCTTCAGACAACACTAAATAATTTGCCTATAGGAGTATTAGGTGGTCACACCCCATAGCAGATGTTTTTTGGAGCAACTATATATGTGCTTGATCTTGATGTCCCTGGAAGCGGGTAGAGTTGAAATCACGTAATGCTTTGCTACCACTGCCATATTGCAGAACGGTCAGGAAACTATAACTACGTTATCTAATGTGAAGAACTCTGACTCAGCCACCAGCCAAGATGAGAATCTTAAAATTGCTGTTTGGTTGCTCCCCTAAGTAGGAGAGGTAACACAAGACAAGATACTTGACAAACAAGTCTTTAGGCCATCTTATAGACCACATGTTCCAGTTCTTAGGGTAGAAGGCATTATGTGGCTGATTTTATTCAGCAGAACCCCACTGCACCTAGGTGCAGCTGGACTAGATCAGCGGATCCTTTCTCTACTCTTACAGAACTGTCAAAAGAAGAGCACAGCCACACAGTAATCCTAAACCCCATTCCAGAGATTGTGGAGCCTGCATTTTCTTCAGTTTTACATAAGTACCAGTTTCAATGAGTGAACCTCATGCTGTGATTCCAACAATTCCAACCATTGAAACTACAACTGCGATTTATTATGAGCCAACAGAACTGCCATCAAATAAAATGATTTTGCTATAAGAAATTGTTCTGTAAGAAAATTATTCTGATACAGATTTCAAAAGAAGAGAAATAATACATTATTATCCATTTAATCAGTGGTAAAAATGGCTCCCTGCTTGATTTTGTTTTTGGGAAAGGTACCTTTCTCCACCAAGGTCATACAACTGGTTTACTACTGGAGTGGTTTCCATCTGAATGTGGGTAATGTTGATTATAATTTTGTTTCTTGTATTTATTTTATTTATTTATTTAGCGATTTCTAAAGCGCCTGGTGACCCAAGGGCATCCCCGCGCTGTGAGTGTTGTAATCCCGATGAGGGGGAGGGCAAGGGGAGAGATATTTAAAGGGGCTTCTATTTAGGGAATAGATGTGCCTTTAATTTCTTACGAAATGGCAGGTAGTTGGGTTCCAATCTGAGGGAGCGGGGAAGAGCATTCCAACCGGTGGCAGCTTGGACGGAGAATTGTCGTCCTCCTGTCCGAGATCGTTTGAATCTAGGAACGCTAGCCATGTTTTCATTCTGGGATCGTAAGGGTCTGGCTGCTGTGTAGGGAGTGATCATTTTTCTGAGGATCGCAGGGCCAGATCCGTTGATCAGCTTATGTGTAGTACACATCGCTTTAAATTGCACCCTTTGGCGCACAGGGAGCCAGTGCAGGGCCTTGAGGGCCGGCTTGGCGGACATTCTGGAAGGGGTATTGGAAAGCAGGCGTGCCGCCGCGTTCTGTGTCCGCTGGAGCTTCGTTAGTGTGGCCTCAGGGGCTCCTAGGTAGACCAGGTTGCTATAGTCCAGGCGGGACAGTACCAGTCCCTGGATAAGTAGTTTCCTGGAGGTGGGTGGCAGTAGGGGGAGAATCTTGCGGGTCGTGCGCATCAGCCCGAAGCAGGTACCCGAGGTTTTGATTGCTTGTGTTTTCATGGTAAGTTCTGGCTCGAGCCACACACCGAGTGTCTTAATTTCACGTTTCGGGGGAGGAATTTCCCCAAACACGTCGGGCCAAAGTGCTGGAGGGATGGTCGTCCATTGTTTTCCTAGGAGCATCACCTCCGTTTTTGACCCATTTAGTTTTAAGGATGAGTGATTCATCCAGTTATGGATCCCTGTAAGACAGTTGGTCAGGTTTTCTGGGTGGTCGATCAGTTGGGACAAAGAGACGACCAGCTGGGTGTCGTCGGCATAGTTTACCATTTTTATGTTGAATGGTGTTACCACGTCCTCAAGAGGGGCCATGTATACATTGAAAAGCGTCGGGCTCAGGGAGGAGCCCTGAGGGACACCGCTTGTCAGTGGAAAGATGGCTGAATGATGGTTTTCATCCCACACTGTACCTGGGAACTATATTACTTCTAAAACAGTGCAGTGTCCTGTGGTTCAGGAATTGCAACATCTTCTCACAGAGCACTTTAGGATTATCATACTGTGAGCATCATAGAGTATCCTGTGTTGCACTGTGAAGACGAAAAGTTCCCTTTCAAATCATGGGTCAGGCAAAAATTATTCAATTTACTTTTGCTATTGACACATCTTTTGATCTCCTGCTATATAGCGTTTATTCAGGCATTTGACATGCTATGGGGTCGTGTTTCACCACCTTTCCCAGGCTCAATGCATATAGGATGGAAATGTTATTTGTGTTTCTCAAGTAAAAAAACAAAACTTACTTAACATGTCTTAATCAATTTAAGAACTCTGCTCTCTGGGAATCAGTTAAGTGTTCACCTATTGCGACTTGAGATTCTGAGAATTCCCAGCTAGCTAGGTTTCAGGTTATTCTATGACCCTGGGCCCTGGGGAAGAGCAACGTGATTTTTTCAGAGATTAATGGCAAAAATGTCTCCGTTCCTTAGAGTGCCCAGGCTTCCTGGAGTTTTCCGGACAGTCCCATTTTTCAGAGGACTGTCTCGGCGTCCCAATGCTCTTCCTAATTTTAGATACATGTCCCAGTTTTTGGGACACAGGTCAAGTCAGATTGCAAAGCAGACCAAAGTGTATCTTTTACACTAGCGACCCTATAATATGAAATAATTCGAGTAATTTCTTTTTCTGTATCTTGAGGATGTTGGCTACTTGCTCTCAGCTGGAAGGAGGAAAAGTGGGAAGAGGACCTCAGGATGGAGGTCCTGTCATAGCTAATATTATGTAAATGTAGCTATATATATATATATATATATATATATATATATATATATATATATATATATATATATATATATATATATATATATATCAATGCTCGAAGGTGTCCACCTTTGAGTAGCACGCGAACAGCAGCTTGGTTTATGTATAGGTGAGGACGGGGATATATATATATATATATATATATATATATATATATATATTGCTCAAGCCTTCGGTATTTTAGTGCCAAAGAACCGAGCCCAATTCCGTTTTGCGTGGTTGAAATGATTTATTGCATCACATTGCAAATCCTTGCCCGACGTCTTTCGGAGCAGAGCTCCTTTGTCACGGGTCATTATTTGTTCGTTTCAATAAAGTATATATAGAAAGTGACAACATCACAACAACATAAACATAAACAAAGGACTACTGCACCACATCCAGGGCTTCGTTAGATTGGCAGCCATCTTTGAATAGTGTTTTTTAAGTTGATGCTGGCCTATTCAAATTCATAGAAACAGGACATCAGCTTCATTGCTTCGCATATATGCAAAATATACCTGAATTAGGCATACATTTGATAATTAATTCAAATTATAATGAATACATTTCACAATTCAGCCCTAGTGGGCAAACAATGTTCAGTTCAGTTCAGTTCAAACACTTTATTCGAATTGAATTTACAATTCATAAAAGTATACAAATAAAAACAAAATTAGAATTCAATCTTATTCGCTCATAATTTAACATTACTAAAAGCAGTTTTTTTTAAATTATTAAAAAGAAGTAAAAAATAGATAAAAAACAATGCAATCAGGTGAGATACATGTTAATTAGTTATAATTAGTTGGCTATTGCTATCCCATGATTATAGTCTTTCTCACTCTTAAGATTGTATTCAAGTAGAGGCTCACTGTCCTAATGGTAAGGCAGTCGTCTAAGGACCTTAGTTTATTATAGGCATCTCTAGCTTTTCTTAAACCCCAAACTAACAAGAGAGGTTTTAAGATTTGTCGTCTAGGGGGGTTATATAAAGTACAGAAAAGAGTGCAATGTATATTTGATTGATATGATTTTTCATCACAGTGACAGCGTCTTTTTTCTCTCGCCCAATCGTTACAATTCGGAAATGAAACAAGTCTATAAAAAGTTTCCAGGCGAAAGTATGTCAGGAGCCTGCGATGGTGCAGGGGTTTATCTATTACAAGATACAGCTGAGTACCCCTTTGAGATGTCACCTCATCGTGACTCATGACAGATTTTTTAGTCCTTTCACGCTTCCATCTTTGCAGTTCCAAATGTTCTAGGAAAGTCTTTTTTAGCGTGGATCGCGAGAGCTGTTCAAGTGAGGCCGGGTCGGTAAAATATTCAGGATGACCAATCTCACTAACAAAGTTCTTGATGTAGCTAAACCATTTAATGTTTTTTGCCCCATCACAGCTTAAGCAGTCCTCTATAATGGTTCTATTCAGTTCTGTAGCAGTATTAGTCCAGACATTGTGCCAAAGTAAAACAGGGGCTAGTTTTATAATATCCGTAATGTGAAGGAGGGCAACTTCAGCGTGTAAGGCATATATAGCAGTGTTCTTCGATGTAGCTATTAAGAATCGCAGGAACCTGTTCTCGATTCGCTGTATTGCCTCCACTTGCTGCCAGCCCCAAATACCCGCCTCATAAGTACCAGTGGCCACACATTTAGCTTTAAATATTTGGAGGAGCTCCCTGACTGGTCTATTCCCTATTTTTTTTGCGAATCTCATAAGAGCACCAGTTGCTCTATTAAATGCTAGGGCCCTTGCGTTCACAGCGGGCTTCCACGTGCCTTGCCTGTCAAAATGAACCCCCAAGTAACAAAAGATGTCGGCTAACTCCACCCGCCTTTCATCTAAAATAATTGGACATGGTGTTCTTTGTTTTTTTGGGCCGTACGACATGGTAAATGTCTTGGAGACATTTACACGTAGTCCCCTGGACTTCATAAAATTTGAGAAGGTCTGTACGGCTTTCTGAAGGCCCACCATTGTCTGCGAAAGGATAGCCGCATCGTCAGCGTACAATAGAATGGGGATGGGTTTGCCTTTGATTACGGGATAATCATAATATTGTTGTTGTGTTAAGCAAGAGCCCACCCCGTTGATATAGAGGTTGAATAGCAGGGGGGCTAGTATGCAACCCTGCCTTACCCCTCTATTGATCTTAAAAAGCTCAGTACATTCCCCCCGCTGGCCGTATCTTACGCGTGCACCTGCCCCCGCATAAAGTTCTCTGATGTAAGCAATTATTTGGTTATCCAAACCAATGTCCCTTAGAGTCTGCCAAAGATTATCATGCAGGACGCAATCGAATACGGAGCTGCGGTCCACAAATGTCACGTATAGATTGGTTTTCTTTGCATGTATGTATTTGGAGACAATTTGGGAAAGATTTAGCCCCTGCTCAATTGTCCCCCGCCCTCCCCTAAACCCATACTGGAAAGGCGATAACACTTCCTGGCCCTCCAGCCAGTCCTGAATGCGGGCAAGAATGACCCTACCTGCCATCTTCATAAAGCCATCCAACAAAGAGATGGGCCGATAGCAGGCAGGATCATTCCTGTCCCCCTTTTTATGAATCGGGACCAGGATTGCCTCCTTCCATGTCGAGATGAAATCTCTTTTAATTATGCAGTTCAGGACTCTAGTGAGTAAAGGGGCCCACAGATCCGGATGCGTTTTAAACACGTCAATAGGGACACAGTCGGGTCCTGGTGCTTTGAAAGCTGAGCTTTCCCTTAAGGCTTTATAGATCTCCTCCAGTTCAAACTGAATATCTAAGGGAAACAAAGGATCTGCTCCCTCAGTGGTTATTGCTGTTTGGGGGGAAGCCACAGGTGGAACCGGCATACCATTGAAGGCTTGGAAATGAGCCACCCATTCCTGAGCCGTGATAGCATTATCTAAACGTGGGCCCTGGTCATCTTGGTAGAAGGGAGCATTCACAGCCTTCCAAAAGGCAACAGTGTCCTTTTGTACTGAGGCTGCGTGAAGGGCTGTCCAAGCTTCAGCCTTTATGTCTTTCTTCCTTCTAGCCAGGGCGACATGATAGTTACGCCTTGCCATTTGTACCTGTGCTCTAACTATTGGGGTAACATGTAATGCTTGTTTAAGTTCCCTCAATGCCCTAGTGCAATTTGGGTCAAACCACCCAGGGATTCTCTTGACTACATCACGCGGGTTTCTGGTCAGGAGCTTTTTAACTGAGCAGCAAATTTTATTGAAAGAATCCAAAACAAGGTCTTCGTCCTCTTCTAGGGTCAGGCACGTATTAATTTCCTTTTGGGAACTGATCACTAGGTTTTTTAGAAAACTAGCTGGGATTACTTTCTCCCATTTAATACAAAATCCATTTTGCTGACCAAGAGTGGGATTAAGGTCATAATTACAGTGAGTATTATGGGATGGTACTTCCAGATTTAGTTTAAAGGTGACTGAAATAGGGTAATGATCACTAATACCGCTAATAAGTGTCTCCCATTTAGTGACCAGTGGGGCATATCGTGATGAAAATAAAGTAAAATCAATAATTGATTTTGCCCCTCTTGCGTTAAAGGTGGGAGTAAATGTTTTGGGCTGGGAGCAAGCCTCATTAATAAATACCATGGAGTAATCCACTAGTAAATTATTAAGCATGTCCCCTAGTTTTGTGTGGGAAAAATGACTAGACACCCCCAAGTTTTCGTCTTCCCAGCCACACACACCCTGTAGGTTCATTGGACATAAGGGACAATTAAAATCCCCTACCCACATAATAGCCATATCCTCCACGCAGCTATCCTCGATGTTCTTAAGGGTACCTGACAATTTCGTAATGATGGTTTCCAAGTGGACTATGGGGATATTATTATAGAAATTGACTATAGCTAGATCTTTTAAAGAGCCCCATGTTACCACTAGTATTTGGTAGTATGCACAGTCCAAAAAGCTCTTAAGGACAATAGGGCCGGTATGAATCGACAAATATATAGACAGCCCTCCCTTATGTCTACCCATTTTGCTAGGAACTGCCGGGGTAAAAAAGGTTTTATATCCTAACAAATGGGATTGCTCGATGGCCCATGTTTCCTGGAGAGCTATGATGGAGTGAGTCATGGTTATTGATTGCCAGGCTGCGTCGTTGATTTTTGAGGCAAGACCCGCTGTATTCCACGAAATTATGCTACCGGGGGTTTCAGTGCTAATTAGCCGTGTTGGGTCAATAGCTGTTACAGGAGCCAGCTCCAATGGAACACTGGGAGTAGTCCCCAGGGTATTAGCCAGCTGGGGAAATGATGTTAATTCTTCCCCTAGTACTTGTGATTGAGGCTGAGGATCTATGACGTTATAAGGTTCCTGTATGCTAATGGTTTGTACAGGAACCAAGATTTGTTTTTGGGAGCTTAAGTTTGCTTTTACGTCTTTGATCTCGCCAGTCGGAGACATGTTAATAGGGGACCCCGACCGTCAGTCGCAGTCGTCAAAACCTGAAAGGGCTTCAAATCTATTAGTGACTTCCAGCGGGGTAAATGGCAACAAGTGGCCCATTCCCCTGATTCCAAGCAAGTGGTCCATCCCCCTAAAGCTATTACTATGTCCCCTGTAAGGTACAGTGTCCCAGCCAGATGCATTTTTAGCAGTCATAGGATTGGGCACATGGAACATATACTGATTATTAAATGTCATAGGTGGATTAATCAGAGGGCCAGAAGGAACCCCTGGACACATTAAAGGAGTCACCAGAGATCTTGGGTAAAAATAGGACAGATCACAGGGAATGATGGTTTTACCAACGTTTCCTGGCATCCAATTTAAAATGTTATTGTTACAAACTAGTTCGGACAGTGGACCACTCCAGCACAAAGCAAAGCACCAATCCAAATATCACCAAATTATTCAAATTTCCAATAAACAAGTGTGCATTTTCCATATGCTCCCTGTCCCAAGAGCATTACCCAAACCTGGGTAAAAAGTCTATTTTTGTCCTGAATGAAAAAGCACCACTACAAGGGTGAGTCTCCTCCAATCATGGGAGATTAATAAGTCTTTCAAGTATCCTCTTATATAGACGCTGAGTCGTGATGTGCAAAATTCAATGTTCTTTTAATGATCCACTTAGAGACAAGACACCAGCCAACGCGTTTCGTTCTGTCACCAGAACTTCTTCAGGGCGCAAAAGATATTTCAAAGTCGTGTTGTGTTTCAACTAAACGTATTTTCAATATTTTCCCATATATATTGATTTTCTGTATTCGATTTTCCTTCTACAGTAAGCCCGGTGAACTGGGTACCCAAATGATTCCCAGACTTTGGATCTATATTTCCTTGTGCAATTGAAGTTCGTTCTACGTAGTTAGGAAATCCCACCTCCTATTCTTTGGGGAAAACCAAGTAGATATCTCCTTACGGCAGTTGCCTGTTCGGTCGATCTGGATATCACGAATTCGGCGTCTCGGTATCCTGACGCTATATCGTCTCCATTGCTAAAAATCCAATTTAAAATGTGTCTGACCGCACCAGGATCTCTGAAGTTTATAACTATTAGATCGCCCTTAATATCTTTCACTCTGCTCCACAACCAGGAGAGTCGCCGCACATGCACAATCTCGCCATTGATGTTACAAGGGAGCGGTCTGTTCTGGCTGAGCCAGTGCATGGTTTTGTTTTTTAACTGAGTGAAGCCTTCCCTCCTGCCATCCTCTAATGTGGGGACACCCGTGAGTACAACCACATAAGGGATCGCTTCTGGAGGCAATTCAACTTGGCGGCCCCTGTGGTTTTCTACTCTAGCTGGGCATGCCCTCCCCCTTACCTCCTGCTAGTTTCCAGTGGCGGATGTTTTCACCCCCTTTAAGGTTTCATTAAGAACGTGTGGGACAGGTTGGTGGGCCGATTTAGATAGATTTACCCCCTGGTGGTTAGAAGACGGCACTGCGTCTGCGGGGGGGGGGGGACTGGCTTTACAGTATCTTTAGATAGGCCGGCTTTGTTGGTAATGGCCGTTTCTTGGTCCCCCAGCCGTTGCTCTACCCTCTTCAGCCTCTCTAGTATGGGTAATGTAATTGCCCTAAGTAGGTGTTCTATGCTATCGAGGGAGACAGCAGGCGGTTGATCCTTGGACGTGCAGTTCCTGGGAGATGCTGGGCCAGATGTAGGTGCAGTCAGTATAGGGGTTTTTAAAGTTGGTGATGTTTCTTGGGGGACCATTTGGGTTGGGTCGGGTACTAAACTGGCCTTTATGGTAGGTGCAGGTGTTACACTAGCCATTCTGCCTTTGCCAAAGTCAGAATGGCTGATCTTACCTCTTTGTGGAACACCACCCCTCCTCCGCCTTTTACTTGGTGGCGGACCATGAACTTTGGGCACATCTGATTTCCCAACCTTCTTTTTGGTAGTCTCAGCTACTACTCAAGGGGTGTCGAGTATAACTTCTATCCCCATATTAGAGTTACTAGAGATGGATACGTTATTTTTGTCCATACTGTGAAGAGCAACCGGTGTAAGAGGTATATCTCTCAAAAGTATGGGAATACCCTGCGTAGATAACAAGTCCTCCTTTTCTGTGACCAGAACTGTACCAGAAGGGCTAATCTGAGGTAGTGGAAGGAGAGGAGGTCTACTTTTAATACATTCGATAGAGCGACGTCGCTCAGCCCTGCGCTCGGCCAGTACGCACTCCCTTTCCATATCAGAGGGAGCCTTTATAAAATAATTATCCAGTGTGCCTCTACTATTACCCCCTACGTTTGACAGCGTGGTTGTTTCAGGGGTAGCATCCATGGGAAATGATCAGCCAGGTGTTATTATCAGCTAATTGTACAACAGGGCTGGTAATGGTTTTCATGGTTAATCTACTCCAGCGCAAGCAGCATGCAATGGTAGCAGTCCAAAACCCCAGGCAATCTCCCCACAGCGGCAGCACTCAGCTCGTAAATTCACTCAAAGGTGCAACAAGGGGGGCGATCACTGTATTTGGCAGCGGCATAAAATAGTCTATGTAAATTATGCCGGTAGAGAGATAGATCCTGTATTTGGTGAAGGTGTACACATTCCATTAGGGTGCAATGAATGAACAATATAAATGCACGACGACCTTACTTTCGCCGAGGGATGTAAGAGGGCAATGGCTTTAACAGGTGCAAGAGAATGGCCCCAGCCCAGCCTCCTCCAGCCACCGAACGACCACAAAACAACCCGCCCTTCTCCCGGGACGCTTCCGCACGCTTCCGCGTAGTGGGGAATAGCAGCGTTATTTAAGCGCCTCCTGGCGCGATTTACCAATATGCGGCTTCCGGGCGCGTTGCAGGCTGGGAGTTGTAGTTTCTGCGCTATAGTCCCCCCCCCACATTGCGGCCGCGGTCAGCTGGTGCAAAGGTGCGGCGGCGGGGGGAGAGCAGGCGCTGCGGCAATCGGAGGCAATTCCAGCAAGGTGGCGCCAGGTTCCGCCTCTCAGAGCCCCCAGCAATCAAGGTATGTGGCACCAGGTTCGCTTTTGGAAAGATCCCCGCTCCGCCGGGAATAACAGAGTTATTTAAGTGCCTCCTGGCGCGATTTACCAATATGCGGCTTCCGGCCGCGTTGCAGGCTGGGAGTTGTAGTTTCTGCGCTATAGTCCCCCCCCCCACACTGCGGCCGCGGTCAGCTGGTGCAAAGGTGCGGCGGCGGGGGGAGAGCAGGCGCTGCGGCAATCGGAGGCAATTCCAGCAAGGTGGCGGCAGGTTCCGCCTCTCAGAGCCCCCAGCAATCAAGGTATGTGTCACCAGGTTCGCTTTTTGGGCAAACAATGATAAATTGTCCAAAGCTCCAAATTTATAACTCCAGTTTCAACTTGTGACTCATAATTTACAATTCCGCCCATGTGGGCTATTTACACAATGCGTCTTGTACATCTTAGGCTTCTCACTAACAGCCCTATATTTTGATGATGTTGCCTCCATCTCCTATAATAAAAACATACAAGTGATCGGTGTTCACCTAACACCTTTTAAAATTCTATACAAACAACTTCAAGGCTACACAATTGGTTTAGACAGTACGTTACATTATCCTAAGTGAACAGACAGTTCCTCATCCTTATTCAGCCCAAGGGGAAGCATTGTCTTGTATTTAATGATCATTTTAGACTCTAGGCGCCTTAGTTCTTTCAGTCGATTCCCACCCCGCTCTATCTTCGGAATTCTTTCCAAACCACAATATCTTAATAAATTTAAATTTTTATCATGAACATCCTTGAAGTGCCTCGCTATTGGATATTGCTTATCCTCGTTAATATTAGCTCTTCTATGTTCAAGAACACGTGTATATATATATAAATATATATATATATATATATATATATATATATATATATATATATAATATTTATTTAGTCACGGACAAAACCAAAGAGTACTAGGACGTTTTAGTTAGGAAACAGAATGAAAAGAAACTTAGAAATTCACTGAAAAAACAAAGGTTACCGGGATGCTATAATTAGTCTCAGATTTCACTTATCCAAAACCATTGAAATTCATCAATTATATTTACCTGAGCTAACTTATGCCCCGGAATGCACTGCTTATGAAGTCACATATTACATCACTCATGACATGGTCAGTGACATCACTGAGACATCACTGATGACATCTCAAATTACATCACTGATGCTGTCCCCAAAACCACTCACACACCCACTCACACACTTATACAGCCACTCACACTACCACTCACTCACCCATATAGCTACTCATACAACCAGTCACCCGTACAGCCACTCTCATAGCGACAGACTCACCCATGCAGGGGCCTGCCTACCCGAGACAATTTCAGCCTCAGGACCCCATCCCACAGGGACTGGACAAAATTCAATGGGGAGAGGTGTCCTCGTACAACCCCCTCCCCAGGCAGGTTTCGACTCCAAGGACCACTTTCCCCAGGGCCCGGCCCTGTCTCCCTGGTTGCCCTGGAGCCCACCAAGGGCACCCAGTGTGCTATGATGTGGACCGCGGGATGTGCCTCAAGGCCCCCACGGTCCCAGCCGACTCCCCGCCTCTTGCGGAAGCCAGCATTGCTACATCAAGCAGAGAGCTGCTAAATATGCAGCTCCCTGCATACAGGAGAAATTGTTTCATCTGCTTCCCTGCCAGCATGACAATGGGCAGGTAAACAGATGAAAAGTATGCTTTAAGCAAATGGGAGCAGTTTGACAGCTCCCGCTTGCTGCAAACAGAGCTATGTTTGGTCTTGCTTATCCTGACAAGCAAAAGCAAACAGCTAATTCCCTGGGTGGGCACTCCGGGACAAAGGGAGTTCCTGGGGGGCGACCGTGCCCAGGGCCATTAATGGCTCCAGGAGGGGGGGCCATGCTGTCCCCTTCTTTATGTTTGCATGGGAGGACCCCAGGACGGTGTGGTCCTCGGGCCGTATATGACTCGGGAGGGGGGCCACACAGCCCCCCTCCCATTATTATATACATAGGCCCAGGAAGGGGGTGGTCTCTGGGCCCGTTCAGGCAATGGAGGGGGGTCCGTGTGGGCCCCTTTTTTTTCAGAATGCCCCAGGGAGGTGGTTATTAGAGCCTCAGTAGGAGTGCTGCGCGGCCCTCCTCCATTTTATTCAAGACTGGGCCAGCCAAGAGGAGTTGGCAGTCCCCAGTGCCAAGACTGGCGATGGGGGCCTTGTGCGCCCCTTCCCCAGGTCAATTTCGGCTCCAGGGACCCCATCTGCCAGGCCCTGGCCATGTCTCCCTAGGTGCCCTGCAGCCTACCCAGGGCACCCTGTGTGCTATGATGGAGACCTTGGGGAGCATCACCCAGGGTCCCACCTGGCTCCCTGCCTCCTGCAGGAGCCGGAATTGCTCCCTCACGCAGGAAGCTGATAAATCTGTTTCCCTGCTTTCATGAAAGCGAGCAGGGAAACAGCTTACTCAATATTATATACATGGTCCCAGGGAGGAGGTGGTCCCTGGTGCCCGTTTGGGAAATGGATGGGGGTCTGTGCGACACCCCTTCTTTTTTTCATAAAAACCAAACTAATTTTTTGTTTAATAACTCTAAAAATACTGAACAGATTTACACCAAATAACAAAAGCACTCTTTCCTGTGCCAAGAGCTAGCTTTCTCCAAATTCGATGTAATTCCATCCAGCAGTTCGGGCTGTAGTCGTGTCCACAATTCCTATGGGAATTAACATAGGAAATGCACCTTTTTGCCACCCCACCCCTATTTTTTGGCCCCCGCTTGACGGCTCACCCTGAAACTTTCCATGCAAAACTAGAATTACCTTCAATTTTTAACAACCGTATCTCCAGCGCCTGGGCTATTGGACAATTTACAAATGAATGAAACTTGACTCAAAATACTTTCTACTGTTTTTGTTTATCAGAATTGCATCATTCATAGATATTCACAAAATGCAGTATTTGAAGGCTGTCAATGTGCAAGAATTATTTACATATAAAGATGATCATGTGACATAAGTGCTCAGTGCTCAAGGAATGGGTGATATACAAAAGTGATCAAGGTTTATGTACAAGTATACTATGTCACATGATCACCTTTATATGTAAATAATTCTTGTATATTGACAGCCTTCCAATACTGCATTTTGTGAATATCTATGAATGATGCAATTTTGATAAACAAAAACAGTAGAAATATTTTGAGTCCCAATTCATCCATTTGTAAATTGTCCCCTAGCCCAGACGCTGGAGATACGTTTGCTAAAAATTGAAGTTAGGAATTATAATGCTTTAGAAAGTAACCACCTTCTACCTGACAGAACCTTTATTTGCTTACTTATACATACCCAGGTTCTGAGGGACACAGGGTCACCCCATTTGTGAAACTAAACTAGAATTACCGGCACACTTAAAAAAAAAGTTCATGAAAATGTGTCAAACGGCATCAAAGATATATATATACATATATATATATATATATATATATATATATGAGTCAGCAATGCGCCAAGCGCTTCAGGAGGGCTGCCCACGGCGCACCAAACCATCCAGCTTTCTTGTGCCCCAATCGATCTCACAGCCTCCCTCCAAACATTGAATCAGAAGTCCGACGCGTTTCGGGGCAGACACGCCCCTTCTTCATGGACGTGAAAAGATTGCACCAGACACTCACCACTTCGCTTCAAATGCATTTTATTTGAGGCGGGGCCGCCCTAAGTGGGCGTGGCTCATCACGCTGTGCTTCACAGGAAACCTGGTAGCTGTAGTCTTTAGTGGTGAGTGTAAAATTATCCCTTGAGTAGGTTGTGCAAAATTGTCAATTAGTCATCTGGATTATTTTTCCTCATTTGTTCGAGGTGGGGGGTGGGCTCTGGGATGATATTTGTTCACTGATGCGTCGCGCTGTGTAAGCAAAGATAAGTATCTTCGCTCCAGTCCTCGTCATCTGTTTTGCTCCAGGCGACTGGCGAGGTGGAGCCCCTCCCACGGTCATGGCAGACCGGAGTTAATGTGAGTCAGCAATGCGCCAAGCGCTTCAGGAGGGCTGCCCACGGCGCACCAAACCATCCAGCTTGTCTGCCCCGAAACGCGTCGGACTGCTGATTCAATGTTTGGAGGGAGGCTATGAGATCGATTGGGGCACAAGAAAGCTGGATGGTTTGGTGCGCCGTGGGCAGCCCTCCTGAAGCGCTTGGCGCATTGCTGACTCACATTAACTCCGGTCTGCCATGACCGTGGGAGGGGCTCCACCTCGCCAGTCGCCTGGAGCAAAACAGATGACGAGGACTGGAGCGAAGATACTTATCTTTGCTTACACAGCGCGACGCATCAGTGAACAAATATCATCCCAGAGCCCACCCCCCACCTCGAACAAATGAGGAAAAATAATCCAGATGACTAATTGACAATTTTGCACAACCTACTCAAGGGATAATTTTACACTCACCACTAAAGACTACAGCTACCAGGTTTCCTGTGAAGCACAGCGTGATGAGCCACGCCCACTTAGGGCGGCCCCGCCTCAAATAAAATGCATTTGAAGCGAAGTGGTGAGTGTCTGGTGCAATCTTTTCACGTCCATGAAGAAGGGGCGTGTCTGCCCCGAAACGCGTCGGACTTCTGATTCAATGTTTGGAGGGAGGCTGTGAGATCGATTGGGGCACAAGAAAGCTGGATGGTTTGGTGCGCCGTGGGCAGCCCTCCTGAAGCGCTTGGCGCATTGCTGACTCACATTAACTCCGGTCTGCCATGACCGTGGGAGGGGCTCCACCTCGCCAGTCGCCTGGAGCAAAACAGATGACGAGGACTGGAGCGAAGATACTTATCTTTGCTTACACAGCGCGACGCATCAGTGAACAAATATCATCCCAGAGCCCACCCCCCACCTCGAACAAATGAGGAAAAATAATCCAGATGACTAATTGACAATTTTGCACAACCTACTCAAGGGATAATTTTACACTCACCACTAAAGACTACAGCTACCAGGTTTCCTGTGAAGCACAGCGTGATGAGCCACGCCCACTTAGGGCGGCCCCGCCTCAAATAAAATGCATTTGAAGCGAAGTGGTGAGTGTCTGGTGCAATCTTTTCACGTCCATGAAGAAGGGGCGTGTCTGCCCCGAAACGCGTCGGACTTCTGATTCAATGTTTGGAGGGAGGCTGTGAGATCGATTGGGGCACAAGAAAGCTGGATGGTTTGGTGCGCCGTGGGCAGCCCTCCTGAAGCGCTTGGCGCATTGCTGACTCACATTAACTCCGGTCTGCCATGACCGTGGGAGGGGCTCCACCTCGCCAGTCGCCTGGAGCAAAACAGATGACGAGGACTGGAGCGAAGATACTTATCTTTGCTTACACAGCGCGACGCATCAGTGAACAAATATCATCCCAGAGCCCACCCCCCACCTCGAACAAATGAGGAAAAATAATCCAGATGACTAATTGACAATTTTGCACAATCTACTCAAGGGATAATTTTACACTCACCACTAAAGACTACAGCTACCAGGTTTCCTGTGAAGCACAGCGTGATGAGCCACGCCCACTTAGGGCGGCCCCGCCTCAAATAAAATGCATCTGAAGCGAAGTGGTGAGTGTCTGGTGCAATCTTTTCACGTCCATGAAGAAGGGGCGTGTCTGCCCCGAAACGCGTCGGACTTCTGATTCAATGTTTGGAGGGAGGCTGTGAGATCGATTGGGGCACAAGAAAGCTGGATGGTTTGGTGCGCCGTGGGCAGCCCTCCTGAAGCGCTTGGCGCATTGCTGACTCACATTAACTCCGGTCTGCCATGACCGTGGGAGGGGCTCCACCTCGCCAGTCGCCTGGAGCAAAACAGATGACGAGGACTGGAGCGAAGATACTTATCTTTGCTTACACAGCGCGACGCATCAGTGAACAAATATCATCCCAGAGCCCACCCCCCACCTCGAACAAATGAGGAAAAATAATCCAGATGACTAATTGACAATTTTGCACAACCTACTCAAGGGATAATTTTACACTCACCACTAAAGACTACAGCTACCAGGTTTCCTGTGAAGCACAGCGTGATGAGCCACGCCCACTTAGGGCGGCCCCGCCTCAAATAAAATGCATTTGAAGCGAAGTGGTGAGTGTCTGGTGCAATCTTTTCACGTCCATGAAGAAGGGGCGTGTCTGCCCCGAAACGCGTCGGACTTCTGATTCAATGTTTGGAGGGAGGCTGTGAGATCGATTGGGGCACAAGAAAGCTGGATGGTTTGGTGCGCCGTGGGCAGCCCTCCTGAAGCGCTTGGCGCATTGCTGACTCACATTAACTCCGGTCTGCCATGACCGTGGGAGGGGCTCCACCTCGCCAGTCGCCTGGAGCAAAACAGATGACGAGGACTGGAGCGAAGATACTTATCTTTGCTTACACAGCGCGACGCATCAGTGAACAAATATCATCCCAGAGCCCACCCCCCACCTCGAACAAATGAGGAAAAATAATCCAGATGACTAATTGACAATTTTGCACAACCTACTCAAGGGATAATTTTACACTCACCACTAAAGACTACAGCTACCAGGTTTCCTGTGAAGCACAGCGTGATGAGCCACGCCCACTTAGGGCGGCCCCGCCTCAAATAAAATGCATTTGAAGCGAAGTGGTGAGTGTCTGGTGCAATCTTTTCACGTCCATGAAGAAGGGGCGTGTCTGCCCCGAAACGCGTCGGACTTCTGATTCAATGTTTGGAGGGAGGCTGTGAGATCGATTGGGGCACAAGAAAGCTGGATGGTTTGGTGCACCGTGGGCAGCCCTCCTGAAGCGCTTGGCGCATTGCTGACTCATATATATATATATATATATATATATATGTATATATATATCTTTGATGCCGTTTGACACATTTTCATGAACTTTTTTTTTAAGTGTGCCGGTAATTCTAGTTTAGTTTCACAAATGGGGTGACCCTGTGTCCCTCAGAACCTGGGTATGTATAAGTAAGCAAATAAAGGTTCTGTCAGGTAGAAGGTGGTTACTTTCTAAAGCATTATAATTCCTAACTTCAATTTTTAGCAAACGTATCTCCAGCGTCTGGGCTAGGGGACAATTTACAAATGGATGAAATGAGGAAAAATAATCCAGATGACTAATTGACAATTTTGCACAACCTACTCAAGGGATAATTTTACACTCACCACTAAAGACTACAGCTACCAGGTTTCCTGTGAAGCACAGCGTGATGAGCCACGCCCACTTAGGGCGGCCCCGCCTCAAATAAAATGCATTTGAAGCGAAGTGGTGAGTGTCTGGTGCAATCTTTTCACGTCCATGAAGAAGGGGCGTGTCTGCCCCGAAACGCGTCGGACTTCTGATTCAATGTTTGGAGGGAGGCTGTGAGATCGATTGGGGCACAAGAAAGCTGGATGGTTTGGTGCGCCGTGGGCAGCCCTCCTGAAGCGCTTGGCGCATTGCTGACTCACATTAACTCCGGTCTGCCATGACCGTGGGAGGGGCTCCACCTCGCCAGTCGCCTGGAGCAAAACAGATGACGAGGACTGGAGCGAAGATACTTATCTTTGCTTACACAGCGCGACGCATCAGTGAACAAATATCATCCCAGAGCCCACCCCCCACCTCGAACAAATGAGGAAAAATAATCCAGATGACTAATTGACAATTTTGCACAACCTACTCAAGGGATAATTTTACACTCACCACTAAAGACTACAGCTACCAGGTTTCCTGTGAAGCACAGCGTGATGAGCCACGCCCACTTAGGGCGGCCCCGCCTCAAATAAAATGCATTTGAAGCGAAGTGGTGAGTGTCTGGTGCAATCTTTTCACGTCCATGAAGAAGGGGCGTGTCTGCCCCGAAACGCGTCGGACTTCTGATTCAATGTTTGGAGGGAGGCTGTGAGATCGATTGGGGCACAAGAAAGCTGGATGGTTTGGTGCACCGTGGGCAGCCCTCCTGAAGCGCTTGGCGCATTGCTGACTCATATATATATATATATATATGTTTTTTTTTTTTTTACACAAAATACGCCGCACACACCAACTCCAGATTTCATAGACTTTTATTCAGTGCCCAGTCTAACACCAACGCATTTCAGCCTAACGGCCTTGCTCACGGTAGGTGCAACTACTTTCCTGCAACTGTTTATACTGTTTTCTATTTCTACAACTCCCATGAATTCTGGGACATGTAGTTTTCTATTATATACAGCAGATCACCTTTGTTAGACAGTGTCCTATTTACATGTGGGACTTAGTTCAAGTACTAAACAATTTTGCATCTTTATCTAACCAATGCATGTTATTTAGAGAGATTGATATGTCTTAATATCTCTTACATTTTGAATATCGAGAATGTGGAAAGAATAAAACAATTATAATAGTGATTGCCAATTTACAATGTATAGTACATATCTTTTTAGTCCGTAATTGGATATTGTATGTATTCTTTCTGGGCATTTGTGGTTAGTACCCCACCCTTTCTCCAATCTTTACAGTTTCATGCATTGGTTTTGCTTCCTTCTTGAAATTGTTTGTCGTTGGGGCCCGATCACTCAATTTTATTCTAAGTGCACATAAAGTTCTTCGTCGAGGTTCATGCCTCTTGGATTTTTTGTCCGTAGTCTGATTATATATTTTGATTCTAGTTGTCGGAGTTTCTTTCTTTGTCCTCCCATGCTTTCATGTTCTTCCACTGTATCAATCGCAAAGTAGGTCAATTTACGCCAATCTCCGTTTTGACATGTTAAAAGATGTTTTGCTGTGGCATACGATAGATCTTGATTCTTGACTGCCCTAATGTGTTCCAATATTCGCTTTTTTAGCATGCAGATAGTGCTGCCTATGTAGAGCATTCCGCAGTTGCATTGAATGGCATATACTACAAATTTTGTTTGACACGTGTTTCTTTTGTGGATTTCGATTAATCTTCCCTCTGGATCTCTTATGTTCCTCTTGTTCACGCCAATTTTACATGCTTTACAAGCGTAACATTTCAAAAATCCACTTTGTTGTTTATCCAACCAGCTCTGAGTTTTACTTTTTTGGCTAATGTGGCTCTGGATTAATGTGTCTTTAATTGATGGTGCTTTCCTGAATGTTATCTGGGGGTTTGGACCCACTAATTTTGCCATGTCTGGATCTTGTTTTAAAATAGGCCAATATTTTTGCACAGTTTGACGTATTTTGTGAGACTCTTTGCTGTATGATAAAATCAGTCTGGAATTTGTTGAGTTTGTTCATCTGCTTTTAGCTTTTTCGGTTTTTTGATTAGAGTGTCTGTCCGTGATCGATTTTCAATTTTGTTAATACATGTTTGCAAACCTCGTTCTCGGTAGCCTCTTCCTCTCAGTCTTTTAATACTTTTATACATATATATATATATATATATATATATATATATATATATACTAGCTTACCCGTCGCGCGTTGCTGCGATCTCCGAAGAAAGGAAACTCAAGGAAACTCGTTATGATAACATTCAATTTACATTGTGTCATTTTTATGGAAACTTATTCATTTTAATATGGAAAACATTTCAAAGTGTTGTTTTAATTCTATTTATTTATTTGAGTGCTTGTGGATACACGATTTTTTGTTTTTCCGTCTGGTGCGTACATCAGTATTCGAAAGATTATGAGGGCCCTGGGGGGTCGATATTTTAAAAACATTTATGCCAGAAACCTTCGCGGGAGTGTACTCAACAACTTCCCAAAGTTTCCTGTCGATTGGATGAATGCTGTTTTAATTCTATTTATTTATTAGTGTTTGTGGATACACGATTTTTTGTTTTTCCGTCTTGTGCGTACATCAGCATTCGAAAGATAATGAGGGCCCTGGGGGGCCGATATTTAAAAACAATGTATGCCAGAAACCTTCGCGGGAGTGTACTCAACAACTTCCCAAAGTTTCATGGCGATCGGATGAATGCTGTTTTAATTCTATTTATTTATTTGAGTGCTTGTGGATACACAATTTTTTGTTTTCCGTCTGATGCGTACAATTCGAAAGATTATGAGGGCCCAGGGGGGCCGATATTTAAAAAAATGTTATGCCAGAAACCTTTGCGGGAGTGTACTCAACAACTTCCCAAACTTTCATGGAAATCAGATGAATGGTGTTTTAATTCTATTTATTTATTCGAGTGCTTGTGGATACATGATTTGTTGTTTTTCCGTCTTGTGCGTACATCAGTATTCTAAAGATTATGAGGGCCCTGGGAGGCCGATATTTAAAAAAATGTTATGCCAGAAACCTTCGCGGGAGTGTACTCAATAACTTCCCAAAGTTTAATGGCGATCGGATGAATGGTGTACTATTGCATAAAGGACAAACAGACAGACAGACAGACAGAGTGACAGACATACATTCATTTATATATATATATATATATATATATATATATATATATATATATATATATATATATATATATATATATATATATATATATATATATATATATATATATATACTAGCTTACCCGTCGCGCGTTGCTCCGATCTCAGAAGAAAGGAAATTTAAGGAAACTTGTTATGATAACATTTAATTTACATTGTGTCAAGTCAAGTCAAGCAAGCTTTATTCGACGATTGTCATAAAAGCATATTCCACATATAAAAAGTACATGCATAAAATGAGTCATTTTTATTGAAAATTATTCATTTTAATATGGAAAACATTTTAAAGTGTTGTTTTAATTCTGTTTATTTATTCGAGTGCTTGTGGATACACGGTATTTTTTGTTTTTCCGTCTGGTGCATACACAAATAAATCAGAAGGTTTTCCGACGTGTGAGCTGGCCACATACAGTTGTCCATGTGAGAAGCATGGATTCTCCAAATCTAGTCCACACACTTGCAGCGATTGTCCTTGTGCTTTGTTGATGGTCATTGCAAAAGCGAGTCGCACCGGAAACTGTAAACATTAATTCTGTTTATTTATTCGAGTGCTTGTGGATACACGGTATTTTTTGTTTTTCCATCTGGTGCGTACACAATTTAATCAGAAGTTTTTCCAGTACGTGAGCTGGTCACATACAGTTGTCCATGTGAGAAGCACGGATTCTCCAAATGTAGTCCACACACTTGCAGCGATTGTCCTTGTGCTTTGTTGATGGTCATTGCAAAAGCGAGTCGCACCGGAAACTGTAAACGTTCAGTATTGGAAAGATTATGAGGGCCCAGGGGGGACCGGGGGGGCCGATATTTAACAATTTCTTTTTTTTTTTTTGCCAGAAACCTTCGCGGGATTGTACTCTACAACTTTTAACAATGTTTTTTTTTTTTTTTGCCAGAAACCTTCACGGGAGTGTACTCAACAACTTCCCAAAGTTTCATGCCGATTGGATGAATGGTGTAGTAATGCATAAAGGACAAACAGACATACTTTGGTTTATATATATATATATATATATTTTTTTTTTTTTTTGCCGCTCTCCACACACCTACATGCGCGGCACTCGCGGGCGTGTGCTGACACGCGAGGGTGCACTCGCTATTCAATTGCCGCTCCCAACTCCCAAAGTGGACAATCCTCCACAGGAATAAAGCACTCGCGGGGGCCGTTTGAATCGTTTATTGAGAAACAAACACAGCAACCAGCAAAACAGACGCATTTCGGTCGTAACCTTCTTCTATGTTTACCAAAGCGTCACTCAAAACTTCATTATAACCTGTGTACATGGAAACAAACAGCGGACAATAAAACTCTACAAATAGAGTCAACAGCATGGGCGCCATCTTACCATGCCGTTCTACATTATCAATGTGGGTCAAATTGAGTAGTATGCTTCAAAACAAATATCGTGAAGTAACACAAAATAAACGGAATGTATCACAGACTGTATTGTATCTCATAAAGCCCTTGGATGGGCATGACCAAACAGAACCAGCAACTATTTGCTTCCTTCTGCGTTCCCATCGCACAACTGGCAATTAATAATCATTCAAGCGGTACATAGTATACAGTGATAATACCGTAATCAAAAAAACCATCATTCATAAAGGGAAGGAAATAATAGGTTAATCAATTCAAGGACAGAGAGACGAAAATCTCAGACTGCAAAGAATAACAATAATTCTATATGTACATGAAAAGGCACAGTAAATGAGTAGCAAGGTCATCAAGAAATGTCTTCCATTGGATCACCTCATTAGCCCAGGTGGACTGCAAGTTCCTCATGCATATTTAATCCTCCTGGCGCCTTTGTCTGCAAGTCGATGATATATCTCGACTCTAATCTACGGAGTCTGGTGAGTCTGTCCCCTCCTCTAGGATTGTTGGGAATACAATCCAAGCCAAAATACCCAAGGAGGTCCCTGTTGCGGTGGTGTACTTGGTCAAAATGACGTGCAACAGGGTATGTCTCATCGAAATTCACAATGGCACGCATGTGTTCTAATATCCTGATTTTCATGGGGTGAACAGTACTCCCTATATATCGGAGACTGCAGGGACAATAGAGACAATAGACACTATAGGGTGTAGTACATGTGAGAAATTTATTAATTCCTCTCTGAAGACCCACCCCTGGAATGTCATAGGTAAGGACCCTTTTGCTCGATTTACAGGCCTTACATTTCCCGCATGGGAAAAAGCCTTTCATTGCCCCAAAAGGTGGTTTCGGAGTATCCACTAGGTGACTTTGGACCAACTCATTTTTTATAGACCTCGCTTTCCTGAATGTTATTAGAGGGTTGGAAGGGAGATCCGCGACCAGACTCTCATCTGTCCGAAGAATATGCCAACTTTTCCTAATAGTTTTCTTTAAAAAGGAGGCATTTCTGGAATAAGTGGTTATAAACCGGAACTTGTTGTTTGAGCTCTTATTGGTTTTTTCATCTTTTTTTTTTTACAGATTCTCGCGCTTTATGGCATTCGCTCTTTTGTAGGCATTAGCAAGAATGTCAATGCTATATCCCCTAACCTTAAAGCGTTCGATACTCTGTTTGGCGGCCATTTGAAATTCACCATCATCAGTGCAATTCCGCTTGATTCTAAGGAGCTCCCCATAGGGGATGCTCCGTACCAGGTTAGTGGGATGACTACTGGTCGCTACCAGTACAGAATTACCAGCAGTAGCTTTGCGGAATAACCTGCTTTAAGTTCTCCCGAATCAATGTAGATATTGACGTCCAAATAATTTACGGATGTCTCACTCACCTCTCCTGAAAATTCCAAGTTCACATCATTCTGATTCAATACCTTTATGTATTCCCTGGCAGAGTCAGTGGTGCCATTCCAAATGATAAATAGGTCATCGATAAATCGATGCCAACTTATCACTTTCTCAGACCAGGAGGCATTGCTTGTCCCCCAGGCCACCTGCTCCTCCCACCAGCCGACGAAGAGATTCGCGTAGCTGGGGGCGAAGCAGGTGCCCATTGCCGTGCCCGACATTTGCTTGTATAATTGGGATTGGAATAGAAAGATGTTATTGGTTAAGCAAAATTTAGCAAATTCTAGTACAAGAGTACTGTGTAAGGTGAATTTCAGTGGTCGTTGGTCTAGAAAGTATTTCATAGCTTTCAAGCCGTCCTCATGATGTATCATGGTATATAGACTTGTAATGTCTAATACCATCATTGTGTAACCTTCTTTCCATTGTACAAATGACAGTTTTTCCAAAAAGTCTGTAGTGTCTCGTATATATGACTTCAATGTTTTTACAAAAGGAAGCAAAAAGAAGTCAACATAAATTGATAAATGTTCCGTGAGGCAGCCCTATGATGCCACAATAGGTCTTCCCGGTGGCATTTCCTTATTTTTATGCACCTTGGGAAGGTGATAAAAGGTTGGGATGGTAGGGTTAAGACGTCTAAGGAAGAGAAATTCATCCATTTCTAATAAGCCTTTGGCATGCCATTTGGTTATCAGCTGGTGATACTCCTCAATACTCAATGAGTATTCCTTGCTGGTGATGGGTAGATAAGTGTCTTTATTAGTCAATTGACAAAGAGCTTCCTGGTTGTAATTCAGTTTACTCTGTAGGACAATATTTCCGCCCTTATCTGCGGGCTTGCAGATGATATCTTTGTCTTGGCTCAATTTCTTCAGTGCTAGATGTTGTTCTTTCGAAAAGTTATTGGTCTTTGCTTTGATATGTTTTTGTTTCCCACGGAACTGCTTAAGATCTTTCAAAACAGCCTCTGAAAAGACATCTATAGCATCATTTGCTAGTTGTGGATTAAATTGTGAGACAGGGTTAAATAACGTTTGTCCTCCAATTTGTTTAATTCCAGTAATAGTCAATTGCTGGGATCTACTGATAGAGGTCAAAGTGATCCCTTGATCATCCCTTCTCAAGTCCTCCAGTACCATAATGGCAGTAAGGTCTTTCCCAGCCAAAGAATCAGTCTCTGCACTTCTAATGATCTTCTTCCTTTGTGCCCCAGTCTGCACCTTGGTCTTAAAGAATTTATGAAGTTTCATTTTCCGAATAAATTTGTACAGATCGATCCGTGTCTGCGTGAATTCTAGATCCCGGTCAGGGCAAAAATTAAGTCCCAATTTGAGTATGGATTCCTCCGTCTCAGTCAATTTCTTATCCGTTAGATTTATTATGGTGAAATTTTCTCCCATTACTGTCGTTTCCTGTTGTAGTTTCTCTTGCTTCTTGTGACAGGTGGTGAAGTGTTGGCCCCCGCGGCTCCTCTGCCCCCTCCTTGTCTTCCTCGTGTGGCTTTCTCGGGTGGCTTGCCCGCCCCACCACTTTGTCGAGACTGGCGGATCAGTTTGAACTCCTCGTGAAAAGGAGTAAGCACTCGACCTGATCTTAAGCGACTTCTCCCCTCGTCTTCGGATAATTCGTTCTCAGTGACTTCTGACTCTGAGGTCACTGGTGTCTCCGCCACTTCTACTTGTGCACCCGTTGTTCTCTTTTTCAGAAGTTCTTTACGGGGTGCATCGTATTTTTTGGCGAAGGTCAGAATCCTTCCTTGGGCATAGTCTTCCTCGTCTCGATCAAATTTGCTTTGTTTACGTGCCTTTATCTTGTCTTCATATGATTTCAAGCGTTTTTTCATAAGATCTTTAAATTCTGTGATCTTCGTCTGATCCTCTTCCTTTGATAATTCTTCCTCCAATGACTTTATGTCTTCCAATGCCTTTTCACAATCACTCCATGCGAATATAGTGAGGAGCCGCAAACTTCCTTGGCATGCGGATGCTGTATGTTCTGCCCATGCATCCAATAACAAGGGATCCGGTGATTCATAGGCTGGTACAGTGTAAATAGGTAGTCCCCTCGGGACTCTGTTAACCTCTATATAATTTTGGAGTGAGGTGCCCTCCCACCACTTTCTAATTTCGCGCTCGTACAGCCGTTCGAGCGCGTTGCATTTAGTGGTTACACTGTTTTTACTTGAGCCTCCCGGTGGTTGATGCTGTACGGACTCTCTCTTATCCTTCCCTTTAAAAATATTGTTTGCCGCTTCGTGACGCTCTGTTTCGCAGAACATGCTATGTATCAAAGTTGTATGCTGTTTGTGGCCAATAAATAATGTCCTGGTCCCCTCGCCCTGTCTTGATGCAGCCGTCAATTCGAATGATAAGTAAACACGCCGGCCGGCGTCTTACCGGGACTCGCCGTAGTGGTGTATACTCGTGGCTTCTCACGTTTTCCAACGCCGATAGTCCCTCGATTTGACTGCAATACATCGCGGCGGTGCCACACCAAAGTCAATTGCCGCTCTCCACACACCTACATGCGCGGCACTCGCGGGCGGGTGCTGACACGCGAGGGCGCACTCGCTATTCAATTGCCGCTCCCAACTCCCAAAGTGGACAATCCTTCACAGGAATAAAGCACTTGCGGGGGCCGTTTGAATCGTTTATTGAGAAACAAACACAGCAACCAGCAAAACAGACGCGTTTCGGTCGTAACCTTCTTCTATGTTTACCAAAGCGTCACTCAAAACTTCATTATAACCTGTGTACATGGAAACAAACAGCGGACAATAAAACTCTACAAATAGAGTCAACAGCATGGGCGCCATCTTACCATGCTGTTCTACATTATCAATGTGGGTCAAATTGAGTAGTATGCTTCAAAACAAATATCGTGAAGTAACACAAAATAAACGGAATGTATCACAGACCGTATTGTATCTCATAAAGCCCTTGGATGGGCATGACCACACAGAACCAGCAACTATTTGCTTCCTTCTGCGTTCCCATCGCACAACTGGCAATTAATAATCATTCAAGCGGTACATAGTATACAGTGATAATACCGTAATCAAAAAAACCATAAAGGGAAGGAAATAATAGGTTAATCAATTCAAGGACAGAGAGACGAAAATCTCAGACTGCAAAGAATAACAATAATTCTATATGTACATGAATATATATATATATATATATATATATATATATATATATATATATATATATATATGTACAGTTTACAAGATATACAAATATATATATGTGCACACATTGACAAGTTTATGCCAAAAACGAGACAGGCAAGACATTGAAGTAAGACAAAATCCTTTAGTTCTACTTTTAAGTCTGGCCTGTCCCAGTTTTTGCGTCTCAAAATCTGCTCACCCTATCTTTGACTATTTTTATTTTACAAGTGACTCTATGTACCCATAACACTTTTGAGTAAGTTTACTACATTTTGGTATGCACAAGCTGCACTTTTGTTGGATCTTACACCTTTGTAGTAAACTAGGGCCAGATGTATCAATATTAAGAATAGTGATTACCTAATTGTGATTCCCTGCAAATCGAAATTAGGAAATCACTATTCCTACTCATAGGCCCACATGCATCATTGTGTCTTTTTGCATTTCTTAATTTGCGAAAAATAAGGAATCGCAAATTAAGAAATGCAAAATGATATGCATCAATATTTTCGGTATTCTTTTGGGATTCGGTAAAAATCGCAATTTTTACCGAATCCCAAAGAAATACCGATTTCTTAACTTAATTTTCGCAATTCCCATTGATTCCTATGGGCCAAAAGGCCCATAGGAGTCAATGGAAATTGCGAGTGGCACTTAGAAAATTTCATGGGTGCAGGGGGGGGTCCAAAGGACCCCCCCATGCACCCCTGAAATGTATTTTTCGCATCATGTTGCACACACACATGTCCTAAGGACATGTGTGTCCGTAACATGAATGTTGAAAAAAAAACATTTTACACATTTTACACACTTTTTCCAAATTTACCGAGTGGTTCAACCACTCGGTAAATTTGGCACCCTATTTGCGAATTTACACTTTTAAAAAAAATGATGCATTGCTTTTAAGAAATCGCACATCTGCGACTTCTTAAAAGCACCCGCAATTTTAGAATTCGCACACATGTTACGAATTCTAAAATTGCTTCATGCATCCCAAAAAGCACTTTTGCATTCGCAAACGGCCGATTTTAAGGAATCGCACCGTTTGCGAATACAAAAATGCTTGATGCATGTGGGCCAGTGAGTTTTATTTAGCAATTCCTAGTGAGTTGCAAATCGACCTACCTCAGGAATATTGAGGAAGGTCGCAATTTGCTACCCATTAGGAATCATTAAAACACAGGGATGGTGACCTGCTGGGTCAGCAGACCATCATGTCTGTGATTGCTTCTAAATAAAGCAACCATTTTTTTTAATGCTGCCCGTTTTTCTTAAAGGAAAATGGGATGCGTTAAAAAAAAAAAAAAAAAAGTTTTCTTATAATTTTTTAAGGGTAGGCAGTGGTTCGTGGGGCCACTGAGGACCACTGCATGCTCGTAAAAATACATTTTCGCAACCGTTAACAAAGGGTATGAGGGCCCTTCCCTTCCCATTTGCGAAAGGGTTACCACCTACTTGAAGTAGGTGGAAAAATGCAAATATTTAGTGACCGCCTTTTGGTTGCTAAACATTCTTACATACCACTGCGATTCGGTATTAGGAAGGGACGCCTTAAACATGCATCTTCCTAATACAAAATGGGTATGTGTTCGCAATTCCAAATTATGGTTCGGTAACATTTTACCAAATCGCAATTTACAAATGATACATACCAAAATGCATTTTTCCAGTTGCAAATGGCACGATTCTGCAAATTGGCCCGTTTGTGACTGGAAAAATGCCTGATACATCTGGCCCTTAACCTTCTGTAGTAAGTCCAGCACTACACACATCCAATCACTTGTACTGCAACACCCTCCCATTGAAAATCAAGGAGGTAGTGACTTAAAATAAAACCTTGTATGAAATAATGTTATATTAAATTAAATTATTTAAAATAGTTAAAAACATAAATAAATATAATTAAATATTAAAAAGATATAAAAATAGTACATACTTATTATTTAATTATAAAAATTGTATAAAATATTTAAATAAAGTAAAAATAAATGTAACATTGTTCACGAGTCACATGTTGTTCTTTTTTTTATGGTCTCTCTCTCTCTTTTTGGCAAACCTCACCCCCTTTTATTATCAATTTTCCCTCTTGTTTTTTGGCTCTGACTTTTGGACAGGAAGCAAGCGAAACATAAACATTATAAACAAAACAAATAACTTAAGCAATTTGTATTTCTCCCTTTTTTTAGGCTTGAGACATTCGCCCTTTTAGTAAGCTTACTTCAGCTTAATTACTACCTAGTTTTAGGACAGGATGATCCCTGCCAACGTCAGCTCTTTCCAGTTAGTTTACTTAAGACCCTTTACCGTCCATTTCCCAGTTTCCCCAACCACATTTTTACCAGCCCTTCTCCCTTGCATGCACCTGGATGAGCCACTTTCCTCCAGGAATATGGCAGGCATTAGTTGCAAGTCTGGTTCATTCCTGGACTGGGAGGCATTCAGTTGGCGGCATCTACCTTCCTTGGCTGCCATCATCAAGCCATACTCCTTCTCTGCCAAGTTCTCTTGACAGTCTCTCACTGCCTAGGCAGTCGAATTTCTTCCTGTTTGGTCAAGCACTTCTACCTTTATGTGTCCTTCTTCAACTTTTGTCTTCCCCGAGTTCCTCTCTGCCTCGGTGTGTCAGCTTCCTGCAAGAAGACACCTCCAGAGTGTCCGTCTTCAGTTTTTATATTTTCTTGTCTGTGTTTGTCTTTCTTCAATTTGTTTCTCCCTTCCCCTACTTCCGTTGTTAACCTTCCTAGGTGTTTTTGCGCTCCAGGGTGGTCGCTGAAGCCAGAAGATCGCCAACCCTTCAGGCAAGTCTTCCTTCTCTCCACACATGCTTAGCTTAAGGCATCAAATGATATTGAGCCTATATCTGAGGCTCGCTTCTTAAGAGAATCACATGTGACATAGGTTTTTTAATCCAGGATTCCTAGGCAAAGCAGGAGCCTCTTTCAAAGCCCACTCACATGTATATTTTCACCTGAGTACTTCAGGCACTAAGGAGGAAAATACCTGCATTATAAGCTCTTCACCTTGAAGTGCTTTCCTTACAAAAAATGGAGGCCAGTCATCCTCTGCAAGGATGATGTCATCCGCATCCTATAAAAGAGGTCAGAATATAGCTTTCATTTAACCCAGTATAGCCCCCTCAATTTGCATCTCTTTATCATGAAGCCTATCTGGGAGGATTACATGTCCTTTCAGCATCTCAACCTGTATGTTTTCTTTTGTTGGAGACACCACCAGCTGCTCCTTTAGAGTCTGACACACCATCATCACTTCTGGTGTGCTGTTCTGATGCACAACCTTGGTGACAATCATTGGTATCATTGCATAGTTTTTTGTTATCCTTTTCCCTCAGGGCACAGTGTTCTGGAAGGGAAGATTTTTCAAGTTGCTTGGCTACATAACTTATCCACGCACAATATTTCTGCATTACATTCTTTATAAGGACATTATAAGTGCAATAGGATTTTTTAGAGCACAGTATTAATGGCTGGCATTAGTTTTAGGTCGAGCATAAACAATGCTTGCGCTGTCTCTTTGAGGCATGTTGTACATACTTTTGGGCTTACAGCCCGTCCATTGCTTTTGATTTGTTACTCCAAGTGTCCTTTAAAAAGCTTGCTTGCCTGTGGTTAATCTTTCCTATTTGTCCCTCCTTTCTGTGTTTTGCTTCCTCCAACAGAGCACCACCCTACACGTGTACCCTTACACTTGACCCATTTTACCATCTGTTTAGGGACTATTTTTTCCTTTCTCTAAGAGCACAACAGGAGCCCTCAATGTTTTCAGTCACTGAGCTCCGAGTTCTGTAAACATGGCTGTAATTCTTGTTTTTATCTCCTCACATTTGTTGCGCATTCAAAGACTGAGATCAAATGTCAGAAACTATTTCCGAGAGGCCTCTTGAATTCTCTTTCTCTGACTTCAAAGTGAGAGGATTGCCCTCGTCCCTCAATACCCTTCCGATTCGCTGCATCATCCATCACCCCACCCTCCCTTTCCATGTGCATCAAGTGAGGCAGCAAGAAGCCCGGGCACCTGCTCAGCCCTGGATCAATTTCGGTTTCCATTCATAGATCTGCTTTCATTGCCTCATCTCAACTTGGATCCAAGGCGAAGTTACAGTGAGGAGCAACGGGTGCTATCTTGAGAGTGTAGATTTTCACAGGGCAGTCGGCTTTCACAGAAAGAAGCATCGCTCAACGTAATGGTGGAGAGCTAAAACACACACGGCGCATTACATCTTGAGACATAAACAATCACGGGATGCCGTATCCGTACAGCAGGCAGATCGGTATGTGTGTGAGTGACAAACTCCCCATGCAATGAAAACTGTAAACAGCACCTAATACCTCTCCAGCTAGTACATGGCCAGTCAGAGCCAAACAGGACAGCAATCTAGCCAATGGGTATAGCACTGCCCGAGTGTGGCATAACAGCCAGAGTCAATGACTTTGGAACTGGGGAACCAGGTTAAAGTTCTGTCGTCAGCTCTGCATCCTGTGATTCTGGACAACTCACTCACTCTCACTGTGCCTAAAAATAAAAATAAATAACCTGATCTTGTGCAATGTAACTAGTGCTCATGTAAAACGCTCTGATGCTCTTGGGCTGAGTTCTCGCTCTATAAAACTGCACACATAAATAAAAGACCTGCCCAGAAGCGGCACTATTTGGATTAAAAATATAGAAGTCGATGGATGAGAACAGGTACTGTCACGATAATAGCACAGCATCCTAAAATAAGCACTGGCACAGCAGCCTTAAAAGTACTAAGGCCGTACTTTGAAATTGCTGCCCTAATAATCGCTGCCCTAACAAAACTATAGTTGTAGAGCCTAGAAGTTTCCCTTCAGCTTCGTTAAAGCACCGCAGAGTAGTGTTGCCGATTGGCCAACAGGAGGGGCAGCAGCATAGTGGAAAGGGCTAGTCTTGGTTTTAAAAACTGTACCAACCATGCCGAGAGCCCCTCAATGGCCTCGTCGCTAACACATGATGGTACAGCCCAAACAAAATTTGACCAGGTCCCAAAAAAAAACCTTTGGCTTTTCTGTAGTGAAAATGATATGCCAAGATTCAACAATGTGAGGGGGAGGGAGCATAAGAACAGCGCAGATGGCGGTTGTGGAACCTATTCAGAGTAAAGCTGCCGTGCACAAAGTTTGCTGTCTTTGGATTCACTTGTAGCTATTGGTACAAGTAAGATGGCTACCAGCTTTCATCCAGCCGCATTCATCTCTTACCAACCTGTTGGTGCCACACATCTAAAGCTCCCAGTGTTCCTATTCTCCAGAAGCCCAACACCATAGAGTGATAGACAGCTGGCACTCTCATAGATGTCATGCTCCAATAATCGAATTCTAAAGATAAATGTACTTATTGGTCAGAGGAGGCAAAATACCCTTTTGCACCCGCAAATAAATCATCATTTAGAGACAGAAAGCACAAGGAACACCAATACCAATCCCTGCAGATCACTCAGGACAGAGTTCTGATAACAAACTAGCACCAAGACAGGTAATAAACTGTAACTCGCACAGAGAGGGGCAAAAGGCCATTTGTGCACTTGTAGTTGACAGCAAAGAATCATATGACCTGCTCTGCTAGGACTGCTGATCCTCGACAATGACAACTGTAAGTAATTTTTAGGTCGAGCCTAGACAGCACTTGTGCTGAATCATTCTATTTATGTGTTTGACCAACATGCATTGATTGTTTTAACAGAAACTTATCACGCAAACATGCGTTACCTATCAAGCGCACACGCTGCTTCTGCAACATTGCTACCCCAATGATCGCATTTATACTGACCCAGTGGTCTTACCGGTTTAATTTTAGTCTACGGTTTCATAAAACAACGAATGTTGGCCGTTGACCTATTAACTCACGTGTGCATCACTACTTATGTTTTTAATACACTTTATCATTTTTTATTGCAACACAAGTTTTCGGAACATTGTTTTAACACACACCCGGACTCATCGCTCTTTACCAGAAGGTGTAGTTTTGCAGGAGTTTCACGGTCATAAGCGGGTTTTCACCGCAATCAAGGGTCATTTCACACCTCCCATATCAGTCAGGTTTTGATGAATGGCTTACACAGTGTGCATAACATGGGTCTAGTGTGCATATTCATTGCTACCAGAATATGTAAATCAAATGCCTGAAGTGCATGTATGTTCATGTCCAACCACGTGGAACAGCCTTTACATTTAGGGAGATGCACCTCGGTGTCTTTTTTAGTACAACAGTAACAGTAATTTCCTCAATAATGTCTGTGTTAAAAAGACTTAGAATGTGTCCATAAATGTTTCATTAGGCAATCATGTATTCCTGAATAAGACTGCATGACCCAGTGGGTAGTAATTGTATAGCTATTCAATCCCTGGCGGCAGAGCACCCAGGATAATGTCCTGCATGGCTAAACACTTATAAGGTCCTAAAGGCGAGATTGGCTATGCCACTGCTTGTTTAAATACAGTATTTCTCTTCAGCAACTCTACACTGTGCATGTAGCTATGAGTTCTGTTTTCCTATGTCATTTATTATAAATTAGAAATATTTTTGACAAGCAGAGCATTTCTGGAAGGAATTAGTTATAGCAGGTACACTACTTCCCGTTGTGCCTTTTTAGGTCTGGCTTGACATGTACAGCAGTCTGCTGGGCATACTGCTATCAATTCTTTACAATATATAACTTTGGCTCCTCCTAATGGAGCATTTATTTCTCACATCATAACACTATTGGGTGTTTGATGTATCATTTTGTTTCTAGGAAGTGTTTACACTGGAATGCAAGATGGCCTGTTTTGCATCTGAAGAGTTCACTCGATGTTCATCACACTGTGTTCCACATTCAATTCTTTGTCTCCTATATATGTATGCTTTCTATACAAAAAACAATCCCTTTTGCTACGTTTTCCCCAACATTAGAAAACTAAAAAAAAGTTATTTAATGTGTTAAACAGCATTTGTGTATAGAATTCACATAAACAGCAATTGCGAATGTCTGTTTTCAAATGAGTTGGCACATTAAAGCCAGGCCTTCTGCCTATGCCAATGATTGTTTTGAAATACTGTTGTACGGAATACTTTACAAATCATACATTTCACCCTCCATAGTAACTGTCTGGTATACTATCTTATCCGTGTAGCTTTCCCTTTAAGAACTGTTTTTATAAATGACCCTGGTTATCTTACCACGCGCACCTTATTTTTTCTGATTGTACTGCACACCATTTTTTCGAATTCTTTCTAAGGCACTTTTGTCAAAACGCTCGATAAAAATCTTAACGTGAAGAAATGAAGGCCATTATACGTCCATGCACAGTATTTATGATGCCCATTATGTCTCCTTGCATATTATTTATGGTGGCATTATTCCTACTGTGGTACATTGTTTCGCGGGGACACTATTTCCTACGCGGACAGAGTACATTTGGGGTTTATGTGAGGTAAAGCGTGCTTGCGATAAGTTCATATAAGTTCCAGCAGCTGCAGAGGTGCAATGGGTTTGGGGGCCCTGCGGTGCTGGTCCCTTCCGATGTACACACTACACAATGATTCACCTCTAGGTGACAGCAGAAGGGCAAAGCAGAGAGAGAATACCGGGGGTGATAATGAAAAAGAGACTGGTGTGACAATGAGGGAGTTGGGTGTTTGAGTGGGAATGAGACCAGAGTTGTAGGTATCAATGGGCAGATTTTGTGCTTACTTAAAAACATAAAAAATAATAAAGTCAGCGGCCTAAAGGGTTACCAGATATCAAGGCTGCATAGCCTTGATTCCATCCTATGCCTCTTTCTTCCACCAGCCTACACTTTCTGGGCCTCATTTATGAAAAGTGACGCATCGCTGCGTGAAAACAGCGATGCGTCACTTTTCATTGCACCCTCCTTGCGACACCAATGATGCGTCACATTTACAGTATGATGCATCATGTCGCAAGGAGTTACAGATACGTCAGTATTTCTGACGTATCTGTAAGCGTAAAAGTCACGCATTGCTGGAATGTGTCACAAAAGTGATGCAACTCCAGCAATGCGTCCTTTCACAAGGGGAAAGCCCCATGTGAAGGGGCTTGCGTCAGTCTTACGCCTGCTGTGAGGCAGGCGCACGATTTTGACGCAACAGCGTCCTAAAAGTGACGCTGTGAAATCTCATAGATTTCACTGCGTCACTATTATGAGACTTTTTGCGGGGGAACGCCCCCTCTGCATACATTGTACCTGACGCAGGTATAATGTAGCGCAGGGTTTACAAAGTGACGCATCTGCTTAGATGCGTCACTTTGTAAACAGTGCGCAACAGGAGGCATGTTTTACGCCGCCGATGCGTCACAAAAAGTGACGCATCGGAAGCGCAAAACTGACGCAAGGCCTCATAAATGAGGCCCTCTGTTTCTTTGTTCACTATCTAGAGGAAGGCTGGCATGCCTTTTCTTCGTTACTCAACTCAGCTTAAAGGTTCACGCTGAGAGGTATCAGACTCAAGAGTCAAGCAAAATAACATTGCCTAAAACAAAATGGAAATCTAAATGTTTTGATGTGTGGCGAATGTCTAAGTTTAAAGATGTTAATGTACTGTTACTTGTGAAACACGTGCTGACAATGTGGAATCAATATGAGAACATTTGAAGAGTGTTTGGAATTTGAAATAACATTAAGAGTGAAGATTTTTGTCATAATATGGATTTTTGATTGATAATATTGGAAAATTCTAATTACTAATTTAATAGAGCACCCCAAAAAGTATTATGCCTGTCTCTTTCTTTGACTCTTGCAATTTCCTTTTCATCTCAGCTTTTTCCCTTTGACATTGTTTTTATTTATTTAATTTATTTATTTGTAAACAAGACCCTACCAAGTGTCAGAGCACTTTACAAAAACACCAAGAGGTATTTGTAGTGCACACGAAAAACAATATAGAAAAAAACAAGGTATTGGTAAGACCCAGTCGGGTGACAGAGCGCTTTACAGGAAGGTAGTTATAGTAAAACGATAAACAATAGAGATCAACAAGGATTGGTCAAATAGGCAAAATTACATAAGTAATAGGAGGGGAGATAGGCCAAATAGTCACTTGTAAGTAATGGAGTGGGCAAACTCCAATGTATGTCATGATGATCTCTGATAAGCATGATAAGCAGGAAATAGCGTCACGCTTGAGGAGAGGGAGGTAAAGTTTCAAAGTGAGAGGAATCTGTTTGATAGTAGAAGTGTTACTTCTATTTTGAAGAAGGCAGTGGATGGGTTGAACTGATCTCGAGAGAAAGAAAGTTCAAGATTGTTGGGGTGATTCCAGAAAATGCTCAATTGTAGATTTTCTTGTTGCTGATGTTTTGTGACTTAAGTAGAAAGGAGCTTGCACTTCAGGAAGATGTGTTTCCACCCGATAGAGTTAGTTTCTGGGCTAAGTAGGTGGGAGTGTTGTGGTGAAATGCTTTATGAGTCATGCAGGCAATGTTGAGATGGATCCTAGTTTCAAATGGGAGCTAATACAAGGATAGGAGGTCGAGAGATATGATCCCTATTTTGTGAGCCAGTGATGAGCCTTGTTGCCGCATTCAGGGTGACCTTCAGCTGGGCAAGTTTCTTTTTGGAAGGGCCACAATGGTGGAACTCCCATAGCCTGGCTTTACTATCTTTCTTTTCCTTTTTTTCCTTTTCTGCCTTTCCCTCCCTCTTGCTCTGGGTCAAAGTCTTATGATGAAACATTGATCCTGGTCGCCAAAAATGAGCGCCAATACCCAATAAGCCACTGACAGAAACTAAGCAATGGGTAGATTCTTATGATCTGCAATTTAAAAAGATAACAATAAGGAACAATCAGCAGCCCTAAAGTTTGTAGGTTTGATCTAGCACAACACCCAAAGCGTTGCAGACAGAGACAGACTGAGGAAGGGAGACTTTAGTGATTCAATGAATAGGCACATACATTCTGCATTCTTGACATAAATACGCAATAGTAAGAGAATGAACCCTAAGTACCGACACGGCCTAGGCACCAGTGTGACCTGACTGCCTGTGTAAAGCACCATATTGATAGCATAAAGTCAATAATGTCGTCCGAATTTTTTTACCTGTCTGTCCTGAATAAAATTAATAAAATGTGTACAATCGAAATAAAAAAAGAAAATCAACTTTCTGCCTCCTTCGTAAACGTAAACCTGATGATCAAAAACCAGATGGTGATTTTGACCCGTGCATCTGGCCTTTGTAACTGCTCGACTGGCATCACTGCCTCATAAGGTTACAATAATTAGGCATCACTGCCTCATAAGGTTACAAAAATTTATCAGCAGAGCCTTAAGGTAAAATGCATGGCACACTTCACCTCCAAATTTTGCAGCGCATATTCAGAGAACTAAGGGGCTCATTAGGATGGTAGGCGGACTTTGTCCGCCCGCCACCCTAACGGAGAACGGGACCGCCCGCCATAAGGGCGGGGGTCCCATAGGGGGAATTAGGATGTGCCCGCCACTGTGGCGGGCACGTCCTCCATGTTTTGCATTGTGGCGGGCGGTGCACTCTGCACCGCCCGCCACAATGCAAAACACTCGTAAACGCATTTGCATGTGCAAAGCGGCAGGCACCGCGCGGTGCCTGCCGCTTTGCATATGCAAATGTGGGGGGGTACCATAGGTACCCCCCCTGTCCTCCCCCTAAACCGGCATCACCTGGGGGCCCCGCAGGGGGCCGCCGCAGCAAACACCGCCTGCCTTTCCGCGGCGGCATATGGCTGGCGGTGTCCATTGGACACCGCCACCATATTATTCCATTACCGCCACGGTCGCAAGGCGACCGCGGCGGTAGAGCGGCGGACGGTCTTTCCGTCCGCCGCGCTCCCCCCCGCCATCCTAATACGGCGGGGTGAATCCGGGCATAGGTGTCGGGCCAGGCTGGCCAGGCCAGGCCAGGCCGGCGGTGCCTCCGCCAGGCTGGCGATAGCCACCGCCGGCCTGGCGGAGGCAATCCGCCAGACATCATAACGGGCCCCTAAGTGTGCAGATGTTAAAAATGTATTGAGAAAATGTGCTTGTTGATATGAAGAATCATCAGCCCGTTGAGAACAAAGGTGAGATGAGACTGCCTTGATGCAACATGAGGTAAGGGTTTGAAGTGCATGGGTCTTGGAGCTTGCTGACGTTCCAGACATTCTTAAAATAAAGAAACTTCCTAGCACAAGATGCAAAAAGTTTGAATGTTATATGTATGTGTCAGGCCAGTTTTACATGGCTTGAGTGTCTCAAGAGTATTTAGGCAACCTTGTGACAGGTATTATCACCGTCCTTGGGAACACAGGAAGCAGGTACTTCTGCAAGCTCACTGAATTGCCAAGTATCACCTCTTTAGGTTGGACTCTCAGGGGGTACTGAAATGGATTAGTCAGTGACTTCTCCTGGAGGTGGCGTGGGGTTGGACATGCATCATTCAGAATATATGCAATGTCCAAGCAGGGTTCTGCTTTTAAGTAAACGACATACGATTTGTGTGTACATTTTCGATATGATGTGAAGGCGATCCCTTGGCATTGGGCCTCTCTGAAACCCATCTGTGGAGGCCCCAAAGATGGGCCATGCACTGTGGTTGCCCCCAGTCCCCGCACACTTCCTTTGCTCGTCTCCTTTGGTCTCCTTTGCCAAGTGGTCATCCACACGTCTCCTTGTCAGGCGATGTTTACTACGAGGAGCTGGCGCGCAGATGCAGGGGGCCAGCAAGGAGAGGCCGCAGACCAGGCGTCTTCAAAGCAGGCAGGAAGAAGCCAATTACACACACAACTCAGTGCAGAGATCAGAGGCTGGAGCAGGCAGGCCCCCTGGAGCGGACAGAGCTTCACGAGCAGCAGGGCGCGGCTGCAGCGAAAGTTCCTGCCCCATAACTTTTGCACAGCCCAGCCAACAGCCCCATGCAATCGTGTGCCCAAACCCAAAGCACGAGAGGTGGCTGTGGGGTGCAGACTTTCACCGAGGCCTGAAACAAAACTCCAACTATCTCAAAATAATCTGTTTACAACTAAGGGCGCGATGAACAAAATCTTCTTTCCCTTTGTGGAAAGGGCAAAGGGGCACGCTGGCAGGTCACGACTTGCTTCTTTGGTGGGGCACCCACAAGCGCGAGCCTGTGGCGCCATGCATAACTGCACTACAAATAGCCGACCAAGTGTGGGTGCCTTCTTTCAATGAGGGCGTGTAAGTAAATGATTACATATGGGGTGCCACCGTGCCCCCCCGCCCCCCCCCCACATGATACCCCGCATACGACGGATGAATACACAAGACGCGCAGCAGCCATTTCTACACCCCCACGGTTCGTGCAAAATGGAGGCGCCCTCATGAGTAGAGTGAGGGCTGCAGCATCCTATTCGATTGGCCCCTGATACCGAGGTGCAGGTGGTGCACTCTTACCTGAGACCTGTGATTGTCAGGTGCCAGTCTATCCTGAGTAGAGGATGGGTCTCACGGCACTGCTCTCTAGATATGTTTGAAACAGTACTTCGTTAAAAAAACATACGTTCAGGGCTCCAACGTGCTTCTTAGTGGCCCCCTGAAAGTTCTGTTGAATGTGACGGTTAATACCAGGGCCGCCCAGTTATAATCACTCCTCATGCCTCTGTCTTCCCCCACACTACGCTTCCTGTCTCTCAATCTCTCTTTTCATCTCTTCGTGCTCCCTTTGTCGCTGTTTTTCCAATGTTTTCCTCTTCCTCATTCTTTCTCCCTTTTCTTCCATTATCTCTCTTGATCAGGGTCCAAGTCCAATTATTAAAAATAAGTCTCAGCGCCCAAAAAAGGAGTCTAGGTGACAAACACCACAAATTAAACACTGGCCCAGGGTACGTCTGTGAACCCTAAGCACAAACCTTTATGATTCTGTGAAGAGCCCCAGGCGAGGGCTCTCATCACTGGGCCGAGGGGATTCCCAGCAGAAGCTAGTGTGCCTGGAAGCCTCTTCTTCAGTTCCGCAACCACAACTTTGAGTGGACGGCCGTGGCCAGAGAAGTATAACCAGGAATACACTCTTGCCTTATCTGTGCTGTTAACTAAACCAGAACATTATAGTAACTACACGTGTAGCGTAGCGATTTGTATACCACATAGAAATTGTACAAATGTCACATACAGAGTGCAATAAGCACACAACTCAACAAATGTGTGCTGTGTCCCAAGGGAAAAACACATACACATGGGTGGCAGTTTTAAGTACATGTATCAGCCTTATTCTTTCAAGCCAGTGATATTAGTGTGCTTTGGTATCTATTGTATTGTATTGTATTGTATTGTAATTGCATTTACATAACGCTTACTACCCCTGACGAGGCATCAAAGCGTTTTTTCGGTGAGTAGCACGCTACTCCGGGAGCCATAGAGCATTAATGTTGAATTAATATAGTGAAACATGCAAGTACATGTTAAGTGGTGGATAGGTTAGTCAGTTATTTGGATTTGGAATGATAGCAGAAGGATAGAGGAGGAAAAAAAGGTTTGAATTTATATAGCGCTTGTTACCCCTGATGAGGTGTTGAAGCACGCTACTCCGGAAGCCCATAAAGGATTAGTGGTGAATTAGTATGGTGAAATATGAAAGTAATCTCAGTGGTGGATATTAGTCAGTTATTTGGAGTGAGAAGGATAGCGGAGGGTTAAAAGGAGAAGAAAGGTTTGCATTCATATAGCATTTATTACGCCTGATGGGGTGTTGAAGCACTCCACTCCGGAACCCATAATGGATTAGTGGTGAATTAGTATAGTTGAATATGGAATCTGAGAAGTGAACATGTTAGTCTGTTAATTTTGATTGAAAAGTATAGTGGAGGGATATGGTGTTTTGAACTCATTAGAAATGTCGAGTTCTTTTCAGGACATCCTTGTGGGAGACCAATAAAATGATGGTTAATGAAGGAAGGGGATATCTATTCAGTGGCAGCCGCTATTTAACAGGGGGGGCGGAGGCAGGGAAGGATGGGGGTGTTAAATGGAAAAAGAATGTAAAAAAACACCTGCAGATCGGCCGGTACCACCTTTAGGTCCTCTTCGTCTCTTCAATACTGGAATCAGGAACCAGGAAGCACCCAGGCTCCAGACTCCCTTAGCCAATCATGACGCTAGCTTAAGCAGCTTAGTGATTGGTCTGAGCGCCGTAGTTCGGCTCTCAGAGAGGGAGTGGAAGCCTGTGCATGTTCCTCACCATGCTGTGTATTACAGCTTGGTGGGGAACATGCAAAGTGCGCATGACGGTTTGGCCGACCCAAGACGGCCGGCCAAACTGTCGTGCACACTCTAGAGTGTGCTCACCACTTCTCACCCTGGCCCCTGATCTGGCAGCCCAGCCCAGCCAGCAGAAGGAAATGTAAAACTATAATGATAATAACATTGGTTATTATCATATTAGGTTTCCTTTAACGACTTCTCGCAGAGCAGAGGGGTGATGCTCCTCCGCCTTAGCGTAGGAGCGGCCGCTCTATCTATTTTTGGTAGGTTAGAATAATAGGATTATTTCCTGAATAAAGGTCAGTCACGAGGTCATGATTGGATGAAGGAACATGTGGATATGATAAATACAAGTATTTCAGTGCATTGTTGCAGAAGACCAACAGTGGAATAGGCTTGCGTTAACAGAGAACTCTCCAGGATTTGTAAGAGTTCCAGTGGCACTCAAAATGTGATAGATAAAATGTACTCATTGGGTTGTGCTTGCAACCTGGAGGAGTAACAAGTCATTAATGGGGTAATGCTTAATATAATTTATGGCTGTTAGCAATTGAACTTCCTGAGCGGTGTCATCGTGGGCAAATGATGTGACTTTTGGCTGTCACTGAAACTCTTACACATCCTGGTGAGTTCTCTGAGGTCTCAATTGTGGCCCACTATAAACACCAACTCACAACCTGAACACAGATAAACAGCTTGAGGCGACTATATGCTGTATTAAAAAACATACAGAAACACAACAACCCCGAAAAAACAAACACTCTTAGGGAATGCAAGATTAAGTAAAACAAGTGAAATGTTCACAAGAACTACATCGCTACATGGGTGACCTTAACGGGTTTTCGACTCATTGTTCAGAAAATTGATCAGTGCTTTTTTCCAGTAAAGCTAGGAGCATGAATATAGGCCAGATAGTAACCCAATTCAAGGTCAGGTTGCAGTTACCTTTCTAACAATGTAACCTGTAACTATGATCTGATGCTCATGTAAAGCACTCTGATACCTCCGGGTCTAAGCAGCGCTATACAAAACCTTTAAAATAAATAAATAAAAATAATTAGTGCGGGGCTGAGACCTGGGGGGACCCGTCCCCATCTCACTGTTCCCTTGCACTCAGTGGTGTATCTAGACCTATTGCCGCCAAGGTCGGTCCCTGAGCTTGCTGGCCGGTGCAGGTAAGAGAGCTTTGGAGAGTGTTCGGCAGACAATTTTTTTCCTGCAGGGGGCGGTGGTAGTCGACAAACAACTTGCTTACCTCCGCCACCCACCAAATGAATGCCCCCCCCGACCTAGATACGCCACTACTTGCACTAGGATGTACGTTGTTACAACGCATGTTGTAACAACGCATGCCTTTACCACGCAAGTCTTACAACGCAAGTCGTTACAACGACTTGCGTTGGAGGGCGTGGATTTAGGAATCTTATAATTTTATATTCCAACACCAGTCCCCGTAACAGTAGGGAAGGTGTTGGAATATAAAATTGCAAGATTCCTTATCCCACAGCGCCATCCAGCGCAAGTCGTAGTAACGACTTGCGTTGTAATAGCTGCGGGGTAAAGGCACTGCGGTGTAAAAACCGCGTCGTAAACGATGTTCCCCCTTGCACTACATTGCCCAAACCCATAACATGCGTGAAGCAGAAACCAGAACACAATGATACTGCCATCTGACAGCAAGATTTCACTCGGAGGAGCACCAGGCGGGACCCAGCTGTGCCCTGACTGTGGGAGAAGATGTGGTGACAAGGAGAAAGTCTCACAGTAACAGCATCTGGAGCGGATTCGGTAACAAGTCATTGCATATTTAAAGTTGTCAGCTCTCGGTCCACAACAAAGGCCTGGCAGCCGCTCAGCCATCAGACTGGGAGCTGCCTGGGATTCTTTTATAAGACAAACAGTATCTGTTCTCATTCCAGGGATCCTTGTTACGAGGCTCGCTTGGAAGAGAAGACATTAAAAACATTGGTCACAGTTAGTGTTTATGCCTTAAAACATGACCAGAAACAGCAGTACAACCCAGGGCCTGCCAATCAATTTTTTAACTCCTTTTCTTTGTAGACATATCCACACAGCCTAACTTCCAATAACTTCTTATTTTATTTATTTATTCATTTTAAAAGTTTTATATAGCACTACCTTGACCGTAGGTATCAGAGCACTTTACATACACACTGTTAAAAACAGAAGGAAATTGCATTACATAGTAGGCAGGCAGTAAGGAAGTAAATCAAGGATAAAAAATACAGCTTGAAAAATAAGCAAACAGTGCATCGGAGGTGCAGGGAACAAAAAAAGGTGGTTAACACAGTCCAGTCACCAACTATCCTTGAATGTCAAGAGAGAGAGGAGTCAACTCGGATATTGAAGTCTAGGTTAGTTGACGTTGGTCAGGAAAGTATTTGATAAGGAGATGGAGTTTCAGGTCCCTTTTGAAACAGGAGAAGGAGGGGTTATCTTTCTACAGGCACCCTTTTGACCATGCCTTTTCAAACCCATCGCCATCCCCTTCCCTAATCCCTTCGACCCATCTTGTCTTCTTTCGTTTGTTAATTGATAGTTCGAAATAGAATTTCATTATCAAAATACATAAGACAACCACAGTCAAGACAACAATAACATTTCCAAACGGTGCAATTAAAAACAACAATAAATAAGAAGACTAAAAAATAAGTAAACAACATTTCATTAGAGGTTCTTTCTCAGTTCATCATGACTTAATCACATCTAGTCCCCTATGATGATCAATCTATCCTGCTACCTAGTAAATTTTGCCTCACTGACCAGGCTATATGCAGGAACTTAGACATCGCCACTACTACTAGCGTTGAGGTGTCACTCTCACAGCTTCTATAAGCTTCTCCTCTTTCTGCCAGATTGAGGGAACGACACAGTGGGAGAATCCACCTACTTCTGGTTTTGGCATGAATAGGGCAGGAGAATAATAAGTGTTCGTCTGTTTCCGTAATGGTTTTACAGTGGAAACAGAAACATGACCTCGAATACGCACCACCCCTTATTGGCTGTGTAAGCTGCTACTGGCAGTGTCCCATACCTAAATTGCAAAAACACAGACCGAACACGAGGTGGTCGTATATAGTCTAAGAAATCCTCAATACCTGCCAGGGTACCTGTAGTGGTTTGGAGTCCCCTATGACTAATAACTTTATTGTAGGCCAGTTTTTTACTAGTTGTGCATCTCCTGGCTGAATAGAACACAGCTCCTCCCAACATTTTTCAAAACCTGGATCCGTCTAGGCCCTTTCTATCGAGCCCACCCATTAAATCGTTACCACTGAGGCCATTCTCTGTAGTGCGCAATCTTATTTATTAACGGATTTCTTTTTTAGACATATTTTACTGTATTAGTGTATGTACACTTTGATTGTTCATGGTAACCGAAATAAAGTATTCTATTACTACTAGTGGAGCAATTCACTAGTACTCCAGATATGTATCCAGTGTAATCATGTCTGTAAAGACACTTATTGATTTTATTCTTGGGAATTTTGTAAAGATTTTAATTAATTATATACAATAAACTATGAAACATACATAATTACCTAATAAATAATTGCAGTGTAACAGTGGTCTTAATGCAGCCAAGACTGCTATTTCATGGACGCCAAAGTCCAGGTATAGAGGTTCCAACAAGGTTCCCCTCCCTAATCCAGTAAGAGATCTAGTAAAGTTATTTTCCGCCACACTCAGAGAGTTAATGTTACAATGGACCGAAAGCTCCGTCCCATAAAGGCTGCTCACCTTGCTTGGCCTTATAAATCTCTATAGCTGGTAATAGGGGGATTCAGTTAGCTTTCTTTGTAAATTTACGTGTAGCCCCCCCTCGGTGCTTCACTACAAGTGTGCTTTTTGGGATCTGTGGTTCCCCTGAAACAGTTTCAGCTAACCTAATACCTAGGTAGTCAAACTCTTACTTTTTGATCACCCTTCATGCCGTACCTCCCTTAGAGTGGGTAATGTATTTCGTTTTGGTGGTGTTGATTTCAAGATCATACTCTATGCAGAACTGGTTGAATCTGTTGATCAGGTTTTACAGACCCCTTCTAGTTTTAGACAACAAGAGTTTGTCATCCGCAAATAGGAGCACCACGATTTTGTCCCCCAGCCAAGGAGGGAGAATCAGAGCGGAACCAGTTTTTAATAAATAAGAGGAACAGGATTGGCACTAAGATGCAGCCCTGTTGCACTCCTTGGTCCACTGAAAAGGCCTCGGTCACTTCCCCCTTGGTGCCACATCTAACTTTTGCAAAATGACCCTTGCCGAGTATTTTAATTGTGCTCAGTAGATTTAGGGACACCCCCATGTTTTGAAGCACCTCCCACAATTTCCCCCTAGGCACCAGGTCAAAGGTACCAAAGGTACCAATAAGGTCAATGAAGGCCACAAAAAGGTCACCCTTGACCAGGTCCACTGTCCTCCTTTTAACAAGGAGTAATCGGAAGACCTGGTCAATGGAACACATCTTGTGTCTGAAGCCCACTTGCAGATTTGAGAGAACATGGTTCTCCTCGTACCAATCCGACAGGTGCTTGAGAATCTTTTTACTGAAAACCTTTTGTAAGCTATCTATAATGCTGATTGGGCGATAATTAGATGGGATGCTGGGGATGTATGACATTACAACGGCGGGCTCCCACATCCTTGGACTCCCAATTTTTGGCCCCCTGCCCATGGTCCCCCTCCCTGCCCAGTCAATTCTGTGAAGAGCCTAGGTGTTACCATCTCTAGTGACCTTTCGATGCGGCCGCACATCAATGCTGTTACCTCGGCCTGCTTTTACCATCTTCGCAGAATCGGGAAGATCCGAAGGTTCCTATCACCAGAGGCTCTTACCCTTGTTATTATGGCGCTGGTCACCTCCCGTTTAGACTACGCCAACTGTCTATACGTGGGGATTCCTGCATACCATCTTCACCGACTCCAACTGGTGCAAAACCAGGCCGCCAGACTAATTTTTCAGCAGCCCAAACACCAACACGTCACCCCGATGCTAAAAACCCTACACTGGCTCCCGGTTGCGCAACGCTGTATCTTTAAATTGGGATGCACCATTTTCAAATCTCTTTTTGCTTCTGCTCCTGTCTTTATTTCTCTCTGTCTGCACCCCTACGTCCCTTCTCGACACCTCAGATCCTCCACTCACAACCTTCTGATCACTCCTAGGTTCAAACGTAAGAAGCATGGTGGTGCTTGTTTCTCTTTTCTTGCTCCGTCCACTTGGAATTCCTTCCCTCTCTCAATCCGGCTCACTCCTGACTATCCTACTTTCCGTAAATTTTTTAAAACATATCTGTTCCGTCTTGCTTATGGCTAGCTGCACCCTCTCCCCTGTGTCCTTACCCACTGGTCTCCGAGCGCCAAGAAACCAATTGGTGTATGTGCGCGGTACTAAATACCTTTAACATAACATAACATAACATAACAACGCATGCTTTTACCACGCATGCCTTTACAACGCTGTTTTTACAACGCATGCCTTTACAACGCATAGTGCTTTGGGGCGCTGGATAGTGAATAGTTTAATTTACTATTCCAACTCCAGTCCCCGTGGATAGTAGGGAAGGTGTTGGATAGTAAATTAAACCTATTCCCTATCCTAGAGCGCCCCCCAGCGCAATGTGTGTAATGGTTTGCGTTGTAAAAGTTGCGTCATAAAGGCACTGCGTGGTAAAAGTTGCGTTGTAAAGGATGTTTCCCGTTTCTGGGGTTCCTTTAGCTTCCTGTAGGGTAGCCCAATACATGACCCTGCTTTCCCTAATGTTACTAGTGTCTCCCTTTTTTACCGCATCCAGCTACTGAACCTTTGCAATACTGCAGGATCTGTTAAACCAACCGGTTGAGATGGTTGGTTTTGCACATCCAGAGACCTCCTCAGTACAAAGTTTGTCTAGTTTGGAGAATACTGTGTTGTGCTCCTTCAAAATCGTTTTGCTCTTCCCCCAATTTGCCAACATATTTCACATATGTGTACCAAGTATTAGGTGTAAATCTATAACTGCTTTGGGGATGAATTCACTATCTCTCATTAAACATTACTCCTACTGTTTGTGACTTTCAATGGAGTTCTGTTGGTCACCTACATCATGGGGAGGGGGCATGGTCATTGACTGCTTCAGTTTAAGTATCAGGGGGATTTGATCGCTTTTGTCCCCCTCTACTACCTACATAACCCACAGTTTGCTCCAGAGTCTCACATCCAATAGGATGCAATCTATGGAGCTGTGTTACATCTCTCTTCTACATGTAGGAGTGGGCTTTTAGTCTGTGGGCATTCGCCCGTTAAATGCAAGTAACCCGTACACTAGGGTGAGATCAATTACCTGGAGAGATTTATTTTTAGAGGAGTTGAAAGAGCGAGAATTACCCAAACTAAATCCTCTGTGCTAGATAGATCTTGTGCTTCACCATTGGATTTAAATGATAGATTGAATTCTCGAACGACAATGACATGGTGTGTGCCAGATTGAGCTATCAATGTTTGGTCCAGAATTCGCAGACTCTGTGATTCTTGCTTAAGGCCATCACTCCTATTATACATGTTGATTACCAAGCGCGCCAGGGATTATAGTTAAGAAAACAATCAGTCCTTGGAGATCAGGAGAGTCTATGCCTACTACTGTAATAGAGTGCAATATGGTGGACTCCACCAATATTAGCAACCCAACCGACGAGCACCCAGCCATGGATTTAATAGCAGGCACACTATAGCTTTTAAACCCACCCCTGTGCACTTGGTCAATTGCCCACATCTCCTCAAACAAACAAATGTCGTACCCATTAATAAATGTGCCTAGTAGGGATCACACAGTTTCCCCTTAATCCCTGCAGTGTTCCAACTCACTAAAGTTGTTTGCAATGGAAAACTAGGCGGATGGGCAACAATGACTGTGGGGTCAACCTTAGGATACTCTAGTGCATTAAATGCTGGCATTTCTCAACCTGCACTTTCCACATCCATTGTAACAATACCTTTGGTGTAATTAAAACCATTGTTGGGGATCTGGACCCACAAGCTATACCTGCATAATCTTTAGGATTAAAGGGAGCACTTAGCACTGAGCCCTTTCTTGGTAGAGTCCTGTTTTCTCTATAGGGGCCAAATCGGGCCACTAAGCAGGCAATCATTCTGAGAGAGGGAGGAAGGAATACTGTAGGTTGGCGTTTCATGCATGGGCAAACCACACATCAGTCAAAAAACTTTCTTTTATCACTAGGAATCCCAAAGGCTGGCCCCCTAACTTAAAGCTGCCCGGGGAAGGCCTCCCTTATGCTAATGAATGTCTATGCTCCTAACACCACACAGGACTTGAATCTGCATAAATTCCTGGCAAGTTAGCTTCAGGATGTACACAGGGATATTATAGTGGGAGGCGATCTCAATCCCGAGATACTGTCGGACTGCCCAATTTTCCTATGGCGCAGGGACTTTGAAATTTTTCTGAACTTTAACTTTTGACTGGGTGTGAAGTCCTATGAGAGGGGAACCTCGAGAGAGATAGAGAGGTGTTCTTTGGGAACTATTCTGTCCTATGCTGATGTCTGCATCTCTGCATCTTGGTAATATAATCAAATTATTTTCCTAAACTGTTATGCTAATAAATGAATGTTTTAAATTACATTTTTCTTTCAGGTTATTAATGCATATCAAAGTTTTTCCTTCAAATAATATGTAGAGCTCATGCTAGGAGAAAATCTCTAAAAAAAAATTAAATAAATGGAGAATTAAGCAGGTCTTGTTGTTCTTTAGTTAACTTTTACTAGCCGATCCATTGGAAATAAATGGTGGGGTGTTGTTTTAAATTTTTCCTTTACTAAAACCGTAGTATTAAAATTAAAACTGCAGATGTAAAAAAATGCATAAAATCTTAAGTTTAGACACTCCGCTATAACCCCTCGGCTCTTCTCTAATCTTCACTGAATTCTCGGAGCAGAGTAAATGTGTGTATGAATGAATTGAAGTGTTATGGGCCCACTGTTGAGAAATTGTGAATAGCTCCTAGGGTAAAGGTGATGATTTATGAAGAATTTCTGGAGGAGCGCTGCACCAGTAATACTTGGTAGCAGAGCAGTGGTTGCTATAGGTTGCCTAGGATATATGATGTGTAGAGTAGAATATATAGAATTTTGATGTACAGAATTTTTGGACTAACATCTGTTGAGTTCGTATTCTGTTATATGTAGTCTGGAAAAGGCTTCCGGAAAGTGTGGGAAGCTGGTCACTCTGTCTGCAGGCAGAGGACGTGTGGCAAGTGAAGTCGCACATCACATAGTCTGTTTCAAAGTGGTGACATCGTCGTATGTTACAAGTTTAGGGACCTTTACGTGTAAAAGTGGTGAATGTATAGCGAAGGCAACCTGTGAAATCTTGGGTCTGAGCATAGGGATCATTGCGTATTCTGGCTAAAACTCTACCAGGAGAGAGTAATAAAGTTTAACCTAAGCTTGAGAGAAGGGTAAGGTAGAGGGAAGAGCTACTTTATCGGCAAAAGCAAATATTCTGTGGTAGAGAAGAGGTAAGTGCTGTCTACTGGAAATACAGAATTCTTGTGTGATTGAGGAAACTATCACTTTGGTTTTGGAGAAACAGACGAATGGAGTTGTTTTATGTAGTTACTAACTGATTTTGCTGTATAAAAGTGTAAATACAGTGTGCCGATAAATTTTGTAAAGGAGGGGTTAGTCGAAGCTGCAGAAGCCGGCGCAGGGCTGACGTCAAAGGTGTCGCGCTGGGATTAGCCGCGTGACCAAGACAGAGTAAGGGCTGATTGGTGCATCAGCGAAAGCAGCTAAATAATTGGTTGAGCACTACTGAAACGTATCTTGTTCTAATTGGTGTGTTAGTGTGAACCGGTATGCACCTGTTACAACGCATTCGTTACTCCGCACTACCATTACAACGCGACTTTTATAACGCATACCATTACAACGCATTGCGCTGGGGGGCGCTATAGGATAGGGAATGGTATAATTTACTATCCAACACCTTCCCTAGGGTCCACGGGGACTGGAGTTAGAATAGTAAATTATACTTACCACTATCCAGCACCCCAAAGCGCTATGCGTTGTAATGGTATGCGTTGTAATGGTCGCGTTGTAATGGTAGGTAGTTGTAACGGTATGCGGAGTAACGTCATACATCCGTGTGAACCGCCCTGTGATAGGCTGGTGTTACGAAGCAGTTTACGGAAGAGTGCGCAAGCTTTTGAAAGACAAGAAATTCATAGAAAAATTGAGTTTTATTATGGAACGGAGAGAGAAAAATCTTTGTGGTTCTAAAAATTGAAAAATGTATTTAAAAAGGATAAAGTAATTGAGACGAGGGAGGGAAAATTAATTCCTCCGCCGAAAACGCCTGCATCATACATGATGACAAAATATGGCTACCATAAAGCATATGGATAGAAAATTGGGCAAGGTATATTAAAAATGATGCTTCATTAGCTTTTCCAGAAGTAGCATCTTTCAGTCTTGCAGTTCTGAGGAATTTGAGAGAAAAGATGATGAAGCTTGAACCAAGACCTAGACCGACTCAGTTTGAAGCTTTAGCTGAGTGGGAAGATGAAATGCATGATTTAGAGCAAGAAAGGTTTCGAGATTACATGGGACCAAGGAATAGAGGTCGTGGATTTTGCAGAGAGACACATGGGAGTAGAATGCTAAGGTGGAGAAATGCTAACATGTGTGATGGAATGTATCCAGTCAGATTGGTTGATGAGGAAAAAGGGCGAAAGTGTACAGAAAAGAGGAATAATATAGAGAGAGGAAAAAGAAGTTATGAGGATTGTGGGTCCGAGGATGCAGTGCTGGAGGAGATCTTAAATAGAAGACCACCACCATACCAACCAAATTCTATGGGTACAACTCAAAAGTGCTCCACAGTCAGAGGATAGACTTGCAGAAACTCCAAAACGATTTTCAAACTTTAGAGATGTTCTGGAAAGAGTAGAAATGAGATATGATTCGGATGTTCCATTAATAGGAACCAGATACACTGGGAAAATTGGAAAATCGATTTAACCCAAACTCTAGTAGGACCATCAGAGCAGGAATTAAGTGATTGGAATAAAACTTTAAAATTGAAATAAATAGAACCAAAAATGTTAGATGTGGCTAGACTAAACATTGATATGGAGGAACTAATAATTGGACCAATTGGTACAGATAGATAAAAAAATTATCAGGATGATGAATTAATGTTCATGTGTAAGAGTATTACGTGGAAAACCAAAAGCATGCATGATCGATTTGAAGGGCTAGCAAGTGAAATGGATATAGATTTTTCAAAATATAAAGCATTGCAGAAACCTTATAGAGTGGATTTTACTGACAAAGATATAGAAAATATGAATACAGCAGGGAGAATTACTCAAATAAAAGAGTTGATTGTGTTATTGAGAAAATGGGGAGACATTGATAAGTGGAAAATGATTTGGACAAAGAAAAGAGAGGAAATCAGTGACAAATCCACATTAGCGTTCCCAGTAAGAGAAAAGGAAGAAGTGGTAAATGAGTTTCCTATGAGAGAAATACCAGGAGGAGGATATGTATATGTACCTTGGAGTACATGCACATATCCTCCATTCTATCATTCACAAATGACTTTCCCAGATTGAGAGAGAAACAAGTAGAGTGGTATAGGCAAGTAGATCGTTTTGTGAAGGTTTCAAAAGTTTTGTGGGAAGACTTAGATGGGTTATTTGACATAGTAGTACCAGCCGATCTATGGTCAGAGTGCAAGATTACAGTGGACTGACCAAAAGCTGAATATCCACGAGATAAAGTGACAGGTGCTCCTGGACCTGAGGTAATGCGAAAATATGAACAAGTGATAGTGTTTCTGAAAAACAAAATTCCACCAAAAGAGACAGATTGGGTAAAAATAGACAGGACAATACAAGAAGCAAAAGAGTCAGTTCATGCATTTTATGAGAGACTGTTATTAGTGTTTAAACAATATAGTGGGTATGAGGAACTGAATGAAAAGGATATGAGTCATTTTGTATATCGTTTTGTGTTTGGACTGAGACCAGAAATAGGAGATATGATTAAGCATAATTTAATGGGATGGCAGTCATGCTCTGTGGATGAGGTCTTGAGACATGCAAAAATACTGTAGTGATGAAATTGAAGTAAAACAAAGGAAACTTAAGGAGAAAGCAATGTGGGCACAAATAAAGGCTGCAGAGCATCAAGTAGCTCAATTAGAAAATAAAACTACAGAAGGGAACCAAAATAGAGTAAAGGGGAATTTCAGTAAGCCAAAATTAACTGGAAATATAGAAGAATTAAAAAAGAAATATCCATGTCATAATTGCGGTAGGATGGGGCATTGGAGGAAAGAGTGTAACTTTCCTCCGAAAGTTAATTCAAAAATACATAATTGAATCCGCAGGTGCAGAATGAGGTAACTCAACAGCCATCGCCACAGCAACAGGTAGTTAATCCACAGTGTCAGGTGCCACAACCTCCACTTCCTCACAGTGCTCACAGTGTAAACTTACAGAGGGACAATCCAGAGACAGGATTCTGCGCAGGAGATCAGGTAACAAGAAATCCCAGAGTGCATGTGAGTCCGCAATATTGGCTGAAAGAAGACGGAAGTGAGTTGGATGACAGTTTCTGACGATGCCTGAGAGAGGGAAGGGAGTGCGTACTTGGCGCTACTCTAGAGGTAGATCAATCTGGTCCATATGTGAAGGGGAAGGTGAATGATGTAGATGTGACTTTCCTAGTGGACACAGGTGCTACCAGTTCTACCGTTAGATCAGAGGAAATTCTAAATCTTCCTCTCTCGGGTGAACACATTCAAGTTGTAGGTGTAGCTAATCAGCAGATTAAAACGTCCTTAACAAAACCAATTGAAATAGAAATTGGAAATTTCAAAGACATGCATCGATTCGTGGTGTGTGACAGTAGTCCTGTTAATCTTCTTGGAAAGGATATATTGTGCAAAATGAACTGTGTCATTTACTGTTCACCAGATGGCATTGAGCTTCAAACCCCAGATGAGGATAATTTGTATAAAATGACAATGTTATTAATAGAAGCAGAAAATAATAGTATATTTCCTGTGTTTGATCGAGAGAAAATACCTGAGGAATTGAAAGAGGTAGTCAAAGAGCAAGTGCGGGATTTCACAGGAGAAGATATTGGCTTGCTGAAAAACGTCGATCCTGTGAAAGTTTCTGTGACAGAAGGAATAAGTTATCCGAATATTCCCCAATACAAAATAACAGCTGAAATAATTGAAGGAAAAACACCAGTGATAAATAAAATGATTGAGCAAGGGATTTTGCGAGAAATAGAAAGCAGTCCTTGTAATTCGCCTATAATGGGATTGAAAAAGTCTAACGGTGAAGAAATCAAACTTCATTCTCAGGAGTCTCACTAATACTTGATAACAAAGAAGTTGGCACAGAAGCTGAAATATGAAAAGACATCTTTATTAAACTCAAATAAGTGAGACTACGTCACACAGAAGCCTTAGCAACTGAATGAGGCAGTCTGAGGAGTACAGAAAACAGAGGCCTTATATATGCTTAGGATTACAAACTCAGCATAAAAGTAAGGGGCAGTCCTAGCTTTTGCAAGCATGCAAAATGCCTAATATGGACATACAAGATCTGCCAAATATTAGCAAATAGGAAAACATTCAAAACAAGGCATCATGTAACCAGAACATCCCCATTGAGTCGTGCTTTTGCCCTACCCGATAAGTCAATCAATTACACCACCTATAGGTCAATCAGTAATGGCAGGACATGTCTGTATGCTTCAAAAGAAAGATTGTGTAATAGGAAAACACAGGGAGAGAATAGCGAAGGCCAAATGATAAGATACGACACGAGAAAAATACTACGAGAAAAATACTAAAGGCTAACAGATAGTTGATACAGGGATTAGGTAGTCCAGACAAGAATTAGTTAGGCCAGCTGGTGTCTGAGATTGGTTTCAAAACAAGGACAGAGGGGGTTTTCAACACGTTGCAGTCCAAAGGGCAGAGACACTTTGTGAATAGAGCAGCCTGTGTAAAATGACGGCAAATGTAAGATGGAGTCAAAATTAAAGAACCTCAGACCCTCCTTTTGCCATTACACAGGCAAATCCTAATTCATTGCTAGGTGAGCATTCTACTCATTTCATAAAAGCAGGTATATGTAAGCTATCAGCAGGAATACAAAGACAACAAAGCATTTAACATTCAGATAGCAGAAGAAAGTAATGACCACTATTACAAACAGGATTACCATTTTTTTCACAACCCTAGGCAAAAGCAAATCCTAAAATTATTTAGCAAACATTTTCAGGGCTCCTATGTCGTTTCAGTGACTATTGACAATGCCAGTAAAACAATAAGAATCAGTCTCCTAACACCCATTCTATGCAAACTATACCCAAAGTCCGTCCAAGCCTCTCTGGTGGGCTTCTATTGTCCATCAAATCTGCTTCTGTTGTTTTCTTCCGCATTGGGCCTCTTGATTCAGGCCTTTCATGAAAATAGTGCTTCTCAGTATCCGTTGGAGTGCCCTCCTGGCAAACACTCACAGCTCACTTGAAAGTCTCAATGTCTCAATGCAGTGCACCAATATATTTCCTGTGCTGCAGGCACTACAGATATTGTGCTCTTCGTTAGTCATGGGCACAGATCATCTCATGCAGACCCAAGTACTATTAATCGGGAAAGAGCAACAGACTTTCACACTCAGCAACACTTTCAGGCTCCAACACTCGCTATTCAGTGTCAGAGGATGCTCGGGCTGCTCTTTCATTTAATTTTCTTTTCAGCATGGGTACCACAATGTAGTGCCTTTTGCCAATCTAGGATCCTCCGGTGCACTGCCCTTCCGTTGGAGCAAAGAAAAGGGGTGTGTGGCCAAAACTCAGGCCAAGGCGCTCAAGGGACTGCACACTGTCAGAGGTTACCAGCACATGACAGGTGAAAAACTGAAGCCTCAAAACAACAGGGATCCTTATCTTTTGCTCTTTTGCACTCAAACACTGGTTCTGTGATGTCCAATGCCGTCTGATGGAGCAAGTACGATGCTTTGGAGATACCATTGATGGCGCGCTGGCGATCGCTGTCCAGCCTTGCTGCTTTCTGGGTGCTGGGACTGTAGGGCCAAGACGTCTGCCTTTCATCTATAGCTGTCACTGATGGGAATTAGGCTTACATCAGTGTTCCGCAGGTTATTATGACTTAATCCCGCAGAACGTAGTGACGTAGGAAATGGGACACAGTTGTTAGTTTCCTTCAATTTAGTACAAAAACAGTTTATTATATTTAACAAGGGGATTGCAAGCAGGTGGCCTGCAATCTGCGAGGGAGTGGCCATACGCCATGGGACAATTCTGGTCTAGAACACACTGTCATTCTCAAAGGCAATACTTCTAATCTCTTCAATTGGGTATCCTTCATTATCCTCTGCCATCTAAGGGTAGATAGTTACATGGGAATTCTATCTGAATGGATATCCTCACACATGGTGGCATTGTCTAATGGGGAAAACATTTCTTTTTTCCCTCAATGATTACGTCTAGGTGTTCCTAAATTCCTTATCTAGAACACCTCAAAAGAGAAATCACATGATACAGATTATCAGGGAGATGTAGATACCTCCCTTTTAATAACTGTGCATCAGGTGCACTATGCAATACACAGGCTAATGATCAAAATGTGGAAACAAAAGACAAGAACTAGAGAAATGAAATGAAATGAAATGAAATGAAATGAAAGAATATTTATATAGCGCCAGACTACCCGGAGGCCTCGTAGCGCTTCAGAACCAGAAGTGGCAATTCAAAGAGGACACTAGTTGAAAAGAGAGTCCTGGTATTTCCATGATTTAGAACACATCTGTTCTCACCGAAAAATTAAAGAAGCAGGAACAAAAGGGTAAAAAAAAAACAAATTAAAATAGTCATTGAAAATTTGTCATGTTCAAAAAAATAAATGTAAGGTATCTCCTATTGAGGTGGAAAACTTGTCTTACTATAGTATTGAGTCAGTTAACCAGTCCATCACTACCATGACGGTCAGACTGGAAAACATCGAAGTAGGCCTAAAGAAAATTCTTAAAAACCAGTCTGGTCATGCAAAAGGGAATTATACATAATATGGGGGTCCCTGGTACATTAATGCAATCTGGAAGTGTGAACATGAACAATACACCAACAATCATAAAAGGGCTAACTGGTGAAAGGAATATGGAAAAGGGAAATGAGACTAGGACACAGATAAAATCCCCAATAACTCGGCACGATGCGACATCAATCAGGGGAGAAGCGACAAAAGAAAAATCTAAAGGAAGAGCAAGAAATTACTTGGATGATAGTCAGGCATGTGACACAACACCAAGAGTATGGGTGATACACAAAAATCAAAATAGTTCACAAATGTTAGCTCTACCGCTGGCCGCTACACCATATACGGTAATCTCCGCTAATGTTCCAGTTCCTTTTTCAGGGAAAAATGAAACCTGGTTTCCTTTATGGTACCAAGCCATACACTATTTAGGAAGCAGAACAAAATTGACTAATGTAATATAGAAATTAGGTCACCATGTACAAGAGTCACAGATTTATAATTTATCCTTACGTCCAATCAGGATACATAAATCTAGGGCTGCCTGTTCCTTAAGGGAAGGGGGCAGTAACGTGACTAACTGCAGGTGACACACTTTGATCCTGTATATCTCTTTTATTTTTCTTCAATACCATTATAGCCAAAATAGACATGCACTGGTGAAGTGTTTTCTGTCTTGCTCACAGCATGAAAATATCATATCTGTGAAATTTAGTATCAGAGCAAAGCCACCCAACTGTTGTGCAGTGATATGCATCGTCATGAAAAATCCCTTCACAACACAGGGGAACTTGTAATAGTATCAGAAGCAACAACATAAAACAAAAACATGCATAAAATAAAAAAACGCACAAAACGCACATGTCAAGCCATCAGATATACTTGCTGTATATCAAGCACAAAAAGCATAGACAAAACAATAGCATATGTGAATGAGCGGTGACGCACACACTTCATGTCATATACTTTATGCACTGTGAACCTGCAGCCCAAAACCCAATATTCAGGCCTGCTTAATTTGTCAGGCTTAAAATCAAAATTACACTTTCTTTTACTTTCCTCGCCCTCCTTTTGACAGCTGGTCACCAGTTAGTGGTGATCGGCTGTCAATACAATCTACTGTGTCACTTATGACATACAGGACCAGCAAGAACAATTCATGATAGGACCAAATACACAAACATGAAAAACACATGAACATTTCTTTCCAAAGGAGTTACGCAAAACACATCTTGTTTCAACCAACCAAACTCACGTGTCTTGTCAGCCTTAAAATCACCCAGAACAATCCATGAATGATCTGTGGGCAGAAGCAAAAAAATACACAACACACAAAAGAGAGACATTTCTCATAACAAACAAATATCAATTATAACTTTTAATCAGAAGACAAAACATGATACACATTAACAAACACAAAAATAAATTTCCATTACTTAACTGTTACCATCTTGTCAGTCAGCTTGCAACATTAAGCCACCTTAATTTTAACTTTCTAAAAGTAAAATTGTTTCACTGACACTCCATGTTAGTTTTGCGCCACAATTTCCACTGTGAAAAACAATTCTTAATTGGCAAATCGTTCTCACATAGGCATGTAGCCTTCAAAATTTTAATAAAGAGCTTCGTCTTATTTTATGTCTAAGACTTAATGCAATACTTCATTTTCGGTCAAATAAACGCAACTAGCAGACACTATTTTTCCAGAGCAGAGATACAAATGTATCATTTCTGCTGAGCATTTAGCATGATGTTGGGACTTTCAAAGAACCCCTTTTTTCATATTTTCCCTTTGGAATTAAGTTCTTTAATTTATTGATGTTCTTATGGAGAAACCAGAAACCCCCCTTTTAGAGGCCCGTTTAGCAAGGTCACTCTGCACTTCTCAGAGACAAGGTCCTAATTTACAAGGTCACAGATGTCGACATGACAGCCTCCTTCCATTGTTTAAAGGGAAACTAAAGAGAGCACCTCAGCGCGACTTGAGCCAGCCTCTGCAGCTCTCCTAGCCCCCAGCTTCTGCTCACTCTGAAGCTGTCAAAGACAAAAGGCCTTCCTAATTCCTCCTAACCTGCAATAATTCACTCTATTTTGAAAAATAATTTCTCCTTTTTAGGGGCTAAAAAATTATCTCTATTCTCAGATTATTAAACAAAATTTACTGTGAATAATTCACAGAACTTAATAACACACATACCAGGTTTTAGAACAAATGCTTATTGCAATGGTACTCATTTCATCAACCTTAAATGGATGAACATCTCAGTAGGTCCAGCTAGAGTTAAAACCTTCCACCCTGATATTAAACTCAAACCTCTGCACCGGGCACATTGGCTCACTGAACCATTAAAAGCAACCCCAAATGGGAACAACCTGCAAATTTGATTATACCTAAATGTATGCATTTACTGAAGCCTAAAGCACTTTAAAGCTATTATAAATGGCAAGAATGCTGTTTGAATGGTCTATTTTACCCAAATTCGACTTTGATATTTGGGGCACTTAAAAATAAATATCCTATAATTGTTGATACATATTAATCATCCTCAGAATGTTCTTTACAAATTGCAGAGATTGGACATTAGACATATCTCATGTAAATCCTTAGAAAAATGAGTTTTTTACGCCTGCGCCAAGTGAAATTCTATATGCAAATGTCCTCATTATGCAGTACAACATAACTTAAATTAAAATATAATGCTAGGAGGTCACAGTATGAGTATTAAGCTTCATGAATAGTAAAAAATGAATTTTGAAGCACTTATTTTTAATAATTATTTTGCATAATTAATAATTATTTTTAATAAACCCAATCATTTTTGATAATTCCACATATAAAAGCAAGCTGCATCCCTTGCCTTATCATTTTAGACACATTCATTTATAAGCCTAAGCACAGAAGCCTAACTGAAACATAACAAATTTGTGCGCCACTTTTTTTTTTTTTTTTTAAAAGGATAATTATTATTTAGCAACAGAACCAAGAATATGCTTACAAAAATGCTTAAAGAGAGGAAAACCCTTAATTGAAATGTCTTCCTGTAATACAAAATAATGAACCTTATGTTTGTAACCTTTTTAAAACGCTATTCTGAAATGCCAAGTTTCACCCGTGTTTAACTGAGGGCGAAGTCCTGGCTTGGGTAAATATTCCTGTTTATTCTGTGACCTACAAAAACAAAAGCTCTTTGCTCAGCGGCAATAAAAGCTCTCCTCTCAGTATTGTAACATGAGCACGGTGGCAGTCTTTTTCAAACTAGGACACATCATGCGTGTTCTGTAATATGCGTTTGAGTTCAGCAAAAATGTACTTCAGCTGAAGTGTTTGCCTGTTAATATCTAATACAATGTATGCAAGTAAAAAATGCTATAAGTTTATTTTTCTACAGAACACAACATTTCGTTTTTGAGGCTTTTTTTTATTCCTAGTGAATGTGAATTTTTAGTTTTAGTTTTTAAGCATTTAGACATTTTGCTTAATAGACTGAAAACATCAAGAAAAACCACAACCACACATTGAGCTCATTTCGGACATAAACAGAAAGGGGTCAAACACTCAGGACACACAATACAGCGCGCTTTAGCCATTTATTTCATAAATAGCGCCATCGCTAGTTACTTACAGAAGTTGCACTAATGGGAAAACCACATAGACATTTAAACACACATTTAACCCACAAATCAATACTCAGGACAGAAACAAAGGACAGCCCACATACTGTACTTAAACCAAACCATTTGTAAATACTAGTTGTAAGTCATATTTACAAGAAGCGCTTCTCAATAGTGTTCCAAAAGACTGCAAAAACAGCCCAACAGACTGATGTATGTCCAAGAAGCGAAAATACACTCAATTCACTAGCTTTGGCTGGCAGAACACCAAAAATCGTTCTGCATATCTTCATTTAAAAAATTGCACAGAACAAAGGATCCTTGTATGTATTATGTCCATATTTTAATTCCCTGGGGATACAGAATCACCAAGGAAGAAATATGTTTTTATACCTAAACCTATTTAGGTATTCCCTCTAGGGGAGCCGGCTAATTTACTTCACATAAAAACAACACATTCTTCGATGTGAGCTTGAAAACAGGCATGCCAAAAATACTGCAGAATATGCAAGTATTATAATCAAAGTAGGGCTTAAGGTACTCCTCGTACGCGCACCGTTCAACAAAATCAGATAGAGAAAAATCTCCTCATTACCTGCCTACACAAATTGCTATTTGCATATCAAATCCATACATATGCAAAGTTGGCCAACACAAATTCCAAAATTCCAAAGCTACAGTAAGCGTTACTAAACTACCTTACTCTTACCAATCAAAAGGATGTCCAAATTCTAACTGCCAAGTTCTGAATGACCTTACTGTCTTTTTTAGAATACTCACGCCAAAAAGTTTCTCAGTTAGGAGTGACATCATGTGGAGGATCAAAATCAGGAAGATCAGAAATATACTGGGCTGCAGAGACAAAGAATCCCCAGAATCTCTGTGCACAGAGTACCTTCTTAGTAGAATCCTGTCATGTCCTCCTCAGTAGATTTCAGTCTCCTGACAAGATCACTCATTCAGAAAGTCACTTCTCTGATGAAGCCCACGTTGGCCGCGCCAATTGAAGAAATCAAACTTCATTTTCAGGGGTCTCACTAATACTTGATAACAAAGAAGTTGGCACAGAAGCTGAAATATGAAAAGACATCTTTATTAAACTAAAATAAGTGAGACTACGTCACACAGAAGCCTTAGCAACTGAGTGAGGCAGTCTGAGGAGTACAGAAAACAGAGGCCTTATATATGCTTAGGGTTACAAACTCAGTATAAAAGTAAGGGGCAGTCCTAGCTTTTGCAAGCATGCAAAATGCCTAATATGGACATACAAGATCTGTCAAATATTAGCAAATAGGAAAACATTCAAAACAAGGCATCATGTAACCAGAACATCCCCCTTGAGTCATGCTTTTGCCCAACCCGATAAGTCAATCAATTACACCACCTATAGGTCAATCAGTAATGGCAGGACATGTCTGTATGCTTCAAAAGAAAGATTGTGTAATAGGAAAACACAGGGAGAGAATAGCAAAGGCCAAATGATAAGATACGACAAGAGAAGAATACTAACGGCTAACAGATAGTTGATACAGGGATTAGGTAGTCCAGACAAGAATTAGTTAGGCCAGCTGGTGTCTGAGATTGGTTTCAAAACAAGGACAGAGGGGGTTTTCAACACGTTGCAGTCCAAAAGGCAGAGACACTTCGTGAATAGAGCAGCCTGTGTAAAGGCAACACAAAATGACGGCAAAAGTAAGATGGAGTCAAAATTAAAGAACCTCAACAGAACCTTTCAGAATAGTACAGGTTTTGAGAAAGGTAAATAAAATTGTTGTTCCATGTTGTCCAATTGTGCCAAACCCAGCAGCAATTCTATACCAAATTCCACATGATGCAGAATGGTATACAGTCATTGATCTATGTAATGCGTTCTTTACTGTTCCATTACACCCTGAAAGCCAGCCAATATTTGCGTTCCGATTCGGAGACCGTATTTTGGCATGGTGCCGAATTCCTCAGGGGTATACTGAAAGTCCCTCTATCTTTAATCAATTGTTGAAGAAATCACTAGAAAGTTTAAGTATGCCTGGAGAGTCAGTTCAAGTGCAGAACATTGACGATTTGTTAGTGGCATCAAAAACAAAAGTGTTTCAGACACTGTTGCACTGTTAAATCATTTGGCAGAAGAAGGACGTAAAGTGTCACCATCAAAGCTACAATTTTGTCAGAAAGAGGTACAATATTTGGGCCACAAGATTGCTAAGGGAATTAGACAAGTCACAATAGAAAGAATTAGAATGATACAAGGAATGAAACCTCCAAAAACACAGAGACAGGTGAGAATGTTTCCTGGAATGGTAGGATGGTAGGATACTGTCGACAATGGATTAGTGGATTTTCACTAATAGCTAAACCGCTACAGAGACTGACAAAAGCAGATGTAAAAGATCCAATAATACTGAATAAGGCAGAACTGGAAGCTTTTGAACAGCTAAAAACAAGTCTATGAAGCACCATCATTGGGAATGCCAGATTATGAAAAAGAATTTGAACTATATTGCAGTGAGAGAGAAGGATGTGCATTGTCAGTTCTAATACAGAGGCATGGAAAATTGAGAAAGCCAATTGCATACGTTTCTGCTGTTTTAGATCCCGTCGCAAGGGCGTTGCCGGGATGCTTAAAAGCAGTAGCTGCTACAAGTATGAGTCTTGAACAAAGTGAAGATATAGTGATAGGATGCCCTTTGAGAGTGTATGTACCTCATTCGGTGGAAATTCTCCTCACTAGAACCAAAACACAGTACCTTACCAATAACAGAATGTCAAAATATGAGAAAACAATTTTAGGTGCAGATAACGTGATAATTTCAAGATGTGTAAATGTGAATCCATCTACATTATTACCTGATGTCATGAATGTGGAAGTAAGAGATGAATTTGATCACATATATTTGGATGTTCTGGAATACTGTACCAAACCAAGGCCAAATATCAAAGATGTACCCTTGCCTGAATCTGATTATGTGATGTTCGTTGATGGGTCATGTTTGAGAACAGATGAAGGTGTACTGAGTGCTGCATATGCTGTTTGTAAAGTAGCAGATGTCCTAGAAGCATCTTGTCTGAAAGGAATCAGCTCAGCTCAGATTGCGGAATTGATTGCTTTGATTCGAGCATGTAAGTTGGGAAAAGAGATAAGGGTCACCATAGTGACTGACAGTCAGTATGGATTTGGGGTTGTCCATGATTATGGTCAACTGTGGGTCCAAAGAGGTTATATGACTTTGGCAGGATCCCCCATTAGAAATGCTGTATTTGTGAAAATGTTAATTGATGCCATTCAATTACCAGACAAGATAGCTGTTGTACAATGTGCAGCTCATAAGAAACGAGATGATTATATCACTCAAGGTAACAAATATGTAGATTCGATTGCAAAATACTGTGCCAAAAATGTTGCATCCATAAATCGGGATAGGTAAACTGAACATGTTTGAAGTCCTTTGATGCTAAACACAGTAGTTGAGACATGGCAGGAGGTGAAACAAATGCAGGAAGAAGCTAGTGAAGAAGAAAAAGATAATTGGTTAAAATCAGGATGTAGACAGAGAGAAGAAGATGAAATTTGGGTTTACAAAGATAAAAGACCAGTAATGCCTGATAACATGATCTCAAATATGGCCCGAATGTACAATGGTCAAGCACACATTGGAAGAGACACTATGATAAGAATGTTTAGACAGACATGGTATAATCCTAAATTTAGGATGATTGCCGAGAGCCTCTGCCAGAGGGGTCTCGTGTGTCAGCAATTGAACCCAAGAAGGAAAACAGTTGTGAGTTTGGGAACCATAGGATGGGAGGGAGGTCCATTTACAAGAATGCAGTTGGATTTTATTGAACTACCACCATGTAATAGACTTAGGTATGTGCTTGTGATCATTTGTCTGTTTTCACGATGGTTCAAAGCTTTCCCCACTAGGAGGAATGATGGAGTGACAGTTGCCAAACTCCTGTTACGAGAGCTAATACCACGCTACGGTTTCCCAGTAACAACTGAAACAGATCGTGGAACTCATTTCCATAATGAACTAATGCAAATGATTTGTGAAGCACTGGACATTCGTCAAAAGTTACACTGTGCTTACAGACCAGAAGCTTCAGGGGTGGTTGAACAAGTAAATGGAACAATAAAAAACAGAATTGCAAAAATGTGTTTGGCCACAGGACTAAAATGGCCCGATGCACTGCCACTTGTTCTAATGACCCTGAGGAGTACTCCTGGCAAAAGAAAAGGATTAAGTCCCCATGAGATTTTGATGGGAAGAGTAATGAGACAAGCATTTGTACCAGTAGATAAACTGTTGAGTTTAAATGATGATATCATACTGGATTACTGCAAAAATCTGTCTGACGTGGTAACTTCTGTGTTCCATCAGGTAGTAACTGATGCACAAAGGAAAGAAAAACATCCAGCTCATGATCTAGTCCCTGGAGATTGGGTTCGGATAAAGGTTCACAGGTGAAGAAACTGTCTAGTGCCTCGCTGGCAAAAGCCTCGACAAGTTATTCTGGTTAATACCACTGCAGTTAAATGTGCTGAAGTCAAAAGGTGGGTGCATGCCAGCCACACTATTCGTGTGCCTGAGCCTGAAAATCCACAGGAGGAAAGTGAAAGCACCACTGATTCAGACTCTGAGGGTGAACCAGAAAAAGATCCAGATACTGAAGCTCGACCTGTTCGTTGACATCTGGAGATATCAGATACTAGCTCTGCATCGGAAGGAGAAAATTAAATTGTTGAAATACCAAATTTTGAAGATCAACCTGTAAGTCGAGATTTGGTAGAGACTGATACCAGTAAGGGCACTGAGCTAAGAGAAAATAAAACTGGTAATCAAGGAGATACTGAAGGACAGTCTGAAAGCTCTGAAAGTAGGAACCAAAATCTCGAAACTGGTGAAAGGGAAATAACTCACGATGAGGATGAGCTCCCAAGTACCAGCTATGGAGAAGTTCCTAACAGAGTGAAAGAACTGACCAAAGAGAAAATAAGCTCAGAAAAACAGCCAGATCCTGTAAAATTCATTCTAAATGAAACTATAGAAAGATCTGAAACAGAGACGGATGACAGTGATGATGACACTCAATTAAGGAGAAGTTCAAGAAAAAGAACTTGGAGAGTGGAGCTAAACACTTTTGAACCTGAAATAAAAAGAGTTCGAAAAGGAGATAATTGGCCTAAAGAAACTGATGGACTGAAAATTAAATTAGTTAACAAAGCAAATGTACAAGAAGATCAAGTGAATGAAATAACCAGTCAGAAGGAGTTGTTGGTAAAGAAAATAGAGGTTGTGCAAAGGCCAAAAAGAGTGAGAAGACCAAATCAGAAATATAAATCACCTGAGTGGACCTACATGTTGCTGCCTCCAATAAGTAAAGTAAACAGCTGCCAGGAAAACTTGCATTGTCCAGGTGTTGAAAAAGAAAGTGAGTAAACTGTGACACAAAGAAAGAAAAGAGATTTCTCAGAGGTTTGGAGAAACAGTGAAAAGAAAAGATATAAATACATATATATAAACAAAAGCTGTAATTGAACTCGAAAGGAACATTGTATGTGAAAGCAAGGTTAAAGAGAGACAATTTAAATTGCTGTGTAAAAAAATGGCTACTCATGAAGTAACTAAATCTAAGTGTTCTATTTTTAGAAAATGATGTAGAATGTGGTTACTCTGCACTGGAATATTAATGTTAATATGGTTAATTCTTGTTATTATCAGTCCTTTTAGACCTAATTCTGAAAAAGTGAAAGCAAATGAGAGTTTGAAAGTTAAGAATAATGAGTTGAAAAATGAAAAATGACATGTATATAGACCTGAAATTTATCAAGATAAGTCAATATGTTAATTGTCCCAAAACACTATTAGAGATTATTATCTGAATATGTGAGAACAATGGATGCCAGCGACTGCTATGTCTGTGTGAAATTACCAGCATCTGTTTCCGAGGGTGTGACTTACCACCATTTACCGTTAACATATGGAGTAACATGTAGTGTAATAACAAGTTTATTTTATAGGACAGGAAAATTAGAATATTATTCTGATTCTGATGATGTATTTGCAAAATTGAAAATTGTTGCTGAACTAAATCAGAGTAAGCCTGCTAAAGTTTTTGGAGAATAGTTCTTAGAAACACAAGAATTGACACATGATTATGCCTTTAAACATAATTTGACTTGTAAAGTGAGAAATGAAGAGAAAGTTTTTCTGAATATGGTTGAGGAAAGAAGACAACAATATAAGCGACGGGAAAAAGTGAAACAAACTAAATCTACAAAGTGGGCATTTTCAGACAATAATATTGAGGGACATAATGTAAATGTGGCTATAAATATAGATACACCATCATTAGGAAAATTATGTATTCGAAGAGATAGCACTGTGTATGACAATTATTTTGTGGGTGCAAGTCAATGTGAAGATACTTATATTATCAAAGGGGGATGGGGATTTAAAGGTGGTAATGACCCAGTTTTTCCAGGAATATATTTTTTATCTGGGAACAAAGCTTATTACAAATTACCAGATCACTGGTATGGCTCATGTTATGTTGGCTTGGTCTTTCCTAAAATCTTTCATGTAGATAGAGGTACTAATGGAATTCATGAAATAGGTAAACCACTAAGTCGAAGAAGAAGAGAAAGTGTAATGGAAATAATAGGGGATTTTTTTGGAGCACTAGTACCAGAAGTAGGCATATCATTTAATGCGAACCGAATTAGAAAATTGTCAACAATAGTAGACCGATAGTCAACAGACACAGCAGGAGGATTTTTAATGGTTAACACTGAAATGTTTGCTATGAGAAGTATGGTAATGCAAAATCGACTTGCTTTAGATATAATTTTGGCAAAAGAAGGAGGATTTTGTGGAATTTTAAAGGTGCAACACTGTTGTACCTACATTCCTGATAAAAGTCAGAGCATCGAGGGATATATTACAAATATTACAGAATTGCATAAAGAAATAGAACCACTGGAAGTTGAAGGTGTTCTTGAGAAACTTGGTAGAAGTTTATCAGCAGTTAAAATTTGGTTTTATGAAATAAGTAGATCTATTATAGGGAAAATACTAATACCAGTGACTGTAATAATAATAGTGATCTTAGTTTTGAGATTAAGTTGTCAATGTAAAAAGAGAAGAAATGTTAAAAAGTCTTTGTAGAAAGTGATTGAAGAAAAACAAGACAGGGAAAGGGAAAAAGGTGATATCGAGATGGAACAGTTTAAAGAGAAACTTTATCAAGATTGAAAGAAAATAGAAGAAACAGAAATGTAGCTTGTACTAATTAAAAGAATTTGAAACATGTTGAGGTAAAAATGTCTACATTTTGGGAGTTATTTGGTGATAAAATCACCAAAGGGGGAAGTTGATGGAGCAAGGTGGAAACAAAAATGTTTGTATACCCCTTGTGAAGACAACTCTCCATAACAGTAACATGTACTAATCGTGTGGTTTTGAAATTAACCAACATAGAATAGAATGCACCCACACAAATACACGTGGGATATTAAATTGCATGTAATTGCCAAGCGTAATTTACTAATTTGTTATGCATCACGTCATAAAAAGAACGCATTTGTCATAATCTAATCGGAAATTGCATGAATGTGCTTTCTGTCTGTTTATTTGTGGCATAAATCATGAAGATTGGTAAGTAAATTCACGCATATGTGTTGCTTAAAGCTAGGTAAATACTAACTGGGATATTATTAGAAGGGGGAGGTAAACAGAAGGGCTTTATTTCTCAAATTTACGTTTGTTTCTATAATAGTTCCTAAACTGAGGCCTATGTGGCCCAAAGAAAATGGAAGCTGACTGTGACTCTGAGGTGGCGGTCTAAGAACGCATGCGCCAACTGGAAGCGTGAGCTGCCTGTGCCTGTGCCGTATGGGTCAAGGACAGTGTGGCCAGCCGCATGGAACAGATGTCAAAATTTTTTTTTTTTAAGTCAGCATACGAATCGTGAGAATGGGGCACTGAATAACAATTTAAAGGACACTTCGAATGGAAAAATAACATGAACAATGGCAGCACTATTTTTTCAAATATAATGATGACTCCGCATAAATTGAACAGTAAGGCGATGAGGTGATTCTCATCCACCTCTAAATTTACCAATCACGGACACTCTAGGACATAAGAGTTACAAATTTAGATAGATAAGTTAGTGAAAAAGGGTATAAAAGAGGACATTTGGGACAATGAAAAAAGCTTGCTTTTTGACTTAATCTTTGCACCCCGAGATACTGTTAGACTGCACAATTTTCCTGTGGCGCAGGGACTTTGAAATTTTTCAGAACTTTAACTTTTGACTCGGTGTGACGTCCTATGAGAGGGGAACATCGAGAGAGATAGAGAGGTGTTCTTTGGGAACTATTCTGTCCTATGCTGATGTCTGCATCTCTGCATTTTGGTAAATAATCCGAATTATTTTCCTACACTGTTATGCTAATAAATGAATGTTTTACATTAAATTTTTCTTTCAGGTTTTTAATGCATAACTAAATTTTTCCTTCAAATAATACGTAGAGATCATGCTAGGAGATTAAATCTCTAAATAAAAATTTAATAAATGGAGGATTAAGCAGGTCTTGTCCTAATGTATAAAATCTTAAGTTTATACACCCCGCAATAGCCCTGCAGCTCTCCTCTAATCTTCACTGAATTCTCGGAGCAGAGTAAATGTGTGTATGAATGAATTGCAGTGTTATGGGCCCACTGTTGAGTAATTGTGAATAGCTCCTAGGGTTAAGGTGATGATTTATGAAGAATTTCTGGAGGAGCGCTGCACCAGTCTCACCTGGAGGGATGGCCTCTCCCCCTGTAAAGGTCCACTATGTTGTCTGTCCTGGCCCTATTGGTCTATTTGTGTTACATATTTTTTAAAGTTTCCTGTTGCCCACCCACCCTCCAAATACAGGTCGAACAGATCAGTTAGATAGCATGCAAGGGCGCCAGCAACAGCACCAGTCAGCGTCTACACAACTGAGGTCTACCCCGTTCATAACATGAACTGTCCACTATCAGCTATGTCCTCACCCGCATTCAAACTCCTCTCCCTCAACGTTAAGGGCCTCAACTCACACAATAAGGAACTGCAGATTTGGTGCTATCTTCATCAGCAAGATGGTCTCTCACCCTCTAAGGGCCCACCCCATTGGTGCCTAAACACCCCAAATCTTGGTGGATGCAATGAACAGATTGGCCATAAATACTGCGACCACTGAATATTTCATGATCAACATTGGCCAGGTGACGTCCCGCCCATATGCCATGGGATGCTTTGAATGCCACAATATAGGGCATCAGTATTGCCATTGAGGTAGCCAGAGCTAGGGAGTTGCGTTTTGTGGCACAAACTCTTACATCTAAAATCAAAGCACTAGAACTCATCGACAAAACAAAATCCTTCCAAAGCTACCCAGTGCCTGCTAGTCAAGGTGTGGGGCCAACGGAGGTCGCACAGGACTACTCACGCGGAATGGTGCTTTCTAATCCTGGGCCAACTATTCTATGACAAGAGGGATAAAGTGGGTTCTTTTCTAGGATACAAGATCAAGCTTCATAGAACTAAATCAATTGTTCCACACCTCCGTATGCCTCATTGCACCTGGAGGAAGGGAGAAGATGAAAATCAGGCCGTATTTCATACCTTCTAACAAACCCTTCACGAAAGGCGAGATGAAAACCTCACTGATATACACACTTACTTTAAGAGCTGTGAGTGGCTGCTCATAGATCCCCATCACAGGGAAAATTTAAAAGCTCCCATAGAATTATAAGAACTTCGCTAAGCACTCAAACTTCTCCCATCTGAGAAATCCCCGGGCCCTGTTGTTCTAACACCAGAATTCTATAAAATCTTCCTCTCGGTAGTGCAAGACCACTTACTCTCTCTGTTCAATTCCTTGTAAAGGACACTAGCATTACACCTACAATGTGTGAAGCTGAGATACAGCTCATTCCAAAACCGGAGAAATACCCTGCACATTGCATGTCATACCACTGAATTGCACTCTGATGCGAAACTATTCACCAAAATATTTGTGGAACAAAAACCCACTTGCATCTGGATGCCCTTTTCATGGGATTTATGAACCTGAATCAGGTGGGCTTTATTCACAACAGACAAGGAGCGGACAATGTCATGTGCCTTGATCACTTGGTAGAAAAAGTGCATTAATGAGATATACCAGCACTCGTATTTTACTTAGATGCCGAAAAAGTGTTTGACTGAGTGAGCTGACCCTTCTTGCAACTAGTCTTAGTTAAACTACAGCTAGGCCTCAAAACGAGAGAAATAATTATGGCAGCTTATGCCACCCCCACAGCAGTCATAAGGATAAACTGGAAATGTCCTGCTCCAATTCAACTCATCAGGGGTACAAGATAGGGTTGTCCCCTCTCTCCACTCCTGTTTGCTTTAGCAGTAAAGCCCCTAGCTGTTAAAATCAGAAACACACAAGCGATTACAGGCTTCCCATTTGGGAGCCAGGAGCAAAAAATCACTCTCTTTGCAGACAATATCCTTCTCACACTTACAAACCCTATAGACACCCTTACCCATGCAGATCTCCAGAATCGCCCACTTCGAATTTGTCTCTGGCTTTAAAATAAAAAAAGACAAGTCTCACATTTCCACCTTAGAATAAGCTCACAAGACATACAACACTTACAAACTCACGTCCCTTTTCAGTGTGCTACTTCTTTAATCAGATATCTGGGCTTTCATATCACCGCCCAGTTGGAAGAATCGTGAAGGATTAACTTAGTGGACAGTCGTAAAGCTATACTGGAAGACTTTTGGAGATGGCGCCCATTATGTCTATTAACGTCATAAAGATAAACATCCTCCCCAGACTCCTCTATCCTTTTCAGTCCCTCCCCAACCCAATCCCATCAAGGACATCACCCAACTAAACCACATATACGCACGTTCACATGGAAAGGAATACAACCCTGCATAACAAAACAAATTCTTGTGCTTCCTAGGACTAAAGGGGAATTGGCCTGCCCGAACCTCCTAGACCCGTTTTTCCTAAACTGTTGGTCGTGAACCACAGGTGGGTCACAAGCCGATTTTTAGTGGGTAGGGAAAGTCTAAACAATAACTTAAGATGGCTTAAAACTCTGTGTTTATCTTGTCAGGAGTTGCAATACTTCAAAATCAGAGGTCAAATGTCAGACTATATCTTCTGACAAGTTGCTGGGATTGGTATTTACTTTTCTTTCTCTGACTGCAAAGTGAGAGGAGTTTTCAAAGTGAGTTATGTGAGAATCTTATGATTTGGTTTTTTTACGGCAACCAAAATTTCAATTCTAGGAAATGAACTGCATGCACTCAATAGTTAGTAAAAATGAAGTACTTTTTTTTGTAATTCTGAAGTGTGCTGGAAACAGATTTTAACATGTTCAAGACAAATAAAGTCACTTTAATTGGTGAACCAGAAATTATAAACATTCTTAAAAGCCCCATGTCCACACATTATCATTTGAGTGCTGTATGCTATGTAGTTTAATCAGTAAAACGGTATGTCCGTGCAAAGTTAGTGGGTATTTCAATGGAAAAGGAGCTTTCTGTAAATGACAATGTGGGACCCTAAAAGATCTTTTTCGGGGGATTTCCTTTAAATCATTTGAGCAATGCAAACATGATTACAACATCACAGAGACATTCAGACTCCAATTCTGTCAGTTAAGTAATTTGACTTTACATCCGTCCTATTCAACAGCTGCCATGAGAACTCCCACACCCTTCAAGAGTCTAGTAAGCACACATTTTGGCACGAAAAAGCTCATCTGAAAGATATACAAGATCCTGCACGATTCCAGACCCAGGTCCACACACACCTATCAAATCTGATGGGAGAGAGATTTAAGTAAAGACTAGGAAAGACTCTGGCACAACGACATAACTAAGACTTTACTCAGTACCCCTCAGATAGAGTTGGCCTACAAGGTTATGTACCAATGGCACTTTACCATGATGCAACTTCACAGAATGTTCCCCAATGCTTCGGGGCTATGCTTGGGCTGGGGTTCAGAAGAGGCAACCTTCCTACACATATGGTGGTTGTGTGTGCTTAGTTAGATGTTTTGGAAGGAGATATTTTGCCACATCAAGGTGACTCTGGGCTATCCTATTCCAGATGAGCCAATCACAGTGATCTTAGGCATGACACCTTCATCCGTGAGAGGCATGCCAGGATTAGGCAAAGTACTTACCAGCATGTGAGAGGGGCAGCTAAGCAACTCATAGCCTGTGTTTGGAAGAAACAAGACAACCCCACTCAGCTCACTGGTTCCATAAAATGTGGCAAGGACTCACCATGGAGAGATCCATCACACCTTAAAAAAAAAAAAATCAAAGACCTTTATTGAAAATCGTGCACATCAGGTTACAAGGTATTCAGATAGTACTGCGGCACATGACACGAGAAAATAGAAACATTGCGTCAGTTATAAACAGCATGGAGGCAGTGATACCATAGCGGCACATCGTGAAGTGAAAGGTAAAAATGATCACTCACACTTTAACGCACCCAGAACGAAAATTCTCTTGTACCATACAACTGCTAATAGACTACATGTCTAGGCTAGAATATCAGTGCATCATTCATCAGTGACTCAGCATACTGCGACTTCTTCAATGACCATCTGAAAACTTTTCTTTTCACACAAGCTTTCTCTCCTTAAACCCCCTCTCCTTGCTCTTGTTTTTTTGCTCCCCAGGGGTTTTCAATATTACCCAGCGCCATGAAACCGCTAGGTGTACGTGCGCTTAAGAAATATTTTAAACTCAAACTCATCTGGGATTAAGTGGGCAACCTGGCATTTGCAAAGGCCCCTCTCCCCCACCCCCAAGCACGTCCCCGACCTTCACCCACCTGGTGTTGCATGTCCACAGTTACGACCTCTTGGCCCTCTGGATCCCTGCACCCCACAATTGTATTATTGTTTTAGTTATTTATTTATTTATTAAATGTATATAGCGCAAAACTGTCACCCTACGGGTATCCTGTCGCTGTGACTTGCCCAGATGACATTGCGCATGAAAATAGCCTATTAACAATGCGGTATGATCGGATTGCTAGTTCTTAGGGAAGAGCCATGTCTTAAGGCTTTTTCTAAATAGGAGCAGAGATGAGACAGACTCTTACGAGCTGCCCTGCTGCCTCCCTTTCAGGAACTCACTTACCACATGCTAATACCTTGCGCACCAAGAGCACCCATGTATTCAGCCGTAGATCTGTTACCTCGCTTCCACTGTCTCCACTAGGACTTCCAGAACCCCTCCTTTTTTATTACCTCTATTTCCTCCATACTCCAGCCCAAGTTTATATCTTATCTTTCCCCCAACTATAAAACTTTATATGGCCAAACGCTTTGTACTTCCGTGGTACTGTTATGGCATTTGTTTGGTCTTATATGCTCCTTATTGCGACTCTAGTTGTATTTTTGAAAACTTATAAAAATGATTTGATAGAAAATTAGCAAATCCAAGACAAAATGCTAAAAGTTGTCACAGAATAAAATCAGGCGATTTCATTTTCCTATGAAGGGAAGATTCCCTAATATGCTAAACTAGAGGAAATTAGGAACATTGTAAAAGAAGTCAGGCATGGCGTGTCATTAAGCAAAGCCTTTAAGAGGCAGAATCAAATGAAGATTCAGTCAAGTAGGTGAAAGTGTGTTGCTCAGGAGTTTAACTCTTTAAGGATGAGCAGAGAAAAATATCCTTATAAAGAGGGTGGAAAGGGCATCTGAATCTAACTAGTTTAGAAATGCACAATTAAAACACATTTTTCGACAGTCAGCAACACTCCCTCCAATTTCGGCACAGCCAAAAGAACATTTAATGTGAATCATTTACATTTAGAGCTACATTGACTATGGCCAACATTAATCATAAAATTCTCACTTTATATATAAATGAATGTGGGGCAGATTAATGTAAATGTTATGCTAAGCATAAAATAGTGACAGAGCATCACCATAACCACTGCCTCCCACAGACAATAGGTGGCACACACATATAGAAGGTATTCCCCACATACAACAGGTATCCACTACAGACAGCAAGTATTCCGAAGAGACAAAAGATATCCTAATAGAGACCAGCCTCATCCCCCCAAGAGTCAGAGCTGCAGTTCACTAGGAGAACAGGAGAACCACCCTCAGATAGGAATATCACTTACACTTAGGAGGTAGCGCGTTAATTTTGTCGTCTTCTTGTTGTCATTCAGGCTCTCTGGAGTGGCCTAGGTGAGCAGCAGTGCTATAGAAAACTACTAAATTACTATAGAAAAAATTCCCCAAAGGGAGGGTGGTATACTTTACATGAAGCAGAAGGTATGCTTTACCTGCAGGGATGGTGCTGTGGACAACAAGTACCCATCACAGCGACTTAGCATATCAACAAAGACCAGACGTGTGATGCAGCTTATAGCTTGAAAGAAAAAATAAATTGGAAACTAGAGTGTAGAGCATTGTGCTCAATTCTACTATATTCATCAACAGTCTGTGATAACAAAATATGTTTAATGTTACTTTGCACAAACCCCCTTTCCCTGGAAGCATATGTATCCCGCTGTCCACATTCATCCTCCACCCTCTGATATCTCGGTGTCTGAAAGTGTCTTTTATACTCTGAAGTGGGCCTGCATCTGCTCCAGCCAAGAAACAAAATCACCCACCCCCACCCGACCGTCCTCTTTTTATTTTTAAATCAGCCCTGGAGGCCTCTTTTCACGGCCATGTTGATTTGATCAGTGTGGCCGTTCTTCTGTAACTCCCCTTGATTAAGCTGCCGCGCTTTCCTGTCGCCGGCCCCGCAGCGGCCTCCTCTCACAACCCAGAAAGAGAAATTGAAAACAGGAACCGTGCGCGTGCTGGGTCATCCCTTTCTCCACGTTATTTGGTGAAATTGTGGGGAAGGATTGAAAGTGTGAGTGGGCAGAGTGACCAGGAGGGATGGCAAGAGGTCTGCAACATGATCGTGGTTTAGGCTACAAACCAGGAGCGACCTGCCAACTCACACGGTGCCATCAGGTGTCACACGGTTTCAGCTATCGTCACCCGGTCACCCAGTGAGGAAGGAGCACACGGCGGCAGGAAAGACGAGTTGGAAACCACTGCGCAAAGTGGCTTTCCATCTTGTCTTTGGAGGCTCTAAGCAACCAATGTACATTAGGAGGCGTGAAAACACCCCAGGTCATCAGTGACAGTCTCAGCAACTTTTTTTTGGTATCCTTTTACTCATCCAACAGCATCTCTGCCTGGCGCTTCTCTGATTAACCCCCTTTTTGGTGTACAGCCACACAGCATCCAGCCTCCCTTGTGGCTGTGCTGGCTAGTCCAAAACAAATGGAGCGTATATTGCGTTCCATACACATGTCGCACAGCAAAGAAAATGTCGAAAAATCCTATTATCTTCAATAGTTCATTTATTTCATGCTTTTTTCAACCATAATTTCTTCATTCAGTTCATCACATCTTTCTTCCATTTTAATGAGAACTTCATTAATCCCACATTTTTCAAATGCTAGGGAAATGCCTATGCAGGCCTTTTTCGTAGCACGTGGGATTACGTAGCCCTAGATAGCCTCATTTAAAATTACCCAATGCAAACAACATCAATATGATGTGTATTTAACAATAATTGTGTACTCCCTTCATATTGATGTTTGTTTTTAACTTTACAACTACCCCAGAAGAAGGGCTGTTCTTTAGCCCGAAATGCATTGGGTAATTTTAAATGAGGCTGCCTGGGTCTATGTGTAAATGTAAATGTAAATGTGTTTGTATTTATATAGCGCACTTCTACCCAGAGGTCTCGTAGCGCTGTATTCATACCGCTGTGGAACCCATCCTGGCTTTCCTGTGAAATGTCCACTCCTGGGCACCCCCAAGGTGAAGCCAGGCATCCAAGCGCTGCTGGGGCCGTTGTGGAGATTAAGCAAGCTATTGCCCAGAGTCACAGAGTGGGACCCATGATTAGACTAGGCACCGAGGCGAGAATTATCAGGTCCGGGGAAATTGAGTCCAAGAGCCGCCGAGGCGGTAATTGAACCCTGGTCCCGGGCCAGACCTCTGCATCAGGGTCTGCCGCTCTAACCACTGAGCCACGATTCTCCGCTATGAACTAGTGCAATGCTCCGACTTGCTCAAACTCTTCAAATAATTGAAGCACTCATAATAAATATGTAGTCTGCCCTAAGAAAAGAAAACAAACTGCACTGAATACACAGGGTAAGAAATAACCATAGAGGCGTGTAAATGTAATAGAACCCACCCCGGAGAGGGTATCACAAGAGGAAAAGAGTGGTTATTAGCTCACCACCATAGTCCTTAAGAGAACATAAAACTAAGGGCCCTAAGGGCCATATGTATCATCAACTTGATTTGCGATTCTGAAATAGCGATTTTTTAGAAATTGCTATTTCAGAATCGCAAATTGAGATGTATGTACAAATTCGCAATTTTTTTGCGAATTCTTGGTATTCCTTAATTGCGATTAGCAAATTGCGACTCGCAATTAAGGAATACTTTCCCATTCATTTCTATGGGCCAGGCGGCCCATAGCAATGAGTGGGAAGTTATTCTCAATTTGCGATTCGCAATTTGAGAATCGCAAATTGAGAATAATTTCAAGGGTGCAGGGGTGTCCAAAGGACACCCTGTTGCACCCCTGAAATAAGCATGGGCACACATGTGGCGCACATACATGCCCTTAGGGCATGTATGTGCATCACATGGCACTTTGAAAAATGCAAAAATGTGCATTTTTCAAGGAATTCGCAAATTACCACCAACTTGAAGTTGGTGGTAATTTGCGATTCCTTAAGGACAATTTGCATTTTTTTTGCTTTATACATTGCATTTAAGGAATCGCAAAATTTGGGATTCCTTAAATGCAATTGCAAAATAAGGAATCGCAAATTTTGCGAATTTCGGCGTTTGCGAATGCGAATTTGCTTGATACATATGGCCCATAGTCTCTATGAGAAAAGGCAATACTGAAAGTAAGTAACTTGCACTTTTGATAGAGACTTCTAACCATAGATTCCCCACCTTTTGCAAACAAACCAACGTAGTACCTCCCAGGTGATGAGTCTGTGGAATGACTCACACTAGGAAACTAGGAAATCCTTGCAGGACAGATCGGTCAAAGTGTCTGTCCTGCCAGACATGGCTGTCAATAGTGCTTTGTGAATGTGTGAAGGGACATCTATGTAGCATTCTGGCAAATGTCCAAGACTGGCATTCTGCACACTATGCCATGGTTGTAGCCTTTGCTTTGGTGGCGTGAGGACATAAAACCTCTGGGGGCTGCTTTATGGCCAGCCCATAGCAGTTTTTAATACATAAGAAAATCTACCTATAGATTTTATTTTGTGTACAGCCTCACCCTTCCTTGTTCTAGAAAACCCAACAGATATTTGGTCATCATGTTAAAATTCCCTAGTCTTCTTGAGGTAAAAACGAAGGGCTCTCGCAGAATAGGAAGACTGTAGTCTTTCCTCCTCCTTGGAAGTATGACACAGTGCATAAAATGTTGAATAGGTGATGGATTGCCCACATGAAAGGGGGTGTCTACCTTGGGCAGGAATGTCGCTTTTGTTCAGAAAAAAAGAAGGCAAATGGTGGAACAGAAGATAAGGCCTGAAGTTCACTTACTCACTTGGCAGCTGTTATAGCAATGAGGAACACCACTGTAAGTGTAAATAAGCATGATGATGTAAGATTTTAAAAATAATAATACAAGACACATTCAATGATTAAAGACAAGAAAAGCTGAATGTGTACTTTGCACACTTTAGACACAGTGACACATGAAACTGAGACAAGTGTAGTAGAAGCACCGTAAAGGGTGCTTTAAAATGTAAGATGAAGACAGCATACACACAAAGCAATACTAATACATATAAATGACTTGCACTAATGAGGATTTCTTATGAACATATTGTTTATTAGCATTTATGGATGAAAATGTTGCTATTAATAAAGTGGCCTAGTGTTTTTAATGTCTGTAAGAATGCAACATTTAGAAAAGTTGGTGCAAAAATGTGTGGAAACTAGGTACAATCCTGAAAGTTCGCATATTAATACTAGAGATTCTATAGTTTATGAAATAAACGAATTTTGCAGTGTGAATTAAAAAAATGATGTACTTATATCAATATTGAGAAAAATGTGTGGTAATAGGGTATTTCTAATGTTAGCTATTTCCATGCAATGTCTGATGAAAGTTCTACATAGTTCATATTTGAATCAATTCTATTACACTATATTTGCTATTGATTTAGAGTTTATTTCATTCAAAATGTGTAATGTCAATGTAAAGGTTTTTCTTGAAAAAGCTTTTTCTCTAATCCTGACCTTTCCCCTGAATTAATACAATGGTCCTTTTAAAACCGGTGAAATGTTGCTTTATTTGTTCAGTACATGTGTAATTTTCGACATTCCTAAATGCTTCTTCAACTTTCACAGTGAATTATTCCTGTGGGAGAAGGTTTTGTGCTGTTACTATAAAATGATATTTTGTATTTCTTTTTCACCTATGTGGTGTTTCAAATCTTTTGTTTCTCATGATTACGAGTGTCCTAGGTGAGATTATGTAAATCTGAGCATATGACAGTCTTTCGATGCTGAGGTGATGCTACACTGGGACCTTATTAGAGACTTAATAAAAGAAAAACAAACAAACGAGGGTCTACCCAATTGATTTTTGCTTCTTGACAAACAACATTCCGATTTTTCCTACTTTGAGGCAACACCATACTTTTTCTTTTTCCCCTAGTGTGAGGACGCTATGCTGATCAATTTTTTGATAATTACTAAGAAGAAAATAAGTTACTTGACTATAACTACGGTTATCCAGTATTGGTAGCTTCCAGAGATTCAAATGCTTGAATCATTCCCTGTCATCAAGATGGGAGTCTCACTGTAATATAGTCAAGCAGTAGATAACAAATATCATAGGCTATAATGGCCCTAGGCCATGACTTTAATAGCCTACAGATGTCTTTTTTTTAACAGACCAAATGTTAAGTACAGCCAATCAGCTGTCAGCTCCCTCGAAAACATTCCCAGCAGAGGCAGTTTCCTTCAGATTTTCAAAGCACAAGTGGGAAGTAAGTATCCCATAAAACAACAGAGGGAATCCTCCACGGAGAGGAGGGTGGGTTGCATGTGAATCTATGAAAGATACCAATACTGGATAACCAAAGTTACAGATGAGTAACCTTGGGACCCCCCTCGCTGGGACCTTGCCACTGTCCTTGAAGTCTGCATGCCCATGGGAGAGTGAAAATGACAGTCGACATGGAACCCTGTCTGGGTGCCATGCTAGCTAGCACTGCCTGAAAGTATATGTAAGTCACCCCTGTAGCAAACCTCACAGCTCTAAGGCAGGGTGCACTATACTCTAGGTGAGGACATATCTACATTAGCAGATGTGCCTTTACAATATTGAACCCCATTTCCTAATATTGTAAGTGCCAGTGAAGCCATAGAGAACACATGGGCTGGGAACTAGACAACTTGAGTTACCCAGCAGCATGATGGCTCCACTGAATGCAGGACTGTTTGGTACCAATCTACTCCTTTCAACGAACCCATACTGATGCCAGTGTGGGATTAATTGTACCATGTACCCAGAACACACCTCTTAGGGGCTCCCTGAATCCCTACCAACCTCCCTGGTGTGTTTTCTGACTGGTTGTAGGCAGCCAGCTCCCACCAGACATGTTTCTGGACCCCTGGGAAGAGACCCCTGCTCTCCAGGACCAGAAACAATGCACATCCTGGGCAGAGGTGTCATGTCTCCTCTCCCAAGTTGGGCCAGTCCTCGAAGAGGAGAGCTTCAAAGGCCTGCCGCCTTTGTAATGTGACCCCCTGTCTCTGTTTCTAGCAGAAGATAGCATCCCCTGGTTTACACCCACACCCTGGGTGGGAAACCAGCAGAAAAATTAAAAAAGATAGGAGGTGTGCCCACCTCTGTCAACCCTTCCCCTAAGGTGGGGGGGAAGAGAGGTGAAGCACACCTTTCAGTCCCTGCCATCTTGAGGATGGGGGGACCCCTCCAATCAGGGCCAGGTCTATGACCCCTCCCCCTGGAGGGTGGCATACCAGAGGGTGTAGTCCCCCAGATACGGTGCCCATTGGCCCTACCCGCTACTCCCCTAAAATGCCTCCTAAATTTAGTATGTAGGTGGCTCCCCCAGACCTGGTCCTCAGAACTGCGATGACCTAAGATGCAAGAAGATGACCCTGCAGAGAAGACTGAAGACGGCGACTGCCATGGCCCTAGCCCTACCGGCCTTTCTCAAGCTTCTGCGAACCTGCGACCCATCTTGTAGCCAGCGACCTATGATACCCTGGGAGGACTGCTGCCTTCCACAAAGACTACAATCTCCCACGGATAGCAGACCTGTCCAAGACAAAAAAAACTCCAAGAACCACCACAGGGAGGACTGACACTTGTTGAAGTGACTCTATGCTACAAAAGAACTCCAAGACCCGCACAGTTGAGCACCAACACTGGTGTTGACGGGACTCACTGCTGCCAAAGATCTTCCAAAGACCGCAGTGTTGGAGGACGGGCACTTGTGTCTACGTGACTGTACCCTGCCCAAGAAACACACTACAGCTGGACGACGAGGGATCCTCTTGGCCCCATGGCCCAAGTTGCCCACAGCTTTGGGCCCAAGAGCCTGTACCATCCTGCTAGTGGACCTGTCGGTCGGCTCACGTACTCCTTGGCTGACCGCGATCTCTCCAGGACGACCCGACGATGGCAGGCCCCCATCAAATCTATAGTCACCAACCACCAGCGACCGCGACGGTAACTGTGTTGGCCGACTAATGAAACTTATCTTACTCATTGCCCCAGCTGACTGCGAGGGTAAAAATAATTGCAGGTATCGACTGCCTTGGCGAAGAAACTGATTTCCGAAACTTACAGATGTCCCAGTCTCCCATGACCACCCCTGCAATCAGTGTTGGTCTGACCACCCAAAGACTGGAATTATAAGCTGTATACTTGCTTGATACATCCTTCAATTGATTTCCTCCACAGGATAAATCTTGGGCTGTTCAAATATTGCATTGTCGACTTTTGAGCATGATAAGTGTCTTTGATTGAAATGTACTTACTTTAGCAAGAAGGTCTTGATCCTAAAATAAAATACAAAGTATAATTTTTTTAGAATTTGTCTGGATCTCCTTCTTGAGTTGTGAGTCCGTTATTGATAACAGGTGTGCAATAAATATTTTACACTCCTCTGTGTTAAGCTTAAGGCTGCTCACCCACACTATCACTAATAGAGCACTTTGAGTCTTGCATTGAGCCCTGTACACGTTGGGGAGTCCCTGGGCTCTTTGCACGGTATTACCGCCTAGTGGCAATATCATATACAGAGCCATCTTCCTACAGTAACTTATTTTCTTATTCAGTATTTGGGTAACTTTCCTAGATCCACATGCTTGAATCAGAATAGCAAGCAGTAACATCAAAGATCATGTTATCTGTAGCATGTGGTGGGAGACATCTAAAGTATGCATTCATAGCCTGTAATAACATAATAGATACATTTGTAGATGTCTGTATGCCCTTTTAATGTTTTTAGCATTGTTACATATCCAGGCTGAAGAAGCCATAACCAATTTAACATATTCTAGAATCAAGAATATGAGACAACTTACACGAAGATTCAGAAAAGATACCATTTTCTTGTACACATAACTGTTTTTTAGAATCGTACACATCTACCTATTCCCACAGAACACTTAAAAAGATCTAAGTTTGCAGAATAGCAAAGAAATGCAAGACAACTCAATACATATGTATACATGAGTACCTATACACATCAATATATGCAATAATATATATGCATAAAATATATACATACACAACCATATTCCTACATGTATATGTAACTACAAGAAAGACCCTCTTTGCTAGAAAGAGGCTCACCTTAGTTGAAGAGATGACTTCTTATCGCCTGCTCAACAGATGCGTCTGCACACTGTGCTGATTCCAGCTAGTAGTGCTGCATGAAGGTATATGCACCTCTTGGATTGCAGCACGACAAATCTTTTCTAGTGTCCCCTCAGCAAAAAGGGCTCCGAAGTGGACACTGATCTGGTGGAATGCGCCTTAGTCCTTCTTGTCACAGGCCTGTTAGCCTTAACGTGACAAAGCTGAATTGTTGCAGAAACCCATCTGGCGACCGCAGCTTTAGTGACTGCAGTTCGTTCCCTGCCTTGACCATAAGCCACAAGCAATTGATCAGTATTTCGAATATTTTTTGTTCTTTGCAGGTAGAATTTGAGACTTTGTTTGACATCAAGCATATGCAATGACTGCTCCACTGGTGTTGATGGATTTGGGAAGAATGATCGCAGTATAACTGGATCAGTAAGGTGAAACTGAGATGGAACTTTAGGTATAAAGGTAGGATTAGTTTTAAGAATCACAAAATCCTCCTTGAACTGGAGAAATGGCTTTATGGTGGTGAATGTCTGTATTTCACTCACTCTTCTTGCTGATGAGAGGCGCAGGAGGAGAGCGACCTTTCGTGTCAAGAATTTTAATTCAGCTCTGAGAATGGGCTCTATTGGCTGTTTCATGAATTGCGCGAGATTCACGTTAAGTTTCCATTCCAGAGAGGGTGCTTACACTGGAGGGAAGGTGCAAAAAAGACCCATCATAAATTGTTCCACCAGGCTAGAGGCATAGAGGGAAGGAGCCTGAGAGGCTCTTCTGTACCGAGAGACTGAGGCAAATGCAAGGCCTGATTTTGCCAAGGAGTAGATGTAGGAAAGTAGGATGTGCTTTCATGGTTACCTCCACTTTTTGCTGGTGTCAGTAAGTTTTTTGGACTAGTCTGACTGGGATCCTGAAAATCAGGATTCCAGTCACTATGCTTCCTCCCTAAATTTGACTTGGTAAGTACTTCTGTACAGCCACAATTGGCAACAGCTGTACCCCTGTTGTTGTGTAGTTCCTAGGACCCCCCACAACCTGGGTGTTTGGGATGACTAAACTGAGGGCTTGGTGTGCAGACAGACTCTGGACACCCCCAGAGGATGAGTCAGCCGTTAGAACAGCTAGCTCTACGGTGCCACTACCACCCCCCTGTATTCTACAGTGGTGTATGTAGTTGCTAGCTACCCCTGAACATGGCAACCCTGATTCCTCAGGTATCGTGGAAACAATACGGTATCTTTTGCTCAGTCACTCATGCTTTTTTTTTCACAATGCACATGGACTGACGATTGGAATGGTTTCAATAATTATTTATTGATAAAGCTTCAGTCTAGTATGAAGCATATTAGCTGCAACAATCAGAAGACAGAAGCAGACAAATGTAATCGCTAGTGCCAATATCATAAAAAGTAGATACATTTCTACCATAGTGCTAATAAGATGAATAAAAACATATAATATAAAACAATAGTATTGGCGTACTCCTACGATGCGTAGCCTACCTAAATGTACCTTGCCTAGGTATGTGGGTGAAGCCTGCGTATGTAAATGTCAGGAAAATCCTAATGGAGCCTAGTGGAGATTAGAAACCCCTGGGGAATTACTAACCCCTCACCTGATGGTTCTGAATGAGGTCCCCGTCTTTGCGTCGAGGATGGCACCACGCAAGGGATGTCAGGTCTCTGCTTATTGAAGGATCAGCCTGCAGAGTCTCAGTCCAGCCTGGAAGGAATTCTCCTCTCTCCGTAAGGGGGAGTGAGTTTTTTTTTCTACTAAAGTGGTCACTCAAGGGCTTTTCCAGAATTGATAAGTTTTTAAAACATTCGCTAATCTTTTGTTAATCCTTTTCTAAACAAAAAACACTCATGCACAGCTGGTTGTTGGCCATGGATGAATAAAAAGTGGTGACCCTTATACAGAATTAATCTACCGTGCCTGGAGACATGTTTATGTATGACAGGTACAGGGATTAAGATAGGATACCGAGAGCTGGGTTGTCGAAGAGACAGAAGTAAGCTACTAGGTAAAAGGTCACCTGGGTTTAGGACCGTTATGTCGTTTGGATGGGACACAATGTATGCAATTGGTATGTACATGAGGGGACTATACTAAAGAACATGACACCCACTCCTCATCAAAAGGTCAACAAGGTCAGCTTGATAATGAGAGAGTAAATGCTAAAAGAGGGCATGAAAATAATTTATAATGACTAAACGCACTTATGAAGCCTTAAAAAATGTCCATAAAAGTAAGGTCTATATCGAAAGCAATTCTCCCTAAAAAAAGCGTTCATAAAAGTTCCTCTATATAATTAAATATATTGTCATTGTTTTTCTGAGCACCTTGAAAGCCACTATGTTCAGATAGAGCAGAGAAGAAAAACAAAGTCAGTTTGACCTTCAATTTGGTACATGTTTAAAAAGTTGCCAAACAGTTCCCAGCACAGTAGAGGCTAAATTGTTTAGGACTCCTGCGCTGAAGACTCAACATCACTGAACATTTCATCTGCAGGAGGCAGTCCTTCTAGAACCTCCAGTATGATATCAAGTGAGCAGAGGTGGTCATCACTCGTTCCCACAGCAGCCGTCAGGGAGGAATTAGAAGCCTGTGTGCCTGAGACTAATGCCTGTACATCCGTGGTGGAGCCGCTTTCCGTTCCAACAGGAGCTAAAGCGTCCCGTGGAGGCTCTAGGAACGCCATCATCAACATGGGAATACGCTGTGGACAACTGTGCATGCGGACCCGCAAAGGCGCCAGGGGCATGTCTATGTCCGGTTGCGCAACCAATGGAAGTGTCAGACAGAGGTCCAACACGCGTTCGAATCTGTAAAAGAGGCAGCGGAATACTGGCAGAATGCAGTCAAGCCAGGCTGGTCTGAAAGACAGGAATCAATGCTCACTCAGCTCTCGTAGCCAAGGTATACCCACGAAGAGCACCAATTGCCCACGACAACGTCACTCTAGCAGTGTTCTCTCCATGTCTCGAGTGATGTTGACATCCATTGTGAAGCAATAGGATTAAAATCAGGATGCCCGCTATTGAAAGCAACACCAAAGAAAGCCCTTTAAAAAACACTTACAAGTATGGAGTGTATAAATGATGGAATCACCCCAAAAATGGTTTGAAAGGTGGTTAACAGATCTGATACAATGCTTTTAAATAAGTGTACTGTCTCCCACGTATCAGACATGTTAAAGATACGATGGGCCATTTCTCCAAAAAGGAGTGGGAAGTTCGTACGGACCAGCGCCTGTATCTCCGCCGAAGACCTTGCAACTTGGAGATCAAAAATCTCTCGGGCTGAAGTTAAGGCCACATTTTACTGAAACAGCATGGGTTTCATTCTGCTCAGAGAATCAAACCCTATGTTGGATACATTCAGTGAAGGGCACAGTGGTGCCTCCGTAACCATGTGGGGGAAACACTACTTGCTTGCATCAAATAACCTTGGAGGTGACGGTCTCTAGATAAGCAAAGTCGGGTGTCATACCACAGTAGCCTTGGTCATTCAGCAGCAAGTAACTCCCATTTGAAAGTAACTCGAAAACTGGATGAATTGCAGCAGCTGGGGAACCCTTCAATTAGCAGGAGAAGTTCGCTATTGATGCATTACATGCACTGTGCAGCGATATTTTTTTACATACTAGGTTAATTCTATCTATTTTACGAAGTCTCTCTGCAGCTTCTTGTTGGGAGACTTTCCAAACCTCATTATAGATGGCACATAAGAAGCGTTTCCTACGTGGGTTCTTGGGACCTAACAAGAAATCCCTAAGATCCATATTGTCTGACAGAAGGGACAAGTGTTGTTTCACTTGTGAAAGTGTCAAAGTCTTTAACCAATCTAGGCACAACTTCCAGACACTATAGGAAGTCACTACCCCTGGGTCGTCTGTGTACATAGCGTGGGTTGGGCCTATGGATACTAAACCCTTTGGTGGTACCCTTAAACCTTGCATAGCACATATTCGTGTCTACAGGACAAACCAACCAACCCTTCCAATCGGGAGATGATGACCCTTCAGTTAGCAGGAGAAGTTTGCTATTGACGCATTACATGCACTGTGCAGCGATATTTCTTTACATACTAAAGACCCACTTAAGGCCGTTTAGCAGTTTGAACCACTCAAGAAAACTTCTTCCTCCTTGTTCCTGCACCTATATGTGTATGGTAACTCCCAGGTTTCTCATATGTACCCTTCGCCCAATGCTTCATACCTGCCTACTGGGTAATATTTCAGGCAGTACTGGAATTGGAATGGCGTAACTCAGAGTGTGATATTGCTATGGATTCAGTGAGCAGCATGGTGTACTTCGCATCTCTGCGTGCCATGGTCAATTGTCGTTCGGTCAGATTGTAAGTTGAAAACAGATTGTGTCTTTTATGTATTGCCATGGATTGTGCCCAGAACGCAATGATTGAAGCGTCCAGCTTAGAAGCATAATAGCACGTAGCTGAGTATGCCCATAATGTAGAATAGACAAATCTTGTTCCATTATATCAATAGCCGAGGATACAATGTTGGCCAGTGAATAAATACGAGACAAGAATGTGGTCATGCGGTTGTTTATCACAGCTAAGGCTTTTTCTAGGTTAATTCTATCTATTTTACGAAGTCTCTCTGCAGACTTTCCAAACCTCATTATAGATGGCACATAAGAATCGTTTCCTACGTGGTTTCTTGGGACCTAACAAGAAATCCCTAAGATCCATATTGTTTGACAGAAGGGACAAGTGTTGTTTCACTTGTGAAAGTGAAAAGGTCTTTAACTAATCTAGGCACAAGTTCCAGACACTATAGGAAGTCACTACTCCATGGTCGTCTGTGTGTACATAGCGTGGGCCGGGCCTATGGATACTAAACCCTTCGGTGGTACCCTTGAACCTTGCATAACACATATTTGTGTCCACAGGACAAACCAACAAACCCTTCCAATCGGGAGATGATGACCCTTCAGTTAGCAGGAGAAGTTTGCTATTGACGCATTACATGCACTGTGCAGCGATATTTCTTTACATACTAAAGACCCACTTAAGGCCTTTTCGCAGTTTGAACCACTCAAGAAAACTTCTTTCTCCTTGTTCCTGTACCTATATGTGTATGGTAACTCCCAGGTTTCTCATATGTACCCTTCGCCCAATGCTTCATACATGCCTACTGGGTAATATTTCAGGCAGTACTGGAATTGGAATGTCGTAACTCAGAGCGTGATATTGCTATGGATTAATAATAATAAACGGGGACTCTGCTACAGTGAAAGGTAACTTCTCTAGTTTTTCAATGAGCAGCATGGTGTACTTCGCATCTCTGCGTGCCATGGTCAATTGTCTTTCGGTCAGATTGTAAGTCGAAAACAGATTTGTGTCTTTAATCTATCGCCATGGATTGTGGCCAGAACGCAATGATTTAAGCGTCCAGCTTAGAAGCATAATAAAGCGTAGCTGAGTTTGCCCATAATGTAGAATAGACAAATCTTGTTCCATTATATCAATAGCCGAGGATACAATGTTGGCCAGTGAATAAATACGAGACAAGAGTGTGGTCATGCCGTTGTTTATCACAGCTAAGGCTTTTTCTAGGTTAATTCTATCTATTTTACGAAGTCTCTCTGCAGCTTCCTGTTGGGAGACTTTCCAAACCTCATTATAGATGGCACATAAGCAGCGTTTCCTACGCGGTTTCCTGGGACCTAACAAGAAATCACTAAGATCCATATTGTCTGACAGAAGGGACATGTGTTGTTTCACCTATGAAAGTGTCGAAGTCTGTAGCCAATCTAGGCACAACTTCCAGACACTATAGGAAGTCACTACCCCTGGGTTGTCTGTGTGTACATAGCGTGTGTTGGGCCTATGGATACTAAACCCTTCGGTGGTACCCTTGAACCTTGCATAACACATATTTGATGTGAGAAGTTGGCCTGGCATATGTTGTCCACTATTCTAGCACACAGTAAATTAGCACAATATATGATTAGCCCTAAGGGCGTCACAAACCATATACTAAGAAAGTGGTATATAAACCACGACTGGCATAGATACAAGGCCTAGAGCCTTTAGAACTGCTGGGGCCACCAGGAACCACCCAAGGTAGTGACACAGGGGACCCACGAGGGACGTGTGCAGTGTCTAAACACAGTCGCGAATCACCATTAACTTCTATGGGGAAAGTCGCGGTTGGACAATTACAGATAAAGAACACTTAGAATGAGACTTGGAGCGAACCCCTTTAGAACTAGGCAGTTCTAGAGTCAATACCCACGGGAGCACCGGTGTACTCGAGTTACCTCACCAAGGAAAGCCAGGTGCATAGGTGTCTTTTGGTGTCTGGTTTTGTCGTCGTTTTCAATGGCAATCTGCTGCAAAGTGCTTCTGGCGACCAAGTCGAAAGTGTCCGGGTGGATCCAAGGGTGGATCGAAGATCTGAAGAACCTGAAAGCAGAGGGGACAGAGTCTGGGTCACTAGCCAGTGACCAGGAAGGCAAGGAGAAGATGCCAACCGATGTTGGGAGATTACAGGTGAAGAAGGTGAAGCTTGACTCAACCACGAGGACCAAGAGGCGTCAAGGACAACCAGAAGCTGGATCCAAGCTGTCCCGCGAAGGATGTCGAGTGCTGCGGTGTCGGTTTCCAGATTAGACCCAACAAGCCTTGGCAACAGCAACCCATGCAGAAAGCAAAGATTGGCTTCGGTGCAGACCAGCAAAGTCTGAGGGACTCAGCCTTTGGAGGGGAGTCAGGGTATGTCTGAAGCAACCAGAAAAGCCCAAGAAACAGAAGAGTTACCTTCGTGAGGACCCACCAGTCGACGGACCAGGGATCGCCAAGGAAACTCTCGTGGAGTGTAGGCCCAAAATCTTTGGTGCAAATGGTGCTCAGGCTTGGACTACAAGTAGCCCAATCCACAACTTCAGGAAGCTCGGGAAGTCGATGCACTAGCAAATGAGCACGGTGTCTAGGGTTTCTGGTTCCACGTTACTTGTGAGGGCTGCGGGTCTCAGCTTTGCTGGGATCTCGTGTCGGTCTAGGAGAAGTCTGGAAATCTGGGTCCTGTGTCGCAAATCAGTCGGGATCCGGCGGGAGCCTTGGAAATGCAGACCGGCAAGATGTTTCTTTGGTGCCTGTTTGAACAGGGGGGTCACTCCTTGACCCCACAGGAGATTCTTCAGTCTTCTAGTCGAAATAGAATGTCGAAGTTCCAGGATATATGTTGCAGTGTTTCGTCAAAGGTAATCTGAAGTCCTAAGGACTGGGTTCCTATACTTATACTAAGTTTAGGGGTTGGACTTACTCTAGGGACCCACCTATGGGTGGATCCAGGGAGGGGGGTGGTTACACCCCTTTCCCTTTGTCCAGTTTCACACCAGAGCACGGGCTGAGTGCCCCTGCAACCGGTTTGAACTGGGGTATGCTCTGGGACACCAAGTCTGCCCCCAGGTCTGTCTGAAAAGCATTCTCTGAATGCACCCACCCAGCCCCAATACACTAAAGTCTGTCTGGGAGGTGGTTACTCCTCCCTGTGACAGGAAACCTATTGTTCAGGCTTCCCCTGCCGCAGTTTCATCCAGCAGCAGGAGGTCAGACTTGTGTCTTTGGCTGAAACATCCATTTTGTGATGCTGGAGCTATTTTAAAGTATTACAGGTTAGGTAAGTGTGTACATGTCGTCTCCCTATAGAAGGTGGAGTTCTACCCCCGCCGCCAGAACTGACGGGGGGGGTTAGGATACCAAGGTGTTTGACACCAAACATGACATGTTTCCATGCAGCATTTCCAAAGTTAGCATTAAACCGCTAGGTTATAATGCACTTAAGAGTATATGGTCTGGCTGCATCACAGAACAGCTACAGAGAAGTGATTCTGAAAGCTGCAGAGGGGTCCTGCTCATGCATGGGCACCCTTCACACAAAACCAAGCACTCTGTCTTCAGGATTGTTAAGGCCTGCCAAAGGAGTGGCTTATAGGTTTATATGTGTCAGTGATATAAGGTAGATATTAGTAACCTATATCTCAGTAAAGGGTGCATACACCACCTTACCCAGGCTGCAGTAGCAGACCTGTGGTGCCATTTTGGAGGCTTCCCAGGGGTGGCATAATACATGTTTCAGCCTCTGGTAGGCCTCTGGGGTACCTATGCCCTTAGTACCTAAGGTACCATATACTAGGGACTCACAAGTGTAACCCAGTAACCAATCTGGAGTGTACCTAATGTACATGCAATCAATTTAGAGAGCAATCAGCTAGGCTGGGGTCCTGATTAGCAGGGCCCCAGCCAGACTAAAGTCAAAAAACAGTGAAACACCAGCAAAAAGTGGGGGTAACCATAGTAAGCAGATCCTACTCTACTACACACTCCCCCCCAAATGCAGGGACATTGAACTAACCTTGACCAGTTGAGTCTTCATGTTCTAAGTTGAAATACCTGGAAAGTCCATCTGCATTGGCATGGTTACTCCCAGGTCTGTGTTCCACTGTATAGTCCATCCCCTGTAGGGAAATGGACCATCTAAAAAGTTTGGGGTTTTCACCCTTCATCTATTTTAGCCATAAGAGGGGCTTATGGTCAGTCTGAACAGTGAAGTGAGTGCCAAACAAGTATGGTCTCAGCTTCTTCAGAGCCCAAACAACAGCATAGGCCTCGCTCTCAATAGCTGACCAATGTTTCTAGGGGTCAGCCTTCTGCTAATAAAAGCTACTGGCTGGTCCTGACCTTCATCATTCAATTGTGATAGCGCAGCCCCTACCCCCAACTTAGATGCATCTGTTTGGACAATGAACTATCTGTAGTAGTTAGGACTTTGCCGAATTGGGGCAGTGCACATGGCCTGCTTTAGGTCATCAAATGCCTTTTGACAGCTAATTGTCCACTGAACTTTCTTAGGCATTCTTTTAGAAGTTAAGTCATTCAGGGGTGTCACAATGGAACCATACCCCTTGACAAATCTTCTGTAGTACATAGTCAGGCCCAAGAAAGCTCTGACTTGAGTCCAGGTAGTTGGAGCAACCCAGTCCATGATGGTCTGGATTTTGCTCTGCAATGGTTGAACCTGGCCTCCACCTACAAGGTGGCCCGGGTACACAACCTGACTATGCCCTATCTGGCACTTAGTAGCCTTGATAGTTAGGCCTTCCTTCTGCAGGGTCTCCAAAACATTTCTCAGGTGGACCAGGTGATCCTCCCACGTAGAGCTAAAGACTGCAATATCATCTAGATATGCTGCACAGTAGTCTTCCAGGCCTGTTAGGACTTTGTTCACCAACCTTTGAAAACTGGCAGGTGCATTCCTCAGACCAAAGGGCATTACCACAAATTGATAGTGACCACTAGGGGTTGAAAATGCTGTCTTTGGCTTTGCATCATCAGCTAATCTGATCTGCCAGTAGCCAGCTGTAAGATCAAATGTGCTCAGAAACTTGGCTGAGGCCAAAGTATCTATGAGCTCATCTTCTCTTGGAATTGGATGGGCATCAGTCCTAGTGACTGCATTGAGACCTCTGTAGTCAACACAAAACCTCATCTCTCTCTTATCACCCTGGGTGTGAGGCTTTGGTACCAAGACCACTGTACTAGCCCAAGGGCTATCTGAGGGTTCAATAACTCCCAAATCCAACATTTTCAGGACTTCAGTCCTGATACAGTCCCTGACATGATCAGGTTGCCTGTAAATCTTACTTTTAACAGGCAGACTGTCCCCAGTGTCCACTTAATGAGTGCACCAGGTGGTATGACTTGAAGTCAGAGAGAACCTCTGTCTAAACTGACCGATCACTTGTCTGCAATCAGTTTGCTGCTGAGCAGTGAGGCTGCCTGCCAAGGCTACACCATCCACTGACCTATCATCAGGGTTCTGTGAGAGCAGGTCAGGGAGAGGGTCACTCTCCTCCTCCTGTTACTCATCAGTAGCCCTGAGCAAGCCCATGTCTGCCCTATCAACACATGGTTTCAGTCTGTTGACATGAAGCACCATATGGGGGCTCCTGTGAGTTCCTAGGTCCACCAAATATGTAACCTCTCCCTTCTGTTCAACAATAGTGTTGGGTCCACTCCACTTGTCTTGGAGAGCTGCTGGGGCCACAGGCTCCAACACCCACACTTTCTGTCCTGACTGGTAAACAGTCAGTACAGCCTTTTGGTCATTCCAGGCTTTCTGTAATTCCTGGCTAGTCTCAAGGTTTGTAGTTCCCTTTTTCATGTACTTAGCCATCCTGGAGCGGAGACCAAATACATTGTTCACTATGTCCTGTTTACGGGGGTTGAGAGGTAACTTTCATCCTTCCTTCACCAGACATAATGGGCCTCTTACAGTTCAAAAGGGCTGTAGCCAACCCCCTTCTGAGGACCCTCCCTGTATGCAAAAAAAGGCAGGGTAGCAGGATGTCCCATCTCCGCCTAAGCTTTTCTGGGAGACCCTTGATCATACCCTTTAAGGTTTTGTTGAATCTTTCAACTAAACCATTGCATTGTGGGTGATAGGGTGTGGTGAATTTTTAATTCACTCCACACTCCTCCCACATTACAGTCAAGTAGCTAGACATAAAGTTTGCACCCATGTCCGATACTACCTCCTTAGTGAAACTCACTCTTGAGAACACTCCCAAGAGGGTTCTTGTCACAACAGGTGCTGTAGTGGTCCTAAGGGGGTTTGCCTCTGGGTACCTAGTGACATGGTCCACCACCACTTGGATAAACCTGTGCCCAGATGCTGTCTGAGGATCCATTGGTCCAACAATATCAATCCCCACTCTCTCAAAGGGAACCCTCACCACAGGTAGTGGTATCAGGGGGGCCTTTGTGGTGCCACCTGCCTTACCACTGTCTTGACAGGTTATACAGGAGCGACAAAACTCCTTTGTGTCTTTAGACATGTGGGGCCAGTGAAAGTGAGGGAAAATTCTGTCCCAAGTCTTATTCTGGCCCAGGAGTTCTGCTAAAGGAATATCATGGGCTAGTGTCAATAGGAAGTCTCTGAACGACAAAGGTATAACCTACCTCCTGGCTGCACCAGGCTTGGGGTCTCTACTCTCTGAACACAGGAGTCCATCATCGCAATAAATCTTATGGGTGCCACTAGCATTCCCACCAGTCTCAGCAGCAGCTTGCTGTCTGAGGGGTTCAAGAAAAGGGCAGCTCAGCTGCTCCTGACTCAGATCTGCCCTGGAAGGGCCCCCTGTCCCCAAGAACTCAACCTGATCAGGCTCAAGCTCCTCTGGGACAGTTCCTTCTTCAGGAGCACAATCATCTCACTCACAAGACTGATCATCACTCTGAGTCAGGGGGGATGGCACTGCCTTAACCCTACTGCTCCTTTACTTGGAAGGCACCTGGTCCAATATTCCAGAATCCAGGGCCTGTTCAGTGTTAGACTTTTTGACCTGTGACCTAGTCACAGCAAACACATGTGCGTAGATCCCTAACATTTCTGCATGGGTCCTAAACTCCACTTCAGACCAGGCTGAAGTCTCTAAATCATTGCCAAGCAAGCATTCTACAGGGAGGTCTGCACTTTCCACAACTTTCTTAAGGCCAGTTACGCCTCCTCAGGAGAAATTAACAACTGCCAGGGCATGGTTGGTCCTGACATTGCTAGCATTGGTCACTTGGTGAAGTTCACCAAGTATGATTTGTCTAGGTCCCACAAGGTCTTGTGTCACCATAGTGACACTTGCCCCAGTGTCCTAGTAGGCCAAAGCCTCTATTCCGTTTATCAAAGGCTGTTGTCTGTACTTGCCCAAGTTACTGGGACTCACAGAGGAGAACATATCCATGCCTCCTTCATAGATCAAGACAGCCTGAGTTGGCACTCTGACTAGAACAGAGCCCATCTCAGTTCCCAGGGTTAAACCCTAATACACCCTTCTGCTGAATACCACCACTTGGAGCTGAACTAGGGGGAGCAGTTGCCTTAGGGGCAATGGTGGCTGGAGATGCATCCTTCTTGGTGCAATCACTAGTCCAATGGCTATTCTGTTTACAGATTTTACACCATGGTTTCCTTTGGCCTTTTTTCTTTCTTAGAAGTTTGGGAATCCCCACCAGTAGTAGATTTTTGGGGACCTTGTGAAGACTTCTGGTCTTTACCCTTCTCCCCACCATCATTAGGATCTTGCTTCTTCTGGTCACCACCTTGGTTCTGTACCTTCTGCTTCACCCTGATTCTGACCCATTTGTCTGCCTTCTTTCCCAATTCTTGGGGAGAGGTCATATCAGAGTCTACCAGGTGCTGACGCAACAGCTGATTCTGACAGTTATGAAGGATCTGCTCCCTCGTGATCAAATTATATAATCCTGTAAAGTCACACACTTTACTGGCCAGTAACCAGCCCTCCAGAGCCTTAGTAGCACAACCAACAAAGTAAACCCAGTCGTCCTGTGTCTGTGCCTTTTGGGTATCTCAGAACTGTATCCTATACTGCTCAGTGGTTAGGCCAAACCCATCTATCAGTGCAATCTTCAGGACTTTGTAAATATCAGCATCCTCTTCTCTGACAGTCGGAGCTTGTCTCTACCTGTGTCTGCAAAGGAGAGCCACAAGATTGCTGCCCACTGCTGCTGGGGTACCTTCTGTACTTTGCAGGCCCTCTCCAGTGCAGTTATCCATTTGTGGATGTCATCCCCACTCATGTAGGGAGGGACAATCGTGCTTAAGTTTTTATGGTCATAAGACCTATCCCTACCTCTAGGGACATTGCTGCCACCATGGGACTCTAGTCCCATCTTTTTTCTTTGTCTTTCAAGATCTAGGGACTCTCTTTCTAAGGCTACTCTTTGTTTCCTTATCTCCAGCTGGGCTTCTTCAAACTTCAGCTGGTTCTCTCTCCTCTCCTGGGAGGTGTCTATCCTATGAGAAGAAACTGAGGTCCCTATTGATGTGCCAGAATGGTTAGACTCCACTGAAGGAGATCTTGGCCTTCTAGGCACACCCCCAACTCTTCCTGGGGGGACAAAGACAGGGCCATCCTGGCCTTCTTCATCTCCAGTTGGAGCTGGTTGATCCAGGTCTAGGTCATTGTCACCTCCCTGGTCAACATCAGAGTCAGAGTCCTGTGAATTGGTACTACTGGCCTCTTCCCCTTCTGTTGCATCCACCCCACTGGCTACCCTCTCAGGGTCTGAAGCCTTCCTAAGGTCATCCTGAACTAACACCGCTCTGAGATGTTGGGTGGTTGCATTCTTTGGTGTCTTTAGTTTTCTCACAGAACACAGAGCCCTTAACTCTAGAAAAGGGAATGTGTTATACTTGGATGTCTGTATCATACTGACATCTGGAAGGGACACACTAGGTCCTGGCCCTACAGACGTACCTAGTGAGGTGTGGTGTATGCACTACCTACTCTAGTTGTTTACCTTCTAAACCTCTCTTGAGTTGTAGAAAGGGTGTGCTTAAGCCCTTGACACACAACTCTAAGTTCAGTAGAACTTACTGTATTTAAGCTTGTATTAGAAGTACCTCTGGTACCTTTAGTGGTTTTCAAATGATCACACACTTGAGATTATCTGGTAAAACAATGGCAAGCTGAAATCCCACACGCTGCACATCAATGTGAGAAGTTGGCCTGGCATATGATGTCCACTATTCTAGTGGGCACCCTGTACCAGTCCAAACGACCCTTATTGATGATAGGTTTAAAGACAACCTATATATAAAGCTATCCCAGTGGTAGCTGTGGAAAGCAGCCTTCAGGCTAAGTCTTGAAGGAATGTAAATCAGCTTGTTTTACCAGTCTATAATCTCATGAAGACCTAATGAAAGGAGAACTACACCAGATACATATAAAAAATATATGTATTTATTCTAAACACATCCCTCTAGTCTCTTTATGAGGCAAGAGGCAAAAGTATATAAAGTAAACTTATTTAGCACACAGTAAATTAGCACAATATATGATTAGCCCTAGGGGCGTCACAAACCATATACTAAGAAAGTGGTATAAGAACCATGACTGACATAGATACAAGGCCTAGAGCCTTTAGAACCGCTGGGGCCACCAGGAACCACCCAAGGCAGTGACACAGGGGACCCACGGGGGACGCGTGCAGTGTCTAAACACAGCCACGAATCCCCATTAACTTCTATGGGGAAAGTCGCGGTTGGAAAATTACAGATAAAGGACACTTAGAAGAGGGCTTGGAGCAAACCCCTTTAGAACTAGGCAGTTCTAGAGTCAATACCCACAGGAGCGCCGGAGTACTCGAGTTACCTCAGCCAGGGAAGCCGGTTGCATAGGTGTCTTTTGGTGTTGGGTTTTGTCGTCGTTTTCAATGGCGATCTGCTGCAAAGTGCTGCTGGTGACCAAGTCGAAAGTGTCCGCATTTCCCTCTGGATGGTAAGGGGAGGAGTACCGCAAGGCCACGCCCATACTTTCCATGGCTTCCTTGTAAGCCCTAGAGCTAAACGCAGGACCACGGTCGGAATGTAATGTACCAATTGCGTATGTCCCGATGAAGACTCGCAAATCCGTTATAACAGTTTGAGCACCAGCCGAGCGCTAGGGCCAAACCCATAGGAATCTAAAGCATGAATTCACTGCCACCAAGGTGTACTTGTAAGCCCCGTCAGAATTGAAGGGGCTGCAGAGGTCCAAATAGACGGTAAACAACGTTTACCACAAATTTTTTACAACACGGTAACTTTACCACGCGGCCGTTACAACGCAAGTCGTTACCACGACTTGCGCTGGAGGGCGCTGTGGGATAAGGAATTTTATAAATTTATATTCCAACACCTTCCCTAGTATCCATGGGGACTGGTGTTGGAATATAAAATTATAAAAATCCTAAATCCGCGCCCTCCAACGCAAGTCGTGGTAACGACTTGCGTTGTAGCGGCCGCGTGGTAAAGGTATGCGTTGTTACAACCTGCATTGTAATAACGTACATCCAAATAGACACATATCAAGGGTCTGTCTGAGATCAGTAGTGGTGTTTGTGGTGGCTTGTGAATGGTGGAACCCTTCATCGGCTGGCAAATATCGCACGTCAGGACATAGGGCCATATGCATGAACAAATTTTCCCATAGACACAGAAGGGTCAAAACCCTTTGATTCATCTGGCCCATAGTCCTTTGTTTGTTTTGTCACCCCGACCACCAGTAACGCTGCTTCAAAAATGGAATTGTTGCAGTAACTCTTGCTTGAGCTGAGCCTAGACCCTTGCGTGCTCACTTATTCTCAGAGAATATACAGTGGGACAGTTTTAATAATATTTATTGAACCAAAGTTATTCTTGCATAAAACACGTGCGCTGCAATGATTAGTAGACAGAAGCAGATAAACGTGATTACAAGTACCAAGAGCGTAAATAGTAGATATAGTTCTACTATGGTGCTAAACAATTGTATATATGCAGGCATATAAACAAGACAGTTTTCTAGTGTACTCCTATTATGCAAACCCTACTCTAATTGTGCCTAGAGGGTGTGTAGGTGTAGAGCAAAGAATTTCCCCAAGGGACAAACCAACCCCAGTACCTGATGGGATAGAGTGAAGGACCCAGTCTTGGTCACAAACTCAACACCCCTCACGAGATGTTAAGTTGCTGCATGGTGATTTCTCAGCTTGCAAGGACCCTCGGTGTCAGCAAAAGTACCTCCTCTACTAATCTATTGGGATGCTCATCTTTTATAATAGAAAGCAGCCTTGCGATGTATGCATTAGATTAGTGATGTTGTGAATATGAAGATAGTCCTATCGCCCTGTGTACGAAGATAGTGATGACATTTGCAAGTAGTAAGGAAGGATACCTTGTACATGATGTCAGGCATTGTGATAATGGTGTGCAAATCTAGATGTAAAACAAGTTTAGTTTCAAAGAAACTAATCCAACATTATCGTGATTGCAAATGTATGCAAAAGGCCACAGCTTGGAAATGTTATTCATGAGGACAATGTAAGCAATAAGCTGCTTTGCTACTTTGGCCTAACCTGGGAATATAACAGTGGGCTTAGTCCAGCTGAGGAATACTGTGTTTATTTCCAGCATATTTTGGTCAAGTGCTAAAGCTGAAACTAGATATAAAGTATCCTAGATATCAAGTATCCTAGTTTCCTGGCCAAAGCGGACCCTTTGGACCTCGTCTGGTGGCAATAGGTGGTTATTGGACATGCTAGATATTAACATTTACATTTGGTGTTTCAATGTATAAGACTATTTTTTATTTTATTTTTATTTTTGCAAAACCTTTATTGAGGAAATCCAAATCAGACACATTACATTGTGCTACATATCAGCTCAAATGAACACAGTATAGACCAAGTCCAGCATTAGGAATATAAATCAACTGCACTCTGCCAGAAACAGGAACTTTTTGAGGCTGTAATCACAACGTTATTTCGCGGTGAGTCCCTCCCCCCAAGGGGGTCACAAACTCAGTTGCAACGACAGTAGTGAGTACCGTGGGACGGGGGCTGTGAAGGAGGGGGAGGCAATTACTGACCAGCACCGGCGGCCGCCTCGGGCAGAGTGCCGGTGGGGGCGCGGGAGAGGCAGCGCCGCTGGGAGGGGCAGAGGAGTGGAGGTAAGTCACCAAAGGACCGCAGATGTCAGCAGGATGGGACTTGGTGGGTAATAAGTCCCAGAATTCCGATAGCAAAGTCTGACACCTTGAGGCGTCCTCCAGCCAGCTCTCAACCCTAGGCGCAGGTCTACGACCCCAGCACATGGCCACCCTATGCCAGGCCAGGACCAGCAGCATCGCTGGCAGGCGCCGAGAAGCATCTGGACAGAATGTAACAAAACCAAGAAGGCACAGGGGTGGGTCGAGATGCACCGTAGTGCTAGTAATGTCAGAGATAGTGGAACATGCCGCCTGCCAGAACTTGGAAACCTTAGTGCATAACCACGCTAAATGTGTGAAGTCCGCGGCGGGGGCAGCGCAGCGCATGCAGGTGTCACTGGCTATGAGCCCGAGTTTGTGGAGCTGAGCAGGAGTACGGTACAGTCTGTGCAAATACTTAAAATGAATCAGACAAAGCTGGTAATTTGGTGACAGCTTAATCGTCTGGTTGCAGCAGTATATCCAGTCAGCCTGCTCAGTGTCCATGCCAAGGTCCGTGCCCCACGCCACGCGCGTCTGGTCTGTGGAAATGGAGGTGGACGTCAGAGTAAAGGCGTATAATATGTTGACTAATTTGTGTAAGGTCGGGATGTATACATGAAATCAAGAGCCAGCATAATGGGCAGGGACCAAGGGAATGTAGAGTGTAGTTTCCGACAAATAGCACGCAGCTGGTAAATGTTTCAGACTATTTCATTCCATTTAATAGCCAGAGCTTTTAATTTTCTAAAACTGTTTCTCAAAATCTGCAATAGCGAGCAGTCATGGCTTCCTCTAAGAGGTGGTAAACGAATTAGAACTTAAAAACGTTATGAATAGTTCACATTACATGCAAAGTTGCACTACGTGGAAGCTACAATATGTGTGGGGAATCTATCTTACATTCACAAATCATTTACTTTTTTTTGTACCCATGTAAAAATGATTTTCTTTTCCTAAATTCATCAATTTTAAAACAATCATCTTATTTGTATTGCTTATAATTTTGTAAAACTATTTGCATTGTGCAAAATCGGAAAAGTTTCATTTCTTTCCAATTGCGTTCAATTCATTATTCACAAAAAATGGCGAGCTGTCTACCTCTTCTTTAGGGATAGTTAAAATCCTATTAAACGTTATGCTAATGTTTAACTTCTTTCCTCAATAGCTTCACCATTCTCGCACTAGAGTTGTAACAATTTCAAATATCTTTAGCCTTTATTTACAAGCACCTCCAATTTCTTATTCATTTAGCTACGAATCTGGATAACAGATTTAAGGAAAGGAACAATTTATCTATACCCATTATAAGGCAATATCTTTCCACATGGCACTGTTCAGTTTCCTTCAAACAAACCGCATGGCAGAGGAAACTGTACCTCCCCTTACATTCCCTACCCATAATGGCGGCATGCTTCGGATGCAACATTGCATATAATGTCAAATATTGGGTTGGTTATGGTAACATTCACCTAGGTGCATTTGATTGAGTCTCTGCAGGGTCAATGGTCAAACGAAACAGTGTACCTTTAGTCTCCTTTACAGAACCCTTGCTGAGGATAGCTGATTCATTATAAATAGTGATCATATTCAATAAGCTCAGTTTTTGGGTGAATTACATCTTCTAAGAGGACCTGCATGAAACCACCAAAATGTACTACATGACTCATAGTCCTCCCGCTCCCCTATAAACATCTTCTGATGGCTCTGCTTGCGCAAAATGTCTCTGTGGGTTCACTGTGTCTCCACATGTGCAAAGGTTCCTGCGCAGCGATAATATAAATGTGGCCACCCTCCTGGTAGCAATAATTGTGAGGAGGAGAGACGTGATTCCCTTGTCCTGTGACAAGGAAGGTGCATAGCAGCGACATCTGTCTGCACATGAAGGCAGGGACTTCAGAAACGTGGTTCTCTACTGCTTCCGCGCCCGACGTTCTATCCGCACTACCTGCTTCCTACTATGCCCATTGGGCAGATCGCCCTGATGGGAAAACTGGTGGAGGTGTGGCCATGATTATCCGGTCTCACCTCCAATTCCAACCCTTGGTTTACCCTCCTATACCCAATGTGGACTTCCTAGTTGCCCGCTCAACGAACCTTCCAGCTCCCCTTACTATTGTCCTTTTATACCGACCCCCCCAAACCATGCCTCACTTCGTGCCTGCTTTACAAGATTTGCTGGCCACTCTTGCTATTAACAATTCGTCTGTTCTCCTACTGGGTGACTTCAACTATTGGCCTGGTGACCCCAGGGAAGATCAGACCTCCAAAGATTTCTCCGACACTCTCCGTTGTTTTAATTTCATCTCCCACATTCATGCCCCGACTCACGTCCATGGCCATATTCTCGATCAGATATGGTCGGCTGGTCGAACCATATCTCCCACTATCATTCTCCCCTGTACCTGGTCGAATCATTCGATCATCTCTTTCTCCATTGACCTCTCAGTCATTGACAGACCCCCTCTGCCCAAGAACATCTTAGCACGGAACTGGAACCGAGTGGATTTTAACACCCTCCACTCCTCCCTGGCAACCTCTCTTCCCAAGCTATCTGACCTCCCTCTCGATTCTCAAGTCGACGCTCTTAATTCCTTGCTGTCCTCTTCCTGCGACCTGGTCGCCCCCCTCAGAAGGGTCAAGGCTTGTCGCCTCCACGAAGCCAATAAATGGTTTTCCAGTGACCTTAAAGTACTCAAACTGGCCCTTCGCCAGTCAGAGCGCCAGTGGAGGCGCAACTACTGCCCCCTCCTGAGGGACCGATACAGGTCTCTTCTTAAAAACTACAAGAGAGCTATTCTCTCAGCCAAACTGGAATATTTCTCGGGTAAAATTCTGTCAGCAGCTAACAAATCGAAGGAGATTTTCTCCATTGCCTATAACCTGGCCGCATAAAACAGAGTTAATCCCAATCTCATCCCCTCCCAATCTCTTTGCCTTTCCCTGAACGACTTTTTTCTCGAGAAGATTGCTAATATCAAACAGAACATCCCTCCTCCATCTTCTCTTCTTCCCCCTGCCCCCCTTCCCCCTTTGCTTTCCTACCTTTACCATTTTCCTCTCATCTCGCAGGAATCCTTCCTTGCCCTTCTCGGGAAGGTCAAGTCAGGCTCCCCTGCTGACTGTGGTCCGGCTCGTATCCTACGTGAGCTGTTCTCTGGCTGCCCTGACCCCCCCTATCCCTCCTTAATGCATCTATTTCCCAAGGTATAGTTCCCTCACTGTTTAAATCAGCCGCAGTCATTCCCATTCTAAAAAAAACAGGTTCTGACCCCACCCTTCCTGTTAATTTCAGACCCATTTACTTGCTCCCTTAAGATCCTGGAGAGCCACATTACTTTGTGCTTGTCGACCTATATAGAGGAAAATCATCTTTTAGCCTCCCATCAAGCTGGCTTTCGTCCAGTCCATTCAACCGAATCTGTTGTCATCTCCGTTCTTGACGAGCTGAAGAGCAAGGCGGATTCCAACTCTCCCCAGGCGTTGGTGCTCCTTGATCTATCCGCTGCCTTTGACACGGTCGACCATTCCATCCTCCTCGGCCGTGTCAGGGCAGTGGGCATCCAGGGCACCGCCCTTTTTTGGCTCTCCTCTTTCCTCCAGGGCAGAACACAGGCCATCCGTCTTTCTGGTTTCTCTGCTCCCCCCCAATCTGTGCCTTGTGGGGTCCCCCAAGGCTCTTCCCTTTCCCCTCTTCTTTTTAATCTTTATATCTATCCCCTCATCATTTCTCTGCTCAACATGGAGGTCTCTGTGTATAACTACGCAGACGACCTTCAGCTTGTTTTTGACCTGTCCCCAGCCCCTGATTCTCTTCTCAAATTCCAATCTGTCCTTATTTTTATTTCTGACTGGATGAATCAAAATTCCCTCAAGCTTAACCTGGACAAAATGGAGCTGGTCCTGACTGGTGGTGCCATCAGCCCCTGGACGCCTGCCTTTTGGCCTCCCACCTTTGGCCCCCCATCGGTTCCTTCAGGGACAGTCAGAACCCTGGGTATCAAAATCAGTCAGGACCTCTCCATGCGTCCCCAGGTTAGCTCTGTTGTTTCATCCTGCTTTCTCTCCCTCAGGATTATTCGCAAGATCTCCTGTTTCTTCTCTACTGATGCCCTTAAAATAATCGTCTTGGCCATGATTCTCTCACGGTTGGACTACGGGAACTGCCTTTACGTGGGCATCCCTGCCTACGAGCTTCGGCGCCTTCAGACCATCCAGAACCAGGCCGCCCGCCTTATCCATCGGCTTCCCAAGTCCCACCATACCACCCCTCTCCTCAAATCCCTTCACTGGCTTCCCATCCTGCAGAGATCTCTCTTCAAGATGGGATGCCTAGTCTTCATGGCCCGCGACCGCACTGCCCCCGCTTTCATTACCTCCATGATCACCCACTATCACCCTTGCCGCAATCTTCGCTCCACCAGCCAGGCCCTCCTCTGCGTTCCCCGCTTCCGCAAAACCAGAACCGGCGGCACCAGATTTTCCATTCTCGCCCCCGCTTCTGGAACAGTCTCCCCCCCACCATCAGGTCCATCACTGTTTATTTGCAATTCCGTAAGGCGCTTAAAACCCATCTGTATGCCCAAGCCTTCACTAACCTATAATTCCCTGGCCGCCTCTCCCATCTGACACTATCATTCCTCCAGCGCCAGAAAACCGCTTGGTCATAGAGCGCTCTACAAATATTTTCAACTTCAACTTCAGATTTACAGTGACTTCGCTGCTCAGTGGTGAAACAAAGGTGCCATGGGCCCAAATGCGAACAAGGATAAAGGGCTCCCTGTCCACCTGCTAGGTAGTAACATATATAGGGTGACCAGAATTTTAAAGCCAAAAACCTGGACATTTCAAGGAAATAGAAGAAGGATTACCATTTTACTTCAAGAGAGCGGACAGAGTGACAGCGCTCCTCAGCAGAGTTACAGAACAGCCAGTAAGAACATACATAAAAAGCAATTTTTAAACCCAGTAGCTTGCCTGTTAATTAAATTGATTTCTTGAAACAACTGCTAACTATCCCTGATTTGCAAAACATAAAAAAAGGCACCTCGTGACGTTTTCAGATGCCCCTCCCTAAAAACCGGGACAGGAGCTATATTCCCTGAAACCTGCAGGGACAGCTGTTGAAAACAGGGACCGTCTGGGCAAATCCGGGACCCCTGTGGTCACCCTAAACATATAGCAACACATGGGCCGCTCAGACCACTGGGCTCGGGTGCCACCGCACCTGATGCACCACTGATGGCTACGCCTCACTGTGCTTTAAGCATCTTCTTCGCTCTCGCACCGAGTGTAAATTCTCTGGCCACAGAGAGCCTGTGATACCGGTTCACGGCTTCATCAGTCAGTTGCACCGCACAGCTGAGCTGCAGCTCCAGGGAGAGCAGGCTGTCAATACTTACCCCAGGCCGGCGGCCTTTGGCTTAACCCGGCTTGCTATCTATTTGTGTTTTAAGTGATTGGCCTCTTTGCCAATGTCTTATCCATATCGAGTTACATCATTGACCCATGTAAATATATAGTCAATTGATTTACAATCCACCTCTGGTGAGAAAGAACAGAAGGAGCGATAGAGGAACCGCACTTAACGCGAAGGTATTGACAAACAGCCGCGCGAGGGCTTTGGTATGAAGCGGGCACTCGGGTATTTTCAGCAAAGGTCAGGAAAAATATTCTTCTCTGTGTGGTGATGTGGGATTTCTGGACCTTCAAAAATGCCTACCCATGCGTTTCTGAGAGGTGGTATTGTGCCTATCTCACATACAACCCATCACTCAAAGAAGGGGGCATTTAAACCTGGTCAAAAATGTGTGTGTTTTTTGTGTGAAGTAGACATATATATATATATTTTTTTTAATGAAGTGAAACTGAACATATTCCGCAAAAGGTCCTTGGCCTGTTATATATGCTGAACATTTAACATAGGGGGATATCTCGTGTACAAAAGTGAAGCAAGATAACAGAAGGAGAACGTTTAGAGTACAAAATGTTGCATTGCAGCTGTTTTGCAATTCGTGCAATATTTTTTTTGCTCAAACCAGTCCACGGAAGGAAAAAAGGTTGCAAAATAGTGTGACCATAAGTTGACAATTTTTTTAATAAACTTTTCATAATGTGAAATTTGAATATTCCACAAGGTTTCACTAAGTTACAATGGTGTCTGGTTTTAGGTTTAATATAAAATGGTTCACGCTCATTATTGGTCCTTTCTTCCATCCTCCAACCATGTTGACCCTTTTCTCTCGTTTTCATCCAGCCCTGAACTCACTATCTACATTAAGTTGCGTGTGCCTCTAGATGCCAGTTTCATGTCTGCTTCATATGAAGTAGTGCCTGACAAGAGAGCTCCATCACGGGGAAAGGGTACCAGCTGCGGATACATGGGAAACATCATTTACCACGAAGGCATTACCACTACTAACATTTACCACGTGACACTTACCACGCAGGGTGCCTTCCACGCAGGGTGCCTTCCACGACGTCTTTACCACGGGCTGGGGGGGAGATGTGGTATTCCTTCGAGTCGTTCTGCGTGGGCTTGGGGGGCAGAGGGGGGCTGGGGGGGGTCTCCCCCCCCAAAAATAACAAGCGGGGGCAGAGGGGGGCTGGGGGGGGTCTCCCCCCCAAAAAATAACAAGCAGTTTACTTTAAAAAAAAAAACGAACATAATTTTAAAAGAAAAAGGAAAGAGCCTCCCCCAAAGACGTGCCGTGTACGTCAAAAAAACAGTCCTTTTTTTATTTTGGTATACGTGTTTTGACGCTTGTTTCAATGGAGGATGGAAGTAAGGGCTCGTAGAGAAAGACGTGCAGGTAAGACGTTTCTAGGCGTAGTAAAATCCTACGTTGTAAATACCAGCGTGGTAAAGCCACTTGCGATGTAAAATTCGCGTGGTAAAGCCATGCGTGGTATTTGAAATCGTGGTATAATCATATATTCCGGATACATATACAAAGCAAACTGATAGTGTGCAAGTTGTGAGATGGTGGCTAATGCATCGTGTTTCATGAGGTACATCTATTTTCATGCTTAGCAGGTCGGTTTCGTGATTCACAAATTTCATAAAAGCAGCATGTAATATTTTGCTTGCTACAGTTGTAGGGGTCTACAGGAAATTTCGCAATTTTGCAATAGCTACAATTTTTTTTCCAGAATGCCAATCCCACGAGACAATAGTGACAATGCAGCAATTTATTTTGCACAAATCATTGACATTAAAAATATGTTTTTGCAAAGAATATGCTTCTTAGAAAACAGAGTCATAATCTGTTGCTACCGTTATACATCGATAGGCTCTCCAGAAAGTAATCTTGAACAGATTCTACTGCAAAATTTGCCTTTGTGCTGATACAATCCTTGCACAGGTACCGTTGCAGGGAATAATTCTGCATAACGATGTGGTTAGACATAGAAAAGCTTTGGAAACGCTGTAATGGACTTATTCTATAGCAAGTTGTGCATAAACATGGAAAGCTTTGCAAAAATTAACCATACTAAAATAGTCTCCCATGTTTCGGCTTGCCTGGGTGTAAGTAGTTTGAAAGTTACCTTATTGAACAGTCAAAATAACCTTGAAATGTGGAAAAAAACTTGCTAAGGTAAACTGTGGAACTGCAAACTTTGCCGTGGGTCAAATTCAAAATCTTTGCAAGTGTCAGTGGAAAAGAAGCTACGAGGATGTGCTTCACCCTGGAGACAGCCAACTCATGTCAGCAATCGATATAGAAAACATGACATCATACATTTAATTGAAAGGTCTGAGAAAGAGCTGGCTACCTCACCTCCACTCTCAGATGTCAGCCAGCCACATCTGGGTGCCTTAAGGAGATGTTGGAAATGTGCCCTTTCTGTAGGGTATCCACTAGATTTGTTTGTCTTTTAGCTGCTCCCTATTTTTGCTGGCTATCTGTGCACTTTACTTACACCTGCTAACTAGTACTAACGTGCTTGTGCTCCTCCTTTTAACATGGTAAACATTGTATTCAACTGACTGGTTAGTTTAATTGTCCTATAAGTCCCTAGTATATGGTACCAAGTTTACCCAGAGTCTGTAAATTAAATGCTACCAGTTGACTACAGCACTTGTTGAGCCATCCACTGCAGTGGCCCTGCAAATCGTGTCTCCAGGCTTACAATTGTATTCTGGCTGCAAAGTTTTAAATTGCAAATTCAACCTCTAAAATAACCTATGTTGACAGGTGTAAAGCTTTCTTTGAAATATTACCAAGTCACCCTTAACTAGGGTGCCTGGTATTTAAAAGTAGGACATGTAAAAGTTTCATATGAAACAGGTATTTACAGTGAAAAAAGGCCTTAAAAGCTATTTTCTCTGTAGCAGGTTTGGCTGTTCGACAGGAAAGCATTGAAATACAATATAAATGTAATAAATGTTAGCTCCGATTAGGAAATAGCTACAAGGGACAAGTTACTTATATTTAGTAACACGTTTTCTGGCAGAGACTCTATGGGGCAGATTTATGTTAACTGGCGCATCCCCAGGGATGCGCCAGTTAATGTGCACCACAGTGCGCCACTGCTCCGCCACCCATGGTGCGCCGCATTTACAATGCGGCGCACCATGGTGCAAGGCAGTGAAGATGCGTGACGCATCTCTCGGCGTACGGGCGGCGCATTGCAGGAGTCATGTCGCAAGTGCGACATGACTCCTGCAATGCACAGGGGCCACCTCTTCAATGCATGGTGCGTCACCCTTACGCCTGCTTCAAGCAGGCGTAAGGAATTGACGTAGAAAGTGACTGAGTGAAATCTCATTGATTTCACTCAGCCACTTTTAGGAGGCGTTCCTGCGCAGGAATGCCCCCCCCTGCGCAGGAATGCCTCCTTATGGCGCAGAATTTCCAATGTGACGCATCTCCTAGATGCGTCACGTTGTAAATAGGGCGCAATGTTTGCGCCGCCGTTGCATCACATTAAGTGACGCAATTGCGGCGCAAAGAGGCACAAGGGCCTCATAAATCTGCCCCATGTATCTGCAGATTTCTCATCTTGTAAATTTTCCTCAGGTGCTTAATTGGATCCGGAGAATTTTAATAGTAATTTCCTCAAACACCAATCGGTACCATTGTTGGTCTCCATGTCAGATCAGTCCCATCCCTGATGTAATATCGGACCAACATATCTGCGCCACCTCTGTGCGCTGACGTTCGTTTCTTTCTGATGTCTGTTGACACAGTCTGATACAGAGCCCATGGATTTCAGAATATGCCAGAGTACAGGTCTCCTGATTGAGATCTTATTAATGAACCATATGAGTTCATTCCAGCGAACAGAGAGAGGGGTGAGTCGGTGCAAAATCTACGGTTAGGGAGGGTCTATGTCAGAAAAGACATTACCGAAGCTAAATAACTGGTTCTTCTGATAGAGACTTCTAACTGCAGATTTCTCACCTTGTGAATAGATTCCAAAGCAGTATCTTCCCTGTGGAATGTTCCAGACCTGGAAATTGTGCAGGAGAGATAGAGCGAAGCACCCGTCTTGCCAGACCTGAATGTCCATGCAGCCGTGCCTTGTGAACATGTGGAGGGACGCCCAGGTGGAAACCTGGCAGATGTCCGAGACTGGCACACTGTGCACCAGTGCAGTAGTAGCAGCCTTTGCTCTTGTGGTATAAGCACGCAGGCCATCTAGGGGCTGCTTTTTGGCCAGCCCATAGAAGATCTTAATACATAAAACTACCCATTGCAATATGTTTCAGTTTTCCACTGTCTTCCCATTTTGTACAGGAGAAGCCCATAAACAGTTGATCTCCAAACAATGGTGTCTGATCTGATCAATGTAAAAACTGAGGACCCTCTTTGGATCAAGAGAGTGATGGGGCCTTCCTCCTTTTTAGAGAGGTAAGATGGAGCATAGAGGCTGCAAGGTGAAGGATTGCCTGATGCAGAAGGGCTCAACTACTTGTGGTAGAAATGTCACTTTCACTTATAGGCATTTGAATTAAGGCGACTACTGGATGCCTGCACTATCAAGCTCTCTGGAGAGGGTGCCGGAGGAGAAAATCCAAATTCTCTGGAGTAGGTCAGCACCAACTTACCACTTGCCTGGTAACCGAGGGGCAAGATACTCGCTTCATCCAGGTGCCGAACAGTACATCCATAAGGGCCTCGATGAAGAGAAGTAGAGGTTCTTGGTTCTTTTTCCCTGGGTTGAGCACTTCAGTTAAAACATTTATCTTCACCTCTGTTGTGGGCAGAGTGAGATCCAAAACTTCTGCTGCCCTCCTAATCACTGTAGCGAATTAGTCGGACTTCTCTTTTTCCATAGTTGCATCAGCATGAGGTTGAGAGGTTTCTGGGTGTGAGTAGGCATATGTGTGTCGCTGCAACCTTGGGTGGTAGTAAATGAGTTTCGGAAAACTATTGGTTCCGTGTCCAACGTTGGAGACATTTGATCCAGTGTTGCGTTGAGACCTGTGGTTACGTTGTCGGTTGTGGCACTGGAGACAGCAGTGACTGTTGCACTAGAGCTGGAATCGATGCTGTGCTCATGGGCGGGGCGAGTCTCAAAGTGAGTTTGAGTGGCACAGTCAGCATCGGAGGCAAATCGCTGCCAGTAACCTAACTGGAGGCCACCTCGGATCCTTAGGTTCCAAAGGTGCTCCAGAGGAATCCAGTGGAGTACCAGACATTCTCTCCAAGGTCAATTTAAATTCATGGTGCTGCTGAGGTGTCACCAATAGCCTGAGCGAAACCGTTAAACATCAGGATAAATTGTGGAATTGATTTCAAATGGGGGAATGACTCAGCTTCAGAAGGTACAGAAGAAAAGGAACCGATATCAGTATGCAGAGGTGGGGGAAATGTAGTGGCACCAATATCACATCATAGGTGGGGCAGATTTGACGATTCGACGCGGAGCCACATGATGCCATCTAACGATGCACAAGGTAATTGCTATCAAACTCTACAGATCCAGAATGATTTCTGGGGGAAATTCACAAGGTTAGGAATCTGCAGTCAGAAGTCTCCATCAGAATTTTATTTTTAGACTTGTTGAAATATTTATTACAAGCCCAAATCACCGGAGAAGTTGGATTTGTAATAAATATTTTGAAAAGGGAACTTTTAGAAAGTTACCTTTCCCTGCCTGAAGTCTCTGGATGTTAAATCTGCATTTTACTCTCCCACTTCTGTCTGGCAGTGATTACCATTGGAGTAGGCACAAATGAGGTGTGCACCAGCTCCCAGGAGCAAACAATAGACTGGCCTGTGTGGGCAAAGATGACCCATCCAAACTTGATAGAAAATACAGGGTGGGGCTCTGAGGATCCTTTTTGACATTAAAGTGTCAAATCCTGCTTGAATGTCGTATGCTGTTCACAGTTCTGCAGTGGTTTTCATTTGGCACTTGCAGTGTACTTCAAAGAGGCCTCCCCTGTCACAGACAAATGTTAGCTCACACTTCGGCAGTGCCCTTCTTTTGACCCCCTCCCTTCCCTTCCCCCAGTCAGACAGGCCCCAATCACAGTGGGCCTTTTTTGACATTACAGTATCAAAGCCTGATTGACATGTCTGCTGGGTTTAAATATACAATTTGGACACACTTCAAAGGAGGGAAACAGGATGCAAACAATGTGTATGTGGTTGCTGAAAACTCAGTGCTTATTCTATCAGGCTTCTAAGGTTGTTGTGGGTACATGACCTGCCTCAAAATGGACTTTACTGTTAGATGTGGGAGGGCATTAGGAGTACCATAATACACCCACACACCCATCCCTCTTAGCCTTAGATTAGTGTGCCCGAAGACGTCAACCATCTAGAAAATACCCAAAGTGTGTGGGGTTAGCGATGGAAACCGTTACTTCATTGGCTAGAATATCCCCAGGGGTCATTCTTACCCACTAGCTCATGCCAGGCAGAAATGTGGTATCGCCAGGCACACACTTCAGACCACTTTCTGAACTTGTGGAAGACCAGAAGAGGACTGGACCAGCTGTCTGTGCCCTAAGTAGAGCCCTGAATACGGGACCTGCTTTCCCCCTTACACCCAGGACAAAGAAGTGGACTACAAGGGTCATAAGGCTAACTTCCTGGTAAAGCTTCAGATATACATCAAGCTACAAAAGCCCTTTTCCTGCAGCTAACTCGTGGCAAGTGGGCCTCTACTGGACTCTCCTGTTGGCCTCTGACAGCCACAATGAGACTCTAAGGGCCAGATGTAGGTAATTCATATTTACCGACTCTTAAATACCGAATTTTACCGATTCTGTATTTAAGAGTCGGTAAATATGAAGGGGGGAGATGTAGGTATTACAGATTCTGTAAATACCGAATCGTTAAGATTCGGTATTTACCGAATCTGTAAATACCGAATCGGTATTGCCCATTGATTCCTATGGGCCTTGAAGCCCATAGGAATCAATGGGCAATACCGATTCGGCAATTACAGAATCGGTAAATACCGAATTTTGCAAGGGTGCAGGGGGTGTCACTTTGACACCCTCTGGCACCCCAAAAATAGGCATGTGCGCCATGTGGCACACAGACATGCCCTAAGGACATGTCTGTCTGTCACATGGCTAGGTGTGCATGCACACATGTGCATGCACACCTGAATTCGGTATTTTAACACCCAATTGGATTGGGTGGTAAAATACCGAATCTGAAAGGACTGCGGCACTCAAAGATGTGCTACCTACATGTGCTTTTACAGAATCTGTATTTTTACCGAGTTTGTATTTACCGATTCGGTAATTGTCCCGAATCTGTAAATACAGATTCGGTAAAATACTGATTCTGTAAAGCATGCTCCTACATTAGAAAATCCTAATATCGGTCGGCCGTTTCCGACCGTTATTAGGGCTCCTACATCGGGCCCTAAGTGCCTCCCGAGGTCCTAGGGGGCTTTAAAAATGCACTCTTATAGTAAATTAGGAGCTAAAGGACTAAAGTCTGAAGGAAAAAATGTTGTCCAGGAAGAACCTGATTAGTGTTTCCGTGCTGCGATCTATCGCTGTCAGCGTCAAATCGCGCCTAGGTCTTGATCTACTGTGACTATGTGCTTCTTTGTAATTCTTGATGCTTTTTCTACTTAAAACTTTAACAATTCACATATCTGGCTCCCTTATTTGATTTTTGTCATTTTGGAGTCATTTGTTATACTACATTTTACTCTATTTTTCAAATTCATTTTGGGATTTTTTATTGTTTTGCTTTTTGACTTTATTTTTGTTTTAGTACTGCATGAAATCTTTACACATTGCCTTTAGTTTAAGACTGTCTGCTCTGTGGCATAGCTACCAGGCAGCTGAGTTCAGGTTTATTTAGCAACTTCAGCGGATCATTCTGTGATTATTACTTGAGGTGGGTGCTCCCAACTATTAACCCAATTTATTAAAGGAGCCCTGACGTTACTTCTGTGGAGTTATCCGTCTGACAGTAAGAGCCCAATGTTCCATGCACCTTCTCCTTGCTGGGGTCAGTGCATGGTTCTTCAGGATCTTCAGCCAGCCTCATTTATCATTTGTTTATTTATTTAGTTCTAAGGAGCTCTAACACCCATGAGCATGATGGTGCTAACACACCCAGGGACATATTAAAATAAAAATATAAAGTAGGACAGTTAGCAGCACAGAAAGATCTTCCATTTTTTAAGAAACCTAAGACAGAAATCAATTTATTTTAGCTTCAAAGCCAAGTTATTCCAAAGGGATGGTGCCAGAAATTTGGAGAGTTTATTTTCCGGGCACTCTCACTGGTAGTGAGGCACCTGCAAGAGCACCAGAGATCCAGGCGTTATGGCTGTGGCTGGTATATGCTATATAATAGTGGCATAAACAGTGATGACATCTCTTTTGGACTGATATCATGGTATGCCAAGTGCATCATACATAGGACCTTGTAACAAAACCACTGTCTCACTGAGAGCCAGTGGAGAGACCGTCACACTTTAGATACCTGTTCAAAAATACAGAGCCCAGAATCAAGCTAAACAGCCATACTTTGAATGTTCTGTGATTCTGCAATGTAGTATTCTGGCAGACTCAAAAAGAGGGCAGTCCCAAAACATAAGCGGGAGAGGACAACAGCACTTAAGACCCCGCCCAGTAGTCATGTGGAAGAAATGGGAGGATTCTCTTCAAGGGCTTCAGCAGAGAGGATGTGGCATAATGGCCAGAACTTTCAACTTTGGAGCTGGGGAACCAAGTTTGAGTATCGGCATCGGCTCAACTTTGTGTAATTCTGGGCAAATTACTTAATCTCCTTGTGCCTACTAACAATGAATGTGCCCTTGTGTAATGTAACTATTGCTTATGTAAAGCACTCTAATACCTTCAGGTCGGCTTTGCGCCATATAAAACTGCAACAACAAAAAACTTTTCACAGAGCTGGCTAGCAAGGAGTGATTCCTAAAGGGGATAGCCACTACGCATTTGACCACGTCAGGGAGGTGCCTCCAGAAACCAAGATCTCAATCTTGTCTCAATTAAGCGTGGGAACGTTTTCTGCCATCCAGCTTTGAGTGCTTGCCAGGGAGTAGTATAGTAGTGATGGGGCAGTGCAGAGTCAGTATCTCCATGGGCACATTTGAAAATAATCTGGGTGTCACCCGCCTTGGACAGCACCTGGAAAACAAAGCTTGAGTGCCACCATCAATTTTACATATATATTAAAAAGATTAAGCTATAGGGAAGACATTTAGTTTGTTCCTCTTGAATGCTCATATGCCAAAGTTGCATTTTTGTGGGCATCTACTCAGGCGTGCAAAGTTGATGTGTTGGGAAAATTATATTTTTTGTGATCCTTTTTTTTAAAGATTACACAGGATGGAGCCATTCTTTAGCCAGGTCCATTTTCTCTGCTTTAGGTAGTCTTTCTTTAACTTTGAAAATAAATTGATCCACCCTTCTTCTTTTGTGAGAGGAGGTGCTCCATTGCTTAGCCTTGCCTAGGGCCACCCTAATTTGCCTAGAAGGAACATGTCAGTTCAGTCATGCTAAGTTTCACTATTAAACGTGTTTCTGGTGCAGGTTCGAGAAGGCTATTGCAAAGGCTTACGACTTGGCTTCTACCCTTTCCGATTCCTACCAATACTCAGGCACATTCTACAGGAGGGTGGTCAGTTTCATGGTCCGTAGCCCAAGGAGTTTCTCAGCATATCTTGGCAGGTTCAGAATCTTTAACTGTACTACAGGTTTTGGAGCTTCCGACGACTGGCAAAGTCCTATCAAAAGCAATGCTATTCTGTGTTGATAGAGAGCATTTCTTCCACTGATGTGGCGTGTGTCTTCTCGTTTTGGGCTTGCACAGCCTTTTCAATGTTGGGCTTCATGCACACATATATATGATTGGTTCTCTGGCATTTTTATTTGGCTATCAGGTTGGTCCAGACTCAGGTATGGGTGTCTGTAACTCTCTACATTTGAAAAGTCGGGGTATTATTTGGTCTTGTTCCAAATCTTCACTGCTGCTGGAACAAAGTACTTGTTGACATGTCTTGAGGGAGACTTATGCCAGCAGACCTGTGTATCAGCCCCTTGATACTGGCAGTGCAGACATATGGCGAACAGGTGCTTACAAGGTAGAGAGGCTTTCAAACAAGCTTTGGCTACTTTTGGCACAGGACGATTTCTGGGCGGATCACATACAGCTTTTGGGGTGGGCAGATTTCGGCACCTTAGATTATCTTCAATGCAGACGGCAATTGAGTACTGTTGAAAAGGCCTGGGCTGCCTGCTGACTGCACAAACAGGCTTTGATACTGTCAGTGCAGGGATACTTGGTGAAAGAACCTGGCTGCTGTCCTCAGAGTCAAGGTTAGGGACCAGCCTCAGGCATGGGCAGACCTGCAATAATGTCTTGTCTGCTGTTTGCATTGACAAACTTGTGGGAAACACATGGCTGCCCTTGCTACAAACAGATTTAGAGTCAGACCTTGACGGCTGTCAGCACAGACAGAGTTGTCAAAAGGCCTTGAGTATTTTCAGCTTAGTCAGACTTGAGGAAAGGTCTTTGCTGCTGCCTGTGCCACAGATCGGGATGTTGGTCGTGAATGCGGACTTGCAGCAGATCTGGTCTGAGGGCCATTTCACAGTCGGGAGATCCTGGGTCTGGCTAGTGACTTACCGCTGACACTCCCGCGTGTCACCTTCAGCAGCTATTTAATCTGCTAAGGCCTCAGCAGAAGTCTCTGTAGCCGACTGGCACTGTGCAGCTACTCTGCTGGGCGAAAGCTCTGTAGAAATATCCGACTTGACTGACATACTTTACCTTCATAATTCAGAAAGAGTTTCAATAGATATTTCACCGCACAATGGTGACGGCTCTGCGCATCTTTCCTGGCAGGAGGACAGGCGGGCTCCTCCATGCAGGTGAAGAGCACACACACAAAAGCAGGGGTCACGCCGCGGGGGAAAGCAGGGCCGTCTGCAATACAGAGGACGCGTTTATGCTGAGAGGCAGGGGCCAGGCGCAGTCTGTGAGCCCAGACGCTCCTCTGAGGCCGGGGGTTTGCACACACGGGCCTCGCCGCCGTAGTAACATTCGAGCTGCTCTGATTTCAGCTTAATCCAACAATTGAGAGGCAAGAGGGGAGGCAAGGAGGAGGGTGAGAAGGCGAGATGGCTGCCAGGGAAGACGTGGGACCCTGATTCCTGATAGAGGCAGATAGCAAAATTCACCAAAATGCCAAGAGTTGAGGAAGTGAGATCAGGCACCCTTTGACCTCCAGTGACATCACATGATTGACCACTTGTCTCACTCATAGCCCCTCAACATTCTCCTATTTGCTACAGAGGAGCTAGAGGAAAGATAAGGAGAAGATACTACAGAAAGTAAACAGGGATTTTAGCAGACTTGCAGTCATATAGTGCTCTATGCCCTTGATAAGGCGCTGAAGCTCTTTCAGTGAGTAGCAAGCTACCCTGGGAACCTAGGGATAGTGGTTAACACAATGTTTATCTGTAAATTCAGTTTTCAACTTGTGCTCTTATGAAATAGATGTGTGCATTTTTCTAGAGTGCTTGTGGTCTGAGTTAGTAGGGTTTAATCTTGTGTTTGTGACATACAGCCTTTCATCCAATACATCTAGGTTATTTGTGATTGAGAATATTGGAATTTGGTTTGGATTAGGTTAGAATTTGAAGTGTAGATTAAAATTAAAAAAAGAAAATTAGAAAAAAAAATAAGAATTACATGAACAAATGTAATATATTAAGGAGTTCCAGTCATTGCTAGTACAAAAAGGTGTGTGTTAGTGCAAATGATGTTAGAAATGTGCAAATGGATTATACGGAAATTAGGAGATTGTTATGGTTTAGGGTGGAAAAGGTGTATATGGGGCCGGAATTGCAGAAAGCAAGCAATTTAGCAGATGATTGAGTAAAGCAGGCGATAAAGCTAGATCGGGCCAGAATGGCAGAAGACATGTGAAGAGAACTGAAGGGGAGGCCAAATTAAACAGGGAAGTCAGATTCAGTTTCATGCAGGAGGGGCTCATCTTTACAGATTGTCTTGAGCTAGAGTGAGCGGCGATATTTATCCAGTTATAGAGTTGATGAGCTTATTTGTACTGTCTCTTATCTTTGTGGGAAAGTCGTAGTTATGTTCCCTGGTGGCCACGTCTGAATGACTAGCTCTACTCTTTCTTCTGAATTCCACACGGTTCTTAGTGGCTCTTATCTTTGTTGGGAGGTAATATCATTGCTTTGGCAGGGTGTGTAGAGAAAATAGTGACAACAACGGTTTTTAATGGGTGCGTTGTTATACTGGAAAGTGAGTTCTTATGTTGGTGGTACAGCGATAGAGATAATGCGCTCTCCTTGGGATCTTTAGACTGTGGTGCAGGGATCTATCAGTTGACAGAGATGCTGTTATTTCTATTGTCTCTCATCATTGTGGACAACTCATATGTAGGTTCCCTGTTGTTCATGCTGGGTCTACTAGCATTAAAGATCTTAAGGTCCTGATTACTTTCTGTCTCCTGAGACCAGGAGGAGCAAGGATTGTGCCCAGGGCACCAAAGGGCAAGACAGTTGAAGCCTCTGCAAACCCTGGGTATTCCTGATGTCCATGGCAAGCCAGTCTACAAGGACAAGCCCAATTTTCCAACAGCCTGATTCCTCTGTTAAGCTAATAAGACTAAGGCACATGTCAAGCTTTGCTTGATGCCCAAAGGGGTTTGAGCGGGAATAGAACAGTTGGGAAAATTGGAAATTCCTACAGTTCTGCCCACCTAAGTTTTGATAAAAATCTGTGTAAATACTGGAAGTCGTATGGTCAGCATATCATGATCAACTTAACCAGCAAATCTATCAAGTGAAAGGTCATAGGCTACTGCAGTTGACACCCAGTGTTTAATATGTAAAAGATTAGGTGCTGAGGCCAAGGTTTTGCTCAGACGCTTGTGGCCGGCACTATGGAAGGTTGAGATGGCAAATACCAAGGCTGCCTAGTCTTGATTCCACCTCTTGCTAATGTCTTCCACCACCCTGCACTTTCAGTCCCCCTGTCTCATTCTTGCAGGTTGTTTTACATCCCTGCTTCTCTCTTTGTCACTATTTGTTGTCTTTCTTTCCCCTTTTCAAGTCTTTCTTTCTGTGGCGCTGGGTAAAAGCATGATAAGGAAAAATAAGTGCTGGTCCCCAAAAATCAGTGCTGGTGGGCACCACTGGCAACCACCTGCTCAAAGCAAGGATTGCTAGAACTCTTAATACAAAGCCCACTCCAACAAGTTCAGCTGAAGTCCCAATACCTTGGAATCTATTTTCTTGAGTGGTATGATGGAATTTCTGAAGCCCTCACCCACCAACCTGGTTGATGGCATGCTTCATCATCGGGCCCACCCAGTGACACCTAATGTGTCCCGGGTGTGCTGCGATGCCTGATTACAGCGGAGCTGGTATTTTACTGAGAGTGCAGTGTGAGGTGTAAAATGAAGTGTGAGTTAAAACGGCTTGGCGAGGGTCCCAGTACCCGAGGGTAAATTAAATTGTAATAACTGGGCCCCCGTCAGCGGTTAAAATATGGCTTGGGGATGTTTAAGGGAGGCGGGTTACTACCTCCTACATCCATCAGTTGGTCGACATGTTTCAGCCAGTGCCTTAAACTAAATCTGGCTTTCCTCAGGACCTTTTTAAAATAGAGTGTAGTGCAGGTTAAAAAGGAGTGTAATCCAGGTTATGTGTTACACTCACTAAGGTGTTTCTCTAAGTGTGAGAGGGGGGATTCCCTTCTCATATATGCGCTTAGATTTTGCAGCCAATGCTTCCAGGAGTGAAGCGGTAAGGGGTTGACCAGCTTTTCTGGTCAGAGCCTGCCTTGTACCTGTTGCACCGTCCTGTAGCTACCGGAGTACGAGGACGGTGCAACAGGTACAAGGCAGGCCTGACCAGAAAAGCTGGTCAACCCCTTACCGCTTCACTCCTGGAAGCATTGGCTGCAAAATCTAAGCACATATATGAGAAGGGAATCCCCCCCTCTCACACTTAGAGAAACACCTTAGTGAGTGTAACACATAGCCTGGATTACACTCCTTTTTAACCTGCAGTACACTCTATTTTAAAAAGGTCCTGAGGAAAGCCAGATTTAGTTAAAGGCACTGGCTGAAACATGTCGACCAACTGATGGATGTAGGAGGTAGTAACCCGCCTCCCTTAAACATCCCCAAGCCTTATTTGAACCGCTGACGGGGGCCCAGTTATTAAAATTTAATTTACCCTCGGGTAGTGGGACCCTCGCCAAGCCGTTTTAACTCACACTTCATTTTACACCTCACACTGCACTCTCAGTAAAATACCAGCTCCGCTGTAATCAGGCGTCGCAGCACACCCGGGACACATTAGGTGTCACTGGGTGGGCCCGATGATGAAGCATGCCACCAACCAGGTTGGTGAGTGAGGGCTTCATGAACTCACCAACGAGGTGCCCATGACAAATCTAATCAGAGTCCTAACAATATTGGTCATATTTAAGCTTGTTTCTTTTGATGACACATATAAACTACGGGTACTCGGACTAGCTTTCTAGTCCTCTCTCTCTCTCTTGATACGCGCATGATGGAATTTCTATCAGCCATTTATTTGCTCACCATCACAAGGTGTAAAGGCCTGGCCTAATGTTACTACTCACTGTAGTAAACAGAGGCCATTGTTTGGTGGCTTTGGGACTGGCCCTTTAAGAAAGCCCCATTTTTGCAATGTTTGCTGGAATTCATTCAGAAAAAACATAACTTCAGTTGAAAGAAAGTAGGTCATTGTTAAACTGTAATTCTTCCTCGTTAAAGAATATAAAGATATTTAATAAATTAGAAGGAGAGAGGCTGTGTGAACTATTTCCAAATACTGGTTTAAAATTCTTATATTAGGCGGTTTTCACAGCTCCGATCAGATACTCCACATCAAAGACTGTATTTATGTTAAAAAGATCTTTGTTTAAACGTTTAAACTTAGAAGTCACGGTGAGAGGAGTTGAATAAACAAAGGAAACATTCCAAATTGGTGTGTTTCTGAATAATTACTTCAGTGGTACTGAAAGTAGGGCTATGAGGGGTGCTACATCACACCCACATAACCTCGAAAGAGTTCACTTTGAACAGGAACAACAGAGGGCTTTGCATGCTTATCTTACTGCATGAAAAGCTTTTGCAAAGACAGACTGTCAAATGTCAGACGGCTTCTTCAGAAAATCTGCTGATACTTCTTTTAACACAGTGTTTACTTGCCTTTTGCTTACTCAAAAGTGGAGGCCTTTTGTCAACTGACCCCATTGGCGCTCTTGCTGGGGTGCAGGAGAGTGCACAATGAGAAAGGTGAGGCATGTCAGTGTCCTCAAACACAAATAAATACACCAGCTTGGTTAACAAACTAATATTTCCAAGTATTTTCAAAACAATTCAGCATGATCCAGACAGAGTGGGGCTCATTATGAGGCCTACAGCATTTGAGGAGATGATACTCTCCAGCTCATACAGCTAGAGTGTGGTATTCCCTATTATGAGCTGCAAAACGCAGAATTGCCGTATGTACACTTATAAATGTTGCCAGATTTCAAATGGCAAAATTTGTGCTGCGAAAAAGCACAGTATTAGTGCAAATTTCCGGGCAGTTGCTTACACTTCACTTGTTCCACATATATGTGTTAACATGTTGCTACAAACCGCACTATTGTACTAAAGGGAATCTCAGTTAACAACACACGCAGAAATAAGTAGCTGCTTTCTTTCTGTGGCATCCACCAGCAGGCGTTAGAGTTACCTTTAATCAGTCGTTTCACTGCTGGTTTCCAGGCATGCGGTATTAATTGGAATTATTGTATTCCAGCAACACCTCCCACCGCCTTCTTCCGGGCTTTCAGCGGCCATGGCATCCTGCAGTCTCCACTAAAAGACAAGCTATCACAACAAAATGCAGAAACACAGATTAGCATTTTGCAAATAAAAAGCATGGCTTTTAATCTTATTAAGATCAAGGCTCTCTCTCCCCCCCATCTCTGCCTTCATTCCACCTCTCCTTAAGAGACAGGCCATCTCGATTTACATAAGTGCTGAAATCAGCATTCGCCTTGAAATAAGTTGTTACTACTTAGAAACCGACTGATTCCCTGGCCCTTAGAGAATGCTATTCCATCCTACTCTGGGAGTGCCAAGATCATGGCTCATCTAACTGCCAAAGAGCAAATGTATCCACCAAGGTCAGAACGCATTTGTAATGTGGCAACCCCACTTCGAGGAGACACTGCTTGGATGACAAACACAAATACATGTTTCTCTTCCCTACACTAATACACACAACCACGCGCACTCACCTTCTCCCTCTACCCACACACCGTGAAATGTATATATTGCGATTGCTGTGACTGTTAGTCTCTTGACACCATCCATCCATCCATCCATCCATCCATCCATCCATCCATCCATCCATCCATCCATCCATCCATCCATCCATCCATCCATCCATCCATCCATCCATCCATCCATCCATCCATCCATCTATCTATCTATCTATCTATCTATCTATCTATCTATCTATCTATCTATCTATCTATCTATCTATCTATCTATCTATCTATCTAAACACACACACTTGTATATGTAGGTTTTCATAGTGCAATCTGCTGTTTATTACTAGTGTTGAGTGTGGGGATGGGCCACTGAAATTCACTGAAAAAAACAGTTAAATATTGAGTTATGGATCTGGCTCAAAAACGACAAACCCTGAAATTGACCAGTTATGGTTAATGAAGCACACAGACACACACACACACACACACAGAGACAGATAGAGCACATGCGACAAAGAGAGAGGGGGAGGATACATAACAGTCCAATATTGCCATCAAGGGTTTCTCGTGACATCATAAACCACAAGGCTGAAGGCCGGTGGTTTGTAAATGTCATCAGACCCCAGAGATGGCAAGTTAGGACCATACTGCATATTACCTTTCACATATTTTTTTATATTACACGTTTATTTTGGCGTCGTTAGCATGAAAAAGCAGTTTTTTTCCAAATGTTAGCAAACCATGGACACTTATTGAAATTTAAATATTTAGGTTTAATTTTCAGGTGACAGGAGATTTAAGTAATTCGGTGGCTAGAGACTTTATTACATAATTATGGCAGATTTCATAAGAAATGTTTCTAGCTCAAATGGAAGTCAATTATGCTGTAGAAGAATGTGCCACAGAATGTGCTTTCTTCGCTGCATAGTTTAGATAACCTTGCAGCATAACTTGTATAACATTTCACCATAATCCTAGCGGCCCTGGGAATAGTCATGCTCTTTGGAGTGCGCTGGGGCTGCCATTATGATGACGAAGCCCACATTGACATGAAACTGTGAAATGTTTCACATATTTTACGATTCCCTGTGAAATGTGGATTTTTATATCTCTGTTTGTGTGTATGTATGTATGTATGTATGTATGAATGTATGTATGCATGGCAGTACCACTCCATGCTCACAGTATTCTGCATTTGTCTGCAAGTAGCATACAGCACCGGCACTCCAATAATTGTGTTCAAATATCAAAAGACGATTCAATTCAGCTATGAAAGCTTTGTTCACGATAGTAACCATTACAGCATAATACCCAATGAAAGCATTTCCCCAAAATTCATGTGACCGTCCAGCTTGAAACAAGCTTTTACCAGAATCTGTAGAAGAAGCGGCCATTTTGTAGTAGTCTGCTCATTATTCGAGAGATATGTTACACAAGTGTGAGTGAACTTCTGAGATCCATTGATCACTTATGGACATTCAGACTTTATGACCATTGAAAAATGCTGTTAAAGACGATACAGTGGTGTCTGGAGGAAAATATCCTTCTCTTTGATGGCATTTTATAACAACACATCAAGGGGGCTGCTTTGCTTCCAGCCTCCAGCTATGCAAATTAGCATATGGTCTAGTGGGAGGAGCAAGTTCCATGGCGAAGAACTGGAGGCGCAAAATAAGAAGAGGCGTAAAGTGAAGACAAACATGAAAGAATGCCTTATGGGATAAAAACGAGGCAGTTTCCCAGAAATGGGTAAGAACAATGTTTTTACTGTGGTCAATTTATCGGTTCATGTGTTGACACCTGTACAATTTGTACTTGGTTTGGGTTTATCCTTCTGTCCCACTGTGCAATACAATTATGGTGATGTTCGACTGGAACCTCTTTCACTTCATTAGAACGTTGAAGTTGGAGTGGCGTGGCGAAGCACAATGGTCACCAGGATGTAGCTGCCGAAGCTCCCTTCCTGGCTCGGGCATATCCTACATTATCCTCGCTCACGAACTCACGCAAAGAGGTTGCGAGGGTTGCGGATGCTTTGGGGGCCCTGGTGGTGGTGTCTTGAGGCGGTGATGCTGTAAGAGGGCTGTCATACCGCCGTACGAAGCTGCCTGCTGGGCCCAGCCTTCTACAGCATATTGCACCACGGCCCAGAGTGTTGGGGCATGACAGAGTGAGGCGGACGGCTGGCCGAGCTCCTGCTTTACAGAGCCTAGATGATCCTGCAGGACCCGGCATGGTGCCTTGAGGAGTGCCCAAGGACTTGCACTACCACCATGATGGGGCCAGCGGATGACACTGCATGTGGCGCTTGAGGAATGGCTCGCGTTATGCAGCAGTAAGCTGTACGTTCCCCTGGAGACACTTCGGAGCCACTGACTGTGCAGGTGTCCTAAGGTGTGAGCCTGGGGTGATCTGGTGATCGCTCCACCCAACCGTATAGGGCTCTGCTCTGGTCTCCTTGTTTTTTGTGCGACTGGCCTTCTCCCCCTGCCATATGAGCCTTAAAGGGGGCTGCAGTAGACACTGTCGAGGGGCCCTCCAGGTGCTGCAGTGCAACTGCTGTCCTGCGGCTCCTTAATTGGCTGGCAGAGACCAACTGCCTGTGCCACCCCTGAGCGGTAGAGGGTACAGTCGAGAGGCATGCATGATCCCTGAGAGCCTTCCTGTTGAGGCTGGTGATACCTGCAGAGTACATGCTTGTGTCGCCAGCAGGCGTCTGCGCTCTCCTCACTGCGGGACCTATTTGACGTCTGAGTGCCTGACCCCATGTTGTGACCTGCGGCGTCGGCAGAGGTTTGTGCCAGCGTCCTGGCTGTGAAGGGTCTGGGCCCCCTTGCGCCCTCCAGCCCAATAGAGAATGGCGTTCTCCTGAAGGAGGTTTGGAGAGAATTTGGAGACCTCCTGAAGGTGCAGCCTGTCACCATGGGGAGTCTGATTTTGCTGCAGTGCCTTGAGAGAAAACTTGGTGGATTGCATACCACGTTTGGGTCTGTGGGACAGCTTCTCTGTCCTCCCTTCCCGAAGACCCCTCTTTAAGCCTGGTGGGAGTGATAGAGCGCGCGAGGCCACCCGACCAATAGTTTTCGCCGTTTCCGGCTTCAGGGCCCATATACTTTTCAAATCACCATATACATCGATCAGGTGACTTCACGAGCTCTACCAAGTTGGTGTGTGTGTGTTCCCTGCTACCAATTTTCAGTGCACCCGACTTACCATCCACCGATGCGGGTGCCTAATGACCACAATGAATCAGGGAGCTAGCTGTAAAGAAAAGGCAGCAAATACAAACCCAACCAATAACATTCAAATACTGTTTAAATGACCACGGACAACTGGAAGTTTTAAAATGTTTATCTAAAGTTCATTATTTTCTTGCATGAGGTACAATAAAACAAGGCAATCAATAACCAAGATAACGTAAATTATATATGCATAAAGAAATAATGACAGAATAATCATCAAGGTACTAATAAAATGTAACGAGAAAAGATACTATGCAAGTCAGTATTATCTAAACAGGGATAGCCTAAGTGTGAGTGACTATAGGAGAGCTTATAATGAATAACACGCTTCACTTAAGGTGAAGGGGCCTTTGAACAATCTAGGCAACGAAGTTCTAGACCATATCAGGAAATGACACACTGCTATGCAAAATATAATTTCTAACAAATGAGAAGACATAGGAATAAACTTAGGGAAAATATAAATGACTTTCAATAGTTGCAGAAAGGCATGGAAAATATCACATATGCAATGTTGAACTTTATTAAAGCAAAAGTTAGAAATTCAGAAGGTGCAAGAATTTCAAGAGGTTCAGAGCAATATTTACCTAGAAAGGTGTGGAAACCAAACCCTGGCCACGGGTCAGTTAAGGACAGGAAACCCTCAAGGAAGGATAACCCTCAAAGGACAGCAGGTGCAGAATGGACACCCAGGACAGGACAGGATACCCTCGGAATAGGAATCAGGACAGGACCCTCAGGACAGGACAGCAAACCCTCAGGACAGGACCCTCTTCAGGACAGGACCGGAACCCACAGTTCGGAAGCAACGCCTGCGCTCCACCCGCTCTGCAGCTATCGATCAAGACCCCGATTGGGTCAGCGAACTCCCAGCAAAGTGCTTCGCCAGCACTTTAAGGTTCAGTAGAACCTCAGTCTATGGTCAAATTCGGACAGAGTGCTTCGCAGCGCTCTGTATCTTCAGTCACCTATTGAGTGCGTTGGGTCAGTGACAGGTCAGCTAAACCAGACAAGTCGGACGGTTCACTAGGTGAACCCAGGGTAGATATACAGTTTGGGGACAGTGTACCACCCCCCAATGTTGCAAAGTCTCAAAATCCCTCAATTTGGATTGGTCCTAAGGTAGGATTTGGGTAACACACCAATCAGAACAGTCTATTTGTATGCCACATTAACATTTTCTGGTACCGCCTATTGAGATAGGGGTTCCCATGAGAGACTACACGGCAAGCAGCAATACATTTACATTGTAACATATAATAAGCCACATTCGCTGTTCTCGCAGGGCAGAGGTGACTTTCTCAGGAGCATCTTGCCCATCACTGCCAACTGGCGGTGTTCCATCTGTCAAGGTCCCTCGTGCTGCCGAATGTCGCACAGGCGCAGAAGGGACCTCCAATATGGCTCTCCTCTCACTCAGACCCCCATTTCCCGCGGTACATGAAAAGTAAGCGAAAACAAATTAATACATAATAATGTCATTATGAAAACACATCACAGGGTTTGTACCTTTAACTCATCATCAAGAAATAAACTTATTGCATCTAAATGTTAGCTACATTGATACGGGCACAAGAGCAGTGGCACGAGCAGTACCACATGATAAGCACAGCTATGAATTACGCATGCGCATAACTTTCCCTCCACTTCTGCAGACGCGTCAGGACACGTGAGTGTGGCTGACGCATGCGCAGTAACTAAAATACAAGCGGCGGCCATATTAGAGGACACGGATTAAATTCATTAGAAATACACATAGGCAAGCTTCGGGAACTTTGCCTAAACAGAATAACTGTTAGTAAAACATACATTTTGTTACCTTATTACACATAAACGAGGTTCTTGACTTCGGCAAGCCGCAAAATATGCGAAGCTTTGCTTCATCAATCCCCTCTTTGATGATATTTACTATCATCACAAATTATAATGGAACCAGATGCCAACTTTCTTTCATACTTTATAAAGTTCTATTTCTTCCAGCAGCCGTTCTAACTTTTCTCTCTCAGTTTTAGCAGGGTGAGAAGTCTTCACCTTTTTGTATATCTGATCATTCACCTCCTCTAATTCAATCTCATCCACACTTCGTTTCACTCCTCTTGCATTTACCTCGTGCTTTTTGGTGCGCTTGCGGTATTTACAGCATAAGAAAATGGAAAGTATAATAAGACCTATAATACCAATTGGCATCAGAATTTTGAATAATAGGCTTTTACCTATGCTAGCAAGCCAATGACCTACATTTGAGAGACCATCTACCAGTCTCTTCCAGGCACTATCAACCTCGAGTGGTTTGAGTTCCTTTGCCAAATTAGTAATGTTTTTCACATATCTTTTGATCTGTACACTTTTATCCGGAATATAAGTGCAACAATGTTGCGCCTTCAACATCCGGCAGACTCCGCCCTCTTTCGCTAATAAGGTGTCAAGAGCAAGTCGATTTTGTAAAACCATTGATCTGATCGCAACCATTTCGGTATTGACCAGCAGAAATCCATGAGCTGTTTCAGTAGACAGCACATCTACTATAGTAGACAATTAGCAAATTCTGTGAGTGTTCAGAACCACTCCCACTCCAGGTATCAGTGCACTGAAAATACTACCCATAATTTCACCTATACTTTCTCTTTTACTACGCACTAAGCCATTAGTATCTTCATTGCTTCCAGCTTTTCCATTCACATGGTATATTTTCGGGAAGACAATGCCAAAGTAGCAGCTTCCATACCAGTGATCCGGCAATTTGAAATAAGCCTTGTCCCCACAAATATAATAAATTCCAGGAAACACAGGCTCTGACCCATTTTTGAAACCCCAACCTCCAATTACCTTGTAATTATGTTCGCATTCACTGGAACCAATGAAAACATTATTATAATAGCTAGTCTTCTCGCGGTGAAGACATAGCTTGCCTTTCTTTTCAAAATCCAGCAACAGAGCAGGACCCGCTCCACCAGATGAGGTGCCTTCCATGTTCTCTGCCCACTTTGGCTTTTTCTGACTTTCGTCATTAGCCTTCTTTTGAATTTTAATTCTCCTTTTCTCTGCCATGTTCAGGAACATCTTTTCCTGCTCACGCAAAGAACAAGTCAAGTTATCTCTGTGTGCGTCTGCTATGTCAATGTTACCTATAGTCAGAAAGTAGTCTCCCATATATCTTATGGTGTCAGTTTTGGTATGTACAGGATTCAAGTTCCCACGTATAGGAAGTTCAGAAAAGATCACGTCATTGTTAGAGTAATAGTACTGTAACGGTCCTCTTTTATAGAATAAACTAGCTAAAATGCTACAGGAGATTCCATATGTCAATGGCAGATGATGGTATGTCACGCCCTCAGCCACCGAAGTAGGTAGCTTCATGCAGACATAGCAATCTTCAATTTCCATAGTCTCTACATAGTGTATTAACAAGTTTGCGAAAACATTTAAGTGTGTCCTGTTCTTCATTCCATGATAATGTAGTCCTCCCTCATCTGATGCTTCTAAGTTCTGTTTTGTTTGTCTCAAAGCTCTCTCATGTCGTGCTCCACTCTGTGTTGTTAGCTCCTCATTGTCGGTATTTACAACTTCAGTAGGGACAATGTTAGTATCTTTACTTACAGCAAAGGGAATGAAAATTGTTAATCCTATCCAGATAACTATCAGTACTACTACACTACATATACACACCTTGCAACACGTCTTAAAACGGCTGCAACTAGGTCTACCATTCACTGTTGAATCAGACATTTTGGCTCAGAAGGAGTCTCTCGAACCCCTCTTTTTGGCTTCACACAATTAGCTTACTTTGTGCAAATTCACGGTGGTTCGTCTTCCTCTTCAGCTGAGTACTCTGGGACGGGTTCTCCGTCGCTCACGTCAGTTATATCAAGATCTTCAAGTTCCTCCAAAACCAGTGTCCATTCAGGAGATTTGTACTTTTTGTTTTGTCTTTTTATTCGCTCACTCCTTCTTTTGGAAGAGTCTTCTTCTTGCTCTGCTATTCGAGCACTTCTTCTTGCTTCTGCACGTTTTTCTTCCACTGTCTTTATCCTTAGTCTCAATCTTTTTACAAACCTAGGCTCAAGGTTGTTTCTTTTCTTTAGTCTCTTAGTTGGTACTTGGACTTCACTTTCTTTTCTTATTCTCTTGTTCTCTTTATCTTGTGGTAATTCTTTTCCACTTTCTTCTCCTACTTCCCTTATCTGACTAGTTCCAGGGCTAGCATCAAATTCTTCTGCCTGGTTGCTAATCTGGCCTTGTTCAGGAATATTTTGTTTTTGGCTTTCGATTGTCTCTGTTTCTGTTTCTGTTTCCTGAACCCGTTCTTTTAACCCTCTCTGATCCTGTTCAAGCACTTCGATCTCTTGATTTTCTTCTGCTCGAACTATCACTCTATTTCTAGTCTCTCCCTTATCTGCATCAGGTGTTAGCGGTGGTGTATCGAATACCTGCTCTGTCCCTGTCTGACCTTCTCCTTCCTCAGTTTTGATTTGAATCTCAAGCGGCTGAGGTTCTTCGCCTGTGCCTTGCTTTTCCTGACTAGTCCACTCTCTACCTTCACTAAGTCGTTCTCTTGTTCTGATAGGATCTTCGGTCAGATCAATCATCGGTATCCATTCTTCTGGCCATATGCTTGGCAGCTCGTCTTCAGCTACTCCTGGCTCAGTTTCCTGGACCTCTTCCACAGGCTGGTTTCTTGGCAGTTCGTAGTCAACTACTCCTGGGCCAACGTCTGCTGTTCCTGCAACCTGACTGGTGCTGGGCTGCTCGTTGTCAGTTGCTTCTGGTCTGGCTCCTTCAGGGTCCTCTGCTGGTTGCCCTTCTTCTTCAAATCCTTTGTCTGGCAATACCTTCTGGGTGTGTCCAGCGTGGATCCACTGGGGAACACCTGCGACCTTCAATGCAGTGGTTGTTACCAGGATTACTTGGCGTTTCTTTCCCCACCTTGGTGCCAGACAGCTTGATCGAGTGTGCTTCTTTATTTTGACCCAGTCTCCTGGAACCAAGCTGTGGAGAGGAGTCGTTGGATTGAGGATGCCGTCGTCTCCAATCTGGCGAGAGATAGAACGCACTTGGTCACCCAATCTTCTGCAGTATTCAAGCACCAAATCATCAGTAATACTCAACAGTTTGCTTCCTGGCACCCATGCTTGTCTCATCACTCTTCCCATAATGATTTCATGGGGACTTAGGCCTGTCTTGCGGTCAGGAACACTTCTCAGTCCCATCAGGACCAGGGGCAGGGCCTTCACCCAGGTCATGCCAGTAGCATCTGTCAGCTTTGCTAGTCTGTTTTTGATAGTTCCATTTACTTGTTCCACTATTCCAGAAGCCTCTGGGTGGTATGCACAATGGAGTTTCTGCCTTATTCCAAAGGCCTTACACAGTTCAGCCAGTATTTCATTCTGGAAATGTCCACCCTTATCTGATTCAATAATGTATGGTATTCCGAATCTAGGTATCAGTTCTTTTAGTAAACACTTCGCTACTGTCAGTGCGTCACTTTGAGGAGTAGGGTAAGCTTCTACCCATTTTGAAAATACGCAAACAATGACAAGGACATATCGTTTCCCTTCACAACGGGGCATGGTGATGAAATCAATCTGTATCCTTATAAAGGGACCCCCTGATCTCCCAATCCTGCTCAGTTCAACCATTGTCCTCTTGCCTGGGTTCATCTGTTGACATGACAGGCACCTCTGGCAGAGGGACTCTGCTACCTTCCTGAACTTTTTACTGTACCAAGTCTGTTGAAATACCAGAATCATGGCATCCCTACCAATGTGTGATCCTTCATGTATTAATCTTGCCATTGTGCCAAGCAAGTGTCGGGGTAACACAGGCATACCAGTTGGGCCCAAAATTACACCATCCACACGTCTCGGTCTACACCCATCCTCCTTCCATTTCTCTCTTTCTTGCCAGGGAGCCGATTCCTGCCACTCTCTCACTTCATCCCACGTAGGCACTTCTTCAAACACCTGAAGCTGGCAGCTGGTTCCTGGCCCCCCTCGTTTTGGATTTACAATATACCGATCTTTGGCACACCATTGGGCCACTCGATCAGCATAATCGTTTCCCAGTGATACTCTGTCCATGCTCCTTTGATGAGCAGCACATTTTACCACTGCCAGTTCTTTGGGTAACTGGATGGCCTCTAAAAGGTCATGAACAACCTTTGCATTCCGAATGGGAGTACCTGAGGAAGTCATGAATTCCCTTTGTAGCCATAATTGGCCAAAGTCATGCACAACTCCATAACAGTACTGACTGTCAGTATACACTGTTATGCGTAAGTCCTTCCCAATTTTGCAAGCCTTTATCATGGCTATCAATTCGGCTACTTGTGCAGACTTGATGTTATATAGGTAACCTGCTTCTTCAATTTTGGTGAAAGACACTACTGCATAAGCAGCACTCAAGCCTCCTAGTTCATGTCTTAGACAGGAACCATCCACAAATAGTTCTTTATCATGCTCAGGCAATGGTACTTCTTTTATGTCTGGGCGTGGCTTAGTACTGAACTCTGTCAGGTCAATACAATCATGTTCATCATCATCCCCACCTTCTATTTCCAAGGGGTCGGGGAGTAAGGTGGCAGGGTTCAGAATACCGCACCTAACAATGCTTACATTTGCTGCACCCACAAGAATCCTCTCGTATTTAGTCAGCCGACTAGGGGTGAGATACTGTGTTTTAGTTCTGGTCAATAGAATTACCACTCCATGTGAAACATACACGGTCACAGGATGTCCCATGACAATGGACTCACACTGTTCCAAACTTGCACAGGTAGCAGCTACTGCTTTCAGACAGCCTGGTAACCCAGCAGCTACTGGGTCCAAAGTGGCAGAGAAATAAGCCACAGGCCTTCTGGTCGTGCCATGTTCTTGAGTCAGGACTGACAATGCGCAATTATCGCGAGTGTCACAGAAAAGGGCAAACTCTTTGGAATAATCTGGCATTCCCAACGCAGGGGCTGTACACAGACAGTTTTTCAGTCTTGTGAAAGCCATTAGACTTTCATCGTCCCACTCTACAACATCTGGCATTCCTTTCGTGGTCATTTTTATCAAGGGCCTGGCTAAGGCTGCAAATCCCAGAATCCACTGTCTGCAGTACCCTAATACCCCCAGGAACATTCTGACATCTTTTTGAGTACGGGGCAACTGCATCTTTTGAATTATTCTCACTCTTTCTGATGTGACTTTTCTGACACCCTTTTCTATCTGGTGTCCTAAATATTTTACTGATTTCGCACAGAACTGTAGTTTGTCAGGGGCCACTTTATGCCCTTTCTCACACAGATGATTTAGGAGGGCAATGGTGTCAACTACACAGTCCCTGTGACTTTTAGACGCCAGTAGAAGGTCGTCTATGTACTGTACTAACACAGAGTTCCCAGGTAAGATCAAAGTCTCTAGACATTTTTTCAAGATCTGATTAAAGATAGAGGGGCTCTCTGTATACCCTTGAGAGACCCGGTTCCAACAATACACGTGACCCTCGAAGGCAAATGAGAAAAGAAATTTGCTGTCAGGGTGCAGGGGTATCGAAAAGAATGCATGACATAAATCAATCACAGTGAACCATTCAGCATCCCAAGGAATCTGGTACAATATCACTGCAGGGTTCGGGACAATAGGGCAGCAAGGAACTACAATTTTGTTAACCTTTCTCAGGTCCTGCACTACCCTATACTTGCCACTAGGCTTTTTGATGCCCATAATCGGTGAGTTACATGGGCTGCTCATCACTTCCTGTATGATGTCTCCTTCTAATAATTTTTGTATTTCCAGAGTGACACCTGCTTTCACTTCAGCATTCATTCGGTAGGGCCTAGTGTTAGGATATACTGCATTGTCCTTGATGGCTATCTGTATGGGGTCCACATCTTTCATCAACCCCACATCTTTTCCAGTGAAATCCCACACCTCTGGCTTTACGGCTTCCTGGAGTTCTTGGGGCAAGTCCTGCAGGGTCAATCTTTTAATTTCTAAGTCAGGTCTAAGCAACAATAATTTATAAATGCCATCTTCATCTGGGGTCTGTATTTCAACACCTTTTGGTGTGCAAAAGATGGTACAGTTCATTTTGCACAGCAAATCACGACCCAGTAGATTCACTGGACTGGTGTCACAGACGACAAATCTATGCATCTGTTTAAAATTTCCAATTGAAATCTCCATTGGTTCGGTAACAGGAGTACTAATCAATTGATTAGATACACCCACTACTTGGATATTTTCTCCCGAGAGGGGTAGGTTTGGAACGTCCACTGTTCTTACAGTAGAACGGGTAGCGCCAGTGTCCAACAGAAAGGTGACATCATTTCCGTCAACCTTTCCTTCAATATATGGTCCAGACTGGTCTACCGGCAAGGAAGCGCCAAGTACGCACTCCTCGTCCTCCCCTCTCAGGCCCCGTCAGTCCTGATCATTACAAAGGAAGGTATCATTCAGCAGATACTGCGAAGTTGCTGTATTTCTGTTCTCCCCGCTTTCCCAAACCTCTATCTCTTCATCTTCTGCCTGTCTTCCCCTGTATACCTGCTTGGGTGCTCGAGGCACCTGAACTGTTTTTACCTGGGGTTGAGTCTTTCTTGGTCTTTCTTTCTGCGTCTGTGGAGTTAAATCAGGAGTTTTTTCATTAACATCGACTAATTGAGGACACTCGTTTCGCCAGTGTCCAATTTCGCCGCACTGATGGCAGGGAAATTTCTTCATAGCCTCTTCCCTGCTAAATTTGGGCCGGGGCTTTCCTCCACCCCCTCCCCCAGGACCTTTGTTCTCAGCACTTTTAACCATGTTACTCAATTGTTTTTCCTGCTGTTCTGCGAGCTTCACCTGAGCCCACATCACCTTTTCTTTAAGGGCCTTTTTCTTCTCTGCCATCTCGTCCTCGCAGTACTTAGCGTACCGCAGGACCTCATCCATTTTCTTAGTATGCCAACAGATTTTATTATCTTTTATCCACTGACAAATTTCAGGTCTTAAACCATTTACAAACCTGTAAATAAAGTGCGTCATATCCTTCAGGTCGATGTTATCAATACCGCTGTATGTTTTAAATACCTGCAATAACCTCTCATAGAAGGAGTGCACTGTCTCGTCCCTTTCCTGTGTTGTCCTATCTATTTTTGTCCAATCAGTTTCCTTTGCGGGCACCTTTTTTTTCAAATGCTGAATTACCTGCTCATATTTTCGCATGACATCCTTTGATGGCTCTCCAGTTTCCTTGTTTCTGGGGTACTCCTCACTCGGCCAGTCTATGTTTATTTTACACTGGGTCCATAAATCTACTGGAACCACAATGTCGAAAAACCCATCCAGGTCTTTCCACAGACATTTTTGTACCTTCACGAACCTTTCCACCTGCCTGTACCAGTCAACTGGTTTCTCTCGTAATTTTGGAAAATCGTTCGTGAAGGACACAATATCCTGCCTAGACCAGGGGACATGCACATATTTCCCTCCTGGAACTTCGCGCATGGGGCATAACTGCTCAGGTTTTTCTACCTCTCTTAAAGCAAACTCGGGAGTCACTTGTCGGGAGCGAACCTCTTCTCTCTTTTTCGCCCACCTGCTTCTCCATCTTTCCACATCTCCCCATTTCTGCAGTACCCCCATTAATTCTTTAATCTGCAACTTCTTCCCTGCTACATTCAGGTTTTCTATATCTTTGTCTGAGAAGTCTGCTCTGTACGGTTTCTGTAAGGGCTTGGATTTTGAGATATCTACCCCCATACTAACTGCTGTTTCGGTCAGTTTTTCGTGGAGCACTCTGGTGTTCCTTGTAAAGCTTTTACATATGAACGACAATTCTTCTTCAGAGTAGGTATTCAATCGATCCAACCCCACATTTCCTGCCATTAATTCTTCTATTTCGACCCTCAGCTTGTAGAGGTCTAAAGGTTTTGTTTGCGGAGTCTGCTTCTCTAATTCACGACTCCAACTCTCAATTTCATCCGGAGTTACCAGAGAGACATTCCTAGTACCTATTGCTGTCTCTAATTTAATTTCTTTTGTATTAAAAGGGTTATGCCTCTGCTGTATTCCCTTTCCAGTCTGTTTGTTTGGTAATTCCAAGAACGCAACTTCAGACTCGCACTCACTGGACTGATCATCTATGATGATCGGTTCCTGTCTCGGGGTTGCCATGACTGGGGTCATAACTGGAGTAATCGGATTTCCCTGACCATTTCCGTATAACGGGACCACCGGTCCAATAGTTACTGGAATAGTCAATGCCTCAGGACTGGTATTTAACTGGGAGATTTTCTGAATTATTTCTGTCCTTTGTCTAGCTAGAGCCTCTTGCTCCTTTTCCACTAGTACCCTTCTTAAAGTTGTGTCATGTAATATCTGTGGGGTCAATGGAGGAGTAAAACTCGGGGCAGTAGGATGCGTTTCACTTGGTCCTCCCCCATAATTAGGTTTCGGGAATAAAGTTCCAGTATTAAAGGACCTGCGCTCTTCCCCATATGGAGGTTGAACAAAAGGCAGTCCTGAATTCGATGGTTTCTCTTCGCTTTCATACAAGGGTCTGGGGAAAAAGATTTTCGTACGTGAATATTTTTCTTCCTGGCTCGCGGGCACTTTGGGATATATATCCCTTGTTTCCGCCGGTTCGGGTTTTTCAGGATAGGGCAATACTTGACCACCCCCTCCCAGTCCCAGGGACCTGTCTTCTTCCTTTAGGAAGTGGCGTCGGGGAACATCTCCTACACTGGAAGGTCGGGTTCCCTCATTGTAAGGTGGCGGACTTCTGGTACAGATGTCATCTATTAGTTCATCATCTGAATCCCCCAGGGCCCCCCAATGCTTACATTTTTCAGTACTTTTCTCACCCGCTCCAATGTTATGACATGCCGGCATCATGGGAAACAGACCCTCAACAATCATGCTCTGCCTCCACTGTTTCATCCTTTTATCCCTGGATTCCTGTTTCTGCCTGGGGTACCACTTGGTCAAACCCTTGTCCATTCGGGGTCTTTCTCTTTCAAAAGCCTCAATCTCCCATTCCTCTAATGCCTCATACTGCGTTAGTCTCGGTCTGGGATGCAGTTCATTCATTCGGGTTCTTAAATTAAATAAGATCCTACCATTGAAAGTACCATCTAACGGAAAAGCCAATACTCCGTCATCTTTTGTGTACTTCACCCAATTCTCCAGCCACACACAGGTATTGTACCCTCGGTCAAACATCATGAATGAGGCGGGAGTATTGGGTGCTGGGACAAGAACACCTTCCCTAGATTTAATCGGTTTGTCCGTTTTAAAATAATTTTTCACCTTACTTACAAGGGACATTTTTCTCTTGGTTCCGTACATAATATCGTATCTATTAGTCTTCCACTGATCCCTTTCAAACCCTAGGTGCCTTGGATCAGGTCGAGTTCCTGTAGTCTGCGAGTGCCACATACGACTTCTGCGCTAACTTTGTTTACAAACTACCTCCAATCAGAACGCGCTTCAGAAATTCGTGCAACCAATGGGTGCGCGACACTAAATAAGCTCCTCCAATGGGTGCGCGGCCCCTTCGTGGGACAGTTCCCACGCTCCGGCGCTCACCCCTCCTTTACAATTCCTAGCTCCGCTACCCGCCCGCTGCTTCTACCAATCCCAGCGCGGCACAGAGTGACGTCAGAGGCGCTTCGCGACTGACTCCCTCCCTTCACAAGGTAACGGAAACTTTCTTTCTTTTAAAGTGCTCAGTGCTTGGTTAATTTACAACAAATACACATTCGCCACAGTGCTCAAGTGTCTAGACAGAGAAAGAATTGTTTTACTGCAAGTAAACTACTTCCATTTACTTTTCACTCGCTGCGGGCAGATCTCTTCCGCCTACCCTTCACTCTAGCATCGGTGAACCTGTTATTCCCCTAAACTCATCCACTTCTTTCCGGGATATATTCCGAGTTTAAGGTTTCTCAGCGGACCCCTCTGCTTTCACGCTAGCTCCGAGGAACCTGCTACTCTTCCGATGTGACCCTTACTAGGTTACGCCACTATGGGAATTTTGCCAATGAACCCCGTTACTGTCATTTATTCACACATGTATTCAGAAAACCCTAGTTAGTGCTTCCCGGTTATCCTAACCTGCACCTAACTTTCCTCGAACCTGTGACCTCAGGACAATGGATTCTATTCACCACTTGCCCTTTCAATTCCCCAGGGAGTTCGGACAACATACAACTAAACGATTGACAATTGCATGGATTAGTACATATAACAATATAAGAACAAGAATAATGGCAATACAGTAATTCATGAATTTCAGCAGCGTATTCACAAGAGAGTGATCAGTTCCCTCAGAACAGCCGCTCTTATAGCAGCATTAATATAATAGCAGCTTCCGACTTAACTAGTCCAACTAATCCCTGCCTTACTCTCAACTAGTCCCAAACCATCCTCTAGCTACCAGAAAACTGATAGAGCGCGCGAGGCCACCCGACCAATAGTTTTCGCCGTTTCCGGCTTCAGGGCCCATATACTTTTCAAATCACCATATACATCGATCAGGTGACTTCACGAGCTCTACCAAGTTGGTGTGTGTGTGTTCCCTGCTACCAATTTTCAGTGCACCCGACTTACCATCCACCGATGCGGGTGCCTAATGACCACAATGAATCAGGGAGCTAGCTGTAAAGAAAAGGCAGCAAATACAAACCCAACCAATAACATTCAAATACTGTTTAAATGACCACGGACAACTGGAAGTTTTAAAATGTTTATCTAAAGTTCATTATTTTCTTGCATGAGGTACAATAAAACAAGGCAATCAATAACCAAGATAACGTAAATTATATATGCATAAAGAAATAATGACAGAATAATCATCAAGGTACTAATAAAATGTAACGAGAAAAGATACTATGCAAGTCAGTATTATCTAAACAGGGATAGCCTAAGTGTGAGTGACTATAGGAGAGCTTATAATGAATAACACGCTTCACTTAAGGTGAAGGGGCCTTTGAACAATCTAGGCAACGAAGTTCTAGACCATATCAGGAAATGACACACTGCTATGCAAAATATAATTTCTAACAAATGAGAAGACATAGGAATAAACTTAGGGAAAATATAAATGACTTTCAATAGTTGCAGAAAGGCATGGAAAATATCACATATGCAATGTTGAACTTTATTAAAGCAAAAGTTAGAAATTCAGAAGGTGCAAGAATTTCAAGAGGTTCAGAGCAATATTTACCTAGAAAGGTGTGGAAACCAAACCCTGGCCACGGGTCAGTTAAGGACAGGAAACCCTCAAGGAAGGATAACCCTCAAAGGACAGCAGGTGCAGAATGGACACCCAGGACAGGACAGGATACCCTCGGAATAGGAATCAGGACAGGACCCTCAGGACAGGACAGCAAACCCTCAGGACAGGACCCTCTTCAGGACAGGACCGGAACCCACAGTTCGGAAGCAACGCCTGCGCTCCACCCGCTCTGCAGCTATCGATCAAGACCCCGATTGGGTCAGCGAACTCCCAGCAAAGTGCTTCGCCAGCACTTTAAGGTTCAGTAGAACCTCAGTCTATGGTCAAATTCGGACAGAGTGCTTCGCAGCGCTCTGTATCTTCAGTCACCTATTGAGTGCGTTGGGTCAGTGACAGGTCAGCTAAACCAGACAAGTCGGACGGTTCACTAGGTGAACCCAGGGTAGATATACAGTTTGGGGACAGTGTACCACCCCCCAATGTTGCAAAGTCTCAAAATCCCTCAATTTGGATTGGTCCTAAGGTAGGATTTGGGTAACACACCAATCAGAACAGTCTATTTGTATGCCACATTAACATTTTCTGGTACCGCCTATTGAGATAGGGGTTCCCATGAGAGACTACACGGCAAGCAGCAATACATTTACATTGTAACATATAATAAGCCACATTCGCTGTTCTCGCAGGGCAGAGGTGACTTTCTCAGGAGCATCTTGCCCATCACTGCCAACTGGCGGTGTTCCATCTGTCAAGGTCCCTCGTGCTGCCGAATGTCGCACAGGCGCAGAAGGGACCTCCAATATGGCTCTCCTCTCACTCAGACCCCCATTTCCCGCGGTACATGAAAAGTAAGCGAAAACAAATTAATACATAATAATGTCATTATGAAAACACATCACAGGGTTTGTACCTTTAACTCATCATCAAGAAATAAACTTATTGCATCTAAATGTTAGCTACATTGATACGGGCACAAGAGCAGTGGCACGAGCAGTACCACATGATAAGCACAGCTATGAATTACGCATGCGCATAACTTTCCCTCCACTTCTGCAGACGCGTCAGGACACGTGAGTGTGGCTGACGCATGCGCAGTAACTAAAATACAAGCGGCGGCCATATTAGAGGACACGGATTAAATTCATTAGAAATACACATAGGCAAGCTTCGGGAACTTTGCCTAAACAGAATAAATGTTAGTAAAACATACATTTTGTTACCTTATTACACATAAACGAGGTTCTTGACTTCGGCAAGCCGCAAAATATGCGAAGCTTTGCTTCATCAGGAGAGCCTGGACAGTGAGGGACTGTCACTGCCTCCCGTTCATTTTGCATCTCTACCAAAGCACCTGACACTGCTGATGAGGACAGAGCTAGCCGAGGACTGTCTCTTCCTCTTGCCCTCCCTGGTTATTGCAGATGAAGCTGGCTGTTTGTTGTCAGCGTGGGCCCAGTGGGTGCTTTCACTGGGAGATTCTGTTTGTTGAAGTTACTTGGGTGTCGCGGGAGCTGCCCCTGCCATAGGCTGGGGAGTCTAGTGGTTGGATGTGCGGAGCTGCCCCTCCACCGCCGTAGAGTTGTGTGACTCTGGTGCTTGTGTTAGTGCCTGGGCATCCCCCTGCCAATGGACACTTATGCAAGGTCGGTGGTCGAGCAACTGGGAGTACGGAGTGTTGCAATTTGGCTTGCCCCACTTTGTTCCTTGGGGGGCATCACCATCATGGGAAAGTACAGACCACAGCGGGGGTTGCAGCAGACCAAGATGGAGCAATTCTTGGCCCCCGGTAGGAGTGTGTGGGTAGATCCTCTCCATGAGGGCTCACTAGGAGACCGGGGGAGCCTCAGGGACCCATTGGCACTCCGATTCTGGCTGCTGAAGCGGCGTCCAGCATGGCAGCAAATTAATGGCATCTCTCTGGATGTTGGCCTCCTGAGAATGGACCTGAGTAACGTGGGGGAACAATCACCAGCCATGGAACAGACTATGACTAAACTACAGAAAGAGATCTCAACCTTGAAGACTGCTCTGACTGATCTCGCAGCTAAGACAGCGGCGCAGAGCCAAGGATGCGGAGGGTCGTTCTAGGTGATGTAATCTGTGCTTTGTTGGTTTTCTGAAGGTTGGTGGAGGGATGGTCGCCCAGACTCTTTCTTAAGTGCTGGATCAGGGAGACTTTCCAGGGTGCCACTTTGTCTCCTCTGTTTGTGGTTAAACTTGCTCATTGTCCTCCTCGCACAGTCATTGTGAAAATACTCAACTATAGGGACAGAGATGCAGTCCTAAAGGCTATGTGGCAGGCTGGGGATCCCACCTTTGGGAACTATGTGATCCGTATTTTTCGAGACTACACCTAGAATGTACAGCAGATGCAGGTATCATTTGGGGGGGCGAAACAAAAACCGAAGGCAATGGGGCTGCGCTATATGCTTCTCTAACCAGCCAAGTTGAAGGTACTCCACTCTGACCATACACTTTTCTTCAACATTCTGGAGGCTGTATGGGACTAGCTGGAGGTACGCAGAGATGGCCGGATCCCAGCCCCGGCCTCTCACGCCTCTGGAGACTGGACTTCAAATGCCTACCGATCGAGACTGCAGAGGAGGCGAAGGCAGTGTAGTGATGGTGCCTCCCCATCTTCCACATTTGTAGAGGTCTGCCGGGATGGTACGCTATACCTTGAACACCAAAGATCAGAGAATGAGGAGACAAGGGCACCCATGGAGGCGGTGACTGTGGTGGAGTAGACCCCCACCTTAGGGGAGTCCTGATGCTTCTGGACCAAGTGCAATCTGTTGTGGGAGACTACCCCGGGGATGGCGGCTGAGCTGGCCCTGTTCCTGCAGCCATGGAACTGCAGGTCCAGAATAGGCTCCAAGACACTGTGCTATAGAGGATTTCTTAAGTGACATCTCAATGCTGAGACTGATATTAGATAAAGCAGAAGCACTGGGGGTGAAATCAGTGTCTAAGAAACTAAAGCTACTGTGAAGGGGATAGCACATCGTAAAATCCCAGGGCCAGATGGTCTTCCAGTAGAGTTTTATGAGGCATACAAAATCCAACTAGCCCGAAACTATTGGCAGTATATCAAACTTCAGGGAAAACCACCCAAGTCAACTAGAGCAGCTTTAATGATTTCTTTACACAAGAAGGCAGATAGCAGGTTAAGGGAAGGCATACAGGCTGCTACATGCGACACCTAATACACTCAGATCAGACGGTTTCATTCCAGGTAGTAAAACAGAAATGAATATACACAACCTTATGACTTTACTAATGGATAATTGAAAATATTGACAAGGAGGCTCTGCTACCTACAATAGATTTTGAAAAAGCAGTCAATACTCTGAAGTGGAAATATTTATACACTGTCATAAATTAAATGGTTTTTAGGCCAGGGTTTCGTGGACTGGACCAGATTACTGTATATTATACCTATGGCTACGGTTTAAACAGGCCAAGTTATCTCAGAGATATAAAGTGTTGAAAGAGGCACGTGGCATGGATGCCCACTGTCTCCTCTGCTGTTTTGCCTAGCGTCTGTATCCCCGAATGTGTAATACAAGGCAAGGGACCACATATAAAGGCATATTGGATGGGGATGGTATACACTACACAAAAACAACGTGGACAAGTCCTTCAACAGGTTAAGGTCATGGTTGTTGACCTGTACCGTGGTTGAGGAACGCAGACAAGTCGTTGTCTTAGGAAACCCCTCACCCACCTGCCTAGTAGGTGGTATGCTTCATCATCGGGGTCCAGCTGGAATGCCAAGTGCAATTCAGCGGGGCTTCAACGCCTGATTTACATCGGTGCAGGTTGTTTTGTGAAAAGTGGAGTGCTATGTGAAGTAAAATTAATTGATAAAAATGTCTCTAGGAAATGCCCTTATAAAAGTTTTAATTGAAGGGTCCTAGGACATGAGTAAAAGCATAGTCGGGATATGTATGAGGTGGAAATGTGCCTCAATATCCCTAAAATAGGTGTAGGTCAACTAGTTTCAGCCTTCTACGCTAATCGTGAGGCTTTCTTTAGGACCAAAAATAGCGCTAGTGGACAAAAAGTTATAGGAGGCCACTGAGGTGTATGTATCAGCGCACACCCTAAAGTGCGCTGTGAATGTGGTGGATCGTGTTACTTACAGATCCTGCGCAAAGAGTACCTGAAAAGAAAAGGGACAATGCGGCATGTATATATATCCATTGAACCATTCAATTTCATGCATGTTCTACTTATCTTCGCTCCTCCATACGTAGGGTTGTGGTACCATAGCTGTACAAAAGGAATGATGCATGTGGTATTGTGATTTGCATGCATGATGACTGTCTGGAAATAACCATGCATGGCTACAATGTGCCGTAGGAGCACATAATTATAGGCGTGTTGTGGTTTTTCACAGATCTACTTCTTATATTTTTGGGCGTGTTTATCAATAGAGGTCGACTATTTTGTGACCAACTTATCGCATTATGGCACATTTTGTGATGTTAAAAACTTTATATTCAGTGAATTTGGTTGCGCGTGATAAAAAGAGAACACAAGGAACATAGATGGGAACACAAACGGGACAGACTGGCATACAACATAAATGTAGGCTCACATTAACTCCGCGTGTGTACGGATTCATGGATCCTGTCACACAGGGGAACTTCCTGTTATGGGGACCCTGCAGGGGTGGAAAAGGCCATGGTAAAGAGTGCGTAAAGGAGATATTACTCGCATCGCATATCGGGCTCTGGATTAATTTGCGTATTTTACTCACGTTTGTCTCAGGATAGTGCCGGCTGCTAGCTACTGTGTGAACCGGATCCCGCAGATGTGGCGTGTTTCGTGGGTTTCCATGCTTGTAGTTGCAGCGGGGGTGGGTGTGGCCACGTCCTAGCATGCTAGGTCGCATGGTCCCTTGCAGTGCATGAAAAACTAGTGCACTGACTTCAGAGCATGGTGTACCTGTGGGAATCAGGGCACAGTCTAGTGGCGCGCATGCGCTACTCTGGACTTTCTCCTCATTTGTCATTGTGCAATAGCAGCAATAACCAGGACAAATATTAGCAAATAATGATAGACTCAGAGGGGTTTCTGTTTTGAAAAAAGTGGGGGGGGGGATAAATGGCACAGTCGTCCCTCCGAACTTTATTCCTGTGTGGGTGACTTAGTGATTGGACTGGCACAGTAGAAGGTAAGCTGCGATGGTAGCCACGTATAATTTCATAGAAAAGGATTATGGCGATTAGTGTCTAATGCTTGTACAGACTTTGCGTGTCACTTTAATCAGCTAATTGCGAGATCTAGTAGGAGGCACATTGAACTAAATGTCAGGACTGGCAGCCATGTCTATATCGTAAAAAAGGGTTTATCACGACTGGTGTCTAAAGTTCCGACCATCCTTGCTAGTCACCTGAAATTGTTGGTCAACACACTAGGACATAATCAGCCAATATGGAGATCTAGTGGTATGCATGTATGAACAATGTCTGGTAGCGCTATGCTATATCTAGCATGTGTAAATAAGCATGTGGTGATGCTTATGTTCTCTGCAGTGCATTCCATGGGACATTGTCATTAGCATGTGTAAATAAGCATGTGGTGATGCTTATGCTCTCTGCAGTGCATTCCATGGGACATTGTCATTAAGCCCTGTGATGTGGGTCGAGAGTCTATAAACCCAACGTTGCTCTTTTTCTAGGAGTAAGTTCTGTAGATTGTTGGTGTGTCCATCTAGTTGCTCAATGACCACCCAGGCCATGTCATTAGTAGTGTGTCCGGTAGTTAGAAAATTATCAGTCATTTTGGTGGTATTACGCTTGCACCGGATATTGCTGCTGTGTTCGCATATTCTAGTTTTTATTTTTCAGCTGGTCATACCCACATACCTACGGTTACGTGGGCACGTGATTAGATACACTACATTGGCTGAATAGCAGCTAGTGTGTCTTTTGATATGACATATTTTTCCTTGTTCAAGGTTTAAGGTTTTTGTAGTCTGTGTAAGATGGCACACGCTGCAGTTGCCACAGGGAAAGTGGCCGGTGATATTTGGTAGACCCAATGCATTTGAAACAGTGTTGTTTGCAGGTATTTGTTTTTTGGGGCGTGTAGATACCAAACTGTCTCGTAGATTTTATGATCTTTTGGAGGAAAATAGTGGCTTTTCCCATTGGAGTTTGCCTGATGTCACTATTCTCTAGTTACTCTGGATAATTTTGGCAACTTTGTTTGAGATGGAGATGTACGTAGTCACACAGGTCAGTCGGATCGTAGATTTGTTCTTTTCTGTATTCTCCAGTAGGCTCTCCCGGTTCTGGTGTCTATCTCTTTTTTGGGCATTATTGATGACTCTTTGAGGATAGCCCCTGGTCTTCAATTTTTTGGTGAGTGACTCTGACTAGGATTTGAAATCTTTGATTTCACTGCAATTGTGTCTTAATCTGAGATATTGGCCATAGGGTAAGTTTTCCCTTAACTGTCTTGGATGAAAATTCTCAAACCGCAGCAGTGAATTTTTTGCTGTTGGTTTGAAATGTGTCTTAGTGGTAAGAATGCCTCTGTGTGACTCTATGTCAAGGTCTAGGAAGGTGATACTATCCCGACTTTTTGAATGGGTGAACCTTAAGTTCGGATCAAGGGTGTTGACCCATGTAAGAAAATCCACTAGTCTGGTCTCAGTACTGTTCCATATAAGGATGATGTCTTCTATATATATCTCTTGTAAAAAGTTATCTCCTTGCAGAATGGTGAGACTGGATTCAGAATGTGCAATGTCTCAAAATTGGACACATATATTCTGGCCACGCTCTGCGCGAACGTGCTGCCCATTGAAGTGCTGTATTTTTGCAAAAAGAGAATGCCTTCATATTCGAAAAAATTGTCTTTTAGTGCGAATTCTGCGCATTGCAGGACAAATGATTTTGGAGTCCTGTGGGTCCATTCTGTGCTGTCCAGTGAGGTGCGGAGGACCTCAAGTGTGTCATCCTGGGGTAAGCTGGTGTACAGACTTTCGATATCCATACTCACTAGGATGGATGTTGCAGGGTTGAATTGAATATTCCTGATTTGACATAGTAGGTCTTTTGTGTCTTTTAGGTACGCAGGGGTAGTCCGCACAAGAGGTTGCAAAAAGAAATCACAAAAGCGTGAAAGAGGTTCCAGAAGTGAGCCTATGCCGGACACAATTGGTCTGCCTGGGGGGGGTGGATATTTTGTTTTCGTGAATCTTTGGGATTGTATAAAAGTATGTGATTTTTGTGCCATTGAGGAGGCAAAGGTATTCTGTGTGGTATGCCTCTTTGTTATACCACACAGAATGCCTTTTCTGTAAAATTATACATGGCTACCATTGCAGCTTACCTGCTACTGGGCCAGTCCAATGATTAAGTCACCCACACAGGAATAAAGTTCAAAGGGACGACTGCGCATTTATTCCCCCCCCCATTTTTCAAAACAGAAACCCCTCTGAGTCTGTCATTATTTGCTAATATTTGTCCTGGTTATTGCTGCTATTTTACAATGACAAATGAGGAGAAAGTCCAGAGTTGCGCATGCGTGCCACTAGACTGTGCCCTGATTCCCAGCGTGCTAGGACGTAGCCACACCCAACCCACCCCCGCTGCAACTACAAGGATGGAAACCCACGAAATACGTCACATCGGCGGGATCCGGTCCACAACGTAGCTAGCAGCGGGCACTATCCTGAGACAAACGTGAGTAAAATACGCAAATTAATCCAGAGCCCGATTTGCGATGCGAGTAATAACTCCTTTACCGCACTCTTTACCATGGCCTTTTCCATCCCTGCAGGGTCCCCATCACAGGAAGTTTCCTTGCGTGACAGGATCCATGAATCCGTACACAAGCGGAGTTAATGTGGGCCTACATTTATGTTGTATGTCAGTCTGTCCCGTTTGTGTTCCCATCTATGTTCCATGTGTTCTCTTTTTATCACGCGCAACCAAATTAACTGAATATAAAGTTTTTAACATCACAAAATGTGCCATAATGCGATAAATTGGTCACAGAATAGTCAACCTCTATTGATAAATACGCCCAAAAATATAAGTAGTTCTGTGAAAAACCACGACACGCCTATAATTATGTGCACCCACGTATATTGTAGTCGCGCATGGTTATTTCCAGGCAGTCATCATGCATGTAAATCACGAAACCACATACATCATTCCTTTTGTACAGCTATGGTTCCACAACCCTACGCATCGAGGAGCACAGATACGTAGGACATGCATGAAATTGAATGGTTGAATGTATATATATATATATACATTCTTCATTATCCCTTTTCCTTTCAGGTACTCTTCGCGCAGGATCTGCAAGTAACAAGATCCACCACATTCACAGCGCACTTTAGGGTAGGCGCTGATACATACACCTCAGTGGCCTCCTATAACTATTTGCCACTAGCTCTATTTTTGGTCCTGAAGAAAGCCTCACGATTAGCGTAGAAGGCTGAAACTAGTTGACCTATACCTATTTTAGGGATATTGAGGCACATTTCCACCTCATACATATCCCGACTAGGCTTTTACTCATGTCTTAGGACCCTTCAATTAAAACTTTTATAAGGGCATTTCCTAGAGACATTTTTATCAATTAATTTCACTTCACATAGCACTCCACTTTTAACAAAACAACCTGCTCCGCTCTAAATCAGGCATCGAAGTACAGCTGGATTGTACTCGGCAATCCAGCTGGACCCCACTGATGAAGCATGTCACCTACTAGGTAGGTGGGTGAGGGGTTTCCTAAGACAACGACTTGTTGTCTGCGTTCCTCAACCAAGGTACAGGTCAACAATCATGACCTTAACCTGTTAAAGGACTTGTCCACGTTGTTTTTGATATTATCCAGGGAAAGGGACAAGTATCAGGTACACTTCCTTACTCTCTAGTTGTTCTTTTGATGGTATACACTGTACATCATTATATGTGTATGATATGTTATTATTTCCTCGGGATAAGAGGTCGAATGGATCAGTTATTGAATACACTTGGGGACCATTCTGGTATTCAAATAAATGGCAAAAATCAAGCGTTCCTCCAGCGAGACTACCTCGAAAGGGAAATGTCCACATACAAGAGTTTAGAGGTCTTTCATGGGATATTGCTTCTTTAAAATACTTGGGGGCCTGTATCTATAGATCACAAGTGCACTTGGTAGCTGGGACTATCGGGACCAGAATGATGGCACTGCAACTGGGGGAAACTTTCAGGACGACAATTCGGGTGTCAGCAATTGGCAAGATGACTACTGGTAAAATTATAGTGTTTCCTCGCATGTTATACTATTTTGCTACATTACCAGTGGTGATATGCAGGAAATGGTTCAGTGATATGGATATTTTCCTTACTAACCTGATTTGATGTTTAGGTAAATACAGGATAGTCTTGTCAAAGTTGCAACTTCCGGTGAACGGGATGGCGTAGCAACTTGGACTTTGAGTCTTATTACTTGGCAGCTCAGTTGCAGTGGGTAAATAGATGGGTGGAAGCAGGAATCGGTGAGTGTCTGGGCCCACAATTAAACTACTGACTCAACTCCTGCTGTGTCGCAGAAAGACAATGGTGGAACTGCAGGGAGTTTTGAAAGTGACTAAATATTGATGAGTTAGCAGCTTGTAAAAAACAAGAACCACCCCCACTCCCATTACATGCATTGCACCATGAGCATATCATGGGTGTTGTACCTGCACAGCAGTGCTAGGTCTCCACAGTAAGTTGCTTAGTTCTTTTATTGCTAACAGGGAAGCATTACCAGCTGAGGGTTATGATTCTTGCAAACAAATGTTGTAGTTAGACAGGGATGCATGGACAAAATTGCTAGCTTCAGCAATAAATATGGAATTCTCACCCGCGTGTAATACTGCTGCATCATTGTATGTTTATTTAACTTGAACCGGATATGAAGATGGTGGGCAATGTTATTCTGTGCACGCAAATTTAGGCCTTTAAAAGCAACGATTGAGATGTCTTGATTGAGCAGTTGGTTAAATATATGACGGGGTAAATGGTTACATACATGCAATAAAAATTGGGTTTAAAAAATACACAGAGACATAAAGAGAAAGACAGGTAGGCAGACGGAAAGAGATAGACAAGCAGACAGTAGATAGATAGGCAGGCAGACAGACAGACAGACAGACAGACAGACAGACAGACAGACAGACAGACAGACAGACAGATAGATAGATAGATATATAGATAGATAGATATAAAGGCAGAAGGAGATAGCGAGAGAGATGAGAACGAGGAGACATGCGAATATATATATAAACACATTGATAGATTTAAAAAGCGTCAGCAAAAGTCAAAGCAATGGAGAGACACAGGTGACTTGGTCAAACATTGTTGCATTTATCTGAACAGAAAAAGATAACTGGAGGGGTGGAGGGGTAGAGACAGAGAGCTATGGACATGGACAAAGAGTGAGGCCGGCAGAGAGAGTTGGATGAGAAAAAACGAAATAGGTGAAAAGAAAAGCAGATGATAGAGAGGGACTGACAGACACGTCGAGAGACATAGAAATAAAGACACCGACAGACAGATAAACTTCCAGGTGGGCAGATAGATGGTGGTGAGTTCTGTGGGAGGGAGGGACACGATCACCCTCTCATTTCCTACCATTTGTAAACATGGAGGCAATAAAGTAGAAAAACACGTTCCACCTACTGGCAGCAATAAGGCCCTCTGGCAGCCGGGGCTCATATCGCCGCCTTTATGGCTCTCCTCTCCCCTCGCCTTGCTTTCCACAGAGTTTGATTTCATTATTACCTGCCTTGGAATGTCTGCTAAACAAGGGTCCCGCTCCTAATTCAGTTACTGCTAATCCTGTGAGATTGGCAAACCTGGCGACCAAAAATGATTACTTTGCAGGGCCATCCTTCAAGAGGTTTCAATCATTCTCGCACAGAGAGAGAGGATCTTTTATTATAGTCGACAAGAAATTGTGCCCCCTTCACAACAAAATGTCACTGCTGGCAATTTTATTGCATTCTATAAAATTGTGTTTATTCTATTTTTTGGTTAAAAAAAATAATTGGGCTGCACCTGATTGCAGTTGCTGCACCGGCACAATACATAATAATATTATTTACAAGATGTGAAATAATTCACTGGACACACAAACATCAAAGAAAACAAGTGAATATTTCACCGTGTGGCAGCTGGGCAAAGGGATAATTTGGTTGAAACTAGGCAAAGGGATAATCAGCTTTAATGAGCGCTCTTATGGCGAATAGTTGAGACGTTCTGTATCTGTTTTTCTAGTTTAAATATATTCTATAGTTTCCGATTTAAGCAGTGAACCGTACACTCCTAGGTAAAAGAGAGAGAGAAGAGAGAGAGAGAGCAGAGAGAGAAGAGAGAGAGAAGAGAGGAGAGAGAGAGAGAGAGAGAGACACACACACACCTGGTAGTTGAATTTTAAAAAGTGAAACCAGATAACCTAGAGTCAACACCTGGCTTACCACCTGTTTCCCTAAGTTGCGCGATCCTAGGTAAATAGTTTATTTCACTGAGCCTCCTTACCCTTTCTACTCCCGATGACACGTCGAAGTGCTTTTCGAACAGGTAGCACACCACTATTGGTGGCGAGTGGTCGCGAGCATACGTGACCACTCGCAATGAGAAATCTGACCTCCCTGCTTTGAGAATCTCACCGGGAGGCGAGAGGTTTATTTTCCACGCTCGTGATCAGCAACTGGATGTTGCCGATCACGAACGAGGAAAAAGTCTCACTGGGATGTTGATTTTGCTAGCTCGCGGTCGCCAACTTGACATTGAGAACTGCGAGCGAGCAAAAAATGGCCACTACGCGTTTTTGCACTGTGCTACGTGCGATTCGCATAGCGGGTAGTTACACAAACTACGCACACTCCGCAAGCATAGCGTAGTTTACCGCCCAGGGTTACAGACGAATCAAACTGACAACTCAAGTGCTCATACACATGCACATATTTGGGGAACGGGTTGCCTCACTCTGTGCCTTACTATAGGATAATCTAGGGTTACAAGACCTCACCATACCTTACCAATACAGCAAGATGGAGATCCTTCGTGCAATTTCTGACATGGGTGAAACTGCTACATGCTGAGCCACTGGTCAGAGTGAAGGTCAATAGCTAACCACTTATACTGGGGAGAGAAATGAGGAAGGGGTGCCTGCTATCCCCAATGTAATTAACTCTGGCTCTAAAGGCTTTGGCCCTATGGGTGAGGACTGATGCATTAGTAACAGGTCTGCCATGGTAAACCATGTGGGATGAACAGATCTCGCTATTTCAGATGACATCCTTCTTTATATAGCAGAGCCGGCAACCGTAAACCCCCTACTCCAGATAGTCACAACTTTGGGCAAGAGCACAACCGGATATAGTATAAATTGGGGGAAATTCAGTGTATACTCCTTGCTGAGCTACAGGACATTCCAGTGCCCAATAACTGTGTCTCTAGAAGGCTTCCAGTATCTGGGCATTTATATAACCTGGGACCAGGAGGGGTTCTTCAAAAAGAATATTTATATAGTACTTGGTAAATTTAAGGTGGGTATGAAACACTAGCACACTTTTCCACTGTCCTTCCTTGGACGGTCAGCAATGTTAAAGATGATTGTCTTACCAAAATTCATATATGTCATTAAAAACACTCTGTATCGAAACCAAGAATATTTATTCGGGAAGGTAGAGGCTGAGGTACAGTTGCTCCTATGGGATGGACGGCCATCACAAATAGCAATTGCAAAGCTAGCCAGTGAGGGTCTACGACAAGGGAATCATCCTACCTGATATTCAAAAATACTATTGGGCCTCTCAGATGGTGTTAATACATCAATGGACTTTCCTACCACTGGACGAACCTTCTCTAAGATTTGATAGACATGATTTGTAGCCAAGAGTCTACCCAATAGTGCTCCTCAAAAGAAAAAAAAAAGGCCCGCTCTTATCACTCATAATCCACTGTGAATGTGTTGGAGAAAACGAATAGATACCTGAAATGGGGGATGATCTCAATAAAGGAAACCCCACCATGGGTTCCAAAAATGGAACACAATAGAAATTAGCAAGTCTGTGGAGATATTATGGGGGAGGAAGGAAGGACCAGTCCCACTAGTTGTGCGTAGGGAAGAATACGAGCTGACGGATACGGAAACATAAATATTTACAATTCAGACACACACTTGCAGCCCACATCCCGAAGGAAACAAAAAATAGAAGACAGCATCGAATTAGAGCACAGGATAGTATTGGAGACTCTCCCTCGGACAGCAACATCTCTAATATAAAAATAATAAAATAATAATACATAATTTACTGGACCCATTAGGGAAACCAAAAGTACAGTGGGAAAGGGATGTAGGGACACTACATGATGGAAAATGGGAAAAGGAAATAAGAGCGGGATTTGGACAGGGGCAGCTGACAATACACCATAAGTTAAATTTCACTAGTGGAACAGCAAGAGATGGCAGCCCCAGGGGATAGGGGCAGATAGACAGCGTCACACTTACGTTATGACAATGCTCCAACTGGTACCCTTTTGTAAGGGATTCAGACACTGCCTAACTAGTCTCATGGAATTCGATGAGGAGCCCAAAGCCAAACTGTTTCTATTAGATATATATGGGAGGAAGTAACCAATCAGAGACACCCGTAGATACTGTAAGGGCTGGGTCTTATGTTAGCATGATGGAACATAGCCAGACAGTGGGAGCAGCAGGCTCTCCTGCTCTACAAACCTGGGGGAAAAATTAACTGGCGTATGATGCTGGAAACGTACATATATGAAGGAAGTCTGAGAATATGGGAGAAAATATGGGTCCAGTGGAAACCTACCAGGAGACCTTGTGAGAGCTTATTTATGTACAGCAGCTTCTCTGTGGTTCATTAATAAAAATGTGTTTAAAAATGTAACTGATAAAAATGTATAACTTTTCCCCCTTTACTTTTACCAGGCACAACATTTTTAAATCAATGCCACTTCATTCAGAGGCGTCTGAATAGATGCTAAAAACAGATTTCAATGCACACATATAGAAGATTTATGGGCATTACAACAACAGGAATTATATGTCAGTGTAGGACCAAATTATGTGGCAAGTGTGACTAAATTATGAAGCCATAACAGTCAAGGTGTGCATCATATTATGTGATTAAAATCAATTCCTGTGGAAAATTCGGTAATTATTATCCTGCTGGTATGACATTTTAACAAATTGGTCTTCATACAAAATGTATGCATAGGTTTTTTAACAATCAATACTTAATGCATTTAAAATAATATTCAGATTAATATTAACTGCAAATAATTATTTATAACGTGATTTAGTGATCAGTGGTAACTAAAAATCCTCTAGTTTTTGTAGGAAATGGTAACATAGAGAAGAATCCATTGACAGAAGTTGCTCCATAATAGACGTAGTCTGATGGAGGAAATACAGCTAGTGGATTGTACTTCGTAGGTAGCATTTCCTCCAGAAAACAAAGCATAACAATTGCATATTAATAAAACTGTTATGTCTAACAAAGTAAAATAGGTACAAAATGTTTCACGATGAGAACTTATGTGTCCAGTGTTGGAGCTGAAATGTCACCCGCTTGGCTCTGGAGAGCATGCAACTCTGCCCTGAGCTTCTCATGTACTGACTCTGGATATTTTTGATTTTTGTCGTCAACACATACAACAATTGTGTGTGCATACTAAGGGCCAGCATAGGAGTTGATTGAGATCCAGAGTGGGGCTCTGTGATCTGGAGAGGCACATCATGTACAACCTTCCTTTTCTGAGCTCACTGAACTGTAGAGGACTGACAGTGGTGGCAGCAATATGATTCTACCTGCAGACGCATCTTTAACTTTTGCCTCTGCTTTGAGGTGCATAATGAGTGTATGTTCTGTATTTAAATGGTACAGCCCTGGAGTTCATTTTGGATTAGCTGTGTATGGATGGTACAAAATATGGAGGTTGAAGGGGACATCCCAGCCAGCAGTGTGAATTGCATGATTCTCCAGAGCACTTCTGAGGTCCTTTGAAGTGGACCAGATATGAGGGTGGGGAGGAGAGAAGACAGATGACTCCTTGCCCTCTCCCTTCTCCCTACTCCATTCCTCCCCAGATGTGTTATCTCCAACAGGGTATGAGATAGTTAAGAGATAAAGTATCTCCCTCATTGCTCCTTTATTTGCTGCAAGCCCCACATCTCTTTCCTGATGACAGTAGAGGACAAAGACAGCATTTGACCAGTCTGGACGGAATACACAAAAAGATAGAGTCCCCCTGAAACAGTATCAAAGCACAGCTGGTGGAATCCACAATCTCTGTCTGCAAACTGAGCATAAGTATTGGGCAGAAAGCTCCAGTCAGTGTACCATGACTACTGATTGGCCAGTGCCAGATCTCTCACACCAGCAGAGATGAGAAAGACCCCATGTTTGAAGTCGTTTGACTGACAACTCCCGTTTGCTAGGTACAGGAACCTCCAAGTTCTGCATCCTGCAGAAAGAAGCTGCTGTGAACTTCCTGAAGAAAGTTAGCGATTATTGTCATTTTTAGTCCTCTCCAGCTGCCTTCCATGGTTCTCTGCAGACCAGTTGGATGGAGAACTCACGTGTTTATGTACAGGCACATGTTTTGGGAGCAGGTTGCCTCACTCAAGGACACACTACAGAAGATCTAGGGTCACAAGGCCTCATCGTACAGCAAACCGGTGCAGATCCTTCCTGCAATCTCTGACATGGGTGAAACTGCTACTTACTGAGCCACTGACCTAAGTGAAGCTGCTGTGAACTCCCATGAAGAAAGAAGCCCATTGACTGTGGAGAGGGATACTGGAGATATCCCACTACAAAGGAAAGGATGTCTAGAAAAGAAGGTCCCGAGGAGCTTTGCTTGGAAGATCAAACACCAGCTTGCTTCAGCCAAGGGATTTGTGCCAACATTCAAAATATTTATGACCACTCGAAGGTGTCAAATGCCTTAGTGGCATCTAGAGACAACTATTGGCTCCTGCACATCTCGCATGCATGCCAGCTACCCGAAGAGGCAATGGAGCTTGAAAAGAGCACTCTTGAAGGCAGAAATCTGGACTGATCCGGGTGCACTAATGTTTTCATCGTTCTTCGTAGCTAAGTAACCAATACCTTAGCAAGCAGTTTAGCTTCACATTTAATAACGACATTGGCTGTCTATCCTGGCCCTTTCAAACATGTTTCTTTGATGGGTAGTCAATTTATTTCACATTCCCTTCTAGAACTCCGCTGGCAGGCAGTTAGGATTCGAAGACTTCCCAGCATAGAGTTTCTTTATTGCTTCCCAGATTTTATTTATGGTAATTCCTTTCATCACCGGACAGCCTGGGAAGAATAATATCCTTTAAAAACTCATCAATTACGTTTAATAAAAAATAATCATACAGAGCTATTAAAGTCAGGGAATGCTAGTGATGGTGCCCTTACTGTTCTCTAAGTAGCGAAAACCTTTTCACTGAGTGTATTACTAGTTACTAAGGGCCATATGCATGAACACATTTTCCCATAGACACAGAATGGGCAAAACTCTTTGATGCATCTGGCCCTATATTACAAGTGTACCCTGAGGATACTGACACCCCCATTATAAGCTATCGAACATTGTCATTTATATGTCCTACAGATTGATTAATTGAGTGTCATCTGGGTATAATGTAGTTGTTTGGGCTTTTTTGGCAGAATGCTCTAAAATGTTGTGGTTCAATTGAAAATAACTCGTTTACTTCCCCAGTAAGCTTCGACAAAACCTATATGACAGTAAAACACTACCAATTTATAAAGCATTCAACTTTATGGCCCAATAATGACCCAAAACATTTCACAAGACACCTGGAGAACTGACACAAGACACCCAGAGAACTACTTCGCCAACAGTACTGCAAATAAAATACTGTATGTGCATATTATGTGTACACATTAATTGCCCAAGCAAGTGCTAAGCAGCTTCCTATTGCTATTAAGTTTTCACAAACGAACAGTGACAGTTTGACTGTATTTCAGAAAAGTGATAGAACCTCTCTACAATACCAGCCAGTCTATTTTTTTGAAGCAAGAGAGGGTATCAAAAAAATATAATGGCTGAAAGGGTTTATACAGTTGGCGTAATGTGGGTGACTCCAAAGCACTGAATGCAGCAAAGGTCTGTTTAGTTGCCTCCTTGATTGGCCAAGGAAAGTGTGATTCATCTCAGAGGCCCCGGTGCCACCCTGCACAGAATAGTGTATGTGAAAGGCGAAAAGTGTTTTTAAGAGGTCACAGTTAGGAGGAAACCCCAAAAGAGGGACAAACGTTATTTGACAATCTTTTAGCTCTTGCCTGAAGTTGAAGCTTGCACTAAAGAACAACAGCAAGACACAAAACTCCTCCTGACATTAGCAAGGAGAAAAAAAAATCCACACAAACTCCAGGGGAAGAACTCCAAAAGCAATTGTGAACAAGGAGGAGTATACTCAGGAACAAAAATGGAAGCAAGGGGCAATCAACGTGTTGACGTATGCTGAACAAATGAACTGTGATGCATGCAGCACTTGGAAAAGGTCCTTTAAACATAGTGATAAGAGCACCTGACCTCATAGGAAGAACTTATCCAAATCTTGGATTGGGAATCTCTGTTAACATTACATGAGCAACCCAACATCTTGGATAAGGCTACTATATAAATCCAACCACGCCCCAATGCCGGCAATTAGTTTTGTTCACTTGTTAGTCCAAGAAACCCAAGTATTATATCCTTTTGCCAGTATGGTGTTCTGCAACTCTGCCCTGCATGCTCGGTGCTCCAGCCAGCTCCTGGAACATCCTCCCATGCGAATGCAAGCAGGGAAATACCAGAGCGACTCAGGTGGCACCTTCACCCAGCAGTGTGACCTTCATGTACCCATCATGCATCAAAGCGAGCTGCTCCTCTTTCACCTCGACTCACAGAGAGCCTCTATTGAGTTTCTGAGTTCAGTCTCAACACAATTACAATAGTGAGACTGATTTCTGGAAAACACATCATGCAAAATAAAACTGGGTTCATGAAGAGAGAGGGCAAAGGTTAATTGAGTTATTAGAAATAAGTAAGGCGGCCAATGAAAAAGCATGCTTAATAATTTGAAGTGGATAAGAAAGACTAGTCAGACAGCTGCCAGATCATCCTTTTGGGCGGAATGCTTTGGATAGCCTTTCAAGGAGAAAGCAGAGGAGGTATGCTCCAGCTTACCCGAGTACACAGGCACGCTTTAAGAGTTTGAGGGATCGAGGGTCACAGAGGTAGGATAGAACGGTACAAAACAACTAGGAAAACTTGAGGAACAGATAAGTAGTAGACATTTGAATAAGGGAGTCAATGCTGTAAAGCTTGATACCATATGGCTAATCTAAAACTAACATCAGTAAATGCAATGGTTTGCAAATGGTTTGCTACCACAAGAAAAACAGAGCATGTAAATGAAACTTTTAAAACTGTCCAACGCTGATATGATATTGTTGCAAGAGATTCACTTTAGGGTGAGAGGTGTAGTCTTAATATTATTTGGTACAGAAGCTTTGACGCTCAAATGCAAAAGCTACTGTGAGTGGTGGCTGCAATCATTAGAAAAGATAGACTCTCGGGATTCGGACAGGGGAAGTGGCTTTTATTATCTTTGGGTAAGCGTCATGAGAAGTTTATTGGTGGTTCCTACTATGACTCAAGAGTGTTACATTCTCGCCCACGGAAAGAATTAATATTGTCACTGGCAAACTATCCACTCCCAATATACATATATATTTTTTATTGGCAGTATAATCAGACATAAAGCACAGATTAACCAAATACAGGCATATTTTACACAGAGCGATGCAATTATGACATTTCTTAATCAACACTTCTTAATAACAGCTATTTCGTTAATTTTTGGATGTACCAACAGTTAATACAGGGGACTAATAGATCAGGTATAGACATTATGCAATCAAATGTGCCATGTTGTGTGAAAAAAAAGTCCTTTTACTTGTCTGGTGACGCCTCTGTAGACTCAAGAGTGTCAGTATCTGCTAATCACAACCAAGTCACAAAAGTTCCCCAAATATCCCTTGCTCTGGATGCCACAGGCATCAAATCCTAAAATGGCGCCAGGTGCTCTTGACAAAACGTGACGTCGACAATCCAATCTTTTATCAGAGGGGGGCATGCTCTACCCCACGTCATAGCTATCCTGCGCTTTGCCAATAACAATAGCATGGGTAACAATCTGCGCACCCCCACCGGGGTCCCCCTCACATATCTCAATATCCCAATCAGTGCCATAGGCTGAACAGGTATCATGAGAATATAACTCCCAATACATTTTGTTGGATATTTTAATGTTATACTTCAGGAGGAGGGTAGGGTCTGAACCGGTGTGCAAGGAGAATATAAGTGAGGTTCACGTATAATGGTACCCTTCTGGATATAATGCAAGGCACTTTTAGGAGTGTGGGCCTGCTAGATCCATACCTTGTGTCTCATAGCATTAATTAGACGCTCTTATGTTTCCAAGGTCATTCAAATTGTGACACTAGTGTAAACCAATAGCATTTAATACGTGTTCTGTGCATCATATCATTTGATTGTATCGCATTGTCATCTGAATGTATGCCTGTTCTCTCTGAAATGAAAAAAAGGTAGCAAATTCAGTAAAGCCGATTAGCTATGGTGTGGTGGATTGTCAGTGATCCCTTCGTCGATATATTCATGATTTCATTTACATTATCAGAAGATACCAATGTCAGACAATAATAGATATTTTATCTTACCACCGGAATGTTAAAATGTTCGGAAACAGAAATCATTCCACGCGTCCTATTATAGCACCGCAGATTTTTGTGAATTGCAATCTGAGTGACATAAGAGAACTTTTTTTTAATTACTCACAGGAATTCCACTCGGTGGACATATTTCAGTGTGTCTAAGAGACGTGCTAATGACTGAAAGTGCAGGACAAAAGAAATAGATCAGGTGTAGAAATAAAGATCTAGCAGAGTTACAAAAAATATTTGGTTTAGAGAGTCGTGAAAGACTACCCAGCAGAGTTGCGAAAGTAGCAATTTTTTTGTTTGGATAACAATATCATCTTTAAATCAGATAAAAATAAGAAAATGCAAGGAGAAAGTCTGCGAAATTGCCCAAATCTTCCTGAAATATTATCAAGATCATCGACAAAGTGGGATAATATAGATTAAGACTTTAAAAACAAGAAAAAATAAATGAACTGCTTAGTAAAGAAGAAATGTAGTGAGCCATTCAATCTCTCTGAATAGCTAGGACTCGGAAAGCAGGACTTTGATTGAAATAAAAAATCTTTATCTTCAGTAAAAAGATATTAGATGCTATTACTCTAGGAGATGCACCACCCCATCATTTAGAAAAGATAAACTGGTTATTTTTTGTTAAGCTAGTGAAGGGCCCACAAGTTTGTGGATAATACTATCCAAACATTTTTTTTTTATTCTGACTATAAGATTCTTCAGAAAATTCAGAAGAGGAGTTGGTAGGTGCCATAAATTGGCTTATTCTCAGGAATTAGAGCTTTCCTGCACCAACGTCTTTTGGAATCCAATATTCACTACTTATGGGAAGCGATGGATTGAGCTGTAATGACAAGGTAATGTCTGTCAATTTTTATTTTTTTGTAAACTGAGAATGCATTTAGTTTGATGAACCGGTAATATTCATAGACAGGTGTGACATAGATAAAACGTTTGGTTTAGTTTAGTAGGTTGATGTTTTTTAGTTCATGTCACATTGGAGTGCAGATGGCTTTTCATGTCAGTTTACCCAATCAGAGGACTACGTTTCTCCCACCAAGGAGCATGGCCCAGCCAATCTGATCTGGAGCAGAGGTGCCTGTTGGGACAGAAAGTTCCCTGCATGGCTCTTGCGAGCCGTGCTGTCCTGCCCTGTAGCATACCCCTGTGTTTTTGTAGTTTTTCCCTCAGTAAGCTGAACAACCATGCAATCCCACTGATTGTTCTCCGAGTTAGCTGACCTGAAACCCCAGAGCTATGTTCTGAGTCTGAGGTGGTAATCAAAATGTACCCATCTTTTCAAAGAGTGGCTAATGCACGTTCTACCTAGGCTCAGAAAGACTGGTGGTAGTGGCATGTTTATAGCATAGGGACAGGCTTTATAACCCGTACTCTCCCTAGGGAGGCGCCTACTGGTTGCCCCTGCCCTATGAAGTAGCCCAGTGCCTTTGCCAGAGAGTTCCCTGATACTCCCCTCTAGCTGCCTCAATCTGCATACTTGAAGGATGTGACTGTTTGCCTTAAGTAGATACCCACTCTCTCTCTGAACCAGCTGAAACCATCCCTGAGGCAGCTTCACTTGTTTACAGCCTCTACATGCACTCCTCCTGCAGAATTCAAGCCCTCTGGGATTGGAAGAGCTACCCTGAATTCAAAGATTGCAGACGGACTGCATGGTTAATTGTAACCATAAATACTTTCGTGCATTGACTAGTGTGTTGCTCCAGGAATTTCTCGATATCTATGTCAGAACTGCACACAAGGGAAACAGAGAACAAAGAGTTACAGGGGTCGCATTCTGCTACTTCATTTCAGGCTGGGGACAAACCCGGATCAAAGACTTGTGAGGAAATGGCGTTGTGACCATCCTGTGTTAAGAGAGACTACTACCTGAGGACAAGAAGCCAGCTGATTTGTTAGGATCTGTGGGAGCCATGTTGGGATTGCACCAGCTCTGAGGTCTCCTTCAGCTAGATGCTTAAAATCTTTTCATCACCATCTGCTCCAACAACAGGAACCCAGGGGAAGAGCTGCATCTGTTGAGGGTGAGCCTCCTTTGTCCTTGTCCCCTCTTTGTGCTCAGGAAACCAGCCTGCACCTTCCAGTTTACTCTGTATTAACTCAGCTTCATCCTTCACTGGGGATTGAGAGAGGTAACTGGAAGAGGTTGCCCTGAGTCTGGAACCATTTACAGCAACTTTCTAGTGTATGTAGTTCGAGACATATTTGCATTTGAATCCTTGGGTCACAATGCAGCTTCTTCCTTGCTAGGGTCAGTGGCAAAAGCCATTGCCCTAGTCCTATGGGAATGCCTGCCACTGGAATTTTTTTGTCTGTGACCCTTTTTCCAAGATATAAGACCTCGAACCGTCCAGTGCCTTTCCGTGGGTATTTCAGTGTGTGTTAAATAATAATCCACATTTGTAAAGCGCACAATCACCCGTAAGGGTCTCTAGGCGCTGGGGGCCGTCGGGAAGATTAAGCGAGCTATTGCCCAGAGTCACATGGTGCTGGGCTAACCTGCCGCCGGTGCTGGGGATCGAACCGTGATCTCCAGATGCCAGCGTCAGTCGCCCTGGCCGCGGCGCCACACCTCTTCCCGTGTTGAAGCATGGATGGGATTTGCGTCGTGCAATTTTTATGGTGCACACTTAAGTACAAGCTGCACTCAAGTGGATGGGCCTTTAATCCTGATAGAAGCTTAACATCGACAATTCAACAATATATCAATAACAAAGAAGCACACTAGGCCCCACAACAATGGCAAAGAGTAGTAGATTTGCATACCTTGAAGGTTTATTAGCAGATTAACAAAGTTACAAATTCTATTCCTTCAAATTAGTCAAAAATCATTGCTCATTCTATAAGTGCTTTGATCAGTATAATTCAAGTGTTTCAAAACAGAAAATAGAAAGTCCATAAGCAAATAGAGAACGTTTCTGTTTCTCCTAAAGGGAAATTCCGTTCCTAAATTAAAAAGAAATCAGAAAATTTGTGAGAGAAGTCAAGCCGAAGATGTCACAAGTAAAGCTTCTAAAAGGCAGACTTAACTAAAGAGTCAATCAGGCACATGAACATTTATTTGCTCAGAAGACTAACTCTACATGCAGGAGCAAAGTAGATGTCTGATTTCAAGAAAGAAGAAAGGGGCATCTGAATCTAATTAGCTCAGCAATAAACAATAAAATCATACATTTCTTTAGTTTGCAATTCTCCCCATGGTTTTCTGGTAAAGAAGGCCAATCAGGATCAAACTTTCCTCAATAAGAAGACTTGTCCCTTCTTCCCAGGCAATGGAAGGTTTCAGCTGCATAGCCTGCAAGATATATCTAGTAGCAGGATCATACATCTCGGTCAGCTTGTCCTCAGCACAGGTTCAGAGATTCATTATTCAGGTCTTGGTGAAAAACATGCAGATAAACAATTCTCATAGAAATTAAAAATAAATCTAACAACGTAATTACTTGAACTATTGCAGCTTGGCTCCTCAGATGAGAGACAAAGGGAAAGAACACAGCCACCAAAAGTACATTTTCATGTTAGTGTGATTAATTTAAACTGAGGCCTACATTAACTAGGGTTAACTTAACGTGACAATCTCACTTTATTTATGTGTGTATGATGTGCTGTTTAGTATATAAGTTGTGCAAAATAAAAAATAGTGAGAGCCTAACCGATTCCCCCCTTTTAGGAGAGTTATTGCACAATATATTCATAAGTCCCCAAGTGACTGCTTTTCAAAATACCAATTGTTGACTTTGGCTGTTTGCGTTGAGACTCCTCGAGGTCCCTTAATTCATCAAACTGATGACTCTGCATTTCCTCAAGGTCCACTTCTTCCCTCTTTCATTTTCTCCCATTTCCCTTTGTCACTGGCTCTCCTCCCTTACACTTTGCTCCGTTTTTACCAGTCATCAACCTAATCCCCCTCATAAAAAGAAACAACCGTATAGTTAAGATAAGCATAATCAATATAGGGTTCAATATAGTCCTTAGCAGTCCATTGCCAATGCCACTAAGCCATCCACCAACTGCCTCCCAGACATCTGTTGCTTCCAGCTCCTTCAAAACTTTAGAAATGTCAGAAATATTAGTTATAAACTTGTTAATCTCCCTACTCTTTTTACCCATATACGTGCAGCATTGCTGAACACGTACCATGCAACAGACTCTGTCCTCTTTTGCACGTAAGGTATCAAAACATGCCTGTGCTGAAGAAGCATGGCTCTAATTGCTACAAGCTCTGTATTGGTAGCGGATAATGCAAATGATGTATTGGTTTCATGCTGGCCAACTAATGAAGGTAGCTTTCTAATCTTCCGGTCACTCAAACCTACTCCTACAGAAGATATCAAAATGCCAAAGTTGTGAAACACTGCACTTAGCTCTTCCCTGAAGTACTACTCCCTTATAGTCTATCTCATCTACATGATATTTACGGAACACTAAGGCTAAATAGCAGCTGCCCACCCAGTTTGCAGGAAGCTGAAAATAAGTATTCTTCCTGCAGACATAATTAACTCCAGGAATATTATAATCCTTACCACGGAACACTTGATCTCTCAAAACTTCAAATTTCTCTCACTTTCATTCCGACCCACTATCGAAGAGTCTTTAATCTTTTCCTTTTTCCCATAAAAAGCTGTCCTTGCTGCTGCCAGTCTAAGCTCAACTTTGTGAGTATCCTGGCAATCTTTAGTTTCTCTTCTTCATTTACCCACTCACTCTTACCTTCTTTCTTTGACTTTAACTGTATTTTTGTTCTTCTGTCTTACAATTCTTCAATAAAATCCTTCTCAGGTCTTGGCAACTTACATGTCATCCTTTCATTCTGAGAACAACAATCTTTTTTGGAGATCTAAAGAAATGCCATATCCTATCCATATGCATTATAATGAGGATTAAAATGTTTGTAAAAATACCTTGAAAGACTAAATCAAAGCTACAAGACAAGAAACAAGTAAGAGGTAAGTGATGGTATGTTACTCCCTACGCTGTTGATGCAGGTAAATAGGTGCATATATAATAATCATGTGCATGCATGACCTGCAAATATTCATGCAACAGGTTAAAGATGACTTTATTAGAAAAGGTCCCTTCAGAAACATCTCTACGTAAAACTTTCATGTTAAACCTACGCTGGCCATCTAGGTGAGCTGATTTAGGCTTAGCTATTATGTAAACATGCTCAACAGCAGAATTTAAGACTACTAATAGACCAATCATAAGGATAACCAGCACAACTGCATTATGGTTAGCATCACTCTACATTTGTATGGGGATTTAGACATGGCTTCTTCAGAATTTGATCAGAAAAAACATACACAAATCAAAAAGTAAAGGCAAACCATATTTGTCATCTTCTTCTTGTCCAAATCAGCAAAATGCTGCTTAGTTTAAAGATGAGTATATATGTTCAATTTTATGGCAAGTCACGGAGGCTTCTATTATGCCTTCTTAACTTTCTTGCAGTCAAGATAAGTATCTCCATATAAATTGTTCCTTATTGCGCTATATACTTTGCATGTTTATTGGTATAATATTGTTGCTCGCATGTTATTACGTTTGTTTATTCTTCTATTGCTGCAATTGGGAGCGTTTGTGCTGGCAAACTCACCCGATAGCGAAGCAGAAGTTTTTTGCCAAAATTTGGATGACTTCAGCCAGTCATTAAACAACAAAATAACAAAAAACATTGCGAGCACAGTAATTAAACTCATGTCAAAAATGTGTTGGCCCAATCTGTGAGGGAAATCAGAAAACGTAAAACCATTTCTGTAAAATGTTTACTGTGCCCAAAGATTCTTTTTCCAAAAGGGAAAGCCAACCCTGCGCTAAACCCACTAGTGCTACTATGGTTGGTGAGGCTTCCTCACATGACGTTGAGAAGGATGTTCCACCAAGGCCTCTGACTCAGGAGGGGTTAGATAATTCCAAAGAGATTAACACCATAACTAAAATTGTTATTTCAAGTCTTCAAGACACGGGTGATGATTCCTTTTATTCAAACACAGAGGACGATGAAGATAAAGGTGATGACTCCGAGATCTGGCCCGGGTCCAAACAAAAGAAAAGAAAGGTTTTATCTCCGGAATATGATCCTTTTGCTTCCAAATTGAAACTAGATTCTGAATGAATTTCCATGTTTGATACGAAGTTTATCCACCATCCAAATTCCACTAAATGTTTCTCAGCAGAGCACGCGGGAGAGAATATTTATATTAGATTACACCTGCCTTTGGATAAGCAAACCAGAGCAAAACTTAAATCTAAATACCCTAGACCATATTTACCCCTTAATATTTATGCTAACCCAGTTTAGACCCAAATATGTTAACTTATTTTCTCTAAATTCGGGAAGGACCCCAGGCAGGGAGTCGATAAGGCTTGGTCTACATGCCAAGATAAATTGTTGGATGTAGTCGGTCCGTTATCCCGCATTTTTGACCTGGCAGAAACAGCTAGACTGGACAATTTGGCAATTGATGGCGAGGAGTTATCCATGTGGATTCAGAGAGCCTTATGTCTCTTAGGTAATGTAACACCTCCAGCACGCATGAGAGAAGGAAAGGTCTCCTCTTGAAACTGGATCCCAAGCTAGCTAATCTGGCATAATTAGATCCTTGGGACAAAGCTGACAGACTTCTGCTGGGATATTCCTTCATAAAAGAATTCAGCAAATAAGTGACCACATTTGCCTCCATACACAAGGCTCAACAATCCTTGAAGAAGGTTTTAGCCCAGCGGGTATTTGCCAGGGCCAGCACAGGAAGAAGCCGCTTTGCTGGCTGTGGCCTCAGAGGTCAATATTCCAGAGGCTTCAATAACAAGAACTCTCAAGACATCAGGCCCGAATTCTATCCCAAGAGGAACAGGGGATTCAAAAACAGAGGTCAAAGGAGAATGCATGCCGCAACCGATACTGGTAGTTACTCCTGTTCCTCTTTCAGTCGGATGTTGACTAAGATTCGTTCTTCTCAAATGGCAGTCCATCACCGCAGATCCCTGGCTGTTATTCCCCTTTCAGGGCTATTCAATAGAACTCTTTTCCTTGAACTCTTTAATTACAGATCTCTGAACCTCTGTATTTTTCACAAGACATGACTGCGTTAGTAACACAAGAGATATGTTCCGGAAGAGGGCTATTCAAGAGTTGTTCCTTCATCCAAAGGGATTTATAAGTTCTCACTTTGTGGTTCAAACGAAAAACAAAAAGATGAGATCGGTCATAAATCTCAAACAGTGCAATTAATTTGTAATATATCAACATTTCAAGATGCAAATCATCATCAAAGAGATTCTTTGTTGCAAAATGATTGGATGGTCCATCTAGATTTACATTTAACCGTTCCTATTCATCCTTCTTCCAGAAAATATCTTCAATTCCAGTGGCAGGGGAAGACCAATCTGTTTACCTCGCTCCCCTGCAGTCTCTCTTCAGCACCTTTGTGCTTCACAAAAATCATGAAACCTGTCATAGGTCTCAAGGGATCCATTTATTCATCTACCTGGACGATATCCTTCTGATGAGTTGCTGTCTGTCAACCCTTCAATCCCACCTTCAAAGTACTTGTTTTCTGTTGCAGGAGCTATCTTTTCAAATCAATACGGAAAAATCTATTCTTACTCCCTCCTGGTAGATGGAGTTCTTGGGGTTTCTAGTCAATTCAAAGTCGGCAACTCTTCATTTACCCACGGCCAAGGTCAAAGCGATCAAAGTCGAAATTTCTCACACTTTACTCACTCCTGCCATATCTGTCAGGATGCTTGCCAGGATTGTACGTCTTCTATCTTCGTCCATTCAGGCCATTTTTCCGGGGCCCTTTCATTATCGGGCTCTCTAAATACTCAAAATCTGTCATCTTCGACTGGGCCTTTCTTTTTCCGATCTAGTGCAATTGAATACATTGTCTCGCAAGGAGCTTCGATAGGTGGATAGACCGATACCTGGAATGGCAGGACATCTTTGCTTCAGCCCCATATCTTCTATTAAAATCTGACCCATACCGACAGGTTGGGGCGCCCGATGTGGACAGACCTCGACTGGAGGCTCATGGTTATTGATGGAGTCAAAACCGCACATAAATTGTTTAGAGCTGCTGGCAGGCTCCTTTGTAATCCAGAGTTTCACCGAAAAACAAAGTAAAGTGTTCCATCTTTCATCGAATGGACAGTCTTACCACAGGGCGGTATGTAACTCATCACGGCAGCACTCAGTCCAAACCTTTGGCAGATCTAGCAAAACATTTTTTTTTTCTCTCCAGTGCAATATCTCCGTTCAAGCAGAATATCTCCCAGGCTCTCTCAACACCATTGCAGACTGGCACTCATGTTTTCTTCATGATTCCAGCGACTAGTGGTTACATCCTGCCATTTTCCCGTCTCTTTACCAAAAATGGGGTCTCCGTCACACAGACCTGTTTGCATCCATATTCAACTGACATCCTCCTCACTTCGTCAGCTGGAAGCCAGATCCATTAGCGATGGCGATCAATGTCTTTTCCAGGATTGGTCCCAGAACACCAACTACGCCGTTCCTCCTTTCATTATGATCAGCAGAGTTCTGGCACAGATGCAATGTCAGGAAACCATTCTAATTTTGTTGGTCCTCTTTTGTCAATCTCAGGTTTGGTTCCTGACCCTCCTAGAGTTGTCAAGATTATCCCATGGCCCTTCCAGTCTTTCTGGATCTCCTGTTAGCCCCAACGGATCCAGGCACTCTCATGCTCAACAAAAACCTCTTACTGTTTGCATTGAAGGTAGCGGGATGGTCCAATCTCATCTAGGCATTTCGGCAGAAGTTGCAGAGTATATCAGCGAATCCTGGGCTCCAGGTATCAAACAAGCTTATAAGTCAGACTGGTCTGCCTGGACAAGGTGGTGCATGGGAAAATCTGTTGATCCCTTTTCAGCGAATTTCACCTATTTAGTCAATCTTTTGGCCCCCCTGGCAAGCGGTGGGAAAACGTATCATACAGTCAATTTGTACAGACTCGCAATCTCAGCTAATCACCCCATAATAGATCGAAAACCTGTGCGAGAGCATTGAATGGTGTGCCATCTGTTAAAAAGATTAACATTTTGTAATGCCCCTCTTCTTAAATACAGTCAATTATGGGATGTTAATTTGGTTTTACAATTGTTTACAAATTGGGCTGACAATCTTTTTCTCTCACTCAAAATGCTGTCTGATAAACTAACTATGCTGCTATGTCTCATTTCTATCAAGCGTATTTCTAATGTCAAAGCTCTAGATTTTTCTTCTAATCACTTTACTCCTACAGGGGTCCGTTTCAATATACGAAAACTCACAAAGACCAGTTTAACTTTTGTGCTTTATCCCTTTTTCCTGACCATCCTCAACTATGTATGGGCAATTCTTTGAAGGTGAATGAACAATAAACTCATATCTTAGGACGTCCTCAATTCCTTCCCAAAAAAAACATAGACAAGTTTCTTCCCCTAACCTGGCTTGTTAGGTTAGGAGGGTGATGTCCTAAGCTGGGACAGATACCTCCATTTTTGGAGCCCACTCCTCTAGGGGGCAAAGGCATCCAAAGCCTCTTGGGCGGGTTCACGTTTGGAGGACATTCTGAGATTGGTGGATTAGTTGAATGATAATAGTTGCCATACTTTTTATTCCAATCTATACATCCAGCTTATTCTGTGGTGATAAATATGCTTTAACAAAGCATAATAGGAGCCTCCGTGACTTGCCATAAAATCTAGATTTTCCCATTTTTACGAAGGAAAGTCTTAATTTTATTAAAGACATGGAGGCAAGTATTATCCTACTGCAACATTTTATTAACAATGTTTCTCGCACCCTACAATTACCAGTGCTCCAGAGTTTTTATTATCGATTTGCATTAATATCGAATTAAAAATATAGAATGGACAAAATATCGAATAGACAGAATATAGACTACAAAAATATCGAATAGAATAGCAGTAATATCGAATTCAAAATATAGAATGGACAAAATATCGAATGGACAGAATATAGACAACAAAAATATAGAATGGACAGAATATAGACAACAAAAATATCGAATTTGAGGTAAGTAAGTTAATTTCATTTTTTTAATAATATCCATTTTGGTAAAGTGATTTTTTATGTTAGTATATGTGTGAAAAGTGTATATTTATTTTATAATTTATTTTAATTAATTAATTTTATGGTATTTAATTTTTGCGTAATATAATTCTGTAGCAGGTTGTGGGTTTATAGGGGAATAGGGTGGGAAGTAATTTAATAATAATTAATTAAAAATGTTCATGTATTTATTGGTATTTATTTTGAATTAATTGTTAATTAATTGTTAATTGGTAATTAATTAAAATATAATTGTAATTAATTTTAATTGATTGATTAATTGATAATTATGTTAATTTTATTAATTCATTTTCTGTAGTGGGTTGTGGGTTTATAGGGGAATAGGGTGGGAAGTAATTTAGTTATAATTAATTAATTTTTTTAATTTATTTATTGGTATTTATTTTGAATTAATTGTTAATTAAATGTTATTTGTAATTAATTAAAATATAATTGGTGATTAATTTTAATTAATTGATTAGTTGATAATTATGTTAATTTTATTAATTTAATTTCTGTAGCGGGATGTGGGTGTATAGGGGAATAGGGTGGGAAGTAATTTAATTATAAATAATTACATTTTTTAATTTATTTATTGGTATTTATTTCGAATTAATTGTTATTTACATTTTTTTAATTGGTAATTAATTAAAATATTGGTAATTAATTTTAATAATTGATAATTATGTTCATTTTATTAATTTATTTTCTGTTGTGGGTTGTGTGTTTATAGGGGAATAGGGTGGGAAGTAATTTAATTGTAATTAATTAAATATTTTAATTTATTTATTGTTTTTTGTTGTAATTGTTAATTATTTTTAATTGTTAATTAATTAATTGTTAATTGGTAAATAATTTGTATTAATAGGTAATAATTTTTAATAATTAATTTTTATTTTTATTTTTAATTGATTATTATATTATATAAAATTGTTAATTACTTTTAATTAATTTGTAATTGGTATTCATATTTAATTTATTTTTATTTATATATGAAGTATTGTAATTTTTACCCCTACGCTATCCAACGCTTTCCCTACTGTTGCACTCTCTGGAGTTGGAATAGTAATTTTTACCCCTAGGCTATCCAACGATTTCCCTACTTTTGCACTCTTTGGAGTTGGAATAGTAATTTTTACCGTCCTGCTATCCAACGCTTTCCCTACTGTTGCACTCTCTGCAGTTGGAATAGTAATTTTTACCACTACACTATCCAACGCTTTCCCTACTGTTGCACTCTCTCGAGCGGGAATAGTAATTTTTACCCCTACGCTATCCAACGCTTTCCCTATGTTGCATTCTTTGGAGTGGGAATAGTAAATTTTACCCTGCCACTATCCAACGTTTTCCCTACTGTTGCACTCTCTGGAGTGGGAATATTAATTTTTACCCCTATGCTATCCAACGCTTTCCCTTCTGTTGCACTCTCTGGAGTGGGAATAGTAATTTTTACCCCTACGCAATCCAACGCTTTTCCTACTGTTGCACTCTCTGGAGTGGGAATAGTAATTTTTACCCCTACACAATCCAACGCTTTCCCTACTGTTGTACTCTCTGGAGCTGGAATAGTAATTTTTACCCCTACGCTATCCAACGCTTTCCCTACTGTTGCACTCTCTGGAGTGGGAATAATAATTTTTACCCCTACGCTATCCAACGCTTTCCCTACTGTTGCACTCTCTGGAGTGGGAATAGTAATTTTTACCCCTACGCTATCCAACGCTTTCCCTACTGTTGCACTCTCTGGAGTGGGAATAGTAATTTTTACCCCTACGCTATCCAACGCTTTTCCTACTGTTGCACTCTCTGGAGTGGGAATAGTAATTTTTACCCCTATGCTATCCAACGCTTTCCCTACTGTTGCACTCTCTGGAGTGGGAATAGTAATTTTTACCCCTACGCTATCCAACGCTTTCCCTACTGTTGCACTCACTGGAGTGGTAATAGTAAATTTTACCCTTTCCGCTATCCTACGGTAAAAATATTGTAAATTTTTTATTAATATTACGTTTATATATATATATATATGTATTAACAAATCAATTTGTATGTTTTTTTTACTTACATTAATTATTTATTAATTTTAAGATTATTTAAGTATTTTATGTATGTTTAAGTTAATTATATTTATGATTTCATTAATTTTTAATTAATTTAAAGCATTTTAAAAATTCGATATTTTGACTAACTATATTTTTTACATCGCTATTTTTGATTCGATATTTTTGTACTTACCTGTTTGGAGATAGGAGGTCGATATTTTGGTATTCTATATTTTTACCTCGATATTTTGGTAGGTCGATATTTTGGTATTCTATATTATGTCAGTGATCCGCTCCAAACTACATATACATGAGCTGCCTAATACAACTTCCGATGCCAGGATTCCAGTTGGTTCCTCGCCACATCATTTATGGCATTGTCTTGTTCCTTCAGAGGTTCACCCTCCTGGACCCAGAGTCCTGGACTTTACTCAGGAAACGTTTGCCCTTGTGTTGGTAGCCTTGCTGATTTTTTAAATGTTACAGTTATTCTATTACTCTGCATGACTTCTCGAATAAAAAAAGGACTATTTGCAGTCAAGATAGATGTTATAGGCAATGTTGTATCCTGGTTGGTGGTCATGTTGGACCACAATTTTGTCCCTATTGGTAGTTGTCCTTAAGCCTTTTGAGACTGGTAGTTCTTTTTTCTTGACTGCTGCTGTTGAAAAGAAAACAAGTTAAGAAGGCATAATGCTCGCCTCTGTGTCTTTAATACAATTAAGACTTTCCTTCATAACCTAAATAAGCTTCTTCTGAAAATGACAACCTACTCTTCTATGGGAGCCTGGGTTCTAAGATTTTTCAAAAGTCTCAGTAAAGTTTATGCCCATTTGTAAATGTTCATTTGATCTAGCCAGTCAAAAATAAGCCAGCCTTCACTTTGGTACCCTACTCATGGAGGCTTTTCAAGCACTTTCATGTGTTCTCAAGTCAGGCCCACGTTCAGCAAAGTATGTCCATTCAGGAGCTGAGTACATTCGATTAGGCAGATGTTTGCTGTTTGATCTTTTAATTTCTGGCTGTTCATCTTCACTGTCACTTTGCTCATTTGTCTCTTTTTCTACGTTGACTGTCTATGTGATGTGTTCCTTTGACACAACAGCTTTCAGTCTTTCTTGATTTTTCTCTTGTGGATGTTGAGGCCAAGTTGTGCTGATGTGGATGTCACTTTGTCGGTCTTCTCTTGCATCTGCATATGGGTATGGGAGAGTAGGACCAGGTCATGTGCAGAGTCCAGGTCATCGAGCTGTATCCAAGGTGTCCTTGGATCCCATTTCTTCTCCGGGCTTTGGATGTCCTCATGATACAGTCTTTAGTCAGCAGGAAGAGTGAAGGTGAGAGCAAAGAACCCTGGCAGACTCCGTTCCTTACTTCAAAGACTTCTGTGAGTCGCCCTCCATGGACTATCTTGCTGGTTATTCCCTCGTAAGAGTTCCTGAAGACTGTTACAAGTTTATCTGGCACACCGTAGTGGCCTAGGTGTGTTCCAAAGGGTCTTTCTGTTCACACTGTTGAATGCCTTATTATAGTCGATGAAGTTGACATGGAGGGGGAGTTTCATTCCATCGACTGCTCAATGATTATGCATATTTGCAGAAGCCAGCTTGTTAGCCCTGCAACTGAGTGTCGACTTGTTCCTTCAGGCTGTTCAGAATGACTCAGTTGACTTTATCTGGGGTTGAAAGAAGAGTAATCCCTCTTTATTTCATGCAATTACACAGGTCACCTTGATCATATTGATCTTCCTCTGTCTCAATTCCAAATCATCACTGCAATACTTTACATACAGCACAATTTCGTCCACAAGCTTCAACAGCCAACAGATCACATTCGGCTGAATATGCGAGCTAATCTCCGGTGCAAACCAAGAACGAACTGAGACACAAAATTACTGAGATTTCCTCTCTCTTGATTTTCAACACTGTTATGCTGTCTGAAGACCTGCATTAGCCTTTCATTATAGGCATACACAGACTCCTTAGACTCTTGAGTAGTCCTTGATGTTTTCAACCAATCCATCTCCTAAAGCAGAACCTTGATCTTCAAAAAGTAATCACTTTATTATACGTGTCCATGACAACAGGGGAAGGGGTATTTGTTTGAGCAACTTTTGGTAGTTCATCAGTCTACCACTACACTGATACCTTGTACTCTGCCCATATGTCACTAGGGGTGATGATATCAAAGAAAGTATTCGAATCTTCCCAAAGCTCTAAAACCACTCAACCTGTGTGTACCAAAGGTCAGAATTTTCTCTAAGGTTTAGAAATTGATGGACCTTACTATCCAGGCAATAATGTTTGGTGAACATGTGCAGTGATGCCCTTGTTGCTGCCTGACAGATGTCCCAGAGAGAATGCCACACGCTAACACAGTGGTCGCAGCCATGGCTCTGGTAGAGTGAGCCTGCAATCCCTTGGAGGACTGTTTCTTGACCAATGCGTAGCAGATCTTAATACACAGGACAATCCATCATGAGACTGGTTTCTTCTGTACAGCTTGTCCTTTTTTTGCTCCCACATATCCCACAAAGAGTTGATCGTCCACCCAGAACTCTCTTGTGCGGTTATGGTAGAACGACAACGCTCTTTTTGGGTCCAGGCGGTACAGTATCTCCTCTTCTTTGGAGGGATGAGGATGAGCAAAGAAAGTAGGCAGGGTGATGTTCTGGCCTACATAGAATGGATGAAAACCAGAGAGGGGGAGGATGGATCACTTGTCCTGTATACCAGGCTCTTTGTTCGTCTGGGAAACTTCGTAAAAACCCTCATATACGTGCACAGGTGCGGGCGGTATATCTTGATTCTATTACAGGACCGGATTCTTCAAATTATGCTTCTCTTTCTTTTACTGTAAACTCACAGCAGCCAATAAACGTACAGTTTCATAAAAATAAACCACATTAACCATGATGCTAGGCCTAAGCCACGCCTCCTTAGCCCTACAAGAGCCCTGGTAACAGTCCCAGCTTCCTCTTTCTTTGCTGCTCACACAGCAAGAGATAAGTGCTCTGCTCCTTTCTCTATGAATGACATTTTGCGCTTAAAGTTTCATGTATTGAATTGATATTGCTGATATTGCTAATGATAGCGCTTATAGCGCATGCTTCGTGGTGATTTTGACTGTTTGTTATATTTGCCAAATTGGGTTATTTTCAGATCGCGGGTACTCCCGCGCTTTATTTTCATGTTCTTGAGCGTCCACTAGCAGCGGCTTTCTGTAGAGCGCTCTACGCTCGTGATCGGAGCTCCGCTCCGGGCTTATGCTCTTAGCGTCACGGCGCTCCCAGTACCGGGCCGCGCTGCGGTCTATTTGCTTTCCTCGGCCGGCTTGGGGCTGCGCGTGGGCTTCCCTAATCGGCCTAGCGCCTTTTGGAGCAGCATACCACCCGGCAATAACGCGTGTAGCGTGACGCGCGCCCGTTGGGCTACCTTTTGGTAGGATCTGGGCGCGTGTTGGGCTACACACGTTTTTCTGCAGATATTGCCCGCATTTCACACCGCGTTCGCACGAATAGGCTGGTGGAGAGTGACACCTAACTGGTTGCCCTAATAGTTGCCTTCAGGGAGTGAGCACACGCTCCATATACTTGTTTATTGGCTCCTACGCCCTTGGGGCTGCAATAACTTTGACTACAGCACTGCTGTGGGGCTCTGGTACTGGGAAACTACTTGTGTTTGTGTGCTGTGGAGCTGACCCCCCCCCCCCTTACTCCCCTTGTGCCTTACTCTGGTGACTTTTGGAATCTACTTGCCCCACTGTGTGTTAATTATGGAGGAGTGGGTGCATTTTGATGAGGAGGCAGGGGAAGAAGTTTATGAAGAGCAGCCTGCTGCTGCTGTGGAAGACATGATTGTGGAGGCTCTGGATGCTTCTGTCCAGGCCTCAGTCAATAAGGCAGTAGAGAGCACAGTGCCTTCTACTGTGCAACAAGCATTGGCGGCTGCGCTCAAACCAATCACCAAGCAGCTGGAGAATTTCGCGAAACGCCATGGCTTTACCAAAGATAAATCGGTTAAAAAGGCTCCACCAGCCACTAACGAAGGCAACACTGACCAATGGCCACACACTGACGTGTTAGGTTCCCTTCCGGCGCCATCAGGGCAGGATCATGGCTACTCTACCGGTGGCAAAGCTATGAACAAACAAAACTATGTGGACACAGACACTACTACCACCACAGGTACCGACACCACAGATACGGACGAGGAACCACCCCCGAAGAAGAAGGCGAAGAAATGCACCTCTTCGGCCTCAGTCCCTCCTCCTAATACCCCCTTTACATTCAACCCTAGCGAGATCGTTCACCCTAGATCTTCGGATTGGGTCCCGGCCACGGCGGTGGCGGAGTACTTACAGGAAAACATTAGAAAGGGGTTTGATAAAGAGGTCCGTAACCGCCTGAGATCTGAATGCCCTCGACCCGAGCTCACCCATAAGGTGGCGGAGACTCCCGAGATAGACGTTAGTCTGTTAACTTTTTGAAAAAATTTGCAAAGGATCCTAAGAAAGGAATCGACCGCGCCTGGCGCGGTTGCCAAGATAAGATGCTGGACGTGGTAGGTCCATTGGCAAAGATCCTCGAGATGGCGCTACAAGCCAAGGAATCCAACGTGCCAGTTGACCCAGATATCCTAGCTGGTTGGACCCAGCATGCCATCTGTTTGTTAGGCGATTCAGAAAAGGGGGTGGTGATGAAAACGGTGTTGGATCTAGCCCTGATCTCTTGACTGGGTGAGAGTATTCTGCTTAATTCAGAGACTCTGTCCATCACCACCACTTGTTGTAAATATCTGTTTGTTAGGCAACGCTAATTGCGCACTGTCCACGGAACGGCGCAAGTCACTGTTAATGAGAATGGACTCTAATTTAACGGAGTTGGCAGCGGCAGAACCAGGACCCTTGGCCGAGGGCAACCTGTTTGGGGATTGCTTCGTGAAGGATGTCTCCAAGTACGTGGGGACCTTCACTTCGCTAGATAAGGCTCAGACCGGAATCAAGCGTGTGTTTCACCAACAAATTTTTAACAGGGCCGGACGAGGTCGGGGACGCTCGCCAGGCCACTTCGCCAACCAAGGTCCCCCCAGAGGTGATTTCGGTAGAGGTCAAGGTGACTGGGATTCGACCAGAGGTGGTACGTTCTACCCCACACGAGGCCGATTCAACAAAGGCAGATTCCAAGGAGGTGGCAACAGAGCAGGTTTCCACTCCCAGAATTCAACAGGTGAGTGCAATCGATTGTTTTCCGATTCCATTGGGGGGTCGCACAAGACATTTCATTCACAACTGGAGTCTTCTGACCCAGGATTCGTGCAGACTGTTCAAGGGTTTCAGCTAGAGTTTTACGAGACTCCCAGACAAAGGGCCAGTCCGAGAACTCTCCATTTTTCCCAACAAGAGAGGCTTTTTATAGACAGCGAGGTAAAAGAATTGCTTCACAAACACGCTATAGCGGTGTGCGATTACAATCCACACGCGTTTTGGAGCAATATCTTTCTAGTTCAGAAGAAGGGAGGAGGTCACAGACTTGTGTTAAATTCGAGGGACTTCAATTACTTCCTGGTGTACAACCATTTCAAGATGGAGGGCATCCATCTGTTGGCAGATCTACTGCGGCAACGCGACTGGATGGTCCGTTTGGACCTGAAAGACGCCTATCTGTCTATTCCCATCTATTCACCTCATCGCCGATTCCTCCAATTTCAGTGGAACAGACGATGGTTCGAATAGTCGGCCCTTCCTTTCGGGCTTTCCTCGGCTCCTTGGTGCTTCACCAAGGTGATGAAGCCGGTGGTCGCTCACCTTCGAGAACAGGGTATATGGTTGATAATCTACCTGGACGACATCCTGATCATGGCTCAGAACCCGGATCTGATGTCGCAACATCTGCAAATGACCATTTCATTACTTCAGAATCTGGGGTTCGTAATCAACCAAACCAAATCGGCTCTGATTCCGTCGCAATCGACTGACTTCCTGGGTTTTGTGATCAGGTCACAAGCGGCGCAGTTGAGTCTTCCGAAGTCGAAACTAAAAGACATAAGGAAGGAGATTCTATCTCTTCTCAACAAACAGATGGTTTTGCTCAGGACGGTCGCCAGAGTAGTGGGTTTATTGGCGTTGTCCGTTCAAGCGATATTTCCAGGGCCCCTTCACTACAGGGCGCTACAGAGATTGAAAATCCAGCACCTTCAAAGAGGGCTGGCTTACTCAGACCTGGCTCCCCTATCACTGGAGGTGAGAGACGAGATGCAATGGTGGTTGAACCACGTGGAGGCGTGGAACGGCAGGGCCATTTTCGGTTCGCTGCCCGAAGTGGTTATGGAATCCGACGCCAGCCGTTGGGGCTGGGGGGTGCGCTGTGGCGCAGTTTCAACAGGAGGAAGATGGTCTCCTCAAGAGCTGGAGTTACACATAAATTGCCTGGAACTCCTAGCAGGATCCTTCGCGATCAAGACCCTCTCCCTGCAGCAGACATCGTGTTGCATTCTTCTCAGAATGGACAACGTCTCTGCGGTACGACACATAAACAAACTGGGGGGGACGAGATCGTCCATGTTGGTACAGATAGCCAAGGATTTTTGGCATTATTGCCTCAACCGTCAGATCACTGTTATAGCGGAATACATACCGGGACAGTCCAATGTGGTAGCGGACTGGAACTCGAGACACCTGCGGGATTACAGCGATTGGCAGCTGCATCCCAAAATGTTTCAATGGCTGCAGGACCTTTGGGGTCCTTGTCAGATCGATCTGTTCGCATCCAGGCTGAACAGCCATCTGCCCAAGTTCTTCAGCTGGAGGCCGGACCCAGCGGCGGCGGCGACGGATGTTTTTCTGCAGGACTGGTCGGGGGTAGTGAACTATGCGTTTCCCCCCTTTCTTCTCATTCCATGAGTAGCATCGTACATTCTCAAGCAGAAAGCGGAGGTGGTCCTGGTGACACCTCTGTGGAGGTCGCAATCTTGGTTCCCGACGCTGTTGGGGATGTGCTGCGACCTTCCCAGGATGTTGCCCTGGTCGGAATCCCTTCTTCTGGGACCTCTACGGGAACAACATCCATTGATCCTGTCTCAGCGCCTAGCGTTGATGGCATGGAGGCTTTCAGGCAACAGTGGAATTTGCCTGGAGTTTCAGGAACGGCTAATGACTTCATCAAACAGGCTTGGGCCCCTTCCACGAGAAAAAGGTATTCTTCTGCCTGGAAGGGATGGTTATGTTGGTGCGTGGAACGGGACTTGGATCCCGTGGGGGCAAGCCTTTCACATGTCGTGAATTTTTTGTCGGAAAAGTCAGCTAGCGGCTTAGTCTATCAATCAGTGAATAACTTCCGATCGGCTATTTCCGCGGGACACGCCCACATTGATGGGAAGCCAGTGGGAGTGCATCCTTTCGTGTGCAAAATCGAGTAGCAAACCCTCCCAGGCCCAAATATTCGGGACTGTGGGATGTTTCTTTAGTGATCAAACTTCTGGATAGTTGGCCCTCTAATGACTTGCTTTCTAGGAAGCAGTTATCAGCTAAACTGGCTATGCTACTATGTTTGTCAGCATGCAGGAGATCTTCGGATGTACATGCACTGGATATTACAGGTAGAGTATTTACTCCGGAGGGAGTTTCCGTTACTATTACAGGTCGCACAAAAACTATGTCTAGACAGATTGATTATAATACCTTTCATAGTAATGCCAAACTTTGTGTTGTCCAATGCTCGAAAGCCTACGAGGAGTGTACTCGTTCTTTGAGACCGACTGGGGTTACCCAGCTTTTGATCGCTGTGCAAAAGCCGTTTAAACCTGTGTCCTCGGCCACTATTGCGAGGTGGCTTAAGTTTATCATGAAAGAGGCTGGTGTTGATGTTCAACTGTTTGGGGCGCACTCAGTGAGGGGTGCTATGGCTTCAAAGTCATATTTGTTGGGAGCTAATATTCATAAAAATTATGCATTGTGCTGATTGGTCGTCTGAGTCGACATTTAAACAGTTCTACTATAAGCCGGTGGGAGACATTACATCTGTTGTTTTTGATTCAGCGTTAAACTAGCATAATCTGAAGCCTCCGGTCCTGTAATAAAATCAAAAATTAGCTAGCATTCGCGCCAAGAATTTTCAATTCTATTAAGGACACGGAGGCGAGGATTATCCCACCCGGCTATGTCATGATATGATCAAGCTTACCCACCCGTTATCATATGTTTGATACTGGTTTTATACAGAAGTTATGGGTTGTTTATATTTCTTTCTAGGTAATGACAAGAAAAAGGATTGAAGATTCTTCTGCTGAAGACTAAGCTGGAATGATGTTCCCTGTTATCCCATGTTGGAGATTATTCCGAAGTTGGAAAGAGATTTCCGTGTTATTCCATGTTGGAGAATATATAAGACTTTTGGATATCGGACTTATGCTGCATGTTCGTGCAAAGAAAGAGGAAGCTGGGACTGTTACCAGGGCTCTTGTAGGGCTAAGGAGGCGTGGCTTAGGCCGAGCATCATGGTTAATGTGGTTTATTTTTAAGAAACTGTACGTTTATTGGCTGCTGTGAGTTTACAGTAAAAGAAAGAGAAGCATAATCCTCGCCTCCGTGTCCTTAATAGAATTGGAAATTCTTGGCGCGAATGCTAGCTAATTTTTGATTCTCCGCCTATATGTACTGTAGCAGCATCATCATCAGGTCTTTATCTTTGTGAGTATGCTGTGCCTCCACCTGGAGGAAGACCAACTGGCTTGCCAGTAGTTTCCAGAGATGAAAATAATTTCAGGGGGGTGTTTGTGTGCTCTGGTGAAGTGAGTTTAAAAGTCCCTACATCACTTGAAAGTAAATATTTAATGGAAAAAAAAAACGGTGATGTGGGTAATTAAAAGTGGGGTCGTGCGTTTGTGGATCAAGTTACTAACCCACCACACTGGTGTTGGTCAACATGTTTCAGCCTCGTGCTGACTTCTAGAGGCTTTCTTCAGGACCGGAAAATGTGTCAAGGTGCGCCTTTTGGCTCCTGTTACAGTGGCCAACCTACCACTTGTGCGCTGAAAGGTCAGACCAATCGTATGTGTACCTATGGATAGGGAGAAAAATACATTTTGGTACTATTTCCCCAAAGTGACCCATATTCGCTCACTTTAGCATATGGACTGCTAGTAGAATTAAAGTAAACTCAAGTTGCCAAATTTGGTTTGAGTTGTTGCTTGCATATCAGGTGAATACACAACAGTTAGACTGGATAAAAAGAGTTAAAAGTAGTGCTTCAGGTAGCCAGGGAATAACAGTGGAAGAAAATGCTTACTTTAAATAGTAAATATGTCCTATCAGATCTATAGGTGTCAGGAAATGGTAAGGTACTAGCGTGTAAAGGCTAGAGTAATGTTGTTTCAATGTGTCTGTAACAGGTACGAGCACAATGACGAAAAAAACATGCTTGAACTAAGACTAAGGACATATTCACTATTTAAAGTAAGCATCTTCAAGTACTAAAATGAAATACTTGGTTGTCTCATTTGGAGTTCAATAATACTGTGGACACAGGACCCCACTGGTAGAAGGCTCCAGATGTTGTTACTAGAGCAAAGTAACTTCTAACTGACCTGGGACCACAGAAAACAGGTCTCACGTCCAGTTGTAACAACAATGTGTTCATCTGGCACAGAACAGAAGCACAACACATACCCGGTGCAAGCCTTATTTCTTATTTTCACCGGCCAGTTTTTGCATCCGATACTAGGGTGTCACCAAATGTAGTCGGCTGTGGATTCCTGTAGCTATTCTATTAGTCTGAGTCTTCTGGGTGTCGATGGACTGCATGACCTCTGTGTGTGTGTGTGTCGGGGGGGGGGGGGGGGGGTTTGCTGCTGCTTGGCTCTGCAGTATACAGTCACAGATGGGACCCAGTGAGGGCCAAGTGACTTGGGTGTGATCGGACAAAGAAGTCTTGTTATTTAATCATTTTAAAGAAGAAAATGCATCTTAGGGAAGAATTTTAGGGTGCATTATGAGCATCTGGGGAGGGTGAGGGCGAAATGAAGGAAACAGGGAGAAAGGCAAAACAGTGTGTTGGGAGAATGGAAAGAAAATAAGGGAGGGAGGAAGAAAGAGGGTGAGGGGATAAATGGATAGAGGTAAGGGAATAAGAAAGAACGGGAGGGTAAATGGGGGACAGAAGGGAGGAAATAAGGGATAAAGGAAAGAAAGAAAAAGTAGATGAAAAAATGAGAAATTACGGGGTGAAGGGGAGTGTGACCAGGTAGTAAAAGGGCGGGAGGGAAGAACGACGGGTGGATTCAAGGACGGAACAAAGAAGGAAGAAAGGAAGGAAGGGGAGCTTGAGAGGAGGAGGGAAAAGAAAAGGCAGGAGGAAAGGGGTGAGAACGGAGCGAAGGAAGAAAGACAGTGATAGCAGGAGATAAGACAAGGACTGCCCTTTCATGTGACTGGACGAGGGCGTGAAATGAACTCAATTACACTAACCGATCGACAGATATGTACATAGAAGTTAGCCGACAGAAAAAGAGGTTATCACGGTCTCCAAAATCTAAAGCTTATAAATAAGAAACCCACCTTAAGGCTGCCCAGGTCCGTTACTTTGTCTATAACGTTTCCCAAGTTAATACCGTGAAATGTCCGCAGTGGTGGCAGGGGGTCACCTCCGCAATAGAAACGGACAACAGACTCAAATCCCTTAGCAAGGCACAAACGCTAAGGTGCCGCCCTTTCCTTTCGATGGCAGGTGCATTGCCTCTCCAAGACACACACCACCCACTGATGTACCACGCTTAAAACTGATTTCTGTGGTGTCAAATTCGTTTTGAGGTAATTGCACGCCGATTTAGAAATTCCATTTCTACAGATGCATGCGTGTATGTTTTCAAATGTTAATTCAAAAGCAGCCTTTGTAATTAGTTGACTAATAATTAGCGAGTATGGACCACGGCTATGTAGTGTTGAATAGTTAAGACTGGAGCGTGCCCCATCTCCGATGTTTTGCTTATTTTAAAACATTCGTTCCATGTCAGAAAGGGCTCTCCTAATAAAAGGGGTGCTCCCGTTTAACATCTTCCAGAGACGAGGTTTCTAAGCGCACGATCTGAGGCTTTGTGCACCAGAATTGCAGCTTAGAATGGGTTAGCGCTTCGAGACAACTGGAAAGTAGTAGCAGCGCTTTATAACAACCCCCAAAAATGTTATCAATGAATGTAGTGCAAAATAAAAGGCAACAATCACTGTGTTAATTTGTATTCTCTCGTTTTAGCGCGTGTGAAATACTAGATTTGTAATCACCGATGTGATCCCCGCTGCCTGTACAAGTCAAGAAAGACCACACTATGAACATTATATCTTTTCAGTATAGAAAGCGGCTCACATCCTATTATTTCCACAATGGGTTTAACGATCATTTGAAGCAAAAAATCACAGAGAACCTACCGTCACATATTACAAGATCGCACTTAATTTGTACATAATCGGGGAGCGTGTTGTCTCTTGTCACTTGGGTCTTTCACGCTGAGGCGCATTTTGTGAACTCCATTTTATTTCGGTTCCTTGTGAAATAGGTCTTTTCAGGGTTCACTTTTGGGAGATCATGACATCACAGCATTTATTTCGTGCTGGCTGTCCGTTTATGGGAAGGCGTTAATTTCAGCTTAAGTCACTAAAATATAAATGCGGCGAAGTGTTATTTCTGGGTGAAATTTTGTAACGAAACTGAATAAAACTGGTGTTTACGAAAGTCGCTCAAAGTGCGCGTGAGGAGCGGCAACGACTGAACTATCTCTCCCCCCAGAGCCCCTCCCATCCCCATTCTTTCGGTACAGCCTTTTTCCTTCCACTTTTCGGGCAATTGTTAGTGCAAGGGGCATTAAACAGTCTCCGTTTGAAGTGTAAGAAACTTGTAACTCTTTCCTGTTCTCCGCCCGCTCCCTGCAGATACGGTCCGGTAATCTTTGCGCCAGATCTGCGCCAGCATTACCGTCCGCTGTTCTCGCGACGTTTATCGGACAGTTCCGTACTTTCTTTCGCTTGGATCTTCTTTCTGTTCCGCACTTTCTTTCGTTTGGAACTCCAGGCCTGCCTCCCGCAGTCCCCCTTTCACCCGCTTCAATACACCGCGGGGCAGATTTACAGGCCCCTTGCGACACTTTCGTGTCACTTTTAACATGGAAAAAGGGACGCAAAAATGGCGCAAGGGGCTTGTAAATCTGCCCCCGCGTTTCTCTACAGCGCTTCTGAAAAAGTGATGTCTGATTCGGATCTTACTTGAAAACAAGATACCGAAAGAAAGCCCCAAAGCCCTCCTCCAGAGCCCAACATCTCCTAGAAGACGGGTCCTTCTACCGGTTGTCTCTCCAGTGACGTAGGGGTTCTGAAGGGTAAAGGTGACACTGCGGGTATTTCAAGCCCCCGAAGGTGTGGTGGCCGAGCCCGGAGCACGCTCATGACGGAATTCGTGGTGAGAATTAGACATAGCTCTCAATAGTGCAGAAAGTGCAGCGGCACCGGGGCCAAATATGGCTACATGTTTCTACCTCAGCGGGGTTGGAGTGGTGGTGGTGGTGTTGGGGGGCATTGACATTTTTTAGTTCTGCCTTGAAAGGTCAGCTGTCGGTTACCTATCCTTTGTTACTTATTCTTTAAAATATTAAGTCTGGGCTTTGGCTCATCGCAGAGTAGGAACTCTCACCACATGTGATTGGCTGATGAGTGTATCATTCTACCATCTCTAGACTGTGCTTCTTTTCGACTGCACAAAGGATTATTGTGCACCTGAAAGGTGCCCTGTATCGCCACATTCAATGCTTTAACCCTTATATTCTTTCTTTACAGACAGTATATACATCCATCTACGTATTCACCTTGCATTGGCAAAGCCAGCAGGCCTGGCTTGAACATGGTAAACAGCATGCATGCATGGAGCGCATCCACACATCTCTTGCGAATGTTTGCATGCGTGGGCACTCTACAGCCAGTCCTATTGGCTTTGCCAATATTGGTTTTCTTTGCATGGGGTCTCATGACAACCTTGCCACACCACTGGTGGTGATGCAGTGCTGGAGACAGTATGAGTCACAGGATTGAGACTGAGCTCGCGACAGTGCAGCGGTGGGCGAGAGAAGCGTCGAGGATGACAAGGCAGTAAGACAGCAGTAGTGGTTAGAGCCAGAGTCGCAGTGGAAGCTACACTGCTAGTGATAGTGCCTACATCTACGCTTGCTTTTGACAATGATAACGGTAATAATGTTGATCGAAGTGTTGACAGTATGGTGGAGAGCAGTGACAGAGGCCAGTGACAGGGATAATGACAGTACAAAAGGTTAAAGCAGGGCTGTAATCAGGGCCGGACTGGCTGTAGCGGGCACTGGGCATTTCCCCGGTGGGCCGCTAGGGTGGTGGCCGGTTTTGGGCTTCTAGTAGGCCGTTTTTGTTACCGGGAGCTGGCAATATTGGCCCTCTGTGACATAATCAGCCCAAACCGGACCAAGCAAACAGCTCGGCCACACACCCCCTGCCCCTCTGGGGGTGACCGAGCAGTATGCCAGGGCCCGTTTCGGTTCCCAGTCCGGCCCTGGCTATAATGAATGCCAACCCTTTAGTGTACCCCCATTCAGCCCAAGGCCAGCAGGGCTCTAGCGTCAGCAGGTTTGGATCGGGCAGACTATAGTTTCCATTCATCTCGGATTGGCGCAGCGAACGCTGCAGCAAGTATGGGATTGGCTGGACAGGCAGTACAAAGAAGAGGTAGATGGAAGTCTGATTGCTACAAGTGCTATGTGGGATTGAACATGTTGTGAATGTGCCGTTGCTTCTTGTGTGATTTCCCTATTCCTTACCATAATCTCCTGTCAATACAGGTGGAGGAGATGCTAAAGCGATGCAGCCGCTGGATACTTCATTGTCCCCAGTCTACGCTGGAGCAAGAGGCATTACAGATGTGCTGGTTTTAGGACACTCCTATGTGAGGTCCACAAATAATTTTTATTCTACGGGTGACCGCATCACAAGCAAAGAAAGACGGATGTCATCTGACTTTCTGTGGACAAGGGGGGCTGCACTTTGCCCATTGGAGAACTGCATTGAACAAAATGTTGCCCCGGAGGCTTGCGCTTCCAGGGGTGATAATTGTGCATCAGGGAGGCAATAATTTGACGGAGCAAGGTCGGAAAGGCTTGTTTGAGTTGATTGTCTCTGAAATGTGTTGACTCTCAAAGAAGTACCCGGAAGCCATAATTGAAGGGTCCAATATTTTCCTGAGGTTGAGTTGAAGAGGTGGTAACTTGGTCAGAGCTATAAGTGAGTCAGTGAAATGGTTGAACTAAAAGAAGGGTAAGTTGTTCAGGACAGCTCTTTTGTTAGCCATACGTCATGGGTGTATCAAGGGTGAGCGTTTTTTTATTACAAGATGGAGTGCACCTGTCAAAAGAAGGTAATGCAATGTTTCTTGAAAATCTGCTGGCCTCGCTAGGCTAACGTGCACTGTGCGTTGGAGTGGGCAGATAGTCGGTAAACTATGCTGGCCTGTGGAGGGTGAAGTCAAGATTGGGGGGGACACTTCGAGTCCCTTACGGCATCCTTTTCATATCAAATTCAACTTCAGTGTCTCTGGATCCTCCAAGGAGTGCTGTCAACAGATCAAAAGGAGCCTGCAGGGGCGCAGTGGTCCTGGGCGATCGCTGACAAGCAGTCCTTACCTATCAACCACCCGCGCAGGCACATTCTGTCACAACCTAGAACTGGCCCTTGTGGGACAAGGAACCTGGGTGTAGGGGGTGCCCGCGGTAGGTATCCTAACAGCAACCGGTCAAACCTGCACAAGAACGTCGGAAGTGGGAGAGCTCACAGTATGGAAGAGGGAAGGTGGGACCTTCCCATATGGACGGCCCCCATCCTTTGGGACGGAGGAGTTGGAAAAGGAAGGAGCACAGAGCCAGTCTTGATCTAACTTAGAACAGTTATGGAGTTCTTTGTTGGTTGCACAGGAACAGACTAGTTATAGTTAGGTGAGTCCCATGTACTAGAGTCTCTGTTAAGGCTAGGTCTCACTTGTAAAAAAGATGTAAATAATGTGGTTACTGTGCAAAATGTTATGAAAATGTTTTTTGTGTGAAAAATAATAAATACGGCCAGCGGTCTTACGAACCTAACCCAAAGAAAATAAGAATTGGGCTCATGACAATGATTTTGACATTGATGTTGGCTAGGTAATGGTAAGTACTCATGGGACATCGGCGACTCCGTGGCCATATAACAGAGGTTCTCCCCCTCAGGATAGCCGACAATATGATGGGGAGTCTAGGGCCATGCATGAGACTGGGGAGTGTTCGCCCTGGGTCCCAATGTTAGGGTTAGCAATGATTGGGTCAGGTGGGGTGCTGACTCGGAAGCCTTAAAGTTCTTCCGGTGTAGCGTGGCCCAAATCCCGTCCCTATTTAAAGGGCAGTACGGCAGTGAGCAGGTTAATTGGTTCCTGCTCACTGCTGAGGAGGACGTGGTTGCTTCTCTCCCCCTGAAGTTCACCTCACAAATCAATCACACGCTGCTGGTTGGCCCCCTGCCATCTCCTTGCCCTGCCCAAGAGCTGCATGGGCTAGAGAGTTTTCCCCACCAACCTTCCCTATCTCAGGGTGCCCAAAGGGGTGCTTGAGGTAGCATGGGCTGGGCAGTGGCGGCCAGCACGGCTCATGGGTGGAGAGGCTGGTAGGGGGGCAGCTGGGGGAAAGAGGGCGTGGGGCACAATGTAAAATAAAAGAAATACACTTACCTTGTCGCCGGGTCCCGCATCTCCACTCCTGCTCTCTTCCGTCTTGGACTCCAGGAAACAGCCAGGCTTTGTGATTGGTAAGCACCCAGGCTACCCTGACCAATCACAATGCTGAAATGCAGCGTTGTGATTGGTCTGAGCGCAGTGGTTCAGCGCTCATCCAGGGACTGGGAGCCTGTTCTCCATGCAGGTTGTAAAGCAACCTGCATGGAGAACAGGGAAGGTGCCCCTGACAGGAATAAGGCAAGTCGAATTTCTGTATGTTATTTCCAAAAACTCATGATTTCATTCTTTTTCCACCCCCATAATTATCAGAACCCCAGTAATGGTAATTCCACGGCAAATGAATTACAGGAATTCTTATGGGCCACTTGTAAGAAAGGCCAGATGTGTCTATCAAATGATTCGTGCCTTGGTGATGGGAGGGCTTACTGCTTAATACCCACACTATTTAAGCTGCTGCGATTCAGTCGATTGAACTTCCATAAGGAAGAAAAGGCAAGGAACTGCTTATTTTTTTCCATTTGTATATATGGGTGGGTTTGGCCCTAAGCTTGTCATGGGAAGTTAAAAGTAGACTTTCCCATTATTGTACAATCATCAATCCCATCATAAATGTGGATGGGAGAAATTGCATAATTTTTTCCATGCTTCACGCAGACTAACAGGATTTATGTGAATTTTTCACGTGGGCGGGCTATTGTGAATACAGTTTCTAAAATCATAGAGTGAACGTTGTTAGCACAGCACATTCGGCTGCTGTAAACGTCCAGCTTCACAGTTCCTGTGAGACATTTTCTTCTCAAACCAAGTCTCACAAAGGAGGAATTTAAGACCTAATTCTAGAACCCACAGTGACATTCTGTACATCTCAGTTTCATTTCTGCCTCCACCTACACACCCACAGTGTTCTCTCACATTGGTGTTCGGAAATTGGCAGTTTGCTATAAACTTCTGCGATTGATGGTATAGATATTCTCTTGCTGAAGAGCTTATGATTCTGTCGATGCAGCAACTTATTTCCCCAGAAACTAGAACAAAAAGAGCTGAAATTAAATTTTCCTTCTCAGCATCCCAAACATTCAACACAGCAAACAAAAGCCATCATCGGACCTTGCCCATGTCAGGTCCAAATCACTGGATTATCACTGGTAAAGCCACTGAGCCCAACTACAGCCAGGGCAAGAGTACCGGAAGACAAGGACACGGGTACTCGGTTTAGGAGAGCTGCAAGACTTAGTCACCTGCATGTCCGCAAGGACTTTCCCTTGCACCCACATTTCTCTGTGTTGCTAGAAGTTCTGAGAACCTAAGAAAAGGTATCACAATTGCATGCACTGAGCAGCGAGCCCAAATGAACAGCACCTTTCCTTTGTCCCAACGATAGTGATTGCAAGAAAGTGATGTGCACACATTATGGACCCCCGCTGCTCAAGGGTGTGACATAGGGCCAACAATAAAGGAGAATACAAATAGTGGTGCACCAACAGAAAGTAACAATGCTTCAAAAAGTCCAATCAAAAGGTAGACTGTTCCATATCTTCTTTTTTTTTTGCTTTCACGACAGTCATGTAAATTCAGACGTTACAGCCAAAAAAAGGCAAAGTGTTTGTCTTACCACCGTTAACTTCTTCAGGACATTCATATTATGCATAGCCAATATGCCATAAAACTATTCTCGTAAATCTGTGATGCACCATATAGGGATTTGCATACATGTGCGGATTCACCGTTATGTTTCAAACACCAGGTGACATCCGCTGTGTTTCTATGAGGAACAGTGGATGGCAACAGCAGCAGAAGCACATAGTGTTGGCACAATAATAATGGAGGAACAGAGAGAATCAAAAATTGATGAATGGATGCCTGAATTAATGTTAGCCACTGGTAGTAACTTTAGGCCATGTTCCAGTCAGTTTTCTTTGTCCACTTGCCATTCCAGACAGAGATTAAGTATATGCAAATTAGCCTCTAATAGCACAGTCCAGCCTGAACCGTCAAGACATATTCCCGCTGTCATTTGATGGTTGATGCCAATTCCTTTTCCTGTACTTTTACTATTTAAAGGCCTCAGTCTGGTTGGAGGGTGCATCACAACAAAGTTGTGTTCCTTCATTTATTTCCTCAGTCTCTCCACTTGCTGATCCTGACTGCTTGCTCCTGAAGAATTCCACTTTAGGGCTCTGGATTTCTGGTTTTCTTCAATCCTCTGAAGTTTTTGTTCAGCAAAGAAGTTTTATACGCTTTGGCTTTTATCTTCTGAGAAGGTGGCAGCTTCTTGAAGGCACTTGTGTACAACATATTCCAGTCTGATGGCCTTCTGTGAAATGGCATGCGACTCAGAACGAGGTTCTGTGGTCTGTAGGGACACAGAAAGGTGGTCACACTTTTCTGAGAGGGGCTACTGTCTCTCCATCTGGCTGAGAAGAACTGTCACTGGATGCAGAAACAGACTGTAGTGGAAGGAGCAGGCCTTTTTACCTGTTGACTTCAATGGCAGAGCTGTCTACTGGCCTTTCCTGATTAAAACCTTCTTCCAGTTCTTTCCACCCAGATCCTTTGCTCTATCTGTACCCGACATGGATGACACAGACATATTTGCTCTATAGGAATGAGGCAGGGAGAGCATGGAGTATGTATGTGGTGCTTTATAATTACAATTAAGGCTCCCTGCTTTCCGTTTTTACTGATTTATACAGATAAATACAGACAGCAGACCATTTATTTTTCTGTCTGTTTTTATTTTTAAATGCGGATAAAAACGGAAACTGGGTGCTTTTCGAGTGATTCTAAATACACTTTGCCATGACTGCTAGGCCAATAACTGTGTGGATTGATAGGTAAGGGGATTAAAAAAGAAAGGATTTTTTTAAGTAAAGAGGCTTAACCAGCAATAGCTATGCACAAGGCTGATTCTGCAATGCATATTTTCATATCAGTGCATTGATTTACCTTCTGCAGGTGTTCATATCACCAAAACCTGGCAGGCATTCAAGAATGACTGCACATTTTTTGGTTAACTAAATGTGGAAATATACCAATTTCAGCTTGACTTTTTTTCACAAAACCCATAAGAAATATGGCTAAATACAGATAAAGTTGACAAAAAAGAAATATGGAAAAATACAGACGGAAATGACCAAAAAATAAATACCATAAAACCGGGATCCCTAATTATAACCATTTATATTAGCATACTAGCAGCCCGTCCCGACCTTCTCCGGGAGCAATCAGGCTTCCCCGCCCCCTGCCCTCCCCGACATTGTCCCGAAGCGCGGGCCCCCGCCGCGATCATTAGTGCCCTTTCTTTTGGAGCGATGTGACATTGCTGCTGTTTGGCTCTATCCATGACGTGACCCCCGCCCGCCCCGACATTGCCCAGCAGCCCGGGCCTCCGCCCGCCCCAACCCCCGCCCACCCTGACATTGTCCAACAGCCAGGGCCCCCGCCCGCCCCCTCCCCCGCCTGCCCTGACCCTCGCCTGCCCCGACATTGTCCGTGGGTCCCCCGGAGACTTACCTCAGCCACCGCTCCTCAGTTCACCGCTCTGCCGCTCCTCGCTGCTCGTCACCGCTCCTCCCGCCTGTCCGCCGCTCCTCCCGCCTGTCCGCCGCTCCTCCCGCCTGTCCGCCGCTCCTCACCGCTCCTCCCCCACGCCATGTCCGCCGCTCCTCCTCGCGCTCCTGGACGCCGCTCCTCCCCGCGCTCCTGACGTCAGCACGCAGGTCGCGACCGGCGCTACTTCGAAGGGACTACTTTTTTTTTAATGTAAATTTTTTAAATAACGCATATTTTTATAGTTTATATAGCCTATGTCCATCTGCACACCCTGACGATTACAATGATGTATCGGGTGTGTGGATTGGCGCTGTGGTTCCCGAGTTTACCCGCCTCAAAGGTTCAAAGTTCTTACTTTATAATAGTAGTATAGATAAAGTATTAAATATAGGTACATTAACACACGAATATAACATTTAAATGTCGAAATAATTGACATTAGTTCCTAAATGATGGCATTTTATTTCCCTGCCTTCACTGTTTTCCTTGCGAGTGTCCTGTGTGACTTGTGAGTGGCCATGTGAAGTGCCGCCAAGACTTGGCTGCAGGACATTTAAGCCTCTTTTGACACCTTTGTGAAGTACCTTTAGTAGTTTGTGATTAGCAATGGGCTTACTGTTTTGTGAGTGTCTGTTTGTATTAGCCTGTACCTCCCTAAATCCCTCCTTACATTTGCCTAAACCCCTCCCATTTAGGAATAAGCATTCCCAATTTTCCTGGCACTCCCTATCCCTCCCACATTTACTACTGAAACAAAGACCTATTTATGCAGAAATATCTGCCACCATGCGAGATAGGTAGGGGAGCTGGAAGAGGAGGCCTCACTCGTCGATTTGAGAATAGCATTTTGCGGTAGTACTGTAGTAGTATTTTATGTACTACAGAGTGTAGTTTGTCAGTAGGCATCAAAGTTCTGCGTGGGCGATGAGTTCTGAGTCACAAAAACAACAGCTCTCTGAGTAAGACATGAACAGCTGAATGTAAAGTACTACAGGGTGTGCTTGATGTTCAATTTGTTGTCCAATACTAGGGAAGCCCCAAACATCAGAGGTAAAGGGCCCCACCTGACCATACTGGAGTACGAGAACCCCTGTTCGCGCCGTGCCCCTCTCTCTCCAAACATTTCCCAGCAGCAGCTGCTGTAAAAATGCTCTCCTGAGTGAACGACCACCCAGATCCACAGAAGAGACCCCTTCTATCCGAGCCCCGCACTGACAGTGGTGACAGGCCTCTTTTAAAAGTTAATTGAGCCGGTATTTTCATTTTCCTCTCTTCGTTTGGTTAAGGAATGAGTCTCGTTAAACCTCTGCCAATCTGGCGTGTGTAATCTTTATCTACAGGAGAATTCATCAGAGGATCGGGCCAGCCATATCTATCCGACCTCCATCGACTTGTAAGAACAATATTTGAGCTGGCTGAGGCGCTGAGCTTCATTAATGCAAGGACACTGCGAGGCTGGGCTGCAGCTCAGAAATCAAATATTTACCCGCGCCACGCTCTGGGCTCGCGCGGCCTCGCAGGACTACGTGGGATGGGGGCGGGATATCAGGAAGTCGGGCTGGGGGTCCCCTGCGGCAGCCACCTGCTGCCACTTCATAACGTTAACCGAAGACGCCCTGAAGTTCCCCAAGTGTAGAGGAAACCAGCTCTCAGCCGCTGGGCCTCTTTGGGGACAAATCACGTCATAGGGAGATGTGCTTCCGGTTTGGAATATCACTTTAAAATACCATTTTGAAACTATTTTACAGAGGGAGGCCCAGGGATGAGGGAGCATCAATCCATCTATTCGCAGTCTTTTCCAAGGAGTAGCTCAGGACCAATTGGTAGCTCTCCAGCTACTCATAAGTAGCTCTCCTGTGTCTAACCAGCCTATTAAATGTGAAGCTTTTGCTTGACTGAATTAATATATGTATACCAGCATTTAAAAATGTCAATTTGAAGCAAAAATGTGTGTTCTTTCAGAACAGATACGCTGATGGTTGAATTTCCAAAATACTTTGCAAGCTGATAGGTGAATGATGAGTCACGTGGGTTGGGGAGGTATATTACTATCGCTGCCTTGGTGCCAGGGGCACTTAAGCTATGGCTGTTCTGTATTACCCACATGCGGGCAGTCTAGATTGACAAAGCCTTTGTTTAAAATTACTGCTGGCAATCCTGCCTGATGCACTGGAGGTAATTGTACGTAGGGTGAAATAGTAGTGGGGCGACGCTCCTCTGCCTTAACGGAGGAGCTGCCGCTGCAAGAAAGGGAGTGGTAGGAAAGAAAGAACAACGAGTGCTGTAGAGCGGAATGTGCAGTGTGATAATAATAATAATATCCACATTTGTAAAGCGCACAATCACCCGTTAGGGTCTCTAGGCGCTGGGGGCCGTCGGGAAGATTAAGCAAGCTATTGCCCAGAGTCACATGAATACAGTGCCGCCTTAAGGATATTTGTGGCCCGGGAAAGACAGATTTTGGCGGCCCCTGTTTGTAACAACTTTGACTTGTACTACTCATTTTCTGCTACTTGAAGACCAAATGAAGTTCACCAAACGTTCAGAAATGGAGTCACACAAAGATGAATTGTCTTTTCAGACCCCTAAAAATCCTTGAGACTGAAAAAAGAGCGTCAGAGTCAGAGGAAGAGGTAGGCCGAGAGGGCGAAATATAGGAATAGACAGGGATGAGCTAGAGAGAGTAAGCTCATTTTCTGAGGGGGGGGTGGGTGTCTTGTATGGTGGAAGCCTGGGGCAATTCCCCACGTTGCTCATGCGTTAAACCGTCTCTGGTGTGGTGGTAGAAATGCGACTAAAGGAAGACAGCAGCGGAGCAGCCTGGGTGAGTAGAGAGAAACAACTGATGAGAAGACATTGGAAGAGGCAGACATATAGGTAGAAGGATAGGTAGGTGTAGATCAGTCTTTATGGGTGGTCCTGTAGGGGAGGCATAGCTATCACACAGGCTAAACTCAGATACCTCGGAGATCGGAATTTGTCAGGCGTAGTAATGATCTGTTTCAAATTCACCCCTGCAAAAAGGGGCATAACGTGCTGACTTTAATTCTGGCAATTACAACGCCCATGCGCACGTCCTGGTATTTTCCTGGAATTTTTCAGAAGTTACATTTTTGGCAGGTTTGACCTACCGAAGTTTAACTCCAGGGGTCGGACTTTGTCACACCTGACATAGGAAACTCAGAGGGGCTCAACTTACTGGACCACTCCCAACGAGGCTCATACGTGGAGACAGACAGGCAGGCGGGTGGGTAGATGCACGAATGACTTTAAGGCTGAATGTTTGAGGGCAGCATAACCAGATTTATAGTTAGGCAGGCCGAGGCATCAGAGGTGAACTCGCAGGTTCTTCTAAGGAGTGCTGGCCGCACACTGCGCTCGTTTCTCGCTCGAGAATCTTTCGGTCCCTCCCCTACGCCCAGGCTCCTCGCCGCCCTGTGAAGGTCTTGGCCACGGTGCTATCTCGTGTGTTTTTTAAATGTCTGCATCTCCTGCTCTCGAGTTACAGCCGGGACAGCACACGCGGATCTTTTACGTGAAATGATCCGCGCCATTGCACCGGGGTCAGCAGTGCGAGGCCCTTTCTGTCTCCGCATCCATCACCCCAGCATCTTCCGCCAGACATTAACGATTGGGGGGAAGGGACACGGGAGGGGGATACTTTTTTGCGGAAACTTGTAAAAAAAAGTTGTGTATCAAATCTCTAATAACTGATTCATAATTCATGCATTTTGTGTGGCTTGCTTCAGAGATGCTCAAATAACACAAGCGCCCGGTCTGCAGTTTCCTCGGGGCATTCGGGGGGTCACAGGCAGCTCCATCCGAAAGACAAGCCCGGGTCCCACGAGCTCTCTGCGGCTTTCCCCGAAACATCTCTGCAGCTTCCCTGCTGGAGGACCCCCCTGCTGGGGCATTCACGTGGCGAGGGAGCAGGACCAACCACCTGCAAATTACGATTTATTACAAACACCTGCTCTTTGAAACACGTCATCAAAACTATCTGTTTCTACGTTCATTCAGAGCTCTACAAAACAGATGTGCTACATCGATGCGCGTAGCGCCTAGAGATTACACGACGCGTATGTTTTATGATCATATCTTTAAACTCAAGGCTCGCAATGAGATTCGAATACCAAGCAAGGATTCCAGTTCAGGTACCACACCCAGCTCCATAGAGTAGACGTCACGCAGCCTCTAACTAAACTACACACTACAGCATTGTCATTGTAGGGAGCGAGCTGGGCTCCCCTCAGCACACTACAAACAGCCTCTGATCACACGCTACAACATTCCTATTATATGGCCCAACCCAGCTCCTCTCAGGACACTACAAATAACCCCATATCACACACTGCAGCATTTTAATTTCTATTATATGGACCGATCCAGCTCCCCTCAGTGCACTATAAATATCCCCTGATCACACACTGCAGCATTTGCATTTATTATATGGACCAACCCAGCTCCCCTCAGTACACTACAAATATCCCCTGATCACACGCTGCAGCATTTGCATTTATTACATGGACCAACCCAGCTCCTCTCAGGACACTACAAATAACCCCATATCACACACTGCAGCATTTTAATTTCTATTATATGGACCGATCCAGCTCCCCTCAGTGCACTATAAATATCCCCTGATCACACACTGCAGCATTTGCATTTATTATATGGACCAACCCAGCTACACTCAGTGCACTACACATATCCCCTGATCACACACTGCAGCATTTGCATTTATTATATGGACCAACCCAGCTCCCCTCAGTACACTACAAATATCCCCTGATCACACACTGCAGCATTTGCATTTATTATATGGACCAACCCAGCTCCCCTCAGTACACTACAAATATCCCCTGATCACACACTGCAGCATTTGCATTTATTATATGGACCAACCCAGCTCCCCTCAGTACACTACAAATATCCCCTGATCACACACTGCAGCATTTGCATTTATTATATGGACCAACCCAGCTCCCCTCAGTACACTACAAATATCCCCTGATCACACACTGCAGCATTTGCATTTGTTATATGGACCAACCCAGCTCCACTCAGTGCACTACACATATCCCCTGATCACACGCTGCAGCATTTGCATTTATTACATGGACCAACCCAGCTCCCCTCAGTACACTACAAATATCCCCTGATCACACACTGCAGTATTTGTATTTATTATAAGGACCAACCCAGCTCCCCTCAGTGCACTACAGATATCCCCTGATCACACACTGCAGCATTTGTATTCATCATATGGACCAACCCAGCTCCCCACAGTACACTACAAATATCCCCTGATCACACACTGTAGCATTTGTATTCATCATATGGACCAACCCAGCTCCCCTCAGTGCACTACAGATATCCCCTGATCACACACTGCAGCATTTGCATTTATTACATGGACCAACCCAGCTCCCCTCAGTACACTACAAATATCCCCTGATCACACACTGCAGCATTTGCATTTATTATATGGACCAACCCAGCTCCCCTCAGTACACTACAAATATCCCCTGATCACACACAGCAGCATTTGTATTTATTATATGGACCAACCCAGCTCCCCTCAGTGCACTACAAATATCCCCTGATCACAGACTGCAGCATTTGCATTTATCATATAGACCAACCCAGCTCCCCTCAGTGCACTACAGATATCCCCTGATCACACACTGCAGCATTTGCATTTATTACATGGACCAAACCAGCTCCCCTCAGTACACTACAAATATCCCCTGATCACACACTGCAGCATTTGCATTTATTACATGGACCAACCCAGCTCCCCTCAGTACACTACAAATATCCGCTGATCACACACAGCAGCATTTGTATTTATTATATGGACCAACCCAGCTCCCCTCAGTGCACTACAAATATCCCCTGATCACAGACTGCAGCATTTGCATTTATCATATAGACCAACCCAGCTCCCCTCAGTGCACTACAGATATCCCCTGATCACACACTGCAGCATTTGAATTTATTACATGGACCAACCCAGCTCCCCTCAGTGCACTACAAATATCCCCTGATCACACACTGCAGTATTTGTATTTATTATATGGACCAACCCAGCTCCCCTCAGTGCACTACAAATATCCCCTGATCACACACTGTAGCATTTGTATTCATCATATGGACCAACCCAGCTCCCCACAGTACACTACAAATATCCCCAGATCACACACTGCAGCATTTGTATTTATTATATGGACCAACCCAGCTCCCCTCAGTGCACTACAAATATCCCCTGATCACACACTGTAGCATTTGTATTCATCATATGGACCAACCCAGCTCCCCACAGTACACTACAAATATCCCCAGATCACACACTGCAGCATTTGCATTTATTATAGGGACCAACCCAGCTCCCCTCAGTACACTACAAATATCCCCTGATCACAGACTGCAGCATTTGCATTTATCATATAGTCCAAGCCAGCTCCCCTCAGTACACTACAAATATCCCCAGATCACACACTGCAGCATTTGCATTTATTATATGGACCAACCCAGCTTCCCTCAGTGCACTACAAATATCCCCTGATCACACACAGCAGCATTTGCATTTATCATGTGGACCAACCCAGCTCCCCTCATTGCACTACAAATATCCCCTGATCACACACTGCAGCATTTGCATTTATGACATGGACCAACCCAGCTCCCCTCAGTACACTACAAATATCCCCTGATCACACACTGCAGCATTTGTATTTATCATATGGACCAACCCGGCTCCCCTCAGTGCACTACAAATATCCCCTGATCACACACTGCAGCATTTGTATTTATTATATGGACCAACCCAGCTCCCCTCAGTGCACTACAAATATCCCCTGATCACACACTGTAGCATTTGTATTCATCATATGGACCGACCCAGCTCCCCTCAGTACACTACAAATATCCCCTGATCACACACAGCAGCATTTGTATTTATTATATGGACCAACCCAGCTCCCCTCAGTGCACTACAAATATCCCCTGATCACAGACTGCAGCATTTGCATTTATCATATAGACCAAGCCAGCTCCCCTCAGTACACTACAAATATCCCCAGATCACACACTGCAGCATTTGCATTTATTATATGGACCAACCCAGCTTCCCTCAGTGCACTACAAATATCCCCTGATCACACACTGCAGCATTTGCATTTATGACATGGACCAACCCAGCTCCCCTCAGTACACTACAAATATCCCCTGATCACACACAGCAGCATTTGTATTTATCATATGGACCAACCCAGCTCCCCTCAGTGCACTACAAATATCCCCTGATCACACACTGTAGCATTTGTATTCATCATATAGACCAACCCAGCTCCCCTCAGTGCACTACAAATATCCCCAGATCACACACTGCAGCATTTGCATTTATCATATAGACCAAGCCAGCTCCCCTCAGTACACTACAAATATCCCCAGATCACACACTGCAGCATTTGCATTTATTATATGGACCAACCCAGCTTCACTCAGTGCACTACAAATATCCCCTGATCACACACTGCAGCATTTGCATTTATCATGTGGACCAACCCAGCTCCCCTCATTGCACTACAAATATCCCCTGATCACACACTGCAGCATTTGCATTTATGACATGGACCAACCCAGCTCCCCTCAGTACACTACAAATATCCCCTGATCACACACTGCAGCATTTGTATTTATCATATGGACCAACCCAGCTCCCCTCAGTGCACTACAAATATCCCCTGATCACACACAGCAGCATTTGTATTTATCATATGGACCAACCCAGCTCCCCTCAGTACACTACAAATATCCCCTGATCACACACTGCAGCATTTGCATTTATCATATAGACCAACCCAGCTCCCCTCATTGCACTACAAATATCCCCTGATCACACACTGCAGCATTTGCATTTATTATATGGACCAATCCAGCTCCCCCAGTGCACTACAAATAAGCCCTGATCACACACTGCAGCATTCCAATTATATGTACCAACCCTTCTTCCCTCAGTAACTACAAACAAACTCTGATCACACATCGCAGCATTCACATTATATGCACCATCCCAGCTGCTCTGAGTGTTCACTGATCGTAGTGCCCGGCTAAACATTCTCTTACCAAAGATGTCAAGCCTCTTGGATTCCCTACTGTTGGGGGAGGGGGGTAGGGAACACGCTAGGGTGAATGTGAGATGCAGAAGCTTGGACCACCAAGGTCTCCAGGGTGGGGTGTTGAGTAAGGTAACTGGGTTTTCCAGGAGAGGGGCGATGGCAGTGGGAAATCTTCACAGGAACCCCTATACATGGCTTAGACCAGGCACCAAAAAAGACATCTGTAAGTGCCTCCTTGAATGAGATTTGGGGTTCTGAAGAGGGGACTCCCCAGTGAAGCACCTCTGTCAAGATGTTATTCTTGACAACCACTGAGGGCAGGTTAAGGTCTGGGCCTCAGCCTCCCTCTGCACTACCATAGCAAAAGGAGCTTCTTCAGCCGTGGCCACAGTAGAAAGGGAAACCATCCCAGTGTCAGGCGAGGTGTCCAACCCACTGGCCTCACCAAGTTGCTCATATCAGTTGTTCTCAACTGGATATTTTCCATAAGGGTCCACAGACCCCTCCTAAACGCCTCACTCACCAGGACTATCCATTAAATATGGCACTGACTCTGCTCCAGGAAGGATGTCCTCGGTCAGCACTGGACTTGGCTTTGGGCAACACCCATTCGGCTCCGTGAAGGAGTTGGGAACGATAATGGTGATGGCGCCGGGGGCGTAGGCACTGGAGCGAGTGCCAAGGAAGGTATCGGTCATGCCGGCGGGTTTGCACCGGATCTAGAGAAGGATCCTTGGGGCCCAACTTGTGCCAAAGGCGAACCCGCCGACGTGGTTCCAGTAGGGGCTCTACCCGTGATCGAAGGCACTCCAGAGGGGCCTGCCTCCCAAAGATGAGGTACATGACCTCATAAAATTCATTACGCTGGACAGCGGGTCTTGAAAAATCTGGGAATCGTGGAGCGGATCCGTTTCAGGCCCTGCCAACTCATGGGGCCTGGAGTGCCAACACTCCCTTGTCTCATTGGACAACTTCAATGGATGCAGGGAAGTCGAACAGTGTTTGGACTTCTTCGGCTTCTTGTGCTTGTTGGATTTCCCCGATGACTTCGAGTGTGACGAGGTATGTCGGGAGGGGCTTCACGAACGGTTCCGGGACCACCCACATGAACAAGACCTTGAGTATCGTGGAGTAGGCCGACATAGGGTTGCGAGGAGCTTGAAGGATTGCTCCCTCAGCACATTTGAGTGCATGGTGCAGCAGTCCTCACACGACTTGGAGTAGTGTCCTGGCTCCAGGCACCACAAACACACCAAGTGGGCATCTGTCAATGACATTTACGTATGAAAAGCCCCACATGATTTGAAACCAGCCAGTTTCTTGAGTGACATCCTCACACCAGGAGATGAAATCTCATAAAAAAAAGGTTGACATTAAGTTGAAAAAGGCCAGTGAAGAAGTGACTTAGGGGTAGCTCAATCTGGATCAGCGCTATCTGGCATGGAAAGGAAAGAACTGTGGTCTGCGTGTCGAGGTGGTGCCTATTTAGGTCCTGCGCACGCCAACTCTGGTGCCGACGATGCAGACGGAGAGCGAAACAACGGCACTTACTGGCGCTAAGGGATACTGCTAGAAAATATTCAGGATCCAGTCTGACTCCTGGGCATATTCAAAGGTAAGGAATCTTTAGCTAGAAGTCTCTATCAGAAAGCGCTTGTAGCATGAGTTATAGTGCGGAGACAGGTCTTTTTCACTTGTATCTTTTAAGGCAGCGGCGGCTCCACTAAGGCGGAGGAGAATCGTCCCACTGATCAAAAGGGAAAATAAAATGCTAATAACATACTTTTATTATAATTTTATTTTCTCTCTTGCAGTTAGTGGTGTGGCGGGGCTGGCCTGGACATCTGGAGGAGTGGTGTGCGCTTCCAAAAAGTGCATGAACTTTTTGGCCGGCCCTCTGGGTCCGACCAAATGGTTCATGTACAATTTGCATGTTCCTACCAGGCTGCATTACACAACCTGGCATGCTACCCTGTTCGAGAACTGCGAGTTTGCAGTCCTGACATATCTCCAACATGATTTTACCGCGAGAGAAGGTGGGTTTTGACAGCTATAGCTGTCTCGCAGCAATGTTTGTTAATGAGCACTAGGGAGGAGACAGGCTTTGAGGTGCCCCAGACCAATTAAATCTAGCTACATGTGCACTGGGCAAGGCAAGGGAAAGAAGGTGAAGGTACCTGCTTACCATTGGGCAAGGTATGGTTTAATGGTAAATATAGCACACTTCGTTATTGGGCAAGTACACATTCTCTGGACTAGACCCACCACCTAGTCATCCCTGTCTCCCTGTTCAATTTATAACCATGACACTGATGGCAACCCAAAAAAACACTAAACCTTCAGATCTTTCAAAGAATTCTCATTGAGAACCTAAAGCTTGAACTCAGCTCTCATTCTGCCAACGTCACATCCAATGTCATCACCCTTCTAAAGGACTTCAGCACTTTTTCTTTTAAAACCATTTGAACATCCATGCTCCAACCAAAACTGCAAGTGCAAGACAACTCCTTCAACAGTCTGGCACTCCAATGAGCTCATCAGCAACAAATGCTCCATCCACAGAGCAAAGAAAATAGAAGAAAAACATAATCCCATTCTAAACGCAGACAACTCATCACAGCATCCAAAACAAAGTACTATACCAACACCATCAATGAAGCTGCCAACAAAAGCAGAGCGCTCTTAAAGACAGTCAAGCACTGAATCTGTCCCCTGCATGACCCTCCAATCCTACACTCCACAGACAATAGCAATGCCTTCAACTGTTTTTTTCAGTGAATAAATGCAGCAGATCCGACAGCCCATTGACAACATAAAAACACTACTCCTCTTAGCATTCCACAGTGGACATATTTTGAATCCTGTGCTCTCACAGATCTCACCAACATACTCAACACCCTCACAGTCACTGCCTATAAGGTAATGCCTTATCAATGTCCTTCATCAAACCTCTCTCTGGAGAAGGACTCTCACCACTACTCATCATGGTCAATGCCTCCCTCAATCAAGACAATTTCCCAGAAGCTCACAAATCAAGCCAGACCCTCCAACTTCTAACAAGACCTACACTAAATCAACTGCCGGACCATCACTCACCTAAGCCGTCATTGTCAAAGTCAATGAAAAAAACAGCCATAGTTCAGCTGCAAGATTGCATCAATGCAAACCATCTCCTGCACAACTAGCACTCTGGCTTCAAGTTCCACAGCAGCACAGTGACATCTACCTTACACATCATAGACAATGCCCTCCTAACAGTGGTTAATTTGTAAAATAAAAAGTGCTGGGGCTCTCCTTGGGAGGCACTGCTAACAGGAGAAATGTGCTGGCACAAACTGCTTCCTGACTAGAGCCCCGGCACTTATTATTCCGGAGACGACTTAGCCTAACGGCTAGAGCTGCTGATTTCTGATCTGGAAACGGGGTTCAAGTCTCGGAGTGGCTCAACATCCTGTGATTCTGTGGAAAATCATGTGCCTTCCAAATGAGTGTGTCCTTAACTGGTGCTTTAAGCACTGGTGCTGAGGATTAGGTGCCTGTGCTGAGCACCGGAAAGCACCTGCTCAAATTAAGCACTGCCCCCTAACCACAGATAAAGAGGACTTGTGCATCCCACAATTTCTGGACCTCACAGCTGCCCTTGGCACAGTCAACCATCTCATCCTTATCTGCAACCCTAAAGTCTTAAATAGGATTCACTGACAATGACCTTCAATGGTTCTCTTCCTACCTTTCCAACTAACACCACTATATTCACATGACAGCCTCCAGGTCCTGGGAGATCCCTATTACTTGTGGAAACAGCCAGGGTTTCATACTGTCCCTTGTCATCTTCAACTTCTACATGGTGCTCAGCAATAACAGCATCACAATTCACCTAAATACCAACCATTCACAACTCTCATTGAAAGTCTCCTCCAATCCAGCCATCCAAACCTTCAAAAACTGCCTGCACCTCATCCAGTACTGGATATCCAGCATATACTGGAAGCTCAATTCCAGCAAGACATAATTCCTGTTATTTGCCAAGAAAAATAAGCAAGAAATAGTACAAACCTGGCCCAATCACATGATCTTTGATGGCTTTGAGCCCAACCTTCACCTAATGCCCAGTCACTTGGATTCATCTTGTATACTAACCTCACCCTCATAACCACACTGCTAAGAAAACAGATATGGCCCAATACCAGCTCTATTTAAAGAAGAAGTGAAATCAATCCCCCAGAAAGATACTTCAGAATTGGAGATCAAGCCCCCGTAGTCTTGCACCTGGATGGTGGAAATGCCTTGTTCCGTGGCCTCCCAGACTCCCCACTGGCACCACTTAAGGGCATCCTACATGCAGCAGCACATCTTATCCAGGACCTAAACAAATATGATCGCATCATCCCCATCTTGATGCAACTTCAATGACTCCCCTTGCCAGTCTGCATCATTTTCAAAACCAGTTGCATTATTAACATCGCCACCAGAAGCTGCAGCCCAGTTTAGCTGGCAAACTCATCATCCCAGACGGCTCTCAGCACACCAGCAGCCAAAACAGTATTAGACAGGAGACAGACAAGTGTCAAAAAGAAAATAAAGGGAACATGCCTCTTTCAACAATGCACTCAGGATGTGGCACAACACCCCTGTATTTATCAGGAATACCACAAACATACTCCAATCCAGGAAATAATTAAATATTCACCTCTTTAAAGAACACTACATCATAATGCAGTAATATTCCACATACCTGCTGTTATCATTTGGATAAAGAGAACTAACTGCAGACAGGTTCTGGTGATATTCCAATATTTTCCTCCCTAAGAGAGCAGACCAGCGAATACAGATATATAAAGGCTCACTTCAAAAACTGTAGCACGGGGAAAAGGGGGTAAGTGATTGTGGACAGAGCGAAGACAGCACTACAGCCTCAGGTCATTCAGAATCAGAGAGGCAGGAAAACAGAAAACATTCCAGTGCACGTTAATTAAGCCAATTTGAACACAGTACTCTCAAGAAGTGAAGACTACCCCCAGGCTCCAGATAGCAGTCCGTTATCAAAACCCAGACTGACCCAGGAGACCCTTTGCGAGTTCGGGAGCACCGGAGACAGCAGTGAACAACATGCAATGGAAACACAAGTTGGAAAGGGACTCCAAGAGTGTCACAAAACCTACAGAAAGGAAACATGAAGAGTGATGGAAAAATCAGCAATGGTGTACGCTCACGAACAGTGAACAAACGGAGAGAACGAGGACCTTGCAACACAGCAATTTAGGAGACAATGTCCGATTCCCACTGTTGCTATTTAAGATTACCTGGAAGTACCAGCCCTATCCTATGGACTGGGAGGATGCACCTGACTGGGTCTTGTTTTCAGGCTGAACTGACAGTCCCTTCTTCTCAAGTCTGGCAACCACTGGCTCGTTTGCCACTGCTTTCAATCTCACCCAATTCTATATTGTCTATGCGCTGCTGTCTTTCTCTGACTGAGTGTCACTCTCTTTTTTCTAGTCTCAGAGACCTTGACTACCTGTCTTTTGCTACCTCCCCAATCACTTGTTACCTCTATCCTTGCCTGTGGTCCTGTACAGTGCTCCATTGCTTCTAGGATAGGTTAGTGCTGTACAAATATTAGATACATACATCAACACTTTTAAAGTATAATGTCACAGGCGTTTGAGAACAATACAGAGGGATTAAACATTTTTTCCAGCTGACCATCGTTTAGATGGAGGTGGGCGGGGTGCGGGGGGTGAGTTAAAGATTTACTGTGCCATCCCCCTCCTGCCACAGAAGAAGTTGGTGAGACAGCCAATTTTCCCCAAAAACACAGTTGTCAAAGAAATTACAATGTTGCAGAATTGCAATTTCATGGGAAAGGTGGGGGTAATGCATTTCGCCCCCCCCTGAACAGAAGGTGATGGTCATACACTATCCCCAGCTTCATCATGGGGGTTGTCTGTGTCCTCTTTGCCCCCACCTTGTCTAAGGGTGTCTGTGTTGAGAAAGAATGGTCAAAGGCTCAAGTTTCTGTACATAAGTGTTCAAGAACAGCAAACACTACCAACAGTGTGAGGAGATCAAAACGCAGGAGACCACCTCATAGCCCCAATTTGCTAGGCCCATTGAGACACAACTGATAACTGCAAGATCTTGCATGAGTAAACATGCTGCTGAGCCAGCCTGGGGATGGAGAGCATGCCTGGTGGACCCAGTTCACCTGTATCAGCCTGATTTTATTTTCTAAGGGGACTTAACTTCACCAGTACCCAATAGCTTCTGCCTGGTGAGGTGGTGAGGATAGCTGAAGGTCTCATTTCTAGCCATTATATAGATGCACTTGAGGGCAGAGATCATTGCTTCTGCCACTCTGGCAGAGGACCATCCGCCCATTTTAGAGATTCTCACCTGCATGGTGGGGGTCACTGTGGTGGTGATCTCTGTGCTGTGAGACACAAGCCATATAGGTTGCCGAGCAAGCACCACGTTTAAATCACCCGCTCAGCAGCTTATTTGTTCAGAGAATAAAAAAAAAACTTAAGTTGGAGATTGTCTTCTCTGAACAAAACAAAAATGGCCAAATGCACAGGGAGTTTTCTCACTATTCGGGGCCATTCTGCATTTTCCCTGCCAGTTCCTGCCGTGCCTTGCATGAGTGGTGGTTGTTTCCGCTTCAAAAGAGCACGACTCCTGTCACTGTGACCTGCCAGTTTCATGGTGGACTGGCCACCAGGTCAAAGGTTTAACTGCACAGCAGATGCTTCACCAGTGTAAACTTGGTGCTTCCACTGATTCCAGCTGGGGGAACCGTAACTATGATAGTGTGCAAGAACTGTCAATTTGCTGCACAGGTCACACTCCGCTAAACTCTCTATCGAGCCCTAACTCCCTTCATATTCCATGTGGAGAATGTCCATGGTCACATTTGAGGGGTTTCTGAAGGAACGACCAGACTGCACACTGGCCCGCCACCAGGAAACTCTTTGGACCTAAACAGAGTTCAGCATCAATCCCTTGCTCCCTTTATGGTCGGAGATGATGACCACCCTGCCTGGATTAACAAACAGCCTGAGAAAGTGTAGCTTTGTTAAGACTAGGGCGTGCCCTAACTCTAAATGCGAGGTAGCTAGTGAACCTGACCTTAGTCCAAAGAAATAATGCCATGGCCCAGTCCAAAAGTATCACATTTAAAGGGAGGATCTCCCATCAGAGTCAGTCAAAAAACATTACAAAGGGTAACTGAGGATAAGTGTGAAATAATGTGCCACCCAGAAATCTTCTCTTTGAACATTCTGCACCAAAGTAAAGGTGTATTTCTGTTTGGTGTAACCCTGGAGCTTAACTGCACACCAAGAATGGTGCAAGGGCCATGGGGCTATGAAGAACTGTCTAAGTTAGCTGACAGAACTGTTGAAAAACAGATCTAAATAACATTTTTGGGAATTTGTGTTATGTCGTTAAAAAAATAAGGTAAATGAAACATAAAACTATGTTGGCACTGAAACACTGCCCCAAATCTGAACTGGGCGACACTCTGGAATCAGTGGCTGCGTGTGGACTTCCGTGTAAACAATGCTCAGCACCAATGACACATCGCTAGTATCAGTAGTGCGGACTGTCCTCAGATAGCACTGGTCTTTTCTATCCTCCAAAGCCCCAAAGACAGGACAGACGTATTTCCATACGGGGACACCGTGTGGCGGGAAATAACTTTTCTGGCTTGTATCCCACCACCTAAATCTGATTATTCTGACTTTTTATCCAGAGAATGAGAAATGACATGAAGACCGGGTGGAAATCTGCATGGAGGATCCCCAAACCTGGAATAAATGTTGGCAAATGGGCGTGGGAAGCCGGGTGCAGTGGAGGAAGGTAGAGAAGGGATGGGGCAGCAGAGGCTTGGGCTGGCAGGGAGAAAGAAGCCTTCTGTTCTTTCTCGTAGCATACGATGGGGTCAGGTAAGGGCAGAGGCCAGGCCGATTTTGCAGTCTGAGCCTCGTGAGATTTTACCAACTGGATTTTTTGTGTACGTTCAATCTAAACTCGGTGCTCTTGCATCTAGGAAATCCAAGTGCAGGCGCTCCGGGACAGCTGTAATCGGGCAGAGTGGTATTCCACCACAGAACACCGCTCCACTATACTTATAATCAAGGACGCTGGAATTATGCGGCAGGGGATGGCCAAATTACGTGGCAGGGTTGAGTAAATTACGAGGCAAGAAAAGGCAAAATATGCGGCGTAATTCGGCCTTTTCTGTGATAGCAATGCTATATTGTTTTGGAATTGTTATGCTTGTTAACACTGTATGGGCGTTGGTTGCACCTCTTTTGTACTCGTTTAAAACCCAAACACACCAATAAGCAAGGGAAAGGTGACCATTCAATCTTTTCAAAAGGCGGTCTGTCCACTGCGCAGCAACACGTGTTGCTGCGTTGTTGTGTTGCTGCGTTGTTAGTAACTTTTGAACCGTTCGAACTAAAAAACTATTCTTTTTTTGTCAAAATCTGCAGATTATGTAGCAGATGATGAATTATGTGGCAAATGTGGCAAATCTATAATTATGCAGATAACGCTGCTGCCGCACAATCACATAATTCCAGTGGCCCTGCTTATAATTAGGACCTAAAATGGGAACTTTTGGAATAAACAGAATGAGCCATGGTCCAGCTCACAAACCACTAAAGAGACACCCCAATTCTGCAGCTATTCCTTTGAATATCTTTTACACAGTCAGTAACAGACACTTCTAAATATTGTTGTTCTTACAAATTAAAGGCGTCGGAAAGGTGAAGTGCTTTCTGCACTCAGACAAAATAGCATTTTCACAAATGGAGCACACTCCATATAATGAATGAATGAATGAGCAGGTTTTGTAAAGTGTGCATCTTACTCAGTGTCCCAGCGCAAAGAACTGCAGGTATGGGCAACAAAAGAGAAAAGAAAAAGAATGCCTTAAGACCAGATTAACCAAAAGCAAAGTGCCAGGTTTTCAGACGCCTACAGAAAACGATTCAGAAGACAGAGGGGCTCATTATGATAGTGGAAGGACCGTCACCACTGGGCCGGCGTCACACAGGAAAATCCCAATGCCAAATTAGGATGGCGGTGGAAATCCCAATGTGTCCGCGGTGGACGGAAAGTCCATCCGCCAGGGTTCCGCAAGGCAGTCATTTTCGCCCATCTTGTGGAACCAAAACACAGGCCAGCATAGTGGCGGTGCCTTGCAGGCACCGCTGTAGGGATTAGGAAATCCCTTTCCGCCTGTCTTTTCGTGGCAGTCTTCCCACCACGAAAACACAGGCGGAGGCTAGATTGGGGAGCCCGTTGCAGGTCCCTCTGTGTTGGGGGTACACTGGTGGGGTACCCATGGTACCCCCTTCATTTCCCTGCACTGCATGGCAGGCACCGCGTGGTGCCTGCCACGTAATGCAGGCAAATGCTCAGCACTGCCTTTTAACATTGCGGACGGTGCTATAGCCAGCAGCACCGTCCGCAATGTTAAAAGGCCAGGATGAGCCCGCCAGTATGGTGGGTGCATCCTAATTGCACTAGTGGGACCACCGCACGTCTGGCGGGCGGTCCCAGCACTGATATGATGGTGGGCAGACATCATAATGAGCCCCAGAGTCCACAATTCAAGAGGGTGCTGGCCCCATGCCTTTGAGACCAAGAATGAGAAGGAGTACCCTGCCTTCCTCATGGACCCGATCAGTGGCACTGCCAAGAAGGCTGCCTTACCCGAATGCAATGTTCTTGATCAACAATCGTTCCGTGAGATAACTTGGACTCGCAAGAAAAAAGGGTGCAATGGACCAACACTAAAGATTTAAAAATAATCTGCTTCTTTATGGGCAGCCAGTGGAGAGATCTTAGATTTGGGGAGATCGGGGTATGCCTAGGAAGTTTCAGGAAATCAAGGTATGAATCACCGTCTTCATATAGTGAAGAGGGAACCGAAACAGAAATGTCTTCATGGGGTGAAGCAACCCAAAGCAGGTACCAACAACAGCTGAAACCTATGGTTGAAAATAGAGCTGGATATCAAATTTGACTGCCAAGTTTTTTTGCCACTAAGGAAGGAGGTGGGGGAGCCAGGAAGGATACAAAGGCCATTATAAGGGCATTCCATTAAAATTGTGGGGCCACTATTGTTCAGCACTCCATTTCTCTCTAACTGGGTTCACCCTAAACAAACAAGTTACTTACCTTCGGTAATGTTCTTTCCGGTGGATACTCTATAGAACCACAGATTTCCTTCCCGACTGGATATGGAGTTGACATCAGGGCCACAATATAACTACCACCACAGCACGCTGACATCAGTTTCTTTCTGATATCTGTCCTCGTTGTCAAAGGCAAAGCCCTTAGGAATCAGATTGTGCCAGTGTGCAGATGGAATCCTTTTAGTATGGACAAGATTAGTCCATTCCACAAAAAGGGGTGGAGGGTGGGTCGGTGAGGAATATGCAGTTAGACAGAGTGTTACTAAAGAGCAAGGCTTAGACCAGGAAATCCTGCAGGGCCGAACCAGCAAAATACCCCGCCCACCAGACTTGCCTATCCAGACAGTATTTATTTATTTAGTGTGTTTTGGTATCGCGCACAGATACCCCAACGGGGTGTCCCGGCGCTCCTGTGTGATCGAATGCTGCTTCAGGTTTTATGAAGGGAAAAGAAAATGATCAGGAGAACAGATACGTTTTTAGGGCTCTCCGGAAAGGTTGTTCATCCTGAATCAACCGTAAAGCATTAGGTAGTTTGTTCCAGAGAGTTGCGGTCAAAACTTGGAAACTTTTCCCGCCTGAACGGGATTGCCTGAATCTGGGAACCACAAGGAGGTTTTTTGAGGAGGAACGGAGGGTCCTGATATTGTTATAAGGGGTCAGACAGTATTACTTTGTGAACATGTGGACTGACACCAAGGTCTCAGCCAGGCAGATGTCCAAAACAGCACAGTAGTAGTGGCTTTGACTCTGGTGGAGTGAGCTCATAGTCCTTCCAGAGGCTGTTTCGTGGTCACACCATAGCAGATCTTTATAAAAAGAACAATCCACCGGGAGGTAGTCTGTTTCACCACTGCTCTTTTTTTCTTCACCCCAAAGAAACTCACTATGAGCTGGTCATCCACTCAGTGATCAGTGGGGCCATCAATGTAGAAACACAGCTCTTTTAAGGTCTAGGTGATGTGGCCTCTATTCTTCCTTGGAGAAACGAGGAGGAACGAAGAACATTGGCATGAAAATTGACGGCCCAATGTCAGAAAGTGTTACAATCTTTGGGAGGAATGATGCCTTGGTCCTTAGCATCAATTTGGCGGGAGGAAAGTAGTTTCCCATTTGTGGCCAGAAAGCGCTTGCAGCTCACTCACGCGACAAGCTGATGTGATTGCAATGGGGTATGCTGTCTTCAAAGTGAGCAGTCTCATGGAGCAGCCATGCATAGATTTGAATGGAGTGCTCATTAGGAATGTAAGAACCAGATTAAGGTCACAGTCGTGCATCACAAAGGGTTTTGACAGGAATATATGGATCAGCCCTTTAAAAAATCTCATAACAGGATGTGATTTTAACAAAGATTGCTGATCAAGCAACCTCCGAAAATCCACTGAGACTCACAAATAACCTTTAAATGTTGTCACATCAAGGTTTTTCTGGGCTAAAGAGAAGGAGAAAAAGAAGAACATCAGAAAATTGGGTTTGTAAGGGTTAGATATGCCTAGAAGAACATCAAGCAACAAACTTCTGCAAGCGCCCTGCATAGATGGTTTTGGTGGTGGGGTGCCTGGCTTACAGAATTTTAAACACGACAGAGCCACCCAATTATCCCACGAGGACTGGGTACGATTTTCAACAAAAATACAAAAGTGTCCCCTTAGGAATTATTTCACAATTATTTCTAATTTCTAATTAGTCACAACAAGTGAACATACGTTGAATAATGCATGGGATCATCATAATGTACCATTATTTATTATGGTCAATTCAAACAATGCAACATGGCAACACTAATACTACTGACATTCTAGACCTTGTTACAAGTAGTATACAACATCTTTTGCTTTTTTGTATGGACAAACAGAATACCATACACGACAAAGTTTTCAGAACATAATGTGAAGATTTCAAGTTCACACAAAGGTTCATATAGAAGCAAATCGATGTTAGGCGTCGACGTTTCGGTCCACTATTGGTTTAAACATTCCCCAGGACCATCTTCAGGACGAAGACGTTGCACATCCGTATCTCAAATTCAATACATCAATCACTTCCAGCCGGAAGTTGATATTCTTAAAGAGGACCCCAATGTCCCAGAATAATTATGTAGAACCGATGTTCTCAATAGTAACCCATGATTAATTTCCTCTTTAAATAGCACGAATCTTTATCAGGCGTGTTGCTCACTTGAATATGGCAACAACCGGCGTCAATATCCGTCCGACTCACTTAGTCTGAGTGGCTTACAGAATGACATTTACTAGCTCGGGAGGAGATCAAACGCAGTCAACTGTTGCTGCTCAATCTCCAGCATGGGGATGTAAGTAAAACATGTTTGGGTTCATAACTCTGCCCTGCTTCTGCGAGAGGAGACTCCCAAAGAAGCAGGTGAATCAGAGGACAGATGCGTATGGGCAGCGCATATTCTCAGTAGTGGCACAATGATCTAGACAGGGTTCTCTCCATTGCTGGAAGATGCCCTGTGCCACCTTCGAGTGTAGCCATCATTCAATATCCCCTAGGCACTGCTGCGGGAGCTTGTCTGCCTGGGTGTTTAGAGATTCTATCAGTTATTATAAAGACCAGGGAGATGCTCTGAATATTCAGCTAGTTCCAAAGGCGTAAAGTCTCTTGGCACAAGACCCACAATTATTATGGTTTTCAATGCTGCCGCTTCAGACGAATAAAGTCTTTTCTTGCATGGAAGTCGGAGTGGGGCTCTGATTCTTTGTTGTTCTATTCAAACAGGATCCTCCACTCCTGCCTCACAAAGCCCGCCCTGCAGAGTTGGTGGCCCCCAGTAAAACGGAGAAAGTTTTTGGAACATTATGGAGGGGACATGACTCGATCAAAGCATACCAGCCACCAGATTTCCACAGGCACTGGTAATGTAATCGAGAAAGGGAGAAGGGGGAAATGTCTCTCTCCTTGGGAACTCCGCAGTGAAAGTTCATATCATGGACAGTGGCAGCATAATTGTGCACTTGCGATTGATTTTAGCTGACTGCACCTCCAATTTTGAGCTGTTTGTGACATTGGGGAATAACGCTATTTACAGCAATAAATGCACACTGGGCCATGTCACGTTGTCATTGAACAAATTTGGTGCATTCTGGGGCCTGTAGTTGAACTCTCTGGCCTAGTGACCACCAGGATCATTACTACACTTACCTGTGAACAAGGCATGATGACCCTGAAACGCGTAAGGATAAATGAGTAGTTTTCTAGGACCCGGATCCCCCAGCATGCTCCCCGCCCCCTCCTGATAACCTGACAACCCACATTAGAATCATCAAAAAGAGATTTGCGTGGGTGTAAAATGGCCATGTTTAATATTTGACATTTCATAAACATGACAAGGTATTTCAAATTAATTATTTACAGTTATCAACACAATTTTATTATTGACTTTCCAGATCTTCTTCCGCAAGATTCTAATCCTCCAGCACTAAGGGGCCTTCCAGCTCGCATCTTCCATGCAGCGCATCCACGCAAGGTGCAACCCACCAGCGCACATGAGGAGTGGACCCCCAAACCTCTGATCCTTGTCCGCCCTCTCCAGGGGCCCACCCTCAGACCACCAGGCTGACCAGGGACCCAGGAGGCTCGTAGGATGAACACGTTTTCGTCATTGTCTCTGGAGTTAAAAAAGGCAAAGCGATGCAAAGGAGGACCATCTCCAGATGGATTGTGTTACGTATTAATATATGCTATGAGCTAGCCAAGAAGCATCCCCAAGTCAAGGACATTTGCGTCCCTTCCCAAGTTCACAGAACAGTACTGCCCGGATAACCAGGTGTGACAGGAGAGGAACTTCACCCAATCTGTCCTGCAGGATTTCCTGGTCTGAGTAATTTCTCAGACCCACCACCTGGGGAGGTGTACTGCTTTGGTGAGGATGTGGTTAGAAGTCTGTATCAAAAGAAAAAATTAGTTGCCATCGGTAATTCCATTTCTGGTAGGGGCTCGATCTAACCACAGATTTCTCACCCACCCAGTTTCCTTCCTGTTTTGTGAAATGGACTCATACAGACCATTAATAAGATTTCAGTGGCTCTGAGTCCGATGACGTGGGTAGAGATCAGAAAGAAACTGATGCCAGCCCATTGAGGTGGTTCATATATGGGGTCATATCTGAGACAGAACGGATCCGACATACAGGTGTACCACACTACCTACTGCCACACAAGGTATTTGCTACACATGGGGAAATTATTAATGTGGGGAATCTGTGGTTGTATAGCATCTCTACCAGAAAAGGTGTTGCTGAAGGTAAGTATCTTGTTATTGAATTGCTTGCGCACATATACATCAAGCAGGGTAGTCCATGTTCTTCAGCTGGGTCCCCTAGAAGCCAGTCTCCTGATCATGCTCAGCTAACTATGCTAGCATCCTCAATTTGCCTTAATAACAATCAAGTGACTGGACAATGGCCTCCCCTAGACTTCTGCGGGATAATGACTTTGACTTCTCTCCACCTGGTCCCACACAACAGTGAAAACATACAAGAGTGATTTGGGACCAGAGGAGATATAGATCACTTTCGATAGAAAAGCATTTCACCATCTTGTATTCAACAAAGGCACATTAGGAACACAGCCCACTTAAGCTGGAGAGCAGCCAAGACTAATGTCCCTTCTCCAAGTGGACTGAGGGAAGCATTTCTCTTCCTTCACTCATATTGTTTGAGCAGAAGACAAACCAGGAACGTATGACAATGGATAACTCCAGCTTATTTACTGACAAATAAGGAGACCTATCTTTACCCTTCTTAACTTGCTTCATCTTGAGCATACCTATGTCTAATTCTCTGTTTTTCTCTATCTCATTAAATTTGGCCCTCATAGAATCTATTTATATCTGTTTGATCCACCGAAGGGATAAATTACATTGCAAGGAACAATGTTCTTCTCTAGAATGACTCCCCTCTCTGCTCGACAGTCTAGCAGGGAGTCAGGAAGATTCCTGTTTACCTGTCTTGCCTTTTGTTGCCTTGTCTTACACTAATCCTTCAATCTATCCAAAGAAATTGAAACGTTTTGCAAAGAGCTTTTGTACCTCTGCATGGCCACTGTCTCCCCTCTGTCGTCTCACATCCCGGAAGCAGAAAGCACACAGGCTCCCCTAAACCAATCACAACGCTGCTGTCACCAGCATGACAGCAGCATCGTGATTAGTCTGAGCTGCCTGGTTTGCTCAGACAGGGGGTGGGAGGATGTGCCTGTTCTCCACCCAAGCTGTGCAATATAGCCAGGTGGAGAAAATGCTAAGTGCACATGACTGTTTGGCTGGCCCAAGACTGTAGACCAAACCACCATGTGCCCTTAAATGCACATATTTCCTCCTCACCCTGCTCTGACAGCCCAGCCCAACCCCACCCTAGCCTGACTTGCAATGAAAAATAAAATGGTAATAACACAATGTTATTATCATTTTATTTTTCCTTTTTTGTACTGGGGAAAAGCAGTGGGGCGATGCCCCTCTGCCTTAGAGGAAGAGCCACTGCTGGAATAGAATACCCCTTGCCATAGATTATAAGGATATTACAAGTCATCACGGAGTTCCATGACCTTGTAAAGGAAATCAGCCTTAGGCCTCGTTCTACTAAATGATCACGGAATTGCTTGGTAACTTGCAATAGCCCATATATAATGTTGCTCCAGCTAGAATATCCTAGGCCACATAGAGGGTACACATATAAACTGACTTATTTCTTGGTTCATAAATGACATAGTTGTCAGGGTAGCGAGGCACAAATGTTTCTAAGTTCATATTTAGAAACTATTACTTCTAATAAATGCCATTGAATACAGCGATACACTCTAGTGTACAAACGTGAAAGCCTTCTGCTAGTAAAAGAAATACTTTTTTTTTAAATTTTGACTACTGATTATATTTTGTATGATCTCTGTTGCAAAATGTATTTGCCAAATATATTGAACTCTGGAATGCTATGCCTCTCCGCCTCCGCATTACGGAGTCAGAACCGGTCTTCAGAAGAGCACTGAAAACCTGGCTTTTTAACCTCCCATAGTTCTCCCTTTGCTTTCCTCACTGTGAATCTGCAACCCAGCGCCAGGACACTTGTGTTGGAGGTAGCTATGCGCTTTATAAATCTCTCTCATTATTATTATATTATTATCGCACAACTTGTGTAATGGTTCTCAAAGCCAACCCAGACCCTTGGCTCAGCTCTGTCTCAGTTCTTCCTATTAATTTTGCCTTCCTGTGCATCTGAGCGAGATTGGCTGCCCACTCATTGTATTCCAAACCATCTATCTTCATGATTGCACGACTCATTGGCCAATTGCTACTGTTTCCGAACAAACCAACAACCAAGTGGCAGCATTGTGGCAACCCACACAACATCTATTGGATCTAATGGCACAGGGATCATATAAGCTAAATAGTGCACAACAAAATATCTGCAGTGCATGTGCAAACTCAGTGAGTTAGTGTATGTGCTGCGGACAGCACAGCATGGAGCACGTAGTGGTGATTCAGCCACCACTCTGAGTTTCTGTGCAGGTGAACCCCCAAGTAGCACTAATAACTTTAATGCTGCAGGGCCCTAGGCCCCCATGCATAAATAACTGTGACACAGACACACTTAGATAGTGGGAAGAACTACCCCAGGGCACTTGCCTCCGGCCCCTTTCATTATCAGTGTCACATGTCCTGTGACGTCTCTGTTGGATGGGTGTGGCGTGGGGTGTAAGCCAGCCCTCGTGGAGTGGCTGCCACTGTCACCAACTAGAACAGTGACCAGCAGGTCACTACAATATCCATCGCGAGCATGCAGTCAAGTTTTGAGATATCAGTGTGATCCGCCAATGCAGTGACTGTACATGTCCTACTGAAATGTGACTGTCCCCTTCATCCCTTGGAGTGGGGCCAGAGACCGCCGCCTCATAATGGGTGCGGTCTGTGATTGCCTAGAAGGTATGGTCAGGTCAGGTCCAGGGCCGGACTGGCTATAGCGGGCACCGGGCAATCCCCCGGTGCGCCCCACGGGTGGGGGCCGGTTTTGGGCCCCTGGGGACCGTTTTTGTTACAGGGCCGTTTTTGCAACATGCTGCAAAATCGTCCCTGTACCAAGAGAGAGCCGAGTGGGGGGGGGGGGGGGGCAGGAGAGGGGGGGCGTCCGAGCACTTTGCCAGGGCCGGTTGTACTTCCAGACTGGCCCCGGTCAGGTCGGTCCTTGTGTGCCACTTCACAATTTTCTTTTGGGTAGGGACCAATAACTGAGTGCCTAGTGACCTCACCATGCACATGGTGCTAACTTGTTGCCCACATGATAAGCATTACAGAGGGACCAAGCAGAGTTCTACGACCATGGCATCTTTATAGTATGAGGAACGCAGATGTGAAATAGCCTGAAAGGTGTTTGTTCGCTTGTTACATTTAATGAATTGCCCAGGCACAGTTGCACAATTTTAAGCCACGAGTTGGAAAATGAAAATATAAGAAGTCGTACCCCGAAACTAACTCAGATTAGCAGAGGTGCGGAAGTCAAATTGACACACTGAATGCGACTGCCTGTTGTTAATCAATACCCACTTGAATGCGCGACTTTGCAGACAGTAATCTGGTGTGAAAGCCTCTTCCGCAGCTGATTGGATTTCTCCGCAAGGAACACGTGTCGAATCACTCAAGGGGCCACTCCACGATTAAGCGGGGTATAGCAGTTTGGCGTGTTTGTCTTCTGAGTGACACCGGGAAGGAGGAACCTCTTTCTTCTGAAGCTCGATCTGTTTCAGGAAGCATTGTCCCTGGAAAAAGTCCTCCCGGGGAATGCGATTAGGCACCCTGCGAGCCGGTGGCACAGCAAATATACTTTTTTAAAGGTCCATAGATCGCCTGCTCTTTAATGCTTAGTTCATAGGCGTTTAAGGTGCTGTCCACCTTTAAAACATAGTCATTTGATAAAGAAACGAGAACGTCTATATATCGTGCCCTGATAATGTATACATGCATGCATATAATGACATAACACTCAGAATGTGTGAGCACCCCGTTATGGGCCTTGTGGTTAAGTATACCACAGCTCTTGTTTCTCATCTCTTTAGATTCATTCCTTGGACCAGTAGCCCACACAAGTGCATTACGTTCATTGCAGTGCTTTGTCTGCAAAGCATTTTCCTGCAACTCCCAATATGTACTTTGCTCTATTTGGGACCTCCGCCAGGTGTGTATCCTCTAGCACTGAATCACTGTGATAGTACTTTTCTGATGGATACTTCTAATCGCAGATCACTCACATTGTGAATGGCCTCAGCAGCCAGACTGGTTCCAGAGATTCTTCTCAGCAATTTCCCTGTGAGTTGGTAGGTGGCATTGTGTGGCTCCACAACTGCTCCGCCACGCCCCTGAAGTGACATCCGGACCACAATATAACCGCCACCTACAAGATTCGACATCAATTCCTTTCTTTCCATGCCTTCTGACATGGATCCAAATGTCTCTCCTTCAATTTCCGTTACTGACAGAAAACATGTTACTAAAAAATGTCACCAGTGTTCAAGGCGCATGTCTTCCTTCCCCCCCCCAAAAAAATAGTAGGGTTCAAACCCTGTAATTGATTGCCACAAACAGGTGTCAGTGACGGACCCACACAAGGTCTGTCTCTGATGTCTCTGTTTCTTGCACGACTCAAAGTTGTGCGGCAAATGCACTCCCATGAACCCAAAGGTCCTCCGGGATGTCACTGAGTGCAAAAGGAAACTTGACTATCACAGTACCGATTGCAGTTGAGGATGCAGACTCGTTCTCGGTCCTGAAAGATCTTCATCCCATTCCAAGTATTTAGGTAAGTCAAGAAACAAGAAACACAAGAAGTCCAAACTTGGCTCCTGTTCTTCCCACCATTTGCATCAGGAGATGTTGCATGGATGCCTGAGAAACTCAAGATCTTGGTCGCCCTCCGCGAACCCGCCCCCACATTAGTCCATATAAAGCCTGAGTTCCCGGGATCTTGGCAATGCTGCAGCAAATTCAGACCTTCAAGGAGAGATCTGAGGAGGCCGCCAGTCAGATTTACAATACAAGTATATATAGGTGTGCCGAAATGCGTAACAACGTACATGGATTAAAAGAGAGACGGAATTGCCAAAGCTACCCCTGTGTCGGTGTCTGATTCTTTAGGGGGATTCGTTCGGAAGTGGTGTTTTTGTATATGTATATATATATATATTCACTGAAAAAACCATAGGTTATAGACCATATATAGTTAGGAATTAGCATTTACAAAACCTTATTTTACTCACACAAAACCATTGAAATTCCATATATAGTTAGTTGCACTAACTATATATCGCGCACTTGCAATCCACTGCTGATGATGTCACATATTACATCATTCATGACATGGTCAGTGACATCACTGATGACATCACTGATGACATCTCAAATGACATCACTGATGACATCACTGATGACATCTCATTTGACATTACTGATCACATCACTGATGACATCATTCATGTGATGATACGATGCTCTTATGCACAGTTATTTATATATGTCAACTCTCACATGTACTGTGTTTTACATATGTACTTACTTTGACATGTAGCACTGAGATATCCATTCACTCACCAATACACTCATGCACACAGTCAACCGCCCATACAGCTGTTTCCACATGCACTTTTGAACCCATACATCTAGTGAATCAACTGCTCACATATCTATGCACAGAGTCATACACCTCCCAGACACCCACACACACACTCAGTCTCCCATACAAATACTTGGGCAACCAATCAATAACCCATAGAGTTAGTCATATAGCTAATGATCAACACATGCATCAGATTACAGAACAACAGACACAATGATGCACAATTTAAAACAGTTTAGTCACTAACCCATGCACTCAGTGAGACACATTTAATCACTCACTTATACAGTCAGTCATGCACCTACTAAATCCTTCATCCAGACACTTATACATCCACTCATTCTTCAATATGTAAGACATATTTTAACTTTACAGAAACATACAGTCACTGGATGTTGTCATCAGTGATGTCATCGGGCAAACAATATCTACAATTTTGCCACCTTTTTTCTCGGCCCCCCCTTGACAAACCCCCCCCAAATTTTCAGGGGCTGCTCAGAAACAAAATGTTCCATTTTCCTGAAAATTTCATCCAATTCCGTCCACAAACGCCAAAGTTATTAGACATAGAATTTTCAAAAATCCCATAGAGAAAAAATCCTAACTATCTATACCTACTGGCGCCAAACCTTACAGACCATTTGGTAAGAAGTCATTTCACAGTCAAACAATCTACAGATTGGCTTCAAAAAAGAAGCAATGGATTTACAAAGTGCATGACCTGCAAAGCCTGCAAAATAGGTCAAAATACCACCACACTAAGAGACCCCACTGGAAAAGAATTCACAATCAAAACAAAAATAACCTGCGAATCATCATTTGTGGTATATATGCTGAGATGTTGCTGCGGAAAGGAATATATAGGCAGCACTAAATGCCCTCTGAAAAAAAGAATATTGGAGCATATCCGAGCGATACAGAATGATGACAATGCCTATGCCATGGCAAAACATTTGAAACAACATGAAGGAAAAACATGGCAGGACATAAAGTATTTGGGACTAGCGACAATTCCAAATCAAGAACGTGGGGGAGATAGACTCTTAAAGTTGAGAAGACTGGAGTCGAAACTGATAATTAAATTTAAAACAAAGTATCCCAAAGGCTTGAATGCAGATGAGGAAATGCATGTTCATTTGTAAAATAATTGCAGTGAAATCAAAAATGTGATACAGTATGTTTTGCGTACAATGCGGACCTCTAAAGTTGGTGAATTTACTTAATGAATTAATTACATGGGCTTAAATACTAAATACATCAGCAGGGGCACATATGTGGGGCAAAGGGCACTCAGCCCTAGTAACAACTCAATCTAAGGATGACACATCCCAGAGATCGTAGCACATAACAAAGTGCAAACGATATTAAAAACACGAAAGTGCATAATAATACGTAATAAATATCCTACTAAAGGATTAATACGTATTAGCTGGGACTGGATCCTTAGAATTCTCCCCACATAAATGCCCAATGCATATTAACTGAAAATAAAGTTAAAAAGAAAAGAAAAAGTTACAAAACGCTAAACAAAACTACATAGCCCATAATGCATCGCCGTGATGAGACATATGGTGAAAGCATAAAATGTAAAATGAAAGAAGGACTAATTGTAGAACACTGCCGTGACCAAGAACGTTTGTTCGAAACGCGTAGGAGTTTTGCTGAAGACCTGAGTGATTAAAACTGAGATTTACCTGCCAAGAAGTGTGCCGCGTGAACTTTTTGTTGTTGGATATATATATATATATATATATATATCAACAAAGACTCAGAGCCCCACTCCGACTTCCATGCAGGAAAAGACTTTATTCGTCTGAAGCGGTAGCATTGAAAACCACTCATTTTCCTTACGCGTTTCAGCGTCATCACGCCTTGTTCACAGGTGAGTGTAGTAATGATCCTTGTGGTCACGAGGCCAGAGAGTTCAACTACAGGCCCCAGAATGCACCAAATTTGTTCAATGACAACGTGACATGGCCCAGTGTTCATTCATTGCTGTAAATAGAGCTATTCCCCAATGTCACAAACAGTCCAAAATTGGAGGCGCAGTCAGTTAAAATCAATCGCAAGTGCACAATTATGCTGCCACTGTCCATGATATGCACTTGCACTGCGGAGTTCCCAAGGAGAGAGACATCTCCCTCTTCTCCCTTTCTCGATTACATTACCAGTGCCTGTGGAAATCTGGTGGCTGGTACGTTTTGAGCGAGTCATGCCCCCTCCATAATGTTCCAAAAACGTTCTCCGTGTTACTGGGGGCCACCAACTCTGCAGGGCAGGCTCTGTGAGGCAGGAGCGGAGGATCCTGTTTGAATAGAACAACAAAGAATCAGAGCCCCACTCCGACTTCCATGCAAGAAAAGACTTTATTCGTCTGAAGCGGCAGCATTTGACAAGCGCGAGCATCAAGGAGAGCGCACTTAGGACCCGGCCCCCCTGGCGCCCGTCCCTACCTCGTCTAGTCTCATTGGTGGCCGATCAGCCCCAAGGGGCGACCGGCCACTTGGTACTTCCGGGGCAAAGAGGTGACACACTTCCGGTGGGGCAGAGGGCGGAGACTGGGGACCTATTTAGGTTCCCGGGGCAGGGACCCAGGTCTCTACCACCTCTACTGCACCTGATCGTTTGCGGGTCCCAGAAGCGTCTCCCTCTTCCCTCCCTGTTTTTTAGTTTAAACGTTTAGACGTGATCTTGGGTTCCCACAGGCCCCCCCCCCTTTTTGTTTTACTGGAAGGCGTCTTGGTGGTTTGGCACCTCCCTCTCTTCGTACGTTGGTGTACCTGGGTCACGACCTTTTTCTTCCCTGGGGTACAGGGGCGTTCCTGAGCTGAATACACTAATGGGTGGCCCATTTATCGTATGGTTTAGTCTCCTTTTTCAGCTTAAGAGGGAGTTTGGCGGCTGCTAGCCAGTTACTGGACACAAGTCGACGGTGCATGTTGGTAGATGGCACCATCACAGAATGTTTTGAAGGGGGCGGAGCCCACCCATCCCAGATGAGGGGCCCACAGGATAGGAGGAACCTATTAGGGTTGTAAAGGAATCTGGGACCCTGGTGTAGTCCTCCCGATGCATCCCCTTATATGGGTATGGAATAGCATAACTTTATATAGACAGAGTAAGCCATACCTTATTCTGACTGAACCTATGCAAATCTAATATGGGATGGCAACTTCCACTAAGTCCTTAGAATCAACGACGGTGTCTTAGAGAACCCTGCCTTCAGCAGCCTGGGGCCCCCCCTGGCCTGTATGCTAATTTATCTAGGATCCAAGGAGTTTTTTAGGAAATTGAGTCCTTATACGATGTTGTTAAGGCTAATCACACGTCAAACTCGGACCCTACATAGTATAAATATGCCCAGATTTATCCGGACAAGCACACAGCGGTTTGGAGCAGATCGACTTACTACTTGCCCGACGCCTTGCAGTTGCAAGTGCCGAAGGAAGCCGACCCTCCGGCCGCCTCACTGAGAGTGGCCGTCTTTTTCTCCGGTGGAGAAATCCAGCTCCAGTGTTTCCTGTTTACCCTTGCAGGTGGCTGGGAAATCAAGTCCTGTAAGAGAGATACAAGACCTCTTTCATTCTAAAACCAAAGAGATGGAGTTGCTTAAACCCGTAGAGAATTCTGGGATAGTCACTTGGCTAGAAGAATTACTAAACTTAAGCCATGCCTCACTTACTCATCCCCTAGTACTGAACTTAGGTTAGGTACTCCGTGGTAGGCGTATTGCAGTGACTAGTTGAGTACTTTTGCCATCTGTTAGCATGGTATTTGAGTTATAGGTTTTAAGCAACCTACGGCGTGGAAACCATATAATGCTTTTACAGTATTACTTTATAAAACTGTTTCCGCCATACATTGTACTTTATAACCAGTATTACGATTGTAGCAGTACATTTATTATGCTTGAGTTACACAAGCTGGCCCCGACCATCGGAGGGTCCGGGGTGCCCTACTGGTAGTACTGTACTGCAGCAGGTGCTCCATTTGTGGGGGGCCAAAAAACTTTGCACTAAAGATCCGACGGCCTCAGTTGATTCTTTTTAGAATTGAGGGCAGCTGTAGCGAAGGGCAGACCCAGCATCTAGGAATACTGGTGGTCGGCGGGTTTCGCCTTCATATCCAGCCTGGGTGGCTGTTAAATGATGCTTGCAATTTGGTCATGACCCTGCCTGACTTTTCCTTTTCTCTCCGGTTCATTAGGGTGCCCATGCCAAGGTGGTAGGGGTACTGGGGCACTCGTCCCTGGCGGTCAAAGAGGCACCGCCAACGGAGTTTGCCTGGCTGGGAAGAGTCTTTCCCTTGGCAGAAATTGCATGGTCAGGCATGATACCACGCAGGGCAGAGGGCCCCGGAACGCGGCTAAGAGCCTGGAATGTCTCAGTGAGGCGGCTCTACGGAGAATGGGGCCGGGTTGTGCTCAGCGAAGGGCCGCTCGCGTCACACTCTGCACCGAATGATTTCTGGTGAGGTGAGGTATCACAAGGATGGACCCGGAGCACAGCCAAGAGCCTGGAATGTCTCGGTGAGGCGGCTCAAGGGGGAATGGGCCGGGTTGTGCTCAGCAAAGGGCCGCTCGCGTCACATTCCACACCGAATGGTTTCCGGTGAGGTGATGTATCACAAGGAGGGAGTGCAGTTATCGAGCATTGGTACGAATACTTAGATTGGTGAATCGTGGTCTTTCATTCAGAGCGCAGTTGGGGAAGGTGACGGACCTGTGGGCCCGGGTCACCTTTGTGGCGGTAGTAAGACCTTGGAACAGTAAAATTGACGGACGGAATGGACGGGAGTCCGCCTTATGTACTCCCTAGGCCAGCATGGAGGGGGGAGACGTTAAGCTCTCCGCTGTAAAATATGGCCCCGGCTGAGGAGGCTAGGGCGACAGGTTACGAGCCTCCTGGGTCCCTGGTCAGCCTGGTGGTCTGAGGGTGGGCCCCTGGAGAGGGCGGACAAGGATCAGAGGTATGGGGGTCCACTCCTCATGTGCGCTGGTGGGTTGCACCTTGCGTGGATGCGCTGCATGGAAGATGCGAGCTGGAAGGCCCCTTAGTGCTGGAGGATTAGAATCTTGCGGAAGAAGATCTGGAAAGTCAATAATAAAATTGTGTTGATAACTGGAAATAATGAATTTGAAATGCCTTATCATGTTTATGAAATGTCAAATATTAAACATGGCCGTTTTACACCCACGCAAATCTCCGTTTGATGATTCTAATGTGGGTTGTCAGGTTATCAGGAGGGAGCGGGGAGCATGCTGGGGGATCCGGGTCCTATGACAAGCGCGAGCATCAAGGAGCGCGCACTTAGGACCCGGCCCCCCTGGCCCCCGCCCCTACCTCATCTAGTCTCATTGGTGGCTGGTCATCCCCAAGGGGCGACCGGCCACTTAGTACTTCCGGGGCAAAGAGGTGACGCACTTCCGGTGGGGCAGAGGGAGGAGACTGGGGACCTATTTAGGTTCCCAGGGCAGGGACCCCGGTCTCTACCTCCTCTGCTGCACCGGATCGTTTGTGGGTCCCAGAAGCGTCTCCCTCTTCCCTCCCTGTTTTTTAGTTTAAACTCCCACCCACCCGTCCCTTTAGCTCAGCAGGTTGAAGGGGCGTGTTGCGGTAGAAAGACCTTGGAACAGTAAAATTGACGGACGGAATGGACGGGAGTCCGCCTTGTGTACTCCCTAGGCCAGCACTGAGGCGGGAGACGGTAAGCTCTCCGCTGTAAAATATGGCCCCGGCTGGGGAGGCTAGGGCGACAGGTTACGAGCCTCCTGGGTCCCTGGTCAGCCTGGTGGTCTGAGGGTGGGCCCCTGGAGAGGGCGGACAAGGATCAGAGGTTTGGGGGTCCACTCCTCATGTGCGCAGGTGGGTTGCACCTAGCCACTGAAATCTTATTAATGGTCTGTATGAGTCCATTTCACAAAACAGGAAGGAAACTGGGTGAGTGGGAAATCTGTGGTTAGATCGAGCCCCTACCAGAAATGGAATTACCGATGGCAACTAATTTTTTCTTTTGATACAGACTTCTAACCACATCCTCACCAAAGCAGTACACCTCCCCAGGTGGTGGGTCTGAGAAATTACTCAGACCAGGAAATCCTGCAGGACAGATTGGGTGAAGTTCCTTTCCTGTCACACCTGGTTATCCGGGCAGTACTGTTCTGTGAACTTGGGAAGGGACGCAAATGTCCTTGACTTGGGGATGCTTCTTGGCTAGCTCATAGCATATATTAATACGTAACACAATCCATCTGGAGATGGTCCTCCTTTGCATCGCTTTGCCTTTTTTAACTCCAGAGACAATGACGAAAACATGTTCATCCTATCACTACTCTTTCGTTCTACTGACGTAGACGCTAAACGTCCTTTTAGGGTCTGGGTGATGAAGCTGTTTTTCCTTTTGGGATGAGGCTGTGCATAGAAACTGGGCAAGGTGATTGATTTCCCTATGTGGAAGGGTGTGATGAGCTTGGGGCAGGAATGTCACCTTTGTCTAGAGGACTACTTTGTCCAGGAAGAAATATGTATATGGCAGGACCACGGTCCGGTCTATGCCTGGAATTCACTCACTTTCCTGGCTGATGTTATGGCGATAGCAAATACTACATGAATGGTCAGTAGATGAAGAGGATTACTGTGCATGGGTTTGAAGGGACTGCACATGAAGTAGGTGAGAACGAAATTAAGGTAACACTGCAGCATCGCAAAAGGTATTGCTGGGAGAATGTGGCCCAGCCCCTTAAAAAAAATCACAACTGGTTACTTGAGGAGGGATAGCTCTTCAGTAGAAAGGCTGAAAGGGCTGAACTGTAACGTGTAACTAGTGCCAGAAAACAGCCTTGCTGGGCTATGAACAAACAGAGCAGGAGATAACTGTCTTCATGGGTTGGACATTTTTGGACGCACACTATACAACAAACTTCTCCTAGCGTTCTGCATAAACAGATTTGGCTGATGGACGTCTCTCTGCCAAGATGACACAACCACTGTGGGAGGAAGACTGAACACCATTAACTGTCGACATGTAATGTCCACACATGGAGGTGCAGATTGTGCAGGCTCCGGGGCAAGACTTGATGATGCTGCTGCTGCTACAGGAGGGGCAGTCGGATTGGAGGACGTGCTCTTGGCTAGAGTTCCCGGGTACCACACTCTCCTAGCCCCATCCTGGAGCCATTAGGATGACTTGGGCTCAGTTTCTCTTGATCTTTTTTACTACTCTGGGCAGGAGAGGGAGGGCAGACAAGGAGTACAGGAGTCCTGACCCCCAAAGTAGGCCAAAGGCATTAGGAACTTCAACGTGCAAAAGTTTTGACACTGCACGTTCTCTGCACTGGTGAATAGATTGAGTTGGGGTTCTCCTCATTATTTGCTCACCATGGCATTTTATGTTCCTGTCAGGTGCTAGGCAATTAAGGAAATTCCCTGAGAGTTCAGTCAATTCCTGGCACAGAACCCACAACCCCACTTTGCTCTGTTTATTGAAATACCAGATAGCAGTCATGATGTCCGGGAGAACCTGCACCTGTTGACCCGATGGTGGGAAGAAACAACTTCAGTGCCAAATAAATCGCTCGCAAATCCATCAAGTTGATGTGGATGTGAACTTCCGCCAGAAACTAGAGTTCTCTGATCTCTATCTCTCACAGATGACCGCCACAATCCAGCAGCGATGCACCTATCACATCTGCTAGCGCTGGGTGGTGTAGGGAGAGCGATTTGCCACAGGTCCAAATGTGGTCAAGAAGCCGCCAGTGCAGATTTTGTGCAGTCTCCTTTGACACTTGTATGGACTCTGACAAGTCCCCTTGGTGCTGAGCCCAATGAGACTTCAGATCCCATTGCAGAGCCCGTATGTGCTACCTGGTGTGGACCAGAACCAGGATGCAGAACGCCAACAGGCCCAGAAGCCTCAGTGCCACTCTCACTGAGACCCAGGTCAAAGTTTGAAACATGGGTATTATAGTCGAAATGGGATGGCTTGGAAGAGCACAGTATCTAGGATAGCTCCACCAAGGGGGTGACTTTGTGAAGGAGTTAGAAGTGACTTTGGCATACTGATGGGAAGGCCCAACAATGTCAACAAGTCGGCCATTGTCTGGAGGTGGTTTGAGGTGAGCCTGCCTTCACGAGACAGCCATCTAGGTATGGGAAGACTAGTATTCCCAACCTTCATAAATGGCCTGCAACCACCACCATCCCCTTTGTGAACAGCTGAGGTGCACTGGTGACGTTAAAGGGGAGAACATAACATTGAAAGTGCTCTTTGCCTACCTGAAACCGCAAGTAACAGCTGTGATACTGCAAGACGGGAATGGGAAAATACCCATCGTGCAAGTCCAGCGCTACCATCCAGTTTCCTGGCTCTATTGCACGCCGAACTTGGGTCACTGTGAGCATATTGAACTTATCCTTCCAGAGGAAGAAGTTAAGATGGGGAAGATCTACGATGGGCTAAGGCCTCTGTCCTTCTTCAGCACCAGGAAATGATGGGAGAAACAGCCAGTCCTAATCTCTGATGTCTGCACCCTATCTAATGCTGCTTTGGCCAAGAGAGCCTGAACTTTTCTGCGGAATATGCAAAAGTGGTTCTCTGGGAGGTGTGGCGGTGCAGATGGTTAGTCCACAGAAACAACAGAAAGGTAGGGAATATTCGTATTTCATAATCTGGAGCACTCATTCGTTTGACTTCATGCTCCTCCATAAGGAACTGCCGAACCAGCTGAGCTAGGCCCTGAGAGAGGGCAGTGGCATTGCTTCCTTCAAATCTCTCCAGGTCCGAGTCTGCCTTCGTTCCAAATAGTTTTGAGCCATCAGAGGGAAAGTTCATGTGGGACTGCTGCACCGCCGTTGAAAAGCCTGTGGAGTGTATTCAGGGATGGCACTGAGGCATCATGCTGATTTTGACTGCCCTACCCAGATATTTTGGTGTGTTCAGATCTGAGTGGATTGTGTACTTCACCTCATCTTTTTCATCTAAGATTAGGAATTGCCAGTCTAATCTCTTCTGGAACAGCCTCAAGACGTCATGGACCCTGTCCCACTAGGTGTAGGAGTACTTGCCCAGGAGGCATGCACTGTTGATAACAGATCTTATAGCGAGATTAGTATTGAAGAACACTTGTTTAGCAATTGTTCCCATTAGTTTAGATTCCCTATCTAGTGCAGTGGTTGAGAACAAACTGATATCTAAGCGGTTGGAGGATGCCTGCATGACTAAGCTTTCTGGAGTGGGGTGGTGGAGTAGAAAGTCATGGTCTCCAGGGGCAGGCATATGCCACCTTGCCATTATTTATTGGAGGGTAAATTACGTCCACCAGCGCATCGATGAGAGCCTCATTACAAGGTAGCAAAGGTTCTGTGGTCTGTGTGGTCAGTGCTGAATTAAGAACCTCAGTTAGAACATTTATGTTGACTTCCTGCGTAGGATGAGTATGATCAAGGACTTCTGCCACCATCCTGATCACCGTGGTAAATGAGGTGAAGTCTTCATTAAATACATTATGATATGATCAGGATAACCCAATATCTGGCGAGGTGTCCCGGCCACTGGCAACCTGTACGTACCAAATATATTCCCCTCTTCATAAAAATCATCTCAACAGTGACCATCATCATCATCATCATAGTTTTGGTAGGTTTCTGGGTTGGAATAAGCATAATGCTGATGGCTGGAGGATAGGGCCTGAGCTTCCGAATTCGATACAATTATCGAATCCATATCATACTTGAGGTATGAGGGCACTCCACCGAGATCTAGAAGGGATACCAAAGATTTTGATCACAGCCTCTCTTAGCTGACGCATTTCAAATTCTGTTGCTGTCTGCTGGGGAACAAGTTTGAGCCAGAGCACTTCAGGGGTCCAGTCCGTGGAACGGGTCTGCAGTCTGGAGGTAAACAGAGCATAATGCTACTCCAAACGGTGCGGGTGGTGAAATATCTGAGATGCATTTTCGGATTTTTTGTGTTTCTTGTATGACTTTCAGGCCTTACCTGAACTCTGCAACTTCAATTTGTAATGCTCACGAGAGCGGCCCCAGGAACAAAAGCTCGTCCGCGCCCTCGCTTTCAACTGGGAGCACTTTTTTCTATGGAGCTCAACGATGGCTAGTTTGGCTTTGCGGTTCATCTCCACACAGCAAGGGCCCGCTTTCAAGTCATGTGAGGTGCTGAGGCACCAAAGGCAGATTATTTAGGTATCTGTCACTGTCATCTGTCGGTGACAGTCCCAAAACTGTTTAAAACCTGTTGTTTTTGGACCCACACTGTAGAGAAGTTTGGGGGAAGAATTTGCTTCCCTCAGGGAAAAAGTCTGTCAGGTAGACAGACTGCTAGGTCTGAATCTGCATCGGAAAGGGCAGAAAGAAAGGAACTAGCACCAGTGTGTAGAGTTGGTGTATCCTTGGTAGTGATTAGGATTACCATACTCCACTGTGTACGAAAGGTCCAGTAACCCACTTTACTTTAGGATATTTAGCCCCCACCCTAAGAATGTGGTGTTCTGTCTGGTGTGCAAATATGCCCCTGTGGAAATTGGACTGTGTCTTTAGAGCAAGGATGTGTGCCTGTCTGCATTACAATTACCCTCAACTTCTTTCAACTCCAATGACTGGGAAAATCTAGAAATGTTCCTGCTGAGGCAGTCTCCCTGAAAAGGAATAGTGAGATCCATATATGTATACACTTTTTTGTTTGTTAAGTCTGGAGTCCCTGGAACTCCAGAATACAAGGAAGGCTGCATTATGTCTGTCTGGAACTGTTACCAACAAAAACTTGACCTAAGCCAGTCTCCTAATTGGAGTGGCCTACTACTCAACCGCATACACACAAAATAGCTACCCTAAAGTTGTATTACGTTACCATGTCCCCAATAGCACTACTCAATAGGAGTGCTGGGCATGTAAAAAAATGTGAAGGGCTGTCCTCACACATCAGCAGGTGAGATGCTTCATCATAGGCAGCCATCGCTCTCTAAAAACTTTGATAGAGAGCGGGCCTACACCTGAAGACAGGGAGGCACTTCTAATTATTTAAGTGGGGGCCCGCGTGAGTAGTGAGTTAAAAACCAAGGTAATCACCCAAATTGAATTTAATTGTGGGGTGTATTACTTGGTATTAAAATCTGGAATGTGGGGATTAGGGGACCTACTACCCCATCACCACTATTACCATCATCGACATGTTTCTGCCCATGGCTCTTATGAGTCTGTGCCATTCTTCAGGACGAAAGACGGGCTCCTGGTATTGTAATATAATACTAAATATTGATTTTTTTGTTAGGGCGACCTGGGTCTACCTCTAACCTAATGTGTGATTCTTAGATACCCCGACGTAGGGCTTTGTTGCCCCATGGGAGAAGAGTTCAGGGACCCCGGTAGTCACACTTGCCTGAAGGTACGTCCCTCGCCGTGCACCTAGGTGCGCCTGCTCCTTCTCGTTCGCCCTGCACAGTGTAATTGTAATGCAAACAAAACAAGCTATATTTAGTTTTTTTTATTGCAAAGAGACGAATATGCATGGGCTCGATGGGTGTGAGGGGAGCTCTGGGTTTGAGATATGATGGAACAGGCCCTGTCAGAAGAGACCCATCTTAGATTCAGTAGAAAGGATGAAAGTATACTAGATGATCTGGAAGTGTTGGCAGATGTTTTGAATGACTGTCTTAGTTTCGAGGAGCATGGCCCAGATCCAGTGCTTGAAATGGAGAAATAGAAGTGCAGGTACTCTGTACCAGTGTACCTGCTTGTGTCTGAGAAGTCCCGGTACTCTCCAATTTAAAGTATTATGTTTTTCTTGAAAAGTGCAGGTACTCTCCCTTTCAAAACAAAAATGTGCCGGTTCTCAATACCGGACAGTATTGGCCCATTTAAAGCACTGCTCAGATTACATGCCTGCATGTCCTGCGTGCTGTGCTGCTTTCACCCGTGTCTTAGTCACAGGAGGTGCTGGTGAACTGAATAGGTCAGGTGTTGGGGTTGTTATGGCTCCGCTTTTAGTTGTCCTGGAAGCAGGTGCCTGGATGTGTAATGGTGATCACCCAATATGAATGTTATCTGGGATTCCAATCATTATTAATAATATGTTTCTTGGAGGGATGGGGGGAAGGTGCGACAAGTTCTGTTTATCTGTTGTGCAATCATAATGAAAAATCCCAAAATAAAGATTAAAAAAAGCAAAAAACAAGAGAAACATAAAATAACCCAAATTTCGCTAATGATGCTGCGTAACACACAATTTGCCTGGACCTGGTTATGAGAGGTTTAATGTAACCTCTATCCCCCAAAGGGGCGTTAGTGGCCTGGACCTCTTTTCCTTATGCAAGTGCAGGGAAGCCATTTTAATTAACGTCACCTTGCTGAAGGATGGGAATAGAATGTGTACGTATGCCTCCTTCTTTTCCCAAGACCTATGGTGTTTTTAATTTAACTACCCAGACTTTGCTCTCGGGTAGAGGTAGTGTGTGCCTCCATGACGTGAAGACAAAAAGCGGTGGAGGGGCCAGTGGCCCTTCTGCTCTGTTTGCAATGAGGTCGCAGGGGTAGGTAGAGCTATTCCACTCCTCTGTGTCCCGCAGCATTGTGCAAGCAATGGGGAGGAGCATCAGCTAGCCTCCTATCTGCACTCTGCTGGCAAGTGAGAGTGCAGGAGTGCTTGCCTGTTGATCTGCTCCTCCTTGCCCCACACAATATTCTGGGTCCCAAAGAGGGGACCATTTGGCACCCACTCTCGCGGGGTAGAAAGAGAGGGTTTATTTCCGGCCCCACACAAGTAGGAAGGAGGTAATTCTCCTTGAGGGGGTTGATTGTACAGCTCCCTGCACTTGGGCAGTGCACAGAAGTGAGAAATTTCCCCCTCACTCTTGGGCAAGGTGAGGGAGGTTGTTTCTACAACTCCATTTAAGCCCTCGCCCTTTGGCTAGGCGAGGGGTAGTGGTGCTTTTTTCCACCAACCCTTGAGGAAGGCGGGCTGTTTGTAACTTTGCCTCAACCTTGGGCCAAGCTAAGCAGAAGGGTTTCATCACCTCCGAACTTTTAAATTGCCCTCCTGTCCTTGGGCAAGGCAGAAATATCTTGCACCATTCATCCCTCTCAGACCCTTAGGCAATGCCAAAGAGGGAATTATTTAACTCCCCACCCATAAGCAATGTTTGTGGTGATAGTGGTGGTAGTAATAATGCTGGTAATAATGCTGGTGCTAATAGTGATGGTGGTAATAGAGGTATTAAAATTGGTGGTGGTGGTAATATTACATTTCATCTATAAAGCATGAAAGGCCTGTAACCCTCTGCCTTGCTCTAGAGTGCAGGGTGGCAATTACCTTGCGGGATGTGTGCTTATCCCCTTACCCTTACCCAAAGGCAGTATTGTCTTATTCAAAAGGTTTGCAGCACTGGCTGGCCCCGTTTTCCACTTGTTTCGTCAAAGGGTGAGGGGAGGCTTAAAGAACAGGGGGAAGGAGGTTGTGATGTGCCACTTGCCACTTCACCCTCTCAGCAAACAGAGTGCAGGGGCAGGTGATCTACTCCTCTGTGGCTGACTGAATTTTCCGGTCCACAGTAGGCAAGTCACAGGGTGATTGAAGAACTCCTCCTGCACTTTGGAAATGAAGGAGGAAGTGGGTTATTTCCCCTCCCTCTCCCCAGGGCAAGTCAGGCAGACGTTGTTTGTCATCTCCAATCATTATTAAGCAAGGCAAAGGGGGCTGAAGGATCACAATATCAGATTGAAATTATTGTGTGACATGAATATATTGTGTCAAAAAGATTGTGACTACAAAATATTGTGGAACATAATATATACGGTAAGAATATTCTTTTTGGAATTTAATGTTTTTAGAATTACTGTATTGAATATATTTTACTTTAATATAGTTGTAATCAATAAAGCTTTTTAAATTAATTTTATATCTATTAGTTAACATATTAATTTTAACTGCTAGTATTGTTAGTATGATTGTCAATATTTAAAAAAATATAATATATAATTTAAATGTGCATTTTTAAGTTAATTAGTATTTTATATAGTAGTATAGGGTTGTTGGGTTTGTAGGGGAATAGGATAGAAACGTAATTTATTTATACTTTATTTAAATGCAAATTATTTCTTATTGTTTAATATTTTATTGATGATCAATTACGATCATTGATTAATTGTTATTGTATTTGTTTTAGATTAACTGAGAAGTGGGACATTGGGTTTGCTGGTCTTGAAGTTAATTAAATTATAATTAATGTAATTTATATGTTAATATGTTATTGTAAATTAATATTTGATCGATTATTATTATTAGTAGTTACACTATTTAATTGCTGTGTTATTTAAGTTTAGTTTGTACATTATAAATGTACATTTTAATTTTTTAACTTTTGCTAGTAATTTATATTTTAGTAGCTGTTTGTTGGGTCAGTAGGGGAATGGGGGTAAGATACTGACAATGTATTTGTTATATTTATTGTTAAACTCAATTATTTTTTATTCATAAGTAATTGTGTATATTTTTGTATTGTTTGTTAATTTATTCCGTTTATTTATTGCTACATGTGTTTCTCTTTACTATTACAAACTGTATTTCTTATTTTATTTTAATTTTATTTGTTTAAGTGATATTTTCATTTAAATGTTCGTATCTATTTTTTGGCTGTTTATTTTCGTTTGGTGTTTTGAAGGGAAGTGAATTTAATTTTAATGAATGTACAACTTTTTTGCAGTTTATATTGTATTTATGTATATAAAAATATGAGTTAAGATGTATTCTTGTTAAGTATTTCAATGTTTTCTGTAAAATAAATGAGTTTGAATTGTATATGTAATTCTAACAAATTTCAACACTTTTCCTACTGATGCACACATTGGAGTAGGAATAGTAAACCCCTCCAAAGTCTATCACTTTCCCTATTGCTGCTTCGACTGGAGTAGGAATAGTACATTTGACCTTTCCGAATTCCAACACTTTCCATAATGTTGCTTAAGATGGACAGGAAATAGTATTTCTAACCACATCAAAGTCCAACACTTTTCCTACTGTTGCTTACATTGGAGTGGGAATAGTAAATCTTACCTCTCCAAAGTCCAACACTTTCCCTACTGTTGACTAGACTACAGAAGGAATAGCAAATCTTACCCCACTGAAGTTCAAAACCTTCTTTACTCCAAACCCCTCGAAACTCCAATAGTTTCTCTAATGTTGGTTAAAGTGGATTTATAATGTTTGTATTATTGTTCTTAAATTTTTTAATATATTTTGTTTTTTTCAATGTTTATATTATTTCAACTCAATGTTTTCATTTCTTTTTTATCTGTATTATTATATTTTACTTACTATATATATATATATATAATATTAACAGACAAAAAGAAACAATATATATCGTTTTTATTTTGTCTGTTAATATTATATTTGTAAATGTTTTATATTGTTAAAATATGGTTATTATTATATGTGTATATTTATTCTATATTTAGTGTATGACATTAAATAAAACTATGTTATATGTTTGATTGAAAATATAAATTAGGTTACATATCTTTGTTGATTGTATATATATTTGCTAATTTTCACTTCATATTATTTTTAATATTTAAAATTAAATATATTACAAATAGTTTATTTGTAGCATATATATATATATATATACATATATCTCTTGTAAGAGGATTCTTGTCATATATTTTGCGCCGGCCAGAGGCGCAATCCAGAAGGCCCTGTCACGCGAAGAGACCCGACTCTAAAACTGGCTTTCCGCTGTTCCAGCGTTCACTGAAGTTGAGGGATCAACAAGAGTCGGAGACCGCCAGGAACGTGATGCTGATGTACGAGGAAGGAGGTATTTTATCTCCATGAGCAGCAAGCCTCGCATTTGGCAGCTCTGATCGTAATTTTCAGCATTGTGGAAATGGCTGTGGTAGCATTGAGGGGACAAAGAGGAATGACTGCAATATTGGGGGCGGTGTGAACAGTCCCTTCCAACTCACCTGTGACAGCACGGACCCATTGTCTAAGTTCCCCCTCACGCCACCGACCAGAAACTTGCCGAGACGGTGCATGCTGGGAACTGCAGTTCCGTGGACTTAATTGGAGCTGCTCAGGTGTGCCTACAGCATAAGGGGGAGGAGCAAGGAGTGCAGTCAAGTATTTCACGCAGTGTGGGAGACATTTGGAAAGGACACGGTATTGGGCGCTGAGGAAGGTCTGTTGACCGAAATGCATTCGCCGCTGCTGGCATCGTTCTAAATAAAGCTGGCTGTTCCTTCAGAAATCCCCTCAGGCCTCTGTCTTCTTTTGTAAGAGGATTCTTGTCATATATATACATATATATATATATATATATTACCTACTGGCGATAGCCAGTAGGTATATATAGTTAGGATTGTTTTCCATAGGGAAATCGCAACATTCTATTGGGAATAACTTTGGCGCCGGTTGAGGAATCTTCCTGAAATTTTCCCTAACTTTGCCTCGCGGCGCTCCGCTCCTTCCCTAAAAGTTTGGGGGGGATTCGTCAAGCGGGGGCCGAGATAAAAGGGGGTCCCAAAACGTGTTTTCCCCATGTTAATTTCCATAGGGCGGTTGGACTCACTTTTAGCCTGAACAGCTGAATGGTTTTCCACCAAACTTGGCAAAATTGTAGGGACTGGTAGCCCGATGTGCCTTTGCTATGTCTCAAGATATGTGCTCCAGTGGTTTGTACGAAAATTAACTTTGAAAAAATATATATTGGGCTACATTGGGCTATATATATGTTAGAGCCCAAATGTAGCCCAATGTAGCCCAATGTAGCCCAAAGATGGCCACCAGAGACAAAAAAAAACAAATGTAGCCCAAATATCAGCCAGATGTAGCCCAACTATAGCCCACTGACGGAATGTCCTATAGTGTTCTAAAGAACAACTAGAGCGCTAACAGTCTTACTTATGACAAAAGTATGGCACACCTGAAGTCATCTTGATTGGAATAAAGTGTTAACACTTAATACATTTAATTTGCAAAGGAACAAAATGAGGGGGTTCATTTTGCTATAGAAATTATGTTTAGTGCTAAAGAAAGAACAATTAGGGCACATTTTGAGTGACTTCTCAAATCCTCTTATATTTCATAAAAAAAATTCTGATATGCAGTCTCCCAAGATGGCCACCAGAGACAAAAGAGCCCAAATGTAGCCCAAATATCAGCCAGATGTAGCCCAACTATAGCCCAATGACAGAATGTCCCAGAGTGTTCTAAAGAACAACTAGAACGCTAACAGTCTTACTTATGACAAAAGTATGGCACACCTGAAGTCATCTTGATTGGAATAAAGTGGTAACACTTAATACATTTAATTTGAAAAGGAACAAAATGAGGGGTTTCATTTTGCCATAGAAATTTTATATATATATATATATATTCACTGAAAAAACCATAGGTTACACACCAGTTATAGTTAGGAATTAGCATTTAAAAAACCTTTGAAATTCACTGAAAAAACCATAGGTTTCACACCAGTTATAGTTAGCTGGAAATTTTACTCGCATAAAACCATTGAAATTCCCACGTTATTATTAGTTGGACTCACTATAACTTGCATGTCTGCAATGCACTGCTGATGACGTCACATATTACATCACTCATGCTTATATTTAAATATTTAAACATTACTCGCTAATATATGTATTCACTAAGATACACTTAATAAGCCAGTTAACCAATCAATTTTTTTTTTTTAAAACACTGAAAAAACCATAGGTTTCAGGCCTTATATAGTTAGGAATTAGCATTTAAAAAACCTTTGAAATTCACTGAAAAAACCATAAGTTTCAGGCCTTATATAGTTAGGAATCAGCATTTAAAAAACCTTTGAAATTCACTGAAAAAACCATAGGTTTCAGGCCTTATATAGTTAGGAATTAGCATTAAAAAAACCTTTGAAATTCACTGAAAAAAACATAGGTTTCAGGAGTTATATAGTTATGTATTAGTTTTTAAAAAAACCTTTGAAATTCACTCAAAAAACTATACGTTTTAGTGGTGTTATAGTTAGCTGGACATTTTACTCATACAAAACCAATGAAATTGCTCCTATATAGTTAGTTGTACTAACTATATTTCGCGCACCCGCAATCCACTGCTGATGATGTCACATATTAGATCATTCATGACATAGTTGTGGAGAAGTGTGGCTCAGGGGTTAGAGGCAGCAGACCCAGAAGCTGAGATCGGTCCTGGACCAGGGTTCAATTCTCCGCCTCGGCGGGTCTTGGGCTAAAAATTCCACGGACTCGATAATTCTCGCCCCGGTGCCTCCTCGACTCACGGGTTCACACTCTGCGACTCTGGGCAATAGCTTGCTTAAACTCCACAACGGCCCCTCGCGGCGGGATGCCTGACTTTCACCTTGTGGATACCCTGCTATCTCACAGGGGAATATCAGGAAGGGTTCCCTAAGCAAGCGCCGGGAAACCCACTGCGGGTAGCTGTGCGCTATATAAGCTCAACTACATTTACATTGTCAGTGACATCACTGATGGCATCTCAAATGACATCACTGATGACATCATCCACGTGACAATCACATACACCTTTTCATACACTATTACAATTTTTCATCACTCTTTGTAAAATACAGAGTATCATATTTAAATCCATTGTCACAGCAATACAAGTATCTAAAAATCCACTCAGTGATTCATAGATGTATACACACATCTAATCACTTACCTATGGATTCACTCATACATGCTGTCAATGAACAATAGAACACTATCAAAAATACTTATACACCTAAATCGACATTACACACCAGCACACATCCTATTCACATATGAAGTCATCCTACTCACTTATGCAAACAATGGATCATACTTACATATTTACTTAGCAAAACACTTATACAAACACCACTTCTTCTATTCATTTAGATAGTAAGTGATACTTAGTGAATTATAAAATCATTATTACAAGTATACAGTTATCCATACAGTCACTCACACAATCATTGTGTCTTATGTATACTTATTTATACACAACAACTGACACATACACTGCCTTTTATTTTTCTAGTTTGTTGGACCTGTACCTTTGAGAAATATATTTGCTCATCACCACACCCATAAAGAGATCCCCTCACCCAAACTGTTAGAACATGTAGTTTTAACTTCATATATCTACTGAATCAACTATTCACACATCTTTGGACAGTCACACACCCCCCACCGAACCACACACACTTTCACACTCCCATACAAATACTCAGTTAACTAATCAATAACTAATATAGACTTTCACATAGCTAGTAACCAACTGTAGAATCTGTTTACACAACAACTGACAAAGTGATACAGATATTCACACAGTTTAGTCACTATCCACTATATTTAGTGAGACATTATAAATTGGTCAAGTAAACAGTCAATTACACTGCTACTAAATCCTCCATCCAAATATTTATTTATATATATCCACTCATTCTTCAATGTAAATTGCTATATATATAATGCATATTTAAATAACGAAGCAAACCACATTCGCTGGATGATGTCATCAGTGATGTCATCAGTGATGTCATTTGAGATGTCATCAGTGATGTCACTGACCATGTCATGAATGATGTAATATGTGACATCATCAGCAGTGGATTGCAGGTGCGTGAAATATAGTTAGTACAACTAACTATATAGGAGCAATTTCATTGGTTTTGTATGAGTAAAATGTCCAGCTAACTATAACACCACTAAAACTTATAGTTTTTTGAGTGAATTTCAAAGGTTTTTTAAAAACTAATACCTAACTATATAACTCCTGAAACCTATGGTTTTTTCAGTGAATTTCAAAGGTTTTTTTAAATGCTAATTCCTAACTATATAAGGCCTGAAACCTATGGTTTTTTCAGTGAATATATATATATATATATATATATATATATATATATATATATATATAAATATATATATATAATATTTTGTTGAGGAAGCCGAAAGGTGAAACGGGTTTGTCAGAGGAGGGGGCGGGGGGAGTCTGCACAATAAAAACACCAGCGAGGAAATTATCCTTGTGTGCTCTCCGTTTTGTTCGGCAGCGGAAAGGCTGCTAAGTGGTAGAATATATATATATATATATATATAGTTTAAATATATATGTAAAGAAATATATGTATATATGAATGAAATACATTGTTATTTATGTAACATTATACTATTTTTAATTAACTATTGAAAATAAATTACATCAATGTTGACGTTTATTTTTTTTTAAAAACACTATTCTTACCTGTTTCTGGTCGATGTTCTCTTCCACAATATTTTTGACATTATCTTTTGGTTGTTACCATTATAAGTACAGGAACACAATATCATGATAAATGGTTTTTTTGACACAATATTTGTGTCTCTCAATATTTATGTGCACAATATTCTGACAGAGAGCCAAATGTGGAGAGTGGCATTCTTCCTGATATCTTTAAATCTCCCTCCAGCCATTGAAAAAGGCAGGGAATATGGGTGCCTCACCCACCAGCACCTTTAAACGGCCTTCCTGCCTTTGAGGCAGATGATATGGGTGCAATTTACCCTTCCCAGCCGTTATGCAAGTTCTGGAAGGGAATTAACTCCCTGCCCATGGGCAATCGGAGCAGGTAGGTCTTTGCCCATTATACCTGAACCGATTCACCGATCTGCATCAAATTAGGCAGGCTCTTAAATGGCCTACTAAAGTCCTTTTCTCCAAGGCTAGTGAAGATTCATCCGGGGTTATTAAGTATGCAAATATAGTACTTCCTAAGGAGAGAGGTGTTATCCTTAACTACAGAGAGGTGATTCTACCTCTGTAATGCACATTTAGTTAGGGCATGATTACAAGTTTGGCAGAAAAGGTACTGCTGTTGAAACGGTGTCGGATTCCCAACCTTGTCTTATTGGCGTTCCGTCCGCTGCATTATAATGTTGGCGGGTTGCTGATCGAAAGATTGCTGGAGTCTCACTGACTCCTCCATCCATTCGCTGACCGCCTCGATGGCGCCTTGGGGAAAAGCAGCTGTCAAAGGGCGGTACAGACAAGGGTTCCAGTAATCCGGATTACGAAGTGGCTTTCCATCAAGCCGACTGTAGCGGGGAGACTGCCTGCTTTGAGTCGGCGGAATCAAAGGAAATTGGGTGCAACCTCACCTATTTCCTTCTGTTCCCTTCAGTCTCTGATGTTGGACCCCTTTGTCTAGGGCCCCCCTTCAAAGAAGCAACTTGACCCTAAAAAAGCGACCTTGTTGGCACAGAAATCTAGGTAAGTACATTTTGAACTTTTCTCCTGTTGACTGGATTGGGCACATATGGTCCAGACTCCGGCAATGGAAGAGTACTCTTAGAAGGTATTTTTTCACGTGTCACGCACAGGTGTACATTTTACCCTTATTTAGTCAAAATGTACACACCTGCATCAACACATATGAGAAATTATTTTTTAGTTGCTGACCGCATACCGCACCGGTCCCCTGCTGTCAGAAATGCCGCTGCTGGACCAGCGCTGACACCTAAATACGGTGGGCGAGAGACCTGAGACTTGGTAATGTCGCCACGGCGGGAACTTGTAATCAGGCCCTTTATAATTTTATTTGCCTTACTCCTCCTACTCAAAAATAAAAAACCTGAAAAAGATTCCAATTCAGTGCTTGCTGAAAACTAGTGCCTTAATCACACAGTGTGGGCATTAGTAGAAGGAATAGAATCCCAATGCTGATGCGTTTGTATGTGTGATTAGGGTGCAGATCCAGTCATCACTGTGAAGAGTATACTCTTGAACAGAAGAGAAATCTTGCAAGACATTGCCTCGCCTCACTGTCTCAGGCCAGTACTTATGAGCTGCCACCTCTGGCCATAACACTTTCGAGTGAAAACTACAAACTCTTGTACATATTTAGATCAAGGGCAGATTTTCATTATTGAACAGGACAAGGGGACCACAATTCTGCCAAAAACCTTTCTGATTCTTAATTTATATGAACACTTAAATACGTCAGCTTATAACTTGCGATAGTAATATTATTCATTTGTGTATTTACCTTAGAAACCAGGATATTGTGGGCATAAAACACTGGGTGAAAGAATCTATTGTTGTGAATCTATCTAGGACCCTAATTAGATATCCCCGATTCATGCCCTTATGTGGTTATAACAGAACAAATCCTTATAAAGGCATAAGAATCATGTCCATATTTAGGCATAGCCAATGCAGTCCAAATATGGCAAGGCTACTCCCATAGACTCCTAGAAAGCACAACGTGTTCTTTAAACAAACCAAGCCTCCAGCAGCCCGGGAATTCCCCCTGCTTTCGTTTTGATTTGCCCAAGAACTCCTGGAGTCCAGAAAGAACTGTTAGTTCTTAGTGACGTCTTATGTCCAACCTTACGTCAAACACGGCACCTTTCAGGTATAAATATACCAACGTTGCCTTAAGCAAACACACGGTGGTTTGGAGCAGAGCGGCTATCTACTTGCCCGACGACCAGCTGATGCGAGTGCCAAAGGAAGCCGACCCTCCCATTGACGCACTGAGAGAGAAGCTGTCTTTTCTCTTGCCGAGAAATCCAGCTTTGGTGTTTCCAGTCACCCTTGCGGGTTGCTGGGAGATCGAGTCCTGAGACACGAGATACAAGACCTCCTTCATTCTATTACCAAGGTATGGAGCTGACTAAACCCTTAAGAGATTTCTTGATTCAGATTCTTGGCAAAAAACCAACTTAGCTTAAACTGCAACTTACTTACTCCTTCCCACGTATTAGGCTTAGGTCAGGTACACCGGGGTAGGCGTATATTAGAAGCACCAGTTGAGCATGTTAGTCAATGTTTTTATGTTTTTATATATTTTATCCGTTTTAAAGTATCATATGGCTAAGAAACCATATCAATGCTTTTACAGTATTATTTCATAATACTCCTTTTACTGTACGCACTTTACTTTATGATAAGTATTGCAACTGTGGCAATTCATTTCTCTTGCATGAGAAAGAGGACTGCTCAATAAATACCAACTTTTATTGAAAACGCCCGTCTCTCTATTTCGCTGCACTCCTGGTGAAATTAAGCATGCACGATTGACTAAGTGAAATAGCTGTCTATTGTTTTCACACGACTCTAGAGATATACTCTTTATTCTGAGGGAGCAAAGTTGTCATGTTTATGCGGTTGTCAGAAGCTAATCCCTTCTTGTCTATTCAGGGAAGTTAACTCATCCTTGTTTACTCGAGAACGTTTCTAGTGACCTCTGAGCTAGCTGGCAAACCTAATTAAGTCTAATATAGTCAGTAGACACCTAGATGACCTCAGTCCTACGTCTAAACTGCTGTTTATATTATTCCAATGCACAGAGCCTATTGGGAATATAGGAACAACACTACACTATACAGATCATTCTTTAGGTTAACCAGTTGTAGACATCACTACTTACCTGAAGAAAGCAATTGTTTGTCTCAGTAACATTATGTAGCTCAAAGATATGTAACCCAAAGCACAGAACAATAGAACAAAAAGTCTGTAGAAATTAAAAGGTTTGTCAAAGTAGAGGTCTGTGTGTTTCTATTGCATTTATATGCGCTTACTACCCCTGACGAGGTGTTATATTATTTCTATTTGTATATACAAGAATTTGAGAGGTGCACTCGTTAGTGTATATAGCAAAAAAGTTCATAAAGTTTGTGAATCTTCTGTTCCTTCTTTATTAAATTCTTTTTTTTCTTTCTTTTAAGATACAAAGGCACAGCCAACGTGTTTCATTCCCTTTCGTGTCGTAGGAATTTCGTCAGGGCTGTAAAAATATTTTTTGACATACATAAACATCTGTGTTTCATATGTAGCTACAAACATTGACATATATTACACATAAATTAAAAATGACTAAAGGGTACACCAATAGACATGACATTATAAAAACATGCCAAACGGCATGTACATAATTTGTTCTGAAAAAAGCACGCCCTCACCCGTGCATTATTCCAAGTATTTTAAAAAATGTGCATCCAAATTGTACACATTTATGTATTGTGTCAAACCAGGTCTAATTACACCAAGGTGCCGCCTGGGGAAAAGAGACACCCAAAGTAAAAGAGCTAGGCTAGGTCGCAAAATGTAGTGCCAGAAAACCTGGAGAAAAGGTGGAAGAAAAGAAGGAGAGAAGTCATGTGCTGGTGTCTCAGGACACCAGAATGAAAGAGGTAATGGACACCGAAATAGGAAAAGTTCCCCCTTAACCGTAACCCAGAGTCTTGTGAGAAAATGGATCCTACAGAGTTCTCACCTACAAACAGTAGCTTTTAAGTCCAATAATCCAAAGGAAGAATAGCACATTCACCATAGGCGCCGAACAATAATATTGCCAAGGATATAGATCTCAGATTTCCTGGAAATAAAAGTACTACTGAGACCCACTAATAGAGATGGGATAACAAAAGGCATAGTGGGTCACAATTTAGGCCAAGACACTATATCTAGGAACTTAATTATATTCCACATAATTTTTTCTTTTTTTTTATATATTTTTTATTTTAGAAATAAAGCAAGAGGAGGCAGTACAGATATCAGGTGTCATACTATAAAATACAGAACAGGGACAGGCGAGGGAATTATACAGGCAAATAATCAACACAACGAAAAACATATGAGGTCATCTCGATTACGCGTATTAGAGAAAGAGGATTAATCATTATATGAGACGATCTAAAACAATCCCAACCGCAAGACCCCGTCCTCGATGATACAGGATAATTAAAGCCAGTGTAGACACCCAAATGAATAACGAATCAGTGAAGGATAAACAGCCCACCTCTCGTGAAAAGGAAAAAGGAAAGAAAAAGGATCCATAGAACGAAACAAAGGCAAAATAAACCCCCCCCTGCACCCCTTCAATGGCTACGGCCTAACCCCACTAGCAGCGTGCCTGTCGCCCAAGAACTTGTCCTAAAAGAAGGAAAAAAGATAGATAGAGTGGAGGAGGAGAGAACAAATACACCCCCGGTCTCCCATACCCCCCGCCAGAAGCGACCACCCCGAGACATAGTCAAACAATATTCAGCAAAATATACAGACCAATCGGGGGAGTTTCGCAAATAACCACCCGACTCCCGTCACATTATAGGCACAATTCCGGCATGGAATAAAGGTATTTTATCAAATCCAGGCAGTCAAGTTCAGCCCTGGCCAGTACGGTCTTTTGTAAGAGTCTTTTTTACTCGAACCGCCATCTTACTGGAAAAGGCAAAGCGTTCATCAAAGTTCATGTCAGTGCTGCAGGATCGAGAACAGGATAGAAGTTCACGATGTCCACTAATCGGGCAAGGAGAAGTGTCCAAGAATTGCGAGTATCTCCAATAGTCACTGGGGAACTTGTTACAGCACAGAAGACCGTCAACATATGTATCAGTCGGCAGCAGGATCGAGCAGGGGACGCTGGCAATAATCACGGGCTTGCTGATTGTTAATTGGGAACCGACAAAGCTCTTTAAATCCGGGTTCCGCACGGGGTCCTCAATCTCAGGCATACTGTGCACCACTGGCACCACAGCTAGCCGAAAACTTAACGATGAATCGTCATCCGGTCCCAAGATACCGTCCACTTTCACGATCAGTGTCCGGAGCACAGCGGTGGAGTGCGAATGGAGCGCCCCAATGGCGGCCATGACGGTCTGCAGCGATGGCGTGCCTACCGTCCGCCCCATCCCCTCTCAGTAGGCAATAGAGCAGGACTCGAACCCCAGAGGCCGGCTACTCCGGGGCAACAGGTCACGCAAATCCGATGTAACAGTGGGCGCTCCTCGCCTTGCAAAATCGACACCGTCGCCGTTAGGGAGGGCCGCAGCCCGTCCACCCCGGGAAGGTAGCAGGGTCTCCGGGCGCCGGACCCCGGACCACGGCAGCCGGTGCGGCACGCTGGTGTGTCCTCAGTGTAGATCGTACACTGTATCGTCCCCAAAAATCAACAATTTACGGCACCCTTCGGGAGACCGGGCTCAGTCCAGGTCCCACGGCCGATGTTGATCAACTCCAACCCGGATAGGCTAGAAATCAAGGCCCCGGCTTCCACACTTTGTTAGGCCGAGAATGGAAACACGGCGTATCATCTCCATCCGAGAAGATAAAAAACTCGGGATTGCACCTTTAGAAGTAGAAAAACTTCACGAACACGGGAATCCGGTGTGAGTTCAGGATTAATGGCAGGATATTCAAGCTGCTGGCGGAGGTTGGAGGAGCCGGGAGCTTACGCGGCCATCTTGATTACTAGCGTAGCTCCTCCTCTTTCCACACAATTTTTATCATCCATCAGTACATGGCAATTGTTTTCTCTGTGGAAGATCCACAATAATGGGTATTTATTCTTTTGAGACTAATTCTTTCTTTTTTTACATATATACATATGTTTGTTATGTGGAAATACTTTAAGCTAATAGTTCATTCTTTAATAGCAGATAGGGAATTTACCTTCGATCTGTGCAGTTTTATTTGAAAGAAATCCAAGCGTGTTCCTCCATATGTGACAAGCAGTAGTATTTAAGGGAAAAAGAAGGGTTGTCCTTACCCCCCAAAGGAAAAAGATATATAGATGTAACTTGTTGTGTCCGGCTATTTGGAATAAGTTAGTGCGCGTTGGTAGCGATATTTAGAGTATTAGTTGAAATATCGCCATTGACGGTACCGTCGGGGGCAGATATGCTTAATTACTTCTGACTTATCACCCAGACTAATCACTAAATTGTGACCCACTATGCCTTTTGTTATCCCATCTCTATTAGTGGGTCTCATTAGTACTTTTATTTCCAGGAAATCTGAGATCTATATCCTTGGCAATATTATTGTTCGGCGCCTATGGTGAATGTGCTATTCTTCCTTTGAATTATTGGACTTAAAAGCTACTGTTTGTAGGTGAGAACTCTGTAGGATCCATTTTCTCACAAGACTCTGGGTTACGGTTAAGGGGGAACTTTTCCTATTTCGGTGTCCATTACCTCTTTCATTCTGGTGTCCTGAGACACCAGCACATGACTTCTCTCCTTCTTTTCTTCCACCTTTTCTCCAGGTTTTCTGGCACTACATTTTGCGACCTGGCATAGCTCTTTTACTTTGGGTGTCTCTTTTCCCCAGGCGGCACCTTGGTGTAATTAGACCTGGTTTGACACAATACATAAATGTGTACAATTTGGATGCATATTTTTTAAAATACTTGGAATAATGCACGGGTGAGGGCGTGCTTTTTTTAGAACAAATTATGTACATGCCGTTTGGCATGTTTTTATAATGTCATGTCTATTGGTGTACCCTTTAGTCATTTTTAATTTATGTGTAATATATGTCAATGTTTGTAGCTACATATGAAACACAGATGTTTAAGTATGTCAAATTTTTTTTTTACAGCCCTGACGAAATTCCCACGGCACGAAAGGGAATGAAACGCGTTGGCTGTGCCTTTGTATCTTAAAAGAAAGAAAAAAAAGAATTTAATAAAGAAGGAACAGAAGATTCACAAACTTTATGAACTTTTTTGCTATATACACTAACGAGTGCACCTCTCAAATTCTTGTATATTCTTTGTATAACAGACGTCCCTGGCAGCGGATGTGGAGAGTGGTTGCACCAAAATAACTTAAGAAACAGAGAAAGTTGATGTGCTAAACCTTAGTCTGCTGCTGTGTGCTTTTGGGTTTTGTTTATTTCTATTTGTAGTAGGGTATCGTACCAGTGTCGTTTCTGGAAGGACCCAATAGATGTTGTCATTTTGTGACCCTGCTGATAAAGGTTTCCTGGTTTACTGGCTACAATACCAGGGACAGCACTACTTGTGAATCTGTAGTAAAGCAGCTAATGCAGACAGATGTATGTGGTCCACCGTGACAGGCATGGTACAAGAGTCACAAGAAGACACCTTGCGCCTATCAAAATCACTCGGGTGTCCAGTGATAAACACCATTACAACCTAAGTTGTCTTAAGAATCAAACCACAGCAAAAACCAACCTGTCAAAGTCTAAGTGTGCGCGCAAGCTACACACCTGCACCGCATCAGGCACTATGACTTCCCTAAAACTGAGGAAGGTGAGTCACTAAGCCAACTCAGCGAAGTGCTCGTAGAGACTCATGGTGTCAGGGACTACTGCTGTGGGTTCCTCACAACATATTGGGATTTGGGGGGCAGTTGGCCGACAGGAGGTGTGACCCCCCCCAGGCTACACTGAGCTTCATTGGGCTATTATGGCCTATAAACCGTTGGGCTATCAGCCCAATGTATATGCGTCCATTTGAGGAATGCAGGCAACCTTTTAGTAGGTGACACTGTGGCTGTTTAAGCAGCAAGTGAATTTTAGGTGATTTTCAGTAAGTTTCGAGAATTACAGTAGTACTGAGTAATTTTTAGGAAGCTTTTGTTGGGATGGAAGATTCCAGGGTGCAAGAAGCCATGAGCCTGCTCGCGGAGGCAGGGCGTATGGATTTACCAACACCGGGCACATGTGTAGTGGTTCGTTCAACGAGGCATGTGTCAAACGGTGTGGCAGCAGCGATCTAGGCTTGCTGGCCTCCACATTGTGGTCATCATATGGGGGAGCGGCAACGGGTAAACTCCAGGGGACGTTCAGTGGGGAGGAGAGCAGCCCAGAGGGGTGCGTGAGGCTCATGCGCTTGGAGAGACACAGTGCATTGCCCCACGCTGAAATTTATAGCCAAGAGGGGGGCAGGGCTAGAATATGGTCAGTAGTGCTGGCCGAGGCTGCGCAAGTGAGGGAGGGGGCCCAGGAGGCATCAGCGTTTTGCCACAGCGCATGGGTGACTTTTTACCAGCTGTTGTGGGTGATGTGGAAGGCGTTGTTGGGTATTCGGGAACCACCAGGGATTATGGAACACATTCTTTCAGTAATGGTGTGGCAATGGAGGCAGCTTAGCTGGGCTGGGGTAGGAGTAGGATCATACAGTTCGGGCGTTGGTCATCAAAGTGCTTTCGTCGGTATGTGCGCTTGGAAAAAAGAGGAGGTTTGTGACACAGAACAATTTGGTTGTATCTCACACATATTGTTCTTTATTAAGTGGGCAGAAAGGCACGAGATCCAAAAGGGACAGTGAGCTAATCCTGAAGTTAGTTAATGATTCTTTAAAGTGACTTGGCAGGAGAAAGGTAGTATGAGATGGCAGGAGCTGTTACAATGCTTGAATTAGTTATTGAAGAGGCATAGATGCCCAGGTGTCATACCCCAGCACCTGTGTGAAAATGATTTGCTGGTATGCAAAGGACTGGCTTTGTTATGTGAGATGAAGAGGGATATGCTGGAAATTAAGTTACAGTGGTTGGAAACCTTCGTACTCTGGACGGAATGTATTTCAAGGATACATTGGAAAGGGGCAAACTAACCTGCCACCATTGATAAGGCACAAAATAAATAGGGACAAGAAAGTTTTTTGTAGGTACGAAAATCTTGGGTTGACCATCCACAGGTGAGGTATGATGCACCAGAATTCTTTAGGGGGGATGTGGTTCATTTGTCTCAGACCAGCATGAAGGTATATTTGTTGCAAGTGAAAGAGGTGTTAGAGAATACACTGAAGAGGGACAGTTGCGACAGAGGATCCTGGGGTAGGTCAGAAAAGTGGGGAGAACACCTTTTCTGAGTGGCGGTTGGCAATTGCACTTGCCATGGTTATATATTAAGATTACTGTTGTGTGCATAGGGGAATCAGGACAATGGGGGTAGTAATAACGTTGAACCTGGAGGAAGCAACATATTAAAAGGTAATACTTAGGATACTTAGATAGGTAGATGTTAATAGATGTGGGTTAAAGTGTTAATGGATTTAAGGGTCAATAATTTCAATGACAGGGGTAGGAGTTACACAGTTACAGGACAAAGATGTTAAGGGGGCAGGAGTTTTAGAGGTGTGCGTAGAGAAAGTAGGTTAATTATTGTATAGTAAGGTGTAGTTTTGTGAGGCAAAGGCCTAAGCTTTTATTGCTGAGATGTGCACCTGTCTTTAATAAAGCAGGCTTTTTCAGACAATAAGCAAGTATGTGGTCTGTGCTGCCCCTTTTGGCCCAATGGGCTTTGGGGGGCAGCCAATCGAAGGAAGGTGTGCACCTTGGGGTGATTGGGAGAATGGGCCAGCCCAGGCTACATGGGCTCTATTCGGTTATTATGGGCTATATACCATTGGGCTAACAGCCCAATGTATATGTGGCCATTTTAGAATGCAGGCACCATTTTGGTAGGTGAAACGGTGGCTGTTTAAGCAGCAAGTGCATTTTCCCTTCTAACTGTCCCTATAAAATATGGCTTCTTTCTCCTTAGAGGACGGGATTTATTGAGGTATACCCTGGGTGTTTTTCATTGAACACAGGTTTGCAAAGGTTTTTTTTTGTATTTGTTTGTCGCTTGGAGCAGCTGCAAGGTGGTTGGCAGTTTAAGTTGCCATGGTTATACATTAAGAATATTGTTGTGAGCATAGGGGAATCGGGACAATGGGTGTAGTAATAAAGTTAAGCCTGGAGGAAGCAACAAATTAAAAGTTAAGATTTGGATTACTTAGATAGTTAGATATTAATAGATGTAGGTTAAAGTGTTAATGCATTTAAAGATCAATCATTTCAATGACAGTGTAGGAGTTGACAGTTACAAGATAAAGATGTTAAGGGGTGGGAGTTTTAGGGGTGGGGTAGTATAAGTAGGTGAATTATTGTGTAGTGAGGCGAAGGCCTAGGGTTTTATTACTATGAGGTGCACCTGTCTTCAACAAAGCAGCCTTTTCTACACAATAAGCAAGTATGTCGTCTTTGCTGCCCCTTTTGGCCCACTCCCAAGGGTGGAAGAGTATAAGTCCTTTCCTGAATCCCCCAATGAACATGGGTGCCTTAATGCTCACCTGCTCCCTCCAAAACCAAGCAGTCCATCCCAGCCTTACTACTCTTCCAAATCCACCCCCGCCAGGTACTAGCCTTTCTGGAAGGTGGCACTGACTGTGCTGCCTGAATACAGAATGTGCCTTAGAAACACATAGGCATGCCATTCAATTTACCAGAATATGAAATATTTTAGTAAATCCGGAAGCCTGAAGCAGTAGACAGAATCACTAAACAGAGCAACGCAAGCGGAGCGGGAGCAGAGGTGACGCGGTAAGCCGGGTATCACTGGGCCGCTTACCTTGGAATTCAAGCACTCCTGGTGAGTCACCAACCCCGCAACTCCCTGTGTCTCCAGCATCCAGAACCTTCAGAGGCCAAGAAGACTACAAGCCAAGCTGATCATATGACTTGCACCACACATCCACAGCTCTCACAGACCATCACAACATCAAAGAATTCAGTTAAGAACTGGTGCAGTAAAGTCTCATTGGCTAGAACTCCACAATCCATAGAACTCTGCATTGAAGACACCCACAAAGGCAGGAGGCCTCATCCAATTGAGCGGCCCAAACAAGCATATGGACAGGGAAAAGGGTCAGTCACAAGAAAATCATCAATAAGAATTGCAAGGGAAGGACCCCTAATGGAACTCCAAAGCTCACTTCAGCATCCCACAGAGCCAATAACACATGACACAAAAACATATCATGGGCCAATAAAGGCACCAGTAGTGACCCCAATACGGGGCAATCAGAGACAGGCAAGAGATTTCCCAAGTCAGGTCGGCACCAAGATCGGATTGATCCCTCATTACATATCAAGGGGCGCCTATGACATTCTAAATCGAAGCGCACTACTAAGACTACTAGAAGCGCTGCCAGGCCTGAACCACATCAAATCAAGAAATAAAGATAGAATTGAGTTTAAACCAAACCCTGAACAACCAGGGACCGACATAGCAATGACAACCTGGTCAGACATGACCATAGCAAAGCAAGTATGGCAGTACAGGGAATCCTTCACAACATGGGGCATTGAGTTAACAAAGGCGGAGCCAACACATTACCTAAGCCCACTGCAATGTCCAAAACCAATGTTACGTATGCTGAAGGGATCAATAGGCCCAGACAACTCCATCATAATAAAAGAAGGACCGCAAATAACATGGTACATCTTTGTCAAAAGCCCAACGCAGCAAATAGCCAATTTCAAAGAAAATCAGCCAGCTATGCACAACAGAGGCAGACACAGCAGGAAAGCATGAGAGAAGCTTTAAAGCCCCACCACTCTAGCTCACCCTTGTAAAATCTGCTCCTGGAATGTGAACAGCTTAAGCAGCAAGAAGGACGAGGACGACTTCACAAAATTCCTCCAAGAACATGAGGTCTTGCTATTGCAGGAAACTTGGCATCTCACAAACACACCAATTGTGAGTTACAATGAATACCACAACAAAGCCATCAAATAAGCAAGCTCTGAAAGAGCAAAGGGAGCCTATCCATCTACATCTCTACCAAAATTCCCTGGAACCATGAAGAGGTGACTTGGATACAACATGAATGAAGTGCATCACATTTGAAGCCACACCCTACTTCACACTAATAATTCTGTACATATACATTAACCCAGCTCTCAAGCATAAGGTGGAAAAATTTGAGTCCCTGACAGGGACACTCAATGCACTGAAATCCAAATATCCACAAGCAAGCATAATCCTGTCAGGGGACTTCAACATGAATTTATTACAGGGCTCTGAATGCAAATCACCAGGATAAAAACAGGAAAAACACGTCAACCAAACAGGATGCGATACGTCAGGCAAAAAATGCATCTCTGAGCTTGAGGGTCTGGGCTTGTTCACACTCAACGGTTGTAGTCCTTTGGACCATCCAGCAGCCTTCACAAGAGTAACCGATAGGGCCTGCTCAACCATAGATTTTACTCTTTTAGACCCTGACCTGTATACATTCATTTCCAACTTCAATATAAAAGAAAGATCAGACAGCTACCATTTTGCACAAACCTTCAGCCTGGACTTCGCTCCCCCCAGGGCCCAAAAAGCGAGAGGTCTTGTCTCAGCCGCACAGCCATTCAATCCAATGCACCTCAAATGTAAGGAAGAGATAATAGATGCTATTATGGAGGCCAGTACCTTCTACCTGACATGCTATGATGAGAAGCTGACTTATGATATAGGTTTGGGAGGAATTTGTCAAAACATTAAACTCAAAATGTTTGATCAAAACTCCCACCAATAAATCAAAAGGAAACACCAGGGTCCGCATGGTTCACCCTAGACTTAAGGATCCTGAAAAAACATCTCAACAAAGAACTTAGAAATTCGTGCCTATGCAGACATCAACCAAGCCAAATTTCAAATGCAAAAATTGAGAAAATGAAACAAATGTAAAAAAAAGCGATCAGGGTGTCAAAATACAAACATAACTAGGCAATCTGGACAAAACTGATATACGCAAGCCAGCAAAGAAACTAAACACCTTTATGCCAACATAAACAGCCTGGCAAATGGCCACAACCAGCATCACAACTCAGACATCACGGAAGACGATTGGACAAACCACATAACCATGGTATATAACGAAGTGGCATGGGACAGTCTGCCAACAAGACATGCTGAGCCTCAAAGGGCCCAACCAGCCCCAAAAACATTCAAGGCGATCACTCACACATAGAACAAAGGCAGGCAGAGCATGACAACTTTAATCTCATGGAAGCAGCTTAGGCCAACCACATCACCACCAATAACGTCCAAGAGGTTCAAAGCAGCTCTTCACAAAGTGACAAAAAGCCCAGCCGGGAATCCATTACTCCAACAAAATCAAACGTCGACCACCTTCCACCTACCGTCGATAACAACCCAGTCGTTCAGGTTATCCCTCCAGTAAGAGAGGCAAATCCCAGCAGGGTCTCAACAATGCTGGTTCAAAACCTTACGAGCGCAGTGAGCGCAGGGGAGCTCAGGGGAGCAGGAGCTGTTCCTCCACCACGGTGGGATTGGTTGAGACTGGTCGGGGGCTTGTAGCGCCGATGTGGAATCGTTGTCGTACCGCTTCGACGAGAAGAGCAAGAGGAGCATTCCCTGCAGACGACTCCCCCCCGGTGTGGGACGAGGGAGTCGATAGTCATGGTACCAGGCGCCCCCAGGTGGGCAAAAGGCAGAAGGGAATTTAGTTGGTTTTTACTGCAAGGAGCTTTCCGATATCTGGTCCGGGGGGCTCCCGCTCCTGCTCCTACGAATAGCCTGAAGTGGTAGCAAGTAAACAGGCTACCTGGATACTTGGCAACTTGACAAATAAACTGACAAACAACTTGGCAAACAACTTGACAAAGACCGGCAGGGTCTATTTAGCTTACTGCTTCAGAGGTTCAGTGGCTAATACTGGGACATGACTGTGGGGCTGTTAAACAGCTACAAACCTTGTCGGTGAACTTTTGCGGTTGAATAACAGGGGACTTTTATCAAAAGGCTACTGAAGGAAAAACATACAAAAGAAACACACATTCAGAAAAAGGCAAACAATGAGGTCAGGACGAGAGAGAGCTACCTTTCCTTCAATAAAAAGGAAGAGAAAATCTCATGGCTCGATCGCAAATAATATCAAAGCAAATACAGAGGGGGTGGCTCAGCCTTTAATCTCACCAGTGTATAGAATATTAGCAAAATCCATCAATATACTAAACAAAGATCCAGCTGGTACAATGGTATCGATCAATTACCTGAACCTATTTCACCAACTACACCTATAGGGAAAACAAACCCTAGGTATGGTCAAATCAACACCAATAAAAGGGTCAATAAAGGGTCCATAAACCTAACTGGGTCCCAGCCGGAACAAGAATTTAGAGAACACACGGACCAATCATGGGGGTCCATTATGGATCTGGAACCTTTGACAAATGGTGACCACTCCTCACAACAGGACAAATATCCCTCTGAAGCGCCGATTAAGCAAATGCCACAAAATCCCCGAGATCATTCTCCGAGTATTGGAGCTCACCAACCAATTGAGGTACAAGTAAAAATCAATAAGCAACCTTCAAACCATATTCAATATGTGGAAGAAAATCAAACCGAACAGGTCTCAGTAAACACACAACACAAACATTGATTCTTACAGCATTGTCGCCTAGAACATAAAATATCACCTTTTGGTAGGAAAAAATCAAAGCCCGGAAGGATCCGAATTCCACAATAAGGTGGCATATACACTGGAAAACAGGTCTCCAAATGGTAAAGATAACATACAAATGTATGCAACAGCAGGGAGTGAAACCTCCAGTAATATCCCGGTAAAGGTTAATCTTCGCCAAAACTGTGATAGCAATCACTGTGTAGTAACAAAGGACCCAGGAACAATATGGGATATCTTCTTTAAAACATCTCAACTCACATTAGAGGCTCTGAATTATCAATCAAATAAGATGGATGTCCAAGTAGACCTGCTCCATATTATGGCAGAAACAATATCAGGGATTGATCAAAAACTGGTTAATCTGAATACACTAATAACGCGGGCCCAAGCATACGCAACAACATTAAACACAGATTGCGCTTGTGGTCCAACAATTGACAAAGCTGTGTCAATCCCGGAAGTGCTTTTGACTCTTATCGAGGACCTACAAATAAAAGTAACTAAAGTAGGGGGCAATACAATACTGGCGACAACCGAACAAACCGCTAATGAAAAGGACCCAAAAACGGTCAGTACAGACACAAATACAAGTTCAGATCTAGTAACCAATAATCAATTGACATTAAAAAGCGGAAAGCCAGATAAGCAGGTTAGCCGCAAAATTCAATCAGCACTACGGAGCCAAATCTGTCACGACGTATGAAGAAAGAATTGAAAAAACAACAGAAGTGCCAAAGGACTACACAAATTAGAAGTTGGGGGCAGTCAACGTACTTCCCGACGGAGCCAGCAAATAAATCTGCGCAAAACCAGGAGAGGCAATTGCTTAAAAAACCATATCTGATATTTGCTAAGACTCAAAAACAAAATAAACCTCTGGGAGAAGGTCCTGCTACAGCAAAGACCTCATTAAACACATCAGCTACTCGAGAATCAGAACCCATTGTAAACAGAAAGTCTTACAAGCCACAATTGAAAACGGTATGGACAAAACCGACTGCGGACTTTCTAAGGTGACACTTGGTGAAGGTACAAAAAACAAACTGCCTGTGACCAGTAATTCTTCCAACGCACATAGAGAGTCACAAAGTGAAGGAACAATACAGTTACAATTTGGGTCTGGCATAACACTAAATCCCGCCTACACTAGCAACACGTGCAAAACCATTTTTCAACCACAATACAATCAAAGGGTAGGCACAATACATTAAATAGGGGGAATCTAATAAGGCTCCTTCAACACATAACATCCATGTATCATATAGAAAGTGAAGATATGGTTAGTGTTCAATTTGAACCAAGGGATGAAGATACCCCCAACGAAGATACAATAGTGACCTGGACAAACCATCATATCGTGGAAGCAGTGATTAGAGAAAAATACACCTTTTAAAACTGGGGTATTGCAGTAAAGGAGCAAGAGCAAGAAAAGTACCCATTAATTTTACTTGAATCAGTTAGCACAACAAACTACATAATGAAAGCAAAAGATCACTTGCATGGTATATTCAGAGGTACATCGAAAATACAATCTGATCAGAACTACAAGAATTACATCATATCAGTGAAAACACAGGAGGACACGTTCATAAACAGGTCAGAAAAGTCAATGGAAGGATCAGCCCAGCAGGGTAAGCAGAGAGAGACAGCATAGTACTTGCTACTCCTGACATTCAAGTGGGCATTTCCAATGTCTCGTCGATGCAGCAAGAGTTGCCTAGCGTAAATCCTTTAGTATTCTAAAAGTCTAGCATATCTCGCCCTAAACAAAATAGAAATTCCAATCTCAAAATCGTTTCCTGGAACGTGGCAGGCATACATAAAGCTTTCAAACAAGTAACAGCAAAAAATATATTGCTGGAAGGAGATATTTTATGCCTACAAGAAACTTGGGCCACAGAGCAAGTACATCTAGAAGGCTACGCCAGTTTTCATAAATTAGCAATTAAATTAGCAATTAAACACAACCGGTATAGACCATCAGGAGGAATCTCTATTTACGTAAAACATCTGAAACAGCTGATAGTAAGGAAGATAAAAGCCGAGTCAGATATGTTACAGGCACTCATAGTTGAGGGAAAATGGGATAAAAAAGACAACACTTCAATCCTGGTATTAAATGTATATTTAAATGTGCATGATCCGTCAAAATTGGAAGCTACAAAAATCATTATAATCTCAATACAGGAAATTCTATGCACTCATCTGCTACCAGCTAGTGTGATTGTGGGTGATTTTAATCTGCACCATCTGGGAATGAACACAAGCAACAGGACATACCTAACCAGCTCTGAAAGAATTTTTAATACCTTTTTGCAAAACTATGATTTGAAGTCCACCGATGAAATATTGAAAAGTTCTGATCCCAAACGTTCAGGAAAGGCCACATTTAAGAATTGCTTGACAATTGATTATATCTTTCTATTTTTTGTGTATGCCCAAAGTTACTAAAAAAACGGAAGTCACTAATAAAAGCACTACTGAACAGAATGAACATACGAACGTGTAGAGAAAAAATGTAAATTAAATTGATACTTGTATAGCACACTACTCACCCGCAAGGGTCTCAAGGCGCTTGTACGAATACCGCTGTGGAACCCATCCTGGCTTTCCCTGTGAGGTGTCCACTCCTGGGCACCCCCAAGGTGGAGGCCAGGCATCCTTAGCGTTGTGGGGGCCGTTGTGGAGATTAAGCAAGCTATTGCCCAGAGTTGCAGAGTGGGACTCCATGATTGGAATAAGCATTGAGGCGAGAATTATCAGGGCCGTGGAATTTTGAGCCCAAGACACGCCGAGGCGGGGAACTGAACCCTGGTCCCGGGCTAGACCTCTGCATCAGGGTCTGCCGCTCTAACCATTGAGCCACACTTCTCAGAAGCTGTAATCATCTGGCTCGACGGGGCCTCAATCCCCCTTGTATGCAGGGGGGTGAAACTTTTAAATGTGTATTTAATGGCTGAAACTCTGAGGAGATCGAAATAGACTGTCACAAACACATAATCTCTCAAATCTCCATTTTAAACAAAATTTTAAATAATTGTTGCACAGAAGTATTTTGTAGACTAACCGTGTAAAAATTCTACTAATGATTTTACGTGTTTATATAAGTATGCAGTAGTATTATTTAAATGTCATTGGTGTAATGGTTTTTGTTTTTAAAAGACCGCTCACTTAAATAAATAAATCTTGACTATATCTTTCTATGTAACCAACTTAATCAGAAAATAGTTCAGTTTGAATTAAAATCACATGAAACCAGTGACCACGCAATTCTTCACGTTGAATTGAATATCACTATCGAGCAACGGGAACAAGCTTCTGCAATATCTCATTCAATAGGGACTGAGGAATACTCATTAGTCAGAAGGTTACAATGGAATAAGCACTAGGCCACCTTATTTAACCCATGGAAAGACAAACAAGCGGTAGTGGTAATCATCCAGTAATCGAGCCCAGTATGGGTAATTGGACGGTTTGGAGTTCCGCCTTGAAAACGGTTCTCAGCAACAACAATAAAGGTAGTCTTCAAACAAAGACGAAAATTACACCACAAACTAGCCAAGGTGCCCGACTTATGGCACGGTCATTTCTACAACAAATGTTCAAGAGAAGCGATAATACAGAACCAAAAACACTATAGATTAATTGCTCTCTTGGATATTGAAGGAAAAGCCTATGCAAGTACCCTATTGATAGAATTAAATAAATGGATCAAGGAGAATGACATTCTGCCTACCTATCAAACTGGGTTTCGCAAAGGCTGCTCTTCAATTGACAACATCGTGGCCATGTCGTACCTAAGCCAGCAAGCAAATGTCAAAAACAAAAAAACAGTCTTTGCCTGCTTTGCAGACTATTCAGCGGCTTTTAATGGGGTGCCTCGATATCAGCTTTGGGCTAAACTGCACAACTGCCTAATCCCAGCAGGTCTCCTTAACGCTTTTATTTCGCTGTATAGTAATAGTTGGATCAAAGTAAAACTAACAGATAACACTACAACAAATAAGTGCTTCACAAATCGTGGTCTAAAACAGGAATGCGTACTAGCCCCTACATTGTTTAATGTATTTACCGCCGACCTGGAAAAGATGCTACACAATGCCAATCTTGCAATCCCCAAAATCGGAGCCAATAAACTTCAAATATTTCAACACGCTGACGATTTAGTGATGATGGGCCACACGAAAATTGGACTACAAAGGGTCCTAAATGCCATTAACAATTATAAGGAGAGAAATTAATTAATAAAAAATTCTGAAAAGACTAAAGTAAGTATTTTCGGTCATAGTCCAAAAAAAGCATTACTTAAATGGCATGTGGGCAAAAATATTATCTCGGCTGCGAAATCTTATAACTACCTTGGGTGCTGGTTAAGGGACTCGGGCAAAGCGACGCTACATCTGCATAAAATGAACACCAAAGCACAGCCGACAATCTATGCCCTGTGCAAATTACACGAGATAATGCAAAGCCCAACGACAGTCCCCGTCAGAAAAGTTCTACAAGCCAAAATCAGGGCAACGGCGGGGTATGCACAACAGGCATTCCCAAGTAAAATGGATTCCATGTTAGAAAAAGCACAATGCCAGGCGTACAAACAAATTTTCAAGCTGCCAAAATACACCAGCAACAGCCTGATACACTTGGAGTTTGGCCTGAATCAACAAAAACATGAATGTTTGGGAACGCAGGAAAAATACTACTATCAAGTACTTACAGCCCCCACAGGAAGCTTAAAGAGCATGCAGAAACCGATCTACGGGGGGGGGGGTCAACCAACCCATCGCAACGCTATTTGGAGGAAGCAGTGGAAAAACTGGGTTTAGCAATACAAAATTGGGATCAAGAAGAGATAAACTATCTGGTCATTAAAAATGCAATTAACAAGCAATGCTATCAACTGTCACACAAAAATGGCTTAGCAGACTACGAAATGGGAGGAGGACAACCTGGGCTCATTACAGCTTATGTAGAGCATAAAACCCAGCCCTACCTCAATCAAGCATTGGGGAGAAAGGCACTGAAAAACATTCTGTGGGCCAGACTAGTGTCCCTCCCAATTAAAGAATTAAATCCCGGGTGGAAGTCCTTCGAATCTAAAATCAAAAGTAGAATCTGCAATTTTAAATCAGAATCTCTACTACACTTGCTTTGTTGTTGTCCTGGCATGTTACAGCCCCGTCAGATGCTTTTAAAACAAATATAGCTATGCAATGGTGCTCGGACAAGTGAAAGAAGCCGCTTTGGTTTTATTTTCTTGCACCCTACTGTTAGACTTGGCTAGATTTGGAAGATACATGGGCACGCTGAGTCTTAGACTTATTGAATTAGTTGGTCCTGGCAACATAGAAGGTTCTTTATCTGACAAAAAGTCAGCCTCCGGTAATTAGTCTTGTTGCGTTCTGCTCTAAATGTTCACCTTAATAAGACATATTAATTTTGCTATAATGAAGAACTGGTAACCTTTCTCGTTTTAAATGTAAATAGCATACTACCTTGTCTCTTTACTATTGGAATTAGATAAGTCCCAAGTGATTTCCATTTTGTATGGATTTTAAACAATTGCAATTTTGTTTTTAACAATTTTTTATGCATGTAAGTTATATTGCAAATGGTGTTAAGTAACTGTGCAATAAAAATAAATAAATTAATTCATTCATTCAACTCAGGTCAGAGGGGGCCTCTCGGTGCCAGACTCTCCTATCGGAATTCTGGGATTTAATGCCCGCTAGGTCCCGGCCTGTTGACCTCTGGGGTCCTCTGATTGCCTATCTCCTTTCCCGCTCTCCTCCCAGTGGCGCTGCCTCTCCCGCGCTCCCCGCCGGCCCTGGGTCCGCCGTGGCCACCGGTGCTGGTCAGTGACTGCTTTACCCACCCCTGCAGGATTTCCCTCTGCCCCCCTCCTCTGGCCCCTTTACTATTGACAACGATTGAATTGGGGTTTCCCATATGGGAAGGTTCTTGTTGTGTAGGAGTTGAGATATTCTCTGTATGATTTTGCACTGTGCTGATAATTAACACCAATGTATCATGGTTCGCACGTTCTGCCTTTTATTTGTGTACTGCACTGTACCCTTACACGCTGCACTGTGTCTGTCTTGATTTTTCTCAATAAAGGTTTTTGAAACATAAAAAAAAAAAAACTCAGGTCAGAGGGGGCGCCAGGGCCAAATGGCCTACCCAACGCTTTAGTCAAACAAGCCCCCAGCTTTTTGTCAACACACTTAACTCCCCTGTTTACCCACGCACTGGAAAGTGGCACCATTCTAGGCTTATGGCGAGGTAGCAGATTTCTGCCAAAATATAAATCGGGGGAGCGTTCAAATCCCAATAACTACAGATTAATTGCACTAATGGAAGCCAAGATAAATGCCTCAAATCTGTTGTCTGAATTAGAGGACTGGGCGACCATCATAAACATAGTCCCTAAAACGCAAACAGGCTTTCGCGCAGGAAGGAGCACCTTAACCAATCTATCATCTGTCACTCTCGTGGCCGAGCAAGCCATCACAAAATCAAGCAAACTCTACGCATGTTTCATCGACCTCAAAGCAGCCTTTGACAAGGTCCCACAGAACAAGCTGTGGAAAAATATGGCACATTGAGGAATCCCTGCGCAATTGCTAGAGGCAATCATATATCTCTACTCAAACACGTGGGTCCAAATAAAGCTTGGAGACATCCGAAGAATAACCAACAAAATATTCACCAATAATGTCTTCAAGCAGAGATGTGTCTTGGTGCCCTGCCTGTTCAACATCTGTACAGCCACCCTAGAGAACCATCTACGCCAAGTGCTGGGAGAAAGACCCTCCTAATTTGGGAAATTAACCAATAGGATGTTTGCAATATGCAGACGACATAGTCTTGCTTAGCAAAACTTCGCTAGGCCTACAGCTGTTGATCGCCCAATTGGTAGACTCCACTACAAATGCACGTCAGGACATTAACTACAACAAAACTAAGGTTCTGTGTTCCTCTAGCGCATATAAAAGACAACCCAGGTTCACCTGGAGGGCAAATAGTAACACCTTGGAACAGGTCTCCGCTTATAAATATCTTGGGGTGCATCTAGATTGTCATCTGACCTACAAGCAGCAAGTACTATACAGGCAAGCAAAAGCTAACAAACTGCTATCCGCATTGAACATTTTGCAACATAAGCTAAGAGATTGCTCAACAAACCATCTTTTGCAGGTTGTAAGAGCAAAATTAATCTCCTCCATATCAAAAAACAAAGATGCTGCAAGTCTGAACGTCTTACAATCCAGCCTCTTCAATAACTTGTTTAGGGTCCCACGATACATATCACAAACTCAAATCAGGTTGCAGTTTGGGCTACACAACCAGATCCCAGTAAGACAGGGCGCTCTAATAAAATACTACTTGAGAATGAGGATAGCAGATACAAATTCACTTGCCTACCAATTTTGGCTAGAAATAGAAAAACAAACCAGCGCCAAGAACTCATTTTACACTTCACTGCAGCAGTCAATCGTAGCCCTGAAAGTAGAAGAGACCTGGCACACAAGAACAGAATACCCTGAGTTCAAATGAGCCATCAACAAAGCAGCCAAACAGCAATCACTTTTAACAGATAAAGCAGCATTGGTGAATAAAGGCAAGCGTGGGTGGTCTTGCCAACATATAAAGTTTTTGAAACCCCAACCATACCTGTTGGAATATACTTCTCAGAATAAAAAAAGAACAATTTGATGCTAATTAGGCTGGGACTCTTTCCATGAAAAGAGTTAACACCGGCATGGAAACAGACCTAGACAACCATGAAGTTTCGATTCTGAGGATACAGCGGGGAATCATTACTCCACCTATTATGAATTTACCCAGCGCTTTTATCACTCAGGAAGAAACTATTATGGCCAACAATAAGAAAGTTGCAAAAAAGATCATGCCGACCGGCCGTAATAAAGCTATTAGGAGGGTCTTCAGTCCAGTCAGCATGTAAGGCAGTGAAGTTCTTGGCCCAAACAGCCAAGGAGTTAGAAAAGGATAAATAAGAATAATAGCAAATAAAATTTACTCTCGAAATTCGGGCCTAGCAAGGCAGATGGCCCGCCATTTGTCTACTACGCTTTGCACCAAGGAGTAACAGCACTTTAAAACAGGACCGAAATCCCTGTGGTCTTTTTTTTTTCTAATTTGTGCGTATAGCACTCCTGCACTTAGAGTTGCACACAGGCCATGAAACACTTACAGGACAGGCATAGAGGACAGTTTTTCTAACAGATTGTACTGATCATCTTATGCGATTCCACCTGTAGTACCAAACCTGTCACATTACCCATGTAAAAAAAAAAGCCCTTGTAAACGCACTTGCACTTTCATTGGTGTGCCGCTGATCAAAACAAGGAAAGCCAGCCGCTATATAAACAACCGACCAATTTGACACAATATTGCCGTAGTAACATGCTTACACCTCTTGTTGTTTGTAAGAAGAAAATTAAGTGATTTTTAAATACACCACTTTTAATTGTAAAGGTTTTTAGCACCTAAACAATATTGTATTATGAATATTCCAATGCATTTACAGCATCATAAGGTTGAAACGAATGTCGCTGGTATATTTTAGCTATTGTTAGTCCTGTCGCAATTTAATGTACTGCTTTTCGAATAACTAAACATTGTAAAAGATTTTAATTAATCATACAATAAACATATATATATATATATATATATGTATATATATACATCAAAAACCATAGGTTTCAGGAGTTATATAGTTAGGTATTAGTTTTTAAAAAACCTTTGAAATTCACTCAAAAAACTATAAGTTTTAGTGGTGTTATAGTTAGCTGGACATTTTACTCATACAAAACCAATGAAATTGCTCCTATATAGTTAGTTGTACTAACTATATTTCGCGCACCCGCAATCCACTGCTGATGATGTCACATATTAGATCATTCATGACATGGTCAGTGACATCACTGATTACATCTCAAATGACATCACTGATGACATCACTGATGACATCATCCACGTGACAATCACATACACCTTTTCATACACTATTACAATTTTTCATCACTGTTTGTAAAATACAGAGTATCATATTTAAATCCATTGTCACAGCAATACAAGTATCAAAATCCACTCAGTGATTCATAGATGTATACACACATCTAATCACTTACCTATGGATTCACTCATACATGCTGTCAATGAACAATAGAACACTATCAAAAATACTTATACACCTAAATCGACATTACACACCAGCACACATCCTATTCACATATGAAGTCATCCTACTCACTTATGCAAACTGTGGAAAAGTAAATTTTGCCATGTTCTGTGTCCCTACGCGTCCTCCATCATATGTTATGTGTGCATGATTAATATGCATATGTATTCCCCCATGTTCGATTAATGACGCAATTACAGTTGTGTCCATCTCTAGTATGTCTATTTCTAGTTCTCGTGAATACTACGAATATCAGGCCTATGTAAAGTTACGTTGCCACGTTTCTCAGTGTGCACGTTATTCCATTGTAAAGTCCCCGTTTCTAGGCCTCAAAAGGGCCCGGACACCAGATTCAGCTCCTGTCTGCTGAAGCCCTCGCTGAGGAGCGATACAGCCCCCACCTGTATCCCTGACCCTTCACTTACTTCCTGCCTCACAGTGCCCGGTTCAGCCTGGCTCTACCTCTGAGTCTGCCAAGAGTATGTTATGATTCTAGTTATCAGTTCAGCCCTCCTTCTCTGCATTCCTAAAGCTACTGAACCGCATCAATAGTTTCCGTCATTGTCTAGCCTTTACGTCTCCATGTAAGAGAAATACTGTATTTAATGGTCATTTAATATTCTTCATCACGCACTACATGTAGAATAATGCATGCTCCAGTCTTAGAGTCTGTTAGCCTTTACCCCGATAACTTTTGGATTCTATCAACATGTTCTCTAAACATCAGATACTAGATACTGTTTAGGTACATGTCGCCCTGACTCTCCAGACTTCAGTCTCTGCTCCTAACACAGAGTTCGTAGCCCCCAGCTTCTCCTAGTAATACGTCATTGCCAGTTTGCGCGCACCATCAGGTTAGAGGTCCCGGCTCCTTAGGTAGCCCCCTCCATGTTTCCGCCCCATTCATGACATATTCTGTTACGTTTGCATCACATATCTATGTATACGCCCTGTTACACCCACTTTCACCCTTATCTTTCGCGACTGCTACGCGTCACACCCTTTGCTCCACCCACTGCTCCGCCTGTCATATGTACTGTAATGCAACTGTTTTACTATATATACTTGTGTATTGTTATTAAACGCTAGCGCGCTCATCCCAGATCCAGCCCCGGCAGCTGCCGGGCCCTGCCATCCTATTCCTATGCAGGTTGTCCTGTTCCTGTCCTTATGCTGTATTAAACCTGCAAAACTCCTACTACCTCGAATCTTGACTCTTATTTATTGAGCTATCTGTTATTGCTATGCCTAGATAAAAATAGATCCGGTATTATTTATTTATATACCACATAATGGCGCCCGAACAGGGACTTGCCCTTTCCCCACACGCCGGTGAAGCCACGCCGGCCCCCTGACCCTCTGCAGCCGTGACGGAACCATACCGTGCACGTGCAGATATTTCTGCTTCAAGTATCCCTCAGGCCCACGGAGGAGACGGAGGTGGCGGTCCAGCATCCAGACGAGGCGGTGGAGGAACGCGGCGAGTCCCGACCAGAGCCCAAGCAGAGAGTCCAAGGTCCGAGGTATCCGGAGGCCCACCCGTAACAGAAGTCCGAAGTTCGTCCGTCCGGCGTCGAAGCAGTCCAGTCCAGTCCGAGGCTTTCCGTTCTTGCTGCCCGGTGAGTACCGTTGCTGGGGTAGTATCTAGACAGGGTCAATCTAAATTGTCTCTGGTCCGATGGGTCTGGGTACGCAGATCTGAAACGAAGTGTTCACCTAGGTGGATACGGGTCTTGATGCATCCCTTTATGGGACCGGTATGTTCCGTGCTGTTTCAGCAGCGCATCCAGTAATTCTAGCCTGTTCCGTTCTCGAGAAATTCATGTGTTTCTGTTCTCAGTGTTCCAGGTAGTATTCTGTCCGAACTGTTGCTTCATAATGTTATTCAATGTATTTTCAATGTCGTGGTATGCCTGAATTGTTTTCTCAATTGTTATTGTTCCTCGTGTATTGTATTGTGTTCAGATTCAAGTTTGCAATGTCCCTCTTTTCGAGATTACGTCAGTTAAAAACTAGAAAGGGTCTGCTAGAAGAAGCAGTTCCTGTCCCGCCTAGGGACAGTCCAGGTCATTTTATGTATCAGAAGCATGGCATAAGTGCCATATTATATCTAGATTTATGGGTAGAGTATACCAAAGAGTTAGAGGAAAAGTATAGATGGCCCGTATCAGGTACGTGGAATGCCGAGTGCATCATGAGAGTAGAAGAGGCATTATGGAAAAAGAAAGCCAGACAGTCACAGAAAGATGCCATTGAGTTATGGCGCAGAGAATCTCATAAAAGAACCGAAAAAGAAATCAGAAAGTCTGAATTAAGTAGAGAATCCTTAGAGCGAGCACAAGAAAAAGAATTAATCGAGATAGGTGAACGAGTTAAAGCCGAACAGTCAGACAGACAGAGGCATGCTCTTATTAAGGGTATGTATCCTCTTCTTGCCGAGGGCTTGCCAAAAGCGACCCCGGAGGCATTCAGTAATTTTCCGCCACCCTTAGTTCCGACCAAGCTACGTCACAAACCGACCGCAGCTGATATTTTCATTTCGTCCTATTTGGACGACACAGTCCCGGAATATGCAAATCCCGCTCCGCCAGTCCCTGTAAATCAGGCACTTCCTGCTCCTCCAGACACCGGGGCACCCCTTGCAGTACCTGCTACGGTCCCCCAGGTTCAGCCCGCCATACAAGTTCAGCCCGCATTTCAATTTCCCGCCGCGCTAGTACGAAGAGCATCAGTCGATGATTCCGGTTTAGGGGCCGCAGGGGGAGGTCCTCCAGGAACCCCGCCGCCACACAAGCGTTTAACGTTAGCCGAATTACATGCACAAGCGTCACAGCGTACGCCCAGGTATCAGTCTGTTGCAGAAATAAGAAAAGCCCTTAACGAATGTGGCTATGATCCAGTCCCAGGCGAGGATAATATGGTTCTATATTCATTACGCGTGAGAAAGGTGACCGAGTATCTAGTCACCCTACCAGATATGAAAGGAGATCTAGACAGAATATATCGTTTCATCCGTACAGGGAATGATCCAGAAAGTATTAGTGACGTTATGTGCCAAAGAAAAGTTGAAGTCCAGCTCATGCTATTAAAGTTTCTGATTAATTGTCTAATAAGAGAACAAGATTATCCGACCAAAGATCAAGCCGAAATGAAAATCCTGACAAAGTGGAGTGATAATAAAGCCGAGGGTAAACACAAGACTATCAGTAGTATAGAGAGTATGTACAAGAAAATCCGTAAAGAAATAATAAAGTTACACGAACAACGTAAAGCAGCACAAGTAAGCGAGAAAGAAAGTAACTCAGATACTGAAGAGGTAGAGGACGAGAATCCCGACAGAATAGCGTATGTAGGAAAATCTAGATTTCCAGATCGCCATTTGCGTCTAGAACACAAGTCAGTTTTACATCATCCAGCACCAGAACAAGGTTCTCTGGAACAAGTATTTCAAGCTACCGATCACATTCTGAAATCACGAATCGGTTACAGTGAATTAAGTACTATGCATGAACAAGAACTAGCCCGATCAGCAGTCCGATGGATTACTGATTCTACCACTTTTCCAGACGAAATAGTGGCACAAATGTTTCTGAAACTGCCCCCAGCCGAACAGCGACTGGTGGGTATGTATATGATCCAGCACCTCATTACATTGTATGAGGGTCAACATTCTGATCCAGGTCCGTTACACGATGTCCTGAACGAGTTGCTCCAGTATAGATGGAAAGGTTTAGGTACCGATTTGATTAGTGTCATTCTAGAACAGCGCCACAAATATAGTATGTTTCTGAACCTGCATTTTGTTCATGTTTCACCCCCAGAAAGTAAACCGTTTTACATAGACAGACAGAATCCGTTACGAGAAGTGCATCCAGTTAAGACAGACGGTGGTGAAATGCAACGAGTGTTTGTTTACACCCCGATCACAAAGATGGAACTCTTAGAGATGAAAAAGTTAATTCCCTGTCATGATAAAGATCCAGCAGGGTTCCACCGAGAATTAAAAGACATGCTCCGTATGGGAGAATACACGTATCCAGATATCATTAAAATGTTAAAAGTCTTGTTGCCCGCAGGGGTATATGAGAAACTCAAGGAAAAGGAATGGGAGGTGGGAGAGAAAAAGATCGATTGGGCAGTTCTAGAAGCTGAAGATAAGGCACGAGTACCAGGTACCGGTCTTGGAGATAAATGTAAAGAATTACCTGAACTGTTAATACAAGTTTTGCCCAGACTATTAGCAACTAAAAAGGAAGACTGGGATGCAATCTCAGCATGTAAACAGAAACAAGACGAAGACACTAGTGATTTTTACTCTAGATTTGAAAAATGTTTTATTATAAACAGTGGCCTCAAGACAAGTAGCGAGTCATACCCTCACCTTTTTGTTACTAAATTAGTCGAGAATTCAAGTCCACAAGTTAAGAATCGAGTTTTGAAAGTCGAAAGTACCTGGCAAGCTAATACCCCGTCCCAGATGTTACAGATGCTTCAATATCACCAGAATAGAATCAGAGAAGAGCAAGAACACGAGAGAAAGCGTATGAAAGACACGAAAATGAAAGTACTAGTTGCACAATCTGTTCCTCAAGACAGTCAGAAGAGGGGTCCAAATCAAGCCAGTCACCCTGCAGCTCCCGTTAAAGGGAACTGCAATTATTGTAAACAGCCAGGTCATTTTATAAACGAGTGTGCAGTTCTGAAACACAACATAGCTACCGGTAAGACTAAAGAAAGACCACGTCCGCCTAGACAAGAGCAAGTTTCACAGACTTCTCAGCCACAGAATGCACCACAGACAGTTACTGTACCGCAGCCCATCGCTGCAACACAGCATGTTACACAGCAGATGTATCAGTATGCGCAGTCAGAGTATCCAGAGTATCAGCCATATTCATGAAACAGCCTAGAGAGGGAGGTAGGCTTGCCTCTCATCGAGATACCTGTAGATCAAGAGGGTCCCTATGTTCACAGTCAAGTACTAGGGAAAGACAGAAAGTTTCTGATTGATACAGGGGCAAGTAGGACCACCATCAGTCACGCCGAAGTTCCAGGGGCTCCGCTCTCAGGCTCTAGAAATGTTTCCCTTGGATTTTCAGGAAAGCCTATTGTAAATGAAATATCAAAGCCAGTTACCCTAGAAGTAGGTCCACTGTCCCGCACTACTGATCTGTTACTTACTAAGTCATGTCCAGAAAATCTATTAGGCATTAAAACACTGAAAGAGTTAGGTGCAGTTATATGCTGTTCCCCAGAGGGAATACGATTGTTCCTACGTGACTTCAAGGGTCACTATGTATTACGAGATTTTGATCCGAGATTGTCTAATGTCCCGCAGCATCTATGGGCGCAAGGTCCAACTGATGTTGGCTATATGCAAATCACACCCCATCGTGTGACTCTCAAGCCAGGTGTAGTCCTGCCACGAATCAGACAGTACAGATTGCCACCTGAGGCTGTAGCAGCCTTATCCAAAATTATTGACGAGCTCATGGCTCAAGGAGTAGTGGTAGAAACTGACTCCAATGTATGTAATTCTCCGATCATTCCTGTCATGAAACGTACTGATCCAAATGCACCTCCGGTATATCGATTAGTGATTGACCTTCGAGAACTTAATAAATGTATTATTCCCCAGTACCCAGTTGTCCCAGATATCTCTTCCCTATTGACAGCCATTGATTCCGAAGCCTCATTTTTCACTGTCATAGACCTCAAGAACGCATTTTTTAGTGTCCCCATTCATCCGGACAGCCAGTTTCTTTTCGGATTTTGTTTAAATGGAAGGAGCTATATGTTCACACGCGCTCCTCAAGGTTTCACAGAAAGTCCTAGTATTTACAGTCAAGCACTCAAGAGACAACTAGACAATATTCACATGCCAACTGGCACTGCCCTGCTCCAGTATGTCGATGATCTACTGATCACAGCCCGTTCTGAACGTGCTTGCGAGCAAGCCTCACTTACAGTCTTGTATTTCCTTGCCGAGATGGGGCACAAGGTGTCCCCTTCTAAGCTTCAATTCTGTGTCCAGCAAGTGATCTATTTAGGCCACTTACTGTCCAAGTGGGGTAGGCAGTTGACACCTGACCGTATCCAGTTAATAGCGAGTCTTCCTCAGCCAAAGACCCAGAAGGAGGTACGTGCTTTTATCGGCCTTACTTCTTATTGCAGACAATGGATTCCTCAGTATGCATTTCTAGCCAAACCACTGATACAGTTAACGACACAGGAGGCAGCCGTATCGACTGTCCTCCCTTGGACATCTGAACATACACTTAGTTTTAATGAGTTAAAGAAAGCCCTATGCCAAGCTCCAGTTCTAGCTACACCGAACTACAGTAAGCCTTTTACACTTTTCGTAACTGAACGCGAAGGTACAGCATTATCTGTTCTCACACAAGATCAAGCAGGACAATACAAGCCTTGTGCTTATTTTTCGAGCACATTAGATCCTGTAGCCCAGGCTCTGCCTGCGTGTCTCAAGTCAGTTGCAGCCACAGCACTAGCTATCAGACAAAGTGATTCCATAGTCTTAGGACACTCCCTGACCGTACAAGTTCCACACTCCGTGGAAGTTCTTTTAAACCGAACACAGACTCAGCACTTGACAATTGCACGTTTAACAGGTTATGAATTGACACTGTTCCAGCCACACATAGAAATCAGACGCTGCAACGTTCTGAATCCTGCTACACTGTTACCATCAGTTAATCCAAATCCTGCCACACACGATTGTGTGGAAGTAGTTAACATCATGACCAAGCCAAGACAAGATCTGACAGATATTCCATTACCAGATCCCGACCTGACACTTTATGTGGATGGTTCATGCATGAGAACCAGTACAGGAGAACTAGTAGCCGCGTATGCAGTGACTACCGACACTGAAGTTATTGAAACACACCGTATTGACACCCTGTCTGCTCAAGCAGCAGAGCTAGTTGCTCTGACTCAAGCCTGCATACACGCCAAGAACCTGAAAGTTAATATTTACACAGATTCACGTTACGCATTTGGAGTCGTACACGACTTTGGAGTGCTCTGGCAGGAGAGAGGTTTCATGACTTCTCATGGAACCAAGATTCAGCATGGTCTCCTTATTCAAGCTCTGTTAGATGCCATACACTTACCGACATCCATTGCTATCATGAAATGCAAAGCACATACGAAAGTTACTGACACTATTTCCCAAGGTAATGATCTAGCAGATCGCACAGCCAAGCTTACAGCACAGGCTCCAGACATTTCAGTTAAGCTAACACAGACACTCACTCCAGATCCGACTACATGTATGACAGTTAAAAACCCTACTCAAGATGTCATAGATATCCAGTTACATGCTACTCCCGATGAAATCAAGAAATGGTCCGAACAAGGAGGGGTCCAGACAGATCAGGGATGGGTAACGAAGGGTAGAGCCACATGGTTTCTCCCCGACTCTATGGTTCAAGTCATTATTAATACCGCACATAGTCCAGCACATCTAGGAGAGAAAGCAATGTTAGACAGTATCCAGAACATTTGGTTCAACAAGCATTTACGAGCTGCAGCCAAGCAGAAAGTCCGTACCTGTATGATATGTTGTCAGTTTAATCCAGGTAAAAGTGTCCCGGTGGAACAAGGTGGATTCCAGCCCCCTGACCACCCTTTTGAAGTCCTCCAGATGGATTACATTCAGATGGAGCGATGTCGAGGTTTCAAGTATGTCCTTGTAGTTGTATGCGCTTTGTCCAGGTGGACAGAAGCATATCCAGTCCCAGATTACACAGCCGCGACCACTGCTAAGCAGTTGGTTCGTGAGTTCTTCCCCCGTTATGGACTCCCTAGAGTCGTATATTCTGACAACGGCCAGCCATTCTCATCCGAGTTGATGAAACATGTTTCCCTGTTGTTAGGGTACCAGTGGAAGTTCCATTGTGTACGCCATCCTGAAGCAGCCGGTCTCGTAGAGAGACATAATCAGACCCTGAAAATTCGCATCGCCAAAGTATGTAAAGAGAAAGGTGTAGACTGGCTAGTAGCTCTGCCAGTCGCTTTGTTTTATATGCGCATGGTCGCACATTCCAGATCAGGTCTGTCCCCGTATGAGGTCGTTTTCGGCCGCCCCCCTAACCTGTGGGGTACACCTAGACCCCGAAGTATTACCGATGTTTCAAGTAATATGCTGACAGATTACCTAGCTTCCTTGATGTCTGCCCTCAACTCTTGTCGTTCACAGGTTGCCGCCGCCTTTCCAGACAATACCGAGGTGGCACCACATGAAATCGTTCCCGGATCCATGGTCCTAGTGCGAAATTTTGACCGTTCAAGTCCGCTGGAGCCTCGCTGGAAGGAGCCCCGACAGGTCCTCCTGGCCACCCGTACAGCCGTGAAGTTGGAGGGACGCAAAGGCTGGGTGCATCTTTCGCATATCAAAAAGTTTTATGGATTGAAACATGTTTCAAAGAACATTTCCGAGGATTTAAAGGACTGCCAAAGTACTATTCTTAAGGACTGTCCCGCAAAAGACAATGTTACTGCACCCTCCCTGTTAGAGACAACTCCGCAACAGGAGTATAAGAAAAAGTTAAGGTCTAGTAAAATAAGTCAGCCAGTTTGATTGTCTAAGTCCTCCCCTAGGTGAAACGGTTAGACCGGTTTCTGACATGTATAAAATAGACCCCCATAGTGAGAGAGTTAGTCAAAACTCAATCCGATGTATCGTTTTTCTAAGTTTCATATTATTTCTCAGCATTATGATTTCCTGCACCAGTTATGCATTTTATCTGTATTTTCCAGTTTCTCATGTAAATAAGTCTTCTAATGTTACAGTAGAGCACACGTTTAGTGATCTGCCTCCTCATGAACTCTCTTACCGCCTCGCTATGCGTAACAATTCTTTTATCCGCATGTTACATTATTCACACCAGACCAGCAATGCCACTAATTGTTGGGTGTGTGGTCGACTCCCCCCTTTCCAGACACCGAAGGGAGTTCTGCCACTCTTTCCTTATCCATTTTCACATAATGGTTTGTGTGGAGCATGGTCCACGTTAACGTCATCCTCAACAGATATGTCTTTTCTTAACAGTACATGTTTTCCAGACAAGCAAGGTCTTCCCCACAGAACCGGGTTAGATCTAGAAAACGAAGTTTACAATTTAGGAAATTATTCTTCGAATTTCATGGTCCTGAATGTTCAGTCTGATTCTACTCCAGACTTACCTGCTATTTCAGTACTACCAGTCAAAGGTGAATTATGTGTCCGAAATAATGGTTCCGTACATGTAGGACATAGTGATTGTACTACTATTGTCAAGTATAGTGACAGTGGGAAATCTATTTTCAAAGCTTCACGTCATTCTTATTTTATTTGTGGTCAAAACGCATATGTTCGTCTGCCCCTCGATTGGGAGGGAACCTGTTACATTGCCTTCCTACTGCCACCAGTTTTCCTAGCCCCATCTGATTATCACAGAAATACACATCTAGTACACATTAGACATAGAAGGGAGATCGAGTCCCCGATTGTCGATTATACTGAAACTGCTCTAGAACAGTATACAGATTTCAATAGAGGTTTCTTCTTTTTTATAGGCCCTATCCAGAATAGCAAGCTAATTCGTAGGTTAACCAGAACCCTTGAAGCAGTAGTTAATGAGACTGCTTCTGCCCTAGGTAATTTGACTGAAGAGCAATCTGCTATGAGATTTGTCGTTTTACAGAATCGTCTCGTCCTTGACGTCATATTGGCCGATAGGGGCGGGGCCTGTAGAGTCATCGGATCTAGTTGCTGCATTTTCATTCCAAATAACGCGCCGTCTGTTTATTCAGCTATAACTAGACTCCATAAAATTGCCCATCTGTTACACCAAAATCCAGGCACCTGGACATGGTCCGGTTGGTTCTGGAATATAATTTCCGCCTGGGGATGGAAAGTATTGTCCTTTCTAGGTATTGCAGTAGCGATCATATTCAGTTGCTGCCTCTGTATACAATGTGCCCCTGCGATTTGCGGCATTTGTGCTACCTCTTGTGTTCCTAGTCCCAAGCCCCGTTCTAAATCCCGTTCCAAGAAAATTCGAGACGAGCAAATGATACTGTATGAAATGATAGATGGTATCATGAATATTGATGTTTCCTGATGGAAACGTAGTGACAAGGAGGGAATGTGGAAAAGTAAATTTTGCCATGTTCTGTGTCCCTACGCGTCCTCCATCATATGTTATGTGTGCATGATTAATATGCATATGTATTCCCCCATGTTCGATTAATGACGCAATTACAGTTGTGTCCATCTCTAGTATGTCTATTTCTAGTTCTCGTGAATACTACGAATATCAGGCCTATGTAAAGTTACGTTGCCACGTTTCTCAGTGTGCACGTTATTCCATTGTAAAGTCCCCGTTTCTAGGCCTCAAAAGGGCCCGGACACCAGATTCAGCTCCTGTCTGCTGAAGCCCTCGCTGAGGAGCGATACAGCCCCCACCTGTATCCCTGACCCTTCACTTACTTCCTGCCTCACAGTGCCCGGTTCAGCCTGGCTCTACCTCTGAGTCTGCCAAGAGTATGTTATGATTCTAGTTATCAGTTCAGCCCTCCTTCTCTGCATTCCTAAAGCTACTGAACCGCATCAATAGTTTCCGTCATTGTCTAGCCTTTACGTCTCCATGTAAGAGAAATACTGTATTTAATGGTCATTTAATATTCTTCATCACGCACTACATGTAGAATAATGCATGCTCCAGTCTTAGAGTCTGTTAGCCTTTACCCCGATAACTTTTGGATTCTATCAACATGTTCTCTAAACATCAGATACTAGATACTGTTTAGGTACATGTCGCCCTGACTCTCCAGACTTCAGTCTCTGCTCCTAACACAGAGTTCGTAGCCCCCAGCTTCTCCTAGTAATACGTCATTGCCAGTTTGCGCGCACCATCAGGTTAGAGGTCCCGGCTCCTTAGGTAGCCCCCTCCATGTTTCCGCCCCATTCATGACATATTCTGTTACGTTTGCATCACATATCTATGTATACGCCCTGTTACACCCACTTTCACCCTTATCTTTCGCGACTGCTACGCGTCACACCCTTTGCTCCACCCACTGCTCCGCCTGTCATATGTACTGTAATGCAACTGTTTTACTATATATACTTGTGTATTGTTATTAAACGCTAGCGCGCTCATCCCAGATCCAGCCCCGGCAGCTGCCGGGCCCTGCCATCCTATTCCTATGCAGGTTGTCCTGTTCCTGTCCTTATGCTGTATTAAACCTGCAAAACTCCTACTACCTCGAATCTTGACTCTTATTTATTGAGCTATCTGTTATTGCTATGCCTAGATAAAAATAGATCCGGTATTATTTATTTATATACCACAAAACAATGGATCATACTTACATATTTACTTAGCAAAACACTTATACAAACACCACTTCTTCTATTCATTCAGATAGTAAGTGATACTTAGTGAATTATAAAATCGTTATTACAAGTATATGGTTATCCATACAGTCACTCACACAATCATTGTGTCTTATGTATACTTATTTCTACACAACAACTGACACATACACTGCCTTTTATTTTTCTAGTTTGTTGGACCTGTACCTTTGAGAAATATATTTGCTCATCACCACACCCATAAAGAGATTCCCTCAACCAAACTGTTAGAACATGTAGTTTTAACTTCATATATCTACTGAATCAACTATTCACACATCTTTGGACAGTCACACACCCCCCACCGAACCACACACTCTTTCACACTCCCATACAAATACTCAGTTAACTAATCAATAACTAATATAGACTTTCACATAGCTAGTAACCAACTGTAGAATCTGTTTACACAACAACTGACAAAGTGATACAGATATTCACACAGTTTAGTCACCATCCACTATATTTAGTGAGACATTATAAATTGGTCAAGTAAACAGTCAATTACACTGCTACTAAATCCTCCATCCAAATATTTATTTATATATATCCACTCATTCTTCAATGTAAATGGCTATATATATAATGCATATTTAAATAACGAAGCAAACCACATTCACTGGATGATGTCATCAGTGATGTCATCAGTGATGTCATTTGAGATGTCATCAGTGATGTCACTGACCATGTCATGAATGATCTAATATGTGACATCATCAGCAGTGGATTGCGGGTGCGCGAAATATAGTTAGTACAACTAACTATATAGGAGCAATTTCATTGGTTTTGTATGAGTAAAATGTCCAGCTAACTATAACACCACTAAAACTTATAGTTTTTTGAGTGAATTTCAAAGGTTTTTTAAAAACTAATACCTAACTATATAACTCCTGAAACCTATTTTTTTTCAGTGAATTTCAAAGGTTTTTTTAAATGCTAATTCCTAACTATATAAGGCCTGAAACCTATGGTTTTTTCAGTGAATTTCAAAGGTTTTTTAAATGCTGATTCCTAACTATATAAGGCCTGAAACCTATGGTTTTTTCACTGAATTTCAAAGGTTTTTTAAATGCTAATTCCTAACTATATAAGGCCTGAAACCTATGGTTTTTTCAGTGAATTTCAAAGGTTTTTTAAATGCTAATTCCTAACTATATAAGGCCGGAAACCTATGGTTTTTTCAGTGTTTTTAAAAAAAAAATTGATTGGTTATCTGGCTTATTAAGTGTATCTTAGTGAATACATATATTAGCGAGTAATGTTTAAATTTTTAGATATATGCATGAGTGATGTAATATGTGACGTCATCAGCAGTGCATTGCAGACATGCAAGTTATAGTGAGTCCAACTAACTATAACGTGGGAATTTCAATGGTTTTATGCGAGTAAAATTTCCAGCTAACTATAACTGGTGTGAAACCTATGGTTTTTTCAGTGAATTTCAAAGGTTTTTTAAATGCTAATTCCTAACTATAACTGGTGTGTAACCTATGTTTTTTTTCAGTGAATATATAAATATATAAAATTTCTATGGCAAAATGAAACCCCTCATTTTGTTCCTTTTCAAATTAAATGTATTAAGTGTTACCACTTTATTCCAATCAAGATGACTTCAGGTGTGCCATACTTTCGTCATAAGTAGGACTGTTAGCGTTCTAGTTGTTCTTTAGAACACTCTGGGACATTCTGTCATTGGGCTATAGTTGGGCCATCTGGCTGATATTTGGGCTACATTTGGGCTCTTTTGTCCCTGGTGGCCATCTTGGGAGACTGCATATCAGAATTTTTTTAATGAAATATAAGAGGATTTGAGAAGTCACTCAAAATGTGCCCTAATTTTTCTTTCTTCAGCACTAATCATAATTTCTATGGCAAAATGAACCCCCTCATTTTGTTCCTTTGCAAATTAAATGTTTTAAGTGTTAACACTTTATTCCTATCAAGATGACTTCAGGTGTGCCATACTTTTGTCATAAGTAAGACTGTTAGCGCTCTAGTTGTTCTTTAGAACACTCTGGGACATTCTGTCATTGGGCTATAGTTGAGCTACATCTGGCTGATATTTGGGCTACATTTGTTTTTTTTCGTCTCTGGTGGCCATCTTTGGGCTACATTGGGCTACATTGGGCTACATTTGGGCTCTAACATATATATAGCCCAATATATATTTTTTCAAAGTTAATTTTCGTAAAAACCACTGGAGAACATATCTTGAGACATAGCAAAGGCACATCGGGCTACCAGTCCCTACAATTATGCCAAGTTTAGTGGAAAACCATTCAGCCGTTCGGGCTAAAAGTGAGTCCAACCGCCCTATGGAAATTAACATGGGGAAAATATGTTTTGGGACCCCCCTTTTATCTCGGCCCTCGCTTGACGAATCCCCCCCAAACTTTCAGGGAAGGAGCGCAGCGCCGCGAGGCAAAGTTAAGGAAAATTTCAGGAAGATTCCTCAACCGGCGCCAAAGTTATTCCCAATAGAATGTTGCGATTTCCCTATGGAAAACAATTCTAACCATATATATATATATATATATATATATATATATATATATATATATATATATATATATATATATATATATATATATATATATATATATATATATATATATATATATATATATATATATATATATATATATATATATGTGTGTGTGTATATGTGATTCACAAACAGATTCTGTACTGAGCCGTAACATTCAAAACCCCTTCTGCATGGGTACCACACACAAGGCTAGTTCAGTATGGGCCGTTAGCAATATAGTAAAAACATGAAAGGAAATGGCTTGTAGCCTACAATTATCGAGGTGAAATTATAATATGACCAAGAGACCACACCGCCGACAACCACTTGTTCTATTCACAAGGACCTCGTAGCAAGTCTTAGCCAGAAGCAAAAGGAGCTTATGTTTGTTTAAAACATCACCTTTTAATGACTATGGTGATTGCAAAGGCCCACAATGGGGTCAGTTTCACGGGCTATTAGCTACAGAGGCACACCGTTTCTGTATGCTGCCCCTCCCAGAAACAGCAATCATGCATGTCAACAGAGAGATAATGCATCGCTTTAACAAATTAAAATGCACTGTGCCGCCGCATTGTGGCTTGGCATACTGTTACTGGATGCTGTCAGCCTTCTTTCAGTCCTCTTGCATGCAGATGTTGCTCCACCTAAGTGGCTGTAAATCAAATCAGACTCATCCCACAACCTATCTTTTTAAATGGGACCTTCACCCGCTAGAAATTCTTAATAGCATGCTTCATCATCAAGTCCTCTCCCAAACATCTACTCTGTCTAGTTGGACCTTGTGAACCAAGGGAGCGCTTGGTAATCTAATGGTGGGATCAGAGAATTTTTAATTGCCTTGTGGTTCCTTACCTTAATTGTAATTAATTGCAGGGCACCCAGGCAAGGATAAAAACAAAGGTGATGCTGATGGAGACATTTTAACAGAATCTACCTAAGTGGCAACAGCATGGAATGTTTTCCTTAAGAGCACAAAACTAATCCCAATAGCCAATATCAATCACTGGGAGAAAAAAAACTACCCTTGGGTTATAGAGGAGCAGGCACTTTAATGCCTCACCAAGGGCAGTAACTATTATATAAATGCAAATTCAATACAATGTATAACCCTCCTGGTCGACCTGTCAATTGTAGTCCATACAGGCTGCTTAATAATTCTGTTATAGTGCTTGACATTCTTACACTCGAATAAGACAAAATTGCTGTGAGACCTGTCCAGGGTCAGACTGAGGAAGAAAACAGGCCTGGGGCACCAAAATAAAAGTGGCCCCCATTTGTAAAACGAGGCACTTTTTAAGTATAAAGACACACTTTGTAAATGTTCTGCAAGATACGGGAGATTGCAAACATTTGTGTTTGCTTCAGTCAATGTGTGTGGTAATATCAGGGAAATAAACCATAAAAACTATCTCACCAGATCATACAACAGGCACATGTATATATGACCTAATTTAAATGTGCTATTTTGCAAAGATTTTAATTTATCATGCAATAAAGATGTTTAAACTTACTTACTTACTTACAACAGGCACAGAAAGAGTCAAAAAAATGTCCTACATACCGACCTGTCAGACCAGCCTTTCAGGAATTGCCGTATTGTCCTATAGCGGTACAAAAGGGGGTGGTGATGGACGGAGCATCTGAACCAATCAAACACTCACACCCAGTCAAAAGATCTGGGTTGAATCCATCAGCGTTCTTTAGCCCACTCTGCCACCCCAGTTCAGAAGTGGCTATATGCAAATCAGTCTGACCCTGTGCCTCATGGGAACAGTCCAGCCCGAACTGCCAAGCCATGCCTTCCCTGGACCGGAAACAAGCTCCCGAGGACCGGTTTCTGGCATTACAGCCGTCTTCAGCCCGGCTTGCTTGAATCCAGTGGCAAAGTGAGCAAGGGACTCACTTCTGAGCATACCCTGCCACACTTATGGTGGCCAAAAGCGGTACAAAAGGGGGTGGTGATGGACGGAGCATCTGAACCAATCAAACACTCACACCCAGTCAAAAGATCTGGGTTGAATCCATCACCGTTCTTTAGCCCACTCTGCCACCCCAGTTCAGACATGACTATATGCAAATCAGTCTGACCTTTGCCTCATGGGAACAGTCCAGCCCGAACTGCCAAGCCATGCCTTCCCTGGACCGGAAACAAGCTACCGAGGACCTGTTTCTGGCATTACAGCCGTCTTCAGCCGGGCTTGTTTGAATCCAATGGCAAAGTGAGCAAGGGACTCAGGGGGTGGTAATGGACGGAGCATCTGAACCAATCAAACACTCACACCCAGTCAAAAGATCTGGGTTGAATCCATCACCGTTCTTTAGCCCACTCTGCCACCCCAGTTCAGACATGGCTATATGCAAATCAGTCTGACCCTGTGCCTCATGGGAACAGTCCAGCCCAAACTGCCAAGCCATGCCTTCCCTGGACCGGAAACAAGCTACCGAGGACCGTTTTCTGGCATTACATCCGTCTTCAGCCCGGCTTGCTTGAATCCAGTGGCAAAGTGAGCAAGGGACTCACGTCTGAGCATACCCTGCCACACTTATGGTGGCCAAAAGCGGTACAAAAGGGGGTGGTGATGGACGGAGCATCTGAACCAATCAAACACTCCCACCCAGTCAAAAGATCTGGGTTGAATCCATCGCCGTTCTTTAGCCCACTCTGCCACCCCAGTTCAGACATGGCTATATGCAAATCAGTCTGACCCTGTGCCTCATGGGAACAGTCCAGCCCAAACTGCTAAGCCATGCCTTCCCTGGACCGGAAACAAGCTACCGAGGACCGGTTTCTGGCATTACAGCCGTCTACAGCCCGGCTTGCTTGAATCCAGTGGCAAAGTGAGCAAGGGACTCACGTCTGAGCATACCCTGCCACACTTATTGTGGCCAAAAGCGGTACAAAAGGGGGTGGTGATGGAAGGAGCATCTGAACCAATCAAACACTCACACCCAGTCAAAAGATCTGGGTTGAATCCATCACCGTTCTTTAGCCCACTCTGCCACCCCAGTTCAGACATGGTTATATGCAAATCAGTCTGACCCTGTGCCTCATGGGAACAGTCCAGCCCAAACTGCCAAGCCATGCCTTCCCTGGACCAGAAACAAGCTACCGAGGACCGGTTTCTGGCATTACAGCCATCTTCAGCCCGGCTTGCTTGAATTCAGTGGCAAAGTGAGCAAGGGACTCACGTCTGAGCATACCCTGCCACACTTATGGTGGCCAAAAGCGGTACAAAAGGGGGTGGTGATGGACGGAGCATCTGAACCAATCAAACACTCACACCCAGTCAAAAGATCTGGGTTGAATCTATCACCGTTCTTTAGACCACTCTGCCACCCCAGTTCAGACATGGCTATATGCAAATCAGTCTGACCCTGTGCCTCATGGGAACAGTCCAGCCCGAACTGCCAAGCCATGCCTTCCCTGGACCGGAAACAAGCTACCGAGGACCGTTTTCTTGCATTACAGCCGTCTTCAGCCCGGCTTGCTTGAATCCAGTGGCAAAGTGAGCAAGGGACTCACGTTCGGGCTGGACTGTTCCCATGAGGCACAGGGTCAGACTGATTTGCATATGGCCATGTGTGAACTGGGGTGGCAGAGTGGGCTAAAGAATGGTGATGGATTAAACCCAGATCAGTTGACTGGGGGTGAGTGCTTGTATTGTCTACGCTCCGTCCATCATTTCCTTTGGTTTTGCTTTGTTTGCCATAAGTTGGCAGGGTATCCAAACTTAGCGCTACGAGGCCTCCGGGTTGTTTGCGCTTTATAAAACCCGATTAATAATAATAAATAATAATATCCTCAGACGTGAGTCCCTTGCTCACTTTGCCACTGGATTCAAGCAAGCCCGGCTGAAGACGGATGCAATGCCAGAAACCGGTCCTGGGAAGCTTGTTTCCGGTCCAGGGAAGGCATGGTTTGGCAGTTCGGGCTGGACTTTTCCCATGAGGCACAGGGTCAGACTGATTTGCATATGGCCATGTCTGAACTGGGGTGTCAGAGTGGGCTAAAGAATGGTGATGGATTAAACCCAGATCAGTTGACTGGGGGTGAGTGCTTGTATTGTCAACGCTCCGTCCATCATTTCCTTTGGTTTTGTATTGTCCTATAGGCCAATCGACCCTGGCTATCCATTGCCCAGAAGTGTGCCAGTCCACAGCATTTAACCACACATCACCCACTGAACAGACATGGAATAACTGAATTGATCTGCCACTGGCTAATGAAGAACTTTAATTTAGCCTACCACTGCAGGTCCTGACAAGCTACACGCTACAATTGTTTCTTGCTACCTCACAATGACGATCAAATATGGGATGATCTCACCAAAGTCTATCCCAGCCGATGTCTCTGCAATTTCTTACTCCAACATATGCCTTCTCAGGACAATAGTTTTTAAACAACATGTCTCAAAATGGCCAACTCAATGAAGTAACCAGCTAATTGCACTATCTTGATAAGAAACACCATAAAGGGACCTGCACAGCTGCAAAAGGCAGCCACCTTAAAGAAAACCATAGATTTGAGCACCTCTCTCACACGTTTTCATTCATCACACTGCCAAGTGCTGTGTATAACACAATAACCACACACCGATGGTCATCACATATGACATGGACAATTTGTCCCAAATAGGATCAAAACAAAGACAACACACTTCCAACCATACACGTACATGGTGTAGCGTGCTACCCATGTATGCAACAGCTTTAGTGCCCGCATAGGTGTTGTAAACTGTATGTAAATGTTGTAATCCAATACATTTGTTCATATATCTGCCACTGGGACTCGCTGTTCCATTGCTGTTGCTCCATCCGTCCACCCTCGTTGGTGCCCTCAGCCCCCACCCTGCCCCCACCTAGAGGACAACGTTGTTCCATTGTTACAAATGACATGAAATAGCCGCCTGACATCTGCCTTTGCAGGTCATTCATGCAAAGCTGCATGTCAGAATTCAAACTGGCCCATCCATCAATGACGCGAGCGGGCCTAGCTCCACAGCCTGACGCAAGGGCCAATCAGCGAGGCTGACCTTCCCGGCACTTGCAACCGAATGCAAGAAAAAGTAGCGATTGCACCACCGTGGCTGCTCGACGACGAAGGCTCCAGCAGATTGTGCATTAAACGACAAATTTCTTTTCCAAAATCAGTGATGAGGGAAGCAGTTAAAGTCTTCCTGGGGGTCCTGATCATGGCAGAGTGTGGGTTAAGCCTGCCGAGGCAAGACCACAATCGGAGCCAAAAACAAGTAGTAATAGGGTAAAAATAACACACCAAATATATTTATGAAAAAAATGACTATGAGCTCAGGTGTGGCACTTCTATCCAAAGCACGTATTGTAAATATATCAAATAATTTTGTGCTATCCATGTTTTTTTGTGTGTGCAAAATGTGCGCAGGTGTATAGGAAATGTTGTAACTTTGTGAAATGTTTTGCTTCAGGATATCCAGCTCGAAAAAACAACATTTGCGATATATATGTGTGCTTAATCCCCAAAAATGTTTAAATGAAAGATATACTGCACTGAAACCCATTACATGATCATTCCGAGGTGCACTGAAAATTCCAAATCGGCACAAACGGTGTCTCTGAAAGTCTGATCACTGCTGCTGAAATTGCGATTGTCGCATTTGCTACCTAAGTATAAGCAGTCCGTGTTTAATGAAGCCTGTGCATTGTGTTTCTCCCGGGATATGCGCTGATTTTTGCCTTAGAGGCTTGTTAGGTGTGTCAGTCAAAGCCTGCGTATGAAGGTTATAGCGAATAATGCGCTCCCAAAGAAATTATTGAGAATAATTTCAAAACTAAATTCAAAGGCTAAAATGCAAGACATCTGTTGCCTCTTATATAAGCTAATAAATAGGCAACCAAACGTCGTGGTAAACAAAGAACACATTCTTTATATTTGACTGTCAATGTTGAGTTTTCGGTTTGTATGTAAGAAAATAAAAGTATCAATACGTTGAACGAACACATTTTCAGTGCATGCGATGAAGTGCTCATGACAGTTGTAATAGCTGGAAACTGTATATATATATATATATATATATATATATATATATATATATATATATATATATATATATATATATATATATATATATATATATATATATATATAATATTTTAATATGTGAGGCTGCGAACGTTTGTAAAAGGCTGTCTCCAATTTCCTTATTGAAGACAACTTCTGACGTCTCTAGTAATAAAGAAATGATGTGACCACTCAACAGTAATTTATTAAATCGACTTCTGACGCCACAATGCCTGTTGCCAACGTCAGCCAAGGTAAAAGGCAAGCCACGTGTCATGATTGTAGTTGCAGTTTAAAATGTCAACTGTTCACTTTGTAAAATTAAAAGGCTGGCGATCCAGATGTATTAGATACCCCAGCAACCGGCGACCACCCCACATTTGTTTTGTACTGCTGTCTTATCATTACAAAGTGTTGCACTTTCGGCAATGCTGACCAAAGGTAACATCTGTAGGGTCTTGTCAGTCCCGAGTCTATATCCATATTCCCCCCATTGCTAACTGCCTTTTTTTAGAACAGGATAAGAGAGAAATTGACCCTATGGTAGGTCCTGCAATGACTAGTTCCCCGAGTGACATCACTTGGGTCAGGGATGCCCTGTTCCATGCTGCTCGGTCTGCTGTGAACCCTATTAGTCTGAATGTATGCATGCATCATAATGACAGCTGCGGGGCATATAGTACTCCTTCGGATGACCCTGTACATACTCTCTCTTTCATAACTTCATTTCTCAATTTACATCCCCATTCATTCGTTCCTTCACCGCTCCACCTGCCTGCTCGCTTTCTCTTCACTTACCTCTCTCACTACGTTATGCCTTCTCTTTCTGCACCCTTACCTCTTTTTCTCTTTCATTACTCCCTCTCTCTGCATCTATTTTATTTAAATTCACTCTCTACCTCACCTCTCTATCTAATTTCTTTGTCTCTACCTAAACCTCTCTTTCTACAGCTGTATCGACCTCACCTTTTTTCTACCTCAGTTCTATCTCTCTTCTTCACCTCTTTTGTCTACACCTTCTTCACCTCGTCTCGTTTTCTACCCTCATCACCTTCTCTACGTTCTCTCTGTCTTGCTGCTTTTCTTACCAGATCAGTATTTCTATAATGCACTTCTCATTTGCCCCACTCTCTACCTCACCTCTCTCGACATTGTATCCCCTTATAAGTCTGTCACTACAAACCTCCCTACCAATCTCTCATTTCTCAAAATCACCTCACTTTCTACCATACCTCTCTCTTTACCTGACTCCTTAGTTTCTCCCATCCCTCTGTACTGAGCCCACAGCGACCACGATACAGAGGTGGAACCCCCGGACGCCAGGAGAGCCAGTATCAGTTATAATATGGAGGAAAAAACAGAAACAACAATCAAAACAACAAGAACCTTGCCTAGCCCCTTTAACACGAGGAAACCAGAAAAGAGGAAAAACAAGAAAGGCGTGGGATCGGCATACAATGCTGTACTAGCCGAATGGGGAAGCCATATACCACAACTGAAAATTGCCTGGGAGCTTCCATAAACTAATCTCATGCTTAAATACTCCCACAGCCTAAATTGCCCGAACAATGGTTGGCCTAACCACTAAACGGTAAGTGATTTAGGGGCAGATGTATTAACGGGATTTTTTGTCGCAAACGCTGTGATTCACAAAAAAGCAGCGTTTGCGACTAAAAATCGTGAAAACGGGATGTATGAAGGAAATGGCATCGCAAAATTAAGGAATCGCAAAATTTGCGATTCCTTAACTTTGCTCAAGCATTTAAGGAATCGCAAAAAGCGATTTCCTAAATGCTATGTAAGAAACACTTAAGTTTAACCTATTCACCTTAAGAAATTGCAAATTACTACCAACTTCAAGTAGGTGTTAATTTGCGTTTTCTGTCACAAATGCACTTTTTGGCATTTGTGAAGGTGCCATGTGGCGCTCATACATGCGAATATCCAGTAATTAAAGGTACAATTTCAAGTGCTATGTGCATATGTCCTATTTTAATACTATGCACTAGTCCACTAAACTGCCACCAAGTCACCCTTATTGTGGCACCTACGGGGCGAGGGGGAAGGGGCAATACTGAATATCATGTAAAATGTTGTTGCTAGACAAAAACACAAAATGAATAGTTCACACTTTCTTTTGATACTATGTGACTGCTAGATTGCAAGCCAACTGATGGTTCTGGATTTTAGAATACATGTTCTGCATGTGTAACATATAATTATTGTTTAGCACCACGAGGGCTTGCATTAGCTAAAAATGGTAGTGCATTCACATCTGTTCCACAAATAAGACCACAACATATGTTTTGCCACAGGTGTAGGGAAGGGCAGTGGTGTGTGAGGGGACCCCTGCATCCCAAGATGTCTATGGCTTGTACCATCTAAACATGGTAGAGTGGGTGGTTTTCTTTCCTTGCTTTAGGGTCCATAGCCCCCCTGGCACATCACTGTCCAAATAAAATGCAGCAAACTGACTGTGCTTTAGTTTTGTCATTTGAAAGACTGTACGAAATATGGGGCAAATGTGCTGGCTTGATACCTAGAAGCTGATACATTTATATTGGCCTGTGCCCAGCTCACCCTCTCCATGCCCTCGGATGTGTAGTGTCACAAACAGAGACAGCAGTATGTCACAAACTGGATTCCCCTAGAGTGCCACAGAAGACAAGTCCCTTTCCCGACATTCAGAAAATGGTCTCTAACACTCTTCTCTTGGGATTGCCATACAGAAGCCTGACAGGGACATTAAACCTCTGTCTGCAAGTGAAAAGAAAACGAAATAAATACAACTTGTCCCACAGGATTAAGTAGATGCGGCGAAAATGTCAAAGTCTTGGAGGGGCAGAGGATCGTGGTATTAATAAGGAGCCGTGTGGGATATTAATAAAGCACAGGCAGAGTACAGCAAAGGCGGCAGGCTGGTGTATTGTTGTGGCAGGCAGGAGCATTGATAGGGGCACAGGCAGGGCATTATTGGAGAGGCTGCAGTATTAACATGGAGCAGGCAGGTTATTCGTACTGCTAGACAGAGGAAGGCATATGGAACAGACTGGGGTATTAACACGGGGGGGGGTAGGGTATGAAAAGTGGAAGGAGTGGTATTACAAGGGGCGGCTAAGGTAGTAATAGGAGGCAGGAAGAGATGATAATATTAGGGAGTACGCAAGGTTGTTTGCAGGGACCGGATTATGATATGAAATTAGGGAGAAGGTCGGGATGCCAGAAGGTGTATTAAAAAACAGCAGGATGGCGTTTAGGAGCAACTTGCCATGAATACTGAAAGTGAGAAGTTTATCAGTAAGGGCGAGGCACTGTAGGCATTCACCCTATTCCGCTGTCATAAAGAAGCTTTTCAGTAGGGCATTTATTTTTGGCCATCCACATTAAGCATCCAGGGACCCGGTTTACATACAATTCCCAGCATGCATAGAGCTGTTGGTTGATAAACCAGGTCCCTCGTGAAATTGCGCCAGTAGACAGATTTAAATAAATGGCAAAGTGTCGCAGTCTGTTAGCGAAGGGGGCGAGTGCTTGGAGATTTGAATTGGAGCAATCCTGCAATAAACGGCAGTGGTCTTCGATCTTGTGAGGTGGAAGCTACCGGACCGAGCTATCAAACTTCTGTGTTAAGGTTAAGCCTTTAATTTAGACTAAGCAATACTGGGGTAGCTTCTATCGCCAGAAGTTAAATGCCAGACATCTGAATGACTGGGCAGCTGTGGACGTCCTACCGGTGGGTTAAAGTTTAATACCTTTCAGTTGCTCCTGGGCGTCTCTGGCTGGAGTGCAATATTTATGTTAGTGTCACTAACAATTGTTTGTTTAGCTCCTTCTATAATAAACTGACAGAAGCTCTTTGCACCATCCACTAGGTGCTCCAGAAACACAAACTAAAAGTAACATATCCAGGCTCTCAGGACATCGCCAGCCAAGACTATTACATCCTTATCATAGCATATAAGGAGGCCAGACTCAACCAAACTGAGCAAGCCTTTGGAAGCCTATGCATGACCTGCGTGCAAGGAAGGACTCAAGTTAAAGGAAAACACTAAAGGTACCTGTTATAGATCCTTGCTCAGTCACTGATGCCCCAAAGCACCCTCCATAATACCAAAACAAAGACCTATTTCACCAGGAACACATCCAGAGTTCAGAATATGGCCTTTGGATTGTCCACCACTACATTTTAAGCAGGGTGTCCTGCAGTGCCAGGGAAAAGGGGGAAACTCTGCCTTATTATACTCATCTGCCAGGGTATGTGATGTTTCTCTACCATAATGTTTGAATCTATCATCAGAAGAATCATTTGGATGGTGGGGACTGGAAACCCTTGAGCTTAAAATGCGTCAATATCCATATCTTTTTATTGAATTTCCACCTCCAAACGTGGGTAATAAAAACGTACTTTCTTGTGGAGGTAAATTGTTAGTGCCTATATACCTACTCTTCCTAACATGCTGAGAGGAGGGGTGTCCCGACATATTAGGAACACCAAAGTCATCATTCTCCTAAAGCCTTCGTCCTCTCTATTCACAGGATAGCTCCTTCACACATGATGGTGGATCAGCAACTCAAGATCAGGCTCTTCATCGACCACCATTTCTGGTGGACATATCCGATGGTGTAGTGGATATGTGAAATAGATGAAGAACTATCTGGCCTCATGAATGGCAGTGACATCCAGTGTTTTACTTCTTTTAGGCAGTCTTTAAGTCCGTCTGAAGCAGGTGTGTGTGCTCCCTGCACCAGTGAGACCACCAGCTGTGTGTCGTCCGCGTAGGAGATGATCTTAATCCCGAAACGGCGGACGACATCGGCCAGTGGCCTCATATAGATGTTGAACAAGGCGGGACTTAAAGAGGAGCCTTGGGGGACTCCGCACCTCAGCGGTTTGCTGGTAGATACCGCTTCACCGTCAAAGACACGGAAGGATCTATCCTCCAAGAAGGATTTGAACCAGAGCCAGGCTTTGTTCTTAATGCCGATATTGGACATACGGTGCAGCAAGGTTTCATGGCTGACCGTGTCGAAGGCTGCACTGAGATCAAGGAGGATCACTGCCACTGATCCTCCCTGATCCAGGATTTTTCTAGATTCCTCCGTGACCATGAGGAGGGCGGTCTCAGTCCCGTGTTTGGGTCTAAAACCCGTTTGAGTGTGGTCTAACAGCTGGGCGTCTTCTAGGAATTTAACCAGATGGTGGTTAATAAATTTTTCTAAAATTTTGCTCAGCCACGGGAGCAGGGAGATGGGCCGGTAATTGCTGAGGTTTTCCGGGTCAAGATTGGGCTTTTTTAATAATGAACGGACCATGGCTTGTTTCCAGACTGAGGAGACTGTGCCAGACGTAATGGATGCGTTGAGTACATCCCTAATGATTGGGAGAGTGATTTGGGAGGCTGCCATTAGTATATCAGGGGGGGCTGGATTGTCAGGCGAGCCGGTTTTTACTTTCCGGGCCATGGCTTCCACATTGGCAAGATCCAAAAGAGGGAAATGATCCAGAGTGGGTTGAGGCTGAGGGGAGGGGATTCTTGAGGTTTTTCTTGAATTGAGAAGGGCAGGAAATATTCCTGATAGATAGAGAATTGCAAGATTGAGCTCTCAAGGGAGTAACAGAACATCTGCCCGACAGTGACTCTTCACCTGTGAATTAAGGACGTTAAAGGAGTGAACATTTACCCCGGAGGTAAATAGCACCCACATTAAGAAGGGCTCTATGGATAAGGCAGAGACTTGAAGATTGAGCACCACTGACAGGTCGCCAATGGAGCTCCTTGAAATGGGTGGGACTGGGAGCAGAGCTCCTGATGCACAGATACAAGCCGGGCAGTGGTGGTTTGCGCAGATGTTGCTCATGGTGTGAACTTTTTGCAGTGGGTCAGGCAAGTTCAATAAGTGCTCGCTTACCTCCGTATTCAAATAAGACGTTAGGTTTTGTGCCTTGCAGGGCTTTAAGTGGGCAGTTCTTTAAAACAGGTGCCGAGACGGGTCCCTATCGGGCTCTGCCTTTTTGCCCCCCCACCCACCCCCGCATGAAAAAAAAAGAATCTTACCTCTGCAGCAGTACCACCCTTCACTGCCTTTGATGCAACTTCAAAGAGACTCGTCATAGCTCTTTCAGTCCAACCATTTCAGAACTGAAGCATTTTCAATATGCTATACTACGAAGGCATGCTTGTTGCTTATTTATCTTATGCAACTAACAACCATTGACAAAGCCAAGAGTACTGGCTTCTTTTATGTGTAATGTTACTTAAAGTTCTATGTGTCTAGAGGTAAAGGACAGAAGTAGGAAAATACCAGTGTGGTGGCACACTAAGCTAAGCATAGCCTTTCATTTTAAGTGCTTTTATGCCACGCCATTTTCAGAGACCCTCCAGTTTTTTAAACCCACTTAAAGCCCTGGTGCCTTAGGTGAAGGTTTCAGATGTCTCTTGGTATCAAGAGTGCATAGAAGAGACACTTTGAGAGTGGCAGCATTAGGAGAACGAGACCTAAAAACTGCTGAGTGCTGACTTGAGGCATACTTTGTAGGGACCAAATCTTTATAAGTAAACTGCTTAGAGGGCACTGTCTTTTCTATGTTTAACAATCGTGTAATACTATTCCCTTTTTATTTCCATTTGGCATCATTTTATGGCAGACTCTCAAAAACGTTTCAAGAGAGTACTGCAAGAGTGCTACCTATTTACTCCAAAGTGCCTTTGTGAATAGGCACCAGAATGAGCTTTCCCATCCAGTAATGGAAATGGAAAAAACAGTATTAATCCCCATCGGTCAAATATGATTAGTACATTTAAAAGTAATGTTTTGCAAACGGTGTGTGCCAAGGAGCTGGTGTTTGTCATTTATCTCGTAATGAGACTCAAATGATTAGTAACCATCTAGCTTCCAAATGGGGCATTCTTCGATTTAGCCTGAAAGGTGAAGGGTGCGCCTTAGAGGGGTTAGTGTGAGGCCTACACAGACATTATCGGCTCTGCCACTGTGTGCCATCAAATGCTCAAATAGGTAGTGTAGTCCCACAGAGGCTGCGGAATAAATTACTTTTCAAATATCAGTGCATTGTGGGACCCAGCTAAAGCCATCTGGGGTCTGCTTGTCATAGGAAGCTCCTCAGATTTCGACAGCTCGCTGCGTTGCTGCAAGAATTGTCAACCCGGAAACAGTCAGATGCCAAAGGTATTGAGTGAGTCACACTGAAAAAGTAAGCGTAGTATTTAATGAAGAATCAGTGAGTGTAATTGGGTCTGTACCATCTTCTCCTGCACAACTGATAGATTATGTGCTTTTTCCTGCCTTTAGACACTTATATATACAATGGCCCTATTAATCTGCCTTGTCGTGTCTGAGACCCTGTTCTCTGTGATGTTGTCTTTAGTTTTCCTCTAGTAAGAGGCTACTGTGGCACAGAACAGCTGGAAACGGTGCAAGGATGTTTGTTGCACCAGACAGAATATTATTTAGCCACAGTGCCGCCCCCCCTCTAATAAAAAGTCTTCCTGGCCCCTTTTCTTGTAATTTGATAACACCTGGTACAGCTATTACTGCCTTACATTGCCTTATGGAGGCGTTGCCCTTCAACCCACATTTTAGCTAATTGTATGACATTTCCCCAGCGTTGCGCCCACTTTTGTCACCAATAGGTGTCTTAGATGAGTTGAACTGGCCATTTTTACCTCATCTGGCATTTCTCTCAGGTCACAGATGTGGAGCCACTGAAGGTCGGTTTTTGAACGCTTGGTGCCACAAGTGGCGCCTCTGTCACTCTCGCCAGCTCCATGGGGTTTATTGCAGCACACACAACGGGGGAATAAGAAAGTCCTGCTGAAGACTGCAGCCCGAGCACAATTTTAAAGACGGCGGGGGAGGTAACGGTGGCGCCTCCTCCTGTCGACTTTCTTCCACCAGCTCCGGAGGCGGCGAGGCCGGCCCGGAGGCAGAGAGCGCAGAGCATCAAGAGGGGCAACCGGGACCCAGGCATGTTGACAGCAAACACGGGCTCAATCACAATGCAGAACGAGCGACGGGGGCGGCGGCGGGGGGGGAGGTGTGGTGTGGTGTGACTGTATGTGTGCGCTCGTGTGTGTGCGTGCGTGTCTGTGCGCGCATGCGTGCGTGTCAACGAAGCTTTTATTGGCGCCGCGCGCCTCTCTGCAGACTCCCCCAGCATTCCACGAGGCGCGCGACGCGATCCGGTCCTTTCTGCCATGCTGTGGAGAAAAGACCTGGCCGCGCACAACGTTATCCTATAGGGAAACGCTGCGCGCGGCCAGGTCTTGTCGAAACACTGGTTTTTGAGCTGAGACGCCGACTATAGTTCTCGCTGCGAGAACGCGCTTAGCGCGCGTTCGTCGTAGCGAGACCTAAAAAGTACTCAGAGTAGCACTAACAGCCTACTTTTCGAATGTGTTTTTTATTGTTGCACCGAGATCCCTCTGGCACTGCTTAGCAGTTTACCTGGTAGAGCAAACAGCGAGAGGATGCACTTTCTACCAACCGGCTGGCCTGCCAGATCCTTTCCAATTAATCACCCCCATTGCAGAGTCAGTTGGGTGGTGGCAAAAGCTCTGTGTTGACTTGTGTGTCCTACCAACTGGGAACTGCATACAGGTCCTTAGTGATGATTTATTTTGCCATCCATTCCTAGAGCTCACAAAATCGCCCGCCATGCCAGGGACTCCAGCTCAGTTTATGCGCAAAACAATTAGGGTTTCATCATAGCAGAATCACCACTTACTGGCCACAGTCAAACCGGAAGGTCAAATGATTGATATACATGTTATGTTGGATACTTGTAAAGCGCACTGTTACTCTACCCAAGTGTCCTGGCGCTGTAGACCGCTGGGGAACCCGTCCTGGTTTTCCCTGTGAGATGGTCCCTTTCTGGGTTTCTCCAGGGTGAAACCAGGCATCCCCGGTGTCTGTGGGGGGGCCGTTGTAGAGATGAGGCAAGCTTAATGCCCCGAGTTACTGAGTGTGTTTCCTGGTCAGAGTAGGCACTGAGGCGAGAATTATCGAGTCCGTTGACCCTGGTCCAAGACCCTGCCGCGTCGGGAATTGAACCCTGGTCCTGGGCCGTTCTCTGCTTATAGGTCTGCCGCCTCTAACCAGTGAGCCACACCTCTCCACACCAGTGAGCCACACCTCTACACAGTTAAAAAGGCACTCGGATTTGTTCATCCTGAACTTTTGTCTTAGCCATAACTCGGAGTCTTTGGGCCTACTGCAGTGCCCTTTGCCAGAGACATTGCCCCGGCACACACTTTAGGCCCCCGTGGTCCGATCCAGTATAGTACACCTCACAGACCACTACTTGCATAGGCATCAAAAACACAGTGACCATCAACACTTGAAAGCTTGCAACAATGTGTAAAAAAAAACAAATAACAAATATGACCTGACACCATCTGACTGAATCAAGGGCCTTATTTAGAGTTCGGTAGAGCGGCACGCTCCAAGCAATGGCGTGTGTCCAGTCCATCATCTTTAGAGTGGACTTGGTATCAATGCACTCTAATCCCGCGGACATGACCTCAGCCACATGTGTGTCCTGCATCTGTCCAACTCCACATAGGCCTCCAAGTCATCGGGCTTCAACCACGAGTCACCACAAAGTTACAAACATCATTTCACATGATTCCATAGGTGTTGACTGTCTCTACTTCACACAGGAAGCATTTACACTGTTATGCGAAGTGTTTTAATCTTTAAGAAGTATGCCGCTGACTGGCCCAACTACCAACTATGACAAACTTCAAGTGGGCCACCACAGGCGTACTTCAGTTGGCATACATGGATGGTCCCTGTCCTCTTGACGGCACTTCCGAACACAGAAAGCACCATGCGTGTGATCTTTTGCTCTGTACACACACTAACTCCCCGGTGTACTTTTACAACTGGATGAAAGGAGGGCCTGTGCTCTGAACTGGTGTCTGGGGATCCCCTGGCAATCTGCAAATGCTGGCTTGGAAAGGAAACAGAGGTGGCCTCGTTCAATAATGAGCACAAAGTGAAACCGTGCGCGCAAAAACTCTTGGTGCTGGCTTTTCCACTCTCTGCTTATAGGTTAGTGCACATCAGGCTCATTCCAGCTTTGCATCGAAAACACCCTCCAGGACTTCACCTACCTGAGGAAAATAGGGCAATCACAAAGTGTGCAGGGCAGTGGCGTAAGAAAACTTGACGGGGCCCCAACGCCCCCCTGCCAAGTATATAGGGTGCCGTGCCACCCACGCTCCGGACCCAGCCAGGGGCTCTCAGCTGCTGCCAATGCCCAGTGCCGGAGCCCCCCACCGCAATCCGCGGGGGCTGTGGGGGATATTGGTACGTCACTAGGGCGGGCGTAAAAGGTTGTGAAGACGGGGCTCACACCTTGCTCCCCATTTAAGAATGTTGTACTCGGGCGCAGAGTCTGACCCTCTGCCATGAACACACGCATTTCACCAGGTGGTCTTTGCGCCAGGGGCGCAACTAGGTCTTAAGTTCGGGGGCAGGGGGGCTAACATGGCATACAAAGGGGCATGGTTAGCATGTTAATCAATGGGGGCGGGGCTAAAATGGCAGACAATCCGGATCGGGTAATGCTCAGGCCAAGCTAAGAAAAAGAAGTGGCAAATTCTGCATTCGAAACTGGACAAGAATCAGTTTTATGAAAATTAAATTTGAGAACAGAGGGTAATGTGAACCATTTATATAACAGACAAAGTATTTGTTCATCTTGCAATAAAGTGTCACTCAAATACATTATATTGTCTCACAACGATATTATGTAGACGGTTAGAATTACACTCTTTTTTCTAATTAAATGCCCATGAAACTGGGTCAAAAGAGCCCAGAACAACATGCTACTCTCTGAAAACCTAGAAAGATATAATTCACACAACAAAGGGGACTCTGTCCACCCCCCAAAGACAAAGAAGGAATTTGACATTTTGCAATGTGTCCATTTGCAGTGTTGTTACAAACTATAGCACCAACATGGTGCTTTAATGTATAGGCAGTGGAAGTAGGGGAGGGTGGGGTTCTGTGCAGCAGCACCCCCATAATAACCATGTTGGAAGGGTGCATGAGAAATAATAAAGCATTTACGTTTTGATAATATCATGTTACATTTGCTGTTCTTCAAAAGACAGGTCAAATGCCAGGCTGTTGATACTGCAAAAAACACAGAACTTGGTAAGTATATCCCTGTCACAAAGTTCCAATCCTCACCTCTTCGGCTGGTGCAGCTCCTACTGTAATTGCATTTATATAGCGTTCACTAACCCTGATGAGGCGATTAAGCGCTTTTTCGGTGAGTAGCACGCTATTCTGAGACACATAGAGGATCAGTGGTGAATTAGTATAGTGAAATATGAAAGTAATTTGAGTGATGGACATGTTAGTCTGTTATTTGGATTGAGAAGGATAGCGGAGGGGTAGAAGAGGGAAAAGGTTTGCTTTTATATAGCACTTACTACCCCATATGAGGTGTTGAAGCACTTTTTGGTGGGTAGCACGCTACTTTGGAACCCAAACACAATTAGTGGGGACTGATAAAGGGCAATATGAAATTAGTCTGAGTGGTGGAGATCTTAGTCTGTTATTTGTATTGAAAAGGAATAGTGGAGGGATAGAAGAAGGAAGGGTCTAGAATGTGTTTTTGGGGGGGTTCATAGGAGTTGGAGGGGGTTTGGGATGGAGGTAGAAGAGTCAGAGGGAAGGGTTTAGAAAGGCTTGTTTGGGAGATCTGAATCGTAAAAGAGGTATGAGATGATGGAAGGAGGGGTAGAGGAGAAAAGAGTATCGGGTTTAGGATGAATGAAAGAGTGTAGGTAGAGAATATACTGATAGAGGTATAGGGTTAGAAATAGGGCAGTGCATTGGAGAGAGTAGTAGAGTGAGGTTTGAGATGAGTCAGAGTGGAGGTAGGGAATATATTTCGAGAGATATATGGTGAGATCTAGTGTAGTGCAAAGTAATAAATATAAAGATACTTAAGTACATGAAAGGTATCTAAATGCATAAGGAAGGGAATCTATGTAGAATAAAGTTGCATTTAATAAATTAAGACTTTCAAATGTTGTTGTACTTGTCTGTTTGTGTACCTTGGCAGCCCGGGCTGAAGATGACGACGGAGGGGGGGGCTGAAGCCCGTTCAGCCCAATGGGTGTTGCGCGCCTGCTTTGCGCTCCTCGATCGCTACCACAGCACTCGGGATTCGGGTATCAAACGTTCGGTGGGCAGGATGGTATTAATTGTTGAAAAAACATAAACATTACATGAATACTAGTGAATGTATACTAATAAGTAGGTAAACTAGTAATTGAGGTCTCAGTCTATGCAATATCCCCAAAATAGAGGCGTCAGCATATGAAACATACAATCAGTTGTGTAGTTATTACATACGATGTATTAATTATTACTGCAGTACTTTCACATGTCATCGCTTATGGTCTTACATTTTCAACAGCCATGCACAAATATGACCCAAAATATACAGGTACTTCAGTAGGTAGTTTGTTACTGATGCATGTTACTGTTGTTCTAGGCATCGGTGTGTACATTGTGACCTGCTGAGGTTTTGGTTAACCAGTCGCTGCAGGGCTCCTCTTTGGAATTAACCACGCATGCACATCAAGCTGACCACATTCAACTTCGCTACAGCCGATGAAATGCTGCAGCCCTGAAGTGTATGGATTATCAATTCACTGCAAACCAAGGTACACAGAGCGGGCTACAGGGAAAAGGAGATAGCGTGACAAATCAAAGAGTTAAAAAAAAAGGAAATAGCAAAACAAATCAAAATACAGAAAAATAGCGATAGAAAGCGCTAGTATGACAAATCAACTGAAGGTGGGCTAGAGAGACAGACCCAGCAGAGCAGTCTAAAGAGTCTAAGGCAGAAAACATTATATGGTATGCTTTGGTATATATTTTGCACAAACTGCTTCTGACGAGGTGATGAAATGCTTTTGCAGAAGGGTACCATTTTATGCTCTATGATGCTCCTAAACCGGGCCACTAGAATTATGGGTTCTTTGGCTGCAACTTTTTTCGCATATTTATGGACTTGATGCATTTGCCACATAATCCATCTTCTGCTGCATAATCTGCAGAATTTTTTTTCTAGCTCTAAATGATTAAAAGTTATAAAAAATATTGTGAGATACGTTCATGTTCAGTGGAAGGCCCTTCGCAAAGATTAAACGGTCATCTTTCAGTTGTTTACTTCTCTATTTCGATGTTAAACTGGCACTAACGAGGGGAAATCTTTGCCCAGATAGTATTACCATTACAAAATAATTCAGTAATACTATAAAAAAAATGTGCCGCATCATGCCACATAATTTGCTTTTCTTGCCACATAATTCCGTCAACTCTGCTGCATAATTTGGTGCTCGCCTGCTGCATAATTCCAGTGGAGCTGATAAGTTAACAGATAGAGTAGGCTAGTGGCTGGCAGCAACTAAGGGTGCACAAACAGAAGATAGCAAGATAACGGGGCCAATGAGACAAAAATACCAAAATAAATCAACAGCGGGAGAGAGTTAGGGTGTAAAATGTGAGAAAAGAAAGCTAGATAAAATATTGAAAACTAGAGGAGATATGAGAGAACTAACAAGACAATAACAATAGAAATCAAAAATGAGAGCAACAAATAGAGAGAGGGCCTTAAGAGACAACTAAAGTGAAAGATAACAGTATGGAAAGGGCAACAGAAACAAAAATGGTAAACTCCGCATAGCGAGGGCTAGAAAAAAACAGCAAAATAACCCAATAGGAAGGTGTTGAAAGACTATCAGAAACTGCGAGAGAAACTGTGCTACAGACATAATCTATATATATCTACATATATATATCTATCTATCTATATATATATATATATATATATATATATATATATTACCTACTGGCGGTCGCCAGTAGGTATATATAGTTAGGATTTTTTCTCTATGGGTTTTTTGAAAATTCTATGTCTAATAACTTTGGCGTTTGTGGACGGAATTGGCTGAAATTTTCAGGAAAATGGCACATTTTGTTTCTGAGCAGCCCTTGAAAATTTGGGGGGGGTTCGTCAAGGGGGGGCTGAGAAAAAAGGGGGGTCCCAAAACGTGTTTTTAACATTGAGTTTTCCATAGGGCGGTTGGCCTCACTTTTAGCCCGAACGGGTGAATGGATTTGCACGAAACTTGGCAAAATTGTAGGGACTGGTAGCCCGATGTGCCTTTTGTAGGTCTCAATATATGTGCTACAGTGGATTTTGAGAAATTAACGTTTAAAAAAAGATATATATCTGTAACAGCGGACCGGGCAGCGCTCCAGGACGCGTACTTTTTGCGCAACGGAGCTTTGTGAAGCGAAGCTGATTGGTTCTCCGGCGTCTGTCAACATTCCAAACAGTCCGTAGCGGCCGCCATCTTGTCTCTCGGTAGGATCGAGAGACAAGAGGAGGCCAAAGCGAAGGGGCAAATGACCATAAGGGGGAATAGTAGATCCTCGCTGACCCCCTACGTTTGATGTGGAGGTTTTAAAAGGGCCCCGCGGGGCAAAAAAAAAAATAATAATAATAATCGAACGGCTGAATGGATTTGCACGAAACGTGGCAAAATATTAGGGACTGGTAGCCCGATGTGCCTTTGCTAGGTCTCAATATATGTGCTCCAGTGGATTTTGAGAAATTAACGTTCAAAAAAAGATATATATCTGTAACAGCGCTCCGCTTCGCGTACTTTTCGCGTTGCGGAGCTTTGCGAAGCTGATTGGTTCTCCGGCGTCTGTCAACATTCCAAACAGTTCGTAGCGGCCGCCATCTTGTCTCTCGGTAGGATTGAGAGACAAGAGGAGCCAAAGCGAAGGGGGAAATGACCATAAGGGGGCATAGTAGATCCTTCCTGACCTCTTAGGTTTGATGTACCATTTTGCCAAGTTTGGTGTAATTCCGTTCAGCCATTCAGGCTGTAGACGTATGTAAATGTCCTATGGAAAATTGCATGGGGAAAACACATTTGAAAGTGTTGAAATTTAGAACCAATTAAAATGTTACTTTGGTTTTGTATTTGTGTGTGATGAAAGTTAATTGGTTATGTATATATTTCAAATGAGAGGAAACCACAGCCATTTTGTGATACTACTGTCTGAGGTACATTTGTGAGGAATTTTTGGTGGTGAATTTCTGGTGTTTGATTTACACAGTACTAACACTTCTCCTACTTTTAAAAAGGTGAGTTGTTAATTTGTAAGGGGAACTATGTTGTACACTTGAAGATAATTTGAAAAATGTTTTCTGTTATTTATTTGCAGTCCTTCTGTTATACTAAATACTTGATAAAGTTAGTTTTATATTATGTATTACTAAAAACGATAAATGAAAGTGATTATTTTTTTCTGCAATTTACAGCAAGCAATTTCAAAATAAAATGGCTCACAATGAAGAGACCGTGGCAATTTCTTTTGAATTGTCCACTACATTGATTGAAATTGAGAGCACCAATAATGAAATATTGTCACAAGGAGGACATGACTTGTATGATTCCATTAGATTGATTGAAATGGACAGCACCAAGAATGAAATATTGTCACAAGGAGATGACTTGAATGATTCCACTACATTGATTGAAATTGAGAGCACCAATAATGAAATATTGTCACAAGGAGGAGATGACTTGTATGATTCCATTAGATTGATTGAAATGGACAGCACCAATAATGAAATATTGTCACAAGGAGGAGATGACTTGAATGATTCCACTACATTGATTGAAATTGAGAGCACCAATAATGAAATATTGTCACGAGGAGATGACTTGAATGATTCCACTACATTGATTGAAATTGACAGCACCAATAATGAAATATTGTCACAAGGAGGAGATGACTTGAATGATTTTTTTGATCAATCTCTTGATGGCGAATTTATCGAGTGTTTGGAGACCATAGAGTTACAAGAATCATCATTGGAGACTTTTCATGAGGACATTGCTGATGAGGACATGTTACTAGTTCTTTCAAATTTAGAAAATTCTGAAGAATAAATTTATATTTAGAAATCAAAAATTGTTTGAGACATTATTCATTTTTATTTTTAATTTATGAGGTTGTAGCGAAGTGATTGTAGTATAAAATGAGACTTATAGTATAGAGTGCAACATTTTTATGTTACATGGTAAGTTTACTCATATTTACTTCCCTTCTGCCACTATATTATCTCCAATGTGTATTTGACATCTCTTCTTCATCTCCGGCCTCCTTTCTCTCACTGTGTGTCTCCGATGCATCTTATCGCTGCTATTTTGTGTAATTACAGAAGAGAGTAAAATAAAATAGTTCGGAACGTGAAAAGGGGGCAAAGTAGAGTACTCCTCACCCCCTAGGCCTTTTTAGGCGGTCCCAAAAGGATCAGTTTCTGCTTTCCTGAGAGATTATGGTATGAGTTCCATATACCACAATAACTTGCATTACAACATGCAAGATATCTATCTCCTATTACCAACTTTTGGAGATATTCGCGCTAAGCGCGAATATCTCCAAAAAGTAACACCTGCCCTGAGCAGTTCTTAGCCATGTTATCCAATGGGAGGTGGATAACATGGCTAAGAGCATTAGCTCGGTAATGCATGAATATCGCTGAGTTTTTAGCGATATTCATGCATTGCGGCCGTTTATTATCGCATTTGCGATAAACCTTGATAATAGCAAGGTTTATCTTCGATAATTTCTGACGATGCTTAGTGGTAAAAAATTCGTTGGTAAGCATCGTTAGCGATAAATATCGCTTAACTTTGGTAATATGCCCCAACGTCTGTTAACGTTCGATTCGAAGGAAATGAGGAAGTGTTGAAAAACATTGTCTGCGCCATCTTGCCTTTTTTGAAATGCCACACTTTTGTCGTGCACGGCAGCCATTTTAGATGTCTTGACCAGACCCATTCTCTGCACGCTGTCGATTCGTAGCATGGCTCCTCACCCACGCAAGCATCTTCCCCAGGCACTGGTCACCACCGCTCTCTGTCTTATGCATGGGCAATAAACCTCCCCCCATCTGCGCTGCTCTTCCCTGAGAATCACACTCTGTGCCCGCCCGACACCTCCCTTTCGCCCTATTCACTACCGCACCCTCTGACACTCCTCTTCCTCTGTGTCCGATTGTCCAGGCTATCAGCTAGCCCTGCAGATGTAGTTTATGGCCCCAGCTGTAAAGAATCACCCCTCTTCAAAGGAGTTATAGTAGATCAAGGCCCACACCCGATGAGATCCGTCACACCACACGTGTTCCTACTATCTGAAAACCATCCTGTATTGTGATTGGGGAGGGGACCGAGCCTGAAGCGGAAGATTCCAGGAATGACTCTTTGTACATCAAAGTTTTTACAATTATGTGTCACATTAAAAATATATAGCACTCCAACAAAGTAGTAGGAATATAAAACTTTAATAACATATAAATATGTACAACAAAACAAAAACAGTAAAAACATTTAAACAACGAAGAGACCGTGGCAATTTCTTTTGAATTATCCAATAGATTTATTGAAATTGACAGCACCAATAATGAAATATTCTTGTCAGTAGCGGTCTGTTGTGCGAATAGTTCCAAGGCAGCAGAACGCGCTGAAATCTAGATGGCACGAAGGTGATGTCTAGTAAGTTGCCGCCCAGCAAATAACGGCGTGGGGCGCCGCGGGGGTGAGTGAGTCCAGTAGGCACCACAGCTATTCTTACCGGCATTGCAGAATTACTGCTGGGGACAATGCCTGTGCTGTAGCAGGGTCACAGCAGAAACAAAAAGGATTCTGTTGAAGATGTTGTTGGTTTTCAATTTGAAAACAGTTCTGGTGTCAACTGCTATGCTAATGTAGTGGTTAATGTTTTGTTTTCTCTAGAAAATGTAAAAGAGGGGGAGGCAGTCCAAAGTTCCGTTAAAAGGGCAAAGGAAAGGATCGGTGGTTTGAACTATCAGTCAAAAAGGGGAGGGGGTGCAATAATTTTTCCTACCGGGTCACACTGTGCTTTCACCGGAAGTGAGGTCTGCAGGATTCTAGTAATTCAAAGTGAGGCTGGCGCCAGCATGGGAGCGCCGACGTCCCGCGGAGACAGTTTCGTCACTCCACGGGCGATCATGGCAGTCATTCCCCATCGGGGGTTGGAGACTCCCGCGGCTCCTCTAGAATCTTCAAGGTCGTGGAGGACTACGGTGGTGGAGTCAACCAGTGACCGGGCCATTTCTTTATGCTGGGCCCGCTCTTGCCAGGTCGACCGCCATTTTGAGAGTTCGGCAGCTACCGGCGATCGCGGGGTCACATGAGCGGACGGGCTCCACCCTGCCGGGCGAGACGTTGCAGCATGGCCACAGTGGAAGAACCCTTTTCATTTGAGATGTCATCAGTGATGTCATCAGTGATGTCACTGACCATGTCATGAATGATGTAATATGTGACATGATCAGCAGTGGATTGCGGGTGCGCGATATATAGTTAGTGCAACTAACTATATATGGAATTTCAATGGTTTTGTGTGAGTAAAATAAGGTTTTTTAAATGCTAATTCCTAACTATATATGGTCTATAACCTATGGTTTTTTCAGTGAATTTTCAAGGTTTTGTAAATGCTAATTCCTAACTATATATGGTCTATAACCTATGGTTTTTTCAGTGAATATATATATATATATATATATATTCACTGAAAAAAACCATAGGTTTCAGGCCTTACATAGTTAGGAATTAGCATTTAAAAAAACCATTGAAATTGCTCCTATATAGTTAGTTGTACTAACTATATTTCACGCACCCGCAATCCACTGCTGATGATGTCACATATTACATCATTCATGACATGGTCAGTGACATCACTGATGACATCTCAAATGACATCAATGATTTTTTTATTTTTTTTTTAAATATATTTTTATTGCAGAATCAGAAGTAAAACCATTCAATAGGCCAACCTATACACTGACGGCCCCCAACATTCAGTAAGATGGAAATTCAATACACAGCCATTTAGCCCACATCCCGGAGGCTGGGCGGCGCTTCAATGAACCAGTTCGCTGGAGGTGCCTCTGTGCATGCCCTGTCCGGGTCCAAGGTCAGTTATATCGTATCGTATCCGCTTTTACCCCATAACAACCAACCCTCCCCTCACTCCACCCAGCCCTAGGCCGCACCACTGTCGCTCCTCGCAAATCCCTACTACGACCTCCCAGGGCCACCCGGGTCCGGGAAGCTGCCTCATTGCGGCAAACCACCCCCTCCTCTAACTCCCCCCCGTCCCACCCCCCCACCAACTGCTGCTAATGCAGGTCCCAAAACCCCTCCCTGCTCTGAGGTATGTCATCCATCAGGAAGTCCAGACAATCATACAGTCCCCATGGAATCCCTTCCTATTCCTGATCTTCCTCCGCGCCTTCAGTTATATAGTCCCTTAAAGCCTGTACTACCAGCTCCCAGGACCGCGCCAGTTCCAGACTTTTCTTGTTACCCGTTCTAGTCGCCTGACGCATCCTAACCACACTCTCACATCCCGACCACTTCAACAGTTCATTCCTGCATCTCCTCACAGACGGGCCCTCCTTAGATTTCCAATGCCAAGTGATTTCACGCTGTGCCAGTATTAATCCCAAATCAATGAATTTGCTCGTCACTTTAGTCTTCTTGGTGTGCGGGAACCAGAGGAGCAGACATGCAGCCATATCAAAGTCCACCTCTCTATCCGTGACAGCGTTCAGGAGTTCTCCCACTTCCGGCCAGTAGTCCCCTAACTTCGGGCAACCCCACAGCATGTGGTCCAGATCTACCTCTGGCTCCAAACATCTCGGGCACATGGCATCAAGCACCTGGAAGTGTCGACGTAACCTCTCCGGGGTCAAATACGCCCGATGTACAATGAAAAAATGCACCTGCTGAAACCGTGCATTCCTCGTCCCTTTCCAGGTCCTATGCAACACTTGGCCCCATATGGTGTCCGGGATTTGCTTACCTATGCTGGCCTCCCATCGCGATTTCAGCTCTACCAAAGGCACTAGTCCCTCATTTAGCATTCTGGTGTGGAGGCAAGTCACAGCCTTGATGGTGCCCGCGGCCATCACCACATATTGGCATGCCATCGTCACCTCCGGCTCCACCAGTCCTCCCCCCCAATGCCGCTGCATCGCTGTCACGACCGCCGCATGCAGCAAGAAGGTTCCACTTGGTAGGCCGAATTGTTCCTGTAAAGTCCTGTACGGGACCAGCTGCCCGTCCATATAGAGGTCTCCCACCATCTGCAAGCCCAATTCTTCCCACGTCAATAATTGGGACCAATCGCCCCCATGTGGTAGGGCAGTCAGCATTCCCAGCGGTATCTCCGGCGCATACGACCGGTGCTTCCTAGCTCTTTTCAGTTTCCTATTCCAACACAATCTAAGCGTCCTTTCCTCTAACGTAAGATCTCTACCATCCAGTTTCTGTTGCATCACGATAGACGACAAGATATGTCTCTGAATGCCGATCCCTCGGTCGCTATCTGGTCCCCTGAACTCTCTGGCTACGTTCTGCGTCAGGACCTGGAGCTGCGCCGCTAGATAATATAATTCAAAGTCGGGGACGGCTATCCCCCCCTCGCTCTTGGGTCTCGTCAAGGTAGTCAGTGCTACCCTTCGGCGTCCCTGGCCCCAGAGAAAGCTGGTCACCAACGTCTTCAACTCCCTAAAGAGTCTCTGCGGGATCCATACCGGCAACGTTCTAAAATAATAGAGTAGCCGCGGGAGTGCCACCATTTTCAACAGTGCTACCCGACCCAACACGGACAGTGGGAGAGAGGCTCAGAAATCCATACAGCCCTTCAGCGCCCGGATACAGCGCTCCGCATTCCCCTCAAGGAGGTCCGCTGCGTCATGGTAGATGCGCACTCCTAGATAAACAAAACAAGAGGGTTCCCACACCACCGGTCTTGTGAGCTGTGGGCAGTGCGTGGTCTTCTGCAACGGAAATACACAGGTCTTGGTCCAATTCACCCTGAGGCCTGACAGCCTCCCGAACCTGCCCAGCATGTCCACCGTGCCTTCCAATGCCCTCCCGGGATCCGCCAGGTACAGTAACAGGTCGTCGGCATATAACGATATATAGTGCGATTCAGGTCCCTGTGCAATCCCGTCATAGACGGTGCCCGATCTTGCCTGCGCCGCCAGCGGCTCCATTGCTAAAGCAAAGAGCAGAGGGGACAGCGAGCAGCCCTGCCTCGTGCCCCTACAAACCGGATAAGCCGGAGAGACCATGGGTCCCAGCCGCACCCGCGCCTTAGCTGAGGAATAAAGCACTCTCGTCCAACTCCGAAACCCTTCCCCAACTCCGAACTTCATCAGCACGCCATCCAGGTAATCCCATTCTAAACTGTCAAACGCCTTTTCGATATCAACTGTCAATACCACCGGGTCCTGCTCCGCTGTAGCGGCATCATCAATGACCCTGATCAATCGACGGATATTCATCGAGGTGCTCCTGGTCGGGATGAATCCCGCTTGATCCCTATGTACTAAGGAGGTCATCTGCGGTAGGAGCCTGGTAGCCAGGATACGACTCAAGATCTTGTAATCTACAGTTAACATAGACAATGGACGGTAAGAGGATACATCCAACGCATCCCTGCCCGGCTTCAGCAGCGGTACTACCAGCGCCTCCCTCATCGAGTCAGGCAGCCGCCCCATTTGTTTCGCCTCCGCGTACACAACCTGCAGCCTGGGCGCCAAGATATCCATAAATTTAGCGTAGAACTCAATCGGCAGCCCATCCACCCCTGGCGTTTTGTTCCGTGCCATGTGTTTAATTGCCCCTCTTATCTCTCCTAGGGTGATGGGGCCCCCCAGGTCCCGGGCATCCTCCACATCCATTGACGGCAAGGGGATCCGATCTAAGTATTCACCTATCTCCGTAGCCTCTGCCTCTAGGTGGCTTGCATACAGTCCCGTATAGTAGGACTGGAAGCGCCCCAGGACCGCTGACTGCGAATAGATCACTTCCCCGTCCTCGCGTCGTACACTCATGATTGGGCACCCTCTAGGGTCTGGATCAGCCAGCTTGGCAAGGAGCGTACCCACTTTATCCCGCTCCTCATGCACCCTTATAGCATACAATTTATAGTCATAACACCGCAATCTTTCCGTCTCAGTCGCCACCGTCTCTTTAGCTTGCAACAATCGTTCCTGCAACTCCGGCCTCTCGGGTCTTCGCCGTTCCAACCCTCTCAGCACTTCCTCCGCTTTCGCAAGGTCATTCAGCACCGTCCCTCTCACGGTCAGAAACCGTCCCATACACACCCCTCTCACCACCACTTTCATTGCATCCCATTCAGTCGCCGCTGAAACAGCATTATCTGTAAAATAGCTGTCTATGCCCTGGCAGACCGTGTCGCTGAACGCCGGATCTTCCAGCGTATCCGGACGAAGTCGCCATGAAGGAACAGCCGATCTCACCAGCTGCCATTGCATAGAGAGCAACAGAGGATTGTGGTCCGAAATGGTCCTGGACAAATACTCAGAGTGAGTCACTACATTCGCCAGTGAATTGCTGCATAGCACCGAATCTAGTCTAACATGGAGGTCGTGCAGCGCGGAGAAGTAAGAGTAATCCCTGGTCTCGGGGTGTTGCGCCCTCCATACATCCACCAAGCCCCACCTTTCCTGCCATTCCCGCCTATGAGTTGCTAGTCGGCGCACTGGGGAGTCCACTAGAGGTGGGTGCGATCTGTCTAACAGCACATCAGAGATGGAGTTAAAATCCCCCGCTAGTAATACAGGGCCTGCCAAATAATACGCCAGTGAGCGCGATAAATCCTCAAAGAAATGAGCTTGATCAGTGTTGGGGGCATAGACGTTGCACAGCACTACCTCCCTACCATACAGCCGTCCCTCAACTACCACATATCGACCCTCTGGATCTATTCTCTGACTCGTAACTTGAAATGGCGTGCCCGCTCGTATCCATATCAACACCCCTCTGGCGAATGCCGAGTATGTCGTGCCAAACACCTGACCTCGCCACCTCTTCTGTAAAGCCCCGCACTCCTTCTGTGTCAGGTGAGTCTCCTGAATCATTGCAATCTGAATGCCCCGCCTCACCAAGTAGGCATGTACCTTGTGGCGCTTCACCATTGTTCGAATACCACGGACATTCCATGTGACATATTTCAGGTTAGGTAGCGTCCCCATAAAGCATCAATCCTTTCAGTGGCGCAAGCCAATAAATGTTTCCCGCATTGCAGCAGTTGTACAGCCCCTTCAAAACAGGTCCCCAAACTCCCAGTAACCCCTTCCCCAGGACAGGGCCTAATAACCCAGCTTCAGCCCCGTTCCAAACCTTAAACACCCAACACATCACGCTAACCTGTGGTCGTCACCACAGAAGACCTTAAGGGTCTGAAAAGGGCTATGGAGCCCCAAACCAGGACGGCAGAGCCATCACCCCGCGCCTGTAGTCCCACACTGCTAACTCAGCCCCATACCTGGCAGTCCATTAGAAGTTTGGAGTGTCCGCACCATCAGGCATCCCAGAATTGTTCAGTGGCCTCGAGCCTCACTCGTTAAATATGACATCCGACGTCTGTGGGGTGACCTCTGGTCCCTGCGCTCCCCCCACCTCCGAGTCGTCGTCTCCGGTCTTCTCCCCTTCCTCTTCCGAAGCCGAGCCTCTGGAAGCGTCCTCCTGTTGCGATCCCGTGATGCTCGCCGTGGCCGCCAACGCACTCTTCCTGTCAGCCAGCATTTGCGCCTCTCGCTCAGCCCGTTGGCGCTTATTCCGGGAGCGGATGCGCTGGGATTTCCTGACCTTGACTGGCTGTTGCCGATCCCTATTAGGTCTGTGTGCACGATCCGTCCCCGCACGGTACAGTTCCAGCCAGGTCCATGCCTCGTCGGGTGTTTGGAAAAAGTGAGTCCTATCATCAATGATTACCCGCAACTTGGCTGGAAAATGCAAGGAGTATTGGATCCCTTCCTCTCTCAGCTCTTTCTTCACTGACAAGAAAGAAGCTCTGCTCCGCTGCACCTCCTGCGTGTAGTCTGCAAAAATCGTTACCTTGCTATTGTCCACCTGGAAGGGCCCTTGAGATCTCGCCTTTTGGATCAGCAGATCCCGATCTTTATAGTGCAGCAGTTTGACCACCATCGGTCGGGGCGGTCGGCCTTCCAGGGGTGGCCTGGCGGGCACCCTGTGCGCTCTTTCCAGAGAGAAGAAGGGGGACAGGCCCTCTGGCGCCACCACAGTTTGGAACCAGTCCTCCATATAGGACACCGCATCGCCTTTCTCAATTTTCTCTGGAAGCCCCACCACCCTCACGTTGTTCCTCCGGTTGCGCCCTTCCGCGTCCTCTGCTCGACGCTCCAGGATCGCCAGTCGGCCAATAACGTCGTCGAGTTTATGTTCCGCAGTGACCACCGCCGGTTTCAGCTCCTGAATCAGTTGTTCGTTCGATTTCACTCGGTCAGATAGCTTGGCGTGGTCCGCTCTCAGCAGGCCAAGCCCCGTCGCCACCTGCACAATGTCCTGGTGCAGCTCTTCTTTCGTGGCAGTAATCGCGGCCAATATTGCGTCAAGGCGGAGGTTCAGCCTCTGTTCTTGTGGTGAGGACTCCGCTGGGATATCGCCCTCCGTGGTCTTGGACTTCCCGTCCCCCCGCCCAGGCGGTGCGGCGAGGCCAGCTCCCAGCGCGGCCATCTTGATTGTGAGAGACACTCCGTTCGAGCAGCCTCCACCGACGACGGCCGGCCGCGGCAATCCCTCCGGCTGTTCCGTCCCTGGTCCCACCTGGTGTCGCCCAATGGCATATATCGGTTTGCGCAGCTCTTCTTGCCCTAGATCCAGCTCGGCCACGCAGCGCTAGCCGTCCTCCCTCTGCGTGTAGCCGCCTACCGCCGTTCTATATGTGCGCTCCGCGTTGCACCACTAACACACTTATTGCGCCTCCAGAGTCTGCAATGTCCAGGGGTGCAAGCCCAGTGCGCCCCTCCGAAAAGGCCAGCAGATATCTTATTAGAAGTCCGTATCCCCGGGCATACTGAGCCCGCTTCCCCCAGCAGCACTTTTCCTCGTGGGCCCCAGTGCGTGTTGGCGTCCAAGTACCGTTTCACCAGCCCGGTGCACCACTGTCCCCCATCGGGTTGATCCTGCCTCCTGTGACCGATCCGTCGGCCGCTTCTGAGACTGTCCGCTCTTCAGGGCACCCAAGCGCCGTGGGCAGCCGCCCCCCCAGCACTCCGTCAACTTTCTGCTCTCCTCCACTCCATAGCGGCCCCCAGCTAGGCACGCGGAGCCCCAATCCGCGTCGATCCCGGCAGCCCAGCACCAGCAGTGGCAGTCTCCGCAATGGGTCGGCCTCGCAGGCCGGCAGCGCCTTCACCGGTGCAGCGCGAGGCAAGGCCCAGCCCACCAGGCAGGGTCCGGGGGAACAGGTGGGGGAGGGGCGCCGCTCCTACCAGTCCTCCACCGCCGACCTCCCCCGCCGCTCCGGACCCGCTCTCACGGTCCTCTCCCCGGTGCACTGCCCTGTCAGGGCCTCCCAGGCACCTTCAGCGCACCCGGCACTCCTCACTGCTCAGCCTCTAGTGCTCTCGTTCCGTCGGCGCCGCCATCTTGCGTCTGTGCACCGGTCGAGCCGACTAGGCCGCCAAGTCCGTCCTCTCGCGTCGCCCAGGGTCCTGACAGGGGTCAGATTCTCCTCTCTGGGTCAGCGACCCCTCCGAAGCTCGATTGTAGCCGCCAGGGGTTTCGGGGCCAAGTATTTCAGGATAAGCAACGGGACTCGGCGCGGAGCAACTCGCTCACGCAGCCATCCCGGTCGGCGCCGAAACCACGCTCTAAATGACATCAATGATGACATCACTGAAGACATCATCCAGTGAATGTGGTTTGCTTCATTATTTAAATATGCATTATATATATAGCAATTAGCATTGAAGTATGAGTGGATATATAAAAATAAATATTTGGATGGAGGACTTTAACAATTTATAGTGTCTCACTAAATATAGTGGATAGTGACTAAACTGTGTGAATATCTGTATCACTTTGTCAGTTGTTGTGTAAACTGGTTCTCCAGTTGGTTACTAGCTATGTGAAAGTCTATGTTAGTTATTGATTAGTTAACTGAGTATGTGTATGGGAGAGTGAATGTGTGTGTGGTTCGGTAGAGGGTGTGTGACTGCCCAAAGATGTGTGAATAGTTGATTCAGTAGATATATGAAGTTAAAACTACACGTTCTAACAGTTGTTTGGGTGAATGAATATCTTTATGGGTGTGGTGATGAGCAAATATATTTCTCAATGGTACATGTCCAACAAACTAGAAAAATAAAAGGCAGTGTATGTGTCAGTTGTTGTATATAAATAAGTATACATAAGACTCAATGATTGTGTGAGTGACTGTATGGATAACTGTATACTTGTAATAATGATTTTATAATATACTAAATATGACTTACTATCTAAATGAATAGATGAAGTGGTGTTTGTATAAGTGTGTAGCTAAGTAAGTATGTAAGTATGATCCATTGTTTCCATAAGTGAGTAGGATAACTTCATATGTGAATAGGTTGTGTGCTGGTGTGAAATGTCGGTATAGGTGTATAAGTATTTTTGATAGTGTTCTATTGTTCAATTACAGCATGTATGAGTGAATCTACAGGTAAGTGATTAGATGTGTGTATACATCTAGGAATCAATGAGTGGGTTTTTAAATACTTGTATTGCTGTGTCAATGGATTCAAATATGATACTCTGTATTTTACAAAGAGTGATGAAAGATTTTACTAGTGTATGAAAAGGTGTATGTGATTGTCATGTGGATGATGTCATCAGTGATGTCATCATTGATGTCATTTGAGATGTCATCAGTGATGTCACTGACCATGTCATGAATGATGTAATATGTGACATCATCAGCAATGGATTGCGGGTGCGTGAAATATAGTGAGTACAACTAACTATATATTGGAGCAATTTAAATGTTTTTTTAAAATGCTAATTCCTAACTATATAAGGCCTGAAACCTATGGTTTTTTCAGTGAATTTGCAAGGTTTTTTAAATTCTAATTCCTAACTATATCAGGCGTGAAACCTATGGTTTTTTTCAACAAATTTCAAAGGTTTTCTAAATGCTAATTCTATTAGCGGATAACATTTAAATATGTTAATATCCTTGTGGGACCACCTGAGCAGCCCTATGGGGTGAGGGTGTTTCTACCCTGCCCCCTTTTTGCATTCTACACGTTTGTTTTTCTGCTTCTTTTGTGCCTCGGTCTACCGAGCACAAGATGACTGCCCAAACTTCCTGGTTTGGAGTGTTCACTGCCAATCAATGCAGCCCATGGTCGGAAAGGTCTGCGCGCACTCCTGATTGGCTGGCAGTCGTCTGTCAACATTCCAAACTGTCCAAACCAAGAAGTGTTGGCCACCATCTTGTTTCTCAGGAGAACTGAGGCACAAGAGAGCCCAAAACAAGAGTGGAAAATGCAGGGTACACGTTTTCGAAACTTTTTTTTTCTGGCCCTTGGGGTTCTTCTGGGACCCCCTTTTAAGGGCTAGATGTCCTATTGAAAATTGCATGGGGAAAAACACGTTTTGGGACCCCCTTTTTCACTGTTTTCCCCTGTTGTACGCTCAGGGTACGCGTACGGGTAAACGCACATATACGCGTACATGTAAATGCGCCCTGAGCGCACTCCGCGTAATTTAAAAAAAAATAATAGCTTTTTTGCCCTTCGGGGTTCTCCTAGGCCTCCCTGAGAAAATCTAGGGGGTCAGGGGGTCTCTACCCTGCCCCCTTTTATAGTTTTCCCCTTTTGTTTTTCCCCTCTTGTGTCTCGGTAGAACCGAGACACAAGATGGCGGACTCTCTGGACTGTTTGGAATGTTCACAGACACCCGAGAGCCAATCAGCTTTCCGCTCGCGCACTTCCGTGGCGCGCCGGGTGCGCTTACCGGTACGCGTACCCAAAGCGGTCGGAGCGCGCATATAGATATATATATGTTTTTGAAGTTAATTTTCATAAAAACCACTGGAGCGATTTTCACCAAATGTGGAAAAGGCCCTACTGCGTACCAGTCCCTACCATTTTGCCAAGTTTGGTGTAATTCCGTTCAGCGGTTCGGGCTGTAGCCGTGTCTAAATGTCCTATGGAAATTAACATGGGAAAAACACGTTTTGGGAACCTCCTTTTTTCTCGGCCCCCGCTTGATGAATCCCCCCGAAACTTTCAGGGAAGGAGCGGAGCGTAACGGGCCATCTTTTTTGGGAAAATCGCGTACATTCATTTACCGGCGCCAAAGTTATTCCCAATAGAATGTTGTGGATTTCCTATGGAAACTAGGTCCTAACTATATATATCTACTGGCGACCGCCAGTAGGTAATATATATATATATATATATATATATATATATAATCAACAGAAAAGCAGTGCTTAATTTGAGCAGCTGGTTTCCGATGCTCGGCACTGGCACTTAATTGCCAACTATGGGTCTTCTGACAGTCTGCCATGTGGTGGCGCTGTTTGTGTTTTTTACAGATGAGCACAACAGTAGTTGTTTATTAATTCAATATACATTAGAATGACTAATACCGGCCACCCAAGCCATTTTTCTGATGGCTTTGGGGGCCTGGAATAGTCTGATGTGCCACACTTGAAGGAGTGCAATTTTTGTAGGTGTGTTTGTAATGTCACCGGCAGCACTGGCTGCGGGAATGTGTGGTGCTAGCTGCAGAGGCCTCCTGAGACAGCCCTGGCACTTATTCTTTTACAAATTAAGCACTGACAGAAAGGGGCTAGAGAATCAAAAAGAGCTGGGTAGGCAAAAAGTAAGCGAGATCAAGAGACAAAGTCTCTCAAGTTTCTAAGCAACAATAACCATACAAATACCAACATAGTGAGTGCAGGAGAGGTAAGGAGAGAAAGAGAAATCAGCTTAGAGAGAGCTGGAGATACACACAGCAAGATAAGTCAACAGACAGAGACAAAGAGAACAATTTAACCTAACAAATAAAGAGCCAGGGAGTTGGCTCGGAGATACAGAAAGCAGTGGAAATTAGTTGAGCGCACCAAAGAGGCAAAGATAGCTAGACAATTCAAGAGAGAAGGCTAGTGAGACAAAGACTGCAAGAGAAATTAAGTGGAGGGCCACAGAGATACCGAGACAAAACAATGAAGGGGGCTAGATTGATTGAGGCAGCTAGACAAAACAATTAAGGTAAAGGACTTAAGCAAGAACTCAAAGTCAGATCCAAAGCGAGAGAGAGGACACATAAAACAAGGCATAGATGTGGACTAACGGCCAGAGCGGCTGCCCATGGTAGTAGGGAAGCAAGTTTGAGTCCTCGCCTCAGCTCAACATTCTGTGATTCTGTGAAAATCACTTAATCACCCTGTGTCTAAAAAATGCATAATTTAATCTGGTGCTCATGTACACAACTTTATTGCTCTTGGGCGAGGTTTACACTATATAAGACAGCAGAAAATATATAATATAAAATAACGGCAAGACAGCCTGTGAGAAAGGGCTAGAAAAAAGAGACAAATCAAAGCAAATAAACAAAAGGTAGAGTGCTAGGGTAAAACTGACAGAAAGAGGTAAAAAACAAGAACAAAGAGAAAGTGAGGCATAAAAATGGTTAATAAGAGGTTAGCTGACAAGGGTGTCAAAAAGAGGAAAGTGAGTGAGATACATGGAGTGAGTGAGAAAAAAGGGGAGGGTCCCCAGGAGTAATAATGTCAGAAAGATAGGTACAGGGATAGACAGAAAAATGTTTACATGAAAACCCAAATAATCAGATAGGATGTGGATGGGTAAACAAAAGGAAACTCACAGCCAATTGGGCTGATTCCTTTTATTACTAACACATTTGAAGACAGGCATGCAAATGTGTACATTTGTGCATGCATTAGCAAACAGGGGCGGAGAGAGTGAGAGGCGGGAAGAAGTAAAATAATACCTGGTGCATTACAATGCATCCATGTATGCCACTGGAAGTGAAGGACACATCCAAATATCCAACAGCACTGGGTGCCAGATATTTCTTGGGATTGACCAAATCTGTGATTGACAAGGTCGGAAGCCAATTACGGAAAGAGACTGGTGAAAAAGGCCAATGGTTGTAAATAGTGGAACTAAAGCCCACTGTATGTATAAAGGAAACATAAGGTCTGTTTAGAAAGCTGTACTGTTAAACACAGACCTAAAGAGAGATGCATTTGTGGATTGATGGGTATTTAAGCAGTCAGCAGAAGTAGAGGGAAAACACATCTAGGAAGAGAACAACAATAACAAAAGTAGCCAGAGGCTGAGAGCCAGCCAGTCCCAGAGGTATGCTGATGGCGAGTTAGGCAGGGTGCTGGAGATACACATATAATTCCGAGACAGGAATATTCACAGAGAAACTGACGAACATGCATAACATATACAGATTTGGGTAGAGAGATTGACAGGCAGATAAAGGTAAGTCGATATGGAGCCTAAATCAAGATTTAGACAGGCACACAGAGAAGCAGAGCAGCAGAGGGCAGACAGCCCAAAAGACAGGCAACTTGCAGTTCCAGACAGATGTTCAGAAGAGGGTAGCCAGGTAGGGGAAGGGCAGAGAAAGACAGACAAGCAGAGAGACACACAGACAGGCAGCGGTTCAGAATAAAGCACTTTGCGTTTTTATAGCGAACTGAGTCCCAGGGGACTTTGTGGGAACCTCATGTCAAACCCCCTCACTTTAGAACAATAAATAAATGAAGCCGCTCAAGTCTTCCTGAAGCCAGCCCGCTGTAGCATAAGTAATTCCGAGGACTGCGCGTTGCCAGATAAATGTGATTACCAGAGAAGATGAGGCTGTGTTTGTTTCCTTGGAGAATTCTCAAAGAGGGGTCACAAACAAAGCACGTCTTAAAGACATCAGCTTCTTATTTTTCTCTCCCCTTCCTCCCCTCATTCGCCGCCCTCCTCCTGCTTACCATTTCAAGCGAAAATTCAGAAACCGATTTCACAGGAACCTTTTATCGCCCTTTCAAACAGTCGCCTCATTTCCTGCAGATGTCCCAGTTTTTAATTTCCAGAGGAGAAGGGGCCGAAACAAATAAAATGAAGCTTCTCAGAGTGTCATAAAGGGTTTGCTTTTTCATTCCCATCAAAGCCACCTCGGACCCCCAGCGCACAAAACACCCCATGCTCAGTTTTGCAGAGAGGGACATGAGATAATGACTTTTCGTTTTTAAACTCGGAGGAACACGAGAATCTTGGATTTCGTTTTCTTGGGAGCAGGACCTACTGCTGGGCTGGTGATTTGCTAAAAGCTGAAACAGACATACTCCAAAACCCAGCGGGGGCTGCGGTCGCCATCCCACCAGCCGCCTCCAGCCCACCTCCCTCATCACCCGCATCTTTGTCTGCTCCTGGCCCCTTCCTCACATCTCACACCCATTCATGGAGCTCCCAGGCCTCTTTATTGGTGTCGCGGTGGACGCAGGATGGGGGGCTAAGGCGGTATTTCTACCCACTATGTGTAGGCCACCTGCATAGACACACTGCGGTATAGGGCCAGAATATCGTACTTTAAATATCGTCCAGCAGAAATATCACAGTCATAAAATTAACTAACACAATACCATACAATGAAGGGGAGTGTGCAGAGTTAAGTGAAGATTTACTGTTCTTAATTCCACATCTACTCACCTTGTCTGTCTGTCTGTCTGTCTGTCTGTCTGTCTGTCTGTCTGTCTGTCTATCTATCTATCTATCTATCTATCTATCTATCTATCTATCTATCTATCTATCTAACTATCTATCTATCTATCTTTCTGTCTCTCTCTCTCTCTCTCTCTCTCTCTCTCTCTCTCTCTCTCTCCCTCTCTCTATCTCTCCCTCTCTCTATCTATCTATCTATCTATCTATCTATCTATCTATCTATCTACCTATCTATCTATCTATCTATCTATCTATCTATCTATCTATCTATATATATATATATATATATACATATATATATATATATATATATATATATATATATATATATATATATATACTGAAAAAAACGAAGGTTACAAGGACGTTATATTTAGGCTCAGATTTCACTCGGTACAAAATCAGTGATATTCAACAGGTATAGTTAGTGAGCTAACAATAATTTGTGCCCCCGCAATGCACTGCTTATGACCTTACATATTACATCACTCACAACATGGTTAGTGACATCACTGATAACATCTCAAATGACATCACTGATGACATCAGCCATTGACTGTGAGTGTTTTTAAAAAGTTTGACAGCTAAATATATTTGCTACCAAGGAATACCTTTAAGCACACGGCACTGAGCTTTTCAAGACGTCATGCGTCCAGGTCGGTGTCTTCAAACATTCAGGTAACGATCTAATTTCTGAAGACCACAAAGTGTGAATTACAAAATGCGCCGGGCGGCCGAAAATATTAAAGTTTGGTTGAAGTACAAACAGTGCTTGATGTTTGAAGACACCGACCTGGATGCATGACGTCTTGAAAAGCTCAGTGCCATGTGCTTAAAGGTATTCCTTGGTAGCAGTTTCTCTATACCTCGCTATTGCAAACTCCGTGCCATTACATTGGACTTTGTGACATATACTTGTGTTCAATTCCAGGACTGTGTTTACTTCTGGTACGGTTTCGCTAGAATCTTCGGTTGGACTTATTGGATCAAGATCCACCCCATGATATCAGGTATGCATGACAATCAACCGCGCTTAGTCACATACTGGACACATTAACAACTCCAGGTACAATTTTTCAAATTATGAACTTTTCTTTCCGCAGACATTTCAAGTCCGTGATATAAGAATTTACATCGCCCCACTCCTTGATGTTACTTTTTGCGCAATTGGTAAGACCTTTTTTCTGTTGTTGAGACAATTTGAGTGTCAATACCTCTGACAGCGCGTTTCATTTATTTGGTTTTTTGTTTATGTCATTTCTCACTGTTTAGGTCAGAAACTTTATTGATCATTGTTGGATCTATAATACAGGTAAGATTTAGATCTTTTTTGGAGCTTTGAGGTGGCTTGCTTTTGAGTATGTGGGTCAGAAGGAGTAAAATCATTTTTGTTTTCTTCTTTTTTCTAGTTGTTGGTGGTCCTGTGGAGAACCCCACGATTTATAGGGTTCGAAATGCGTAGACCTTTTTTGTTGTTATTAGCAAACAAATGCATTGTTTTAGACAGTTAAGGCTGGTTGTTTAGTTTAAAACAAGTGGGTATGTATTTCGTCCTGTTCATTTTTTGAGGTTGACATAACCAAGCCTGGTTTACATCTATTGCATTGTTTGTGGCATTGTGTCCCTTTTTCCATTCTATGCAGAAGAATTCTTGATTTATGGAATTTAAGGGACTGTTTTGAGTAGGAGTGTGATTGTGCAGTATGAGTGAAGTATTGTGGGTCGAGTGCATGGAAAGCGTTTGAATACATTTTGTGTGAGGGGTGTATATAGATCAATTTTTGAATATGTTGTTTTTGTGTATTTTGTATTAACCTGTGGCGATGTTTCAAAAAAAGTGTATAAAAAGATAAAAGAATTCAACTTTGAAAAAATTAAAAATGTATTGATTAAAATTGGCAAATTTTTGACTAGTGACTTTTGTGCCATTTCAAGTCGTTCTAGTGTTCATCAGTATTGGCATCTGTGGTTGTTGTTCATAGGCTCAGCCTTACTGATTAGAGCCACACCCATTGTAGTTATAGTGATTAGTTCTTTCCAAGCACTGCCATTTGGTATGCTGTAGGGAGGTGGGAAGTGGGACTGTTGCTCACGGTGAGAAAGTGTTTAGGCAGGGCCTGTAATTTTCTCTATCCCCGATTACCGCTCCAGGACAGCTGATGACAGCCAGCTGCAGGCATCTAACATTTCAATGCTCCCATGGTTTAGATACTCTTGCTTGGAGCCTGAATCATTGCAATCTGCTGTGAGCATCACGTTGCACAAAGGCTGATGAACAACTAGAAAATGACATTTGAATCAGAAACAACCCAAACTGGCTCTGATTCCCCTTCTGGAAAATGAGTTTACAAGTGAGATTCAAGCCACCCCACTTTGTTCCAGTTCCATGTTCTTCATGACCATCTAAGAGAATGCCCAGAGTGCTTTCAGGACTGCTATGTGACCAGGTACAGAATCTGCAGGACAGCCAGTCTGCCACAGGCAATGGGACATCACATAAAGTCATCACTTTCTGCTCAAGGTGCTGCCTAGAAGCCTGTCTACTGAGGGAAGGAATGAGTCTGCCTAGCCCTGCAAGAGGAAAGACTGTCCGTGAGGGGAAGCCCAGGGTGACCTCAGCAGATAGCGAACATATACCAGGGAGTAAAGCCAAGAGGAACCTGTATTGAAGGTGCCCTGGATCTCCCTAAATGGTTCTAGTTGTACATTACATCAAGCCATCTACAAAAATCAAGTATTGAGTGTGATCTGCATTCCACCATTACTGAGAAACGTAAATGTCCCAGTGCTCTATCAATGTTGAGGTGAGCGTCCTGATAGGCCGAGAAGCTGCAATTGCCAAAAATCACTGACTAGGTCGAGATTGGCATTGGGATGCACCTGCCTTACTAGTCTCATTTGTGGCAAGCCTAGCGAGACTGCAACTGCCGAAGTTTTCCATGTTCCAAACGAAGCCACTGCCATAGACCCACTACTGTGAAGTCACAGAAGCAAAACTGCTGAATGCGCCTGTCCCTCACCCTCCTTAACTTGGCCTCAAAAATACAGGTAGCCACAGGGCTTTAGCATCACAGACTGAATGGCAGGCTGAGGTCTGCACCAAAAAAGAAGGGCCTTACTAATGAAAACTGTTGCATCGCTGCGTGAAAATAGCGATGCAACAATTTTCACTGCGCCCTCCTTGTGACATGATGGATACATCACATTTATTGTATGATGCATCATGTCGCAAGGAATGACAGAAACGTCAGTATTACTGATGTATCTGTCAGCACAAAACTGACGCATTGCTGGAGTTGTGTCGCAAGCATGACGCCATGACGTAGTGGTGTCCTGGATGTGGCACGCTGAAATCTTATTGATTTCAATGCGCCACTTCTACGAGTCTTTAATGCGGGGGAACGCCCACCCTGCATACATTATACCTGATGCAGGTATAATGTAGCGCAGGGGTTTACGAAGTGATGCATCTGCCTAGATGCGTCACTTCATAAATATGGAGCAACGTGGCGCATATTTTACGTCTACAAATACCAAAAAGCAAGGAGGTCTCCTTATAAATCCAATTAGGGACAAGGAGAGATAAGTATACAACAGAACAGGTGCCTGTATTTCCAAAGTTGAAAGAGACTATTTAGGCATCCACTAGTAACTCAAGAACCCATTAGTGCCACATTCTCATATATGATAGACTGATTACATTTTTTTTTTTACATAAAATCACTTCAAACTTAAGAAAAGTTGTACAATTTATTCATACAATACAATATTTTGCACGAAGGAAAAGTGCCATACAATAAAGATAAACATTTTTTATACAATAAAGATAAAGAAATTATTTTAAAATTGTGTCAATCCACACAAAGGGCAATAAAAATGTAAATTGTCGACGCAGCGTTTCGGTATTTGTATTAACACCTTCATCAGGACAAAGTTCTAATTAATAAAAGAAACATACAATTAGTTACATAAAACTTGTACTTCTTTTTTACATTATTTGTTCTGCTAACATACAATATTTACACTCAACATTGTCTAAACACAAACAAACAGTGATGCAAAGGCGGCGCAAAAATGGCGAAGGGGCTCATAAATAAGCCCCTAAGACTTTCTACGAAAAACATCGAGAAGTCAAAACTTAAGTGAACTGTTGGTTGCTTATACATCTTGATAGTGATTAAGTGAACTGCCCCTGAGCCTAATCTGCACCACTGCTCAGGTAAAACGACTGGGATTACAGACTCTAGGATACTCTGTTAGTGGGGTGGTTACTGAAGCGCAACACCTCAAGGTGGCAAGCAGGATTTCAATTTGTGTCGCAATCCCCTAACAGCACGGCGTAGTGCTAATTAATGCTGTGTCATTAAAGTACTGTCTTTTATTCAAAAGATGAGCACTGGACTGGACAATACGTGGAGCATGACAGAGGTGGTCTAAAGTGGGAGAGATACATGACACGAAGATATGTGAGTCTAGGAGAGATTTAGAGGGTGGTAGGGAGAGGAGAGATAGAGGAAGTCAGGGACAGGGGAGGGTGGAAAAGTAAGATAGAGAGAAGGGCATGATTTAAATAATTCTTCAGGCAGAGAGAGTAGATACAACAAGATAGAGAGGACGTGAGGAAGAGGTGAAGTGGAGAAAGGTGAGCTAGACATGGGAGAGAGTGGGTGAAGGTAGAGAAAGGGAGACACGAAGACTGAAGGGAGTAAGAGTATGTCAGAGGGTACCAGAGTGAAGTTGAGGCCTAAAACGGGGTAAGCAAGGTAGGGAGAGAGATGGTAGAGCTAAAGATAGGTGATGTAAATAATGAGATGTACATAGAAAGGTTAAGACTGGTGAGGCAGTGATGGAGAGACGGTCAAAGGAAGTCATAGTCAGAAAGAGGGACGGAGGTTCGGATACAAAAAGCGAAAGAGGAGAGAAAAATAACTTTCCTTCTTTCCTTTCACTTTATCAGGGGCACTTTGGAAGTGTAGGGACCTGGGCAACTACCCCCTCTGCCCATCTTTTAAAATGTCTGTTACTAACCAGTGTTGACAACCATCCTCAGGTAAACTAGCCCAAGTTCTGTGACTCTGTCTCTCTTGGCTGCATTCTCCTTGCACAGCTGATGCCGACTGCGCTCACACTCTGCTTTGAGTAACTTGTTGCTTCCACTTTTTGCACTAGAAGGCACATAGTCAAAGGGGCTAAAGTTTACACCCTGCATTCTCCAGTGCACCCCAAACGTATTCCAAGTATGCTCAAAGACCTCTTGCACCAAGAACACAATGCTTTCACTGAAGCAGCCACCTAGGCAGACTAGAATCAAACCTAGAACTTTGAAAGACTAGACCAGGACAATATGAACTGGAGCGCGGCAACACTGACCCCCGTGCCACATGGATGGCTTCTGTCAGAACTTCGATGGCCTTTTGAACCCCAAAGATACAGGCACCTAAAGAATAACTGAATGTTGTACCTGGTGGCCCTTCAGCTCTTCCTCTTCAAACTATACGTATATTAAGATTCACCTAAAGAAAGTCAACAGTAATCCACGTAGTAGAGCACATCTTTAACTATATTTACAACCAGATACACATTAAAAAAAAGCTTACCATCACTACGCTATACCATAGGCATAGTAAAACATGCATCCTTTGCACACATTGGGTGTTGATGACGTGTCACTTCCTTTGCCTGTTTGCAGCTGGAAGCGCATGAATCTTATGGATTTTTTCATACATTGCTTCAAATGAGAATATAGATGAGACACACTGAAACTTAGGTGCATCCCTTCTCATGAGAAGGGTGAGAAAGGACCTTGAACAGAGATGCAGGAAAAGTAAACTTCCCAAACTCTGAGCTAGTCATTGGTGAGTCCTTGCTTAGCAGAGCAAGGCATGAGAGTTAGGCGGTATACTTCAGAAGCAAGGGAACAGAAACAGTTATATATAACATGGACACAATACAAAAAGCAAGAAGGCAGGAGAGCAAAACTCAAACTGGCATCAACTATTACGATGATTTCAAAGTGTTTTTTTATGCAATTCCAAAGTACCAACCTTTTGCACTAAACAGTGGTCAGTGCAACATCTACAGCAGATTTATTGTCATTAACCTATTGAGCTCATTAGTTAAGCTGTATCAGGGTATTTAGCAGGATCAACATCAAAGGCACTACCAGGCTTAACCTCGTTTTTCTGGGATGGTATGTGGGAAGACAATGGCAAAGCCTATTAGAGGTGAGACGATAAATAGCACACATGCAAATACATGTGAGTTAATAAATGAGAACTTAAAGAATAAGAATATCCAAATTTACTGGGCAAGCACTATGCTTTCCAATGCTGTGGTAGCAGCCTGGGCCCTAGTGGAGTGGGCTATCAAACCTTTTTGGGCTGCTTCTTGGTCAATGTGTATCAGTTCTTAAAACAGAGGCTTGTTCACTGGGATAAAGTCTCTTCTGCCCTGCCTAGCCTCTGTTTGCCCCAAATAACCCAACAAAGTGCTGATTGTTTGCCCAATGGGCTTTGGTATAATTGATGTAAAAGCTCAGTGCTCTTCAGGGGTCCAAATTATGGAGTCTCTCCTCTTCTTTTGAGGTGTGAGGCAGAGCAAAGAACATCAGAAGTGTTGTGGAATGTCTGACATGAAAGGGAACCAGAACCTTCAGTACAAATGCCGCTCTTGTCCTCAGCACCAGTTTGTCCAAAAGCAGGTGGTGAAGGGCAGATGGACTGACAGAGCTTGAAGCTCACTCACGTCCCAAACTAAGGTTATCACAATGGGAAAGACTGTCTTGTCGGTCAGGAGACAGAGGAGATAGCTGGGCAGTAGCTCAGAAAGAGTTCACATAAGAACCAAATTAAGCACCAAATGAGGCATTATGAAGGGTGTAGGAGGAAAGATGTACATTATCTCTTTTAAGAAACAACAGGTTTGGTCTGGTAAATGCAAAAGGTGAAAGGGTGACAGATATCCTTTAACTGTGACCACTGCACTGACTTGCTGGGCTAAAAACAACACAAATACCAAGACACACTAGCTTGGCCTGCAACAGGTCTGTATTACGGGTGTTACACAGTGTCACAAACTTGTCACAGCATCCAGCATAAACATACTTTACAGAAGGACGCCTGGCTGCAAGGATGATATCACTACTTCTGGATAAAGACCCAATGCAGTCAACATCCACTGCTCAATCTAAATACATGAAGGTGAAGATTGTGCAGGCCCAGGTTGAGGTCTTGCCATGTGGCAGTGCAGAAGATCATTTAGATGCAGCATCTTGATTACAGCACAGATGCTCATGCTCAGAAGTTCTAGTACCATACTCTCCTGGCCCAATGCGCACACACTAGCATGACTTGGGCCCGGTCATTCCTGATCCTCAGAACTCAGGGCAGGAGAGTGCGTGGCAGAAAGTCGTACAGGAGTCTCATGCTCCACTCTAGGTGGAATGCGTCTCTGACAGAGAGCCTCCTTGGGAACTCCAGCACGCAAAAGTGTTGACATTGCATGTTCTTGGTGGCGGCAAAGAGATCGAGCCTAAGATGTCATGTGCTACCTCCAAGGGTGACTGTTATACATTTTCTGCTAGGTGTTTCCAGATGAGTTCACCCACTCTTGCATTTAAATTTCCTGTCAGGTGGTGAACAATCAGGGAAATGCACTGAAGATTCAGCCAGGTCCTGAAGCGCAGGGCCTCCCGACACAGGGCCCCGGACCCCAACCCATTACAATACCATTTCATTGCTGTTGTCCATAAGGTTCCAAACCAGTTCGCTGTTGATGGACAGTAGGACGGCTATCAATTCCAAGTGAATGGCCAGCAACTCCAGCAAGTTGGAGTTGATATAGGTATCCAACATAGACCAGGGATCTCTGATCTGTACCTTTCCCAGATGATCTCCACGACCAAGGAGAGATGTGTCTGTCACCACCATCAGTTCCGGGTGGGCTTGGGAGAGGGGTCTGCTGCTGGTCCAATTCAGTCCAGCAGCCAACACTGCAGATCTTTTGTAGTCTCCTCAGAAACCAGGATTGACTCTGACAGACTTCCTTGGAGCTGTGCTAGGCCCGCTGATACTTCAGATTCCAATGCAGAGCTTGCATCCACCACCTGGCATGCTTAAAGAGCAGGATGCGGGAAGCCAACAGACCAAGAAGCCTCAAAGCCACCCTCACTGAGACCCAGGACCGACACTGAAACATCAGTATCCTAGACCGAATGTCATAGAATCTCTGATCTGGAAGGAAAGCACAGTAATGCAACTTATCCAGGATGGCTCTGATGAAGTGGAGCCTCTGCAAATGAGTCAGATGTGACTTCTGCGCATTGACAGTGAACCCCAACAATGTCAAGAGGTTCACCATCGTCTGGAGGTGCTCCATGACTGACTGTAGCAAGCCGACCTTCAACAACAAGTCTTCGAGGAAGTGGAACACAGGGACACCCAACCTCCAAAGGTATGCTGCAGCCACCACCCTCATCTTTGTAAATACCTGAGGGGCACTGGTGAGGCAGGAGGGGTGCATGGCAAACTGAAAATGCTTGTTGTCCATTTTGAACCATAAATAGTGCCTTTGGGTCTGCAAGATGGGAACATGGAAATAGGCGTCCTACAGGTTCAGCGCTACCACCCAGTCTCTAGGACACAGGGCATATAGAACCTGGGCCAACATGAGCATCCTGAATTTGCCCTTCCGCAGGAAGAAATTGAGTTTGAAGATCTAATGTAAGACGAAGGCCTCTGCCCTTCTTTGGCACAAGGAAATAACAGAAGTAAGATCCAGTTCCAATTTCCGAGACTGGGAGACTCTGTATTGCTCCATTCACCAAAATAGCCTCAACTTTCTGCAGCAAAATGGACAAGTGATCCTCCAAATAGCTGCTGTGATGTAGGTGGAAGAGGCAGAGGGTTGAAAAGAAATAAAAGGACACAAGCGGCCCATTGAATTATCTGCAGGACCCACTTGTTGGATGTTATGTCCTGCAACCCGTAGAGAAAATAACTGATTCTGTCTCTTAAAGGGTGGTCATGTGCCACTAAGGAAACACTAAAGTGGCTTGGAGGCCACTACCTGGGGCAGGGACTAGGAGGCTGACTGCCCATGCTGACCTGGAAGCTGCCTGTTAGATTCCCTACCTCAACTCTGAAAGAACTGGGGGGCCTACTGTTGGGGTAGTGGGCCTTGGTGTTGCATATAACTGAAACATCTTCCTCAAAAGGGGCGGCATTGTCAGGCATACACCCATGCGATTGTAGAGAGACCAAGAGAGCACACTGAGGCTCTACTTTCTGTAAAGCGCTCTAGGGAAGAGCCAGTCTTCTTGCCAAAGAGGCAAGACCCATCTAAAGGCATATCCATGAGTGACACCTGAAAGTCACAAGATATACCCGTAGATCTCATGCATAAATGGTGCTGGAGCACCACACTAGTCCCGGCTGCTGTGCATAAACAGTCAGTTGTGTCCAGGCAGGATCGTATGACATATTTGGCCACATCCTGGCCTTCCTGAATATTCTGGGTCAAATTAGCTTGGAACTCTTCTAAGACCATTAGCAAGATCTCTACAACAATCTTGCATAATGTGTGGGAGTATCTACCCTGCAAACAACTGGCATTGACTGAGGGTGAGGCTAGGTGACGAGAACACTTATTTCCTGAATGCCTTGAGTCTCTTCGACTCCCTACCCAAAGGTGTAATCAAAAGGAGTTTTTGCTGAAGCTTCCTAGTGGAAGCCTGACCAATGAGGCTCTCCGGAGTAGGAGGATGGAGGATGCTTGTAAAAGCTGGGTCACCCGGGGCAGGCCTATGACATCGTGCTACCTGCCTATTTACCGGAGGGCAGGAACAAGGTTTAGCCCAGGGGCCCATGAAGGTATCAGTCATGGCTTTGTTGAAAAAAAACAAGAGCTCAGACAAGGTCTGCCCAGGCTGCTGAACTTTAGTGTATACATTGATTTTGACTGCAACAGACAGCAATTGTTAGTCTAGGGTTTGAACTGCCCATCTGATGACCACAGCAAATGAAGCTGTCTCTTCTGTTAAGGAACCAGTGGGAGAATCCAGAGCTGTGTCAGGAGAAGTGTCCAGCTCTCTAGCCTTTAGACTGTCCAGATAGATATTGTCATTGTTGTATTGAGGAAGTATTTTGTCACATCATCTCCATCGTCGTCAGAGGCTGGCTGGCTTTCGTTAGAATCCGTTCTGAAAAGTGGGTGGAGCTTTGGGACTTGGTTCTAGGCAAATGTGCCCTTTTGTATGAGTAAGAACGACCAGGAGCTGGTTAATTTAGGACCATCCCAGGAAGTAACCTCCTTGAGGTCGAGAAGAGTTTGAGCTAGAAAAGAAACTAACCGTGACCCAAGAAGATGCTTCCATTGTGTTGCTCACAATACAGACCTTGAACAGAGTGAGGAAGAAAAAATGGGCTCAGAAGCAGTACTCTAATTGGGATTGAGGAAACCTGCATTGATGGAAGGTAGATCAGTGACACTGGAACATTAATTAGGGGGGAATCCATTGGTGTGTATTTCAATGCATGCTACGTCCAGTAAAAGGGGACAGCAATCAGAGGCTCAGCAATCAAGGGCACACCTTGCTGTGTTTCATAGGTCAAATGAGTAAAAATCCATCAAGAAGAAAGGTTGAGGTCCTGGTGGTATTGTTACACAAAGAACAGAGAAGTATTTTCACTACTGATAGAATGTTGACTTTGCAGGTGAGCACGAGTGGGCACAATGCAGGTTAGATTTAGAGTGCACCCCCAACTTTTCTTCAACACAGTTCCATACTATGGCAAAGACAGTAAGGCTGATCATGAACACAGCACGGCAGATCCATTGTGGAATCCCGTGTAGATGAACCTGTACTGTGGCACATGCTGGCTCAGTGGAGATGCTGGACAGGAAGTGGTTAGCAGGGCAGAGGCAGGAGAGATAATAGGTGCAGGAGGGCTGGAGTCTAGAGGAGCGGTTGTCCACCTCCAGTTACTGGAGTGGAACCATGCTGGAATTCAAAGGTACTTCAAAGCAGTACTTGTAGTCAGAAGGATGTGGTGGAGACACTCCCATCAGGACAGCAGGGCAGGTTTCCATTAGTGGAGCTTATATAGACACCCCTTCGCCAGGCTGTAGGTTGTGACAGGCTACAGGTGTGCACTCCAACATGTCTTTATGGACCTGAAAACGAAAACTGCAGAGGCAGCATATCAATTGTCTGCAGTACTGCAAAACCAGATCATCATTCAGTGGCAATTCAAGAACAATTGGAGAAACAGGTGGGATGGAAGGTAGCAGCATGGAACGACTTCATAAATGCATAGATTAGTTTACTTGGATGGAATGGCATGTATTGACTTGAACACCAAGAGCGGATCGTTGAGCCACTTAAGGTAGGTTTTGGCACACATTTTGTCTAGTTTGTGTTTTTTAGCATCTAATAGTAAGTGCTTAACCTTTCCCGAGGATGCAGCATAACATTTACACTGGAAATACCACTTAACTCCTAAAGCCTTGCAAACTGCCCGCACAACAGATACCCAATGGGTCCTAGATCACTGGAATACTTTAATAAAATCCTGTAAGGGGGTATGCAGTCCCTAAGCAGCTTTTTGACCACTATAATGGAAGCACAGGTACGCTTCAATCAAACCACAGAGCATGCATACAATTATCAATACACAGTAGTAGGAGCAACATTTGAGCCTCTGGATAAAGTCGATCTGAATATAGACGAAGGGGCTTCAAAGTGGTGTGTGGGCGCTGGGAGAGGTTTTGATCTTTTTCCCAATACTGTGGGCTAGGCACACAGCACAGGACTGGCACATCTGCTCAACAACTGATATATGGATGCAAACCAGTGGGTTGCAGCCTTATGGATTATGTTGTATATTCTGATATGAGCATAGCAATGATAGACCCTGGCAAGGTTGAGTAGAAGAATGTTTGAGGCTATAACTCTCCCTGTTCCATCTCGCCACCAGAATCCCTTTAACAGTTCTGCTGTATTCATTACAGTTTTTCATTTTCAGATGCCAGCTCAGTTACAAAGACAAGTCCTTAGGAGTGGGTATAGGGAAATCATTAGTTTTTTTTTTAATGGAGTTTTATATAGTGCGAACTTGACCTGGTATCGGGTATCAGATCACTACATAGCACCAGTTGCGTTATATGAGGACACACATTAATTTTTGTTAGGCGCTGGGAGATTATGTGATTTGCCCAAAACCGCAGGATGTTCAACGTCATTGCCAAGACTGGAACCCGGTTCCTCAAATTTGAGGTCGACCGCCCAAGCCATTAGGCCAACTCCTCTCGCCAGTTCTCATAAGATACATGATTTGAAGACAGTGCTGCTTTCTTAGCCATTTCCTCAGGGAAAACCTTGACCTGGGGCATTTCATTTCAAGAAGACTGGTCGTGGTCTGTACACTCCAGCAATTTTTTAACAAACAATATATTTTTAATAGATGTTCCCACTGAGGTGAGGAAACCTGTCTACACCAAGAGTAGCTCATAATCATGACCCACCCTAAAAACGGACTTGGAATTAGTGAGCAAAGTGGCAATTTTATGGGACACCAAAATAAAGACACTTGTAAGAGCAATTCGTTCAGCCACTTGGGCAGAGTGAACCAGGGGAAGACATTGGCTTTCGATGACCTCATGGAATATACATAGAGCATACCACACAACAAGATTTGCAACATCATTTCTGAGACATGAATCATCCGCACAATGAACAACTTCACAATTAAGTGTGGTGGGAATCAGACAAATCCTGGGTTTGGTCAAATGGTCAGTTACTAATAAACAATCATGTTATTCTCCTTGTGCACAGGACATCAGAAATGCTGGATTCAGGGCTGGACAACAAACTAATGTAATATGAGGAGCTGAAAGTAAGAAAATATCCTACCAGGGAATCAGGGGTGTAGGCAAATGTGTTTCAGGGGGAATAACAGGACAGTTAGAGAAAGGGAAGCAGCTACAATCAGAGCGGAATCTAGAACAATGTTTTCAGAACCTTCTTCAAGAAGCACAGCTGCAGCCACAGACAACAAAAAAGTAGGAAAGCTGCTGTTATGAGGATGAGAATGGAAGAATAATATGCCACAGATGTCTTTTGGTCTCCATGATCTTGTACCAGTACTTCTAGAGCACAACCATTTCGTTCATGACAGAAAAAGGTTTAGCATAGTTAGCTGGTCACAAAGAAGGGGAACAGGCGAGTGCCTACTTCACCTGCAGGCTTGCTCTTCCTCCCCAGATCACTGAAAAGCCTCGTGGATATCTTTCTTAACATAATCCTAAAGGGCCTTGACAAAAACGACAAAACCTAAAATCTATTATTTACAATATCCCACTATCCCCAAGATGGTGACTGGGCATGGTAACTTACGGATGGCTTTGACCTGGTCTACAGACAAGTGACATTCCCAGCAGATATGTAGTAACCTAAATATTGAACACTGGGAAGACAAAATCATACTCTCCTCTAAAGTCTTATGCCCTTTCTATGCCAATTCAGTGAGTAAACATATAGTATTCCTTTTGCATTTGCCTTGAGAGGCAGAAGTAACAACTCCTCCATATAATGAAAAAGTCGACCCTTCTGGAAAAACTTGGGTGTCAATGTCCTTTTTCGGGGCTTGGGAAAACATAGAGTGTGATTCTATAAACCTTTGTGGCAGTCTGCTCCACATCAGCGGCCCACACCAAACACGACCAAAGAAATGTATGGACTTTCTTTGTGGTTAGGAATGAAAAAGGATGTAGAACACAAGTTTATGACTATGAACCATTTACAGAGGTAGCAAAGAATAGAAGTGGGATTGGGTACCACATAAAATCTATGTTTTACAATGTTATTGACTGAACGCAAATCCTAGACAAATCCGCAACGATTCTTCTTAACTGCCTTTCTTAATCAGGAGTATGGGGCTTTTGCAGAGACTCACGCTGGGGGCTAAAATTCATTGCGTTTTTAGAACTGCAATGACAGGTCGAATTCCTGCTGTGGCATATGCATGTTCATGGAATTGCGGGATGTGAGGCAATTTCTTAATGGCGTTAACATAAATTTTTACTGCATCAACTGAGAGTAAACCGACTACATAATTCACATACGCTTATCATTAAGAAAGTGTCAATGATTCAAGCAATTCTCCTTCAGACATTTTTACATTGCCAATTCTTGTTTGTCCTTCCCTCCCTTCCAATTCACATAACACTGCCAGAACCCCATTTCCGTTTGCTTTAGGCCTAAATAAACCTCGTCCCCTGTACAGTGAACCATACAATTCAGTAACAAGTATCTACCTAAACTCAATCAATCAATCAATCAATAAATTAATAGATTTGTAGAGCACTTCTTGTCACCCATGAAGGTGTCCAGGCCCTGGCAGGGTCCAATTCATTTGCTGAATAGCCAGGTCTTCAGGGACTTCCAGAACTCTGAAAGAAATGGGAAGGTTTGTAGATCAAAGGTTAGCTCATTATATGTCTTCTCTTATAGGTAGGAGAAGGAGTGACCTCTGCATCTGCTACGTCAGATGCGGGGGTAAGGGTAAGAGAAAGGGATGCAGAGTGGAGGTGTCTGGTCGGCTGATGGAAGTTTAGGTGGTGGTTCAAGTAGGCAGGTCCGCAGTTAAGTAGGGTCTTGTATGCATGGGTCAGCAGCCTGAACTGGCATCTTTTCTGTACAGGGAGACTGGAGTTCCCTGAGGTAGGGGGTGATGTGGGTTCATCTAGAGAGAGCCAGGACGAGTCTGGCTGCTGCATTCTGTATGGTGTATAGTCATCAGAGGAGGTGAGCTGCGATCCCTGCTTAGACAGCATTGCCATAGTCTAGTCGGCTGGAGACTGGGTGATGGTGCTTCTTGAGCTTTGTGGGTAGCCATTTGAATATCCGAAAAATCATGTGGAGGATGAAGAAGCAGGAGGAGGAGACATGGTTGACCTGAGTATTCGTGTTTAGCTTGTTGTCCAGAATGATGCCTAGGGTTCTAGCGTGGTCTGTGAGCGTAGGAGTAGGTCTGAGTTCTGTAGGGCAGAAGGTGCATCCCATGGGGAGCTTTGTGTCTGAAAATCAGCACCTCTGTCTTGTCTGAGTTGAGTTTCAGGCAGATGTCCTTCATCCAGTTGGCGACATCTGTCATGCAGTTGTGGAAGTTGGTGTGGGGATGTTTTTGGAGAGGGAGACGAGTTGTGTGTCATCGGCCTAGTATATGATGTTGAGTCAATGGATTTTGGCGATGCTGGCCAGAGGTGTTATATAAATATTTAAGTCGGTGGGGCAGAGCGAGGAACCTTGGGGTACTCCCCGGATGACATCCTTGGGTTTGGAGGTGAAGTGGGTAAGGCAGACGTTTGTGTTCTTCTGGAGAGAAAAGAGTTGATCCATCTGAAAGTGGCTCTATGGATGCCTATGCTGTGCAGTCTTCTGATGAGTGTGTGGTGGGAGACCATATCAAAGTACGCCAAGAGGTCTAAGAGGATCAGAGCTGCAATCTTTCCTCAGTCGAGTAGGGCATGGATGCCATCAGTAGCAACGATGAGGGCTGTCTCAGTGCTATGGTTGCTGAGAAATCCAGATTGGGAGGAGTCGAGAAGGAAGTTCCACTCCACAAGTGAGGAGAGTTGTTGGTTGAGGGCTTTTTCTAATACTTTTGCCAGCAACGGGAGCGGGAAGATTGGTCAGTAGTTGTTAAGTTTGCTGGGGTATGCAGATAGGTTCTTTAGTAGGGCATTGACTTCTGCATGTTTCCAGTGTTCGGGGAAGGTGGCAACTGAGGTGTTGACCAAGGTGGTGAGTACATGGCCAATTCTGGCTTCTCATAAGTAGAAGATATGATAAGGGCATGGTTGGTTGGGGCCCCTGATTGGACCGAGGTCATGATGGAGGCGGAGTTCTGTGGGTCGAGCTGGCTCCATTCGGTTAGTCAGATGTCTGTGGTAGTAGCGGGTTGTTGTGTTGCTTGAAGGAGGTGGTCTTGGGCAGGGGTTTGAAGATTCTGTGGATGTTGGTGATCTTGTCGTGGAAGAAGCTTGCAAGGTTTGTTGCCGATGGGAGCTACGCTGTAGGCGCAGTTGGTGATCCAATTGCTGAAGTATCTGACGTACTGATGTAGGTTGTTGGAGGAGATGGAGTGGGTGGTGTTGAGGGCATTGATCCATGTGTCCTTTGAGACTTTGCTCCAGCTGCGGTGGGGGGCGTTGGGAAGACGGGGGCGGAGGTCTGTGAGCTAGTGATGTTGAAATGGATGATGGAGTGGTAAGTCCAGGTGAGTTCCGTGGTGTGACTGCACCCGATGCATGCACTGGAGGTGAAGATGGGGTCTAGTGTGTGGCCTGCGGTGTGCGTGGGGTCATGGATGAGTTGGGTGAGTCCAATGTTGTTCATACTGTTGAGAAGGCTGGTAGTGTTGGTGCCATTGTGGTCGACCAGATGGAAGTTGAGGTCACCAAGGAAAATGTAGTTGGTGGAGTCTATGGCCAGGGGGGCGATGAAGTCAGCGATGAAGTTGCAGAAGGCTGGACGTGGTCTGGGGGAAGGAAGGCAAGGGTGCCCCTGATGATAGTTTTGCTATCTATTTGGAGTCGGAACTTGAGGTGTTCTACGGCTGTGGTGATGTCGTAATTTGTGGTGGTGATCTTTAATCCTTCAGGTATTGCGGTAGCGATCTCAGATGCAGAAGTGGGATTGAACTAGGTCTCACTGAGGAAGAGTACATTGTGGTATGAGGGTGCAGATGTGTTTCCAAATTTCGATGGTGTGTTTGCATAGTGAGAGTGTGTTGAGAAGAGGGCATGCAAATTGGTGCATGCAAGTTGGTGTTTTGTTCAGGTGGTATTTGTGGTGTGTTCAGGTGGAGCTGGTCAGTGGGCAGGTGTGTGTGCTGTTGCAGTTGAAGTGGTTGTAGGTGCATGTGAAAGGTCCTACTGTGGAGCATGGGTCGATGTGGTGACAGTGTTTTTTGCATCACCCAGGGCAGAGGATGTAGAGCTCGGTGATGGTGTATCTGTGGGAAGCTAGAGGGCCAGGACTTGTGGCGCTGTGTGTGGTCCAGGCACAGACAGGCACAGACAGGCCTGCGTTTGGTGCACCAACAGTGCAGTCATGCTGCGTCCCGCAATAAGTAGGTCCTGGGGTGGGTGGGGCTTCTGTTGGGGGAAAGAACAGTGAGTGGGAACACCCAGGCAGCGGCAGTGTCACTGAATCAGGCTGGAACAAGCATGAACTGGAGGCCACAGGCAAGTGGCAAGCTGGGTGCCCAGGTGCCTAAAAGGTTTGCAGGTGAAGTTGGTGTCAAAGCTAACCACGTCGTCCCTTACCTTGTCTTGACTGATGTTCTCCTGGAAGACGTGGATGATTTCGCAGGGACGCAAGGGGCCAACTTCCCTAATCACTAACTAAAACTTACTGACTTAAATATGCACAGCAAGGTTTAAACTAGAATTCAGGGAGGAGGGCCGGTACCGGGCGTTGAGGAGAAGACTGTGGATCTTGCTGTCGACCTGCGAGGCAACAAGCACCAAGACTTTAGTATTCAGTCTTAAGAGTCAATGTTCCTAAACTATTCCTAGACCCTCCACTACAATCTCTATTTTAGTAGAGCCCCCAAAATCAAGTGATGCTTTTCTGAGGTCCCCCTACCTGCAATCAGCAAGTTGTCGGCCTTCGCCCAGTATGTCTTGTAGGGATGTAGGGTAGTTGTGATGAAGTCGTCAGACGTCCTTTAGGATAGTTCTTTTACAGGTGTGATGTCAACTTGTTCATCTGGAAGTTCACACAAAGAAAGAAAGGATTAATTCACTATTCTTTAAGAGGCCCTTTGCATTCTTTCTATCTCTTCCTAAGACTTACTTGGCATTAACCTTTTGCTTCTTGGTCTCGGGTTTCTAGATCTGTTATTAGTGCTATAAAAGAAGCATAAAACAAAACACACCAAATCCTATGTGTCTTTCTTCAAACACACTATTTCAAATAAAATCTGAAAGTTCTAGGTAAATCTCTTCACAACTCAACACTCGTAAATGATTGGCAAATAGTTCTCAAATATACATAGGCAAATAATGTCAATCAGTTCTCAATTATACATAGGCAAATAATGTCAATCAGTTCTCAAATATACATAGGCAAAAATGTCCAAAGTCTCTTTCTTTGCGAAGGCTTTCACAAAGTATTGTTCCAAAAATTCTGAAGTCCTTTCTTGCGAAGGGCGCCTTAAATCAAGAAAATGTACTTAGCTTTTGAACTCTGTTGTTGAGGTTTCAAGCTCCAGGAAATAAGAAGCACCGCCGTGGAGTCCTGCCAGGATTGATTACTCCTTCAGGTGAGCACCTCCATCAGACGCGACCTTCTCCGAGGGAAATCCGAGGCAAAGCGCCTTCCAGAAGGCTGGGTGCGGTTTAAATACCGGACCGCACCCAGCCGCTCCCAGTCACGCTCTGTGAACGTGCGCGGGGACGCTGCATGCAGTCCGAGCTCTAGCGCGCACCGAATGGTAGCGTGTAGGGATGCGAGGAGAGATCAGTGAGACCTTCGCGGGGGCATTGTCTCTCACGAAGCCATACGCGAAGGTCACAATTCCAAATACAAAGCGCTCTTAACCTCAATAACCACACAAGGCAAGCAAAAGGCATAAGTAAAGGCATGGTTAGCAAAACCTTAAGAAGGTGGTAAACATGCATTGCAGAAGAAGTATATGTAAACACCAAATCACACTGACTAGAAGCGTGCGTGGAGCACGGGACAGGGGTGGGTTTTCACAAGGGGGAATTAGCACATGTCTTAGGACATGTGTACTAAGGGTAAGTGGAACCATGACAGTACTCCCTCCTCAAGATCCCCCCAAGAACAGTTGAAATGGGTTTCGGTTTCTCAGGATGTCTTAAATGGAAGAGTCGGATCAATTTAGGAGAGTTTTTTAGATGGTCCAAAGGTTCCCATGACCTTTCTTCAGGGCCATATCCTTTCCAATCTATGAGGTAAAACAGTTTTCCTCGAACTCTTTTGGAATCTAAGATAGTTTTAACCTCAAATTCAGGGTGATCATCAATCATGATGGGAGGCGGAGATTTAGAGATACGGGTCTGGGGATGGAAAGGCTTAACCAGAGAGACATGGAATACCGGGTGTATCAAGTACCTTTGAGGGAGATTCAGCCTTACACAAACCGGGTTAATTACCTTCTCAATAGGAAAGGGGCCAATAAACCTCGGGTTGAATTTCCTGTTTCCCCTAAGTTTCAGATTCTTCGTACTCAGCCATACCTTATCACCTACTTTATATTGAGGTTGTTCAGATCGATGTCTGTCTTTGGTTTCTTTCTGAGATTCTTTTGCCTTTGCCAAGTTGAATTTAGCCTCTTCTTGGATGGAAAATACTTTGGATACATAATCGGAAATTGCAGGTACAGAATCATAGTTAGTAGAGCTTTCAGGAATACATTTGGGATGGAATCCAAAATTACAAAAGAACGGAGACATCTTGATAGATGAATGTTCGGAGTTATTATAAGCGAACTCTAAGGGGCTTAAGAGATCAGACCATTCTTCTAGAACATTGGGCAACATACATCGGAGATATTGTTCGATTGTTTGATTAGTTCGTTCAGTTAAACCATCTGTTTGGGGATGGTAGCTAGAAGACAATCGAACGTCCATTTGTAGTAAAGTACCCAGTTTTTGCCAAACCTTAGAAATAAACTGGGAGCCTCTGTCCGAAATGACCACTGATGGAATACCGTGTAATCTAATCACGTGTGACATAATTAGATGAGCAAGCTCTAAAGCAGTGGGAAGTTTCTTTAAAGGAATGAAATGGGCCATCCTAGTGAACTGATCTACTACTGTTAAAATTGTATTAAATCCCTTCTTGGTTTCAGGTAGTTCAACTATGAAGTCTAGCGATATTGTATGCCAGGGTTGAGGTGGGATAGGCAGAGGCATTAACAAACCACTAGGAGCTTGATGAGAAGTCTTATGTTGAATGCAAACATCGCAAGTTTCTACAAATAACTGAATGTCCTTGAACATCAAAGGCCACCAAAAGGTGCGTCTTATAAGTTCCATAGTCTTCAAAATGCTAGGATGAGCAGATAACATAGTATCGTGGTGAAGCTGGATTATGGATCTTTGAATATTTTCAGTAGGAACGAAAATCAAACCATGTACCATCAATAAATCATTCTTCTCTAGAAGGTAAGGATGATCCTTTTTCAACATCTCAACATCCTTATCTTTCAAGGCCTCCTTGATGTCAGAAATAATGTTACTCGTGGTTAGACTTCCCTGAAAACAAGAAGTCGGGATTACAGGATGGACAATTTCGGGTTGTTCTAGGCCTTTCTCACCTATTCTAGACAAAGCGTCCGCTTTCAAGTTCTCTTTTCCAGGACGATAAGTAATCACAAAAGTGTAGTCATTAAAGAACATAGACCAACGTAACTGTCTAGCAGTTAGAGCTTTTACAGATCTTAGAGCTTGAAGATTTCGGTGATCTGTATAAATAGTTACGGGATGACGAGCCCCTAACAGGTAGTGGCGCCATTCTTCAAAAACCGCCTTAATTGCTAATAGTTCTTTATCAGCAATGGCATAATTTTGTTCTGCTTCTGACAACTTCCTGGAAAAGTAAGCTATAGGGTGCATTTGGCCTGTATCAGTATTTCGTTGTGAAAGAATTCCTCCTAATGCATATTGAGATGCATCTGCTTCTACAATGAACGGTTGATTGGGGTCTGGATGACACAAGATTGGGGCCATGGTAAACCTCTTCTTTAAATTTAGAAAGGCTTCTTCAGCATCAGAGTTCCACAAGAATTTCACTCCTTTTCTCAGTAACTTGGTTATGGGTGTAATTAATTGAGAAAAGTTCTGGATGAATCTACGGTAAAAGTTTGCAAAGCCTAGGAAGCTTTGAATCTGTTTCACGGAAGTTGGACTGGGCCAGGTTGTTACAGCTTCCACCTTTTTAGGATCCATTTCGATACCTTCGGGACTAATTATGTATCCCAGGAAGTCTACCTTGGAGACATGAAACAAACTTTTTTCCAATTTAACATAAAGAGAATTTGAGAGTAGTTTTTGAAGAATGGCACGGACCTGTTGTACATGTTCTTCCTCGGTATCAGAGTAGATGAGGATATCATCTATATAAACTACGCAACAGATGTCAATAAATTCATGCAATACCTCATTTATGAAGAACTGGAAGGCGGCGGGAGCGTTACACAGTCCAAATGGCATAACTTGATACTCAAAGAGACCAAACTTAGTGCGGAAGGCAGTCTTCCATTCGTCTCCTTTTCTTACCCTGACTAAATGGTAAGCTCCTCGCAAGTCCAGTTTTGTATATATCTTAGCCTTCTTAATTTGGTCCAGAAGTGTAGGAATCAGAGGTAAGGGGTACCTGTTCTTAATGGTGACGTTGTTTAATGCCCTATAATCTATGCACGTGCGCAATTCCCCTCCCTTCTTTGGAATAAAAAAAAGAGCTGACGATACTGGAGATTTGGAGTGCCTAATGAAGCCGTTTGTAAGATACTCGTCAAGGTATGCTCTGAGATGAGTGTTTTCTGCCTCAGTAAGAGCATATATGCGACTGCAGGGCAAGGTTGCTCCGGGCACGAGATCGATTCTACAGTCGAAATCTCTATGAGGAGGTAGAGTATTGGCCTTTCTTTTGTCAAACACATCAGATAAGCTGTTATAAACAGATGGGACCCCTTCCAAAAGCAGGACATTAGGTGATTCAATTCCAAAATCAAAACCTTGAACTATGTCTTCAGATTTCTTGATTAGAAAACATTGCTCAGTACAAAAGGATGACTTGAAGGTAATTAACCTGGTTACCCAATCTATGATTGGGTTATGTTTTATTAACCAAGGTATCCCCAAAATCATCTTAAACTGAGGGGCATCAATTATATCGAATTGTATTCTTTCTCGATGTATGGGTGAACATTCCATCTCTAAAGGTTCAGTTTGTTTGTTTACCAACCCTGAAGTCAACTCTTTACCATCTACTGCTCTGACGGTTTCTGGGTGATCTTTAAACACAGACTGAAAGCCTAACTGTAAGAAAAATTGGGAGTCAATAAAATTACCTGTAGCCCCGGAATCTATAATGGCTTCCACTTTTCTTGTGTGGGATTCTGGAAGCAGATCTCGGAGTTCTACTAGGATTGAAAAGTGTCTAATTCCTGCAGGAGGAAGAGTCGAGGCCAAACTAGAAAGACCACCCGATAAACTGACCTCTCCCTTTACCGAGTGTACTAGTTTTCCGACCTTTCTTGCGTGATGGCCAAATCGGAAGTCTTGGTTTTAAACTTGTTAGGTCGTGTAGGGCATTCTTTTACGAAATGTCCTGTCTTACCGCAATATAAACACTGGTTTAAACGTCGCCTTTTGTCCTTCTCCTCCTTAGATAAAGGACCACGAATCGAACCAATTTGCATGGGTTCGACAGTGTCAGACTTTGGACCTGATTCTCGATTCAAGGTCGACTTTTCCTTAAAGAAAACTACTTTATGCTCTGTCTTCCCTCTTTCTCCTTTTCTCTCTGAAATACGATGATTAAGTTTTACCACTAAATCAATGAACTCACTTATGTCTTCTGGGGGTTCAAGAATCTGAGTTATCATGTCCTTTAATTCCTCCCTTAGACCCCTGTAAAAGATGGACACTCTTTTGTCGTATGGCCAGTCAGCCTCTAACACCAGACGGTTAAAGGTGGATATGTAATGTATCAGATCCGAAGATCCTTGCTTTAAACTTAAAAGCTCATTATCTGCAGACTGAACGAAAAGATGTTTTGCAAACATCTTCTTTAAAGCTCTCTCGAAATCCTTAAAATTATACAAAATCCGATCATCTCTTTCTACTAAAGGAACTGACCAAAGGGCTGCATCTCCCCCCATGTAGGATAACATAAATGCTACTCTGGAAGAATCGTCTGGGAAGGCTGTAGTCTTAGCTATAAAATGCAGGTGACATTGCTGTAAAAATACAGAAAACTTATTACAATCCCCATAGAATCTTTCTGGTGGGGCTAAGGGGGTGGGGAACGGAGTTACCACTTGAATCTGAGTTTTGGTATCCGCACTGGACAAGGAACCCTGGAAAGTGGTTGGTTGTTGTTGAATAGAGTTCTGAAGAGAGGATAAATCCCTACGTAAGGCTACGTTATCCTGCCTAATAGCTTCTAAAACTGCTGCCAAATCCTGCATGTTAACGTGATCCATTGCGTCCGGGCGAAATTATCTTCGTGGGCTTTGCCTTCTGTCAAAGCTAACCACGTCGTCCCTTACCTTGTTTTGACTGATGTTCTCCTGGAAGACGTGGATGATTTCGCAGGGACGCAAGGGGCCAACTTCCCTAATCACTAACTAAAACTTACTGACTTAAATATGCACAGCAAGGTTTAAACTAGAATTCAGGGAGGAGGGCCGGTACCGGGCGTTGAGGAGAAGACTGTGGATCTTGCTGTCGACCTGCGAGGCAACAAGCACCAAGACTTTAGTATTCAGTCTTAAGAGTCAATGTTCCTAAACTATTCCTAGACCCTCCACTACAATCTCTATTTTAGTAGAGCCCCCAAAATCAAGTGATGCTTTTCTGAGGTCCCCCTACCTGCAATCAGCAAGTTGTCGGCCTTCGCCCAGTATGTCTTGTAGGGATGTAGGGTAGTTGTGATGAAGTCGTCAGACGTCCTTTAGGATAGTTCTTTTACAGGTGTGATGTCAACTTGTTCATCTGGAAGTTCACACAAAGAAAGAAAGGATTAATTCACTATTCTTTAAGAGGCCCTTTGCATTCTTTCTATCTCTTCCTAAGACTTACTTGGCATTAACCTTTTGCTTCTTGGTCTCGGGTTTCTAGATCTGTTATTAGTGCTATAAAAGAAGCATAAAACAAAACACACCAAATCCTATGTGTCTTTCTTCAAACACACTATTTCAAATAAAATCTGAAAGTTCTAGGTAAATCTCTTCACAACTCAACACTCGTAAATGATTGGCAAATAGTTCTCAAATATACATAGGCAAATAATGTCAATCAGTTCTCAATTATACATAGGCAAATAATGTCAATCAGTTCTCAAATATACATAGGCAAAAATGTCCAAAGTCTCTTTCTTTGCGAAGGCTTTCACAAAGTATTGTTCCAAAAATTCTGAAGTCCTTTCTTGCGAAGGGCGCCTTAAATCAAGAAAATGTACTTAGCTTTTGAACTCTGTTGTTGAGGTTTCAAGCTCCAGGAAATAAGAAGCACCGCCGTGGAGTCCTGCCAGGATTGATTACTCCTTCAGGTGAGCACCTCCATCAGACGCGACCTTCTCCGAGGGAAATCCGAGGCAAAGCGCCTTCCAGAAGGCTGGGTGCGGTTTAAATACCGGACCGCACCCATCCGCTCCCAGTCACGCTCTGTGAACGTGCGCGGGGACGCTGCATGCAGTCCCAGCTCTAGCGCGCACCGAATGGTAGCGTGTAGGGATGCGAGGAGAGATCAGTGAGACCTTCGCGGGGGCATTGTCTCTCACGAAGCCATACGCGAAGGTCACAATTCCAAATACAAAGCGCTCTTAACCTCAATAACCACACAAGGCAAGCAAAAGGCAAAAGTAAAGGCATGGTTAGCAAAACCTTAAGAAGGTGGTAAACATGCATTGCAGAAGAAGTATATGTAAACACCAAATCACACTGACTAGAAGCGTGCGTGGAGCACGGGACAGGGGTGGGTTTTCACAAGGGGGAATTAGCACATGTCTTAGGACATGTGTACTAAGGGTAAGTGGAACCATGACAGTTGGGCTTATCAAAAAAAAATACTGATCAGTTATAGGTCCTAAAGAAGCAAACACAGGATTGGTAATGTTGTGGGGAACCTTATTATTAGAAATTCACACTGAGACAATGGACAAGCCCAAAAGAGTCGAGGAAGGAAAGTCAGAGGTTGTCAGAGTCAAGTTACTGGCCCCTGTATCAATAAGACATGAGAAGAGTTTACCATTTATTACAAATTTCACATAAGAACCATTTTGGACAGCTGGAATGAAGCCATTCATTGGGCAATTGGTGCCACTCGGCAGTGCTTGAAATGGAAAAATAGAAGTGCAGGTACCCTGTACCAAAGTACCAGCTTGTTTCTGAGAAGTGCCAGTACTCTCCACTTAAAAGTATTACGTCACTCTTGAGAAGTGCAGGTACTCTCCCTCTCAAAATAAAAATCTGGGTATTCAGATTGCATTGCCTGAATGAATGCAGGACCTTCACGCTGAGCTGAAGTATTAGAGTTTACATTTGGGCAATTACACTTCCAATGTCCCAACTAACCACAATTAAAGCATGAAGTTCCCAGACGGGCTGCGTCCCTACTCCCCTTACCATGTCCCCATCTCCCATGCCTTCTACCATGCCTGTCCCGATCTCTCATACAGTTAATTGTTTTCCCACTACTCCCTTTGACTGCTTGTAGAAATGACTGCTTCTAAAGACATCACTTTGAATTTGATCGATTTTGTCTTATTTTCTTTTACAGGCACACAACGATTGGCTATCAAAGCAACGATAGCCATCCAGGTATCATTCATAAAAAATAGAAAACTATTCCAAATGGTTCAGTCAATAATTAAATTGACACAAATGATAATGAATGTGTTCAGTATGAAAAAGCAAACTCACAGTACTGGTGAACAAAATATCAGTCTGAATATGTGATCAACACAAAACGGTGACAAACTATATGCTGAGTAGTTGAAGAGGGTGCATTACTAAGCAAGTCAATTGAGGTCAATTCTATTGTTCTCTGCCACATAATTAATTTCACAGAAAGGCTTTATTGGCCCTGTATGTCAAAGGCGTTTCAACCCTCAGGTGATTACAAGCTCATTGTCATGACATAGTGGATAACCTAACCATACACTGGAGCATATGACACAATGGTGTACAAAGAACAAAGTAAAGAAATTATTTGAAACAAGCTATAGCAAGCAGGATATATGGTACGAAGGGCACAGAGATCCTAAAGTTCGTAGAGGGTGTTGACTACAATGGAAGAGGTTGGATCCAGAGCACCCAAGTGGCAAATACACTGGCAGGGCTGAAAAAGAAATAAATTAGCACCAAGCAAAGTCCAGATCAAAACAGTAGAAGAGGTATTAAGGTTTGAACTTACTGGCAGAAGCTCCTTAAATAGAAGGATGTTTTGAGAATGAGTCACAGCAATGGTGCACCATGAAATTGTTGCAGAGTCCTGCAAAGGAATTCTTATTTCAAGAGAAGGGGTGCACCTTCAACAAGGGAAAGGCACACATATGGGCAAAGGAAAAGAAAATGAGATAACAATGTAACGTCCAAAGGAGTGGCACATTACACCATCTCCAAGAACCAACAAGATAGAAGGATAAAAATTAAAGCAAAATAATTCAATAATGAATCAAATCAATTTTTAAATTGACAATTTATTAAAAAAAGGGTCAAGGGAGGTCCAGATGGAATATGGCACGTTAGTCCGCAGGCGTTTACAACACATACCATTACAACCGGTCGTTACAACGACCTTGTTGTCTTGCTGTAGGGGGGGGCTGGATGTTGGAATCGTATAATTTACTATTCCAACTCCAGTCTGTGCAACAGTAGGGAAGGTGTTGGATTTTAAATCCAACACATTCTGCCCCCTACCACAAGTCGTTGTTCCGACTTGGTTTGTAATATATGCGATGTAACAACGTGGTAGTTGTAATGACCGCGTTGTAATGGCATGCGTTGTCGTCTCGCATGCGTGGTAAATGCTGTTTACTTTCCAGATGAGATCTGTCCAGGGTACCTAATTAACGTCATGAAGAAAAGGACCAGAGGGTGTCCATGCAGTGGCATGGAAAGACCATGGGGCAAAGACGTACATGAACGAAAGATAATATGGGTCAGAGACACTAATATGAACCTTGAAAGGCTAGAAGGGAATGAGAGAAATATATGACATTACAATGCAAACAGTTACAACGCGGTTTTTACATTGCAACTACAATCACAATGCATGATTTTACAATGCATGCCATTACAACGCATACCATTACAATGCATAACACTTTTGGGGCAACATTGGGGTAAGCATTGGATATGGTAGGGGTAAAAATTACTGTTCCCACTCCAGTGAGTGCAACAGTAGGGCAAGTGTTGGATAGTGTAGTGCCAAAAATGACTATTCCCACTACAGCGAATGCAACAGTAGGGTACGTTTTGGATAGTATAGGGGTAAAAATACTATCCCCTTCCACCCCATAACCCAATCCCATCCTAAAACTAAAAAATCCCCATTAATTACCTGATAATGCGTTGTAATGGCATGCGCTGTAATGGTATGCGTTGTAATGGCATGCGTTGTAGTGACATGCGTTGTAATGGAATGCGTTGTAATGGCATGCGTTGTAATGGCATGTGATGTAAAGGAAGTTGCATTGTAACAGCTGCGTTGTAACGGTAGTGCATTGTAATAGCTGCATTGTAATGGTTGTTTCCCACTGAGAAGGGCATACGACTAGCAGGAAACCAGCTTCGAGGTAAGTATATGAATGTGATGGAACAATCAAGCATAGTGGGGGGCGCTAGAGGGCGCACACACAGTATGGCCGCCTTTCGGTGAGGCTCCTGTTCCCTGACTCATTTATCCGATCTTAATCCTAAATTACTGGACTTCAACTGCACTGAAACTCCGGAATTGGACTACCCATATGAGGTGCCAGACTCGTCCAAAGTTTGCTGTGGATCCGATCAGCAGAGTTTGAGTAATTCGACCCGGAAGATCCCACCGAGGAAGCTGCTGGCCCCCCTGCTGTAGCGTGCCTCGGACTGTGACACTAGGAAAGTCCGAGGCGTCCCACGAGGCACCAGGCCCACAGTGAAGGTCCTGCTGTGAGTAACGCAGTGCGCGCCGCATTTGCCGAGTTGCGGGCGGGGTAACTCTGCCACCCCCCCCCCCACACCCCCCCCCCGCTGCCTGACAGAAGCTGGGAAAAGACAGACCTCGGCGTGGTGGACTCGGGCGGCATTTCGGCTCTTTGGCCCCATCCTGCGTGAGGCTGCACTCCCCCTCCGCCATTCGGTGGCCGCCTGCCCTCCTGGACCGAAGCGGGAATACACCCGGCCCCCCGGACTATCGCCTGTGCGTGGAGCGGGACCTTGACGGGAGTGCGGGCGAGGGCACGAATATCGGGACGCTAGTGCTGCAGGCGGGCCGGGATCATACCGTACTGTTTGAAGGCTCTGGCCTGAGGCGGCACCCTGATCTGCCTACAGTGCGGTGAGTTGGAGCGGGTGCGGACATATGGGCAATTGACAGTGCTCTGTTGGTGTGGACTGCATTGCGCTCTAACCGGACTCGGATTCCCCCCCCCGATTGCTAGCGCTGCACACGCCCCCTGGTTGCCCACCTCCACGAGGTGCTTGTTACGTGGATTGCTTTGTATGGACACTCCTATCCTGGGCACCTCGATATTTCTATCTGGCATAGTACACTGCTGGGACTGTGTGCTTGACACAACGGACGACTGGGCCTACAGCTGCCTCTTGTACATTGCGACGTCTCCTCCAACGATAGTGCCAGCTCCTTCACTGCACCACATTGGGGGCTATCGCTGACGTGCTGCCTCGTGGATCTGGTGCACTCGTGTTTTTAACAGCGTTTGGTCCCTACTGCACGGTGGCACAGCTGCAGACTCCTTATTGTAGTGTACCACTGTGGCGCTGAGAACCGGCGAGCACGAAGGCACCATGGTAAGGCAAGACAATCGACAGCCGAAAATCACCTTTGATGCCACCCAAAAAAATAAGCCCAAACCTGCCACGCCTGACCCCAAAACAACTGATCTGGGCGCGACGTGCAGTGACGCCCATTCTGGTGAATTACATATGCAACAGATATTACAGGAAATGCGCCAAGGGTTTGCCACAGTTGTGGATAAGGTTGATAGACTTACCTCCAGAATGGATGCACTGGTGCATAAGGTGGACCAACATGAAGAGCGAAAAGCAGAGACTGAGAGGAGGATCTCGACCAACGACGACACTACTGCCACCCACACGACCCAACTAGCACGTATGGACAACCTGCTAAGAGTTATCGCTGCAAAGAATGAGGACTTGGAAGCCCGTAGTCGTCGCAATAATATCCGCGTCACGGGCGTTCCAGAATCCACAGACACAGGGCGGATGGAGGACTATGTGGAAAAACTTCTTTTAACATCCATCGGGGCTGATGCATTCTCCGCCCAATTTATAGTCGAACGGGCACACAGATCGTTGGGCCCTGTACCCAAGCCTGGGGCTCCACCTCGGCCTATTATAGCCCGTCTTTTGAACTATCGGGACCGAGACGTGGCACTACGTGCTGCCCGCGCCAAGCAAAATCTATCCTACAACGGAGTGAACTTTTCCATTTTCCCGGATTTTACAGCAATAGTACAAGAAGAGCGTCGCAAATTCCTGGAGGTCAAACGGAAGCTTCGTGCTGCGGACATTGACTATGCACTCTTGTATCCTGCGAAGCTTTGTGTTACTCACCAGGGGAAACAACGTTTTTTCACTAAACCTCACCAGGTGGATGAATATTTAAAAGCCATTAGGAAAGCTCAACGGAGGGGCAACGATGGGGGAGCGGCGCAACAGGAGAGTCCACCGGACGCTGATGATGAGGCCTGATCGGATGGTGGCTCACCACTTGTTAATCTTGATGACTGTAAACCCTTAACGCAATGTGTGGCGTAACCTGATTTGGGACATTGGACGCTCCTCTGCGAAAACCTAGTGCCTATGATCCAGTGGTAATGTATGTCAGGGACCACTATCCCTCCCCGGTCATTTCAGATGTTCGGTAGACACTTGGGACTGGTGGAGGGAGACGTGGCTGTGCGCTCTCTATGTGTTTCCCCTTATGGGCATACCCCCTTTTTCAGAGTTAACTACTGGGGACTGTTTCAACCCTTGGGAAGTTTTTGGGGTGGGGGGGAGGTAGACTATTCTGGCAAGTTTGGGTTGCTGCAGTGGGTGGGGGAGGAAAGGATGGGACACAATGCACAGTGGTTAATTGATCTATTGTTACTGCATAGGATTAATGCGCATAGCGGTTATGAAGTTAGGGTACGTTTGGGGTCTGATGTTTCTGGAAGGATGCTATCTGTAATGAAACTGTTTGGCACTGTTGGTTATCCTAATGCGACACTCTGGTATGAACATTGCTGTATATCTAGAACTCTGATATTGGGAACTACTGAGGTATACCTGTTGTGGATACGAGGGCCTTGGCAGGTTAAGGGCACGCACTTTTATTACCTTTACCCGCTGCAATGCAACAGACGCCGCGCTCTAGTATACATTTTCTAACATGGAATGTGCGGGTGCTGGGAGATCCCAGGAAAAAAAGACATGTGTTATCTTATCTTGATAGACATAATGTACAATTCGCCCTTTTACAGGAAACGCACCTTCACCCACAGGGCACTCCCACATTTGCTCGTAGATGGGCTTCCCATGCTGTCTTCTCTTCTTACTCCACTTACGCCAGGGGAACGGCGATCCTTGTTAAAAAGGGCGCTCCGTTTACACTAGTGAATCAGAAAACTAGCAAATGAGGACGTTATTGTATAATGTGGGGACAGCTAGGCCATATGTCGATCACCCTTGTGTGTTGTTACGGGCCAAATGTGGACGATCCACAATTTTTCACAGACTTATGGGCAGCAGTGATAGCCACAGGGCCTGATAAAATCGTATGGGGGGGGATTTTAACTTGGCACTGGACCCACAGGTGGATAGATCAATCCATCCCCCCACCACTACACTAAAGCCCGTGTTACGCTGCGCGACATAGCTAATGATTACAATCTCACTGACACTTGGAGACATATTCACCCCACTACCCTTGAAGGTACCCACTATACTGCACATGCAGCGACATGGGCGCGCATAGACTACCTGCTGATATCCACAGCCCTCTGCCCGTCAATCTTGAAAGTGACACACTTATCAAAAACTTACTCGGACCACGCACCGGTTTGGCTCACTTTGACTGCAGATGGCATGTGCCCCACCAGTTTCTTTTGGCGACTGCAACGTACTATCCTCTTAGACACTGTTTTTAAGGAGGAATTACGAGAGGAAATGCTAGGATTTTTTGAGCGGAACAAGGGCACCGTAGCAGAGACTGAGACTATCTGGGAGGCCTTCAAGGTCACATTGCGTGGCATATGCATCTCTAAGGGGGCGAGGGTCCTCAAGAGCATCAGAGGTACACTTCATACACTTGAAGCTGAACTCAAGGCCCTGGAGAGCTCACTAGCCTTACACCCTGACAATGTTACTGCTGCAAAAATCAGGGACAAAGTCACGGCATATGCTGAGGATGATGATAGGGAGGCGAAGTTCAAAGGACGATATTGGATTGCTAGACGATATAATGAAGGGGAAAGACCCGGGAAAGCTCTGGCATTGATAGTCCGACTGACACGACAACCGAACACTATACTTGAACTTGAAGGGACAGATGGAACAATGTATAGAGACACCACGCAAATCTTGAACGCATTTGTCCAACATTACACTGCTTTATATTCTGCGTCTCGGTCCGCACCTCTGGACCTGAATGATTATCTGCAAGACATTGCCCTAGCATGGCTTGGCGACGCCCAGAGACGGTTTTCGGCTGCACCATTTGAAATTGATGAAGTTCGAGATGCTATTATGAGCATGCAATCGGGCAAGGCCACTGGACTAGATGGGATACCCATTGAAATATATAAAACATACATTGACTTTATGGCCCCAATACTTAAGGAAATATACGAGGATGCTTTAGAAGTAGGCCATCTCCCCCCATCTATGAGAACGGCCCTCATCACATCCCTGTTGAAGCCGGGAAAATCCCCAACTAGCTGTGACTCATATCGACCCTTGTTGCTTCTTAATTGTGATGTCAAAATATTAGCTAAAATTATTGCCACCAGATTAAATCTCCTTATGACCAATTTAGTTCTGCCTGACCAGTCTGGATTTGTACCTGGCAGGGCTACCTCCCATAACTTACGTACCTTTTTTTCCGTCATGAATAATGTGTCGGAAGATTTGCCCCTCGCAGCTCTGTTTTTGGACGCCACCAAGGCCTTTGATTCCCTGGAATGGGACTACATACTAGAGATAATGACGCGTATGGGATTCCCGCCTATTTTCCTTTCCTGGATCAAACTGCTCTATGACACACCTGTGGCTAAAGTCCTTATCAACGGGAAACAGTCCCACGATATACATATCACTAGAGGCACTAGGCAGGAATGCCCCCTATCGCCTCTGCTTTTTGCTTTGGCGGTCGAACAACTCGCTTCTAAATTAAGGCAACATCATAATGACAAGGGATTACAATGCCCTCTGAGGCAAATTTTAGTGTCTATGTATGCAGATGACATCACACTGTATATCCGCGACCCTCAAGACAACTTGAACCCTGTGCTTCGAGAATTTATACGATTTGGCAGAATATCTGGTATACACATCAACTGGAGTAAATCTTATCTATTTCCTCTCACGCCTGCGACTGTTCGGTTTTCGGTGGACTATCCCATCACTTAGTGTGATGATGAACTTAAATATCTGGGAATTCGCATTTCCAGTGACAGAGACGAGCTTATGAGACTAAATTATGGTACCGTTATGTCCCGCCTCTCTGACAACGTTACTAAATGGATAGCGCTTCCTCTCTCTATGGCGGGCAGAATATCACTGACGAAAATGGTGGTATTGCCGCAATTGTTATACTTATTTTTGAATATCCCCTTTTACCCGGGACGATACTTCTTCCAGCAACTCCGATCTGACCTTACTCGCTTGGTATGGGGGGGCAAGCAGCCGCGATTGAAATGGGAAATTATGACCAGACCGTATACACAGGGTGGGTTCGATATACCGGATTTTGAACTCTACTATTACAGCGCCCAAGCCCACTTTGCCTTTTACTGGATCTTCCAGCCTCGGTATATGCCACAGATTGCGGCAGAGCATTGGTTAGCACAACCTGTCCCATTGGATGGTGCACTGTTTTTACCCAACCAGGGCAGAGATAGGACTCAGACAACGATATTGAGCACGGTCAATGCATGGAACCAACTAGGTAAACTACTGGAGACCACTCTCCTGTACTCACCGCTCCTCCCTCTATCATATCACCCGAATCTGCCCCTACTGCAAGAAGCTATTTTTCGTAAACTTATGGTACGCATGCACGTTGTGAAATGGGGGATTTATATACAAATGGAATGTGCCGTACCCTAGATGACCTGCTTACAGGCTCTCAGCGTTCTCCTCTAGACACCATTTTATATATCCGGCTCCGACAAGGGTTTAAGGCGCTCACTCCTGATTTTCCAAAAGAACCCCAGGTGTTCGCCCCTCTTCATAAGATAGTGCTGACTGCCACGCCAAAGCGACTGGTGTCCACTATATATAAGACGGTTCGCTCACTTAGGGAAGTACGCCCTCCTGACGCGAAGGCGAGCTGGGAGCATGAAATGGGCATGGAACTGACTGACGAACAATGGATGTTCAGCATGCAACAGACTGAGCGAATTTCCTCTAGTAGTAGGCTTAGAATAGTACATTACAAATTTATACATAGATTGTATTACACGCCTGCGAGATTATGTAGATATAAATTGCGCGACTCAGATGAATGTGACAGATGTCATGCTCCTGGCGCTGATTTCCTTCATTTGGCCTGGAGTTGTGCTGCTGTACAAGAGTATTGGCAACAGGTGTTTGACGCCCTTTCTACTTTGATTAATGTTGAGTTGGAACCCTCGCCTGTTATTGCACTGTTGGGGTGTGTGGAATCGGTGCGAGTATTGCATCGTAAATTTGTGGCATTGGCACTGCTTTTGGCCAAAAGACGAGTGGCGTGCCAATGGGGTAGAGGAAGAGCGCCCAAATTTAAAGTGTGGTTGACCGATCTTATATATTGCCAAGAACAGATTAAATCGTACACTGAACTGCTGCCATTGACCTCGAGGCCTGCTGATATATGGGCACCATTACAATGTTGCTTACTAAGTCATCCTAATTCTGATAATGTGGCCGGGGATCATGTGTCATAATAAAGATGATTGAATGCATCCCCCCCTTCCTCCCCCCGCCCCCCCCCCGGCCAATATACTTGTTATGCTACCTGACCCGTACATTTGTACAAGGCACGCTCTAATGAATGTCTACGAACTGATGTACAGAAAGTGCCCATATGAATATGCCAAATTGAGATGCAACTGTATTAGACTCCTTAGACCATATGTCATGGCCTACTTTGAATGGTATGACCTGATACACAGCTCGTCCGTACTATTTCTCATTGCCCCCCAACCTCCCTCTATCGGTTATACTAGCTCTGCAATGTCTAGTACAATATGTAACTTGAAATAATCCACATTTGTATCCCTCTTTGCCGAACATGAGACTTGACACGTAGGTAGAGATGTGGGTATGTGCCAAACAAACTGAATTTGCTTATTCTTTTTGAGTATTGATTGCGACCTTCCTTTAAATGTACCCCTATTGCTCTTTGTTTGTTTCTGTTTCTTTTTGAAAACCTGAAAATAAAATGTTTAAATTTTTTTTTTGGTTTAAAACAATCAAGCATAGAGTAATTTGAAGGACTACTATCACATGTGGGGGTGCAGTCACCCAAGCATTGATTTGTAAAACCCAAGGTTACTAACTATTATCTGGCAGGGCAGCAGAGATAATTAATTAAGGGGAAGCAGCAAAATATACAATCACATCACCATAAGCAAACTGGCATCCAGACATAACTGTTAGAAAATGCCTGCAATGAATATACAAAATAGCTACATCAATGAATATAGCCAACAATGCTGACCTCCAAGGAGAATTTAAGAGACGAAGGGACCTCACCCGCTAATACTGAAGTAGGGAGGAAAGTAAGTGGACAGTCCAGAGGAGATCCGTCCAGAGGGCCAGAACGACCGCAAGTGAGAGGACCTGTATCTGTCTAGTCAACATTGTGAATCAAGCCTAGAAGGTTCGCTACAAGACCAGCATGTAAGTACACGAGTGCTACAGGGAGGAAATGTTGCCGCATATTTGTAATGAAGTAGCTGGGAGGGAAAAGTGATCTTAAAACGTGTGATGGTAAAGATGTTGTCTTTTGCACATAAGGGTCTGTGTACTGCCAGCAAATGACAAAGAAAGGACTTAGGGCCAAATGTATCAAGCAAATTTGCATTCGCAAAGGCCAAAATTCGCAGAATTTCGGCCTTTGCGAATGCTAATTTGCTAAATGGTATGTATGAAACATTTTGGCTGCAAAATAAGGAATCACAAAATTTGCCATTCCTTATTTTGCGATTGCACTTAAGGAATCGCAAATTTTGCGATTCCTTAAATGCAATGTATCAAAGAAAAAATAATTCAAAAATGCCCATAAGGATTTGCAAATTCTTTAAAAAAAACATTTTTTTTTAAATCCAAAGGTGCCATATGACGCTCATACATGCCCTTAGGGCATGTATGTGCGCCATATGCCCCCACATGTCATTTTCAGGGGTGCAGCAGGGTGTTCTTGAGACACCCCTGCACCCTTGAAAATATTCCTAAATTGCGATTGCGATTGCGAGGAATCACAAAATTTGCCATTCCTTATTTTGCGATTGCACTTAAGGAATCGCAAATTTTGCGATTCCTTAAATGCAATGTATCAAAGAAAAAATAATTCAAAAATGCCCATAAGGAGTTGCAAATTCTTTAAAAAAAACAATTTTTTTTAAATCCAAAGGTGCCATATGACGCTCATACATGCCCTTAGGGCATGTATGTGCGCCATATGCCCCCACATGTCATTTTCAGGGGTGCAGCAGGGTGTTCTTGAGACACCCCTGCACCCTTGAAAATATTCCTAAATTGCGATTAGCAAATTGATAATCGCAAATTTCCCCTTCATTCCTATGGGCCTCCTGGCCCATAGAAATGAATGGGAAATTTGCGATTAGCAATTTGCTAATCGCAATTTAGCAATGTTAAGGAATCGCTAAAAAGAAGCGATTTCCTACATACATACCATTTTGCGATTTCTAAATAGCGATTCCTTAAAAATCGCTATTTAGAATTCGCAAAACGGAACTATGATACATATGGCCTATAATCCTAGAATGTGAAAAAGAAGAGACAAAGAAAGAAAAGGAGGAAACAGTAGGCTCACACTCTAATGTACAAATGCTATTATTTATATGAGAATCATGATTTTCCATTCATCCATTGTGTTAAGACCATTCAACACAGAACTACATTTCATAAAGCATCTGCATTTAGATATTTGCTAAAAGTGATCGATAAATGAAATTAAAGCGTGAACCACTCCTAGGGCAACGTGCCATCTCGCTCTGCATTAGTTCCATACCCCACGTCCTCCACCATTCCCAATGCATGAGAGGGGTAGAGGATGTGGCCTAATGGTTGCCCTCTAAGCTGGGGAACCGGGTTCTACTCTCGGCAGGCACACTCAACATCCTGTGATTCTTGGCAAATCACCTAATCTCTCCGTGCCTAACAACATGAATGTGTCTGTCTATAAGGCAACTGGTGCCATTGGAAAGCGCTTTGATACATTCCAGATGCGTTCGCGCTATAAAAAACAAAAAAAAAATACCCAATTTTCCATGAGGTTTGTTGCTTCCCTTTCTTTCCGTTTGACTGTTTGTTGAAATGACTACATTTCTAAAGACATTAGTTGAGATGTGTTCGAGTTTCTCTTTCTTGGACTGCCACACAATTATTAGTGATAGTAACCGTTCGTTTGCCACCAAATGCATGTTGTTTGCCACAGTCCATGCAGAATGGCAGTCCCCACAGCTTCCTGAGCCTGTTGAAGGGGGTGGGCAATGCCGGAGTACTTCATGAAAACATTCTTTAATTAATCAATATTATCGCCTAGGAACTCTTCTTTATTCTGCTAACAATTTGAGGTTTTCATCCAATTAGTCTTGACAGGACACACTGCCCTCGCAGCATTCAACAGCCCATCTTTACATGCAGCCACTGTAGCATCATCAGTCGGTGCATGTTGCTAGTGAGTCTTATCTAGGAATCGATCTCTCACTTCACTCAATACCACCGACCTCAGCAACTGATTCACATCTGCCCAATTAGGCTTGAAACTTCCAAAGAGAGTCTACAACTGCTCACTGAAACTCTTCAGGTTTTTACGGATATTGGGGAACTGTTTGTCAATATTCACTGAGTATGCAGGTTGACAATGGGACATGAATGGCAATTCTCCCTCCTTAGGGGTAAAACGGCATCCGTGTGCTCTTGTTAGTGTTGCTAGAGGATGGTATATTGAGGTGCTAGCTAGTCGCCTAGCAGAGCGCCTGAGACTAACTCAGGTAATAGACTCAGTGGTCAAAGTGGGGGGAAAAAAGTTGGGGAACTGTGGGCGGAGAATCAGAGGGCAGGAATAACCCATGGATTGGGTCAGTGGGCAGAGTCAGAAGTGTGGCGGAAAGAGCAAAATATCCTGATTTTTAGGTCGAGGACCGAAGGCTGGATTGCCAGCCGGAAGTCGGGGATTTAATGTCTTTCAGTAGGGTGCTTAAACCCGCCTCGCTCCTCGTCTCTCCTCCATTGGCTGGCTTCCTAAACGGAGGCCAGCCATTGGAGGAGAGAGGCGTCACTCGAAAGAAGCTCCGTCTCTTTCGGATTCGGGGGCGTGTTTTTTGCGTTCTTTACCCCTGTGACGTCATCTGTCACTCAGAGCGCAAAAAACACGCCCCCGATTTCGAAGGATATCGGACGCCATTGTTGGCCGGAACAGCCTCGCTGCCATTGGAGGTAAGGTTTCTTCTGACCCTGATTGTGCCGTTTTTTCTCAATGACTGTTAGCTGAGGACAGCGCATCATCCCATGTTCCTTCCTTCTCTTGTGGTCCTTGCTAGCCACTGCTGATAACCTCTGCCTGAAACCGCTAAAACCCAACTTGGCTCCGAAGAAGTCATCAGCCTTATATCGCGTGTCAAAGAGCCTAGAAGACGTGCATTGCTTCGCAGGCGCAATCGGGCCCCTCTTCTTCCTCACGCAGAGCTCTACACTCCCCTGGGCCGTGTCTCTCTGGGTCGTTCGCCGTCCAGGCCCAGCCTCTCACCCTTCCCTCAAACGGGGACCCCCCTCCGTACCTTCTGTCCCCCCCCATTCCAAAAGCTTCTCCACAGAACCTGTCCCCGGCTGCCCCGTCTCCTCACATCCTCGTCGCTCTGCGGTACCCCCAAGCCCCGCCCTTACCTTTCCACCCCATCGCTGAGCCGTACCTCCTACTTCGCCGGGGTGCAAAGTACAGCGCCGGGCCTGAGCCAGCTTCCTCGAGACACTGCGAGGTTAATGGTTAATTAACACAGTCAAAGCAGGGGTGTCTGCTCACGCCTCACCCCCGAATCCCATCACTGGAGGCGTCTGACACCGAAGAGCTGAGGGGATCAGGGGGCGATCACCGACACCCCCCCCCGCCTCCTTCGGGCTTACTGTACTACTTATAAATACTGTATTGACATTGAAATTGTAAGTTAGACATTTGCTGCCAAAATTCACATGGTGCAGAAACTGCCACAAACAAGGTAGTTCACAGCGGCCTTTGCGGACTTGGAATGCAACCAAGATCGAGCGCTCACAGCCCGGGGTCTGACTCCTGTGATCTTGTCTGCATACACTCTGCACCGACAGAGAAACTATAGCGCTTAGTGCGTCAGCGCTGGAATCATGTTTGGGCTCAGATACCTGAGCTTGAGCTATTGGTTCTGGTTTTACCTTATCCGTGATTCCATGATTGTGGGTCAGTTCGTCCTCGTTCCAGTCATTTCTCTCTCAGGGCATTTCTGCTTTTCAGGCAAAACCTCAGTTTTTCTGCTTCCTCCCTGCAATCTATAGGAATACACCATCTGCTACATAAATGATGGAAAACCCCCCAGCAGTTTATTTCAATGATGTTCTCAAAGACTCAAACATACACCGATCATAGCACAGATGGAGCCTGTCTCGGACAGGTGAGGGGTGGTACTTTTAGGTTAAAGGTCAATCATCGAAATATCAGTTAAGCGTATATCTGTTGCTAAAAGACGGACCAAAATCTTCAATTGCAGGTGTCAGTGGCGGCTGGTGACATTTGAAAGTGTTGAGGCGTAAAATTATTTTCATGCTGCACCCCAGCAAGCGAGCGAGCCGGAACAACCTATGGCGGCGGGGAGGGGGGATTTTGAAAAAAGAGTGGACAAATGGTGTATTTTCAAGCAAATTTGAGAAAGCAGGAAGGTTAATACAGCAATGTTGAAAGTGCAGTTATTACTTTAATAAAGATCCTTCCCAAAGACAAGTCCAGTACAGAGCCACAGGTGGACAGGCTGTTCAATATAAACTTTAGAGGAACCACCAAGACTAAGGGCCGGATATGGGTAATCCGATTTTACCTAAAATACCGAATTTTACTGAATCGGTATTTTCGAATCGGTAAATGACATGTAGATAAAAATTCGGTAAAAAATACTGAATCGGTAAAATTCGGTATCGGACAATTGAAAAATACTGAATCGGTATTTACCGATTCTGTATTTACCGAATCGGTATTCCCCATGTATTCCTATGGGCCTTTTGGCCCATAAGAATGCATGGGGAATACCACCTTTTGGCCCATAAGAATGCATGGGGAATACCGATTCGGTAAATACAGAATCGGTAAATACCGATTCGGTAAATACAGAATTGGAAAGCTAACAAAAGTGAAACTTAAGTAGGCAGCCAATCAGGTGCTACCACCCTCCCCCTCCCTCCCAGGAAGTGGCCACACAGGCAGCTGCTACTAATTAGAAGCCACTGGAAAGGCAGTTGGAGCTGAGCCGAGTCACTGAGCAGCAGAAAGGGTTTGGTGCACTTTTAAAAGTGTAAAATGGCAAGCAGCAAGGAAAAAGAGCAGCCTGAGAGGAGAAGGAAACTCAAATTCAGCAGCATGGAGTTGCAGGTCCTTGTGGAGGAGGTGGTGAAGGTGCACCACAAACTCTTTGGCAGGCAGTCCCTCACTGTGGCAGAATCTGCCAAAAGAAAAATCTGGCTTGAAATTTTGGACAAGGTAAATGTAGTTGGGGTGACCACCAGAGACACAGAGGACCTTAAAAAATGTTTTTATGACCTCAGGAGCCAAACCAAAAAGAAATTGGCTGAACATCACAAGCAGGCATCAATAACTGGCGGAGGCAAGAACCCAGCACCCCCCCTTACTGACCTGGAGGAGATGGTGGCCTCAACCATTGAACCAGACAGCATCTGCGGACTGGGAGAAGTGGACAGCTCAGCCAGAGCTGCAAGCAAAAAAGGTAAGACAAATGCACAGCATGCGCCCCCATACCATCATACTTACCTGTACCCTTTGTGGCCAAGTGAACCCCAGTCCAGTACTGCTAGCACTATACAGGGGCAATGCATGATGCGATATGTAGTCAGGAAATGTAATAGCATGTCATACAGCACAACAACCAACTAGTGAAGGAAATGACAGCATAGAGAATATAGCCAATGTGATACATATTTAATGGTAGTGACTGTGAGACAGTAGCGATTAGCTAATGTACGCTCATATGTCCACAGGTGAAACGTCTCGCAGGCGGTTGCAGGAGACTGAAGGCACACCACCTGAGAGGGAGGACAGTCAGGAAGCAGGTCCAACTACCCACACCGTACCACAGGACACAGGTGCATCATGTAGCCACCCTCCTACACCAGAATCAGAAATGCCTGAAGATTTCCTGGCATCCCCTGGCAGATCTCAATCCCCTCTGCTGTTGCCATCCCCAGAAATGGCAGCATCACAGCAAGATTCCACACCTGCATCACAACCAAGCAGGAGGCAGGTTGTTGCCCCACTCCTAGAAATGGAGTCAGCAGCAGCTGACATTGAGGGGGACGATACACACAACTTGCCTGCAGATGTCAGCTCTGGTACAGCGCACTCCAGTGCAGGGGTGGCCCATGGCGGTGCAAGACGCCGCAGAGTCCAAGAGAGGCCAGCAGATGCAACAGTTGAGGGTCCGAGTGTGTTCCGTGGTCTTGAGGGGAGCATGGTGAGAATACAGAGGATGCAGGGAAGAGCCATCCAGTCATGCCAACGACAAATGAGGTCCCTGAACAGCAACATAGGGGAAATAGGAAAGGGCATCAGTGAACTGGTACAAGTAAACAGAGAGATGGCAGCAGGGATGCGTGGAATTGGCAACTCGGTGCAGCTCCTATGCACCAAACTAGACACTGATTTTGAGGCAAGGCGCAGAGAAAGGCAGCGTGCTCATGGACTCAATAAAGCCATCAACTGCCTGGCCACTGCCACATCCCTGTCATGCAGGAGAAGCAGTAACATGCAGGAGGCCATGACCCAAAACAGCAATGAGGTCACTAGGGGCATGGGCAGGATGACCAGTGCTCTTGAGGCGCTGTTAAATGCCCAAACTGCACATAAAGCTGCTCTGGATGTGCCTGTCAGTGAGGAGATCACAAGCAGGAGCAGCATAGGAAGCACCCTTGTCCCTGAAACAAGGAGGAGCAGGTGCCATGCTGAGGCCACAGGCCAGCAAGACAGTGAGCAGGGTGAGCAACCTACGGGTGTTACAGGGAAGCGAGGAAGGAAATGACTTTTAAAGTTCATGGTGATGTGAACCAGGACTGACATCATTGCAGTTAAGAAAAATTTGTTGCACAGTTGTGCTTTAAAAATCTACCTCTTTACCAAATTAAACTACATTTGGTGCATACTCTACCTGTCTGTGTCTCTTAACTTAATTAAAAGTAGTTGCGTGTGATCTCATCCCGCCTGTGTCTGCCATCAGTAGGTGTTGCAACTCCAGATGTGTGTGGTTCAGGCACTGCTTCCTCATCATGGTCCTCGTAATCTGAGAGTTCCACTGCTGTGCCCTTCTTGACCGCAAGGTTGTGCAGCATAGCACAGGCTGCAATCATCTTGCAGCAGATGATTGGTGTGTACTGGCGGGCACCTCCACTCTTGTGGAGGCAGCGAAACCTGCTCTTCCACATGCCAAAGGTGCGCTCCACAATGTTTCTGGTTGTCTTGTGTGCCCTGTTATATCTCCTCTGACTTGGTCTTGTAGGATTGAGGTAGGGAGTGAGGATGAAGGACCGGAGGGCATATGCACTGTCCCCTAATGGCAAGAGAAAAAACATTACTCACATGTAATACGTATCAAGGGAGTTTCACACAGTGTGTTACATAGCAAGTATCCTTCGCCAGATTCCCCCGCTGTCAGGCGTGCGTAGATCCCACTGTTTTGGAAGATGTAGGAGTCGTAGGTACTCCCGGGGAATTTGGCTACTAGGTCAGTGATCATGTACTTGGAATCACAGATCACCTGTATATTTATGGTGTGGGTGGACTTCCGGTTGCGATAAATGTATTCTGTGGCAGCAGGTGGGCATATTGGTATGTGGGTACCATCAATACAGCCAATTATGGTTGGGAAATGCGCCATCTGATAAAAGTCTGTCTTTGTCCTTAGCAGTTTTGCATGCGTTGCAGGGAAGCTGATGTAGAAATGCATTCTCTGCAACATGGCATCAAGGAATATTTTGAAAAAACGTGACAGACAGCTCTGGGACACCCCACCTACCACAGCAACCCCACTCTGGTAACTCCCAGAAGCAAGCAGGTGTAGGCTGCACAGCACCTGCACATGGGGTGGGATGGCATGTGCCCTTGTGGTTGGATGTTCCAATAGTGGTTGAAGGTCCCTGATTAGGTCCAGGATAGTTTGGGGAGCCAGCCTGTACCTTTGGAGGATCTCAGGCTCAGTAAGCTGGAATAGAGTGATCCTCTGCCTGTACACCTGCTCCTCCCTCCTCCAGACCCTCTCTCCTTCTGCCTGTAGCCGTATCCGCCTCGCAATGACATAGAATGCCGCCATTCTGGTGATAATGTTGCATTTTGGGGCATTTTTTATGTTTACCACCTGATTTGAATCCATGGTAAATACCGACTCTTAAATACCGAATTTCATGCAAATTCGGTATTTAAGAGGTTTCCTACATCTCAAAAACTCATTTTACCATTTCTTATTTTCCGATTCGGTAAATGTACTGATTCAGTAATGTTTCCGAATCGGTATATTTTCCGAATCGGTATTTTTTCCGATTCGGTAAATTTACCGATTCGGAAACTTTACAGAATCTGTATTTTTTCCGATTCAGTAAATTTACCGATTCGGTAAGGTTTCCGAATCGGTAACTTTACCGAATCGGATGTTTTCGGGTCCCCTACATCCCAAATGCCCAATACCGGTCGGTAACAGGCGAAAATCGGTAAATTCGGCCGTTACCGACCGGTATTGGCCTACCTACATCTGGCCCTTAGTGTATTTATTTGTTTTGATCATATTAAAATAATGTGCTTCATTTATGCTTTCCTAATTCCGATGTATTCCGAAATATTTGCACAGTTCATTTACAGACATTTAAATGTGTTTGTGTTCTAGAAATAAATAACAGCCTACAGCCTTTCCTCCAGTACACTCCCAGTATCCAGCAAGATTCTCACATAAATCCTCTGTTTGAAGTCAAAGAAAGAAAAGTAAACAGGAAGACAGAACCTGACATTTGACCTCTGTCTTTGAATGCACAGCAAAGGGGAAAATATAAGAACAAAGTGTAAAGGCCTATTTACCAAAAGCGAGCACTCCTACAAGAATACAAGGAGCACGTCAAAGAGTGGTAAATAGGCTATGCTCCACTGGAGGGACAAAGACATGCTGGACAGCCTAAAACAAATAAGGCGAACAAATAAAAAGTAATCAAATGTGAGTTACAAAGCCAATTGTAAGCAACGGGAGCAATGCATTCCCATGGAAATTTTCAGATTGTCCCAGAAGCTTTAGGCAACCAAACAGCTGTGCTTTTTCCTGAAAAGGACTTTTGTCATTTTGCAGACATAGACACACACCTACAAAATGATGTGACCAGCCACATGCAGGCTTTTTTTCTTCTCTTTTTTTCGAGTATGCTGAACAGCATCAGGAACGCTGTACAGCATAGCTAAAAGTGATTGGTAAAGCCACTGCGCCTATTGACTTTGCCAATGCTTGTTTTATGTTATGTCTTGCTCCCATCTCTTCCCTATCCAGCCTTCTATTAAATAACTATTGATTTCAATACCAAGGCAGCTCTCCTGGACCGTCCAGCGTATGTTGAATAGGAGAGGCAGACCGCAGTGCATGTGTTGGCCATGTGTCTGCTGGCTCACGGGGGTCACGAGGCGAGCACGTGAGGCCTCTCCCAGCTGTGGCTGATGCTCCCAGCTCCGCTGCTGGCTGCTCGCTCCGAAGGCCTTGCTCAGAACGAGGCCGTGAATTGGTTTTTCATGCTCGCATTGACAGATCAGAAAAGCAGTTTGTTCTACCAAATTTAACAATGATATATCATTATCGCAACTTTCGACAAAATCTTTAAAATAAATGGCGCTCTCGCTGGCGGAAGAGGGCTGGCGGCGCTCCCTGGAGGGCTCGGTGTCAGAGCGCGGAGGGGATGGATTGAGTCACGGCCGCAAATCAATGGCGCTGCACGGAGTGCACTCAATAACAAGGCCCGTCGGAAAGGAAAACATGTAAAAGGCGCAGTTCACACCGATTCAGGAGGCAGCCGCCGCAACAGCCACTTCTTTCACGCAGTTAGATTCCGTGGGTTACATTAACAAAAATTCGATATATGAATTTTTGGAATTCCCAAAGAATCCCAGAACTCCTGGCCAGATCAGTAGCAGTCATAGCTTCGCAGAAGTACTAATGGCTGTAAGTAGTTGCACGTGTAAGTACACCTATTGTACAATTAGGCGCGTGAAAATGCTTGTCAAAAGAGCATCTACTTTTGCTAATTTTTTTATCTCCACTAGGAAATACTTTTCCACCATGCAGCAACATTCCCCTGCACGTGTGCAAATTTTAGGGGTATCCCTAAACATTCCCACCCTGAAGTACATCTACTCTTTCCCATAACAATAGCAAATCTCCAACTGCCTCAAGTGTGGCAATTTTCTGAGGAAAGTTCAGTGGATACGCCAAGATTTTCGATTTAGTAACTTTCCAGGATAACCCTTCAGTAGAGCATCCACTCCTGCCCTTGGGCACAGATTTACTTCCAGATAATGTGACAAAATACAGGTGTCATTTCAAATGTGAGTACATTGATTTACGAATGCAAATTCATGATTAGTGGATTTCAAAAGGTTAATTTGCACTTGTATTTAAGCTATTTGTGCACTTAATTGTGGAAAGGACTTTGGGACTCAGGCCCTGGATCTTACACTCACAATGCATCCATAACACTGACACATACACTGCTTCAGTTACTCTGACATATACTAGTTCAACACACCCGCACACCCCCTGCACACACACTGCACCTGTTATACTCAAACACTAAGCATTAATTAAAAACACTCACAAGCTGCTCTAGTTTCACCCTCTCACACACAAAAAGGCGCACGCGCACTACAGTTAAACCCACGACCAAGGCATTAATTAGATTTACACACACACAACTGCTTCAGTTAGATGCATACAGATCAATTAAACCCCTGGACAAGGCATTAGACACACACATGCTGCTCCTGTTAGACACACATATCAGTTAAACAGACTAAACTGTTTCAGATGAATGTTGACAGAGGTTACTAGTTAACACACACACACAAACACACTGCATGATTTACCTCGCTGCACCAGTTATAAAAACTGCACCGCACATCCTCAGCTTTAAATAGTCTCTCTCACACACACATATTCTTCATCAGTAAGACCCTCACACATTCAATTAGGTATGCCCTCTGACTGCAGTTTAACTCCCTCAAATTGCCTGGTAAACTCTTATGTGCAGCTTCCATAAGCCTTACATGCTGTGCATCAGCAAAATTCACTCCCACTTCAGTGAGACTAAAGTGCACACTCCTCAGGTAAGCTTTGTCACACATGTACTAAAATCTTCAGACTACTTCAGTTAGTCTCACATACAGAGCACATTTGAAAACGCACAATTTGAATAAACAACAATGGTGCATTTTTAAAACACAAGCTAACAAAAATCTCAATTCAAATAAAAACAAAGGGAAATGTATGCTGATCTGCAATCTTCCTCTTTATAATTGCATTAAGGGTGCAGTACCTCATGTGGCTAATAGAGGTCCCTTTACAACTCCACAGGGACACTTAGTAGTAGCCTGTAGCTTCACCCTTTCCTTGCTTCATGGAATATCTTTTATTACTTGTGCAACTGCAAGGATATTTTTTAACCTAAAAAAATAATGATAACAAACATTAGCATTTGCAAAGCCAATAACTCAAAGTTTCACTATTGCAAGACCTATTGCATTGCAAATGCCTGTTTTTTAAAGAGGCGGGTCAGCCCACCTCTACGACAAGATCACAGGTGACACCTAAAGCCTCCCCCTGATATCAGAACCTTATTGTTACTCTCCCAGTCCAACTGATTTGGTAGAGGAACCTGGCCTGTTGTGGTACGTGCCTAGAAACCCTTGAAGAGTCTCAAGCTCCTTGCCAGAAATACTGATCATCAAATCATTTGAGACAGGATTTCCTGAGCAACCTCTTTCCTAAAGCTGGCACCTTAATTACATCATTTGGCTTTAAGTTCCCTTGTTTCCGGTAGGTGTACGCCTTGACCTTGAAGTTTCTTTTAGAGCAGTGACATCTACTGTACTCCGCAGAGAAGTCACTGCCGCACCAATTTTCAATAACAACCCGTTTACCTCTGTCGCTTTCTGGCTGCCACGCCTTGGTTTGGTTTGGTGTGCACGATATGAATTGTTATTAACGCCTTCACTGCCATGGCTTCTAGGCTTTCCTATATATATATATATATATATATATATATATCATGACGTATATACATCATAAGGGAAGCAAGGATTGTGCTTTGTTCACCGTTGATGCATAGTTGAAGGGTTTTCATCATCATCTATGAGGAACGTCCGACGGTGCTTAGGCTGCACCCCCTGCTTGTGGGCAGCTCATTGAGTTTTCCTCGTCTTCCAACACAAAATAAATAAGAGAGATATCGCTGATTCTAATTAAAGATTTATTACTACTTTAGACAGCTTTATGAACATCAGACAATTAAGAACTGGCACACAGTGTTAATGCGCGGCCCATGATATAATATAGCCTTATAGTATACCGACTATTAAAGGCCCGCTGCAGCGTTAAAGGCCTGAGCCGGAGGCTTGGGCCTTTAACAAGGCAGCAGGACTTTAATAGCCGGTATAGCCCTGCTATGAAGGGCTATAAGGCTATTAGAACATTCTGCCACTAGAGAGCAGAATGTTCTAACAGATTAAACAAAGCCTTCAGGGAGCAAGAGGGGATTGAAATCCCATCAGGCTCCCTGAAGCCTTTGTTCACAGCCAGATCTGTGAACAAAGAAACATTGGAATGTTGGAGCACCTGGCTTATACCAGCCATTATAAGCCCATAGCACTCCATTGTTTCCAATGGAGCTACCAACATTTCAATGTTCTAATATATAATTAGAGCCTTATAGAATTGCCTCCTAGAAAATGTTACGGGTCAAAGTGGCAAAAGCAGCGGAACTAGAAATCACAGAGACGCATAATATGAGCAGGTTTTTTTCCATCCTGGGTAAAACCCGAAGGTGAAAAAGCACCGGCAAAAGAGGCGTAATGTTTAGTAGCCATCTATATCAGTCATGGCCTCAGTTGAATGGCGTTGGAGGCAGTTGTGCGGCTCTTTAATGATGTGTTTGACACGGGATGCCATATTGGAATAGGTGATAAGTAAATATCATAATTATAAGGGAAAACAGTTATTCCATATTCTGGAGAAAGCATTATAGCGTGAAAAATGTGTGTGATCGGATAATCACATATTGGCGGCAATATATTTGATGAACAAGGTAAAAAAGTATTGCCTTAGTGTTAAAACTATCTCCCAAGGGATAATTTTATATAAAAGGGAAACAAAAAGTAAACATACTATCTCCTCGGCCAGACGGTCTAAAGAGGTAAAAAATGTCAGGGCTATAGTATGAAATTAGAGGGGAGGGACAGTTACCCCAAGATCCAAAATACGACTAACTGTATGCTCTTGCGTTTTCCAGAGTTACCTGCACTTCTCAGCATTGCTGCATTACTTCTAATGAGAGGGTATCTGCACTTCTGAGGAGCAAACAGGTACTCTCAACAGCGAGTAACTGCACTTCAGCCTATTAATTTAAACCACTGGGCAAGCAGAAGCCAAACCAAAAGAGCAATGTCTCACTCTGTTAGGCGACCCCTGGGCTATTCACCTCTGCAGGCAAGCCAATAGACATCAGTTGTCAGTTGCCAGTTGGGTTTGGAGCACACCTAAGTATTTTGGGGTGGAGGATTTATAGATTGGTGGGCCTGCACCCAACACCACTCATCCAGCAGCCAATTTGACGCTCCTGTTCTCCGTGACCATAGATGCTTTCAGCAGTGTACATGTGACTGGGGCACCCTGATGCGGAACCAATCAGCTACAATTCTCCAAAAGTCTGTGTCAGCTCCCTCGTTAGAGCGTAGTGAGTAGATAGAGTTGAATAGTTAATGTGCAGTGAGAAGACAAAGATCTGCAACTCTCAGCAAAGGTCAGCCATATAGGGGGTCCAATAATGTGGGAGGCCAACAGAGCCTCAGGGGAGTTGAGCAGAGGGCAGCAGCCAAACTGTGGGCTGGTAAGTGCTACACACAGGCTCCACAATGCCCTCCACAAACTGAATCCTTAATCCACGCACTCCGAGCCGTGCCCCACCTTGCAGCACCCACCACTCACTGAAAGAAGACTGCTAAATTATTGCTGACAACAAAACGTGGGCCACCCACGTCGATCTCTGGACGTAGAAAATGTACCACACCCATGGTTCCTGGACCTCGCTCAGGGCCGCATTCAACTACCCTTGATTAAAGAACTTTCAACTTTTGTGAGCGGATGGCACTAGCAAAATGTTTTTTAAAATAGAAATTTACGGGGGCGTGGCTTGGCACGTCAAGATGGCGGTCACACTTTAGGAGTGCTCTGGACCCCTCCATCATCCATGCCACGATCCGCCGACATCGGGGACTTTCTGACCCTCAGAGCTGCATCTAGTACTCTCTGGCAGCTTGCCTCACCGATTTCGAGCCCTCCACTGTGGCGATTGCCCCGTTTTGCTGTCCAGTGGTAGATCTCCCACCGCACCACGTTTTCAATGGCGGCTCTCGCCTCCTAAGTGCCTGGACTTTGAGCGGGGCCTGTCGCTGCGGCTGAACATCCCTGCGACTGAAATCGGGGGTGTCACTGGTGTCGCCACCTGCGTGAGGAAGAAGCGGGGGTGTCGGTCAGATGAGGCCTGCGGCGGGACACCGGGCGTTGCGTCTCGGCCTGCGGCTGCCTCCCGGCACGGCCCCTTCCCTACCTGCCAGAGACTCGACCTTCGGGCGGAGCCGGGCCTCCACTCCGGGGCCCCCAGTATCAGCTGTCGGTTCGGACAACGGGCGGCCTCCGCAGTGGCTGAGTTCGGCGGCTGTGATCCGCGGGGCGCAGGCTAGGCCTGGGCGGTAAAGTCTGTTCCGTTCACGGAATTTGGGTAATATTGCGTTCCGTGGAGAACGTGAAATTGCCTAAAATTGTGCTTTCTGTGACTTTTTTGCTTGTTCGCGTTCTCAAATGCGTGTTCACAAGATATTTCCCCCCTAGCACGCAAACAGCGATTGCGAACAATAAAAAAGCATTGTGAACAAGCGTTCGCGGAATTTCTGCGTGTTCGCGGAGATTTTTCACTGTTTTGCAGAGATTTGCGTAACGCGATTACACAAATTCTGCCCACCCCTAGCGCAGACAGCTGTTGTTAAACGTCATCCCCTCTCTGGTGAGTGCGACGTTGGGACCCGCGGGACAGTGCGGTGCGGCCCTGCTGGAGGGGGGAGGTTTCGGTTGCACCACCGGGCAGCAGGGTGGCGGGGGCCTCCCCCCCCATTATCGGAGTCGGGACGTGAGGTCCCTGAAGTCTGTATTCCTGCTGTTGCTGGGGAGCGTGGTGACTCACGCACTTTCCGGTTCTGGGCCTGCCGTCTTCCCAGGGGAAGCGCCATCTTGTACACGGGCGCCCTGATTGATGAGGAGCCAGGGCCGCGCTACTTGGGTGGCGGACTGCTGAGAGGGATCTCCACCACCCATTCCTTATCTTTGTGGTCCCCATGTTCATGGAGCTCTGCACCTGGGGCCCACCGGACGGGTCGCCTCTGGCCCTGGCCCCTGTTATTTCCTGGGACCATCTTGGCTCTGCTGTTTGCGGGGGTTGTGTTATCACTGCTGTTTGCTTCCTGTCAGTTGACGTTGCCGCGTGCGGCGCCAAGTGGATCCAGCCTGCCACGGGAGCTAGCGGCAACTGCTCTGAGGTCCTCTCGTGGACTCTGGCCCCTGGACTCCTCTTGCACTGTGGGCCCTACCTGCATTGGGACTAGCTGGGGGACTGTGGACTTTCCTGTAGAAGTTATCATCGGTGTCCTAGGGAGGACTCCTGGGAGTGTGGCGCCTAGGCCTGTGCGACATCCTTGGGGTATTGAACCTGCGGTAGACACGTGCTGAGGCCTGCCCGATTCCTGTCTGCCCGGTTAGACTTGAAGTAGGTGTTGCCACTGCGGGGCCCCGCCGGCGGTTGGTGGAAGGCCTGAAACGAGCTCCGGTGCCTGGAAGTAGAGGTAAGGAGTGGGGCGCCGAGGCGCCGGGGTTTGGGTGGAGGATTCAGCCGTCAGTCGGGCGGCAGGCGAGTCTCCTTCCCCTCTCCCACGCTCCTGGCGCACTTCCTACAGTCTGTGTCTGAGGCGATCTGACCTGACTGGAACGGACACTGCCCAGTGATGCACAGCAGTGGTCGTCTGTCATAAACCCCCGCGGAGCTGTCACTCGTCGGGCTGGCACTTGGCGTGAGCTGGAGTGGGGTCCAGCCTGAGGGTCATTGGGAACCAGGTCCTCCCTGGGGTCAAAGCATGGGCAGAATGGACAGATCCGCGAAGGTCCCCGCCACCCAGACCAAAATGGACAGCTTCACCACCCGATAAGGGGTCTACTGGGGGGGGCTGGCGGGGCAGGATGCTCCTCCGTCCGCAGAGCTGATCACTATCCTCCAAGCCATCCACACATCCCAGACCTCGGTGGAGGGCAAAATCGCCAAAGTAAGGGTGGACATGACTCTTATTAGGCAGGACCGCCGTAATGCAAACGCTCGGATTAAAGAGACTGAGTCTAGGATCTCCTCGGTGGAGGACGACATGCAGCAACTTAAGGGGCAGGTGGCGCGTCTTCAGTCGCATACTCAGGAATTGCACCGCCTGGCGGAGGACGCTGAAAACAGGTCTAGGCGCAACAACCTCCGCCTGGTGGGCTTTCCAGAGGGAGCGGAGCAGGGTTGAGCGGTGGACTTCCTGGAGCGGTGGTTGCGATTGTAGGTCCCTGAGGGAGCCCTGTCCCCTTGGTTTGCAATTGAGCGGGCCCATCGGTCCCTGGCCCCCAAGCAAATGCCGGGCCTTCCTTCTCGCCCGCTTATCATGCGGGTCCTTAATTTCATAGACCGTAACACCATCCTACCTGAAGCCCACAAGCAACAACAGCTTCTGCATGAAAACTACACCATCATGATCTTTCCGGATTATACCTGCGAGGTTCTAAGCCAGAGGCGTTCCTTCGGAGAGGTCAAGCAAAAGTTGAGGGCGCTTAATATTCAGTATTGGCTCATCTTCCCGGCTCGCCTGAGGGTGATAATTAAGGCTACGGAAGAGCGTCCTCTGTGGGTCAAGGGCCGCGCCATGGATGGGAGAGAGGCGGGGGACGGCTAGAGGAGGGCTAGGTCGGTCCGCTCCCTCCACTCCTCAGCCTCCCCGTAACCGCTCCCATCGGCGCCGTGATCGGAGGCGGGCCCGATCGGACTCCCCGCCGGGTCACACACGACAGTCCACCCAGGTTGAGGAAGGAGCATCAAATGGGAGGCGCTCGGGTTCATCTGGCCGGCAGGAAGATGGAGGTGAAGCGTCCCGGCCCTCCATATTTGACCTTCCGGACACAGACCTCTCCCGTAGCCCGACGCTGCTGAGGGACCCTGCATGAGCTGTTCTCTTCCCGCTGGGCCTTGCTCCGCGGCCGGAGACGGCTTGCTGTTCCTGATCTGTTCCCAAATTCCCGTTGATCTTTGTCATTAAGCATCCGCTCATGAGGAGGGGTCTTCCACGCTTCCCGATTCCCAGACGTTTTAGTTGTTCACCCGGTGTACTGGGTGTTGTTGTTGATTGGGGGGACGACAGATGCTTCTGTTCCTGAAGTGTAGGGTGGGGGGTGTGGGTGAGTAGTGTGTTTGGGACGATTTTGTCCAGTATGTTGTTCTATTGTGAATTGTTTTAGGTTTCAGCCATCATGGATTGCCACAAATCACCGGTGGGAAGGGTGGGTGTGTTCCCATAGTATGTGATCAAATGCACCACCATAGGTGCGCAAGCGCGACTGTACACTGAAAACCATGCGCTCCACCTAGACCAAGAGCACTGCACCATGACAGATAACACCTCCCCTACGGGATCCCTCCCCATCTTGTTGTGGAATGTCAACGGTTTGCTGGACCGTCACAAACGTACAGAGGTTTTAAGATATGCGCAACGTCTCCACATAGACATCCTCATGCTCCAAGAAAAGCACCTTTTGGTTAACTGCTGCCCCTTCCTGGCTCGGTATGGCTATGACAGGGTATAGCATTCCGGTTTCTCCAGGAGCTCACACAGGGTGGCAATCCTTCTAAGGCGGACATTGCCCTTTGTTCTTTCTTAAGTGGTACACAACCACCAGGGCTCGTTTGTGGTGGTTTGTGGGTCGTTGTCTGGTACGCCCCTAACTCTCATGTCGATATATGTCCCTCCCTCCTTGCTTGCGACCACTCTGACACACACAGCTTCCTTCCTACACGACATGCCCGCAGGCAACATGATCATTGCGGGTGACTTCAACGCAGTCTTAGCCCCAGCCCTTGATACATCAGGGCCCCCCTCGGCAGCCTGGGTGGCCAATGCGAAGCACTTGCGGAAATGGTCTGAGTCCCTGGGGCTTTGTGATGCGTGGCGCACTTGGCACCCGCGTACTGTCCAATTCACGCACACATCCGCGGCCCACCACACCCAAATCCGCATACACGCGATCTTTGTCCCCGCACTTGACTGTTCACTGATAGTCGATGTCCGTATCCTCCCTATGGGCATTTTCGACCCTTCCCCGATACTTCTTGGTACGGGGGCTCCCCCCCCTGCGGCCCGCCAACATGGAGGATGAATGCCTGGTTCCTTCAAGATAAAGATTTTAAGAAGGAGATTGGGAAGGAGCTTAGCCGATACTTCTACACCAACGAGGGGTCGGTGGCATCCCCGGGTATCCTGTGGGAGGCAGGGAAGGCGACTGTTAGGGGCTTTGCAAAACCGGCAGCTTAAACTCCAGAGGCAAGCGCAGCTGCAGAAAATTACTGCCAAGGAAGCGCAGGTGCTTTGATTGGAGTGGCTTTTATCCACATCGGATGACGCCTCCCAGGCTCGACAACTGGTCCTCATTCGGGGTGACATCAAGCATTTATCCTTGGATGCGACCAAGCTCCTCTGGCGGTCCTTGGCGGCAAGTGTCAACGGCTGGGGTGACAAGAATGGGACGATACTGCACAGGCTGGCAACGTACCCCATGGCGAACCGTATCATTCCGGAAGTGGTCGACACAACTGGAGTGGTGCACCGTGCTCCTTTGGCAATGGCAAATACTTTTGCCACATACTATCGGAAATTGTGCACGGCACGGGCTGACCGTCGCTGCTCTCCTTGACTGTGGCGGAGTGCGCCTTCCCACGTTGGAACAGGCGGCCCTGAAGGACCTAGAGCGCCCAATCTCCCTGAAAGAGATCGAGGAAGCAATCAACCTGGTCTCCCCGGGTAAGACCCCAGTGCCGGACAGCTTGCCGCAGGAATATTATGCGGCCTACCGAGGCACTCTGATCCCCCACCTAGCAAACTTGTTTCAAGAAGTCGTGGACCAAGGTTCGTTTCCGCCGGTAAAGGACATCGCCACCATTGTGATTATCCCAAAATCCCAGCCTCCCTCCCGATTGTGTGCTGAGTATAGTCCCATATCCCTCCTTAACACCAAAATCAAACTCTATGCCATCATTCTGGCCCAGCGGCTGAAACCCTATTTAGCCTCATTGGAGCACTCGGATCAATGCGGATTCATGCCGCAGTGGGGGACCTGCCATTGCCTCTGAAGATTGCAGTCGGCCCTGGCACACTGGCACCCGATGACCCCTTACCTGGCACTCCTGTCCATAGACTTTGAAAAAGCCTTTGATTCCGTGGACTGGGAGTATCTACAGGGTGTATTGGCCGAGATGGGGTTTGGGCCCCACTTTTGTTCTCTGTCCGAGTCCTCTAAGTCCGCCCGAGAGTGTGAGTCCTGGTCAACGGGGTGTTGTCGGAGGCCTTCCCCATCACCAGGGGCACTAGGAAGGGATGTCCCCTTTCTCCTTTGTTGTTCGCCAAGGCGATGGAACCCTTGGCGTCCCTGGTGCGGGCTGAGGATCGCCTCCGTGGTTGGGAATGGCCACATAGGGACACGGACAAGATCGCGTTGTACGTGGATGATGTGCTGGTCTTCCTATCAGGCTCCACCTCCTCCGGGCCACAGTGCCTCCGAATCTTGCATGATTTCGAGCGGGCCTCAAGACTGCGGATTAACCCCGGAAAGACCGTGCTAGTCCCCCTGCATCTGTGATTTCCGTGTAATGGCTGATTTGTTTTTTATGTTTTTAAAATCAATAAAATTTGCTTATCAAAAAAATTGAGATTTACACTGCATGTGATCCCTTGCCTTAGAGAGCTTGATGAAGAGCTCCCTCGTCAGCGGCCATCTTTCCATTCTAGTCATATAGTCTCACACCTACTCCTGATTAAACAAGTGTGATGCCGTATGATGTGTGAATGAGTGTATCTGACGCAGTGTGCACATATTGATGTAACCAGATCAGTGTCAATGAATCTGAAAGATGTAGTGTGCTTGAGTCTAACTTGTAGAGAATGTCAATCAAATGATTGCAGTGAGTTTGATTTTAAAAGTAATGGTGTGTCGTGTGTATGTGTTTGTGTAGGTCTGTATCTGCGTGCTTCTGGTATGTCTATATGTGTTTGTGTGTCAGCAGGTGTCTGTGCGTCTAAATGAAGAATTGTGAAAGAGCCTGCAATGTAACGTGTTTGAGTATTCACCGATTATAGATTTTGCTTATGCAGTAAGCTTGATACCAGAGTTGTGTGCTACAAACTGATTAGGTGTACTGGGGCATTTTTTGCATTTGTACTTCACAGCCGTTCTGATCTTGGCTTTTCAGTAAACTTTGCAAAATCCTTGCTTACATCATCACGGACTGCCAAGCCCTTAGGGCAATTCTGGACAGATGGCAGATCTCTTCTTCAGGTTCCAGAATAACTTTGTGATTCTAAAGGTTTATAGGATATCTGGCCCGCCTCACTAAGCCACATATGTGATCCTCGTGCACCTGGCTGAAAATTGTTGACCAGTTGCTGGACAGTCTAATCAGGTCACTGGCACCATCTCTGGTGGAACTAATGTTCCCAAACATACTGGGATGCCCTTTTATCAAACAAAGCTGTAAATCCCAGTTATAACAGACTTGCAAATTCAGATGGAGAGAGCTCACTTCGGAGACCTTTTTAAAACAAAATTATGGGTCAGGTGCAATACATTCCTTCACACATATGATGGAACTGAAAGTAGTATTCCTCGATGTAAAGATTTTCCTTCCAGAGGACTAACCCAACGTGGTGATAACACACTGTGTAACAGCAAAGTCCTATATCGCAATTCTGATTTTTCACATATCTAGTGTGTTCAAAATTAGGTTTTCTAACCTGAGAAGGCAGCAACACTTACCCACTGGATGGAAGCTCAGATCGAGCAGTGGATCAAGGCCTGATGTGGATCAGACATTTACGATACACACACACACACCTTAGTTTGCAATTAAACAACTTTGCACATTGCACTGGGCACATATCTTCACACTGCACAGACTTGATTTGATTTGATTTGATTGGGGGACTTATAGAGCGCACAAATGCCCACGGGCGTCTTTGCGCAATCCTTCACACGGCACAGGCGATACCCATACACTGCACATGCCACGCTCCATGAAAAAATGGCAGGTCACATTTCTACACACTCTACAAGCCACATTCCTGCACACTGGGCAGGCCACACTGCGCAGGTCACATTTTTCCACCTCTCATTCCACATTCCTTTACAGCACAGAGGGCAGGTAATGTAAGTGTACGCTTCACATTCATTAGAACCCTTCAAAAGTCAAATTCCTATAAATGGTAAAGGTTACATTTCTATGCACTAGACAGCTCAGAATCTTAACCACTCTGACAGTCCGACTCCTCGATCCAAGGCAGATTCCTTAGCACTGCATGGGCAAGAATAGTTGAAAATGTATTTGTCAAATTTCTAGAAACTGCACAGGCCAGACTGAGTAGAATTCTACAGGTGAAATTGCTAAACAATGTATAGAATACTTTCCTAAGCACTGCACATCTCAGATCCCTAAGCTTTATGCAGACAAATCAAAAAGGCATTTAAAAGTATTAGAAGAAGTACGTCTGTGGTACCACTTCACATACTCCTAAATGCCGTTGTGAATTGGACCCAAACCATATAAAATGAGAATAAAACCTGAATATTCTTGGACTGCTCATTTACAGTTAGTACAGATAGAAAGCACAGTGCCCTCTTTGCACTTGTACTAATGTGGCATTGGACATTTCAGGGCCGAGTCACAAAGGTATTTATGAGTACGTACAGTGATACTACTTCACATACTCATGAATACCTTTGTGAACCAGTCCCATTTCTGTCAGATAACACTGGCTGGCACTGGAGGCCTCGAATTCGGGGGCACTGTGCAGCACAGATTTCTAATTATGAAAGTCTCTGAATCTGAAATACTGTCTAGTAAGGTTCCTTAGCATTGCACACATCCATTTTCCGAGCCTTACACACTTCGGAATCCTTAGCACTACACAGCTCGGACCCCTAAGCGCTGAGCAAAACAGGTTTAATAAGGAGAGCTAAGCCAGTCTGGTCTGGTTCGACTCTAACAGCCATAACATGAGCCGAGCACTTGACATATTTGGCCTTTAAATGTCTCGTAAAAACATGATAAAGAATCTTCAAAATTTTTAAAGTATATTTCTGTATCTTGCAGAAGCATTTCACTTTTGTAAATTAGAGTGTATCACTGCATTGAGCGACATCTATCAAAAGTGACAGTGTCTAAATATGAACTTGGAAACATTCATGCCCCCCCCCACCACCTTGAAGACAATGCCATTAGTGAACCAAGAGGCAAGTTAGTTGTCATATGTACCATTCTTGCCGCTTATGAGGGTATTACATATGGGGGGACATTGGAGACCAATAAAACATACAAGAGATATTTTTGTACAGCAATCATCCTTGAGTGGTGTATGGTGGTCTCAAGTGTGACCATAAAGGAAAGGAGGACACAGGAAAATCAGTTAATTGCCTAGGTCACACAGTTTGGTCAAATGGGGAAGCAGGGGATGACCCCTAGTTTGCTGCCTACACGTTGGCCTATTCATCACTAGATGGAGGGCTGGAGTGTGGTGATTTAGATAAAAGGGTGGACAGAAAAAGCTACATACCACATGAAACCTCGACTCGGTGCCAAGAGGACCTCAAGCGGAGCTAGAGCCAGGCATCGGAGTCGAGCCCGGTGCGAGCCTTCTAGTGCTTGCCCACCTCTACTGAGCAGGCCACATACCGCAGAACTGTGCACCTCAGATACCTAAGCACAATGTAAGCCACAGTCTATAGAACTGCACAGGGCCGGCGCTAGGCATGGGCAGCGTGGGCGGCTGCACAGGGCCTCGCACTCAGACCACCAGCATGGGGCCACGCACTGGTGATGTGTCCTATTGTTTCCCTGGCGATGTCTTTCCAAGAAAGGTGTCGCCTGCAATTAAGGTCCATTTGACGGGGGCCCCTCCCTGGGCCTCTCATGGATGGTCTCAATTGCAAGAAGACCATTCACAGAAACTGTGGGGGGCCCATTGTGCAGCATTTTGGCGCCCCCACAGTTTTACCTTTTAGACCACAATCAATTCTCACACCTATCGGACTGAAGGTGTGAGAAATGCTTGTGGAGTAAAAGTTAAAACTGTGGGGGCGCAAAAATGCTGGACAATGGACCTCCCGCAGTGTCTCTGAATGGTCTCCTTGCAAGGGGCCACTTATCTAAATTAGAGGGGGCCTCGCACGTTCCCTTTTAGCCCAGGGCCTCGCAAATCCTAGAACAGGCCCTGGAACTGCACTACACCGAATTATTGACACTGCATGCCTATTATTCATTAGCGCTTCCCTTAGATCACTTAGTACATCCATACCTGCCAACTCACACAGTGACACCGTGTGACACACGATATCGGCTCCCATCACACGGTATACCGGTGAGGAGCCGATATCACATGGTGACAGAGAAAACGAGCTGAAACACCACTGTAAATAGTGGTTTTCCAGTTTGTTTTCTGAGGCTTTGAACTGCCGACGTCAACTAAGGGGTGTGAAAACACCCCAGTACATGGAACCAGCCTCAGCAAGCTTTTTATTTTTTGGGGGGAGGAGGGAGTTTGGGGGCGGATGGGGTTCAAAAGTGCCTCAGAGGTACTTCTGGCACTAGGCCCCACCCCCTTCAAGGCTCCGCCCCCTCCTCACACGGTGAGATTCTTCTTCCAGTTGGCAGGTATGCACACCTCAGAATCCGCACACCTCAGAAATGCTTCGCACCGTCGACCCCGAATTCCTTAACACCGCCTCGACGAGGTTCCGTAACACTGCGCAACCAGTTTACCCTCTTGAGGCGCTCAGCAGGTGTCTGGAGTCGCCCGTCAAGGCCCCGTGCCTCGTACAGACTGCGAGTGCCACTCGCTTCATTGGCAGAGCGCTTCCCCTCTGCAGCCCATGGATCGACAGCGAGCCCGGAGGGAGCGGGCGAAAAGGGCCTTTATTCTCTGCGCGGAGGCTGGATAAAGCAGCTTGCTTGTCTGCTGGGAAAGGACTCCGTGGCATTATTTACTTCATGCTGGCACCGTCAGCTACCGAAGAAGAAAAGAGCCGTCTAATTAAACACGTTAATGAATTGGCAGGCCTTTCGTTCCAGCGGGGCAGGGATGCCATGTTACAGCTAGTCCCACAAAGGCTCGGGCTGGTAAAGGGGCGGGGGAATGAGGCGATTAGTCTTTAAAAGGGCACTTTGTTGTCTTCATTATCTCTGCGTGTTAACTGGCACGCATTAAACCGCTCTCCTGGGAGACAAAGCGCCTGTAAAGAGACGCACACGGAGGCATTCTACACGGGTGGCCTCTCTGCCAGGCTGCCCCACGCGCCCAAGGCAGCGCATCTAACTTTATAAAGAATTGCCACAGCATCATAGATGATGAGGTGTCTGGGTGGCGTCACCATGCGTCATCTTAGGCTACCTGTTCTTGTAAACCGGATTCTTGTGAATGAAACTGTTCGGTCTTCGGAATGGAAGCTTTTTTCAATGAAACATGCCAGTAGTGAATGAAAGATCTTATAAGTGCAAACAACCTTTCAAACTCAGAACTAACCATATCAATCTTCAAATCCTTCAGAACACTCAATGTAGGGATAGCAGCCATGTTCGTTGGGCCTACTTTTTTTGCATAATATGATTTTTATTTACTTATTTTCCAGGCTCTCAGAATGTATTCGCCAATGCATTGTCACACGGTTATTTTTAAAGAACAGCCACCATTCATTTAGCCAGATAAAATCGTAAGTTTAGTACTTTCTTTCCTAAAAAGAGTTTGAGATGCTTATTCGGAATTGGACAAGGAACCATTAGCATCTTTGCAGTGTAAGACTCCATTAACTTATTGTGACAATGTGTATTTTCCCAAGAAGCTCTTGTTAATCTCTACCAGAACTCTACAAGAAGAAGTAATATAGACAGAGCTTTAGATGGGATGAAAAAACTGGGAAGGGGTTCTCTCAAAGGGGCGTGGCCAACGTAATTGGCTTAAAAACACGTAAAATAAAATCGGCGCTTATCATAGTGTGCTGCCCTACTGGTATTTTGCTGCTTCTGTCATTGCATCCAGATATATAATACAACAAGTAATATCACGCCTACAACAAGTCAGAACTGTTGGCTTTGTCAATGGATGTTAGCTGCATAAGATAAGTAAGCAACAACTACGGCTCGTTGTATATCATACTGAAAATGCTTCAGTTCGGACATGATGAGACTGTGAAAGAACTATAACTAGTCTCTTTTGAGTTACATTAAAGGCAGTGAAGGGTGGTACTGCAGCAGAGTTAAGATTCTTTTTTTTCACTCTGAGGATGAGGACAAAGATGGAGAGCTCGATAGGGACCTGTCTCACAACCTGCTTTTTAGAAGTGGAGGTGCTGAGCACCAGCAGGACCCGGCCCACTTAAAGCCCTGAATATAGATGTGTCACAACATAGCTGTGGCTGAGGATCTAGATCTGATTCTTTGTTCCTTTTGGGGTCCCACAGTTCAGAAGGATACTGATGAATACTGTAGAGTGCCTCCCGGCCTCTACAATACTTTGTTGCTGCCTACAAATCCCGAGGGCCGGGTGCAGCCTGAGGGCATAAATATATGGAGGAGTAACCACTCGAGGCCACTCCTCGGAGTATATACCTTTTGTGCGGTCCATACTATGAATGGTGCTCAGTGCTGTACGAGGCCTGCAATCCCTACACACCCTGCACCCTCTACAAAAAAACCTGATCATGTCCCATCTATGCTTCAGGACAGGCAATGCATTAAATACTTTTTTATTTTGGCTATCTACATTTGTTGCCTCTTTCACCACAGTCTTGGCACTCAATATCAACATACGTCATTGTTGATCTACTGCCTATTAATGGCAAAGCTTGGTAACAGGTATTTATCATGGTCATGGTGGATTTTTATTTTTTTATTGATTCGTTTTTAGATTTTGTTTAGTCAGTGCATGTGCTTTCTCTGCGAGACATTTTGTTTACATACAGTGGGCTTAAAGTCTACCCATCGCTTACCATTTGTTAGCTTCAGGGTCGCTCTCATTTCCTACATTCCCAATTGTCTTGGCATGCCTGTGTCATGTGGTCTTCTTATGTTTGACCCACCCCTGGAGTGTGTACCAAGTACTTGTGCCCTCCCCTACTCCCAATTTTGGAGCTGCTTTTTTTGGGGGGCTGAAGCACTCCACATGATTGCTTGTGTTTTCAGTCTTTCTCTCATTTCCACATCCATGTACCTTCTATTCTCTTCGACCCCCCCTTCCAAGTTGCTTTTTGTCTCTCATACCCCGCCCAATAATGTAAATAAATCAGATCATCCATGATCGCCAATAGTGTCCAGCGTTGTGGCACAGACTATGCATATCCACACTGTAAAGTGTGACTGTGATACTGCATGCTCTCCAAATAAAGAACACAGTAACATCATTTTTTGTCCCTCAAATATCATTTACTTTGTAAAACATTCTTTCTGCTGCGTTCTTATACTTTCTCCAAAATACAGTGCGCACCAGTGCAGTGCCTCTGTGAACTATTGGCAAAACCCCTCAGAGTGGCTTCTCTTCAGAGATTAAGCCCCGTAGAAATAGCACTGAGGCTCCGAGTAGGCCTTTGAGTGCATTCCTCTAGGCCACTGCACTCTACTCCCCTGCACTCTACACCACTTTACTCTAATCTGCACCACTTCACTTTATGCCACTGCCCTCTACACCAGTGCACATTACTCTTCTCTGCACCACTGCACTCTACGCCACTCTGCTCGGCACCACCCTTCTCTATGCAACTGCACTCTAGGGTACTCCATCCTACGCCTCGCTACTCGGCACCACCTTTCTCTTCCCCACTGCACTGTATGCCACTCTGGTCTACAACACTCCACTCTAAGCCAATCTACTGTACTCCGCCCCACTCTATTTATTCTCCCTACGCCACTGCACTCTATGCCATCTACTCTACTCCACTGCCCTCTACAGCAATACATGCATTCTACTCTGCACCACTGCACTCTACGCTACTTCATTCTACTCTGCACCTCTCAGATCTCTGACACAATATTTAGGTTAACAACATAGTTTGACACAAATATTGTGTGAAAAATATTGTTTTCCAAAATATCGTGACCCTATACTTATAAAGGTAAGTACAAAAATGTCAGAAATAAAATGCTGATTAAAAATAATATACTTGAAAAACATATAAAAAGTTTTTAAAAAAACATATATACAGTTTAAAATAGTATATTTTAAACATTTTAATATATAACATTAATACGATGTAAATTAAATTAATTCAACTAATACTTAGTACTATATATGTATATATATATATTGCTTTCAACAAACGAAGTTCCAATCGCGCTCTCAGAGTAGAAAAATCACCAACTCCCGGTTTCATCAAAAGGGGGGTTTATTGATTCATAAACCCGCCGTGACGCGTTTCACCATCAAGGGGCTTGTTCACACAACGGTTACACAGAGAGTAAAGCTTTTACAAACATTTCATCACAAGTCATGTGCATAGAAAGTGGACTGTCGCCCGTCCATAGACAACACACATCGCAAAATTGACAATGCCATCATGGAGAGTGCACCGGACCTATCTGAGATGTAGTGTCAGTCCTAAATTGTGTTTAATTGTCAGTCCTCTATTGGGTTTAATTGTCGCACCCCAGTTCCCTTCCTGTCTTCTCCTTGCCTGTGTGGGGTTGCTTCCAGTATGTTTGAGAATTCTGTCAGGTCTGGTGTTTGCACACAATTACGCCCCTTATGGTGCATTACGGTCTTGTGGGTTCTAGATTTCTTGGTGAGTGCCGGTACATTTAAAACCCCAAATTGATGTGTCTGCGTCTTTGAACCAGTGCTCATTGGACCGATCCACGCAATGGTTTCTGTGGTCACTAGCAAGTATGTACAAAATATCTGAACCAAGTGGGAAAGGAATGCCTGCTCAGGTGCTAGGCCGCAAAGTGTGTGCTGTAAGCTGTGTGCCCCACGTGTTGTTGCCAATCCCGTGGTGGTATGAGGGCATAGTAGGTATGTCCATGTCCCAAGGCGTAGTGCCAGTAAGGCTTGTTGTACACACGTGCCTCCATGGTCGGTTGCAAAGCCAAAGTGTGTGACCCTTCGTGGGAGAAGCATATTTCCGTGGATACTGAGTCGCCAAGTGCGTCCAGTATGTTGTGCGTCTTATATACTATTGTCTGGCAAAAGGTGGTCCCTGCACCTAGGTGGTGAGAAGGTAATGGGTCCGCACTTGTGTGTGGGTACCGCATGTGCTGGCTAAAAGAACCCTGCATCCATGGTGTGTGCAGCTTGCAAGAGTTGGAGTGGAAACTGACTCTGATCAGGGCACTCTCACGTAGCAGGTGAGTATGTGTCTGGTAGCTCAGCCCCTCGTGTTTTTTGTCCCCTATCACCCACATTGTCGATGCTAAAGAGTTAAAGAAAAGTGCATTAGAAATCCAAACAATATATTAAAATATGAGTGAGATCTTATCTGTCTCTGGTATGCAGCAGAAGAAAAGGTTAGGGATCCTTGTTTCACGGGTCTCAGACATAGTCTCTTCATTTCCTCCTGTGGAAGATAACAGACTAAAAACAGTGTAAGCTATAAACTAAGGGTGGGCGTAGTTCGCGAAGTAGCGCTACGCGAAGTGCACTTCGCACTATGCGAACTTCACGTAGCACTACGCGAGCTGCGTAGTAGCATGTTCGCACTGTGCAAGATGCGTTTTCAATGATTGCACAGTGCGGACAAGCATCCGGCACTGTGCAAGCATTGAAAACGGCATCTTGCACAGTGCGAGCTGTAGTTTTCTGCTGCTCGAGTAGATTATTACTCGAGCGGCAGCTTTCTCAACGCAAACAGGTAGTTTCTCATTGAGAGCGGTCGCGAGCATGCACAACCACTCACAATGAGAAACCCCACCTCCTCACGTTGAGAATCTCGCCGGGATGTCATTTTGCTTGCTCGCGGTCGTGAACATGACGTTCAGGACCGCGAACAAGCAAAAAATGACCGCTGCACTACGCTACTCTGCACTACGCATGTTCGCACTGTGCTACGTGCAGCTCGCGTAGTGCGAAGTTGCGAAAACTTCGCAAACTCCGCGAGCGTAGCGTAGTGCTTCGCCCAGGGTTACTATAAACAGTGAAACAGAAAACGTCCAAAACAGCCTGTATGGATACCAAAGGTTAGCAATATCAGACAAACACATGATGCTCACATTATTCCTCATGCAGGTGTACTGCCATTTCCTCATCCATATTGTGTCCATTGGGCTGGCGTGTTGTAGTCCCTATGATGTGTCTGGACTCTGTCTCAGTCTGAGGGTCCGGTTACCCCCTCTCATGTTAGTGGTGACCTGTTCTATAGCATAGTATGTCAGTTTTTTGCAGTCAGAAAAATGGTTTGTTTCGAAATGGCGTGCAATTGGATACTGCTGATCCCTGTTAGTTATTGTTCTCATGTGTTCAAGGACTCTTTTTTTTCACCATGTGTGTTGTACTTCCCATGTACCTTAAATTGCACGGGCATTCTATGACATACACCACAAAGTTATTGCTGCAGGTGAGGAATTGTTTTATACTGACCATTGTATTGGTCGTTGTCTTCCAGAATTCCATACGTATGCAGCTATTTCCGCAGGCCTTGCAGTGGCCTTGAAGGTCTAGACCTTCAAGGTTTTTCCCCGTGTGGCCACTGTCAAATACAATAGGGAAATATTAGATTTTGGAGGGGTTACATTTACTATTTCCACTCTAGTCAAAGCAACAGTAGGGAAAGTATTTATTTTCAAACATGTTACATATATGGATAACTCTATTAATTTAGGAAAAATATCAAACTCTTAATTCAAACATTATTAATTTCCTTGAAAACAAAATATATGTACTAAAAAATAAAAATTAGTTAAATAATTTACATAATAATCAATGAATTGCTAATTATTACTTAGCTAACTCCACGCCCTATACCTCTACACACCTAGCTATCTATACTTAAAAAAAAGCAATTACATAATTTACATAATTAATAATCATGCATATATAATGATCAATTAATGATTAATTGATAATAAATTATTACTTAAATAACTTCCGGCCCTCTACCCCTACAAACCCAGCTACCCTCACCTAAAATATAAATAAAATAAACCAGTATTACAGCAGTTATATAATTAATATCAACCACTTAATTAAACATTATAAGTTAATTAATAAATAATTATTACTCAATTAACTTCTCACCCTATCCACCTACAAATCCAACAACCCGCTACAACACTATAAATGACTATTAGCAATTAAATAAAACATGCAAAATCACTTAAAATTATAACGATATTAAGACCAATTTATAATTATGCAAACTATAGTAACACATAAAATTATTATATGGAATAAAATGCATTTAAATAATTTAAAAACAATATTTTTTATATCTATATTACTGGAAACAATATTTAAAACTACAATATTCTTAAAATGATATTACTTACCTAAAAAAACAATATTCTTGACAATGATATATTTGCATCCCAATATTTTTGTTTTACCATATTTGTTTTCTGACATTTTGGTCTCCCGATATTTAGAACTTGATATTTTGTCCAAACACCACACCACTCTTCTCTACACCACTGCACCCTACCCCAATCTACTCTACTCTGTTTGCACCTCTCCGCTCTACATCTTTCCATGGCACTCTACTCTATGATGCACCACTGCTATCTACGCCACTTCACCTTACACCACGCTACTCTTCCCCTCTCTACCCCTTGTCACTGCACTGGCCACTGCACTGCACTCTACGCTACTCTACGCCTCACCACTGCACTCTACACCACTGCACTTTATGCCACTGATCTCTACTCTACACCACTCTAATCTACGCCACTGCCCTCTATGCAACGGCACTGCGCAGCTGCACTCTATGCCACTATATTCTACTCTGCACCACTCTACTCTACGCCATTGCACTCTTTGTCAATCTACTCTGTACCACGCTACTTTATGCCACTGTACTCTATGCCACTTTACTCTGCACCACTCTGCACTACACCACTGCACTCTACATCGCAGCACACTATGCCACTCACTCTGCACCACTGAACTTTACACCACTACGCTTATGCTACTTTACACTACAACACTCAACTTTACACCCCTGCACCCCATGCCGCTGCACTCTACTCCACTGCACTCTGTGCCACTCTACTATGCTCTGCACCCACTTTACTCTACACCACTGCACTCTACTTTACTCTACACCACACTGCTCTATGCCACTAAACTCTACATCACGCTGCACCACTCTATGCCACTGCACTCTATGCAATTACTCTCTATGCCACTCTACTTTGCACCACTGCACTCTGTGGCACTGCATTCTATTCTGCATCACTCTACTCTACTCTACAGCACTGCACTCTATGCAGTTCGCTTTACTTTCCTCTATGCAACTCCGTTCCACTGTACGCCACTTCATTCTACACCACTCCAATCTATTCCACTCCACTCCACACAGTGCCTCTCTACTCTATGTCACACTACTGTATGCCATTCTACTCCACTTCACATTATGCCACTCTACACCACTCTACTCTAATCCACTGCGCTCCACTCCACTCTATGCCACTCCAGTCTACCCCACTCTACTTTACACCACTCTACTCTACCCTATGCCACTCCACTCTATGCCACGGCTCTCTATGCCACTCTACTCTGCACCACTTTACTCTACGCCAGTCAACTCTTTTCTACTCTATGCCACTCCAGTCTCTGCCTCTCCACTCCAGTATACGTCACTCTACGACACTCTACTTTACACCACTCTACGGCACGTCACTTCACTCTAGGCTACTCTACCCTATCCCACTCCATTCTGTGCCACTTCACTTTACACCACACCACTCTACGCCACTCACTCTGCACCACTGCACTCTGCACCTTAGCACTCAACACCATTCTACTCTAATCTGCACCATTCTACTTTACACCACTGCGCTCTATGCTACTTTACACTGCAACACTCAACTCTACACCCCTGCACTCTATGCCACTGCACTCTACTCCACTGCACTCTGTGCCACTCTACTCTGCACCCAATTTACTCTACACCACTGCACTCTACTTTACTCTGTACTACACTGCTCTACGCCACTACTCTCTACATCACTCTGCACCACTCTATGCCACCGCACTCTATGCAATTACTCTCTGTGCCACTCTACTTTGCACCACTTCACTCTATGCCACTACACGCTATTTTGCACCACCCTACTCTACAGCACTGCACTCTATGCAGTCTGCTTTACTCTCCTCTACGCTACTCCATTCCACTGTACGCCACTCCACTCTACACCACTCCAATCTATTCCACGCCACTCCACACAGTGCCTCTCTACTCTATGTCACACTACTGTATGCCACTTCACAACACTCTATGCCACTCTACATCACTCTACTCCACACAATTCTACTCTAATCCACTCTGCTCCACTCCACTCTATGCCACTCCAATCTGCCCCACTCTACTTTACATCACTCTACTCTACCCTATGCCACTCCACTCTACGCCCCTGCTCTCTATGCCACTCTACACCACTTTATGCCAGTCCACTCTTTTCTACTCTATGCCACTCCACTCTGTGCCTCTCCAGTGTACGTCACTCTACGACACTCTACTTTACACCACTCTACTGCACGTCACTACACTCTAGGCTACTCTACCCTATCCCACTCCATTCTGTGCCACTTCACTTTACACCACACCACTCTACGCCACTCACTCTGCACCACTGCACTCTGCACCTTAGCACTCAACACCATTCTACTCTAATCTGCACCATTCTACTTTACACCACTGCGCTCTATGCTACCTTACACTGCAACACACAACTCTACACCCCTGCACTCTATGCCACTGCACTCTACTCCACTGCACTCTGTGCCACTCTACTCTGCACCCAATTTACTCTACACCACTGACTCTACTTTACTCTGTACTACACTGCTCTACGCCACTACTCTCTACATCACTCTGCACCACTCTATGCCACTGCACTCTATGCAATTACTCTCTGTGCCACTCTACTTTGCACCACTGCACTCTATGCCACTACACGCTATTTTGCACCACCCTACTCTACAGCACTGCACTCTATGCAGTCTGCTTTACTCTCCTCTACGCTACTCCATTCCACTGTACGCCACTCCACTCTACACCACTCCAATCTATTCCACGCCACTCCACACAGTGCCTCTCTACTCTATGTCACACTACTGTATGCCACTTCACAACACTCTATGCCACTCTACATCACTCTACTCCACACAATTCTACTCTAATCCACTCTGCTCCACTCCACTCTATGCCACTCCAATCTGCCCCACTCTACTTTACATCACTCTACTCTACCCTATGCCACTCCACTCTACGCCACTGCTCTCTATGCCACTCTACACCACTTTATGCCAGTCCACTCTTTTCTACTCTATGCCACTCCACTCTGTGCCTCTCCAGTGTACGTCACTCTACGACACTTTACTGTACACCATTCTACTGCACTTCACTCCAGTCTAGGCTACTCTACCCTATCCCACTCCATTCTGTGCCCCTTCAATTTACACCACACCACTCTACGCCACTCACTCTGCACCACTGCACTCTGCACCACTGCGCTCTATGCTACTTTACACTGCAACACTCAACTCTACACCCCTGCACTCTATGCCACTGCACTCAACTCCACTGCACTCTGTGTCACTCTACTCTGCACCCAATTTACTCTACACCACTGCACTCTACTTTACTCTGTACTACACTGCTCTACGCCACTATACTCTACATCACTCTGCACCACTCTATGCAATTACTCTCTATGCCACTCTACTTTGCACCACTGCACTCTATGCAGTCTGCTTTACTCTCCTCTACGCCACTCCATTCCACTGTATGCCACTACACTCTACACCACTCCAATCTATTCCACTTCACTCCACACAGTGCCTCTCTACTCTATGTCATACTACTGTATGCCACTCCACTTCACTCTATGCCACTCTACATCACTCTACTCCACACCATTCTACTCTAATCCACTCGGCTCCACTCCACTCTATGCCACTCCAATCTACCCCACTCTACTTTACATCACTCTACTTTACCCTATGCCACTCCACTCTACGCCACTGCTCTCTACGCCACCCTACACCACTTTACTCTACGCCAGGCAACTCTTTTATACTCTATGCCATTCCACTCTGTGCCTCTCCACTACAGTGTACGTCACTCTACGACACTCTACTTTACACCATTCTACTGCACGTCACTCCAGTCTAGGCTACTCTACCCTATCCCACTCCATTCTGTGCCACTTCACTTTACACCACACCACTCTACGCTATTCCAAGCCACTCCACCCACCCCACTCCACTCTACGCCACTCCACTCCACGCACGCAATTGCATTCTGCGTCACTCTACTCCACACAACTCCACACACTCTACACCACTCCACCCCATTCTACACCATGCCACTCCACTCAACTCTGTTGTACAACATGGTTAAAAGACATTGTCTCAGCCAATAACTCTCGTATAGGTGATATCTATTGGCTTTGACACTGTTTATTCTTTTTTCCTTCCATGCCATCAGCCACCAACATGGGCAAGTGCTTTAACAAGGAATTGTTTTGATTATATTGACAACAACATACCATTATGTTTTATAGAGAATTGCAATATATTATCCATTTTTGAAAGGTGCTCTGCTTGTCATTGTGGGTGCAACTAGCATTGCCCTCTGGATATCAGCTGTAGACTAATAAACAGACATGAATCAGTGTCTCAAGCAGTATTTCTGATGTTCTCGTAACCCCTCCCTGAAAAATTGGCTGGAGTATTCATGACTTTACTTATTTGATTGACTAAAGTATCGCCATTCCTTTGTTTACAAAATCCTTCCCTGGAGCCTCCTCTTTGTATCTGTTGCTACCAGTTACCCCAGACTTCATTAAAGTAATTCAGATAAAAAAATATCATAGCCCAGAAATTACGTCAATCAAGACAAGTTAAGCAGGCTAAGGCAGAATTTCTTTAGAAGATCTACTGCTGTTTTTCGACTTGGAGAAATGGTATGTGTGTGTTCCCGATATCTGCTAGCACAACAATTACCAGCGAAGTTGCACCCTCGATACTTTGGACATTCGTTGTCATTAAAAATATATATCCAGTAAATTTCGACTTTGCTGACAATCGTCATTGAAGATTCATCCAGCTTTTCATGTTTTTCAAATAAAATTGTATGTGGTCAGTTTATTTAATCGTTTGACTCCTCCTCCAATTATTGCGGGCAGAGAAATTTAGTATGAAATCAGTGAACTATGCAATTCTTTTTTCTTCTGAAACCAGCCTCACTATTTTGTACAGTGGAAAAGATATCCACCCAGTAAACGTTCATGGGTTCTTGACTGAAGTACATGCTCTAGACCTGCTCCATCAGTTCTGTTATACATTTCCAGGCCTGTCACAGACACAGAGGGGGATTGGGGTGGAGGTGAAATTTTGGTGGTTGGAATGGTGTACTGTCAGCTCACCACAAAGCCACACCCGCTCAGCATTTTTGCCCACGGTATGGGGCCCACTAGGTCTGCTTGTCTGGTTAGTGGCGGCCTCAGGCGCCACTTAGTGTTCTTGGAGCTTTTGCACGCCTAGCTTGTTTCCTTCCCATGGCTAGGCGGGCTTGTACCTCTCTTCAGGTCATGGTGCCCACATGCATGAGTGTGGGGAGTACAGATGCCACGTTGTTCTTGCTCTGGAGAAGTGGCTGTCTGTGGGAGTTGGTATGAGGAAGGCAGGCTGGACATTACCATTGTGTAATGTAGCACTGAGGAAAGCCTGACTTTCTAGAAATGTGCCATTATATCCAGAAATTTAAATCCAGGACGTAAATTATAACCTTCCAGCTGGCCCAAATGCAAAATCGAAAATTATGTTTTCAATCTATCTATGGAAGCTGAAACCAGGATGCTCATCGGCTATAATGTGGCTAATTGCTTCCTGATGTTCCCTTATAAAAGGAGGTTTGAGGGGCCCTCTTGTTGCATTGCAACAAGGGCGATCGGCAGAATATTCACCTCTCAGTCATTCAGTTATTGCCCTATTGTGCCTTCTACTGACCAGGTCTTCTGTTTTGTACCTGGATGTACTTTTGTCTCCTCCATCGCCCATGATGTTAACTTGTCATCTTCTGATTCTCTGCTGTTCATCTGTTACAGTTTCTTTGTCACCTTGGACACTGCAGGTATTTGTGCCATTGTTTTTCTTCTCAGTCTTGGGACCCTTCTTGTAGATATCCGTCTTAAGCATGTTCTACACAACTATGCAGAGGCACGGTGATTTCCAGAAACTGTCACCCATACACTGGAATTGTAAATTTAAAAAAAAACTTGTTGTCTAGCCATTGACAGCACGTCAAATTACTCTCATGTACAGAATGGTGACTAATAAAAGCTGGCCCAATTCACAGAATGAACTTCAGACTAAATCCTAAACTTACTACTATTTGGTATTCACAGAATGCACTTACTACTTTTGGGATTCACAGAGTGAACTTACTACTTTTGGGATTCACAGTATGAACTTACTACTTTTGTTATTCACAGAATAGATTTAAGACTACTAACTTTACGTCCGCACTCGGGCCGGATATTCAGGCCCGGAGGCGGAGCTTCCGGCTTGGGGGCAGAGCTTGCGACCCGGAGGCGGAGCTTCCGGCCCAGAGGTGGACATTTCAGCCATGGCTAAATCCGCCCCTCCGAGCCGGAAGCTCCGCCTCAAAGCCGCAAGCCCTGACTCCGTGCTGGAAGCTCCGCCTCTGGGCTGCAAGCTCAGCCCCCATGCCGGAAGCTCCACCTCCGGGACGGAATTTCCGGCCCAAGTACGGACGCACATTTAGTAGTCTTAAATCTATTCTGTGAATACTGAAAGTAGTAAGTTCATTCTGTGAATCTCGAAAGTAGTACGTTCACCCTGTGAATCCCAAAAGTAGTAAGTGCATTCTGTGAATACCAAATAGTAGTAAGTTTAGGATTTAGTCTTAAATTCATTCTGTGAATCGGGCCCAGCGTCACTAGAGTTTCAATTTGAAGCAAGAGCCTAGTCACCTAGAACTTCGAGACCTTTGAGTACATTTCATAGTTTTTGCAAAATGTAGGAGAGGGTCATGAGGAAAATACGTTAGCTAGGCACGGGTTCAATTCATGTTTCTAGAGATTGTGCTGGATTCTGCACTGGAAATTATCTTCACTGAAAAATAATCCAGACAGATAGTCTTTGCAAGTCATGTGGTGAGTGAGAGGTACAAGGATCAACAAAGATCAGCAAAAAGACCAGGTGATGGAGAGTGTGAAGAGTCAGAGAGAGCACAAGGGTAGATACCAGGGCAGGGAGAATCGATCAAAAGTAGAAGAGCAGGGAGGAAGGGTTTCAGGAAAAATGAGAAGCTATCAAGGGATGGGGTTCAGTGAATGTGATGGTCAGGAAAGGCAAGAACATGTGATGGAAAGGCAAAGCACAAATGGAGAACAGGGACGGGTGATGAATAGAGTGAAAGATTAGAGAGGAGGATAACAAGGGTAAGCAAAGGGCAGAGTGAAATAATAGACAGAAGGGCAACCAGAGCATACAATGTGTAGAGTGAAAGTAAGGAAAGGAAGGAAAAATGGCATATAAAGGGTAGAGTGAAGAGATGGAGAAGGCGAGTCCAAGGAAAGGTGATCTATAGAGTAGATCAATAAAGAAGAGAACAGGTGATGGGCAGAATAAAGGGATGCAGGAGAACAAGGGGTAGGCAACGAAAAGAGCAAAGGGATGTATGGGGAAGAAAAGGACCGGAAATGAGCACAGTGAAAGGATGGAGAGCAGATGAACAAGAGCAAGCAATGAGTAGACTGAAGAAATAGATAGCAGAAGAACAAAAGCAAGCAGTGGGTAGAGTGAAAGGATGAGAGGAGGAGAACAAGGGCAGACAATATGTAGAACGAAAGGATGGAGAAGAGAAGAACAAGGCATGCGATTTGTAGAATAAGGGATGGAGAGGAGAACAACAAGGGCAGGTAATGAATAGAGTGAAGGGATAGAGAGGTATAAGGGAAGATGATGAGAGGAGTGAAGGGTTGGAAGAGTGTATAAACCCGGAGATAGGGGCTTAGGGTCAGAAGGAAAATGAGAGTAGGTAATGGATAAAGTGGAGGGATGGTGAGAGATACAATGGAAGATGACAAGGTTAGTGAAGGAATGAGAGTGTACAAAATCCAAAAGAGGGGCCGAGAGTTGGAAGGAGAATGAGAACAAGCGATAGGTTGGAAGGCGGTCAGGAAGCTGCCAAGAGCAGCCAAAGTCTATTCAGGGAAAATAAAAAGTAGGGGAGGAAATGGAGACAGTGGAAACTCTGAGAATTGGAAAATGAGCAAGTAAATGGAGTGTGAAGGTTTGGAGAGAGGAACAGTAAGGAAATTTGAAGAGGAGAAGGAAGGATCAAGTGGAGAACAAGGCTAGGTGAGGAGCAAGTGAATGGTGAATGAGAGACACAAAAGGAGAAAGTAAATGATGGAGCGACTAAAATGTCAGAGAGAAGAAGAAGAGCAGGTAATTGAGAGACAGGAAGGAGAACAGGCAAAGAAGTTACTGATGGAGGTACAGAAGAGTAAGTGAATTAGAAGGAGCGAAAATTGTGTATATTTGACAGGGGAGAGTGAGAGGTCCGAAAAAGGTGAAGAAGTACTGGAAATGGATGGGAAGAACTGGAGATTGTGAGAAGAGGAATTGCCAAGGAAGATAGTGAGGCATGAAAGAAAGAAAAAAGAGAACAGGTAAAGAGTAGAGTAAATAGTAAAATGGGGATGACAGGCGGGTGATGGGCCAGAATTATGGCCAGTTGATGGGGAATGGAAGAAAAGTGAAACAGGTGGCCCTTGATGCAAAGAGTGAAAGAAACGGAAAGCTTGAATACTGATACTTGGCTGTCTCCAACAATGACAGTAGATTAGGACTAGGAGCCTAATGTCATAGGCTACCAGCCATTGGCTATCCTGATGGAAAGGTGCCCAGCTAGAGCTACTGTTGTTCGTTGCCATAAGACATCAGCCACTGGTTTCCATGAGGGAAAAACACCTTCAGCAGCCAGCTTTATACGTAGCCACAAGCCCTGTCATTGCAAATGCTGATGAAGCCTGTGCAGAGCGAGTGAAAGTTGATGTAAATAAGCATTGGCAGGAGATTCTGCTACACATTTAACAGAAATCAATGAGCAAATGACTCCGAATGTCTGAGGATCGCATCAGCTTAAGTTAATGATCTCACAGAACTTAATTTGCTCAGTCTAATGGCTCGGTCATAGGGTAATCTACCAACCCAAGGCGCTGCATCTTTTGCTGACGAGCAGAAACGTTTTTGTGGCTGCTTGTGTCTGTCTAACTGCGAGGTGCATCCGAGGTCACCTCTGCCACTTACCAGAGCAGGAAATTCAGATGGCCAATTATAGCCTGAGTATGTAATTGGATGGTGGCAGTGCCCAGCTGCCATCTCATGTAACACGTTGCTTTCCATCCTTGTGAGCATGGAGACGGCATTCGAGAGGCCGGTTTGATGCCAGTCTTGGGACTTTCTATGCCAGCCATGGTAGTGAAAATCAGTGTTGCCACACAACCGATTTTAGGATTTCCACTTGAGACTGGAGTCCACACAGGCCGTTGTATGACAGTGGGCTCGACTATATATGCCTAGGCCCCTTTCGCTTAGAAGCCGCATCATAATCAGACTATGGGATACAGGGTGGTTACAAGGGAACAACAGTAGAGGACACGCAAAGACAGACCTTGAGACTTTGTAAAGCATTAGACTCGATGAATCTGTTGTGTGTATGGCTCCCAGAGTTTATGAGTTTCTTGCTTTTCTTATGTCATGTCACTTGCATAGTTTTCACTCTAGTGTCAGTTGGTTGCTGGTAACTTGCAAACATTTTCAACTCGCACTTATGTAGTTTATTGTAGTGAGTAACTCTGAAATCGTTTCTCTCTCGTAATTCGAGATAATCTGTAAACCTATGCCTATTTTAGATAGCTTTCCCTCATAACTCAACACAAATTACACTTGCATACAACATGCTTTTAAGTCTCAAATTTCACGCGAAAACTACACTGAACAGAACTACTGATACTTTGCGTAGTTTTCATAGTTTTGGCAAGAGTTGTGCAAACTTCGCAAGGAAAAACTAGGCAACTTCACATTCCTGGAAGTACTTTTTCATCGGTAAAGACATGTTAAGTCTCCATTACTGAGACACCTCATTTCATTCCCAGTGTTTTAGATAATAAGTGGAGATATTTAGCTAAACTGTTTAACTTCTCAGCAATACTTGGGGAATTACCAAACCTGATTAATACTGAAAGAATCAGGGCTGCCATCTAAGAACCAGCTCCATGTATTGACTGTTGGAACTTTCATTGGGATCGCGATCAACACTATTTTGCCCTCACTAAGGTCACCATTCGACTAGTAAATATCAGATCGACCACAAAACTCAGTTTGACATTCTGAGATGTGTAGTAATTTCGCACTAACCCACGGTTTGTCCCTTGCAAATTTTGCCAAGCAATACATGGCAACATGTTTGCTGGGAAAACAAGTCAGAAAGGGGGAAAGAAAAGGAATCTTCTGTGTCGTTTCTCTCATCACCCTCCTCATTTCACCTTGTACCCTCTCACTAATCCATACTGTTGTAACAATGTAAATATGTTCACAAAATACATTGTATTTTTTATATTGGCATTCAACCACCATACATTGTGCTTCAAAGCAATGAAACGTTTTGTTTTACACCCTGTTTATGACCGTATGTACGTACAGTGTTCATGTTGCAAGTTATGTCACTTGTTGTTGAAATGCTATTGTGGCCAACAATAAATAAATCCATAGAAAGAAGGTGATTGCATATGCTATAGTGTGATAACCCTCTGCATATCTTCATGAAGTTGCAGCGTTTTAAGCTTACCCACCATTTGACTGAAAAACAGGTTGAAAAAGTTTCTTGCTAAAAAGAAATCTGCATACATTTGCCACTGAACATAAGAACTCTGCAAAAGATAAACTTACAGAGTAAAATTCTGACACATCTTCCATTTGACCGGGCTTGATTAAAGTGAACATTTTCTCGCAAACCAGTGAAAACACAGGAGAAAGAAAACTCAAACTAGGAAACACCGTACAGTGTGAAAATTCGAAACTTTGCTTTAAAAGGACTGCACAGCCTAAGAAAAGTTTCATTCCTGCACATTATTGTTGCTGTTTACTACCAGGCATCATGAAATAATGAACTTGTTTTTTGTTTCATGACACAAGGTGCACGGAGAAATATGCTAATATTCATAAGCTCTTGTCTGGTGTTCGTTGTCTGGTGTTCATGCTAGAAAATCTAGGAGTCCAATGAGTGAGCAAGCTAGCAGAAACAATTGCAACCAAACGAGACTCAAAATGGACTCCCCTTTTATAGTGCCAAACAGGAAGTGACTAACTTCAGAGAACTGTTCAGTCATCTTCACATGGAAATACATTATAATCAATGCAAATGAAAAGAATACATTGCAGAATCTAGGAAATACAAGAAAACAATTGCAGCCCAAAACTACCTGATGCTACACTGTGGAATAGATGCTTCCTGCATGCAAGTGGAGAAGTGTGGCTCAATGGTTAGAGCGGCAGACCCTGATGCAGAGGTCTATCCCGGGACCAGGGTTCAATTCCCTGCCTCGGTGGGTCTTGGGCTCAAAATTCCACGGACCTGATCATTCTCGCCTCGGTACCTATTCCAATCATGGAGTCCAACTCTGGGCAACAGCTTGCTTAATCTCCACAACGGCCCCCACAATGCTAAGGATGCCTGGCCTCCACCTTGAGGGTGCCCAGGAGTGGACACCTCACAGGGAAAGCCAGGATGGGTTCCACAGCGGTATTCGTACAAGCGCCTTGAGACCCTTGCGGGTGAGTAGTGCGTTATACAAGTATCAATTTACATTTTTACAATTTACATTTACAGTGTTAGAAAGCTGTCAGGCAAAGAGATTGCCCAATAGTTCCCTGTGCGTAACACATGACAGGTAAAAACAAGATGGTACCACCCTAGGACGCAATTGCGTCAATGACAGCGAGCTTAAGGAGGAATATCAGATGGCAGCAGGGAGGAGCAGCCCCGTCGGGGCTCACTTAACCCGCAACGGACCATGGCACAGGGAAACCCCTTACACTCTGCCTCTTTTTAAATGCTTGTGGCTAAGGGGGATGTTTGAAATACAATTGTGTGACCAAAAAGGGTTTTCTGATGGTTCTCATAATCGATCACAAGGATTATACCATTTCAAATCTATAAGATACTGAAGCTCCCTTTAAAGTAGCTGGAGTCACAAATCTCCTGAACCTCATATTCAGCTTGTCCAGCGACTAGTATGTGGGATGGCCATCAAGTTTCAACTGGGAAACATGAAAGTAAGGGTGAAACCTCTAAGAAAGAGGAAGCTTGAGCCATATAGTGACAGGATTTATAATCTTAGCTGTTTCAAAAGGCCCTTAAAGTTGAGGGGAAAACGTTGAGCGACAGATAAAACAAGGTAGGTTGATGAAGGATAACCATACACTATCCCCAATATTAAAAGTAGGAGCTAGTTGCCTATGTCAATTGGCTTGTAGTCTTTGCCTAAGTTTAGCAATCTGCAAACTTTGAAGTAATTCAACTTTTCCAATAATTCTTGGACTGCAGGAACGAAGTCTTGATTTCTCAAGGTTCAAGCATGAAATTCACCTAAAGCAAAGAAAGAAGAAAAGCCGGTGGAGCTATGGGGCGAGTTATTACATGTAAACTCAGCTGAAGTTAAAAGAGATTTCCAATTGTTTTGGGAGGTAGAGATGTAACACCCTAAGAACTCTTCAAGGGTTCTGTTTCACCTTTATGTTTGCCCATTGGCTTGAGGGTGGAACCTATAAGTCAGTACTCTTTGAATACTAAGTTTTTAACATATGGATTTCCAAAATGTACAGCTATACTATGGTCACGATCAGAAATGATTTTCAAAGGTAATCCATGAAGTTTGAATATGTCAGAGTAGAAGATCTCAGCCAATTCTGAAGCAGTGAGTACTTTGGGAAGGGCTAAACAATTAGCCATCTTAGTGTATGAATCCACAGTGACCCTTATAGTGATGCAATTACCTGATGGGGGCAAATCTACTATAATGTCTGTCTAGATGATTGCAGGGGTTTTGGGAGGTTAATAATTACCGGCCTTTCTGTGTGCTTCAGATTTATTTTGGGCACAGCTCTCACAGGACCTGATAAAACTGTTGACATTGTGACGGAGAGCTGGCCCCCAGAATTTTCTTCGGATTATTCCTTTTATAACTTTTCTTTCTCTGTGTCCAGATATCAAGGAGTCATGGTAGAGCTGAAGTATTATTCTTTGCAAATGTTTTGAGTGAATAAAGATTTAGTTTTGAACAAAAATGTCACAGTTTGATTTCTTTATTTGGGAATGAGGAAAATGTTTTTCGAAGTTGTGGAGACTGAATCGTTTGGTTCACAGAAGATTAGGATTAAGGAATGAGGAAGTTGTTACAGAAATAAAAGCGTGGGGAATAATGATCTTCTCAACAGTCCTTACATTTTCAATTTCTGCATATTGCATGGATAGGTGATCTGCGATAATATTTTCAGAGCTGGGAATGTAAGTAAGGAAAAAATGTAATTGCTGAAAACAAAAAATGCTCTGGGGGCTTTCATACTCATTCAACATTTGGTCTGTTGGAGCACGTGATGATTTCTATGGTAAATGTGGACAGTTACTCAAATCTGATCTCCAAGTAAAAAATGGATCCACTAAACAAAGGCTGCTTTGAAAGAAATGAGTTCTTTCTCAAGTTTGGACAAGTTTCTTTTTGCTGAGGAAATAGTTTTGAAGAAAAAGGCAATAGTACATTCTTATTCATCTTGACCTAAAGGAATCAAGACTGCTCCCATAGCTAGATCTGAAGCATTGGTATAGAGAATGATGGGCTTGGAGACATCAGGTTGAAGATATGGGAGCTCAACTTAACTCTTGCTTAAGCCTTTCAAAGGCTAGTGTGGCATTATTCGTCCACTGAAAGATTGTATTCTTTTTGAACAAGTCTGGAGAAATTCTTGATGATCTTGTAATAGTAATTTGCATGGCCTAAAAAGCTTGGTGTTTCCTTTTTGAAGTAAGAATCAGCCAATCCAGAATGGCTTGGAGCTTCTGAGTGTACATGGCTATTTCTTCAGAGGAAAGACTATAGCCCAGATAGTCTACGGATTTCTTTCCAAACAGACACTTTCAGGTTAGGCCACCAATTTGTTACCCTTAGACACTGTAGGACACGCAGCGAATGATTGACTGGACCCTTAGAAAAAAGACAGGATATCATCTAAGTAGATAACCATTGTCCAGAGGATCAGATCAGAGAAGAAAGCATTCATAAAATGCTGGAAAATAGGAGGGGCATTACAGAGGCCAAATGGCATCACCTGGTATTCAAAATGCCTAAATGGTGTTCTGAATGCTGCTTTCCATTCATCATCTGATCGGATATGGATCAGGTGATAGGATCCTTTCAGGTCTAGTTTGGTGAATATGTTAACCCCTTTATGGCTTCCAGGATATCAAAAACGATCCTTGATTGTCACTAGATTTCATCCTCTGCAATCTCCACAAGGCTGGAGCTTAGAATCACAATTTTTAGGTACAGAAAGCAAAGAGGTTCTGGCAGGGGATTTAGATTGAGCTATTAAACCATTCTTTGAGTTAAAGTAAAGATACTCCCTCAGAATTTGGCATTCTAAGGGGGAAAAGAAAATATACGTCCACAAGGATATTGACTTAGGAAGGATATCAATGGCGCAATCAAAGGGATGATGAGGAGGTAATTCATGGGCGTTGATTCTTGGGAAACATCAAGTTATTTGTGATAGATGTCAGGAATTTTGGACAATTATGCAACTGACTTAGAGGTGCTGTCATGAAGAATTTCGCAACTTTCAGTAGAAAAAAGAAGATCTGCTGTAGAGTGAGTGATACAAAATTCGGAACCCAAGAACAACATATCATGCCACAAATGAGCAAAAACTGTTCTTGTTACATATTACCTTCACCAGAATCCTGTTTTCATAATGTGATGGTAATAGGTGTTTGGATAAAGCACTGCCTTAACTTACCACCCGGCACATAACATAGTGTCATGTAAAAATGATTTGTGATCTGGTCTCGAGTGTCAGAGTACCTTACTAAACACCTCCAATGAGTGAAGTGTAAGAGGTTAGAGTAAGTGCATTCACCATTTGATGTCATATTTTCACTCCCAATACTGAGAGGAACAAGAAATGTGTAATAACTTTGGAGCACATTATAGAGGAATTTATTTTGAGTCATTATATGAACTTCAATTACATACATCACTGAGATGACAATAATTTAAAATTCCTGTCAACATAAAGTAGAAAACGCTTTGAATCTTTTCAGTCCACACGTGATGACAATTTAGAATCCCACTGGAGTTGGGTACTTGCGAAGATAATAATAATAGAGCATGTGACTGAGCCCAAGTTTATCCTATGTAGTCTTGGAGAGTCCGATGTGACAGTTAATAAAAGGCGATGCAAGGACTCAGTGAAGGCTCCTATTTAGGATATAAAAGTTTAGTACATCCGAGGATATATCTTGATCTCATCATGTTCTCTTGCCAACGGACTAGTTTGCCAAATATGTCTTTAAAAAAGCAACAACAAGAATCCTCTGTGTGAATTTTGCTTTAATTGTCCATTTATTACTCCAACACGTTTTAATTTCTAGCATTGAGGACCACAAAGGCTCTTTTATATGCATGCCTGAAGAAGCCTCCCCCATACTGATGGAATTTCACTGAATCCCCTTGACAGCCTACAACATTTTTAAAACCGGACACGCCATTTACAAAGCCATCCCGACCAGCACCCTACTGATCCTGAAGAGAAGCTCAGTATGTCTGATGGCTCTTGGCATATCTGCAGCCAGTACGCCATCAGTCTGATCAATGCAACCAGAATCTAGAACAACAGCCCCATATCCATAAGGACTGCCTATTCGCTGCTTCAATTACAGAAAGAGTTGAAGAGGCATCTCTTTAATGAGTAAAGAGCACTACATCATGATGCAGTAAGAGTTCACTTCTCTTCCTGAACTCGGCTACATCTCCTATCATATGTTGACTGTATGCTTGCCTTTGGGCCTGTACAGGGCCTTTTAGCTGGAATTACACCATACAATATATATAAATAGAAACACATGCACACAGGCATAGTCCTGAAAGCTAACAAGAAAACATGCATATAGGAATTATACTTGCAAGATCACGTTTTTAAAGCAACGTGAGTGTTGTGTCTGCCTTCTGTGCTGAATTCATTTACTATGGGAACTCCTATTTGAAGTCCTACCAAATTGGGGCTGCATACCTGTTTTGGGTTAAGCTGGTGTATTAGCTCAGATCTGTATTACAAGTCGATGACAGTTGGGTTCAGTGCAAGTGTATGCTCCTGCAATTTGTGGCATGTAAATCCTGCTTCAGATTGTGGGAAACAATATGCATATTGTGCTTTTACACGTCAAAATGGGGATTAACATGCTCTTTTGACTCATTATTTTCGATATGGAGGTGTTAAATTTAGAATTAGGTACAAATGACTGACCTGCTAATTACTTGCATTGCAGGCTCAGGCTAAATAGCTTACAAAAAGGGGGTGGTGATGGACAGAGTATCTGAGTTAATCAGAACACTCCTACCCAGTCAACAGATCAGGGCTTGATCCATCACCGTTTTTTAGCTCACTGCACCATCCCAGTTCAGAACCTGGCTATATGCAAAATAGTCTGTCCCTGGCCCAGTGCATCATGGGAACAGAGCAGACCAAACTACCAAGCCAATTCTTCACTGGAAAGGAAACAAGCTTCCGGGGACCGGTTTCTGGCATTACAGCCGTCTTCGGCCCGGCTGCTTGAATCCTGATGGTGCAATGAGCAAGGGACTCATGTCTGAGCATACCCTTCCACACTCATGGTGGCCAAAATAATTTACAAAAAGGGGGTGGTGATGGACAGAGTATCTGAGTTAATCAGAACACTCCTACCCAGTCAACAGATCAGGGCTTGACCCATCACCATTTTTTAGCTCACTGCACCATCCCAGTTCAGAACCTGGCTATATGCAAAATAGTCTGTCCCTGGCCCAGTGCATCATGGGAACAGAGCAGACCAAACTACCAAGCCAATTCTTCACTGGAAAGGAAACAAGCTTCCGGGGACCGGTTTCTGGCATTACAGCCGTCTTCGGCCCGGCTTGCTTGAATCCTGATGGTGCAATGAGCAAGGGACTCATGTCTGAGCATACCCTTCCACACTCATGGTGGCCAAAATAATTTACAAAAAGGGGGTGGTGATGGACAGAGTATCTGAGTTAATCAGAACACTCCTACCCAGTCAACAGATCAGGGCTTGATCCATCACAGTTTTTTAGCTCACTGCACCATCCCAGTTCAGAACCTGGCTATATGCAAAATAGTCTGTCCCTGGCCCAGTGCATCATGGGAACAGAGCAGACCAAACTACCAAGCCAATTCTTCACTGGAAAGGAATCAAGCTTCCGGGGACCGGTTTCTGGCATTACAGCCGTCTTCGGCCCGGCTTGCTTGAATCCTGATGGTGCAATGAGCAAGGGACTTATGTCTGAGCATACCCTTCCACACTCATGGTGGCCAAAATAATTTACAAAAAGGGGGTGGTGATGGAAAGAGTATCTGAGTTAATCAGAACACTCCTACCCAGTCAACAGATCAGGGCTTGATCCATCTGGCTGTAATGCCAGAAACCGGTCCCCGGAAGCTTGTTTCCTTTCCAGTAAAGAATTGGCTTGGTAGTTTGGTCTGCCCTGTTCCCATGATGCACAGGCCAGGGACAGACTAATTTGCATATAGCCAGGTTCTGAACTGGGATGGTGCAGTGAGCTAAAAAACGGTGATGGATCAAGCCCTGATCTGTTGACTGGGTAGGAGTGTTCTGATTAACTCAGATACTCTGTCCATCACCACCCCCCTTTTTGAATCATTTTGGCCACCACAAGCGTGGAAGGGTATGCTCAGATGTGAGTCCCTTGCTCACTGCACCATCAGGATTCAAGCAAGCCGGGCCGAAGACGGCTGTAATGCCAGAAACCGGTCCCCGGAAGCTTGTTTCCTTTCCAGTAAAGAATTGGCTTGGTAGTTTGGTCTGCCCTGTTCCCATGATGCACTGGGCCAGGGACAGACTAATTTGCATATAGCCAGGTTCTGAACTGGTATGGTGCAGTGAGCTAAAAAACGGTGATGGATCAAGCCCTGATCTGTTGACTGGGTAGGAGTGTTCTGATTAACTCAGATACTCTGTCCATCACCACCCCCCTTTTTGAATCATTTTGGCCACCACAAGCGTGGAAGGGTATGCTCAGATGTGAGTCCCTTGCTCACTGCACCATCAGGATTCAAGCAAGCCGGGCCGAAGACGGCTGTAATGCCAGAAACCGGTCCCCGGAAGCTTGTTTCCTTTCCAGTAAAGAATTGGCTTGGTAGTTTGGTCTGCCCTGTTCCCATGATGCACTGGGCCAGGGACAGACTAATTTGCATATAGCCAGGTTCTGAACTGGGATGGTGCAGTGAGCTAAAAAACGGTGATGGATCAAGCCCTGATCTGTTGACTGGGTAGGAGTGTTCTGATTAACTCAGATACTCTGTCCATCACCACCCCCCTTTTTGAATCATTTTGGCCACCACAAGCATGGAAGGGTATGCTCAGATGTGAGTCCCTTGCTCACTGCACCATCAGGATTCAAGCAAGCCGGGCCGAAGACGGCTGTAATGCCAGAAACCGGCCCCCGGAAGCTTGTTTCCTTTCCAGTAAAGAATTGGCTTGGTAGTTTGGTCTGCCCTGTTCCCATGATGCACAGGGACAGACTAATTTGCATATAGCCAGGTTCTGAACTGGGATGGTGCAGTGAGCTAAAAAAACGGTGATGGATCAAGCCCTGATCTGTTGACTGGGTAGGAGTGTTCTGATTAACTCAGATACTCTGTCCATCACCCCCCCCTTTTTGAATCATTTTGGCCACCACAAGCGTGGAAGGGTATGCTCAGATGTGAGTCCCTTGCTCACTGCACCATCAGGATTCAAGCAAGCCGGGCCGAAGACGGCTGTAATGCCAGAAACCGGTCCCCGGAAGCTTGTTTCCTTTCCAGTAAAGAATTGGCTTGGTAGTTTGGTCTGCCCTGTTCCCATGATGCACTGGGCCAGGGACAGACTAATTTGCATATAGCCAGGTTCTGAACTGGGATGGTGCAGTGAGCTAAAAAACGGTGATGGATCAAGCCCTGATCTGTTGACTGGGTAGGAGTGTTCTGATTAACTCAGATACTCTGTCCATCACCACCCCCCTTTTTGAATCATTTTGGCCACCACAAGCGTGGAAGGGTATGCTCAGATGTGAGTCCCTTGCTCACTGCACCATCAGGATTCAAGCAAGCCGGGCCGAAGACGGCTGTAATGCCAGAAACCGGTCCCCGGAAGCTTGTTTCCTTTCCAGTAAAGAATTGGCTTGGTAGTTTGGTCTGCCCTGTTCCCATGATGCACTGGGCCAGGGACAGACTAATTTGCATATAGCCAGGTTCTGAACCGGGATGGTGCAGTGAGCTAAAAAACGGTGATGGATCAAGCCCTGATCTGTTGACTGGGTAGGAGTGTTCTGATTAACTCAGATACTCTGTCCATCACCACCCCCCTTTTTGAATCATTTTGGCCACCACAAGCGTGGAAGGGTATGCTCATATGTGAGTCCCTTGCTCACTGCACCATCAGGATTCAAGCAAGCCGGGCCGAAGATGGCTGTAATGCCAGAAACCGGTCCCCGGAAGCTTGTTTCCTTTCCAGTAAAGAATTGGCTTGGTAGTTTGGTCTGCCCTGTTCCCATGATGCACTGGGCCAGGGACAGACTAATTTGCATATAGCCAGGTTCTGAACTGGGATGGTGCAGTGAGCTAAAAAACGGTGATGGATCAAGCCCTGATCTGTTGACTGGGTAGGAGTGTTCTGATTAACTCAGATACTCTGTCCATCACCACCCCCCTTTTTGAATCATTTTGGCCACCACAAGCGTGGAAGGGTATGCTCAGATGTGAGTCCCTTGCTCACTGCACCATCAGGATTCAAGCAAGCCGGGCCGAAGATGGCTGTAATGCCAGAAACCGGTCCCCGGAAGCTTGTTTCCTTTCCAGTAAAGAATTGGCTTGGTAGTTTGGTCTGCCCTGTTCCCATGATGCACTGGGCCAGGGACAGACTAATTTGCATATAGCCAGGTTCTGAACTGGGATGGTGCAGTGAGCTAAAAAACGGTGATGGACCAAGCCCTGATCTGTTGACTGGGTAGGAGTGTTCTGATTAACTCAGATACTCTGTCCATCACCACCCCCCTTTTTGAATCATTTTGGCCGCCACAAGCGTGGAAGGGTATGCTCAGATGTGAGTCCCTTGCTCACTGCACCATCAGGATTCAAGCAAGCCGGGCCGAAGACGGCTGTAATGCCAGAAACTGGTCCCCGGAAGCTTGTTTCCTTTCCAGTAAAGAATTGGCTTGGTAGTTTGGTCTGCCCTGTTCCCATGATGCACTGGGCCAGGGACAGACTAATTTGCATATAGCCAGGTTCTGAACTGGGATGGTGCAGTGAGCTAAAAAACGGTGATGGATCAAGCCCTGATCTGTTGACTGGGTAGGAGTGTTCTGATTAACTCAGATACTCTGTCCATCACCACCCCCCTTTTTGAATCATTAAGGCTAAATAGCTGCGTGTTCTTCTTCGCCAATATTTTGTGCCCCCGTGTAATTGTACACACTCGGGCCCAGATTACCTATGATTTTACGTAGGGGTTCCATCACTTTTGTGTCGCAGCCCCAACGCAAAATTCTTTTTGGCATTTACTAAGTCATGCAAAGTCACTTTGCGTGGCATTGTGTGGTTTAGTAAATATCTACCCATGCATTTTGATGCAAACACAGGTTTACAAAGACTTGTAAACCTAGGTTTGCAGCAAAATGGTGCGCCTACCCAATAAAGCTGTGCCGGTGAGAAATATCTTTATTTCTCCTTGTTACTTCTTCTTTCCACAGCACATATAGAAAATGGAATAGATCTCTTTGGATTGTTTTGTGCAGGAGCACATTCCTTCCTGCACAAAGCAATCCTGGCCATAGCGTAGACAGCTTTGTACAATGGTGCAACGGTGGAAGCCTGCATTGGCACTAGGCAGCACACAGCAGAAATGCTCCATATCTTTGTAAATATGAAGCATATCTGCTCTCCCACAACACAACACAGCTAGGACCTTTGATGCACAGCGGTGAATGAATTAATAGTAAATATATATATATATTACCTACTGGCGGTCGCCAGTAGGTAGTTATAGTTAGGACCTAGTTTCCATAGGAAATCCTCAACATTCTATTTGGATTAACTTTGGCTCTGGTGGATGAATCTTTGCGAATTTCTCAAAGAAGATGGCTCGGTCCGCTGCGCTCCTTCCCGGAAAGTTTGGGGGGGATTGGTGAAGCGGGGGCTGAGATAAAAGGGGGTCCCAAAACGTGTTTTCTCCATGTTATTTTCCATAGGACGTTTAGACACGGCTACAGGTCGAACGGCTGAATGGGTTTATAAGAAATTTGGCAAAACTGTAGAGTCCGGCTCGCAGATTACGCTTTTTTTGGAATGGTGTAAATCCGTTCAGTAGTTGCTGAGAAAATTAAAGTTAAAGTCAATTATATATCTGTAAGCGCGCACGGGTGCGCGCACTCAAGCGGCTGTGCGCGAGCGGAATTTTTTTTTGCTGCGTTACGTGTGTTTACGTTCGATTCGAAGGAAATCAGGAAGTGTTGACCGCCATTTTGTCACTGCGAGTAAATATATTGTTCATTTGAAAGCGTTGGAACATGGAAAGGGGAGAAGGTAGAGATTGTTTTGCTGCGTAGGTTTTCTCAGGGTGTGCAGTAAGGTCCTTAAAGGCGAAAATATATATATATATATTTTTTTTAAAGTTGCGGGGTGCGCGCACTCGGGTGCGCACATTTATTTAGAAGAGTGTGAAAATGGAGATAAATCAGAAGTTTGAGTGCTTTGATATAAGGTGGCTCTGAAAAGAGCCCTTGTGTTAATTGAGTTTTTTCTGCATTTATAAGTAAGTAGCGATGCAGAGCCGGATTATGCAGAGGAAGATTCTGTTTCTGTCTTCCTTCTTACTTAGTTATGGTTTTTTCACTCTCACTCCAGGCTTTTAGTCTGTGGATGGAAATCCATGAACCTAGACTCACCTATGAAAATCATACTATTGATGCTTGACTGAGGCCAAGGAGATCAGAGTGCATGTGTGTGTAAGGTGATGTACCTTTGGGGAGATGATGTTACGTTTAAACGTAGCCTCTGAGTGCTTAGTTCGGTTCTGTTCTCTCACTGTTGTTGATTTAGAGCCCCAAATACAAAGGCTTGTTGTTGCTTGTGAATCCCCAAGTGTATATTTGCTCATACTGATCCATAACGCCCTGGTGTATCCATGTCGTAGGCTGCACGAGTGGGCGAACCTCAGCTGGCCGAGCAAGACTTGGGGAGGGGGCAGGAGTCAAGAGGAAACAAGGAGGGGTTTTCATCATTTGGGACAAAAAATATTTCTAAACCAATAAAAAGTTTTATTAACAAGTCACATGACCTGTTATGCTTACATTACGCGCTCCGCGCCGCGCCCCGGATTGCTTCCGGGAAGCTGCGCTTCACGCCTCGCGCACCGGAGCACTTCCGGGAGCGCTAACGCAGCGTGTCATATGACGCATTATGCAACAACGCGATACGTCGTTGGGGCTCCACCGGAACTGATTGAATTGGTAGTCTACAGTGTTTCTGGAAGTTTCAGACTGAAGCTGGCGTCAGCATGAGAGCACCCCGTGGCTACGTCGTGGCAGAAGATCCCCACCGGAACTCTGCGGGAGTCGGGGGCCCCAGTGACTCTTGTAGAATCTTCAAGGCTGATGGGACGCTTTTGGGAATGGGGCCCATGCCGTAGCAGTCAAGCGTCCGAGTTCCAGGGTTGTCCAGAGCCATCCTTGCAGGCCAGGCCCAAGTCTGTGGAGCCGACCGCCATTTCCTGAGCTCCGTGGCAGCCGCCTGTCGCTGTACCGGAAGAGTGGGTGCAATTCAGCCGGATGGCGGGTGAGACGCTGTAATAGCAAGAGCAGGCGTAATTCAGCTGGCCGAGCGAGGCACTGTGCCGCAGGAGCGGGCGCAACTCAGCTTGTCGAGTGAAGCGCTTGGGTGTAGCTGAGAAACCTCCACCTGGGGAGGTGGGGGAGGCTCGTTCGCGCCGCCTCTCCCTTCCAGTGCACCCCACGCCGTCTCCTGGCGCAGGTATATGTGATGGTTGGACCAGGGCACCGCAGGACGTGTCTTCAGGTCAAATGGATTGTGGGACAAGGCCCAGAATGGAAGAGTCACCAAAAGGCTAAAAGTTCCGCCGGACCCCGGGAGCCGGCCGCCTATGTCGAGTGAAGTGCTGGGGTGCAGCTGAGAAACCTCCACCTGGGGAGGTGGGGGAAGCTCGTTCGCGCCGCCTCTCCCTTCCAGTGCACCCCACGCCGTCTCCTGGCGCAGGTATATGTGATGGTTGGACCAAGTCACCGCAGTAAGTGTCTTTAGGGGTGTAGCTGAGAAACCTCCACCTGGGGAGGTGGGGGAGGCTCGTTCGCGCCGCCTCTCCCTTCCAGTGCACCCCACGCCGTCTCCTGGCGCAGGTATATGTGATGGTTGGACCAGGGCACCGCAGGACGTGTCTTTAGGTCAAACCCTCAACTATGGCACCCAACATCCAGGACTTATGACATTTGTGGAAGGCAGTGACATCGAAGCATCTCAGGGACCAAGCATATGCAGAGTCCTTCCTACAGCCTCTGCGTTCCTTCTTACCTAGTTATGTTTTTTTCACTGCCACTCCAGGCTTTTAGTCTGTGGATGGCAAACTATGAACCTACACTCACCTATGAAAATCTTACTATTGATGCTTGACTGAGGACAAGGAGATCAGTGAAGCGCTGGGGTGTAGCTGAGAAACCTCCACCTGGGGAGGTGGGGGAGGCTCGTTCGCGCCGCCTCTCCCTTCCAGTGCACCCCACGCCGTCTGCTGGCGGAGATGTTGCAGCAGGCTGCCATGTAAATAGTTATTTAATTAAACGTTTTACCCTGTTACTTTGTTGGTGTGTTGTATATATTTATAATATTTGCATAGGGTTTCTCGTTATTTTGGGCGGGGTGGGCGGCGGAGGAATTTCACTGAAAAAAACATGCATTTGGATCGATGTTGCAGCAGGCTGCCATGTAAATAGTTATTTAATTAAACGTTTTACCCTGTTACTTTGTTGGTGTGTTGTATATATTTATAATATTTGCATAGGGTTTCTCGTTATTTTGGGCGGGGTGGGCGGCGGAGCAAATTCACTGAAAAAACCATAGGTTATAGACCATATATAGTTAAATATCTCAAGTCCATCTCTGCACTCGATGGAGATACAGGTCGTCGATCAAAAAATGTGCTGGCCACCTCTAATGGTAATAGCGTGGCCAGGGCTTTTGTCAATCCCTCTGCAAATTGCACAGGGTGCTCTTGTTGGACATGCCGCACCATGGTATGTATGGAAAAGGAATATTTTTTTGTTGGATTTCCTCTTGAGAGAAACGAGTCACATATCGTGCAGGTTACTTTTGGTGCATTTACTTTCTTTTGATCTTCAGGATAAGTGAAAAATTGCCAGATGAAAGATTCTTTTTTTCTTCTTAAAGGTAGTCGATCATTTTGTTCAGATTCGGAAGATGAATGAGATACGGTAGCCATTTCACCAAAGTCTTCCAAAAAATGTAGGACGTTGTTCTCTCTTGAGAGTAGAAAAGATAGTGAGAGAAGTGGGTGGAGTGCTGCGTGTAAATTCCAGAATAGAAACTAGTAAGAACCAATTGGAAGTGTTGTTTTCATGTTGCAGCAGGCTGCCATGTAAATAGTTATTTAATAAAACGTTTTACACTGTTACTTTGCTGGTGTGTTGTATTTATTTATAATATTTGTATAGGGTTTGTCGTTATTTTGGGCGGGGTGGGCGGCGGAGCCGAGCTATCTTGCAGCCATCATGGCGTCGAGCTCGGTTTCTCTCACTAGTTTCATATTTCTCATGAGGGGTTGTTCCTAATGTTTCTATTTTAGCGAGGTGAAAAAGAGATCCTATCAGTGGCCTACTGATTTTGCTCGATTCCTTTTGTTTTTTCTAACGATTTTTAAGTTAAAGTTTGCTAGCACGATACAGCGGCTAGTCCGCATTTTATATATGTCTTTTTTATTAGGGGTCTCCTCCGGTGGAGTCGGACGATCTACCTCTAATAACCGGTAAGTGTTCCTCTGAAGGAATGCGTCTTGAAAGTGGCTGACTTTAATGTATGATATTTCACTCAGTGACTTTCAGTCCCATGCTTTTTCAAAACTGTGCATGTGCTTGAAGCAGGCGTAGGTATTGACGCAGCATTGTGAATATAGTGCATTGGTGAGCCTTGCTGGAGCTGCATCACAGTTGCGATGCAACTCTAGCAATGTATTAGTTTTTGAGCACAGATGTGTTACGCATGTATGGTGTTTTTGTACCATGGTGCGCCACATTTCAAATGTGGCACACCATGGGTAACGGAGCACTACCATAATGTGGTGCACATTAACTGGTGCATATCTGGGTATGAAGTAGTTAACATAAATCTGCCCCATAGGTTACAAATCCGCGTTTAGTAGACTGTTTGGCCTTTGTAGTTGTATGTTTTTTCGGTTATTCTATGTAGGTATGTAATATTGCAAGATTGTTGTCACGAAAAAGAAGCCATGAGTATTGGGTTTGTGAAAGATTGCAAGATTTTTAAAATTAAAAAGGAAAAATCATGGCATTGTTTAATATAGTATTGTAAATACTTATCTTTAACAATGATGAGAGAGTAAAAAAAGGTTAACCTGATGTTCGAAAGTTATTCACAGGCTTCTTTAGAGGAAGTATTCTATATGATTTTAGCGTGGGTGTTTCACTTTTTATAGGTAATAGAATGCATTCTGCAAGCATGTAGTACTCCTCCTGCTACAGCATAAATATTCTTCAGTGCTTATTTTCATTTCGTAAGTGGTATTGAGACCGACACAGAACTTCAATGGATCGGAGGGGCTGTTCCTGTGCATCTGGAGGACTGCCAAGCCGTTGCAGCAGTGGGAGTGAGGCCTCTCACGACAGAGAACTTCAATGGATCGGAGGGGCTGTTCCTGTGCATCTGGAGGACTGCCAAGCCGTTGCAGCAGTGGGAGTGAGGCCTCTTACAGGGGCGTAGCGCAGCTCCTTTTGATGTTCACAATTGCAGATAACAGGGTAGAGATGTGAGAGAAGTGGGTGGAGTGCTTCGTGTAAATTGCAGAATAGAAACTACTAAGAACCAATTGGAAGTGTTGTTGTGAAGTCACATGACTTCACATGCGCGTCTCAGGACGTGTACGCGGTGATAGTATCTGGTCACGTACGCCATTTGGAAGTAGCGGTCTAATTCAGCGAAGTTTCAAAACGTGAAAAGGAGTAAATCCAAATATATCCGGATTTAATATATCTTCTGAGCTGGAATCAAGCATACAATTGTTAAAGTATAAAACCTTTTATATATTTTTTTAAAATACCAAGGTGTGTACATTCGGTCACACACGAAAGTTTAAAAAGACATTCGGCTCCATTTAATGAAAATTTTCATAATAATAAAAAAGAAGCCTAGGTTTACTGTCTTTGACGTAGTATAAGTTCTTTGATGGGTCTATGAAGAAATTTAATAAGTTGCAATCGCGAAGTTTTCCCGAAATATATAGGCGGGTGCGCGCACACGGTCGCGCACGAACGAAAGCCAAAAAAGGGGAGATAAACCCCCTTTATAATATGCTCCTGAAGCTGTTTTTGGTACAATGAGTTAGTTCTGAAAAGAACTTTTTTTTTTTTTTTTTTAAAACAAGTGTTATGTTGTTTTTGATTTTTTAAACTTGCAACAACATTTTCATGTGTGACACAGGATCAAAATGAAATGAAGAAATTTATCTTTTCTCGGGGCATTTATGACTCTCAATTTTTAGTTTAGTAAGAATGAGGCTCTGCTCTCCGTACAGAAGAATTTCTCCACACTCGTTGCATTTCATGTGCACCTTTGCAAGATATGGTCTCAAGTCCATCACAGCACTCGATGGTGATACAGGTCATCCACCAGAAGATGTGCTGGCCACCTCTGATGGTAATAGCGTGGCCAGGGCTCTTGTCGATGCCTTTGCAAATTCCACAGGGTGCACTTGTTTGACATGCCGCACCATGGTATGTATGGAAAAGGAATATTTTTTTCTTGGATTTCCTCTTGAGAGAACCGAATTGCATATCGTGCAGGTAACTTTTGGCGCATTCACTTTCTTTTGTTCTTCAGGATAAGTGAAAAATTGCCAAATAAAAGATTCCTTTTTTCTTTTTAAAGGTAGTCGCTCATTTCCTTCAGATTCGGACGATGAATGCGGGGCGGCAGCCATTTCAGCAAAGTCTTCCGAAGGGTGTTGAACGTTGTTCTCTTTTGAGAGTAGAAAAGATAGTGAGGGAAGTGGGTGGAGTCCTCCGTGTAAATTGCAGAATAGAAACTACGAAGAACCAATTGGAAGTGTTGTTTTCAAGTCACATGACTTCACATGCGCGTCTCAGGACGTGTACGCGGTGATAGTATCTGGTCACGTACGCCATTTGGAAGTAGCGGTCTAATTCAGCAAAGTTTCAAAACGTGAAAAGGAGTAAATCCAAACATATCCGGATTTAATATATCTTCTGAGCTCGATTCAAGCATACAATTGTTAAAGTATAAAACCTTTTATATATTTTTTTAAAATACCAAGGTGTGTACATTCGGTCACACACGAAAGTTTAAAAAGACATTCGGCTCCATTTAATGAAAATTTTCATAATATTAAAAAAGAAGCCTAGGTTTAGTCTCTTTGACGTAGTATAAGTTCTTTGATGGGTCTATGAAGAAATTCAATAAGTTCAGATTGCAAAGTTTTCACGAAATATATAGGCGAGTGCGCGCAGTCGGTCGCGCACGAAAGCCTGGAAATGTGCTATCCATTTTATTGAGAACTGTTGCCGAGAGTGCGCACACCGGGTCGTGCACGAAAGTTTAGAAAGGCTATTTTTATTTACAGGCAAATTTTAATGCGTTGAAAAAAAGGTAAGGTACAGACTTTCTAATTCTGTATCGCTTTACAAGGAGTCTGTATGCAACTTGAACAGTGAAGAAAACGGCTTGTTTCTGAAAAAAATATTGCCAGAACTTTATTGACAAAAGTATAGGTTGTATACACGAGATATTTCTGAATTAGCATTTTAAAAACCAATGAAATTCACTGAAAAAAACATAGGTTTTACACACGTTATAGTTAGGAAGTAGCATTTACAAAACCTATGAAATTCACTGAAAAAACCATAGGTTTGACACCAGTTATAGTTAGCTGGAAATTTTACTGATATAAAACCAATGAAATTCCACGTTATAGTTAGTTGGACTCACTATAACTTGCGCGTGTAATGCACTGCTGATGACGTCACATATTACATCACTCATGACATCACTGATGACACCATCCAGTGAATGTGTGTCTTTCTGAAAAATAAATATGTGTTATATATGTATATATTATTGAATATCTTAGTGAATACATATATTAGTGAGTAATGCTTAAATATTTAAATATATGTATTAGTGTTTCACTTTGTGTATAAGTGGCTGCATGGGTTGATGAGTAGGTACATGTGTATGTATATAGGTTATTAGATGTTTTTCTTAGTATCAGTATGAGTGTTTGCATGCTTTGGTGGGAGTATTACTTAGTACATAGATGCAAGAATGACTGAGTCTCTGTTTGTATGTGTTTTGAAGACAGCATATGTGCAGGACTGTATGGGTGGATGAGTGTGTATATGTCTGTGTTAGTGAGTGAATGACTGTCTTATTAGTGTCTTTATCAGTAACTACATATGTTTTAATCTAGTATATGTGAATATTGATGTATATAAGTGAGTATATGTGAGAGTGAGGGATTGTAAGAGTTCCTGTTTAAATTAGTATGTGTTTCTATAAGTGATTTTTTAAGAGAGTAAGTATGTGTAAGTTTCCTTAGAAGTAAAGTGGTAGTGTGTGTATAGCTGTTTATGCAAATAAATGTATGTTCAATAGTTTATTTGCATGTGTGAGTATGTGTGTGAATAACTTTTGGATGACTGTCGGTGTGTAACAGGATGTGTAGGTGTATCACTACATATGATTAGTGAATATATGTATGAGTGACTATATAGAACTGTTGGTGAATTAGTGCATGTGTATATAGATGGTGGAATTATTGAATTGGTTGTTGTAACTGGTATGGGTATCTCCATTTTTTTGAAAATTGTAGTTTCTATTTTTGAATATGTGTTTCAAGGGTTAGATTACAGTGAAAGGAGGTCTGTCACTGTGTCACAAGGATGGTGTCATCAGTGATGTCATGAGTGATGTAATATGTGACGTCATCAGCAGTGCATTACACGCGCAAGTTATAGTGGGTCCAACTAACTATAACGTGGAATTTCATTGGTTTTATATCAGTAAAATTTCCAGCTAACTATAACTGGTGTCAAACCTATGGTTTTTTCAGTGAATTTCAAAGGTTTTGTAAATGCTACTTCCTAACTATAACGTGTGTAAAACCTATGGTTTTTTTCAGTGAATTATATATATATATAGTTTTTACAATAAATGTGATTTCACCACTTGCTAGCAAAGGGGTTATGAAGTTTCTCCATATCAGATCCAGACCTGCCAATTTGTACGGTGCCACTGTGATACATGAGATCGGCTCCCTCAACAAAGGCACCCAGCGAAAAGCTGATTCCAGCTCATCTTTTGAGGCTTTAAGCAGCCGATGTCCATTAAGGGGTGTGAAAACACCACAGAGCTTCAGCGGCAGCCTCAGCCAAGCTTTAGTTTTCTTTTGTGAAAGAGGAAGATAAGTAGGGAGAGGTGACAGAATTACCTTTCAAGCAGTTCTTGGCATTATGCCCCGCCCTTCCAGGCCACATCCCTTCCAAACTTGGTAAACATATTTTTGAAGTTGTCAATTCTTCAGTTCTGATTTTGAAAAATTTGGAATGCGCTGGTGGGGATACAGACTGACCCAAGGCCTGTAATAGAGAGAGAAGGCAGGGCTCGAGTTGGGGTACCACGCGGGTGGACGGCATCCCCCCACTTATTTTACCGGGAGCTCGATAACTATAAACTGCAACTGAGTGCAAGCCACCTTTCGTGACGTCACTTCCTGTCGTGACGTCAGCGTCCCCCCACTTCTCTTTTTAGGACTTGTGCCCTGAGAGAAGGTAATGTATGAAAGAAAAAGGAGACCCGTGAGAGAAGAGGGGGAAGACTAGATGAGGAAGAGGATAGAAAGCCAAGAGCAGTTCTTTAATGGAAGCACGGTAGCATGGAGGTTACACAGGGTAGGTGCTAATATGTCGGAGATGGTTGATATGAGCGAACCAGTGTAGTGGCAGGGCCATGAACTACTGGGTAAAAAAGACCAGTGATTAATTTGTTCCGGTGGTTGGAGTTGGACGGCACAAGCATTCAAAATGTGCTTCACTATTCTACAAACCTTTTGTGCCACTGGAGTAATCTTACATCATTCCAAAATTCTGCTCAATGAAATATGTGCGCTTTTTGGCTGCATGATTTATGGTCACTGGAGGCTGGTTCACGTAGTAAATATCTTGCTGAAAAACATTTTTTTCTTAGATAAACCATTTTCTCCTCATCCCAGTCTCCTGACAGATCTTGAGTGACTTTTATTTGCAAGATATACGCTCTGGGAGAAAAGTTACTGCAGATACTAGGAAAATATATTTAGTACATGCAATTTTGCAAAACGTGCAATTCACAAAAAAACACCTGGCAGGCCACTAGCGTAACAAAACTTGAGGGGGCCCCTCTGCAAACTACTTGGAGCCCCCCCCCCCTCCGTACTCAGTCAGGAGCTGTCACACCTCAGTACTGTACTAAGAAGGCTCCCTTGTAGCTCGGGGTCTCCCGCTCCGCAACGGCTGCGGGGGCGTTTGTCATGCCACTGCCTCAGGCTGCACCTTGATGCTCACTATAAAGGTATATTTAAACTGGATGGCTTTCAAGGCTTCCCAGAAGGAGATGTGGAAGACGATTGGGAAGAGGCATGGGAAAAGGGGCACAATTGAATAGTAAGGACAGTGGAAGTTACACTGTTTGCCGCAGCTGGATGCCACAAAGGAGTTTCAGTACAGTGGCTGCATGTAATAGACCGTTCGTAACACTAATGAGATTTAATCGTGACAGCTATCAGGGTTGGAGCTACCATTACTGCACAGATGCAGTAGCACTAGAGCCCACTTTTATTCAGCACTTGTTCTCCCTCTTTTCCCCACCTCCTACAGTTATGGCTGCCTTTTACTCTTAGGTCTTGCCTGTGAAAACGCATGCACTGTTGCTTGAGGGGAAGCTGGGATTCTCATCTAGATTTTTACCTTACCAATCTCTGGAATCCCAGGTCAGGCCGAGTGGACCTTTTTATCTGCTAAGAAGTGTAGAGGGACGATTTCCAAATTCATGACTTTAAATAGCTTTACAACCCAACAATCAAATCCAATTCAATGAACCAATTACTAAGAACTGAAGTTCAAGAATTTATTACAAAGCCAAAAATATTTGAACACATATGCACCTCAGCAAGAGATTCAAAAAGTAAACCGGCACTAATACAAACATAATCCTAAGCAAGAGTCTCAGACGACTCAGAATAAAGATCAAAGTCAGTTCAAGAAGCATTAGGCATACTATGACAGTCCCTGCTTGAAGTCAGGACTGCATTTACCGAAAGGAAAAGAAAGTGGTTAGTCTGTCCCTACACTAACTCTAAGGTGACATCCCTACTTAACATCCCTCCCAGGCAAAAGTAAAGGTGTCAGCAGTGAAGACTTCCTAAGAAGTACACTCACTTTCTCAAAGTAAGTAGCCTATGCTATAGAGCTCGTTCTAAGATGCTCCTTCCTACACCCCTCTCTGCCCTAAATTCTCCAAAAACTGCTCTAAGACTGCTTTCCTCCCACGGGTGCTGTCCTTAATACAAAACCCCAAAACCGTAGGCACGTCCTAAGGCACACCCCTCTGGGCAGGTGTCAGTTGGTGGATTTTTCCAGTCAGCAGCACATCTCCGTCCAAAAACCGTTGCTGTGTCCTTGGGTCCCAGGCACCTTCTCCGCCAAATGTTACACTCCTGCATTCCAGGATACTCCTCTGTACCCGCGCCTACCATCCTAACTCTTAAAACAATGGATTATTCTACCTAACAAGCTCCACAGCCTTGCACCTGCAAACAGAAGCGCATGAGAATCATCCTTTCACATTTTCTGAGTTACATTTCAATATCTGCTGAGAACAGTGCTTTTTCCAAGGAGAGAATACCTCTACTTCCAGTGAGAGACAACTAAAGAAATTACAGTTAGGCCTCTACTGGCGTCAACATGTCCCAGGTCTTTCACATTTAAATGCATTTCTAATCCTACATCATAGCAATACATTCAAATCATGTAAAAGCATTATTACACTTCGATCCTAAAACAGAAATCCTTCTCACGTTAATGCATTACAGTTTGTCTCCCTACACGTGCAACTCTTTAATTCGGCACGTTTATCCTAACGCAACATTTCACACGTAAGCTCCATTTCTACGTTATGCAAAGCATTATTTTCTTGTTAAGGCACTACATTAGTCTGCAAATGTTATGAGCACAATTCTACATATTGCACTGATCCCCGGCCTACCGATACATTTCTAAAATCACACATTAGTATGGTCCTCGAAATATGCGGGTGCTGACTACGGGTGATTATGGTGCACCCCTACAATTTTTAAGATAACCTGGTGCTCTCTCACTTGCAAGACATTTTGCTTACTTACAAGGAGCTTGGAGTTTGCCATTTTCTTACCATTGACTGGCTTCATTGTCACTCATTCTCTTTCTTCTCTTTGGTAAGCACATGCCAGCTTCACTTCCTCTTAATGGGATTGTCCCTCCCCTGGACCACGGCCCAAGTACTGCTTCCTTGCCCAGTGTATTTACACTGCTGCGCTTTCGGAGCTTTTTCTTTTACTTGCTCCATTCTACAAGAGTGCATGTGTTTTCAGGCCGTCTGTCCTGCTCCACGTTGTTGCCTACCCCCTCCATTGTTGTTGCTTGCCCCACCACTCCTGCGTGTTTGCTTGCCCAGTCTCTCCTGCCTCCTCCCTTATTTTTGCTTGCCATGTCCTTCCTACCCCCTCCCACATTATTGTTTGACCTGTAATTTTTGCTCGCTCTGTCATTGTTTGATCTGTCCCTTTCGCCTCTCTCCCATGTTGTTGCTTGCCCGTCCTTTCTGCCCACTCATGCGTTGTTGCTTGCCCCTTGGCGAGTCTCTCCCACCTCACTCCGACGCTGTTGCTTAACCCATTCCACCCAACCCCTCCCACATTGTTGCTTGGGCCATACCTCCAATCCATCCACCCTGTTGTTGCTTATCCCATCGTTGTTGCTTGCCCTGCTCTCCCCATGCCCCTTTCGTACTTGTAAAGTGCAATGTTCACCCTAAATGGGTATCTTGGTGCTGAAACAAAAAAAACAAAAGCTCTGCACTTATTACAGTGAAACAAAAAGTGGTTGCATTGTTGCTTGCCCCACCGCTCCCACCCCTTCTTTCGATATTGCTTGGCTCATCCTGCCCTCCCGCATTGTTGCTTGTAAAGCTATATGCAACTGCACAAGACGGCTAAAAGACGCTTTGCCAATGCTTGTTCTTGCTTGCATTCCAGTCGATGACTCCCTTGCTATCAGGGCTGGACTGGGGAATCAAAATCAGCCCTGACACAAATGCTAAACCAGTCTCACTCCCTTCCTCTCCTCACTCTGTCTCTTTCCATCAACCCATTCTGTCTTTCCTTATCTCCTTATTCTCTTTTCCCCTCTCTGATCTTTAATTCTCTATACGTCTGTTCCCCTCTTCCTAATCCTACCTGTCTCTCTTGAAGCCCCCTGTGCCTGGGGAACTGTAAAAAATAACAGGCACTAGCAGCGGTTCTTGACTTTCGAAACCTGCCTCCAGAGGCTCTGACCACAGGGGAAATGCCAAGTGGAAAAGGCGAGGTTGGCAGTCCCCATTCAGTCAAAACTCAACTGCGAATTTTTCGACTGCTGTTTAAAAAAATGTAATCTCAAAGGATAATAAATCAACACAGCAGGGACGGATGCAGCCGGGCCTGCGCCCATGTATGATTATCATTTTTGGTATTAGACTACTAAGTGTTTTCAATATCCGTGATATTATCTGGGGGCGGATTAATTACATGTGATATTGCATTAGGGAGCGGTGGGATACAGAGTTCCTGCGCCCTATATTATTCCAATGAAGGAGATGATGAGATAGGTCATTTTCTAGAATTATCGAAGAGGCTAGAAGGTCCCACACAGCATTAGAAGCTGAAGCTTTTTTTAATTAAATTGTAATTTGGAGGTATGATGTATAGTTTTCAGCAGTTAAAATTTGGGACTGCGGGGAGATGGGCAAAGCAGCATTAGTGAGATGCCACTTAATGAAATCACAGAAAAAAGATAAAATATTCGGGAACTGATTGCTATAACTCTTGGACACTTATGAAATATTGTGATATTTATGCTGTCAAATTAACTATTCTGTTTCTGAAAGCGGACTAATCGTAATAAGATTGGAATTTCAACTGTGTAGGTGACGTAGTTTAGTGGGCTAAAGCACCAGTTGAAGGGGCATTTGGTCAACACAAGGCTCGCCAATATGAATTCAACCCAACAAATCGCCATTTTAAGAACTAGGGCTTTTTAGATAGTGCTTTGGAACTATTTCTACAATTTCTAAGTGCTGCAAGTAATCCGCATTAGTATCATCCAATGTAATGGTCCTCAGTTTACTGACCAGGGAAGGATGTAAGGCTAATAACACTCAAGATAAAGGATTAAAATTCAAGGCCTGTAAATCGGTGGTGACGATTCAATTCACTCAATTATCCCAACAAGTCTTATATGGTATTGTCTCGAGGGGTGGGAAAGATCATACAGTCCACTGAGCTCTATCTATAGCTTTTTAAAAATAAATAACTTTTTTATTTTTTTATTTTATTTATGAGTTTTCATAATATAACCATCAAACATTACAGTACATCATGTTCACATTAGTACAGAATACATAGCAGTAAGTTGACAGAGCATTGTGGGAGTGCAAGGTAATAGTAGAACATAAGTTTACCTGAAAGCAGACAAAATATTAATTATTTACATACGGAATTTCATCAGTCAGCAGCGTTGGTTAGCATATATGCAGTGAATGGGCCCCAGACGTCGCGTGATCTTGAAGCACTGGGCAGCTCTTCCGCATAGCAGGTAAGTTGATCACGACAATAGGCTATATCTTGTAACCAGTGTACTAGTTTAGGTGCAGGTCTACCATCCCAATGGAGAGAGACCCTGCGTTTTGCCAATTGTAACGCTATTGCCAGAAATTTCCGATTGTTAGCCTTAAAGTGCAGTACATTTCCTAATAAACAGATTTTCATAGCACATTCGATCTCTTCGTCTGCCATTTTTGCTAATGCTACCGTATCTTTCCTTCAGAATTCAGCCACCTTGGGGCATGACCATACCAGATGTTGAAAATCTGCACTATCAGCCCCGCACCTCCTACAGTAGGTCCTATCTTATGCTCCGAAAGTCCTATCTTATGCTCCTAAAGTCCTATCTTATGCTCCTAAAGTCCTATCTTATGCTCCTAAAATTAGAAAATGATGAACTCATATTCCGCACAAGTACTTTTTTAAAAGTTATTTTTAATGTTCGCAGAAGTATGGAATGCCCTTAATCTATTGTACTCTTTATGATTATCGACTTCTTCTTTTTCTTACTCCAGATTGGAAATACATGACCTGTTATTTGTAATCATATGTATTGTATAAACACTTATTTGCACTTAGGTACTGTAATTTTGAATATGTTGAACTGTATTTTAAGACTGCACTTTTATGGATTTTTCTTGTAATCCGAATAAAGATTTTGAATCAATCAATCAGTAGGTGAGTCTCTCAGACCATACTTATAAAGTTGTGCTGGTGTATAGTACATCTGGTGGACATTTTTATAATGCATACGTTTAAGATTAACGTTAGAAGCAAATTGACCCGTTAATTTACAACACACCTCCCACTCCTCCTCAGTTAGTGGTTGAGGCAAAATAGCATTCCATTTGTCCATAGGACCCACTACAGTAGTCGTTTCATCAAACTGGGAGGCCGCATACAACCGTGTAACTAATTTATTTTGAGTTTGTGTGGTGCATATAAGTTGCAAGGCCCCCAGGGTTGGTGGTTCATCCAGGAAACAGGGGTACAATGTCTTCACCGCAGCTCTCAATCTACTATAAATAAATGTCAACATAGCATTTCCCTCCATGTCCCCCACAAAGTCCTGCAGATTGATAAACTTCCCATTGGGATATACGTCACCCATTGTTTGTGCCCCAACAGTGTGCATTGCTCTGAGGGATCCCGTCTCGCCGTTACAGAGATAGCCATATGATGAACCAGAGGCATCGCCGGCGCGTATAGTGGCAGTTCCTGTGCACGCCGTCCCAGTTTCTGCCAGGCCCGAGACGTGCATTGCACGTGTCCACTTCATCCCTTTCGAAAACAGTAGTTTTATTGACAATCATCGCTTTGAGTGATATTCGGTGCAGTGCCCCCGCCTCAACTGCAACATGTGGTGTGACTGGCGGCGCATTTTGCCAAAAAAGGCATATTGTGCTTGAGCACACAAGAAATACAGTTCCATATCAGGTACAGTGAATCCACCCATCCCATATGGTCGCGGTAGAGTCTCCCACTTGACCCTCGTTTTTTTGCCACCCCATGTTAGCGTAATCAGTAAGGCCTGCAGTGTATTGCAAAATGGTGCGTCAGATGAATAGGAACATTTACAAACAAATATAAAAATTTCGGCAGCACCACCATTTTAATTAGTGCCACCCTGTCTGCCAACGTCAGCGGCAAACTAGTCCAACTGGATACTAGCTCCTCAAGTCGGGATATTGCTGTACCATAATTAGTACGGATGACAACCTGTGGGTCTCTATGTATCCAGACTCCCAGGTATTTTACTGGGTCTGAGGTCCATTCTAAGGGGTACCCCAATGCAACTTGTGCGGTGCCCTCTGTCAGAGATATCACAACTGATTTATTACAATTGAAAGCGAGGCCGAGTACCATTCAAACCTAATATATTCTCTAATGAGTTGTTCAAGGTAGACCGCCGGCTCCCGTACATACAGGACCATATCGTCTGTGTACATGGATAGCGCTAGAGGCCACTGGAGGAAACGCAATGCCGCCTTTGCATGTCTCTGTCTTAATACGCAGGCCAGTGGCTCCAACACAACCGCGAATAGCAAGGGCGACAGAGGGCACCCCTGTCTCGTGCCATGCCCTATCGGTATTGTGCTTGATGTATGCCCTTTAATAGGCACACGGGCCACCGGATCTGTATGTAATAACTTGATCCAATTAGTGTAGTTATATGGCACTCCCATACGATGTAGTACCGCGAACATGTAACGCCAGGCAATGGAATTTATTTATTTATTTATTTATTTAGTTATTGCCATTTATAAAGCGCGACAAATACCCGCAGGCGTCTTGGCGCTAGTCAATTTGCATAGATTCAGATCGGTGTTATTTACTCCAGCAAGTTACCTTCGTTTCATAGGGACTATTGGGAGAACAGCCAAGTCTTAAGTCTTTTCCGAAACTGGATGAGTGTAGGGCTTGATCTGATGTCTTGGGGCAGGGTATTCCAAAGTTTTGGGGCAGCGACCAAGAAGCGACGATCACCCCATGACACTGTTTTAGAGCGGGGAATCACTAGGTGGTTACGATTAGAGGACCGAAGCTGACGGGACGGTTGATATGGGACCAATTGGTCTGTTAAAAAATGCGGGCCTTGCTTATTTAGCGCTTTGTAAACTATACATAATGACTTAAACTTGATCCTATTCTGGATCGTCAGCCAGTGAAGTTTTTTGATAGTGTCCGAAATGGCCGCAAATCTGGGGATTCCAGAGAGCAGGCGTGCTGCAGCATTTTGTATCGACTGCAGCTTTCTTGTAACCCTAACCTGCGTATTTAAAAATAAGCTGTTGCAGTAATCCAGTGATGACAAGACCAAGGAGCTAACCAGGGTTTTTATGGCGACTGCTGGCAAAAACGGACTGATTTTTTTGATCATGCGTAATTTGTGGTGGGCTGTGGAGGCAACTTTATTTGCATGATCCATGAAATTTAGGCCGTCATCAAAGGTGACTCCCAAATTTCTAACCTTGGTTACTGGATTTGGAAGTGCTCCAAATGTGGAAGGCCACCAATGAGATGACCAGTCTGGTGAAAGAGGTCCAAAAATAACTACCTCAGTTTTTTCTGAGTTGAGTTTCAGGCAATTTGTTGCCATCCACTGGAATCAAATGCCGTTGCGGCATCCAACAGGACCGCTGCAGCAGGCAGCTTAGGTTCCAGAAGGTGCATCACTGTGAATAGTGTCCTTAAATTATGTGCCGTACAAGGTGCAGGAATAAACCACGATTGATCCGCACACAACCATGATAGGTAGTAATAGTTTTAACCTGGTTGCCAATTCCTTCGCCAATATCTAAACATCAGTATTCATTAGCGACAGTGGCCTATAGGAGTCACATTTATCTGGTGCCTTACCAGGTTTCAGTAAGGTTATAATTAGGGCCTCACGTAGCGTGCCTGGAAATCTTTGCTGTTCATAGGCTTCATCAAACAAAGCTTGAATGTGTGGCACTAAGATATCCATGTATTCTTTATAAAACTCTGCCGGGAGCCCATCGGTGCCCGTAGCCTTGCCATTAGGCAGTGCAGCAAAAGCATCTCTTATTTCATCAGTCGTCAACGCGTGCATCAGGAAGTCCTGCTGCCCCTTCGATAGCCAAACCAAAGCGATATCTTCTAAATATTGCGCTATGTCTTCCTCAGCAGCTGTTTGCCTACTACTATACATCGTTTTATAGTGTTGTACAAACGATTCAAGAATTCCTGCTGCGTCGCAGCAAACTGTGTCACCCTCTGCAATTGATTGTACAGTGCTATTTTTCGCCTATGGTTCCGTAATCTTAGTGGCTAGAGCGCGCCCCGGCCTGCCACCTTCCCCATACTATCTTGCCTTCCAGCGCCTGGACATGTGCCTCTCTTCCTGATCTGCCAAATCATTATATTCAGTCATTTTAGAGCGTATGGAAGCCAGAGTAGCACTCTCTGGCATACTTTCATACTGTCGCTCTAGGTGCCTTAATTCCTGCTCAATCTGTTTCATTGAGCCCCGCAATTACTTGAGTACCCCAGCCTGCAGGCCTATGCACACTCCACGTATTGTTACTTTAAATGCCTCCCAGACTATATTCGTAGACTCTGCACTGATCCAACATTGTCAGTAAAATAACTTTCAACTGCCTCCCGCACCCCCTCTCTGAAAACCTGATCTTGCAACGCAGAGGGTTGCAATCTCCACTGAAATTGAGGCGGCGTGTACGTGGGTATGAGCATGAAGAGTAACGTTGGGGAGTGATCGGACAGTGTACCAGGCAAGTGCACAACACTGGTGATCCATGAGTTAACATCTCTAGTGGTTAACCAATAATCAATGCGCAACCATGAGCTATGTGTATAGGAGTGACATGTGGCCTCTTGTTCCCCCGGGTGCTTTAACCTCCAAATATATGTGAGAAACAGGTGCTGCATACCATTTTTGACAGCCTGTGCAGCTTTCTTTATAACTGGCTCTGCATTAGTATGACGGTCAAGCGTAGGGTTCAATACAACATTAAAATCCCCCCCACAGACAATTGGAGCTGGCAGCAACCTACATACTTTGTTCCATAATGTCTCGTAGAAATCCGAGTTGTCTGTATTTGGCCTATATACATTGACTATTGTTAGCACCATGAAGCACAACTTCCCCTGCACTATTATGTAGCGGCCCTTATCGTCAATTTCCTCATATGTACTGACAAAAGGGATACTTTTTTTTTAATAAGATCATAACCCCACGTGCATAAGAGGAGTAGGAGGAGGCAAAACGAGCTCTGGCCCATTTTGTGGATATTGTAGCTGCAGCATTCCTAGTTAGGTGTGTTTCCTGCCACAACGCCACCTGTACATCGTGACGATTAAGATATGTCAACACCTGCCTAGTTTTCTTTGAGTAGTTGAGACCTCTTGACATTCCATGTTACCCAATTTAGTTTACCTTCCCCTACCGGCATTCACGACACTAATAGCAAAATATGCATTATTCGCTCTGTCTTGTAGTTTGCATATACATATTATCCACCACTTATGTATTCTGTATGTCGCCATATTATTTTAGAACATCCCCAAAATCAACCCCCCGCCCACCTCAGCATCCCAATCACGCTGAGGATCCCCAATGCACTTAACACAATAACCAAAAATAACCACCCATCTCTCTGTGGGCGGCTAATCCGCTCACAGTATGCAATAACAAACATGAACTGTGTGGGGCGCACTCTCATGGAGAACACCAGCTGCCCACGACCCACTTGGTGTAGTAAGGGGGGATCGGGGCAACCCGCAATAGCACTCCACAGCACATCCCAGAACAACGGAATCACAAGTAGATTATCCAAAATACCCCACTGACATAGTATGTTCAGCTTGGTTATGCAGCCCTCACATTAAAACTATAAATTCAGACGATATGAATAACATACATCTGCCCCACCTCACCATCCATAACGCCTAGCATAAACAACCCTTGAGGCACAACATGTAACCAATTGGTCGGATAATGCGGATAGGGCAGTGTCTGCCAACTCCCACACCCGCTGAAGTGCATGCCCCATGTAGAGTAAAACAAAACCAAACTTGGTGGCGCCATCCCTCACAGGAGTCTGCATGTTATACGGTCACCAAAACAGTAGAGGAACAGCATATGGCAACATAGGGAGAGAAAAGTATCAACATCAGTACCAGATTTGACAGGTCAATAGCCAGGTTTGTCAGTCTTCGTTATCCGCTTCATCCCCAGCCACTCTAACCGTTTCCCTTCGCTCTAGTTGTTTTATGAATTGCATAGCGTTTTTAGGGGCTGTGAAGACCCTGAGCTTACTGCCATGACGAATTCTGAGATGAGCAGGGTAAAGCATGGCATACTGTATTTTTAATGCTTGCAGTTTCTTCTTGCTTCTTGACTTGTTGGAACTCCCGCTGGGCTTGCTGCACCACTGTAGTGAAATCTGGAAATAGTGCGGCCTCCATACCTTGGTACTTCATAGTGCCCATTTCTCTAGACAGCCGGAGTGCAACATCTCTATCACCGTAATTGAGAAGTTTGGCAATTATCGGCCGTGACGGTGCTCCCGGGACCGGACGTGGTTCAAGGGAACAATGTGCCCTCTCCACCACCAGCATGTTGGAAAATTTCTCCTCACCCAACATCGTCTTAAGAATGTCTTCAACATAGAGTTCCATTTTCCCTGTGTTGGTAGTTTCAGACACCCCGATAATACGAAGATTATTCCGCCCGTGACCTGGCTTCCAAGTCCTCATTCTGCGCTTGTATTACCGCCAACAACTTCTCCATCTGTGTGCAGGACTCAGTAACAGACTCAACTTTGTCCTCCGTGTTGGAGATTCTTTGTTCTGCCTTGGTTATGCGCACACTGTGTTTGTCCAGTTTTGTCACCATGTTGTCCATGCGTAGATTAAGTGTATCAATTTTACTGTCTATCGTGTGCAAACTCTGCTGCATGGCCAGCATCATACGCTCCAGTTTGCTGCTATTGCCAGCTTCCATGTCTGTCTCGGTGTCTGATGCCGGCTGCGTGGTTGACTTTTTAAGACGTTTAGACTCAAATGACAGCTTTGGCTGTAATTGTTTATCTGGCTTGCCCATCGTGTTTCTGATCGTGTGCCTTCAAGTGTTTATCGTATAGCAAGGGGAAAGAGTCCTAGCACTCTAGTAGGGCAGCTGCAGAAGTCTGTGTGACAGCAAGGTACACTTTTGCGATCTTCAGGCGCAGTATTAAAGAATGTGTGTGCCACTTCGCGCTGCTTGACACACTGTATGCATCTGTGTCTATGTCCACCCAATGACTGCCAAGTCGTGATACTTTACTACTCAGAGCGGGAACACCTTAACCCAGCACTCTGGTTGTACCGCCGCCGGCGACTATATGACAGCAGTGTACACTTCTTCTTTATGCGCAGTTCTTAATACATTTTGGTCCTCCTCTCACAGTTTGACGAACTGTAAGAGCCTGCATCCATGTCCACCCAGTAAGGATCCAGTCCTGGCACCTCGGCGCACAGAGCAAACCCACCACGTGGGCACGAAGTAAACTTCACCGCTTCTACAGCACGGCGCCGGCAATCAGAGTCACACTACACCACAGACAAAATGGTTGGCAGGGTATTTGCAAACGCGCGCGTATTTCCTTGCGCGTCTTATCGCAAATTAGGGCAAACCTCCAATATTTATTTCTGCACATAGGTAACTCTAAAAGAGTAGCCGTATGCTCAGGCTCTGGCGTTATTGGGTCTTACTTCCATCTTCTGCTCTCAGAGTCATGAGAAGTACGCTGTCCTCTTCCACAATCTTCTGAGTCCCCAAGATGACGGGTTAAAGCAGATCAGTGGACTCCCAGGATATAACACGTCTGGCAGATGTAAATTGACACCACATCCTCGGCACCTCAGCATTGAATTCCCAAATGCCGCAATCAGTTCGATCAGCGAGCGGCAAGACCGGACCTCAATCCCACAGAGCGATCCTCTTACCGGAGCTGTAAAATCAGTAAGACCGCCGTCGCCGCCGATGTCGTGCAGAGCCGGTACTCAATCCCTCCAATGCTGAAGGCGACCAGCTTCACTCCGCCGCCACTCTGCAAACCGCTATCCGCGCCGGGGTCCCAGCCTTGGATGTCGCCGCACAACGCCTCCAAGCGCACCATGCCACTCGTCGCAATGAAGGCTTCATATCACTGCAGACAGAAAGTCCTCCAGAAGGCTCACACTTCCGTCGCAGCACGGTACAAATATCCCACTAGCTGACCGCCGACAGGGGTCCACTTCCAGGAATCACAGCAATCCGACTGCGGGCACCACCATCTTGTCGGCAGGAACAAAAATCAACTTATAAGTCACAAATCTTGCAGAGAGGGCTGCCACTACTATATCAGTCCATTGTACACAGTCAGGGGGTCCAAATACGCCTCGATGGGTCACAGGATGGCTGGGGGAAAGACAGAATTTTTACCGGATTATGGCCCGACCAGCAGAGCTGCACTAATGTGCAGCCATCTTGCTTCGGGCTCGCTAACGTCCCCCCAAAATAACTTTAATTATTAATTTTTGCATAACAATTAACACAGGTGTACATTCCATAGAGAGCATTCATGATTGGCTTAGACTCAGCTGCATTGTTTACATTCCCGGTCATTGGAAATATATGAACAATCCCATGCGATTCCTTCCCAGTCCCATCAGCCAGCTAATCCCCTTCCTTTTTGGAGCTTGGGCCGTTGCTACTCCCTGATGTACTGCTAGGGCTCGACTGTATCTCCTCATCCACAATCCCACGGCAGAGTTCCCTCCCCACTCTTAAGTCCTTGTCTAGTTTTTCGTCTCCACAAATCCTGTTCATGTGCACCTCCTCCGCTAATGTCCATTAACGCACAACTCTAAGACACACCGAGATATTCGGTGCCCGCACTCCCATCCAGACAATCACAACTCAACGCCGTGCTAGCACTAATAGTAGTTGCTGAAGATTATAGGCGATCTTGGTTTGTTTTTTATGTTTGCGTATTAACCCCTTCGCCGCAGGGCTAATTTCCCCGCGGCGCTGGGGGGAGGAGTGGGGCGTTCAGCGCCACTGTGCTTGTGACGAGCTCGGCTCGTCACACTGCACGGTGGCGCTGTGCTCATGATGACCTGAGCTCGTCATGACCACACCCGTTTTCGTGGAACGCTCAGCGCAACCGTGCCTCATGACGAGCTGAGCTTGTCAGGCGCACGGAAGGTGTTAATCCAAGAAAGCAGTGGGATGGTGTCAATTGTACGCAATGGCTAACACTGCTTCTAACCCTCTCCACTACCTCTGTCCAAATGTGTTGAACCGCGTGACACTCCCAGGCCAGATGCAATAAATTAGCCCCCTTCTTATGACACCTGGGACATGTGTTGGGTTTATCTGGAGCCATGCGATGTATTCTCTCCGGGGTCATGTATGTGCGATGTGCATAGTTATAAAGAATAAGATGGAAGCGGACACTCATGAAACCATGTGTGTGAGAGCGCCCACCATCTTTCAATCCTGATCTCCCAGAGGTGTCTCCATGTCAGTGTTCCATGCAGCGAATGCCCTTGGGAGTGTGCCATTCACATTGTGGCCTTATACAACATAGATATGAGGCGCCTGCCAGCTCCGCAGGTTAGGAGTACATCTAGGGTCAGGGTGTGTGAAGGGATCGTGGGGTATGTGGGACATATCTCTTTAAATATATTAGAGAGCCCAGAGTATTGTAGATATTGTCCCTGCCCAGCCCGAAATCCCCGCATGCATGCTCGAACGTGATGAAGCTCTCGCCCGGGTAAAGTTCACTTTAATTTAGAGAAAGCTTCTCTTTAATTAGTTTCTTTATGCCTAATTACTGTTTAATGAACAAACGTGCAAGGAATGAATGAATTAGCTCCTCTCTAACACTACAACTAGGCAATTACAAAGCTGAGTGATATCTTCCCATACAAGCTCTGCATCATCTCAGTGAACAAACAATTTACTGTCACCCTTTCCACAGATTTCCAATTCAGATCCCTAATGCTTCTAGACCCCCATCCTGGGAACATACTCCCATTGGATTACAGATACCATTTTCCACTTAAAATCTAAAACGCAAACTAAGTGTGGTTTAAACAACATGGATGCCTTTTACATTTGTAAAGCAGTATTAGCCAATTATATACTGTTTTGTGATCAGCATGTACTGCAGTATACCGCAAAATTACAATAGTAAACCGCAGCTCAATATATCACTAAGCTCTTGTGCCTCTGACCTTTAGCACTACTGATTCAATTTACATCTTGTATTAAAAATAAATCTTTCCACCCCATAATCTATATTCCTGCAAATGTTATTTACAACCATTCAGCCATTTTCTTGCTAGGAATGTTGAAACTATGCTGAACGACACGCCATGCCACTCCACTCCACTGTACGACATGCCACTCCACGTATCTCCACAATATGCTGCTTCACTCTACAACAGTCGACTCCATTCTATAACTCTACACGTTACCCCACTTTATGAACTGACACTCCACTCTACGTTATGCCCCTCCACTCTATGACATCCCAAGCCACTCCACTCTACGACACATCACTCCATTCTACGGTACTCCAGTCTATGCCAAACCACTCTGCACCATTCTATGCCTCTCCATTCTATTGTACGCCACTGGACTCTATACCACTGGAGTCTACCCTATTCCACACTACTCAACTGTATGCTACTCTACACCACTCCACTTATCCTATTCCACTCTATGCCACTCAAGTTTACACCACTCCACTCTACACTACTCCACTCTATGCAACTACAATCCATGTCACTCTACTCTACACCACTCCACTCTATGCTATTTCACTCTACCCCACTCCACTCTACGTCATTCCACTCTATACCACACCACTCCACTCCACTATACACCATTCCAGTCTATGTCACTCCACTCTTAGTTATTCAATGCAAACCACTCCAATCTACACCACTCCACTCCACTTTACGCTAGTCCACTGTACGCCACTCCACTGTATGCTATTCCACTCTATGCCACTGCACTCTACAGCACTCCATTCTATGCAACTCCACTCTACGCCACTGTACTTTATACTATTCCACACTACAACACTCCAATCTACCCCTCTTCACGCCACTCCATTCTACACCACTGCACTCTATGCTATTTGACTCTACGCCACTCTACTCTACACTATTTCACTGTACACTGTACATCACTCATCTCTACACCACTCTTTCCAACTCCACTCTAAGCCACTGCACTCTACGCCACTCCACGCTATCCCACTGTATACCATTCCACTATTCGCCATTCAACTCTGTGCCACTCCACTCTAGCCCACTCCACTCTAGGCCTCTTCAATCTATGATATTGCGCTCTACGCCACTCCACTCTATATTATTCCACTCAACAGCATTCTAATCTAATCCGCTCCACTCTTTTCCACTCTATGCCACTCCACTCTAAGACACTCCACTTTACACCACTCCACTCTATCTCACTCCAGTCTATGCTATTCCACTTCGCTTATGCCACTCCACTCTATGCCATTTGACTCTACACCACTCTACTCTATTCTATGCCATTCCACTTTACACGACTCCACCGTATGCTATTTAATTCTATTCCACTCCACGACACTCCACTCGACTCCAATCTATGACACTCTACTGTATGGCACACCTTTATACACCACTCCACTGCACACTATTCCACTCTATGCCAGTGAAGCGTACTCCACTCTACGCCGCTCCACGCTATTCCACTCTACGACTTTCCACTTTATACCCCTCGGCTGTACGCTTCTCCAATCTATGCTATTCCACTCAACTCCACTACATCCTATGCCACTCCAATCTACCCCACTCCACTTTATGCTATTCCTCTCTATGCCATGCTCCTCTATGCCACACCACAGTATTCCACTCTACTGTACACCACCTCAGTCAATGCCACTCCTCTCTACACTAGTCATCCATGCTATTCTATTTTATGCCGCTCCATTCCATGCCACTTTATGTGAGTACACTCTATGCCGCTCAACTCCACTCCACGCCACTCCACTCTGTTCCACTCTATGCCACTCCATTACATGACACCCCACTCTATGCCACTCCCATCTACACCACTCTACTGTACACCACCCCAGTCTACGTTACTCCACTCCACATTATTCCACTCTATGCCACTCTACTCTACGCCACCCTACTATACGACACTACACTCTAAGTCATTCCTGTCTATGCTGCTCCAGTCTATGCTATTCTCCTCCACGCCACTGCAATCTATTCCGCTCAACTGTATGGCACTCCAGTCTATGCCGCTTCTCTTTACACTTCTCAACTCTACGTCACTCCACTGTACGCTACTCACCTCAATGCAACTCCACTCTACATCGCTCCACTGTACGCCATACCGCTCTATGCCACTCTATGCCACTCCATTCTATTTCACTCTACTCTAACTCTACAGAATTTCACTCTATGCCACTCCATGGCACTCCAGTCTATGCCACTCAGGTCTACAATTTTCCACTCTACGCGACTGCATTCTATGCCACTTCACTCTCTCCTATTCCATTGTACACCACTCCACTCTACGCTAGTCCACTCTGTGCCACTAGACTCTACGCCACTCTATGCTTTTCCACTCTACTCCAATTCACTCAACACCACTCTACTCTACACCACTCCACTCTATGCTATTCCACTCTATATCACTCCACTTTATGGTATTTCACTCTGCACCACTTCACTCTACATGACTCCGCTGTTTGAATTCCACTCGACAGCACTCCATTCTATTGCACTCCACTGTACTCCACTCCACTCCCTGCCACTTCAGTCTACAATAATCCACTCTACGCTCCTCGACTGTATGCCACTCGACTCTCCGCCACTCAACTCCATGCTATTCCACGCTATGCTACTAGACTCAACACTATTCTATGCCACTCCATTCTACACTATTCCGTTCTACGCCATTCCACTCCACACCACTCCACAGTACACCACTGCACTCTACGCAACTCTACTCTATTCCACTGTACAGCACTCCAGTCTATGCCACTCCAATCTACACTATTCCACTCTATGCCACTGCACTCTATGCCGCTCAATTCTAATGCACTCAACTCTATCCTAGTCCAGTCTATGCCACTCCATTGTATACCACTCCATTTTACACCACTCCTCTCAAGGCCACTCCACTCTACACCACTAGACTCTATGCCACTCCACTCTATGCTTTTCCACTCTATGCCACTTCACTCTACACCACTCCACTATATGTCATTCCACTCTACGCTAGTCCAGTCTTTGGCACGCCACTCTATGCTAATCCACTCTACATCAATTCACTCTACACCACCCACTCGACAACACTCCACTGCATGCTACTCCACTCTACAGCACTCTGCTGTACTCCACATCAGTCTAAATATTCCACTCTATGCCACTTGACTGTATGCCACTCAACTCTATGCTATTCCACGCTACGCCACTCCACTTGACCTCACTTCACTCTAAACAACTCTACTCTATCCATTTACTCTTTAATCCAATCTACTCTAAGCTTTTCCACTCTAATTCACTCCACTCTGCGCTATTCCATTCTATACCACTCCACTCTACACCACTTTACTACATGCTACTCCACTCTACACTATTCCTCTGTATGCTACTAAACTCTACAACATTCTATGCCACTGCACTCCTTGCTATTCCACTCAACGCCATTCCACTTTATGCGATTTCACTCAACACCACTCCACTCTATGCCACTCCACTCTGTCACTCCACTCTAACTCTACACTATTCTACTCTATACCACTCCACTGTACGCTATTCCACTCTACTCCACTCAATGCCACTCTACTCTCTACTACTCCAACTCCACTCTAAACTATTCCACTCTACGTAACTCCATTCTACACCACCCATGCCACTGTAGTGGACGATTTTCCAATCTATACCACTGCACTCTACGCCACCCTACGCTATTCCACTGAACGTCACTCCAGTCTACACCACAAAAGTCTTTGCTATTCCACTCTACATCACTGTACTCTATGCCACTCCACTGTACGTCACTCCATTCTACAGCACTCCACTCTAGACCACTCCTCTTTACGCTAGTCCTCTTTACATCACTAGACTCTAAGCCACTCTGTGCCACTCCACTCTATGCTATTCCACTCTACGCAACTTCACTCCATACCTCTAAGTCATTCCACTGTACGCTATTCCACTCTACAGCACTCCACTCTACAGGACTCAACTGTATACCACTACACTCTATGCAATTCCATGGTTCGCCAATCTACATAACTGCACTCTATTCCTTTCCACTCTAGTCCACTTCATTCTCTGCTTCCCACTCTAATTCACTTCACTCTACGCTATTCCACTATATGCCATTCTGCTCTACACCACTTTACTGTACCCCACTCCACTTTACACTATTCTACTCTACACCTCTAGACTCTACAACATTCTATACACACTACAGTATTCCACTCTACTCGACTCCACTCTAAACTATTCCACTCTATGCCACTCCACTCTACACTATTCCACTGTACTCCACTCCACTCCAGTTTATGCTGTTCTGCTCTATGCTACTCCACTCTATTCCACTCTACTGTATACCACTCCACTCTACACTACTCCACGCCACTCCACTTCATTCTATGCTATTCCACTGCCCATCACACCACTCTACGCCACTCCACTGTATGGCACTCCACTCTAATTCTACACTATTTCACTGTACGCCTCTACACTCTTTCTTTCTACATAACTCCACTCTACACTACTCCACTCTACGTCATTCTCCTCTATACTACTCCAAATCCATTTTGTACCACTCCACTATACCTTATTCCACTACATGCCAATTCACTCTATATGCCACTCCAAAGTACGTTATTCCATTCTACGCCACTCCACTCTACGCTATTCCATTCTACGTCACTGAACTCAACATTATTCCACTCTACGCCACTCCACTGAACACCCCTCCACTCTGCTATTCCATTCTACGCCACTCCACTCTACACCTCTCCATGCCACTGCAGTGTATGCTACTAAAATTTGCACCACTCTACGCTATTCCACTCTGTCACTCCAGTTTGTACCTCTCCAGTTTACGCTATTCCACTCTACGCTACCAGCCGAGGCCAGTGCAGGTAAGAGCAGTGAGGCCAGGTGAGGGGGATTTCGATGGACGATGACGAGTGAAAATGAAATAAATAAATATTTTTTCTCTTGTCATCGTCCGTCAAAATCCCCCACCCCCCACTCAGCCCCGCTGCTCTTACCTGCACGGGCTGTGGCTGTACGCTACTGCACTCTATGCCACTCCACGCTATGCCATTCCATTCTACGATATACCATTCTATCCTATTCCACTCTATGCCACTCCGTTGTACGCCACTCCAAGCCACTCTATACTACTCCACTTCACTCTACACCACTATACTCTACGCCACTCCATTGTATGCTATTCCACTCTACGCTAGTCCACACTCCGTCACTAGACTTTATGCCATTCCACTCAATGCTATTCCAATCTATGCCACTTCGCTCTAAGTCACTCCACTGTTTGCTATTACCGTCTACAGCACTCAATTTGATGGCCCTCCACTGTACTCCACTCCACTCTATGCCACTTAAATCTACAATAATCCACTCTACGCCACTCAACTGAAAAATTCTCCAATTTACCCCACCCCACCCTATGCTATTTCACACTACACCACTCCACTCTACACAACTCAACTCTATACTTTCCCACTCTAATCCTCTCCACTCTATGCTTTTTCCACTGAATTCCACTCCACTTTACGCTAGTCCACTCTACGCCACTCCACTCTATGCCATTCCATGCAACACCACTCTACTCAACACAACTCCATTATGTGCTTTTCCACTCTAACCCACTCCACTCTATGCGTTTCTGCTCAAATTCACTCCACTTAACGCTATCCCATTGTATGCCACTCCACTCCACACCACTTTACTGTATGCTACTCAACTCAACACCACACTACTGTATGACACTCCACCCCACTCTAGGCCACTCCATTCTACACTACTACACTCTATGATACTGGACTCTACACCATTCAATGCCACTCCACTCTACGGTATTCAACACTATGCTACGCCACTCCACTCTATGCTTTTTCACTCTACGTCACTCCACCCCACACCACTACTATCAACACCACTCCAGTTTATGCTATTCCACTCCACAATACTCTATTTACAGCATGCCACTCTATGCCCCTCTACTCTATGCCACTTCATGTCACTCCTCTCTTTCCTATTCCATTTGACATCATTCCACTCTAAGCCACTCCACTCTATGTCACTCCACTCTAACTCACTCCACCCTAACTATACGCTATTCCACTTTATGCCACTCCATTCTATGCTATTCCACTTTACGTCATTCCATTCTACACCCCTCCATGACATTCCAGTGTACGCTATTCTATTCTATGCCACTGCAGTCTACACCACTCCACTCTTTGCTATTCCACTGTACGTCACTCCAGTCTACGCCACTTCAGTCTTTCCTATTCTACTCTATGTCACTGTACTTTATGCCAAGCCACTCTATGTCACTCCATTCTATGCTACTCCACTGTACATCACTTCATTCTATGGCACCCCACTCTAGGCCACTTCACTTTATGCTAGTCCACTTTACACTACTAGACTCTATGCCACTCTGTGCCACTACATTCTACACTTTTCCACTCTAATCCACTTCAATCTATGCTATTTCACAATACGCCACTTCACTCTAATCCACTATACGCAATTGTATTGTACACTACTCCAATCCACGCTACTCCACTGTATGCTATTTAACTCTCACCACTAGACTCTATGCCATTCTATGCCTCGCCACTCTATGGGATTCCACTCTACTCCATGCCACTGCACTCTAGGCTATTCCACTCTACGTCACTCCACTCTACACTATTCCATTCTACTCCACTACACCCAATGCCACTCCAGTTTATGCTATTTTACTCCACGCTACTCCACTCTTTAGCACTCCACTCTATGCAACTTCACTCTACGCTACTCCACGCCATAGCACTCTCCACTCTACTCCAGGCCACTCCATTCTATGCTATTTCACTTTACACCAATCCATTCTACACCACTCCATTGTATGTCACTCGACTCTAACTCTATGCTACTGAAGGCCGGAGTGGGGCTCCCAGGGGGAAAATTGCCAGGAACACTGTGGGCCCTTTCAAACAAATTTCGGGGCCTCACCCTGTAGCACCTCTTATGTGACCCAGTTTGCTATGAACAGTTCAGCACTGGTGCCTTTCTCACACTCCAAGCTCGCACTCCGCTATCCTAACTATTCACACGTTGTGGAGCGAGTGCCCTTCTGGGTCCTCTGCCCTGAATCGAAGTTACTTGACCTCCTCCTGTAGGTTCTTCACTTGCTTCTGCAGTTCCTGTACCACTGGATATAACAAGGTGATTGTGTACTTGTTGCTGTCAACTCTGTCCGTCAGCTTTCTGTGATCTGCTCTTAGAAGGTTAACATCCAGCGTCACTGACTCTATTTAAGCCTCAAGGGTCAGCTTGGCATCTTGGATGGCATGAAGAATGCTGTCAAGCTTGCACATGTGCATGTACAACGTGGACTCCATGTGGCTGAGCAATATCTCCCCCTCCCACTGGCACCTCGCCCTGTGTTGGCTTATGCTGCTTTGTCTTGTCCATCTTCATGGGTGCCAACGGGAGAAAGGAGGATGAGGCTCAGTGGAATCTGCTCTCCCTACTGCCAGTGGAAAGTTAGTCCAGTTGGAGTTGAGGGGTGACGAACACAGCTATTTTGTAGGCCCCCATCAACAGGAAGGGGGCACAAGTAATTTGTTTTCCCTCATTGCTGTAAGTGGTGTGAAGGTTTGGGCAGATGGGGCTTACTCTCCAACTCCCGTTCTAGCACTCTTATGATAGGGTATGACAGTGCTGTCCATCCATACCCATGGTGTGTCCGTTGGCTACCACCAAGTTCCACCTATTGTTGGGTGAGTGAGGCCCCTCTCTTTGCCTTGCCGCCAGCTCACTGCTGGGGTTGGATCAGTGCTTTTGGTCCTAGCAGGCCCCCGCAGTCCATGTTCGTAAGCCCGGTTCAGCCTGGCACAAACCCCTTTTGGGTTCTAGACCCGACTGCTTCCACTCCCTCACCGTGACTGGACGTGGTCCCCACTCACGTTGATTCCTGGACCTCCTCTTCAACGCTCCACTTGGAGGGCTGGCCCAGCATCTCTTTTCATGTTCTGCCAGAATCCGTTCCCCCACAGGACCTAGCTGCTCTGCCTCCAGGCCTCCTCCAGTCACAGGACCAGAGAGTTAGTCCTTGCTCCCTGAGCTGCGCTGGTCGGACCTCCTCAGCCGCCTGCTCCCACCACGTTTGGGGCTCCAGGGCTTCTGCCAGGTTTGACTCCCGGCAAATGAGTGCCCATCAGGGCTGTCGGAGACCTTTGCTGGGCTTTGAGCTCCATCTCCCACGGCCATGGTGGCTTTAGGATGGGGCGCTACAGGCAGGATTATGTTGTGGGACCTGGTAGGCTGCTCTGGAGCTTGTCACAGTAGGTCTTAGCCGGTCACCATCTTGGCCACGCCCTTCTTACAACCAGTTAGTTCCCATTTCCTTCTCTAATTTTCTGGCACTTCCTTCTGGAAGTCCTTAGATTTACTTATTGTGGAAAGCAATTGACATTATTTGCATTGTCAGCAATCTTTTTTTTTTATAAATCTTTTTATTGCGTTTTGAACAAACAAATGATACAATGGTCACATAAGCAAGCTACGAAGGCGCACAGTAGAACACATGTGGGACCATCAGGTATATTCATGTTATAGCGAGGGAGGTTTGGCAATACTAGACAGTTAAATATCGACCTCAAGCACTCTCCGTTTTGGCTCGGGGGGATCGCATATGTTACCTCTATACTCATTCCATTTGCTCCATACCTTTTTTGGGGGCATCCCTGGGATACATAAACAGTTTCAAAGTCTTGCAATGTTCCGTTTCATTGTCAGCAATCTTGACATCGGTTTCATACTGCTCTGATTCTGGCGCAGGCGTTTGCTCATTTGACCTGATGGCTGCATTTTAAAGGGCATAATATTTCACCACTTGATCTGTATATTTATTGCCCATTGTGATTGTGTCATTACCAGCTTTATAACATGTACATTTGACAACTGATATTTCTATAGTTTGCTGTATCACCCTTATATGGCCGAGATTGGAGGAATCATTCCAGATGGGAGTACCAGAAGATGTCATAAAACCTCTTTGTGGCCACAGCTGCCCAAAAATCATGTACTACTCTAAATCCATACTGGGTTTCTAAATAAATTGTCACTCTTCATTCATCTGCTAAGCAACAAGCCCCTCGTCAGAGCAATCAGCTCTGCCACGTATGCTGAAGTTACATTAGGCAAGTATGATGCATCAATTATTTCAGAAATAGAAAAGATTGCATAAGTAACTTTGCCTTGATGGTCTATCATACAAGAACCATCTACATACAAAGTCAGATCAGCCATTTTGAGAGAACATGTTTGATATCTGGTCTTGAATCAACAGCAGCTCTTAAATTAAAATGTTTTCAGCTGCGAATATTATTATCTCATACCTTGGCAAGCAGCTGTTTGTCAAGTGCTGGTTTTTGTTGAGGAATTTTGAGGGAAGGTGCACTACAAAGATTTTCTCTTAATTCTCGGAAGGCCTTCACACATTTGTCGCCGGATTCTTGAAATCACTGCAAGTAAGCCTCACTAAAGGCTTTGCAGGTAAGGAAAAGTGTTTGAAATGCACTGACGATATTAGCCAACTTTTCCTAAAACATTTTCACCTCCCTCTCTGTGGTTGGAGGATTCATCTTCAGGATTCCACTCCATTTTCTGCTTCCTTCTTCTGCTGCTCATGCGAGTTTATACTATCTAATTCAAGAGTAAATGGCATTTAGTATGACCTGTATGTATCCTAACTAGTTCTGCATACTTTATTAGTCCTATTTCCTTTCCTTTCCTTTCTCGTGAAACCTATACCTCGTCTTTTACTTTTTTCTCTTAAATCAAGGGGCAAGTCATCTCTTGTAACAACTGGGAACAGTTGAGCTCAGTTGAGCGACCCTTGACCCCACCAGGTAGGTCGCTCCCCCTCCGCACAGCACCGCCTATGTCTCCCTGCCCCAGCTGCAGCTGCTGAGGAAGTTCGAGGCCCTCCACCACCCGCAAGCTACCACCTGTAACCACATTAAATATGTAAGCACATTAAAGATTAAACATTAAACATTAATCACGTAGCAGGCATCTCACCTGATTTGAACATTGGTGCTTGTCGAGGAAGGATGATCACCGTTTGTTGATGGATATTTATGTCCTCTTGAACACCTCAACGAGATCTTTGCTCTCTCTGGCCAGGGCATGGTGGGAGCTGGAATGTGAGTGCCAATTCTCAAACAAAGAATGGTCTGACATCTTGTGGTGGGCCTGCACCTTGGCTGGTAGTGCCTCAGGCAGAAAGACCCTGATCAAAGTTGCCCACTACTGGTATTCTACAACTTCCTGACTAGTTAAGCGGAAGAAGGGAAGCAACGACAGGTGCTGGAGACATTGCAATCATTCAGGCACATTATTCCATCTATTGTGGCACTGCCCTAAACTACACCGCTACTGAGGTCCTCGCGGATATCGATACCATGTTTAACAACGAACTGCCCGCATCCCCAGCTATATTTTATTGGGATTGCCCAACGCCCTAACGTACTAACTACATTCCGCTAGGGGGAGGGCCATAACATTGGCTCTGTTGGCTCTGGGATTTGCTCGCCATGGAGAAGTTGACTGCAGTGGTAGACCACACACTGTCCAAGTTTGAAAAAAATGTGGGGAGCCTGCCTGAAATACTTGTCAACTACCTTTAGAGAGCTTTTCTGCCCAATATATCTGGTTTAGAAGTGCATCCCTGTCGTCAGGTGCATGCCCGCCCTCTATCAAACCGAGTTCAAACCGAGTTTTTAGAGGGTGAGGACTGGTCTATGATGAAGCATGACACCAGGTGGAGTGTGAGACCAGTCCTATACTTTTTGTGAGATGTCTGCACTCTCGAATCTGGAAAGTTGACAGAAAGCCTAGAGACATGACATAAAGAGTCTCTTATACCACCAAATATCTCTCTAATCATCTATTGCTACCAAACATTTGTGGGTGTGCAGTGTACCCTCTAAAATCGTACACCTCAAAAGTCACCTTTCATGCATACTCATTGGATGGGTAGATCAGGGATGGTGTTAAATTTTATGAAGTAATGTGTCCCAGAGATAAGGTACAAGCAGCATTTAAAATGTAGTCAAATAAGAAAGGACTACTCAAAAAGTGAGTTATAGGGCATACTTTAGGAAAACCATGAAGATATATTACAAAATTCAAATAGGTACAATACAGAAATTGTAAAATTCAGATGCAGCAGATTTCATCTAAATACATAAATAATTGCCATGAACGCTCTCAGAAAGGGGACAATACTGAATAACAGGCACAATCAATAATAGACTAAGTTTCAAATGTGCAGCAAAATGAGTAAGACATCGGACAGCATCCTTAGTAGAAACTAAAGATCATCTAGTTTTTCCCCAAATGCAAAGATCTCTATACAAATTACAGCACAAAGAAATATTGACAGCGCCAAGTCACTGTGGTCTGAGTAAAATATATTTTCAGCAAATCAGAGTACTGACTTTAAAATCCTCATACAGCCTTACACCTTAGCACTAACCTAATACATGAATATTGACTCAGTCCCTCTGACGTAATGTCATCAGGAGGTATCAGAACACACTATTTACATAAACAACCGTGAACCACTGTGAATGAAAATGTAGCAATAGTGAGCCCAAGCAGGAGAGCTTCTGCGTAGTTCAAAAACGAACACATTCACATCTTGCTTGACTACGTGCAGCAGAAATAATACTAAAGCATGAACATCCATTTTAAATAAGATGGCACCGAGGCATAACGGAGGCCATGGTAGCATAATCCAAGAAAACGCATTTTAAAACGAATCAGAGTAAAATCGTTTCAATGGCAACAATAACACATTAGCACATTTGTGTGAAGTGAAGTGTAAATAAATATTCTTCTCTCTTGTTAATAATGCACACTATTGATTAATGCACAAAACTCACTCATTAGCAAAATTTCACTTTACACAGGTAGTAAAGATGTGTAAAGTGAAAGTAGTAAGCCTGTGTCCATCGATCCACCCAACCTTCCGTGCTCTGCATTACTCTCCCTGGAAAAAAAGCTAGGTTCCCTTATCACCTACATCTCCCAGCTTACAGATGCAATTTCACTGCTAAGCTCTAAGATTTCCTCCTTTCCGTGCACCCCCTCTCCGTCCCAACTTCCTACGAGATGCACCTCGCCCCCTCACCTCAATTTAGCCAAGCTCAATCAGTCGTCTGCAAACTTTGTTAATTCGTACAAGCCTTTGAACGCCGCCCTTCCTCAACCTGCATACCCTAGCAACCCTACTATCTACACTATTCCAACCATCTCCTCTGTCAGAACCAAGCAACCACCGAAACCCTCCTGAGCACCCCCACATAGGCACAACATCCCATTCACCCTTCAGAGCCCAAGTGCCCCCGTCACCAAAACAGTCCTGACAGAGCTGCGTTGTCTGCTCCACAACTGCAGATCTGCAGTAAAACACAAACTTGAAATCTCAGATACCATCACCGAACACAATATCGACATGCTCTTCCTCACAGAGACCTGGTTCAAAGATACCTCGCATTCTATGTTTGATCTCCTTTTACCTACAGGCTATTCTATACTTAGGAATGACAGAACTGAAAACACGGGGGAGGTGTTGCAGTCATCTTTAGAAACTCCCTTCAACTTAAGGCCTCTCCTATCAGCTCCTTCCTCACCTTTGAATGCCTTTCTTTTGAGTTACAAGTGCATCACCGTTCACCCCTTAGGTTCCATGTCATTTACCGCCCGCCTCGTAGCGGCCCTGTGTTTTTGGAGGAACTCACTGACTTCATCAGTGACCAATACTCGCAAAGTGACAATCAGACCTTCGTGGGCGACTTCAATCTCCACTGGGGCTCACCGCAAGACTCTTCCGCAAACTCCCTGGCCACCTTCCTCTCTGTTAACGATCTCATCCAACACTGCACAGTTTCAACACACTCTAAGGGCTCAATCCTAGACCTTGTTATTTCCAAAGCAGGCATGCTTTCCATCTCTACCCCTATTCACGTAGACTGGTCCGACCACCTCCTCATCCCATTATCTATTCTACTTTCACAAGCTATTACACTTGGCCAACCCAAGAGGGCTATTTCCTGGTTCCGAGATGTTAAAAATAGTAATCTGACATAATATCGAAATTATTATATCGAACTGACATAATATCGAACATTAAATATCGTAGGTCAAAAATATCGAACAAAAAAATATCGTATACAAAAATATCGTAAATAGTATGTTTATCATAATATCTAAAGTAATTATATCGGAAGACAAAATATCGAAGAAAAAAAATATCGTATAATAGTATATAATAGTAAAAAATATGCATATTAAGTTAATATTTTATTGAAATCAGTTAATGTTATTGAAAAAAAATATTTTAATTTTTTTTATCTTAAAACAATTATAAATACATATATATTTTTAGGAGCGGGTTATTGGGTTTATAGGGGATAAGGGTGGGGAGTGTTTTAAAAATATATGTTTAAATAAAATAATATTTATAAAATATGATATATTTTTTTAAATATGAATATAATGATTATAAAATTTAAAACAAATTTTTTAAAAAGTTTAAAAATTTTAGAATTGAGAAAATCGAAAAAAAAATGTAAATGTTATACAATTTTGGAAAAATTTTCGATTTTCGAAATTCGAAATGTAAATTTTTTTAACAATTTTGGTAACATATATGTATTTTAAGAAATTACGCAATATTGTTTATCTTATAACAATTATAAATACATATATATTTTTAGGAGCGGGTTATTGGGTTTATAGGGGATAAGGGTGGGGAGTGTTTTAAAAATATATGTTTAAATAAAATTATATTTCAAAAATATGATATATTTTTTAAAATATTAATATAATGATTATAATATTTAAATAAACATTTTTAAAAATGTTAAAAATTTTCGAATTTAGAAATTCGAAATTTAAATAACATTTTTTACTAAATTACATTTTTTTTCGATTTTCAAAATTCGAAATTTAAATTAAAATTTTAACAATTTAGGAAAATTATATTTATAAAAAAAAATATGCGAAATTTTTATTATATAATTTAAATATATATATAATTAATATAAAAAATTTTAAAATTTTATAAACTACAAATAAAAAATCCAAAATAGATTTTTGAGATGTAATTAAAATATGTAAAGATATTGAAAAATATATGTATTCATACTATTTGCAAAATATAGATTATATATTTATTAATAAATATATCATCATTAGAAATATAATACAATATATAACACATAAAAAAATCTAAACAAAAATTATACATATATTGTTATAAAAATAATATAACTATTTTACAAATATATGTATTAATAATTATAAATATTGTTACATTTTATTTTATAATTTATAAATTTCACTTTTTGATATTTGATTTGTTAATTATTATTTTTTACATTATGGGCTCCATTATGATGTCGGGCGGATTGCCTCCGCCAGGCTGGCGGTAGCCACCGCCGGCCTGGCGGAGGCAATCCGCCCGACATCCATTGCCAAATTCCCCCCCGCCATATTAGGATGGCGGGGGGGACCGCAGCGGTGATAATCACCGCCCGCCTGTTTTCCGCCCCGGTGGCCTTGCGGCCGGGGCGGAATATGTTTAATATGGTGGCGGTGTCTGTTAGACACCGCCAGCCATATTAGAATGCGCATTCTGGCACGCCTTTCCGTGGCGGCAATGCCGCCACGGAAAGGCATGCGGAGTCCCCTGCAGGGGCCCGTTGCAGGCCCCCAGGGACTCCGTGGGGGTGGGGGGTGCACATGGGGGGTACCTATGGTACCCCCCCGCATTTCAAAGTGCAACATGGCAGGCACCGCGCGGTGCCTGTCATGTTGCACTTTGAAATGCACAACGTGCACGTTTCACAAGGCGGCGGGCGGAGATTACTGCTCCGCCCGCCGCAATGGCAAAAATACACAATGTCCTAATGCACATTTCGGGACCCCCGCCCTCGAGGCGGGCGGTCCCGTTTCCCGATAGGGTGGCGGGCGGGCAAAGCCCGCCCGCCATCCTAATGACCCCATTAATATTTAGATTTGTATAAAAATGATAAAATATATATATATATTTTATATAATATTTTAAACAAATCTTATTGTTTTATAGTCTTTTAGTTTTAATTTAAAACTGTTATAATATTAGAAGTTTTTTCATATATAACAATTAAACATTTCCTATATTTATGTCCAGCACCTATTTCAATTTTATGTACACTGGAGTGGGAATAGTAAATTATATGTAATTATTGTCCAGCATCTACTTCTATTTAATGTAGACTGGAGTGGGAATAGTAAATTATATGGTTTTGTTTTTTTAAGGGTTATTTTTTGGGTTCAGGGTCAGTTTTCATTTTTTGGGTAAAGGGGTATTTTTAGGGTTCAGGGTCAGTTTTTTGTTTTTGGGTAAAGGGTTATTTTTAGTGTTCAGGGTCAGTTTTCAGTTTTTGGGTAAATGGGTATTTTTAGTGTTCAGGGTCAGTTTTCAGTTATTGGGTAAAGGGCTATTTTTAGGGTTCAGGGTCAGTTTTCAGTTTGTGGGTAAAGGGGTATTTTTTGGGTTCAGGGTCAGTTTTCAGTTTTTGGATAAAGGGGTATTTTTAGTGTTCAGGGTCAGTTTTCAGTTTTTGGGTAAAGGGGTATTTTTAGGGTTCAGGGTCAGTTTTCTGTTTTTGGGTAAAGGGGAATTTTTAGTGCACAGGGTCAATTTTTAGTTTTTGGGTAGAGGGGTATTTTTAGGGTTCAGGGTCAGTTTTCAGTTTTTGGGTAAAGGGTTATTTTTTGGGTTCAGGGTCAGTTTTCAGTTTTTGGATAAAGGGGTATTTTTAGTGTTTAGGGTCAGTTTTCAGTATTTGGGTAAAGGGGTATTTATAGGGTTCAGGGTCAGTTTTCAGTTTTTGGCTAAAGGGGTATTTTTAGGGTTCAGGGTCAGTTTTCAGTTTTTGGGTAAAGGGGTATTTTTTGTGTTCAGGGTCAGTTTTCAGTTTTTGGGTAAAGGGGTATTTTTAGGGTTCAGGGTCAGTTTTCAGTTTTTGGGTAAAGGGGTATTTTTTGTGTTCAGGGTCAGTTTTCAGTTTTTGGGCAAAGAGCTATTTTTAGGGTTCAGGGTCAGTTTTCAGTTTTTGGGTAAAGGGATATTTTTAGGATTCAGGGTCAGTTTTCTGTTTTTGGGTAAAGGGCTATTTTTAGGGTTCAGGGTCAGTTTTCAGTTTTTGGATATAGGGGTCTTTTTAGGGTTCAGGGTCAGTTTTTGGGTAAAGGGGTATTTTTAGGGTTCTGGGTCAGTTTTGAGTGGGAATAGTAAATTATATTTAATTAGTGTCCAGCACATACTTCAATTTAATGTAGACTGGAGTGGGAATAGTAAATTATATTTAATTAGTGTCCACCACCTACTTCAATTTAATGTAGACTGGAGTGGGAATAGTAAATTATATTTAATTAGTGTCCAGCACCTACTTCAATTTAATGTAGACTGGAGTGGGAATAGTAAATTATATTTATTTAGTGTCCAGTAACTAATTGATATATATGTGGATTAATTTGGGAAGAGTTGTTGATTTATGTATAATAAAATAATATATATTATATTTTGTGTATGGGGAAAAAACATTTTTATGATATTAATAGTAAAACACACACTTAATAAAATTTTTCAAACAATATACATTTATTAGGTATTGTATCATTTGCTGAGTAAACTATTTTCAACATATATTATTGACATTTGTGAAATATTTATATTTTTGAAACAAAAACATTATATAAATGTAAAATAATATTTTACATGAGAAAAATAAAACATAGTATTGTTTAATGTCATATCACATTTTTATAGTGTTACATATGTTCTTAGTAAATGCAAATATTGTATTAATATTAATATTTTATATATTAATATTAATTATTTTAACAATGTATTTCGATACATTTTATTTTTAACATAGGTTTCTTTATATACATTTTGATAATTGTCATAACAAAATGTTGTAACATTACATTCAATTTTTCAAATTTTTTAAATTAATATTAAACATTTTGTTATTATATATTTTTTTACAGTTTTACTACATATTTCACAATTATTTAATATAAGGAGAAAAAAAACATTGTGTTAAATATTGTACTAATTTTGCAAATATTGAAGGTCATTTTACACAGATTAATTCATATATTTGTCATTATGGACTATTTTGTTGCTTTTGGGTCTTTTATTTTGTAACCGGGTTAGGTCGTTTTGTGTCATTTGGATGGAGAGCAGCTCGCGGTTGGGAGAAACTTAACGTCGCTTAAGGTAAGGTTTGTTTTATATGTTTTATGTGTATTTAATGTTATTTTTTAGACTAGTGTGGTGATATTTATTGTTGTTAGATTTAAGTGAGTGGTATTACAGGATTTATTATTGTTTATTTACGTGTGGTAGGTACACGTCGTTTTACCGTTTTTTAGGCTTGTTTGGAGAGTTACTATATAGATGTTTTAAGTATAAGTATTAGGAATATAATGTTAATACTAATGTTAGTAGTTGTTTATGTGTAGTTTTATGTGGGTGGGAATGTATGTTTTATATGTTTCTGTTCTAGGTGTTTGCCATTTCGGAAGGAGCGTTTTTTTTAAGGAAGTGTTTCTTAGTTTTATTAACTACTGCATTTCTAACACTTCTTCAAACTTTTCGGTTTTCCTGGAGCGTTTATTTTATTTTTGAACAATTTTCGGGATTTTTATGGTTTTCCAATGGATCTTTGTTGGATGGATTAGCGATTTTTGGTACATTTGCAGTTTTGCTTTTTTTTTTGGGAACATTTTACACTACCTGGATTATTTTGGGGGAGAAGGATTTCCTGGATTGTCGACATGCTTGGTGAGTTATTTTTTATTTTTATTTTTTGTGGGTGGGTAATGTATTTATAAATTTGGTTCTGTGTTATAGTAATGCATTGTAAGTAATGTGTGCATATTTATGTCAAAAAATATGAAATATATTGCATACATTTAAGAGTTTTGAAAATAAAGATTTTGATGTTGTTTTAATTGCTTAGGTTCCATTTTTATGTACTTGTTTGGTGGTATTATTTATTTAGAGTAGTGTTTTGGCAATTAAGTTTAGGTATTCAATTCCTTTAGTACTAGGGTATAACTTTACTTGTTGTTCTAGGTATTTGTGCATTTGTTTGGTTTGTTTAGATGTTTTAGGGAGTAGTTCAGTAATGGATTGTTCCATTCTAAACTCCTGGTAGCTTTGTTCTTTTTGAAGGCATTTAATGAATGTTTCTAAACTTGGTTTAGTTCTGCCAGTTGATTTTATAAAGGCATTGTGCCAACCTTCCACTGCGTTATTTGTTTTAGATTCTCCGTTTAAGGTGCTTTTGTAAACGTTCCACCAGGGTATTAGGAATTTAGGATTTCCTCTGTGGCCAGATCTATGGAGTCTGCCTACCCAGGTGTCTTCAAAGTAGTCCAAAAATGGACTCAGTTTTGCTTCATTTTGTTTATAAAAGGGGCTATCTATTAGAATGTTGTAGTGTTCTGCTACGTCTGTTTCTGGGACATAAGCTAGTGCAATGAGTTTTTTTATTTGATATGCAAAAGATGAGTCTGTTGCATATTCTATACTTAAGGTTGTCTTTTGTAGATGCCTCCATATACACTGGTTTAAATGGTAGTAGCAGCCTTGAATGCAGGTATGGGGGTGTAATTTCAATATGCTTGAAAGCATTGCTTGTTCAAAATCTAGGATTATTTTTTCTGGGGAATAGTCATTAGTTTTTTGTTTGATTATATTTAATAATTCCATATATGTGGAATTAGTTTTATTTGGTAGTAGTGCATAAAGAAGAGGTATGTTGCAGTTATTATATAGGCCATGTATGGTGTATAATTGGAAAAATGGTTTGGGACAAATGTTAAAAGTCCCGTCCATCATCCAATATTGAGTTTGCTGAAGTTTTATTAAGTTAAGATTTGTTCCAAAAATTATAAGTCTTTTATCGTTGTTTTCATTGTCGTAAATGATAAATGGTTGTTTGTTTAGAGTTATGGTTTGGTTGGCATTTAAACTTATATCACTATATGTTCTTGGAGGTGTTGTGGTAGTAGTAGTACTTTTTTTTGTTCGTGCTATAGTTCTTTTTAGTGCACGAACATTTGGCATCTGTGTTGTTGCTGTTTTAGGAATTTTGGGAATTTCTTCTTTTAATATGACACTGGTTGGTTTTTGGGAACCTGTGCTTGCTTCTTTTATGTTTTCTAATGCTGTTCTAACTTCTATTTCTGTTATGTTTGGTGGGTGGTTGTGTTCCCTTGTATAAAGTACAGTTGCTTCTCTAGTTGTTGCGCTTCCATAACACTTGTTAGAATAATATTTGCAACATTTCCAATTTACTTTCAACCCATATTGTTTCTCCTGGGTATAAGTGTAACCCATGTAGCAGAGTAATAGCTTTCCTTTCTGGCTGGTCACAAATTCTGCTCCCTCAGTCATTTTGTTGATTGTAAATCTACAAGAGATATATTTATTAGTTATGTAAATGGTCATGTTTGTGTATAAAATTAATTAATTAAACAATACTTTAGTATATACTTACAGTTTGTTCAAATCTGTGAAATATTTTGATATGCTTTATTCTTCGGTTGTTGACTGTGTTTTCTGTTTGTCTCTGATCTGTAAGCTAAAAATAAGAGTAATTTTAATGATTTGCTTTTGTAGATTTTTAGAGTTTCAGGGCCAATTTTTCTATAAAATTGGCTGCTAATAACTTTAGGATATTAAAAAATTTTGTGAATATACTTACTTTGTTACTTTTAAATAGGACGTTGGAGTAGAGTTGTCTGTTATTTCTTAGTAGAGTATTCTGTAGTAGTATCTGGGAAAAAAAGATTTATTAGAAATGTTAGCATGTCTTTAGGTTTTTAACATTTTATCTGTTACTTTCGTTATTATATATACACACTTATTTTGTAATATCTTTGTGAATTGGTAATTTATTTTATTGTTTTTGACAGTAGAGTTTTCTGTAGTTTTAGGAGGGAAAAAAAGTAGACATCTGTTATTAATTAGAACATGTGCTGTTTTGGGCGTTTTAACTCTTAGTTTTGTATTTGGAGGTACTTACTTTGTAAGTGTTCTTTTTGATTGTATAATGTTGTTGTTTGTTCTTTTGTAGTATAGTCTTATGTAGTCGTTTCTGAAATACAAATTTTCCTATGTTTTAGAAATGTAAACCAGTGTTTCATTTTAAACATGTTACTAGTTAATGAAGATGTTGAATATACTTACTTAGCTTTGTGTATCTTTGGTTCTCTGAGTATTTTTCTCTGTTTGTTGTCTGTCGAATTGTCTGTAGTGGTAGTAAAACATAGAAAGGAGATATGTATAATTAGTTACAAAATGTCCTCATTTATTTGGATTTTAGCTTTTAATTTAGTGAGTCATTATACTTACTTTCTTTTTTTTTTTTTTATATATATTTTTATTTAAACCATTGCACAATTTACACAGTTCATTATCAATTCTTCAACCATCCATTGTATTCAATTATCGTATTACATCATACATAATAGAAAGTAAAGAAGAGAAAAAAGAAAAAGAAAAAAAGAAAAGGCAGTTTAAAATTCATTGAGCAACATATCAGCATCTACTCAGGTTATTTACTTATTTCATTTGCCATGTCATGACCTGTTCAAGTCTCACAAATCCAGTCCTTCTTTCCAGCTTATTATAGGATCCCATATCCTTAACCCCAAGCTCCTCCCTTTCCTACCTTTCCGAGCGTATATGTTCTTTTCCAAGTTATAGGTTGATAACAAGTTCGATAGCCAAACTTGCATTCCTGGGGGTTTTTTATCTAACCAAGCCCTAGCTAGACATAACCTAAAAACAGCCATTGCAACAAAGATGAATTCTCTCTGCATAACATTCGTATCTGTGGCTATCCCGAGGAGTATTTCTGGAGGTTTTAAAGTAATCTGGATATTAAGAGTGGTATCCAGAAACTGCTCTATATCCTTTATCACTGTCTTTATCTGTGGGCATAGTGCAAATAGATGTATTAGATCTGCATTGGGGGAGGAGCATCTTGGGCATGTAGTGCCTGTAGTACTCCCCCATTTTGCTATTTTTGCAGGGGTAAAGTAGAGCGAATAAAGTGTTTTATATTGCTGCGATTGCAGCGGAGCTGAGCACAGGAGAGTACGCCCTAAGTCCAGCGACTCCTTAAACCAGCAGGGTTCCCCTTCTAGCCTCTCTGCCCACTTTTCACCATGTTTATCCATGTCATCTGGTTTACTTGCTACCAGTTCTGCATAAAAGCTCCGTATTGAGCAGTCTCCCCCCAATCTTATTTTATCGAGGATTTCTACTTTAGCAAACCCTATACTTCCACCTTGCTTATTCCCAAGAAAGCTTCTTAGCTGAAAAAATTTAAAAAGGTCCCTCCTATCTAACCCAAATTTGGTCATTAGCTCCGTGAATTGAAGCATCCCTTCCATATTCCTCACATCTCCAAGCTGAACTATCCCCTTTTCCACCCAGCCTGCCATTGTAGTATCACCGAAGATCTGCCTTGGGAGAGAGATGTTTTTATATAACCTCGTATACCAGTTGTATCGGCCCAACCCAAGTTTTTTCATTACTGCAATCCAAACCTTAGTAACAGCTTGTACTGTCTTGAACCTAGTTCTTTTAAAATACGCAAAATCAATACATTTGAGGAAGGAGTTCTCTACCTCCGGTCCCAACACAGTAGAGTATATCCTGGATGAGTCATTCAATGTTCTAACGTCTACACCTCCCCCCCCTATCAATCCCCGCATATATTGGAGTACAGATGCCCAATAGTACAATCTGAAATCGGGCACCCCCCACCCTCCTTTCTCTCGGGGAAGGGACATAAAGCGGTATGCCCTTCGAGTCTTGCCATGGGCCCAAATAAATCTATTCAGAATTTTTTCCAGATCATTAAACCATTTTAGTTCAAAAAATAAAGGTATTGTCCTAAACAAATACAAAAATTTCGGTAAAATTAACATTTTTATAACATTGGTGCAGCCTACTAATGACAGGTGCAAATTATTCATACGTACTAGATCGGACTTGACTTTTAACATGAGTGGCGCAAGATTGTTCTGTACCAACTCATCCAAATTAGATGTGATTGCGACCCCCAGGTATATAGCAGAGTCTACAACTCTTTGATCAGTAAATACACTATGTTGATTGCATACAATTTGGGTTTTGGAGCTGTTCAGGCTATAACCAGATATTTGCCCGAATCTTTGAGCTTCAGCCTCAATTTCCACTAAGGCCATGCTAGGATTAGGAGTCAAGATAGCAATGTAATCTGCGTAAGCTAGTGTCTTTATTACGCATCCGTTCAACCTTACTGGGGGGATTCTTATATTGCTTTCAATTTTCCTTATCAAGGGATCTAGGTAAAGAGCAAATAATAATGGTGATGCAGGACAGCCCTGTCTAGTTCCTCTCCCAATCATAACCGCTAGTGATTTGCCTCTATTTACTCTAATCCTTGCTGTTGGGTTTTTATAAAGTGTCTTCGTTGCCGTTACAAAACTATTTCCAAATCCATTCCATTTTAATATACGCCATAGATATTCCCAGGACACTCTATCGAAGGCCTTTTCGGCGTCTAAAAATAGTGCTGCGAGAGGGTCCCCCATGCCATTTGCTGCGTCAAATGCTGTAATAACTTGTCTGGTGTGTTGCGTTGTGCCTTTGCCAGGAATAAAACCATGCTGAGTATGGCTTACCAACCCCTCTATTACTCCCGCCAGTCTTGTCGCTATGATCTTAGAGTATATCTTCGCATCTGCATTCAACAGTGTGATAGGTCTGTATGACCCTGGGAGTGTTGGAATTTTCCCTTTTTTTAGAATAACAATAATATCTGCCTCCCCCCATGTCTCGGGTACTTTATCGCCTTTCTGTGCCTCCATCATGACATTGAACATTTCCAAACCCACTGTTTGATAAAAGACCTTGTAAAACTCCACCGGGATCTGATCCGGTCCGGCTGCTTTACCAGCCGGGAGCGTGCTTAAAGCCATGATAAATTCCTCTAGAACAAAGGGGGAATCCAAGCTGTCTTTCTCATCTACCGTCAGACCTGGATCGGGATCCTCCCTTAAATAATTTTCCAACTCACCCACCGTTCCCGTGCTATCCCTGGTATATAATTTTTCATAAAACTGCCTAAATACCTCTCTCACTCTATCTACTTCAGTTACCAAAGTTCCGTTCTCATTCATAATCTGGACAATATCCGATGCAGCTAGTCTCTGCCTGGTACGTATTGCCAAAAGATGACCTATCTTCTCGCTCAGCTCATAAGCATCCTCTCTTTTAGATAGATAATTCTCTGCTGCTTTTTTAGAGATACTCTCCGTCACCTCTGCCCTGAGTGCCACTATTTTTAGCAGATGATCTTCTATCGGTGCCCTGTTTCTTAAAGCCTGCGCCAAGTCCTCCTCCACCCTTATCAGTTTTTGTACCACTTCGCTGATTTTGAGTCTTGTTCTTTTCTGTGCTGAGAACACATACGTCATTGTTTCTCCCCGTACTCCTGCCTTAAAGGCATCCCAGACTACACCCACTGGGGCTGAATCTTTATTAATTTCCCAATATGATCTAATCCATCCTGTCATATGACCCCTATAGCCTTCATCTTTCAGCAGAGCTCTGTCAAAAGTCCACTGTCTATCTTTTGTTTGTGCCTGACCCAGATTAATCGTTAAAACCAAGGGACTGTGGTCTGAAACAATTCGAGGCTGTTTCTCTATCTGTACCTCTGATAGCAGGGAGTGTGAGATCAGAAAGTAGTCCAACCTAACAAGTACTTTATGTGGGGCCGAATAGAATGTACTACTATCGATACTTGGTTTTATTTTTATCCATGGGTCTACTAAAGAGTTATTTACTACCATAGCTGATAATGCCCTATGAGTTCTCTTTTTTCTTCCTGTATAAATGGCCCCAATTTGACCAAATGAACTAGTAGGATCATGAATGTTAAGATCTCCGCAGCATATGATTGGCTCAGGCCACAGTGCCAGCTCTGTGTCTAAGAATTGAAAGAGGTCTGGGTCATCTTCCGTAGACCCATACACAGAGACTATAATGCATTTTTCCCCCTTAAATTTTATTTCTATTATAACCCATCTTCCCCACTTATCTTCTAACTTCCTTATTACTACCACATCAGAGGGTCTACCTAATACCGCCACTCCTCTGTGTTTTGTCCCTTGCGTAGTATTTGCCAATACCGAGAACCCTAGCTGACTCATTATATAACTCTTGGGAGCTTCAACATGCGTTTCTTGAAGGCAGACCAGATCCAGCTTGAGTGTCCTAAGTAAGGCCGCCACCTTTAATCTTTTCCCCAAATCATTCAGACCGCACACATTAATAGTAGCTATCCTACAGGTCATTTACCTAAATCGGTTATTTTGCCCAACTCCGCGAACCGTCCCTTGTCAAAGATTTTATTCTCATAGAAAACCTGATATGTATCGTGAGGTCTCATCCTTTCCATTATTGAATACCAATAAGAATTCTTTACTTGTGATCTGAAGTGTGTTTTTTTGTGCTGTTTCTTCCATAGTTTCACTCTTTTTTTTGTTGTTTTTTTAACCCTCTCTGCCCCCCCTTCCCCCCCTACTCCCGCCCTCCCCTGGCTCTGGACCCCTCCCCCCTCCCCCCCTTTACAGGCAAATAGGTCCGGCAGACCTATGTGTAGCAGCCGCAGTCTGTGGATATCGCTCCCCTCCCCCCCCTGGACCCAACACCCCAAGTGCTATATACTCCTCTGTGCCAATTCCCTATTCATTTGCAAAGAGCAATCCATTCTGCTTAACCAACTCTCCAACCCTCCAACCCATTGCACACCAGAGTCTGCCATTCCTTTCCTTGTCCTCTTTTAAACTTCTCAGCTCCCTTTCTGTGCCTTGATCTCCTCCAAGTATTGCTGGGCTTTTACCTCGGATTGAAAAATGTTTATTCTACCCCTTGTGACCACTTTAAGTTTAGCTGGAAACAAGAGAAAGGCCTCAGAGCCCAGAGCCTGAAAGGGTTTGATCAGCTGCCTAAGCCTCCATCTTCTCTCCACCGTTACGTGGCAGAAGTCCGGTCTGGCAAAGAAAGTGACTCCCTCAAACGATCTTTTCTTATCTGGTCTGGCCTTGTCCATTATCTCCTCTCTGAGCAGGTAATTCCCGACGTAGATCAAAATGGCTCTGGGCAAGACCTGTTGAGCTGCCAGTCTCTTATCCCCGTGGTTTTTCCTGATAGTAAATGGAAATCTGTGTGCACGTTGTATCTCTCGCCCCCACTCCCACTGTGATTCGGGAAAAGCTCCTTTCAACAGATTAACCATGAACTGCATAATGTCATCTCCCTCTGCACCTTCCTCTACTCCCAAAATGCGTATGTTATTCCGCCTCTGGCGGTTCTCAAAATCCTCCAGCTTCCATTGTAGGTCAACTGACAGCTTCTCTTGCTCCATTTTAAAGTCCTGCCATCCTCCAATATCATCCTCTAGTTTTCCAGTCCGAGCCTCCACCTCAGTCACTCTTACACTGAGGCCTTCGTATAATTTGTTGACTTTTCTGAGTGAGTTTTGAATTTTCTTTGAGTCCTGTCTAGCCCTTCGGCTTTCCGACCTTGCTTCCCCTTGCATCTGTTTAAGAGTAGAGCAGATCGTGTCAAAGGGGGCCATATCCTGAGTTGGATTATGGGTATTCCCGGAGGCCTGAGGGGTACCTTCTTCTGCATAAGTCTGGGATGAAGCAGAGTAGTCCCAATCGAGTCTCCTACCCCCTGCTCCATATCTTTTACCCTTTGGGTGTTTCCTTCTCTGTGTATTGTCTTTCACAGATGAACTTGACCCAGAACTTACATCTTCCTCCGACCCCTCTGAAGCCTCATTACTAGACTGAGAGGTGCCAATATCCTCGTTTACCGAAAAGAAACAATCTCCCTCCAGTGAGGCTCCCTCTCTTTTCTCCAGTTCAGCGCTTTTACTCTCAGTGCCTGGATTTACAGTCTTTTCTGCTTCTGGTAAATTGTTTCTGTCTTTTAGATTTTTAATGTGCATTTCAGCTTCCAGCTGATTTAACGCTGCCAGCATGTCCGCGCTGCCTGCTAAGCTGGATTTATGGGGGGTAATCAATACAGCGGGAGCTATGTCTTCGCTAGCCCCTTCAACCTGCCTTTGCACATTAACATTGACTTTTTGACCCGCAGATTGCACTACCTTCGGAGCCTCCGCCTCAGCTCCCATTCCCTCTCCGCCTCCGCTGCCGCTTCCATTGCCTGTGTCGACGAGTGCTGCTGCTGAGTCTCTGTGTTGCCGAGCAACCACTATCTCCACGCATTGAGCGTCCGTCTCTGTTGGTTCCTCGGTTGCTGCGTCCTCGAGGACGCTTCTGCAGGCGGCAGGGTCTGTGTCCGGCTGTGAACCTCTCCTTGGAGTAAACGCTTCCAACAAGGTAGGCTGCCTCAGACCTGCGTCTCTCCCCTTATTCATGCCTTGTTTTGTCGTGGATATGCTATCTTCATTCGTAGAGTCCGAAGGGTGATCTTTCTTGGATGCCGGCGCCTTTGCTGATTCGCGCTTTACCCGCATCTCTGCCATCGCGGGTTTCTCGGCTTTCTCCTTCTCTATTTTCTTTATTTTTTGTGTCGGAGGGATTGCCTTTCTTATGGCGCCAGGCCCTCGATGTTGCTGATGTACTCCTGGGGTTGCATCGCCTCTGACCCCCTTCGCGCTATCCAGAGCGCTTTTTCCACTTGCCGCTTGTACTTTTGATATAGTATCCTGCTGCATCTTTGCCTTCTCCTTGTCTTTGAGAAGGCGGGTAGTCATCCTTGCCAGCCTGGTCCACTGATCGCGGAGCACTGCACTCAGCTCCAGTGCTCTTTGGAGAAGTCGGCTGAGTTGGTTTTTTACCCCTGGGTATTTGGGACGGTACTCGTGGGGTCCTCTCTGGAGCCAGCTACTCAAATCCATAGAGGAGTATGGTAATGCTTATTTTCCTGCCATCTGGGTGACTCAGGGGAGGAGAGGTCCGGAGCGACTTCTCACCACAGCCTCGCGACGGCCATCTTGCCTTCTATGAATCAGCCTTATACTTACTTTCTTAGTTGTATCTTTATGTTTGAGCTCTGTATTCTTGTATTTGTTAGGATAGTTATCTGCAGCGTTAGAAGAGAAATAAAAAAGTATAGGATTTTAATAATATGGTTTGTATTTTATTAAAACGATTTAAATGTGTTTTAAATATAGACAATATATTTACAAATTTTAGCGTTTTATTTAATTATAAATCAGTTGTGTGGTATATCTTAGTATACTAATCTGTAGTTAGTTGAGAAATGGAAAAGTGCATATTTAGTAAATAATTTACATTTTAGTAGTAAAATATATTTATATTATTTGATTTACTTACTTGAAAGTCATGAATCAATTCTTCTAATTTTGATGTTCTAGCCGTTGTAGTGCAATTCATCCATAGATGTGTCTCCTTTCGTTTTTTTTTGCATGTGGTTTGTGTTTAATGGATAATTGTTTATATAGAGTATTGTAATTAGCAATTAGTTTGCTATTGGTTAATTTAGTATTTCTGTGTGTTTATTGGTTAGTTAGTAGATTTGAATTTCGGTTAGGATTTTCATGTTGTTAGATAAGGTTAATGTAATTTAATTATGATTACAAGTAAATAAAATAAATATTTTTAAATATTTTGGAAATATAAATAAAAATTATTATATGTTGTTCAAATAAAAAAAATATTTAAAATGTATAAATAAATGAGAGGTGTTTATTTTATAGAAAATTATAATTTTGGCGATAGCAATTATGTTTATATACATATTTAATATTATCGATATATTTTAAATTACGATATTATTGTTGGCGATATTAGTGAAATCGATATTTTAGTACTTGTGTATACATTTTAATGTGATCGATATTTATGGTCTTCGATATGTATGTAGTCGATAATTTAGATATCGGTGTTTATGTATATCGATATTATGTTTCCGATATTTTGGTATATGTATAGTTAAGTATAGGATGTCGATATTAATGCTTCCGATATATTTGTGTCGATATTTTAGTATCTCGATAATGTGTCTTTCGATAATATGTCAGTGATCCGTTAAAAATATTGATGTCGGTCCCCTCTGTGAATCAGCTTTGTTATCACTTCCAAGGCTAGACCCAAACCTAGAGGTTGACGATCTCACCTCCCAATGCCTCACAGTTCTTGCAGGTGAAATCAACAACGTCGCTCCACTCAAAAGCAAAAGGTTAAGGCCCACCCCCTCAGCACCGTGGTTCAACAAATCCCTCTATGAAGAAAGGAAGCAGCTAAGATTCCTGGAGAAACAATGGAGGCAAGTGCCCTCCACCGATAACTTGTCCACGCTTCGCTCCGCAAGATCCAAGTACCACAAACACATCTTCCTTGGGAAGGCGGCGCACTTCAAACCCCTCCTTGACTCAGCCAAAAATAGACCCAAAAAACTATTTGATCTCATCAAGAGTCCTGACCGCTCTCCCCCTTCCTCCAAGTTGGAGGATTCTGCAAAGAGAGCAGCGGATTTCGCTATATTCTTCGACGAAAAAGTGAAATCTCTTGTGGATCAGGTCGCTCATCCTACCCCTCCAGAGGAGTGCAAGTCTTTAGCCATTTGGCAAAACTTTGACCCGATATCTGAAGATGCCTTTCTCAAATGCATCCGCGAAACAATGCCCTCCAACCATCATTTGGACCCCATCCCCAGTGCCATTGCCATTGACTTTTATACCCTTTCCCTCTCCTACTGGACCACCCTGGTCAACGTCTCCCTCTTTCAAGGCTCCCTTCCTGTCTCCTTCAAAACTGGGCAGGTCACCCCGCTTCTTAAAAAACCAACTGTTGATGCGTCTGACCTCAACAACTTCCGCCCCATCACTAACTTACCCTTTCTTGCGAAGGTTACAGAAAGATATGTAGCGAAACAACTCTCTCGTCATATCAAGGACAATGATCTTCTTGATAATTTCCAGTCTGGCTTCATTCAAAATTGCAGCACTGAAACAGCCCTACTGCAAGTGGTTGATGACGCTCTGAGGATCCTCGACTCTGGGGGGTCCTGTCTTCTAATTCTCCTTGACCTTTCTTCAGCCTTTGACACTGTCAATCACAACACCCTCCTCAACATTCTTAAACAGAGAATGGGCATGGAGGGCACTGTGCTTAAATGGTTTGCCTCCTTCCTCTCTGATAGATCACAAATGATTAAAATAGCGAACAGTCTTTCATCTCCTGTGGCGGTAGGTCAAGGTGTTCCTCAAGGCTCTATACTTGCACCCACATTGTTCAACCTCTATTTAGAACCACTAGGAAATCTCCTAAGTAAATCCGGGATCCACTACCATCTCTATGCTGACGATACTCAAATCTACCTCAAGGTTGCCTCTACTCACGATCTCTCGATCCTAAGCTCTACTCTCGACTCCATTCATAACTGGATGTTTACTCATCAACTGTTTCTGAACCCCTCCAAAACCGAATTCCTCCTCTTCTCCTCTTCATTCTCTCCTCCCCCGGTGCAATCATGGATGGATCAGTTGAATCTACTGAACACTAAACCCATCATTGCCGACAGCGCAAAATCCCTGGGTGTCATCCTCGACAAAAAACTCAATCTGACCCCCCACATCAATTCCATTGCAAAGTCTGCTCGTTACCATCTGCGCCTTCTTTGGGGAATCCGTCGCTTCTTCCCGGAGCAGGACCTTATAACCCTGGTGCAATCGCTGGTTCTCTCCAGACTTGACTACTGCAATTCTCTTCTTACTGGCCTCCCCAAATCCCACCTGTCCCCCCTTAAATCGGTCTTCCACTCAGCAGCTCATTTCATTTACGGGGCCAAAAGAAGCGACCACATCACACCAATGTTATCCACCCTCCGCTGGCTTCCAATCGAGGCTAGAGCCATCTACAAGACTGCTTGTATCACCCACAAAGCCTTGCACTCCTCCTCTCCTCGCTACCTGGCGAATAAACTGAAACTCTCTGGAGGCTCTAGACCATCACGGAATGCAGAAAATCTCCTGCTTGAACCTCCCACTTTCAAGAAGGAAAGAACAATGGCACAATCCTTCTCAGGCAACGCGGTGAGAATCTGGAACTCCCTTCCGCCGCAGCTCAGGACCACCACCTCCTCCCAAGCTTTCAAAACTAACCTCAAAGTTCTCCTCCTTCAAAGACACTTCCAAATGTAATCCATGCCTTCTCTATTATCTGAAGGAAGCCCTTCCAATATAGAAAAATCTACTTTACATGACTATGGAAGAGTCTTCCCTGTGTCTTCTTGTGATTTGAGAGTCTGCCATTTATTGCAGTATTATCTTTCTTCCTGTGTTTGGTACTCGTGTGTAACATGCACCCGTCACTTTCTCGTGTAACACACTGTTTTCTACCTCTTACATTTGTTTATTTTTGATACCTGCACAAGTGCCACCATGGCCTACGTAATGTTTGTTCTTGTGCTTGAGTGCCCTCCTTATATTGCAGTATTATATCTCTATGTTTACTTTGTACGCTTTTGTAACCTGCACATGTCACTTTTTCCTCCTGTAATGCACCGTTTGCTACCTCTTTTATTTTGTTGGTTCACGATTGTCACTTTTGTAATGCACCGTTTGCTACCTCTTTTATTTTGTTGGTTCACGATTGTCACTTTTGTAATGCACTGTTTGCCACCTCTTGTATTTTTTTGGCTCACGATTGTCTTTTATGCTTCATCTAATGTAAGGTTAGCTTTTGTATTTCATTCACTTGTAATGTTCTCATGTATTTATTTATTTATTTATTTATTTATTTATTAAAACATTTATATAGCGCGAACAAAGGCCCTAGGCATCTCGGCGCTGAGGTTTCTGCAATGTATAACCATCCAAGGGACTGAAGTTTTATTGTTTAAAAAGCCAGGTCTTAAGCTGTTTGCGAAACATCCAGAGAGAGGTACTCGTTTTAATGGCAAGTGGGACAGTATTCCACAGTTTCGGGGCAGCTACATGGAATCTTCTATCACCCCACGCTACTGATTTTGTGCGTGGTACCAGTAATTCCTGTAAAGAAGATGAACGCAACGTTCTAGCAGGACGGTAAGGGAGGAGATTTTGGGTAAAGAAAGCAGGTCCGATATTATGTAAAGCTTTATATACCAGGCAAAGGGACTTGAATTCAATCCTCTTTCTCACCGGCAGCCAATGCAGCTGTCTTATGGTGGCTGATACCGACTGGTATTTTGGAATGCGCCCAAGTAGCCTGGCGGCAGCATTCTGAATGATTTGCATTTTTTGAAGCACCTTCTCTTGGGCGCCCAAGAACAGAGCGTTGCAGTAGTCTAAGGTGGATAGAACCAGGTGAGTGACCAGGGTTTTACCAGCATTTTCAGGTAGGAATGGCAGGATTTTTTTTATGAGCCGTAATTTATGAAAAGCTGAGGAGGAGATCTGATTTGCATGAGGCAGGAAATTCAGGCGGTTATCGAACACCACCCCTAAGTTCCTCACCTTATCGATCGGATCCGGGGGCTGGCCCATAGATGAAGGCCACCAGAGTGTATCAGTTCTGTTCCTATTGTGAAGCGCTCTGACACCTCCGGGTAAAGTCCGCGCTATATAAAAACGCACAAATAAATAAAATAAATAGATAAATAAAGTTTACCAAGTTTAACAATGTCACATTTCTCGCAAGGTGGTCCATGGCACACAATTTGCAATGCCCTACATTATCACTAAGTTTCGATTACAGATGCTGTGTAACAGATGTTGTGTAACACCAAAGCGACATGTTTCTGGGCATTACAAAACATCACAGTGCTTACATATATGCGTATGTGTTGTGTTAATTACAGGCATGTGGCGCTCAATGTACGAGCAATGAACGACTTGAGAAACTTACGGCCAGATTCATCATTGTAAATTCGGCTCGCAAAGAGCCAGATTCTGAGAATCCGGCCCTTTGCGAGCGCTATTTTTGCATTTGGGATTCATCATCCCAAATGCAAAAATCGCAATTAAGGAAATCGCTTAATTGAGAAGAATCGCATTTAAGGAATCTCAATTAGAGATTCCTTAAATGCTATTCATGTACCTTTTTAAAATTGCGAATTTGCAATATGGGGCCGCTATTTACCACGAAGTGTAACTTCGTGGCAAATAGCGAAAACTTAGAAAAATGCACTTTAGTGCATTTTTCTAAGTTGTATGTTACACACACACATGTCCTTTGGTCATGTGTGTGCGCAACACCTGTGTACATTTGCATTTCAGGGGTGCTACAGGGTGTCCTTTGGACACCCTGGAACTCTTGAAATCGCTTCCTTATTTGCGATTCGCAAATTGCTTATCGCAAATAAGGATTGACTCCCCATTCATTCCTATGGGACTTTAGGCCCATAGGAATGAATGGGGAGTTATTCCTTATTTGCGATTAGCAGTTTGCTAATCGCAAATAAGAAAGCTGTAGGAATCGCAATTTTTTTTCGATTTCTACATGAATCCCGTTTTGCGAGTCTTTAATAGCGATTCCTTAATAATCGCTATTAAGGACTCGCAAAACGGGACATTGATGAATCTGGCCGATAATGCTTATCAAGGCATCTCTCCCTGAAACTCACATCCACAGACACTGCGTCGCAAACGAGGTTGTTCGTAGCCAAATAGTGGCATAAGTACTACATAAAAGAATACAAATGAAGCAAAATACATTGAACAGCACACACGTTGCTTAATGCTTATGGGACAAATCGTACTAAGAAGTGTAAGTAAAACATGTTTAACAACCCACAAGAGAAAATTGCTGATTTTGACAAAAAATCACACTTTCATCATCACGCTTATTTGCTTTGCGCATTATTTCAGTTCCATGCTGTGAAGCCAGACTGGAGGCTGGCTTGGCCCACAGCAGGACAGCAAAATACGTATATCGTGTTTTAAACCCCATTAACCTCCCAGAAACTAAAAAAACATACCGAGAGGCCCTAGAGATGACACAGATTGGGAAGGTAGTCAGCTCTATCCGTGATAAGAGTCTCAACTCACCAGCTAATATGTCTCTGCTGCAGAGGCAATTTAGGAAACAAGGGATGGATGCAATCTTTGTATAAGAAACTCAGTATTCTAAGAGTTGGAAATTTCCCTTGAGGGGAGCGAGATTGGGCTGTGTTTTTCTTGTCTTACCTCATAAGAAAAAGCTGATCATGCCATCTTATTGAAAAAGAGTTTCACCTTCTGTCTTCAGACGTCCAAAGGAAAGACAAGGAGTTTTAAAGTGTCCCAAAAAAGATGGAAACATATTTATTAAGGGGGCCAAAATTCGACCCGAAGCATTAATGGAAGGGGTGTTGCTATATGGTGTAGCTTTTAATTTTTTCACAATTAAGTTTCTAGATAGTGTTAGAAATGAATAGCAAAGGTTCAGGCAACAACTTTTGGAAGAATATAATGGCCCGAAATAGAAAGTGAGAATGGTCAATTACAAGACACATAGAGACACATACATTCTGACATTCAGGACTTTATTTATAGGTTGGCCAATGCGGAAAAAATACTAAAAAGCAGAGGATGTCCTGCACATTCTACTTTAAAGTGTATGAGGACTATGTGCACTCTAAACAGGACATCTGCTACACTTCGGTAGATGTAAAGTAAAGTAAAGTCCACATTTGTAAAGCGCACAATCACCCGTAAGGGTCTCTAGGCGATGGGGGCCGTCGGGAAGATTAAGCGAGCTATTGCCCAGAGTCACATGGTGCTGGGCTAACCTGCCGCCGGAGCCGGGGATCGAACCGTGGTCCCCAGATTCCAGCGTCAGTCGCCCTGGCCGCGGCGCCACACCTCTCCCTCTAGATGTTACATATTGGCCGTTCTCTAAACAAGCCCCTAATTGCTGCATTCCTAAACCTGTGCTGAATGGCAAGTTAGACGCAAACAGATCGCAGAACATTAGAGGTTAGACTTTAGGTCTTGTTTGTTTCCTTAACTATTCATCCCTTCCTTTTGGACGTTTCTGTCATATGAACTTTTTTACTGCAATGACAAATACTTATTTTTCAGTATTTAAAATGCTTACTTTGTATCTGAGATGGAAAGTCTAAGGGGTCCATTATGATGTCGGGCGGATTGCCTCCGCCAGGCTGGCGGTAGCCACCGCCGGCCTGGCGGAGGCAATCCGCCCGACATCCATTGCCCAATTCCCCCCCGCCACATTAGGATGGCGGGGGGGAACGTTGCGGTGAAAAACACCGCCCGCCTGCTTTCCGCCCCGGTCGCCTTGCGGCCGGGGCGGAATGTGTTTCATATGGTGGCGGTGTCTGTTAGACACCGCCAGCCATATTACAATGCGCATATTGTCAGGCCTTTCCGTGGCGGCAAGGCCGCCACAGAAAGGCAGGCGGTGATTGCTGCGGGGGCCCCCTGTGGGCCCCCACAGTGATGGCCAGAGGGGGGTGGCACACGGGGGGTACCTGTGGTACCCCCCTGCATTTGCATAATCGCAGCGGCAGGCACCGCGCGGTGCCTGCCGCTTCGATTATGCAAATGCGTGCATTTTGTTTTTCACAAAGTGGCGGGCGGTGCAGTGAGCACCGCCCGCCACAATGTAAACTTGAGGAATGCGCCCGCCACTGTGGCGGGCGCATCCTAATGCCAATGTCGGGACCCCCGCCCTTTAGGCGGGCGGTCCCGATCTCCATTGGGGTGGCAGGCGGACTAAGTCCGCCCGTCATCCTAATGGACCCCTAAGTCCTCAATTATGAGAGCCTCATAAAATATGAATCCCTGTTCAAATATCTATTTGTATAGGCATCAAAAAGTCTGCGATGTTTATCACACTTAATAATTACCGGGTGCTGATAAAGACAGAAGGGCCTAGTCACAAACTGCAGTTTTATAGTCCATTTAGTAGTCCTACTTTTCTATTAGAAGATCCCTCCCACATTTTCTACTACTTAGTAGCAAATGTGGGAGGAACTGGGGGTGTAGATGAAAAATAGAGCATACTTACTACAAATATGTGGGATTTCTGGGTGAATAAGTGGGGTTAAAGGAGGGTTCAGGAGAGGTTTAAGGAGGGACGTGCACCCACCCACAAAAGAGTAAGTCCATTTCTATTCACAAACTGCACTTCTAGTGTTACTACTACCAAAAAGGCCTCAAAACAATATTTTTGGACCTAGCACTCTTGCACACATGACTAAAATGCCAATTTTTCTTACATATCAGGCACTTCTTATCCATAGTAGGATAACCCTTAACATTACCAACATAGGCTGAACTTCTACAACAGTAGCAAACGATATTTATATATATTCCTTACAAAATATTATAACAATAATAAAAAATGTTTTACAAAAAATTAAGAAAAAAAATTAACAATAACGTAAGAGTACAAATTAACAAACAGTAACCTCATTTATTTCACAATTAAAGTAAAAAAAGTTTAATTAATACTGTGAGCTAAATATATAAATGAATGTATACATATATATATATATATATATATATATATATATATACTTTAAAATATAAAAAAATTAAACATTTAAAAAAATACATGAATAATGTTAATAACTTAGAAATTAGTAACAAACATATTACCACAAATAACATTTAACATTTTTCATGTAAATAAAAATCCTTTTTCTAAATAAATAACAAACATTAAAGACAATTAAAAAAAATAGAACCAATCAAAAATAAACAACACTAGTATACGTGGTGGACTTTGGATAGGCTAGATTTACTATTCCTATTCCAATCTACATAACATTAGGGACAGTGTTGCACTCTGGAGGGGTTAGATTTAGTATTCGCACTGCAAGCTGTGCAACATTAGCAAAAGTGTTGGACTGTGGAGGGGTTACTCTTACTATTCCCACTCCAATGTAAACCTTAGCAGCAAAAGTGTTGTACTTTTGAGGGGTTACATTTACTATTCCTACTCTCATGTAAGGTAAATCAGGCAAAGTGTTGTATTTTTCAGGGACTAGATTTACTCTTCCTACTCCCATATAAATGAAATCAGGAAAGTGTTAGACTTTGGAGGTGTTGGATTTCATTTCCCACTCAAACATACATAAAATAATGGAAAATATTGAACCTTGAAGGGGTTATATTTACTATTCCCACTCCAATCCAAACAACAGTAAGGTAATTGTTGGACCTTCGATGGGTTAGATTTACCATTCCTAGTCCCACTTAAACAAAAATGCTGTTCTTTGGAGGGCTTCGATTTACTATTCCCACTCCAATCTAAGAAGGAGTAGGAGCTCTTGGACTTTGGAGAGGTTAGATTACGATTCCTACCCTAATATAAGCACCAGTAGGGAAAGTATTGTACTTTGGAAGTGTTAGATTCAGTATTCCCACTCCAACGTAAACAAAAGCATTTAAAGTGTTGGGGTTAGAAAAAGTTAGATATAACATTCCAAATCCTGGGGCATGGCCGTGGGCGAGCCTGAGGCCGAGGTCGCCCGGCCTTGTTGGTTGCTGGCGCAACCCTCCCGCCTGTGAGTGAGGGCTGCTGTACGGGCTGGCTCCTCTGAGCTGACCCACAGAGCTGCTGCTGAGCCGTGGCTGGTGACAGCGGGATCCTTTGAGGCCTCGGTGAGGAGGAGGTGAGGCCTACGCATAGGTGGGCTCCCGAGTGCTGCAGGCCACGCCTCACACCAGCGTCTGCCTATGCCACGGGGTCAGATCTCTGCTCGGGCCTCTGCACGACGCTCCTCGTGGGCCCTGTTGGGCGAAGAATGGTGATTTGGGCCTGCGAGACCCACCATTAATCTACTAGGACGTACGTGCATGAAGGATCGTATGTAAGCATGGGCGTAAAATCCGCTCCGCTCGCGGATTTTTCGGATTTTCGGCAAATCCGCAATCCGCGAACGCTCGCGAATTTGTCGAAAATCCGTGAATCCGCTCGCGGCGGATTTTTTGCTTGGTTGCGGCGCGCGGCGTGGTGCACGGCGTTCACTTTCCGTCATTTTAGCGTTTGCCGAGTTGTTTTTCTTTGCGAGTGACGCGCCATTTTAGATCTTGCTGCGTGTTCCCGCGGGAGTTTGTCGCCCGCGAATACGTACTCGCGGCTTGCCACCTTGCACAGCACACCTCGCGAGAGTTCGCAATTGCGAACATGTAGTTGCGGCGGAAAGGAACAATCTCGCACTTGCGAAATAGAGATTTTGCAATTTCGCACAAGAAAATCACCAGCAAACAGGATAAACCTTCAGAAAATTATGATTTTTATCAGAATCACTCCTCAGGTTGACATTTGCATGGCCTTTTTTTTTGCAAGGAGTCCATTTTGGGGGGGGGGGGAGGAAGGAAGTGCCCCACAGTCTCCAACTTCCTGTTCCTGTCCAGCAGGCTCCTCCCAGTGCTTTGTCCATCTCCTGGTCACTTTCATTTGGATCTGGAGCTGGAAGGATTACTTTTTGTGGGTGCTGCTGGATATTTGGATTTGAGGCCTTTTTGACTGTCTTTGGATCACTTTTGGATTAGAAATCAACTTTCACAAGTAAGTTTGTTTGGGGCATTACAGTTGCTGCAAGTACAATTTTGGAACTTTTTCAGAAAATTAAATAAATTATATTGTGGGTAGCCACAGTATCCAGTAGGACCAGGGTTGGTTATGGGTGCATGATACAACTGTTTTGTTGAATTTAAACACCATTGAGGCCATGGATGGGCTGGGATTGTGCAGATTTTATTGTTTTTTGTCGTTTTTTTGGGCCTGCTGGTGTGGCCCTTTGCCCAGGGGTGGTGAGTGTTGCATGGGCCTAGTCTTTCTGTGGGGTGTCTTCTTGAATTTAAACATAATTGAGGCCATGGATGGGCTGGGATTGTGCTTATTTTATTGTTTTTTGTCGTTTTTGGGGGGCTGCTGGTGTGGCCTTTTGCTTGCCCAGGGGTGGTGGTGGTGCATGGACTGAGTGTGCCTGTGGTGTTGTCTCACTCTCTTTGATGTAAACATCATGGATGGCATTGGATTGTGGTGATTTCTGGCTGTTTTTCTGTTTTTTGGGGGTGTACTGTTGATGTGGTCTGGCCATGTGGGTGGTGGTGGTGGCCATCTTGAGTGCTGGCTGGTACAGGCAACATGTGCTTGGGGTGTAAGGGGGCCATTTTGAGGAGAGGCAGTGTCTGAGGCCTGCACTTATTTTGCCTACTTTTCATCCCTTATGCCCAGGGGTAGTGAGTGTTGCATGGGCCTAGTGTTTCTGTGGGGTGTCTTCTTGAATTTAAACATAATTGAGGCCATGGATGGGCTGGGATTGTGCTTATTTTATTGTTTTTTGTCGTTTTTGGGGGGCTGCTGGTGTGGCCTTTTGCTTGCCCAGGGGTGGTGGTGGTGCATGGACTGAGTGTGCCTGTGGTGTTGTCTCACTCTCTTTGATGTAAACATCATGGATGGCATTGGATTGTGGTGATTTCTGGCTGTTTTTCTGTTTTTTGGGGGTGTACTGTTGATGTGGTCTGGCCATGTGGGTGGTGGTGGTGGCCATCTTGAGTGCTGGCTGGTACAGGCAACATGTGCTTGGGGTGTAAGGGGGCCATTTTGAGGAGAGGCAGTGTCTGAGGCCTGCACTTATTTTGCCTACTTTTCATCCCTTATGCCCAGGGGTAGTGAGTGTTGCATGGGCCTAGTGTTTCTGTGGGGTGTCTTCTTGAATTTAAACATAATTGAGGCCATGGATGGGCTGGGATTGTGCTTATTTTATTGTTTTTTGTCATTTTTGGGGGGCTGCTGGTGTGGCCTTTTGCTTGCCCAGGGGTGGTGGTGGTGCATGGACTGAGTGTGCCTGTGGTGTTGTCTCACTCTCTTTGATGTAAACATCATGGATGGCATTGGATTGTGGTGATTTCTGGCTGTTTTTCTGTTTTTTGGGGGTGTACTGTTGATGTGGTCTGGCCATGTGGGTGGTGGTGGTGGCCATCTTGAGTGCTGGCTGGTACAGGCAACATGTGCTTGGGGTGTAAGGGGGCCATTTTGAGGAGAGGCAGTGTCTGAGGCCTGCACTTATTTTGCCTACTTTTCATCCCTTATGCCCAGGGGTAGTGAGTGTTGCATGGGCCTAGTGTTTCTGAGGGGTGTCTTCTTGAATTTAAACACCATTGAGGCCATGGATGGGCTGGGATTGTGCAGATTTTATTGTTTTTTGTCGTTTTTTTGGGCCTGCTGGTGTGGCCCTTTGCCCAGGGGTGGTGAGTGTTGCATGGGCCTAGTCTTTCTGTGGGGTGTCTTCTTGAATTTAAACACCATTGAGGCCATGGATGGGCTGGGATTGTGCAGATTTTATTGTTTTTTGTCGTTTTTTTGGGCCTGCTGGTGTGGCCCTTTGCCCAGGGGTGGTGAGTGTTGCATGGGCCTAGTCTTTCTGTGGGGTGTCTTCTTGAATTTAAACACCATTGAGGCCATGGATGGGCTGGGATTGTGCAGATTTTATTGTTTTTTGTCGTTTTTTTGGGCCTGCTGGTGTGGCCCTTTGCCCAGGGGTGGTGAGTGTTGCATGGACTGAGTGTGCCTGTGGTGTTGTCTCACTCTTTTTGATGTAAACATCATGGATGGCATTGGATTGTGGTGATTTCTGGCTGTTTTTCTGTTTTTTGGGGGTGTACTGTTGATGTGGACGGGCCATGTGGGTGGTGGTGGTGGCCATCTTGAGTGCTGGCTGGTACAGGCAGCAACATGTGCTTGGGGTGTAAGGGGGCCATTTTGAGGAGAGGCAGTGTCTGAGGCCTGCACTTATTTTGCCTACTTTTCATCCCTTATGCCCAGGGGTAGTGAGTGTTGCATGGGCCTAGTGTTTCTGAGGGGTGTCTTCTTGAATTTAAACACCATTGAGGTCATGGATGGACTGGGAATGTGCAGATTTTATTGGTTTTTGTCGTTTTTTTGGGCCTGCTGGTGTGGCCCTTTGCCCAGGGGTGGTGAGTGTTGCATGGGCCTAGTCTTTCTGTGGGGTGTCTTCTTGAATTTAAACACCATTGAGGCCATGGATGGGCTGGGATTGTGCAGATTTTATTGTTTTTTGTCGTTTTTTTGGGCCTGCTGGTGTGGCCCTTTGCCCAGGGGTGGTGAGTGTTGCATGGGCCTAGTCTTTCTGTGGGGTGTCTTCTTGAATTTAAACACCATTGAGGCCATGGATGGGCTGGGATTGTGCAGATTTTATTGTTTTTTGTCGTTTTTTGGGGCCTGCTGGTGTGGCCCTTTGCCCAGGGGTGGTGAGTGTTGCATGGACTGAGTGTGCCTGTGGTGTTGTCTCACTCTTTTTGATGTAAACATCATGGATGGCATTGGATTGTGGTGATTTCTGGCTGTTTTTCTGTTTTTTGGGGGTGTACTGTTGATGTGGACGGGCCATGTGGGTGGTGGTGGTGGCCATCTTGAGTGCTGGCTGGTACAGGCAGCAACATGTGCTTGGGGTGTAAGGGGGCCATTTTGAGGAGAGGCAGTGTCTGAGGCCTGCACTTATTTTGCCTACTTTTCATCCCTTATGCCCAGGGGTAGTGAGTGTTGCATGGGCCTAGTGTTTCTGAGGGGTGTCTTCTTGAATTTAAACACCATTGAGGTCATGGATGGACTGGGAATGTGCAGATTTTATTGGTTTTTGTCGTTTTTTTGGGCCTGCTGGTGTGGCCCTTTGCCCAGGGGTGGTGAGTGTTGCATGGGCCTAGTCTTTCTGTGGGGTGTCTTCTTGAATTTAAACACCATTGAGGCCATGGATGGGCTGGGATTGTGCAGATTTTATTGTTTTTTGTCGTTTTTTTGGGCCTGCTGGTGTGGCCCTTTGCCCAGGGGTGGTGAGTGTTGCATGGGCCTAGTCTTTCTGTGGGGTGTCTTCTTGAATTTAAACACCATTGAGGCCATGGATGGGCTGGGATTGTGCAGATTTTATTGTTTTTTGTCGTTTTTTTGGGCCTGCTGGTGTGGCCCTTTGCCCAGGGGTGGTGAGTGTTGCATGGGCCTAGTCTTTCTGTGGGGTGTCTTCTTGAATTTAAACATAATTGAGGCCATGGATGGGCTGGGATTGTGCTTATTTTATTTTTTTTTTGTCGTTTTTGGGGGGCTGCTGGTGTGGCCTTTTGCTTGCCCAGGGGTGGTGGTGGTGCATGGACTGAGTGTGCCTGTGGTGTTGTCTCACTCTCTTTGATGTAAACATCATGGATGGCATTGGATTGTGGTGATTTCTGGCTGTTTTTCTGTTTTTTGGGGGTGTACTGTTGATGTGGACTGGCCATGTGGGTGGTGGTGGTGGCCATCTTGAGTGCTGGCTGGTACAGGCAGCAACATGTGCTTGGGGTGTAAGGGGGCCATTTTGAGGAGAGGCAGTGTCTGAGGCCTGCACTTATTTTGCCTACTTTTCATCCCTTATGCCCAGGGGTAGTGAGTGTTGCATACTTGCATGTCCCTAGTCTTTCTGTGGGGTGTCTTCAATGTAAACATCATGGATGGCATGGGATTGTGCTCATTTTTCTGTGTTTTGTCGATTTTTTGGGGTGTATAACTGAACTGATGTTCCTCTGTCTTCCATTGCTTTTAGGTGCACAAGAAGACTCAATAGAACCACCAGTGCCAGGAAGAAGTCCTGCAGCGGTGTGTGCAGCATAACGTCACGCGACGTCACGTCTGGACACAGAACCCTCTGCAACTCGTGCAACTGCTGCCTGCTGACCTGCTCTGAAGAAGATGGCCCCAAAAAAAGTAACCCGTAGCTCCTCTAGCAAGAAAGGTGCCAGAAAGGAGCAGAAGAAGCAAGTTACCAAGGACACTGGTGTGCCGCCCGCCCCTTTTTTTGTGAGTAAAAAAAAAAGTATGCCTGCAGCAGCTGCAGCGGGATCTGCTGGGGACCAAGCTGGCAGCAGCACCCCCGCTCCATTGGGCTCAGTGCCACCACCACCACCACGCCAACTTAAGTCCAAGCCCTTGAGTGCTGCAGAGGCAGCCAGTATACTTCTTCAATCACCATCGACCAGTGATGTTGGCTCATCGCAAGAAAGCAGCAGCAATGTCCCTCAATCAACACAGGTTGTTGTAGCTCATCTGACGAGTGTTGAACAACCACAGCGGCAACAACAATCACATGTGCAAGTACAAGCCCAAGTACATGTGGAAGGAGAGGCAGCGCAAGGAGATGCGCATGCAGAGGTGCATGGAGGGTCACAACAAGTGCCCACAATAGTTGTTCCTCCCGAAGTAGGGGCACATCAGGAAATCGACAATCAAGGCGAGGTATCATTTGAGGAAGCCACTCCTCCTGATGATCCTTCATTGTCTTCCACAACCCTAGCAAGGAAGAGATCAAGGGTGGTGTCTACATCCTCTTCAAGCACACCTCCTTCTGATGATACGGATCAAACTTGGGAACCAGCACCACAGCCGTCTGAGAGTGAGGCACACCATGATCCAACAAAGGTACTTAAGCGTAAAAGGAAGCTCGTCCAAAGTCTCAGACTTATGGAGTGTGATGAGGCTCAACAAGAAGTGGCGGATACTGCTGCTGATGAAGACTCTGCCAACGACGACCCAGTCATCATAAAGGTCACTGCAGCCCCAGCGGGCATGCAGCAAACAGACATTTTGACCCTAGCCCGAAGAGCTGCTGCGCGTGATGATGATGATGATGATGTTCTCGATGAGGAGGCAGTGGAAACACCACAATCATTGGAGTTAAGTAGTACACCAACTCGTCCCGCTTCCATATTTCTTTCTGGCAAGAAGAGACCTGCGTCAACCTCGACCTTAATTAGTGGCGGTGAAAGTGGAAAACGTACAAAAGTTGGCCAATCCAGATCCTCCACTTCATCTGGCATTAGCTTCATGACCACCACCACCAGTATCGCCGCCTCCTCCATGTCCCACAGACACTTCAAGTCCCCAGTTTGGGACTTCTTTACTGTTTGTCCAAAAAATCCAAAGTTTGCCATTTGTACCATTTGTAAGCAAGCAGTTAGTCGTGGTAAGCCAGGTACCAACTATGGTACCGGAGGCCAGAGAGGTCATCTTAGGAGACAGCACACTGTCAAATGGTTTGCGCACCTAGATGCGATCAAGAAAGGCCGAATTGAAGGAAACGTTGATGTTTCATCTGATGATGACGAGGAGGAAGAAGACGTGTCAAACACTTCCCTTACACCCAGTACCCCTGTCAGCAGCACACCCAATGTGAGGCACACTAAGAGTGTTGGAGCGACTGAGACACCAACGCACAAAAGTTCACCAGCGAGCAAAATTGGGTCAACGAAGTCATTATCAGCCCGTAAATGCTTGGTCCAGGCCAACATTAGAACAATGCTTACTTCAGACGTGCCATATGAACGCAACCACCCACTGACGCGTCTGTATAACACTAAGCTGGCTAAAATGCTAGCTGTGGACCTTCTACCTTTTTCTTTTGTAGAAGCGGTAGGTTTTCTTGAATTAGTTGCAACGCTCTGCCCTAAATGGAAGGTTCCGAGCCGGTTCTATTTTGCCAGAGTTGCGGTTCCAGCACTACATGAAGATGTGCTGCAGGCGATTGGGGCAGCTTTGCAGAAGAGTGCTGTTCACACAATACATCTGACAACAGACATGTGGACCAGTGGCCCAGGCGATGATTACATGTGCATCACTGCACACTGGGTCTCTTTTTCAGGTGTTATAGCAAAGCTAAACGCAGGTGTTGACCCGGACCAAGTTTTCAAAGCTGCTCGGAAACATGCAACACTAGCCATGTTTGCCTTGGAGAAAAGTCACACAGCAGAAAACCTTTTGGAAGAGTTTGACAAAAAGGTGTTGTCAATGCTATCCCCCCTAAAACGCAAGATTGGTTATGTTTCCACGGATAATGGCGCCAATGTAGTTAAGGCCATGTCACAGGGTCACCATGTTAGAGTGCCGTGTTTGGCGCACTGTATCAACCTGGTAGTTCAAAAATTCTTGAGTGATAAAGAGAGTCCAGCGTTCGAGGTAATGGCCACCTGCCGCAAAATGTGCAACCATTTCAGCCATTCTTTTAAGGCCCGGAAGCATCTGCGGAGACTGCTACTTCAACGTGGAATGCCAGTGAAAGCACTCATCCAGGAGGTGGCAACACGTTGGAACTCAACCTTCTACATGCTTGAGCGTCTGCATGAGCAGTATACGGTACTCGATCACTATTTCTTGACAGAGGCTACATCTCAGAAGGAGGACCTGCGGATGAGTAAGGCGCAATGGGCCATAGTTAAAAGCCTGACAGACATGCTTCGTCCTTTTGAGTTCTTCACGCGTGCAGTCAGCCAGGAGGACTGTAATTTGGGAAAAGCTATCCCATTGTTGTGCATACTGGAGCACCAACTGATGGCGGTTTCTTCTGAGTTTGAAAAAGATGAAAAAAAAAAAAACCATTTCATTTTGTCTGAGAAATTATTACATCGCCTACGTGGTGATGAACGTCTTAAAAACATCAACTCAGATCAGCATTACATTTGTGCTACTATTCTGGATCCACGCTACAAAAAGGCGCTGGCAGACAACGCATTCTTTCCTTTCGCTGATGCAGATGTTCAAAAGTACAAACATTGGTTAGCCTGGTCAGCCAAGAGGTTTGAAAAAGAACGGCAGGTTATTGAAGGAGAAGCCAGTACATCAGCATCAGCATCAGCAGGCCATCCGCAGTCACAAGAATCCACTTCTGCACCTGTGGCTGGGGCACAAGTGACCTCTCAGCCGTTAAAGACACCGGCAACTGGATCATCTGCACCACACACAATGACAACACTAACAGTGGCTGGGGAGGAGGATTGGCTAAGTTTGATGGGGTATGGTTCTCTAAAAAATGTCACAGGCACAGCAAAAAGTAAGCAAAGTGGAGGAACAGTTGATGACCTTGAGTCGATGGTGCAGGACTATCTGAATGACTCAACAGTGGTCTTTCTTAATGAGGAGCCATTGCAGTATTGGCATGGCAAAAAACAATTGTGGCCACAGCTCTACAACCTGGCTATAAACTATTTGTCTTGCCCACTCGCAAGTGTGTCTTCTGAACGTGTTTTCAGTGCTGCTGGTGGCATTGTAACTGCCAAACGGAGCCGCCTATCGCCCAAAAATGTGGAGCGGCTGACAATGATCAAGATGAATCAGCACCTCATACCACCAGATTACAAAGTGCGAGAAAGCACGCCACATGAAGACGATGAGGACAGCAACGTAGATGAGGGGATTTTTTCTCTGTTCGGTGCCACTGACCTCATCCAGCCTGAATTCGCAGAGTATGATGACGAAATCTTGTTCTTATTCCCTGACACCGAGCCCTGAAAATGAGACAATCAATCAAGAACTTTCTTTTTCGTCCTTATTCACTTTTATTCCTGTGTGCTTTGTGTCTCTCTTTCTTTGTTTTGCACAGTTAATTTAATTCAAACTTTAATCACCTAATCCCAAAAAGAAGACCATCATCAGAACTGTCTTCACTTGTTTGCTTATTGATTTGAAGGTGCCGCAGTCTACATTCCTCAGGTTCACAAGTTCTGAAGAACATGCTCCTCTATCCTCCTCCTCCAGACTGCGATTTCCCTCCAAGCAGAGTGCTGGATTACGCACAATGAAGAAAGACTCAGCACTTGTGGGGGTGTTGTACTTCTTTGCGGGTGAGTTGACGGTTTTGGGCCCATTGCTGTGAAGCTCTAATAATGGACAAAAGTGTTTTGGACCAAATATGAGGTGAAAATTTCTTGCCGTTTTTGCTGACTTGCTTGCCTTTGAGGTGCTCTTTGGCGGGGTTCCGGGGGTTTGTGTGTAATTTTTGGTGTCTGTCGAAGCACTGCTGCGACAGTCTAATCTTGATTGCATTTGCTTTTCAGGAAATCCGTGGTGGAAAACAGGAGTTATGATGATTGATGATGACCTAGCTGCACAGCGCGTTACTTTGGACCGAAGGCCGAGAGATATTGTAAGTATGAGATTTAGCTTTTTCGCTGTTTGGGGGTGTTGTCGGGTGTTTTTTTGCGGGTGGGTTGGCGCCGGCGGGTCTTGCCTGGGGCATTCCTGGGAAGGTCTAATACCGGATACAAGTATTTTGGACAAAATCCATAAGGAACAGCCTTTTTTTTGCCATTTCTTCAGACATCTTGCTCAATGTAGCTTTTGGGGGGCTTCCTGCTGTTCGTGGGTGGGTTGCGGCCGGGGTCTCTGTCGAAGCACTGCTGCGACAGTCTAATCTTGATTGCATTTGCTTTTCAGGAAATCCGTGGTGGAAAACAGGAGTTATGATGATTGATGATGATGATGACGACCTAGCTGCACAGCGCCGCGTTTGGACCGAAGGCCGAGAGACATTGTAAGTATGAGATTTAGCTTTTTCGCTGTTTGGTGGTGTTGTGTCGGGTGTTTTTTTGCGGGTGGGTTGGCGGGTCTTGCCTGGGGCATTCCTGGGAAGGTCTAATACCGGCTAGAAGTTAGTTGGACAAAATCCATAAGGAAACACCAGTTTTGGCACTTTGTAAGTTAGGGTTCGTTAGGGTTAGCCCTAGCAGCAGGATTGCATGTGTTTAGGGGGGTTCTATTGCAACGCGGTTCTGTTGTTGTAGAGCACTGTTGGAGCGATGCTGGCTATGGATACTTTTGCTTGCAGGCAAGTGGTTTGAATACAATCCACGGTCTGTATTTGGGTCTACTGTTACTTTCAAAGTACGTTTTGTAACCATTTTTCTGCTAGGCATCATCAAAGTGTGACTTTTTGAACCACACAGCGTACATACCTTTTATTTATTTATCAGTGGTATTGTAATAGCACTTCCTGTTTTCCGTTCAATAATTACAGGCCGGGTTTCAGTCAACATCCGCCAGGCAGGCAGTGGACAGGGTGTCTCTTCTGTCAGTGGTCACCACCACATTGATGGACGAAGCGTCAGCTGGAATGGAGGAGTGCCGCCAATAAGAGGAATTGTTTGCTGCATGCAACTTACTTACCAATTTCAACAGGACAACTCCAACAACATACGCAATACAGATACAGTATCCATTGTTGTCTTTTATTCTATGAGTGTGACTGCATGTGCTTACCTTTACTTTGTAACCAAAGATTGTCTGTAAACTCTGTATCTTCAATTATTGTTTGTCCATGCTCTGCTTTTTTTTTCTTCTCTCAACAAAACCTACCCAAAAAGAAACCCCCATTCCCATCCATTTTACAAACCCTAACCCTCTTCCCCCGGGCTGTGTTGTTTTGCTTGATGTCTGACTAAAATGACATCAATAATTCCACACACTTGCTGGGGAGGATAAGGTGATAGCAGCAACAGGCTGGTGAAGGAATACGAGGATATCTTCTAGACTTACTCAGCTTCAGTACTATATCTTCTAGTAGTAGTAGCCAATGTCAAATAAATTCAACGCAAGTACTAGTTATACTTGCAATACTTTACCATTTGTTAGGCTACATTATGGCACTGTTCTAGTGTACTGTCACCTGCTATTTTCTCGATCGTACCGTAACCGTTGTAATGCTACAGTAAGGAGTACAAACAAGGTTTCGTTTTCTTTTTTTCCATAGGCATGCAACTGCCACTGTGTCACACCACTAGTAACACCGCAATGAGGAAATGTCACCCGCCCAGGAATGACAACGTTAATCCCCATTTCACCTGGAGCCAGCCCTGGGCCTAGCCCTAATTTCTAACACAAATTACAGGTAAGATAAGCGTTTGGTGGGAGGTAGTATAATGGAGTATTATTTCGGAGTAGACAAGAGTTTGACGGTTGTACTACTAAAGTCCTACGACTGTTCAGGAAAACAAAGTTACTGTTACACCCCCGCCCCCCACCCACCAGACTGAAAAGCAGTAAAAAACAGGTATGGTCAGATAAAGTAGTTGAAAAATATATTTATTTATCCCTAACAAAATAATCTCCCTCACCCACCCTAACCCCAACGATTGTCTCTGAAACGTCCCAAAACGATCCCAACTCCCAAATCCCACCCCCCAAAAGTCTATAAAAAAAGGGCAAGGGACACTCCACTACTGGAGGGTGCTGGTGCTGGTGCATGATGCGGCATGGGCATCATACTCCTTGCGGAGGGTGGCAAGCTCGGAGCGGAGGCCCTTAACCAAGGTCTTATACCTCAGGACCTCCTGCTCCAGGTTGGACATGCGGACTCGTAGGCGGTGTTGGCGTTCCTTGCAGCTCCTGTGGGGGGCAGCTGGTGTTTCCGGTGCTTGGCGGTGGCGGTCGGCTTTCTTAGCCCGGCTCGGTCCCGCTGGTTTAGTCACGGAGGAGGATGCAGTCGAAGATGTTGCCCCGCTCGACTGCGTGTCCTCCTCCTCCTCCAGGGCCACCAGCCGCCGATACTCGGCGACTGTGGCCTCCAGCCTCCGTTGCCGGGCCAATCTAGCCTGCTCCCTCCTTGTTGTTGATTTGGAAGAAGGAGCAACTATATGAAGAAAGAAAGACATAGTCTGTAACCAATGCTCCTTATTAATAACACAAAGTGATTGAGCCGAAAGTTGGGTCACAGAGTACAAGTAGCAAATTGAAAGCACAGTACATAACTATTGAGGACAGTATCTATGTAACCCTCCCACTTCTGCATCCTTGCTCTAACAGTAGTGGTAGTTTAATGAACTAATTCTACGACCACTATGGACTTCCATTACAGTCGACTATGACAGTACACCAGTCTTATTCTTCTTCTTCTCTCTTGTTTAGGGAAATGGGTACGTTATCTTATGCAAGCCGGCAGAATGACATGGACACAGCACAGTGAAGTTGCACCCGAGAAAAAAAGTTGCACACCATGATGATGGAGACAGACTTGCGTTACTGTACCGGTCCAGTACATGCAGGTGGTGAAGCTATTACTTTTCTATTACGGGTGGCACTGAGAATACTCTGTTACAAGGGCTACTGCTTAATTAATTTACCTTTCACCCTACAGTGCAAATGAGTACTAGAAAAGGAAACTGAAGAAGCTAACTAATTTGATTATCTATCACTTCACATGGGACGTATTTAATGACAGATGAGATGACTTTAGGTGCTTTGCTTAATATTGAGTGAACACAGTGATACACCCACACATGAATGACGTACTACAAGTAAACTAAAGTTATTAAGAGAGGTACGGAGTGTCCACCGTAATAACCAGATATATGCTGTGAATGCAAACGCAATACAAAGTACTGCTACTATTCATGGAAGTATTGGACACATTTACAATTTCTTTTCCTTGCCTTCCCTGCACTGGGACGGACGTGCGGGTGCGGTGGTACATGCTCTTCAAGGTAACACTTACTTCACCTGGCGACCATCTACTCTCTCTAGATACACATTTGCTATGTAAGAGTCAGAGAATACCATGCTCCAGGCATCCATTCATTCAAAGTATACGCACACATACAGTTTCTGTTTCACCCACCCAGGCTGCTGTCCTTCCACCCATCCTTGCTTCATCATTGACCCAGCCATGCACCATACCATATTCTTTCCTTCCCAGCCACCTCTGGGTCCAAGCAAACACATATCGTTCTTCTTTGCCAGCCATCATACAAGTTCGCGTCCCACTTACTTACACCCTTCTTTCGCTTTTCGTTCATCCCATCCATCACGTTCGTCTAAGAACTTATTGGGATTCTTCTCACCAAAAACTTCACAGCTAAGTCGAAGTACATTTCGAGGAGGCTACTACCTGGTTGATTTGTAATTGTAATACACCCGTGCAGAAAGCACACTATGCAGTCTTCAATCTCAATAAGTAAGGAATATATAGCTTACCTGTTTCCGCCACCACCGTTTGATCCCCCACAGGAACGGCCACCAGCTCTTCTACCGCCGCATCCTCCCCAGAGGCCTCCGAGTCCAAGTCCAACACATCAGCCACCTCCGCGCTGGCCCCGTCACCAGATGTTACACCTACAAAGTACATTTAAGAAAGTTAGAATACACCACTCACTACTATATAATATTTGGTCTAGGAGAAATGTTAAAAAAACAGAATACAATGTAATAATTTGTGACTGTCTACTCCATAGTAAAAATGTCCCATTTTCCAGGGAAGGCTGTTGTCTTGCTGCACTTTTATGCACAACTGATGAATGCTTGCTTTTGATTTTTAACACGCACCACTTTTTCTCCTAACAGACAGAAGCTTGACTCCTGAGTCCTAAGAACACGACCAGGATCAAGTTCAAAGTAGGTGAGAGTTCGGCTCGACCACAAGAAATGTGTCCAATTAATCGTCAGCACTAACCACTTTTCCGTTTACAGTTAAATAGTTTTATGACAAAGTAGATTTCAATAAATGTGTTTACTTTTAATAAAGCTTTTACACTTAAATAGACTCTGTGGTTTTTGTTCCTCTAGACTAGAGTGGATGAGCTAAAGGTTTTGGAATTTTTGCAAGCATGAGTGCCTCTGACACTTCTTGACTGTGCTGTGACTCCGTACTACTCTCTTGTCCTGCGTACGATAATCTAGAGATCATTGGGGATCTATAATCGGTGACTTCGGGAGCTGAATGACTCTGCCACACTATCTAGTCAGTAAGGAGACAGTGCATAGAGGTATTGCTGAATATAATGGGAGTCCAATGGAATTGCCAAATGTCCAATCTTAGTTAGCTACACAGACAGACTAATAAGAATAGTCTAGTAATACCACAGGGAGTCATCATATTCGAGGCAGGATAAGAATTTATATCCAGTCTACAAGAAGATCAAAGACGATTTAGAAAAAATCGAATGAGGAACGCTAGGAAAAAATAGGTACTGTTTAGTAAAATGTAAACTTACTGGGGCCAGCAAAGGAGCCCTCGCCTGCCCGATCCTGGCCTGCATCCTCAGCACCCTCCTCCTGTGTCCTCTTGCCCTTGGGGGGAGCTGATGTACAACATGAAAGAAAGAAAAACCATAAAACATGGATGAGATTTTTCAACCAAATCAAACATTTCAAAAGAACAATAACAACATATTTTGGAAAAATAGCAAATAGATAGACAACTATTCCACGGGATCTATCTCATGTGGTATACTACGTTATTCGTATTGCCTGATTTGCGGAACGTTGACTTAGAAAGTTCCTATGTAACTCAATAAACAGACTACTAAAGAGGTTTGCCTAGGCCTGGCACTGCAGGCAGTAGTGCACAACACGTGACAGACAAAGTCCATCCTGCTTGCAGATCAGTGAATACTCAAACTATCAATCCACCCGCCACCACCGCCACTATTTCTTCTGATAGCCATGTGACTGTCTAAAGGAAGGACACTGGACTTCAGTCTGTTGGGGCTGATTTATAAGTCCCTTGCGGAAGTTGCGGCTGATTTTCCTCCATTGTTGCGTGCCTTTTCTGACGCAGCGGCAGAACAAAAGACTCGCCATGGTGTTGGTGCGGCGTATATATTAAAAAAAAAAACACATATGGGCATATGGGCGATGCATCACGTTGTAAAGCCCTGCGCCATCAGGGGGCGTTCCGGCGCAAGGGAGGGCGTACCTGCGCAGGAACGAATCCTAAAAGTGGCTGAGGGAAATCTACAAGATGTCAATCAGTCATTTTTATGACAATGATGCATGACTCAAACCCTGCGCGCTTGAAGCCGACGTACGGCTTGATGCAGCATTGGGGAGATAGGGTACCCCAGAGCATTGCTGGAGCTGCGCCATCGTTGGCACGCAACTCCAGCAATGCGCTGCCTTTACGGCACAGATGCGTAAGGCTTCTGTGACGTTTTGGGCCAATGGGTGGTGGTGGCATGGCACACAATTACTGCCGCATCCCTGCTACTTTGCAGGGATGCGCCGGTAATTGAAAATATGACCCTTACTGTCTAGCATTACGCAGTTCTTTTCTTTACAGTACACTGATACATAATTTCTCAGGCCAATGAAATGCTTCTGAACACAACATACAAAACAAAGAAGCATAGTAGCAAGCAAGGCTACTGAGAAGGAGAGCAGTGCACCTGAAAATGAAATGCATAGAAGATTTTGAAATATAATTTACCTCAATGTAATCGGCAGCATTATTGCTCTTGGTAAAGAACAAAGATTTGCAAATAACAGAGCAGGATAAAACAGAGTAGTAAATGTACTACTACTACTACTCACCAAGCCCGGGGACCTCTACGCCGAGCGCGTCCAGCAAGTCCCGCTCCCGGTCCATGACATCGGTCCAGCGGTGGGTGGCCTGGTTATATGTGCGCCGGACCCCAGAGATCTTGTACATGGCCCGGCACACCTTCTCCCACCGCTGGCGGCGCTCCCGGATGCCATAGCCGGTCGCGATCTTGCCGCCTCCCAGGATCGTCTTGGGGAGGCGGCGCTGGACATGGAAGATCAGTGCCGCCACTTCCTCCGCGCTAAAGATCTCCCTCGGGACCACTTGCTCCCCCCTTAAACGCCCGCACGGGAGCCGGGCACGGGGTGCGGGACCCTTCCCCTTCTCAGGGTGCTTCCCGGCTCCCTTTACCATGGTCTGGGCAGAAATAAACTTAAATGATAAAGAAGAAATAGAATAGTGAAGAAGAAAATAAAAGAGTTTAAAAAAGTAGTTTAAAAGTAACTAAAAGCTGCAGAAAACACAAAAATATAGAGCTAGAAAAATAGAGGGTTAGATAATAAGTAAAATTAGATCAAAAAAACTTCAAACAAGCAAAGGATGGCAGAGATTGAGAGAGGATAGAGAAAGCATGCCCAGAACCATAGCAATGAATGAGAAACAAGATGGCCGCGCCCGTTCACGACCGCGTGGGTAAGTTCGCGCGAGATTTTCCTTGCGAGTACGCGCGAACTTGTACTCGCGAGCAGCACACTTTGCGAGATTACACATAGCGGGCGGAAACGGAATTACGTCACGCCAACAAGATGGCCGCGCCCGTGTACGACCGATAGGGTAACTTGGCAAACGAATAGCTAGAAGCGCCTCGCGAACACGCGCAAGATCACGCGAACATACACGTCGCAACAAAAACAATTTTGTATTCGCACGTATTCGCGGCTTCCGAAATCGATCTCGCACGGATTCGCGCCCCAAATAACGCGCGAAATTGCAAAAAAAACGATTTTAGCTAAAATGAAAGCAATGAGCAGGTGCAAAAGTTCAAACTTAACATTAGTAACATTCAAGGTAGTGCTTCCTGATGGGCCCCTCCAGAGTTTGCAACAATTCTATGACCCTGCTATGACCCAAACAGCAGGCTCATAGAATAGCACCATAAAGGTCCTGTAAAAAAAAAATTTCACTGCAACAAAAAGCAAATTACAGATAAGGAAGGAAGCAGGTGCCAGCCAGACTGGAACTTTCAAAATTACTGACACATTAATGAAACACAAATTAATTGATGGCAGTTGAAGAAGGGCAGGTGTGCTAGCTTTTTTCAACCACCATAATCTACAGTAATAAATAAACCTAATAGGTGCCTGTGAGGATGTACTAGAGGGTGGCATGGGTGTCCCAGAGGGTGGCAGTGGTGAAACAGAGGGTGCTGTGAACCTGTGATGATAAACCAGACGTAGAAACAACATAGTCGCGGCCGTTGCAAGCCGAAAAGTAAGTTCGCAATTGCGAACTTGTCCCAAAATCGGCGCGAACACGCGCCAACACAAAAAACGGAAAAATCCGCAAGTCCGCTAGAGTTCGCGGATCTTCGCGGATTGCGAATCCGTAAATACGCAAGTTCGCGGATTGCCAATCCGCAAAATCCGCCCATGCTTAATCGTATGAATGGGAGGTGCCCCGCTCATCTGTTGCCTTGGTGGCCCCCCTAACAATAGCAGCCTAGAACATCCACCCCATAGCAGGGGGCACCTATGAGAGCATCTACTGAAGGGAGACCTGGTGAGATGGGGTTCCGCTGGGATGAGGAGGTCTGAGGCCAGTACTCTCCTTTAGACCGGGCCTCTTACTGCACATTGAGTGATCTGCTGGGCCTTGCTGCATGGGGCCTGGGAGCTTGCTGCACCGCCTGCCTGTGGTCGAAAACGTGACGCCGTGGATGTGGTTCCTGGCCTATGACTATACCACATGAGGGAGATCACATGGACCCGGGGGCACCTACAGGTACTTAGGCGCAGTATTGGGGGCACCACAGGTGGTACTGTAGTGTAGTTCCTATATTCCCAATAGGCTCTGCGCATTGGAATAATATATACTATAGATTTGACGTAGGACTGAGGTCTACTTGGTCTCTATCGAATATACTAGACTTAACTGTGAGTGCCAGCTAGCTCAGATGTCACTAGAAACCTTCTCGAATAAACAAGAAGGGATTAGTTCCTGACAACCGCATAAACATGACAACTTTGTTTCCCAAGAATAAAAAATGTATCTCTAGAGTCGCCGAAACAATAGATAGTTATTTTACTCAGTCAATTGTGCATGCTTCGTTTCACCAGAGGTGCAGAGAAATAGAGAGACGGGCGTTTTTAATAAAAAGTATTTATTGAACAGTCTTCTTTCTCATGCAGAGGAAATGAACTGCTACAATCGTAATACTGGTTGCAAAGTACAATGCGTACATTACGAAGAGTATTATAAAATAATACTGTAAAAGCATGATATGGTTTCTAAGCCATAAAATACATAGAATACATACATTAATAAATAAAGACTAAAAAAGTACTCAACTGGTGCTTCTAAAATACGTCTACCCCGGTGTACCTAACCTAGGTCTAGTACAAGGGAAGAAGTAAGTGAGGTGTAGCTTAGTTTCAGTATCCTTTTGCCAAGAATCTAATCCAAGAATTCGCTAAGGGTCTAATCAGCTCCGTACCTTGGTTTTAGAATGAAGGAGGTTTGGTATCTCTCTCTCAGGACTCGATTTTCCAACAACCCGCAAGGATAGCTTGGAAACACTGGAGCTGGATTTCTCGGCAAGAGAGAAGACAGCGTCTCTCTCAGTGCGTCTGGTGGAGGGTCAGCTTCCTTCGGCACTTGTTTCAGCGAGATGCGTCGGGCAAGTAGATAGTCGAACTGCTCCAAACCACCGTGTGTATGCCTGGGCAAGTTTTGGCATATTTATACCTTGAAGGTGCCTAGTTTGACGTAAGGTTGGACATAATAAAGTCATCAAAGACTCATTTCTTTGAAAACTCCATGAGTTCTTGGATAAATCAATATTCAAGCAAGGGGAAGTCCCTGACTGCTGAAGGCGGGTTTTTCTAAGAAATCGTTGTGGATTTTTGGAACTAGTGGAAGTAGCCATGCCGTATTTGGACTGCATAGGCTAAGTCTAAATAGGGTTATGATTTCTATGCCTATATAAGGATAGGGTGATTTATACCTATATATGGGCATGAATCGTGAAAATTACACTAGGGTCCTAAATTCATATACAACAGTACTGCATATAGCCTGTCATGGTGGTTCTGAGGGGCTATCCAGGTGTTAGCAGGATACATCTTGAGTGGAGCCCCCCCTTGTGCACCTAGACACCAGCCGGTTCTAACTACAGGGCGGGCCTGGCTGAGGGCAGGAGGTGAAGACATTTTGAGTGCATGCCAAACCGCCCCCCCTTCCCGGGGTGACAGCCTACTGAAGACAAGACATGGGCCTCTCAGAACCAAGCAGAGATGGACTACAACTGACCGCGCAGGCCCTGCTGGTCATCAAGGCTCCCAGTCAGATTCGGAGGAGCCCTCGGATTGAGGTGGTGCAGCGCCCTCGTGCAACATATCAGCGGTGCTGGTTGAGATTAAGGCGGGCTTCTGTGCCATTGAGGCAAGCTTTGACTCGCTGACCGGCCGCATGGATAGCATGTGCGAGTGGATGGACAGCAGAGAGCCAGGATGGACAGCGCTGAAGAAAGAATATCCAGCTTGGAAGATTCTTCAGCGACAAAGCAGAAGTGCCTAGATAAAATGGAGCGCTTTCTGAAGCAGGTGCCCATTAAGAATGAGGACCCAGAGGCATGATCTCAGAGGGAAAACATCCAGATGTCAGGAATTGCAGAGACTACCAACATGGAGCGCCCTGAGAATTTTTCTCAACAATTGCTGCTGACCATCTTTGACCGCCCTAGCTTCTCCAATACCTTTGCGATCGAGCGTGCGCACCGCTTGCTGGGTCCGCAATGCCGGAAGGTGCGCCCATGCGCTTCCTTATAGCTTAGTTGCTCAATTATAGGGACAGAGACACAGTGCTGTGACTGGCTCGGGAAAAGGGCCACCTCCAATATATGAAGGTTCACATATTTCTATCTACCCCAATTTCACCCCAATGCTGCAGGAGGTCCGGTGGAAATACACAAGTGTTAAAAACGCGCTCCACAAGCTGAACATTTGCTATTCAGTGCTGTATCCTGCTCGACTATGGATAGATTCAGAAAAGAGCACAAGGGAAATCTAGAATTTTCGATGCCCCTTCAGATGCCGAGGCTTATTGCAGAAGTATCCGTAATGGGTCTCCATTGAAGGATCACGCACCCCTGTGCACTGAAGAAGCGAAGTGGACATAGAAGGATGCCCACTACATCCTGAACTCAGAACGGAGGGGATGGGTGGCTATTGGGTCTGCTGCCCGATGCCTCCGTCTCCCTGGCTGAATGCGCATCAACAGTTGTCCTCTGCTACATATAGTCTTGACTGTGTTGTTTGACTTTTCTGGTGGCGAGCATCACACACTGGCTTTGTCTTACTACAATGAGGGACCGCCGGAGTCTGAGTTGTTCCCATGGCCCTATGGTGAACACCATATTGTATGGCTTTGGGTTATGTTTTCTTTTTTCTCTTTGTTGCGTGATCAATCGGGATTCACTGGACAATGTTGGCTCTAGTGTGGGTGGGCTTATACTTTGGGTTGTATTGTTTTGCAATGTTGCACTTCCCACTTTAGGATTCACCACCTACACTGTCATAAGACACAGGGCCCTTGGGCTGCTGGACGTATACATCATACCGACTTCAAGGAATGGCGAAGTCCATCGACATAGGCGTAGTCACCGGGAACCTACGCGGTATTAACAACCCCGTAAAGGGAAACAGGTATTGGTATATTTTAATAGAGACTTCGATAAAATTGTCTTTCTCCAGGAAACCCAATTCTCCCCACGGGCCGTTCATACCTTTTCTAAAAACTGGGGAACACATCGATATTTCTCGTGTTACAGCTCCTACTTGAGTGGTACCTGTATCCTAATACATACAACTGTCCCTTTCATCTATCATTTGCACTACGCAGACATGGTGGGTTGGTACCTACTAGTACATGGGATGCTGGGCGACAAGAGCACCCTATTAGTAAATATATACACACCTAACACTGACGACCCTGAGTTGTTCGTAAACCTCCATTCCCCCCTAGATAGCTATGATGTGGACCATTTTACTATTGGTGGGGATCTCAATTTGCCACTCTGTTTGAGTACTGATACTACTAGCACACACCCTTCTGAAAAAACCTAGGGCATGTGAGACACTCATATCATTAACACATGTGTGCTGCATGATGCATAGCACTACCACCATCCAACGCAAGCTAGTTACACTTTCTATTCAGAGCCACATTCGGTCTGGACACAACTAGATTATTGGTTATTATCATTTAATGCCCATTCATGGATATCCGCGGTAACAGTGCTCCCTAGAACATGCTTGGATTGTAACCCAATCTTACTGAAATTGCAGATCCCATATGGAAATGGCCTGGAGTTCAGCTGGCGTTTCAATACTGAGTCGCTTCGGGATCAAGTGTTCCGTAGAGAGCTACATAGGTCTATTCTTGAGTATTTTTAGCATAATGTAGAAACTGTATCCTCACAGTAACCCTGGGAAAGAATTTCACTCTGCTGGCGGATTTTTGCATACTCCAAGTTCCGCGGAGAACGCGAAGTTCATGCAAAAATCCCAACTCCGCAGCGGAGCGGAGTTCAGCCCGGACCCTTCCGCCTCCACCCCCCCTCAATAAATATTTTTTTTAAATAAAAATAAAGGTAAATAAAACACCCTTACCTTCATCACGGCTTCTCTGGGCTGCCCTCCTCCTCGCCGTGGTCCTGCAGAATCCCCTACATCAGACGTACATCATGGTAGAACTGTGCATGCGCGCAGTCCTACACGACATACGCTAAAGCTCATATGACATACGAGTAAAGCTCGACACTACTAATAGAGTACGGGAAGCCAGGGCAACGGAACTTGGGATGGAAATCACTGACAAAATATGGGCATATTGTTGCACACAGACGAGGCAAATTTCTATTTGTCAGTGCCACAAGTTACTACATTAACATTTTTTGTATAGATACTATATATCCCATCTGATATAGCCAAGTTTGATCATACAAGATCTGATGCGTGTGTTAAATGCCACAGTGATCGAGCCGACTTCGCACACCTTGCTTGGACCTGCCCTGTAGTGCATGCTTACTGGGTTTTCGAGTGAGTATCAGACATGACGGACATAGACCTTACACCCTGTCCATTAATTGCACTGCTGGGCTATACACTCGAGGTGCCTTGCGACGCGCGTAGATTGGTATCCATGGCGCTGCTGCTGGCCAAAAGAGAGGTAGCACTGCGTTGGGGTGGTGCTCACCCCCGCCCCCCATAACCTCTAGATGGCTGGAAAGTATGTGTCGCTATGAGAGAGTGGGGGAGGAGCATGCACAGTTACAGCCCCTGAACTCACGCCCCAAAGACTTTTGGGCTCCCTTCTGAGCCTATCTGGCATCTGTAGAACATGATGAGTCGGAATGAGATACAGCTCATTTTACCTTAAAGATTAAACATATTGTTGTACTATCTGTTGCGTAAAATGCCCAAATAAATGGTACCCTCCAACCGTAATATGGTTAATGATGTGAAAAGTTGCAAAGTGCTATAATACACCCGTAAATGAGATGGTAGGATGGTCAAACGGTATTCTTTACTTATCACATTGACAAATGTGATGTGCAAATGTTGTCATTTACTTGAAATGCTTAATAAAGAAATTTTCAAAAAAACATTCCAAATCCTAATCATTTATAAAAAAAAACAGATAAATCCTAACAACATAACATTATTAAGACATATACAAAATAAAAATATATATGCTTAATAAATAGAATTTCGTTGGTGGCTCAGGGAGGGATAGATGGTGGGGTATTAAATTGTAACAGATTGGCACTTACAGAATACCCTCTCTGAACGAGACTAGGACTAGGACAACAAACAGTACATGTTGTAACAGCAGAATGAGCTTTGACACTCTTACATGTCACAATAGATTATCAACTGTACTATGCCAATGCTGAATGCGCCTTTATGTATTAAACAGAACAACTTCATTAAAAAGAGTTGAATATAGATAAATACCATTTTAAAACTTATTATAATACAAAACACTTTAACGCATAAAAATGAAAATAAATAGCTTCAAAAATAAATACAGTTCCCTCCCTACTTCATAAAAAACAAAAGAACTATCAAATTAAATTATAAATAAAAAAATATTAACATTAAAATTAAAACTTACACTAAATATATAATGCATTTTACAAAGTTTATTAATAAATACACTTATCAATAAATGAATGATTAATTAAAACACAACAAATAATTTACATGAGAAATAGTCAATAAACAATTCACATAATTAATTGCAATTACATATTTAATTATTATAAAATAATAATAACAGTCAGTCAATCAGTCAGTCAATACCACTTTATTTCGGCAGGTTACAGCCATAAAAGTACATACTACAATATGATATTATTACATCAGCTTCATCATAAAAATAACAATTAAGAATTACAAAATTAAAGGAGTTAAGGAAGCATAAAAAACACTAGAGTATGTTAAAATGTCAGTTGTCAAGTGCTATCCCCGCTCCGCAACAGTGGAGCAACACCAAGCAACTGGGCTAAGATAAGGCATTGGGCCTTTGTACATACAGTAGTATTACGCTTTCAGACATCGATAGCAGCATTTTATTTGTCATATTCAGATAAATTACACTAGGGAACCTAGAAAGGATCAAAAGATACGAAGGGCTTTGTAGATCCAAATAAACAAACTGAAAAAATAATAAAAACAATTTAAGTAACTTTGTACTCTAGTCTCCTTCAAACCCAAGAACCCGCTACTAAATTATGAAGAAGAAAACAACAGAAAAATAAAATATATATTAAAATCACAGGATATATTTAAATATTTAAAATAAAACTTTAAAATAATAAACAATCATTTATAAATAAATAACTTCCCACCCTATCCCCCTACAAATCCAACAATACACTCCTAAATTATAAATTACAAATTAAACGTAAAAAAATGAATTACAAAGTATACTAAAACATTTTCCTTAAATTGATCTAACAGTTAATATATGTGAAATTAAACAACTGTATTTAATAAAACAACATCAAAATAAACCATATTATATGTAACAATATTTTTTAAAGGATATTATATACATAAAAACATTATTCTTATCTTTTGTATTCTGTTCCTCAGTATTTTTGTACTGACAACATTTTTGACAAAATATGCATTAAACTCGATATTTTTGAAACAACATTCTTGTCATGCACCTACTCTCTTCCAAGCTCTTCCTTATCATGCTCACTAAAGTTCTAATAGTAGAATTATCACCTTTAATATCTTGAATGAAACACTTGGATTGTTCTGATACTTTGGCAATCTCAATAGCTTTCAATGTTAAAGTGAATCCCCGCAAAGTCCTTCCTTGACTCTCTTGGAATTAGTGAGTGTGCATAAGTATTTGGTCATGTCACCTACAATGTGCTCAAAATTCCATGTTGCCTCCAAATTTTCATAAGACTGCCACATAATCATCTATGCTTTACCTTTCATCCAGCTGTCTACGGTAGAATTTAAACCTTTACATATAGGTGTTAATCATTTTGGCATATCTTATGCAAGTTGTTTTAGTGCATAGGGAAAAGCACCCAAATCACCTGGATTAGCCAAAGGAGATAACGTTTTTAAATCCTTAAGCCTCGGGCTCCCCAGACAATGTTTACAGAGCAACAATGTACATGGAACAACACAATCTTCCGCTTCAAGCACTTCTACAGAGGCTAAAGACACATTTAGCCAAATATCCCAGTCCGAAGTGGTTCCCATGCAATTTGCAAGAGGAGAGGTGGAAGACAATACTCAACATGTAGAACAGGTGGAAGACAATACCCAACATTTTGGTAGCATGATTGAAAAGAGTGCAATTACACTCTCTATCATAATAACTGAAACAAAACACAGCTGATAAGCATTTCAAAAATGATGATTTAGTGAACAACATACTACAAATGTGGAGAAAATATCTCTGAGCGAATTTGCTCAGGTTATATAATGTATGATCAGTTTTTCAGGAAAAATTCACTGCCACATGTAGAACTTTTAAAGTAGGAGCCCAAGTGTTTAGCCTCTCACTGCTGAAATTGATGCATCAAGTGCTTACAATTTACTAATGTTAAAGTGTGTACTACATACATTGTCTTCAACTGCAAATAGGCTTTTGTGGAGCGCGTATTGCCAAGTGAAATAAGAATGTACATACCTTACTCCATAAACCATACTTTACTCTTCAATAACCTGTGCTACAGGGTGTGCTTATCACACTATAATAATTGTGAAATCAGCACCACAGCATCTATAAAAGTGCACACTTTACTAACTGCAGAATGCTTCAAGACTCAAAATCCTAGCAAATCCTAAAGGACCACTGACATCTTGAAGCTGCATCAAAACACATGGTTTTCAACGAAAAGTGGGTTTGTTTTCTTTTTTTTTCTTTAAATAGCCTTTGGCCACAGAATTGACAACATATGGCAGGCGATTTGCAAAATTCAAATACTTCCGAGCTAAAAAGATAACAAGATACCACCTCCATGACACGCAGCTGATACTATTGAGCTCGGATAAAATACCCAGCACAAGGAACCTGCATGGCCTTAGAACTACAACTGCCTTAAGCTGAACACAGAGAAGACCAAAGTGGTGATTTTTGCAAAGGATGCCTCGCCATGGGACTCATCTTGGTGGCCTTCAGATCTTGGACCCAATTCCACCCCCACACAAGCAACAAAGAAAAGGATCATAATCAACTGCAAGATGGACATTCCCGCCCAGGTCAATACCTTCTCCACAGCCTGCTTCCACATCCTGAGGTTGCTGGGGAAGGTCTACAAATGGCTACCAAACAACATCAGGAACACTGTCAACTCATTAAAAGACTACATACTGCCCAAAACACATCTGCCAGATTTGTCCTCAACTTCCTATGCCGATTTTGCACCACACCTCACCGAAGGAACTCAACTGGATACCGATACAGAAGCATGCACAGTTCAAGCTTCTCGTCCACACAAAGAGCTAAACAGCACAGGCCCTGTCTACCCAAACAGACACTTACATTTCCACTAAGCCGCACCAAACACCTCCACTCAGCTGGGCTCTCACTAGAACACGTTCCACACATACACAAAAGCAGGTCAGGAGGTCATGCATTCTCGTACATCGCTCCTAAAACATGTATGCATGCAATTTGAAATAATGAAAGTAACAATATTATTTAGTCGCCACATTCTTATTCCCCTTGCCCCACAGGGTTTGCTTATTTTAACTCACCCACATTGTTATTCTGCACTAATTTGGTGTACTCACTCAATTAGCAAATTATTTTATACTCACACTAAGTTGGATCAGGTTTTTAATGTCACCAAGATATATCATATAGCGCTACCATGAAATGTTAAGTATGTAGGCACTTTTACTATTTTTCTAGTTTTTAAGGAGACGCTAGGATATTCTCCAAAGTTATCCATAGAGAGAAAGCAGCAATAACTGGGACAAAGTGTCCCTCTGGTTTTCAAAAGGGTTGCAAAAATAACTTCACAGTCTTGACGAAAGCTACCCAACTTAGTTGGCGCAAGTAGGCTGAAACATGTTGAGCGTATGCTAGATGTAGATGTGCGGGACATCTAACTCTTCCCCATATGCATCTCTTTTCTTTAAACCTTACCACTACCCCAATTTTAATAAAATCACAGTATGTTGATGTAGGAAGTAATAGTAATTTTAAACACAGTTTCTAAGTCACGGATCCCATATCATCTCTGGTGTGAGAGACATTCTCTCCTGGTGGAGTACAGACCAGATGATGATGGTAACAGTCATTAGTCCGTCAGTGAGATAACGTGCCACTAACTGAGCATAATTGTTGAGGGTCCCACAAACATTTCTGCTTGAGATCCCTCGATGTGACATTGTGTTTTTCCACTCTCCTTGGCTTTTGTTGGTACCCTATAATGCACCAAAAGCTAGATGAATATATTCACCCACTACTGCTTTTGGTAAAATTGAGTTGTATTTTGAAACCATGCACTCCACTGCTCTATGATACAACAAAGCTAGAGGAATGTATTATTCTGATACAACTCCTAGGTAAAATTGAGCTGTACAATGGAATCGTGCATTTTCTAAGCACTTCCCAGATTGTTTTGTAATGGTAATGCTGCTTTGATGTTTAAAGTTTTATTAATCAAACCATGTTTTCATATTTTATGTATTTATTTTTCATATTTTTCTTTACTCATTTTCTCATTTGTGTACTAATGATAAGTAGGTTTATACTTCTATAAACCAACTAAACAATTTCCATTTAAAAATGGAAATGGTTACTCCAGGAGGATTCCAGACTCCAGAAGGTGGTCATCTAGAAGTTCATCAGACTTCTCTGGTGAAGTCGGCAATTCTAGGCTGCGCCTTGGTGTGCCTGATGTGTCATCCTAATACTGATCAGTGCACCTGGGACAGCTCTGCTTTAGCAGTCTCTTTCTCCTTGGGTATTTTTTAAGATGGATGTTCTAAGAGCAAGTCAGAACTGTGCCTGCCATCCTCAAATCAACAATGTCAGTCTGTAGAGAATTCATGATGTGATTTTTTTTATCACACCCACATCTAAACCCAGTGCATTATATGATCCAGTACTATCAGGTACTGAGTACTTGCACTTCTTTATCTTAAGAGGCAGAATACCTGCACTTCTCAACAGAAGTGCGATACTTTTAATTGGAGAGCACTGGCACTTCCCAAAAGCAAGCAGGTACTTTGGTAAATGGATACCTGCACTTCTATTTTTCCATTTCAAGCTCCGTCTAAACCCACCATAATCCATTCAGTCTAACCCACCACCAGTACTCACTCTCATCAATGGAGTAATAAAATATTGTTGCCTCAACTGGCTGTCAAACCTCAAACCAGTACAGTGTTATTTGGGTCAAATATGGTCATTTTGGTTTCTGAAGTTTTAACACACTGCGTTCTACAATGAGCGTGTGAAAGCTCTGGCGTGTGTGGAGACGGACACTTACTTATTAGGGAACCTTGAGATCTGTCTCATATGTATCCAAAGCAAAAACACGTTGTGGGAAGGAAAGTTTGAATTAAGCTCAGCTAATGGTGACTGCTTGAGGCAGCATTCACCTCCATAGGCCTCATCTGGAAGTTATAACTTGAATATTGTGGCATAATGAGCAGGGGGTCAATGTCTTGGTATTCCCCTATGCAATTAGGGTGACTACTGCAATACAACAAAATGATAGGACGAATGTTTGAATTGCTCTCACCCATAGGTGATAACTTGGGGTCGCTTTCAGGTCCATCACTCTTTATTCACTATGCCACACTAAACCGAAACCTGCAATAAGTATACAGTGGCACGGGGAGCAGGGGCGGGGTATTCCTTACTTGCATTCGGGCTCAAGGCACCTGTTGTGCTGCCATGTTGGTACCATGCACCAACACAAGCATAGTTGGAATAAATCGGTCAAACCCTAACCTGTCACACGCAGAGTTGGCATTAAACTAATTTATTTAGTTTTGTAAAGCTGTACGTGTAGCAGTGTGGTTTCTTGAGAGTACTCTGTCGGCTGAATTCTTCCTCGGAAACCTGGAGACAGAATCCCGGCAGGACTGATCCTGCCTTTCAGTATTTCAAGGGAAACATACAATTTATTGTTAAGTTGGGTAATAATAAATAATATTCAAGTGCCTAGAGAAAATTGAGTTTGTGGTGTGCACTACATATTTTATTGAGCTGCGGGCCTTTTGCGTGCTTTCTGAGATGTCACACAAGCAAACATATCGAGGTAAATCCTAATCTGAAGTGAATCTTCAATAAATAATACAGAAGAAGCAATTCCATTTCTTAAATTAAGTGATCGCAAGCAGGCCCCGCCACAGCCACTTCTATGAAAGGAACTCCTCCGGGGGGAGCTAACAGACTGGATTTGCAGATTTCTGAGTAGTGTTCATACAAAAATGAAGTGTTTAAAGTCAGCACCTTGGCTTTCGTGTTTGAAATATTTATCTGTTGTCCTTTAAAGTGCTGTTTGGAAATGAGTTTTCCCCGCCCTTGTTTGCTGAGGCTTTTGGATCATTTATGAAGTCTTGCAGATGGGCTTAATGTCATTACAGACAAGGTTGCAAGTCAAACTCTTTTCAGATTTTCTGAAGGCTGCCAGTGCTTTACTGTTTACTTGTAACATCCAAAGTTTTTCAGGATTTTTTTTTTGTAAACAATTTTTATTGTCAATCATCAAATATCATGCAGAGCTCTGTAACCCAGAAGCCAACTGCTACATTGTACAATCAAAAAATTGTGTTGACTTTTAATATATATAATTTGCAAAAGAACATAACAATATGCAACAAGAACCCCCCAATGCACTGCCATTGCACCATGTCTTATGCATCACCTCCACTCCCACCACATCAGTGACAAATCCCTCTGCACCACTGAGTTCCTGCACCGCAGACTGGCTCCTCTGTCCCCGAATCTCCGCTTCGCCAGTAGAGACAGACTCCAGGGGAAGGCCTCTATATTTTGCCCACCTCTTCCAGAACTTTACATACTTTTGCGCCCCCCCCCCCCCTGTCTTAAAGATAGGGAGCTCCAGTCCCATGTTAAAGTCCAGCCCATTTTTCCATGCTGCTAGTGAAGGCAGCGCCTCTGCATTACACTTCTGTGCAATGTCTCATTTGGCTAATGTAAATCCCAATAACATCAGGTTGCGCTTATAGATGTTTCATCCCCTCACACACTCCATTATATGCAACAGCCCTAATTTAGGTGAGATGGGGAGCACCCAACCCAAGACCTCTGCCAGACAAGTCACTACCCCCTGCCAGGGCTTCGGATTCACACTACACTGCCACACTATGTGAAAGAGGGTACCATCCTCCTGACCACATAGCAGGCAGAGTGGGGATGCCACCAGGCCAGCCCTCGACAATGTGACTCAAGTGTGTATGAAAGGAATCTGTTATCTAGGTTCAGGCTGGGATCTTTTCGTTGGTTGATATGTTTCCCCCTGAGTTAGTATTCTTCAGAATCTATTATGGTCTGCACCTGTGATGAACATTCGAGTCAAACCATTTGACATTTTGTATTTTTTTGTCAATTTTATCTTCCATTTACCAGGAAATTTTTAATGCCTCTCTTGCGCAGACAAAAATTCTCTAAGTGCAAAGCGGCTTTGTACTTTTTGCAGCAACTGAATGATCTCGATGTCTGTTTTACTGTTGGCAGCTTTTTGAGGTGCATTTTAGCAAAGAGAAGGAGTCTGCTGTATTATTTTGAAGGTATTTTATCATTTCTGAATGGAATGCTTTGGTATTGCTGCCGCTAAAATGTTTACCTGATTTAATGACTTGTTTTTAGACCCTATTTTATTACTCATGTATTTTCTGATAATATTTGCTGCTATTGATGGTTGCAGTTTTCTCTTTGTTGCACTACTAGATAATATTTGCTGCTATTTACGAACCCAAGTGGTTTGCACTGTCACTTTAGTCCACATCTGATAAATCTACTGCTACTTACGAACCCAAGTGTTTTTGCACTGCCACTTTAGTTTCAAGAAAAAAGTACTGTATTTGTGAGCTATTGTATTCTTTTTAAATGGATAATGAGTTTGTATTTGCTGTGATTGATTTGATATGATGTTAATATCTATGTGCATCTTTTATGTCCCGTCTTTGGAAAGACGAATAAAGAAAGAATTGAATTGACTGGAGTATAATATACCTGGTGTAAATAGTTGAATTGGATTAACCGGAGGCGCATTGCGATTGCGGCCGCCATCCAGTTTTCTCCCTCCAATGGACCAAGGTCCTCCTCCCATGCTTCCCTGAGTCTAGCCAGCATAGTGGGGGTATTCGTTACTAGAGATTGGTAAATCTGAGAAATGTTATGATCTTGTAGTTCCCCCATAGTTTTCCAGGATTTGACTAGACAAAATCATTTCCTAACCAAATGCCCAGTTATTTCAGTTTTAAATAAATATAGATCTGTGATCGATCCACCCATTCATCCATCTATCCTCACCTTTTTCCTTCCTTTTTATTTCCTCACATGGTTTATTTCAGCTTTGCCACTGCAGAAAACGATACATTACAATTTGAAGTGCACATCTTTCTCTAAAATACTTTTCAAAGACAATGTTTTACATAATGTTGCACTTGTTGGCCGAGTGAAGGATTGCCCAACCTAAAAAGCGTTCATGGCGTTTGGCAAAATGTAAACCCTGCTCCTCAGCACCACCTTGTCTGGTAAAAAGGTGCTGGAAGGTGCATGCACCGAGAGAGCCTGAAGCTCACTCATATGATGAGCCAAAGTCACTGGGACCAGAGTTGCAGTCATCGTGTCAGAAGACGCAGTGGACAGCTGTGTATTGGTTTGAAGGGCGGGCACATGAGGAAAGTGAGAACCAAATTGAGATCCAACTGTGGCACCACAAATGGTTTGGGAGGAAACAAATTAATCAAACCTTTTAGAAACCTCATCTGAACAGATGATTTGAACAAGGACGGTTGGTCGGGTAAATTTAAATAGACTGAAAGGGCCTACAATTAACTGTTAACGGTGCTCACTGTAAGTCCTTGCTAGGCCAGAGATAAAACATACAAAAAGACATCCAACTGTTTGGCTTGTAACAGAACAGTATTATGGGTACCACACCAAGTAAAAAACTCGTCAAAGCACCTAGACTAGACAGAATTTGTAGATGGATGCCTGGCAGCCCGGATGACATCCACAGCTTCGGGAGGAAGAACAAATCGAGTCAACTGCTGGCGCTCAATCTCCATACATGAAAGTGCATATTCTGTTGGTCCTTTTGTAGAACCCTGCCATGCTGCTGCGATAATAGATCCTCCTGAAGTAGTAGCCTGATCAGAGGACAGATGCTCATGCCCAGAAATTCCATGTACCACATTGTCCTCGTCAAATCCAGAGTAAATAGGATCACGTGGGCTTGGTTTTTCCTGATCTTCTGGTCTCAGGGCAGAAAAGACAACTGTGGAAAGGTGTTCAGGAGTCCCTTGCTCCACTCCATATGGACTACGTCTCTGAGTGAGTGCATTTTTGGAAACTCCAGCATGCAAAGATTGTGACACTGCACGTTCTCAGCAGTGGTGAAAAGATCTAGCCAGAGTTCTCCCCATTTCTGAAAGATGTCATGTGTTTTATCAGGGTGTAACTGCCTTTCCTGATCCTCCAGTCGCTGCAGGCTGAGTTTGTCCACCCTGGCATTCAAAGATCTCATCAGGCAGTTCATGACAAGAGAAGTGCCCTGACGTTCCAGAGAGCGCCAGAGATGGAGTGTCCAGGACCCTACCCCACCCTTCTTGTCGTTGCACCACATTGACCTTAAGAACCTGAACTAACCTATGTTTGATGGACAGCCGGAAGGCTTTCAGTGAATAGCTCAAAACTCCAACTGTTTGTTGTGGATGGCCTTCCCATCCCAGTACCAAAGCATCCATCACCACCGTTAGGTCCAGGTATGATAGGGCGAGGGGGCTGCTGTGGGTCCAATTGCAGTTGAGCAGGCACCACTGCAGATCTTTGCAGTCTTTTCCGAGACCTGGATGGAATCTGACTTGTTGCACTGGTTCTGAGCCCACTAAGACCTCAGGTTCCAATTTAGAACCCTCATATGCCACTTGACATTGTTGACGAGCCGGATGCAGGAGGCCAAGAGGCCCAGTTGCCTCAGAGCCACTCTCACCAAGACAAGACCCAGGGCCAAGGCTGAAACATCAGGATCATAACCCAAATATCCTGGACTCATTAAGATGGAGGGAAGGCCTGAAACTGCACCGTATCCAGGATGGCTCCAATGAAGGAAAGGCTCTGCAAAGATGTCAGGTGTGACTTAAGCATGTTGATAGTGAACCCCAGTGATGTTAGGAGGTTTGCTATGGCCTGGAAATGGTCTAAGGCTGACTGTGGAATGCCCCTCATAAACAACCAGTTGTTGAGCTACAAATGTGTACTGTGACCACCACCATTACATTCTTGTACACCTGAGGGGCACTGGTGAGGCAGAAGGGGAGCACAGTATTTTTAAAATACTCCTGGCCCACCTTCAACAGTGTGAAGGCTTAGACCAGGTTCCCATAAAGGCATGTCAGGACTTCATAAAATTGAAGTAAGGGGTCAGATAAAGTTTTCAAGGTTGTAAGGTTGCAAAACGCCTATCAGTACGTTAGTTTTAACTTCCATAGGCAGCAGTTGTAAATCCAATAACTCGGCTGCCCATCTCATTAATATGACAAATGAGTCACTGTCTTCTGTTGATGGCTCAGGGGGAGAAAACCACCCAATGTCCGTGGAAGGGTTCAATCCACTGTCTTTCTGCAAGTCTGTGTCGAAATTACCATCATCATATTGTGGGGGAAAATAATACCCATCATTTCCATTGACATCCTCAAATGCTGGTTGGCTCAGGTCAGAGTCGGACCCAAAACGTTGTTGGAGCACTCAGGTATGGCTCTGAGGCAAACACTTGGGGCCCCATTATGATTGTGGGTGGATCGCCACCGCCCGTATGGCAGTGGCGATCCGCCCGCACTGAATTCTTCCCCCGCCACATTAACATGGCAGGGGGGAGCCTGGCGGACGGAAAGACCCATCCGCCGGTTTTCCGCCCAGTCGGAGAGTCGACCTGGCGGAAAATCTGCTAACATGGTGGCGGTGTCTGGGAGACACAGCCATCCATATTAGCATAATGGAGGGGACATGCCTTTCCGTAGCGGCAACGCCGCCACAGAAAGGCAGGCGTAAATCACTTGCGAGGCCCGTTGCAACAAGAAGGGCAGGGTAGGGTCCTGGACACTCCATCTCTGGAGCTGTCTGGAACGTCAGGGCACTTCTCTTGTCATGAACTGCCTGATGAGATCTTTGAATGCCAGGGTGGGCAAACTCAGCCTGCAGCGACTGGAGGATCAGGTGCGGGTGGGGGGTGCACATGGGGGGGTACTTATGGTACCCCCCTTCATTTCAATATACAACGTGGCAGACACCGCGCGGTGCCTGTCCCGTTGTGCATTGGAATGCATGATGTGCATTTTTAGCATTGCGGCGGGCGGTGCTTTGAGCACCGCCGGCCGCAATGCTAAAAATGTGGGATGCGCCCGCCACTGTGGCGGGCGCATCCTAATTTGGTGGGCGCATCCTAATGTCCCCCACGGGACCTTCACCCTTATGGTGGGCGGTCTTGTTTTGCGCCGGGATGGCGGGCGGACTAAGTCCGCCCGCCATCCTAATGTGCCTCTTGGTTTTATCTCAGTCGGACAAACTGGAGCCTGGTCTTTCGGGACGTTACCTTGGTCATGGCCGAAAAGGATTCAGCACGGATTTGGAGAGGACTACAGGAATGGAATTTTCCTCTGGCTTCGACACCGATTTCACAGGGACCGGGGTTTTAGTGCCAGAATGGAAATCGGTTCTAGCAATGGAGTGGAGCCCAAGGAGACCTCAGAAGGCACAGGCAGCTTTGAGGTTGGAGCCGCTAGTTGTACTAGGAACAACAAAAGAATGACTGTGGAATTACTAGGAGAACCTAGAAAAAACAGCAAAGGACAAACAATTGTTTTTTTTTAAAGAACCCTCACTCATCAACCTAGTTGGTGACATGCTTCATCATTGGGTTCCCGCCACAGAGGTCGAGTGCCTCTCTGGTGTGCTACGACGCCTGAATTACAGCGGAGCAGGTTTTTTTGTGGGGGTGGAAGTGAAAGTGATAATTGGTGCAATTTAAAAGGTAACCGGTCTTAACCTATCAACTAATTTATTTAAGGCAAACCAGTGACCATTAAAAACGGGTGAAACGGATGCAGACTAACTGATTAGTTTAGCCGGAGTCATCCGATTTAAGTGAAGTTGTGAACAGAATTGGTCGACATGTTTCAGCTTATAGTTGCAATTTGCTAAGCATTCATCAGGACCTACGGTACTTCCACGGCGGTATGCGCACCCTAAGGCGCACCCTGACCTGTGGAACAATGACGGTGGTAAAACTCACGGTTCTACCAGTGTGGCCTCCTGGAAAATCCTAGACCACTGGAGCCTGTAATAGAAAATCAACAGGACACACATACAATTGTAAATACATGTCAGTGGTCAACTGTATAACATGCATCCAGATCAAAACAAGATTGTCATCCGGTGCTGTGAAAATGAGGCATACTTAATTAGCTGTCTCATAATGCCAAAAAACACAGTACATCCACTCCATACATAATAGTTCCCTGGAGGGGTCTCGTTTTTAAGTTTTTGTCAGTGTTTAAAAAGCCCGTACACAATAGAAATAAGCAAAGCTCTTGCTTATTTCTTTTGTGTAAACTTTCAAAGTTAGTATTTGCTTGGTGGTTAAAACATGGCGATAAACATAAGAGTGCACTTTAAAACTGCCGTGGCATAGTGATGTGGTCAGCGCTCAGGCAGACAAAAAGCGGTGCACATAAGAGAGAAGCAGCAGCGTGGGAAAAGTTGGCTTACTTGTAAGCATAATGCGTTTTGCATCATGGGTCCAAGGGGAGGGGAAACGTGTGTTGTTAGGATCTAAAAAGGGGAGAGAATGTTGGTAGTGAGTTACCCCGTAAGTAATGTGATCAGTAAAACTGCCCACCCCGGTACACTTACTTCTAAGCTCGCACACTCCCGCTGTAAACCTCAAGGTGTCCTCCATGGCCCGAATGTTGCCGAGTATCGGCAGTACCAGCAAGATAAGCCCATTAACGGTCACGTGACGCCGTGGTGCTGCGCATGAGGCACAGTCCTTAGCTGCGTCAATGTGGACAACTAAACGCTGCCATAGTGGGGCTTGAAAAGAAAACTTTATTAAGACACTGAAGTGACTCACGCTCTGAATAGCGATGTTGTTATATTTGAGCGCAAGCCATTAAAACCTTAACAGACCTCTGGGTGATTTGTTGAGTCGAATCAGAAACACTTTAGTTGATTTGCCCTATTGAGGTGAATTAACTATAATTTGTAGTCCCTGTGAAATCATAATGGATCTAAGGGGGAAATGCTTGTTGTGATTGTTTCCCTATCTGTAGGTAAAGTGTCATGGTAATGTATCATTAAAAGATGTTAGGTTTGTACAAAGACACTACCCCCGTGTACCACATAGTAGGGAAACGTAAAGGTGCTTGATCACAAAACGACCTTCTGTGGTGCGTGCTACTGGGAAGCCACTGGTCATTCCCATCCTTATAAGACAAGAACAGCATTTTAGAACCACAGAGACAGGAATGGGTGTTGAGGAAAGTTTTCTGAGAGCTGAAGGCTGAGTCAACGTCTGAGAACAGTACCCCATGGGATATTATCATTGAGTCCTGTGCGGTGTGTGGACAGACGATAGATCCACTGTTGCTCCTTCTCAAACAGCGACTGTTGAGTATTTGGACCAGTTTTCAACTGTTCAATGACGGTCCAATTTAGATCATTTGTAGTGTGATTCAGAAGTAGGAAGTGGTCCGTCAGTTTTGTGCTGTTTTTGCGACATCGGATGTTACTGCGGTTTTCGCATATTCGGTGTTTCATTTTCCTTGTCGTCATGCCCACATACCTAAGCCTGCATGGGCAGGTAATTAGGTATATCACGTTAGTGGAATTACAAATCGTGTGGGACTTTTGTAACCATTATTTTCCAGGTTCCAAAGAAAGTTGTTTGGTAGTTGAGGTTAAATGGCAGACACTGCATGATCCGCAGGGAAAATGTCCTGTCACTGGCGGTTGGCCCCACTCATTTAGGATAGTTTGATCAAGATCTCCGTCCTGGACCCTGGGGCGAGTATGTACAAGTGTGTCCATAAGGCTTCTTGCCCTCTTATAGGAAAAGAGGGGTTTCTCCCATTGATGGTTGTTACTCTAAAGGATTCTCCAATGTCTTCTGATGGACTTGCAGATTGCATTGGAGGCTGCATTGAAGGTAGTCACACAGGTGAGAGGTGTGGTTTCTGAGCTTCTTGCTCATTTTCTTCCAGGAGGGCTTCCCTGTTTTGATTCCGAGCCCTCTTGCATCTCTTCTTGAGAATCTTGTCTGGATATCCCCGATTCCTCAGCTTCTCAGTCAGTTCTAGTGCTTGCTCCTTAAAAACTGAGACCTCACTACGATTTCGTCGTAGCCGTAGATAATGTCCAAACTGACGGCTTTCTCGTAAAGGACGCGGGTGGTAGCTTGTAAAATGCAGCAGATTATTTTTAGCCATTGGTTTGTGGTGCGTTCTTGTTTTTTAGTACATTCCCAACTTTTGTAATGACTACGTCAAGGAAAACCATTTCGTCCTCTTTGTAAGAGTAGGTAAACTTCAAGTTAGGATCACATTTTTTGATCCAACTGAAGAACTCAAGAAGTGTATTCTCAGTGCCCTGCCAGATTATGAGCACATCATCTATGTACCTTCTCCAAAAGGTTACATAGGGAAGATATGGGTTGAGACCCGGTAGAATGTGTTTGCATTCAAAGTCGTACACGCACAACCCGGCAACACTAGGGGCAAAAGTGCTGCCCATTGAAGTGCCCATTGATTGTAAATAGAGCTCTCCCCTGTATTCAAGGAAATGTTTCTTCAGAGCAAGGGTAGCGCATGAAACTACGAATTCTTTGGGTGTGACGTAATCCCAAGGGCTGGTCTCCAATGTGGCCTCAATCACTCTGATGGTGACATCCTGTGGTATGCAGGTATAGAGGCTTTCTAAGTCCAGGGTAACCAGGTAGGTTGATTCTTCTATGATCTCAATGTCCTGAAGTAATGCAAGCAGGCTTTTCGTGTCCTTCTTGTAAGTGCTTGTAGCTTGGATCAAAGGTTTGAGGAAGAAATTGCAATAGCGTGACAAAGATTCCAACAGAGAGCCGATACCCGACACTATGGGTCTCCCTGGTGGGGGCATTCTGTTTTTGTGGGTTTTGGGCAGGGTGTAGAAGTATGGTATGGTGCCCTTGCTGGTGGTGAGGAAAGCAGCCTCATGTTTAGTGATGTTGCCCAGTGCTTCAGCTTCATTCACTAAGTCCAGGATGGTCTCCCGGAGTACTGGCGTCGGATCAGTGTCCAGGCGGGTATAGCTGGCCCAATCAGACAGAAGACGTCTGCATTCCATATCGTAGGCCTCGGTATCCTGTATCACTATACCCCCACCTTTGTCCGCAGACTTTATGACGATGCTAGTGTTGTTCTGTATTGAGTGTAAGGCCTGGAACTCACAAACCTTCATATTCTTGAAAGCAGCCATCTCTTCAAATGATTCTACGTCATTGAAGACAGTCTGCTCGAACGCTGTAATCTCTGGTGGTACCACTGGTTGTACGCCCACGGGAAGTCTCTTAGGGTCCTTATAGCCCAAAGGCGAACCTGAGGGAGTGGAAGAGTGAGAAAAACTTTCAACAGGGCCTCTCTAAATGACTCAATCTGTTGCCACATCGCTGATGGACCCGGAAACTTGAGATACATTAGGATCAGTTCCGGAATTCTCTCCTTGGCAGAAGACCAGGAGTGAAGCCGTGAGGCACCATGACATCATTGCTACTTCTCAGGCTGACAGTGGCGGGAATGAGATGAATCTTACTTTGACTTCAACTTACTGGAAGACTTGGACCGTGATGAGGCCCTATCACAGGAATGACCTCACACCAGGAGCGGGCCAAAGCCCTCCGCTTCGAGCAGGACTTCTGAGACTCCTTTCGGAGTTCAGTGACATACAGCTTAACTTTGCGTTCCCTGACTGCTTTCTGATTCATAAGGGTACACTCTTCACAGGACTTGGAGTCGTACACCGAACTCAAATGCCAGAGGAACACCTCATGGGGATCTGTCACAGGCTTTTGTGTGTGGCAGTCGTAACAAGGTTTAAAACATGTAGGTTTAGGAGGGGACATAGCTCCCTTGCACACAGGGGAAAAAAATGAATTTTGTAAGAAAAGATCATCAACTGACAAGGAAAAGTTCTGGATGAATGTACTAAGGTGTGAAAAGGAAAGAACTGACATTAAAGCGCAGGGGTGGCACTCATATACAGCTCCATCATTACTTTCAGTGCAGAATGCCGTCAACAGAGAGTTCAAAGAGACACCTATCAGTGCATGGAGCAACACTTTTTACATTTTTCAGACCCAGTCTATTGCTAGGGTAAGGAATCTCCAATTTTAAGTAGCCGTCAGAAAAGCTATAGTGGACTACATAAACAATCACCAAATGTGGCCATCACTCAGATCACAACACCAAAATTGGAATAAGAAAGCCCCTTCCCGAGTGGCCTCAATTATAACAGCTAACCCATATATAAAGAAGTTACAATTTTTATGAAAACAACTATCATCACATGTTCACGAACATAGAGCAAAACACATTAGCAGATAGAGCACAGGGTACTCCACTGTCGGTGTGAAGATCTCGATCTCCTTAAAGGAAAGAATAGGGAAAATGTAAAAAGTTTATTAAACTTTATAATAAATGAGTACAAATATTTTATATTAAGTATTAATGTAAATTCATTTCATATATTTATTTCAAACTGAACAAAATGAAAAAATGCTGCAGCATTATTAACTTAACTTCGAATGAAATCCTTAATTAATTTAAGTATATTAAATGAAATGTAAATTATTTTTCTGAAATTTAAATAAAAAAATTAATTCTCATTCAAACTAAAAACTATTTTTTTTTATGGATTAATAATTATTAAAGGTGATATATAGAATTAATTAAACATAATATGGCTATATTTTAATGAACATCGATACGTTCATTTATACATTCAAAAAAGGTTGTTAAAATGTGTTATAATTAAGTATAAGTATGTTTTGTTTTTAGATATTTAAAATGAAATAATATTTATTTATATTTTAAACTATTTTAAATACTTTAATTTGATTTAACATTATTTTGCATGAGGTTTTATTTTAAATTTCTACCTCTGTGGTTTTCTGTGGAAGGGTATTTCTTTACCAGTGGGTAGCCATTTTGACTAGCTGTTGTTTATTTTGGGCAGTAGTAACTTACACTCGGATATTTGGCTCCGTAACCTGTTTCAGGAGGGAGTAGACATGTAATTCTACACTTTTGAGTAACTTTACACTCCGATTTTGTGACTAGCCCAAATTAATAAAGTTACTCAAAGTGTAAAGGTAAATTGCACAGGTGTAAATGACCTTTGTGAGCAGGCCTGTGTGTTTTCCCTTTCCTTGGAGTACGTTTTCTTCATTATGAGCTGCTGCTTAGATCTGAAATCTAAAAGATGCCCAACAAACGTTTGGCACTCAGTTTCACTTAACATCATTTCTGACATGCTTGGTGGTGCTGCCTCTGCCGTGCATGAACCCTCCAAAGGCATACCTTACTTTAGGGCAGTGTGCGTATCTGAGTCCGCCCTGGGTTAGTTACACTTTCGGTGACAGACTGCGGGTCTATTAGGATTATAGACAAGGACGCTCCACTGCTCCACAGATTAACTTCCATTACCTTGCCCACAACCAATTTTTCAATAAAAGAGGCGCTCTAATTAATTCCGTTTCCAGTTACCTTCGATTCCAACTGCTTTGCAAGTGTTTTTCTTCAGAAAATAATGGATTAGCTGTCTGGCTTTTAATATTAATAACGAAATCGATAAGGATTGTATGGGGAAATCATTCAGAAACGCTGTTGTTTAGGCGCCCGCAGTAGCGTCGCTCTGCGTTTGTCGGTGTGCAGTGGTGCAGGCTCTCTGCAAGCGCAGGATCCCGGCGCACACCGAGCCAGCCTGGGGTGGCAAGCAGGCGTAGCCAGGGATAGGAGCAACTGCAACCAATGCCTTTCCCTAGGATAACTTGTATTCACCAAAATGCCAGAGGAAGCGGATGTGACATCGCACACGACCCCCAAATGGCATCGTGCATCATGGGATTTACCCCTTGTCCATGTCTTAGTCACTCAACAGCTTCCTATTTTCTGCTGAGGTGTTAGGGGAACAGAAAAAAGTGGAAACTACAGAAAGTAAACAGGGTTCTCAGAATCCTATTAACCTTCTCCTCCTGCTGTCCTTGTAAGCGCAGTACCAGTGGTAAAATGGAAAGTCAGGGATATCAGAAGGTAAGCTAACTTGCTGTTACTAACTGACCTCCTTACCTCTGGCACTGCCCTTGCTACCACTGATCTCAGAGGTCATGGTGGTAGGTAGGGGAATGACTAGAACAGAAGCAAAGATCTAGGAGGCCCTCATTACTTTCTGCAGTTTGTGTTTCCTGCTCTCACCCTTGTCTCCTAGTCACACATAGGAGGCGGCTCAGGGGCTAGGGGCCAGGCAAGAGAGTAATCTGGCAATGTCATCCTGGCACAAAACCTCCCTGATGTTACTTCCACTTCCTATGGCATTTAGCGAATGGCCTTCCATTCCATGCATGTGGCCTGTGATACTATACACAACCTGCACTTTAAGCCTCGTTTTTTTAAGCAAGCAAGACATACTGCCAGGAAGATAACCGGTGGAGCATGAGTTCCGAATCCAACGTAGGTCAGCACTACCCTAGCCAAGCACCTCTTTGTGTAATGAAACACTCTGACAGGAGCAGTGCTTGAGGCAGCAAACCACAGCAGCCTCTGGGGGGACCTTCCCCTAAGAATCTACCATGTATACATTTGATCATTATTGAGTTATTAATCCACTGCAGTCATTGCTTTCTAGTCTTGCCCTGTTCTTGGAGTATCTGATGCTTCTGTGATACTGGCTTTGATCATGTCTCACAGACATGGGTTTAGGCCCTGGCTGCAACACACTGAAGGAAACTGAGGGTTGGTCCTGTCCAGTGGCAGCTAGACGAACAAGCTTGCTGAAGGGCCAGCGAGAGATTAGGAATGGCTCCTGTGACACTCTGTTTCACTGCACGCCACACGGAGATTTGCATGTGAAAATAGTTTTTTAATGTATTTTCACACTTGCAAAAGTAAGGTCCTCACACACTAAAGTATTCTGCGAAACTGAGACGTGACTTGTCTATTTTACATCTTCGTTTTGTAAAGATTGAAATTTACCCTGTTTGCTTCCTACTTACGAAAGGTCACTGACGGTCACATGCATCATTGTAGGATTTTGCAATTCCTAAATTGCGAAAATTAAGGAATCGCAATTTAGGAATCGCAAAATTCTATGCATCAAGAAATCTTAAAAGTTTTTAGGATTTCTTAATTTTCTGTATTTGCGATTCCTTAATTGCGAATCGCAATTAAGGAATGGCATTACATTGATTCCTATGAGCCTAGAGGCCCATAGGAATCAATGGAAAGGCATTAGCTTTTTGCGAATTTTATTTTGCGAATGTCAATTTGTTGATGCATTTCAAGGGTGCTGAGGGGGGTCCAAAGGACCCCCCTGCACCCTTGAAATGTTTATTTAAGTGCAAATTTCACACACACATGTCCAAAGGACATGTGTGTGTGTAACATGACACTTTCAAAAATGCTTTTTTGAAAGAATTCGCAAATTAACACGAGGGTCAACCTCGTGTTAATTTGCACCTCCTATTTCCAAACTCTCATTTAAAAAACAATTCATGCATTGCATTTAAGGAATCGCACAAATGCGATTCCTTAAATGCAATCGCATTTTTAGGAAATGCAAAAAATTGCGGTTTTTAAAAAATTGTTTCATGCATACCAAAAAGAGATTTTGGAATCGCAAACGGCCGAATTTTCCGATTCGCACCGTTTGCGACTCCAAAATCGTTTGATGCATGTGGCCGATAGTGTGCAGTACTGGTTTATTGGGAGAATGTGGGACTGCAGCGCTGTATGTGATGTCTATAGAGACTCCTTTGAGTTCACACTTTGGCTTGGAACTGGGCGACCTACAGCAAGTCTTTTTGTTTCTCTGTTTAACGTACTCAGATTGCTAAACTGGTAGAACATTGGTCTGGTGGCAGGAAGCCTTAAATATGATTCATTTGATCTAACGATTTTGATTAAATCGTGAGCTCCTGAATAAAATGCGAAGCGTACTTCATGGTGCTAACTAGCTCTAGTGCTGTAGGCTGTAAACCACCACATGGTGGGAGGTAATTGACCTATAATATTATGACATCCAGTTCCTAGCCTACCACTACACTACAAGGTAAATATATAACTACTGCTTTTACCTAAATATCCCCTATCTAACCCAATTAAATATTGCATTCGTTTATTATACTTACCTATACTTTCCCTGCTGTACATTGGTTCAGACAATGCAACGGATGTGATATTATTGTGGTGCGATATGATCCACAAAATACAGTGTGAATACACCGTTTCTGTCTGATTTGATGGATACTCAGGACAGACCTCTGCTAGCTTTTGCCATCTGGGCCACTTTGAACTAAGTACGCTTGTTTGTGATTCATCAAGGTCATCAGATACACTGAGTTGGTGATCAGTATAGATAGGTGTGCCTTGAAAATGGTAAGAGGGACCGGGAGAGACGCTTGGTGAACTACAAGGAAATCGTGAACCCCCTTGTCAGGCTATCAGAAAACACCCTGCGGCTGGCCATTCACCGGCTATACCGCCCTACCAGATGCACGAGTGGTCATGAACCTCCTACTTCCCTAGAGTGCAGTCACACAATTGGTGAATACCAGTCCGAAACCTCAGTCACAAGACCACACTCACAATGTTGTGGCAAATCCAGAATGTGGGGACATGGTGCAAGAATTTAACAATCGTGCATTTTCCTTCAGAACCGCATTTAGGGCCAGATGTAGGTACTCCCAGTTTACCTACTCTTAAATACCGAATCATACCGATTCGGTATTTAAGAACAGGTAAATGGGATGTAGGTAATTTATCTGTAAAAATTACCGAATTGGTAAATACCGATTCGGTAAAAGGGGGAAACATTGAAGGGTGGCAGGGTGTCACTTTGACACCCTGTTGCACCCCTCAATTGTGTATGGGTGCACATGTTGCAGACATACATGCCCTAAGGGCATGTATGTCTGCAACATGGCACTGTTGGAAAAGCAAAAAAATGCTTTTTCAAAGGTTTTCATTATTTACCACCAACTTCTAGTTGGTGGTAAATAACGAATCCTTAACTGAGAAATGCACTAACGGGCTCCCTACATCCTGGATTCGGTAATTTACCGAATTGGTATGTTAAGAATTCGGTATTTTACCGAATGCTTAAATTACCGATTCGGTAAAATACCGAATCCTACAAAAAAAGCCACCTACATCTGGAAAGCTCAATACCGGTCGGTAACGGTCGAAATTCGGTAATTTCTGCCGTTACCGACCGGTATTGGGCGACCTACATCTGGCCCTTAGTGTCCTGGCAGCTCTCATCATTTGACTCCGAGTCTCACGCAGGGTTCTAATTGCAATCTGTTTCTCATGGTCAGAGACACGTTTTCAAGGGCAACCGAATCCCCATCTTCCTTTCCTGAATACTATAGAAGTTAACTCTTCCTCTATGTTCACCCCTCAACGGTGTTTGCTGACCATGGCTGTTTCTAAACAAGCCAAGAACTGACCAGACACATACTTTCCTCAGTTTTACAGTGTGCCCTGGTGGAAATGCCATTGGTAGGCCTTATTTTTTTGTCTTTCTTGATTAACTAGTTTTGACTTATAGAGGAATCCTGCAGGTCTACATTGTTTAAAATGAATTGGTTCCTTCTTTCACAAATACATTTGAATTGCACATTTCGTCACTATTTTGTTGCCACTTAATGTAATAAAGTAATGAACACATTATATATATATATATATATATATATATATATATATATATATATATATATATATATATATATATATATATATATATATACATATATTATTTTCTCCAGCCTCTCACTTGGGTTGATTTCAAATGCCTCTATCTATGCACCTTGTTTTTATGTTTGAATTGATTTCGTAAAGTGTTAAAATGCTTTTCAGGCAAAGAGAAAGAGATCACTAAAACGAAGTAATTTGTTTGAGTAACACCCACACAGGTGTTCTAACGAAATATCTTAGTTTTAATATAGATCTGCGCTTTCATTGACTCCACAGTCGACTACCTACATATTGTCAAGTAGATGTGGAGCTAAAACAGTAAGCCTATACTTCTCAATATTAAATAGAGGATATGTTAGTAATTTATATTGTGAAGTCAATATATGCTCTGGTCAATATTACTTACCTTAATAATGTGATGTGCAACCATTAGTCAGAATGTTTTATATTGCGTATTACAAAAGCAAACGATTCCGCCCACTGGAAAAGTCCATTGTTCATGGTTTCCATCATTGTTAAAATTTTCAGCAACCGCAAATGTCTTACCACAATTGGTAATGCATTACAGCTGGCAATCCCAATTAGAGAAGCAAATATTGTCTCGAAATGATGGCATTTACCTCGCCAGCATAAGATTAGCTCTGAGTTTACCTTCAAATGGCTAAGTCCTGACCCCTTTCAAAGCATGAAGCTTTGTTTAAATGTGGTCGCTTACCCCTCAGTGATGGAGGCAGAATGTGTTTTGTCCCCCAGGTCCACTACATTGGTCCCTGAAATGGAAATGCGTGGGCAGTAGTTTTACCACCCAGCGAGAAACAGTGCTCCAACAGTATTTGTTTAGCTGCTCTATGCATTAAAATATGTGTTCCACTCGCTGTGTGTGTTGTGTTTACTGCTGGTGGGCAGTACCCTGGCAGCATTTATCTTCAGCGTTATTTACATACCACTAGTGGTGATGCTTAATTGTTACACCACCGAGCAATAATATCGGGGGAGCATTATTTCCTGCAGTTATTTCCTTGCATTTTTTGCCTGTAATTTATATGTAAGCCTGAGGGTTACTTTGTGAGAAAGCCTATGCTCAATACAACAGTACTGAGTTGGATATGGTAACATGCTAATCATAAAGGCTGTAGGTCTGGTTGGAGAAGTTACAACAAAGGCAATAGGACTGATTTATTTATTATGGACTTGTTAAATCCAATAGAGTTTAATTGTAGGTTGTTATTATTCTTTGTTAACCCCTCCCACGCTTGTGACGGAACCATTCCGTCACGCCCCTCGGGTGGGCTGTGCTGGTGATGGAACGGTTCCGTCACGGCCCGTTCACCGCGCCTGTGCGGCACGAATTCCGCGCCTGCGCTGAGCGTTCTATTGAGCGGGCGGGCCGTGATGGAACCGTTCCGTCACAAGCACAGCTCACCCGAGGGGCGTGATGGAGCGGTTCCGTCACCAGCGCGGGAGCGCCGCGCGGCACCCCCCCACCCCTTAGCACTGCGGCGGAATAGCCGCCGCAGTGAAAGGGTTAAAGCCAGGAGTATTTTGTTACATGGAATTTCCCACATTGATGCAGGAGGCAGGGGGTTTAGTTTTGGTATTGGATCCTCCCTCTGATAAACCCTGGGAGTAGAACATATGTACTGTGATAACACTTGCTATAAGCCTGAGAGATTTAATTCTCAACCAGACTCTTCCAAACAAAGCAATCATTAAAATACACACACACACATATACATATACAAATATGTGCAAAGCGGGGCATTGAGCCAACCCTATACTGGTATTGGTCTTCTTTCGTTTCAATTAATCTCTCCATCCATGGAAGCATACGGCAAAGGCCAATAACAGCCCTTTTCAGGCATTGACTTGCTTGCTCTGTGGGTGATGGCATTTTTCCTGAATACATGTGCATATACGCTTGCAAATGAGCATGCTTCAGTGCCAAGGCTAATGTGCCAGGCCTTTATTTTTCCATTTTCTTCTTCAATAGGTCCCGTTTCTTTTATTTTCTTCTTTTTTTATTTGACAGAAGTTCCCCAGTCAGTGCTACTGGGTCACTAGCTTCCCACTCAATATATCTGCAGTGTTCAGCATTCCATGTAGCCACATTTGTTGGTGGCGTTCTTGCAATGGTATTGTCTGTAGGATAAAATTGATTTTTCATTTTAAGATGGCAAACATTTTGCTTCAACTATGTTGGCACTTTAAAACAACCATACTGTTCCAAGTCTGCGCCTTTTGCTATTAATAATTGTATTTTTTTGTTGGAGGAGCCTAGCCTGCAACCATGATGGCCGCCTAATCCTTCGGCTCCGCCGACCCTTTCGCTTCCCTCCCGTCCCGCGACCTATCCTGGCATCGATCCTGATCCTAAGCGGTGTTTTCGAGCTCGGGAGGTGACCCCGACTCCACTGGTGTGTCTCATTCGGCGCTCCCTGCGGTGGAAACAGTGGGACGTCCTCGCCTTCTCCCGGACGCTGCCCGGCGCTGACGGGTCTTTGTTCTCCGGGAGCGGCTGCCTTCGCCCACAACAACAGCGGCCGCTGTGAACGGCACCGGGCCAGTCGACGGATTGCAGCGGCTGACTCCCGTGTTTCTCTTCTGTCCGCTCTGCTCCTCTATACGAGGGGGGCATATTGGCGGCGATTGCAACAATGTTTCACCGCCCGGGCTCCTGTCTGCCTTTGCTTGCTTCTTGTCTCGCTCTGTGATGAGGTGGGAGCCATTTTGGAGACAGAGCCACTAGAGCTCGTTTTTCACGATCCCGGGCGGCAACTGGTGACCTGGCTACTGCGGTCGCTACGCTTACATCTGCTTGGTGCAACATGGTCTGTGTTCCCTTTGTGCCCCCGGCCCGGTGGTGCTCTACAATGTGCCGGCGTGGTGCTCAGCTTTGTGATGGTATCGTGGATGGCCAGTTTTGTGGGCTGCACCGAGTTTCCGAGCCCCGTGTGCATGGCTCTGATGCATCCTTCCCTCCTAAGGCACCAGTGCGGATTGCGGACATTCTGAGAGCCCTGGATAATTTTCGTACTGCTTTTTGTGCCTATGCCTGTGATCTTGGGCGCAGTCTGGATGCTGTTCTCTCTGTTGTGCCCTTGCCTGACCAAGCACATTTGCGACTGCGTGACGCTAAGCCTCATCCTGTGCCCGACTTCTGTGGACTGCCTGCCCATGTGTGCCCGGAGGTGCTATTGGTATGTGCTCCCGATATCCCCGAGATGCTGTCTGCGATGGGGGGGCAGCGGTCTGATGTCTGTGTGCTTGTTCAGTGTGTGGGGTCTCGTCCTCGGACGCCAAGTTTGGATACTCCATTATTGATTATCGGAGACGCTTCCTACGTTATTCTGCAGCTGCTACTACTGCCCGGGCCGGATGGGCTGTTCCAGTACGATGTCTGCCCTTCTATCGCTGTTGCACGCATGACATTGGTTTGGACAGACTTTGTTAGACGGCGTTCTGATCTGCTATGGTCACACGGTTTGTTTGTCCCATTCAAGATGGCTACTGTGCGGCTGGACCAAGTCGATATTCTCGATCGCAGGGGCCAGGGTTGAACTCCCTCTATCAATCACCGTGGTACCGTATACTGTTGGGACTGGAGGTGATGGACGGTACTATACAGCTGGACTTTGTCGTTACGCCTGGCTGCGGGGGGCAGGATGGAGGGTGTCTCCTCACATGTTATGATTCTTGTTGCTCGTACTGCTGGGATGTTGATGGATAGCCGGGGATGTTACACATTCATCTTGTATCGATGGCGGGGTCTAGGGATGGGCGGCCCGAGTATTACATTCCGGGAGCGGGTCTGTTTCTCTCCTCCTCCACTCTTTTTATATCTTTCCCTACTGTGGGGCAGTTCCGGGGCGTAGCCATTACAGGGGTGCGGGGTGGTGGGTGCGGGGGGGGTTTGTTATTTTAGTTTGTTTTGTTCTATGGTCCCTATCGCTCTTTTCCGGCTTTGGGAGGGTTCTTTCCTCTTTGTGGGGTTGGCTGTTTCGGGGTCTCGCAACTTTTTTCTTCTTATGTTTCAACGAATCTTTGTTTCCTGTTCTTGGGGTGGGCTTTCTGAGATTACGCTTAGAACTGTTATTTTATGTATTATTGCCTATCGTTTGGTTTTATTGTTGTGGATGCTTAGCCTATATAGCTACTGTATGTATAGCCCACTTTCACTTGTCAATGGGGTACGCCCCTCTTGCCGTGTTTCTTTTGTGTCCCTTACTGTAAGGTGTACAATCCTTCCTGTTGCAGCCCCCTCGCTTCCTTTTGACTTTAAAACGAAAACCTCCTCTCCTGTGTTGCGCGCCCCATAGTCGCTTCTAGCATACTTTGTTATATCCTGATTATATATTGATATACTGTTCTCCTGTCATTTCTCGCCTATCTTTGCGGCCGGCCGTGATGGTTGTGGGCTTGCGCATGTATCTCCTGCTTTTGTCTCAATAAAGGTTTTCAAAAAAAAAAAATAATAATTGTCTTTTTTATTGCAAGCATACACCTACCATGTCTAGGTAGTGGCATGTTTTCTTTTTCCTACTGTTATTCTTTTAATTTATCTTGCATATGCTTGCTGAAGTTGTGGAAGTATTTTATTGTGGCTCGGCAAATGGGTGAATGCAAAAATGAGTTTGTGGGTGGATGAATGCATCTGCAAGTGAAAGGATGGGTGATAGCGTGCATGTATGAGTCACTGAGTGCCTAAGCTCACCAGTGGCAAAGGAGGCACTTTCATTCATAGGCCAGACTAATTGGTACCAGTAATTATTATTATCTATATGTGGGAGCAGAAGGGAATTCTGAAAATAGCATATTCATCATGTTATTTGCGTCAACGTCCTAGACAGAAAAATAAAAATCACACTGTTGTGTTCCTGTCCCAGGCTTCCAGAATGTAGTTTATGAAACAAGAACGCTGTTTGCCTTCTGTCTCCAACCAACTGTTTAGGTCTCGCCTGGCGTTAGCAGCGCGCATGCGTTGCTCTTGCCATGCGAGGACTTCTTGGAATCAATACGGTTCCAGAAGTCGTGTCTCTGCTCCGCCTGCAGTTTTCATTTGTGCATGTCGTTTCTTGTCATGGATTATGCAAATCACAGTGTAATGATTGCACCAGAGACATTTTAATCCCTCCTAGTTGCCACCCTGTCCGCTTTTGGCCCCGCCCACCGGGATTGGATCTTTTACTTGCGGTGGGAGACAGTGTCTCTTAATTAGCCGCTAAGCACTTTTTTTGGTATTACTGCGTTTATCTTCAACAATGGCTAACACGCTTTTCCTTTCTCCGGCACGGCTTGTTCTGTTTGTTTCCACATGTTTATTTCTTTTTGTATGGTGTGTTTCTGTGCCTAAGAGCTGCATCCCTTGGGAAAGTGAGGTCATGCATATACATTCTAAAAGATAAAGTAAACACAGAGCGACCGTAAAGAGGCACGGATTCCTGTGAAGTGTTGCGGGAAACTTGTCCTAGTGGAACTGTTCAGGTGCTGCAAGGGTGCTTGTTGTAAGTGTGTGCTCTCGCAACAAAGTTTTAAACCTGATTGATTTGTTTTCCCTGTCTGAATTTTTTTTACACGTTATTGTTTGTCTTTAATGTGATATGTGGACTTTAAGACACCCCTGTGCCCCCAGCCCTTTATCTCCTGGCCCCGGACCTTTGCAGGCAGTTCACAGGGGCGCATTTGTCTCCTAACAATGGCCCCAGAAGGAGCCCTGTGTGGGGGGGGGGGCAAACAACCCGAAACATAATATAGTTGTCTGGCAGCAGGACTTGGCAGCCTCGCTTCCGACCAGAAGATGGAAATGTGAGCAGGTACCGGGTGATTTCACTTGCTTCTTCAGGTGCCCCCTTTCCGTGACTTGACTTCCTTGACTGGTGCAGATGTGTAAGGCGCGGGTGACTGGACCTGTGGGCTACTGTGGGGACAGTGTGCACAGCTATCCAGGGTTCCGCTGACAGCTGCTAATCCCAAATGCTGAGCCAACGTAGATCCTATCTGATCCTGGCTGCTGCCGACGCTCATAGTGTCTTGCCTTTGTTCTTATGCACCTCTTTGACTGAACACTCCAGCCCTGTGGGTGTAAGGGACTCCAATGAATGTTTCTTTTATAATGGAGTCCGCCGTGTTTTATTCCCCTGCTAAAGTGATGCAAGGAGACGGCACACCGGCCGTGTTTCGTGTGTCATCTGTGACACTTTCAACTGCACGGGAGTGCTGCCAGGTGCATGGATGTCTGAACGCACCCTGCATAATAACAGTTTTTGTATAGTGCCTCACTTCTTCTGTTTCTAAGCACTGTAAGCAATGGCCGTTGTCATTACACAGTTTAATATTGCTCAACTGGGCCCTGGACAACATTACATGCTAGTTGAGTTGGCACGGGTTCAAAGTTCAAAGTCCTGTCTCGGGCAAGTTAATAGCTGTGGCGTAATCAGATCCCTGTGGTCAGCTACACTGAATTCTAGGATTTAGAGATTTGCTTTTACCTGGGCATTACAAATGCATTAAAAATGCAATTGGTCTCACCTTTGATTAAGTTAAAGCCATTTGCTTTGCTATACAATACCATTAGCAAAGCAAATGGCTTTAACTTAATCAAAGGCGAAACATATTGCATTTTTAATGCTTGTTCGTTATGGTGGATATTAACAACTGGTTTATGGGGCAGACTGAGAGCACGCTGTTTCTTGTCCCCAAAACATCTGGCGGGAGACATATTCACTGGACCATTGCAAATGACAGGGCTTAACATATGCTTATCCTAAAAGTCGTAATAACACGTTACGTATGGGTGAAGTCAAACATGGCTTTGAACGTCAGATAAAAGCATACATAGGATGCAACATGGACTCCCCACAGTATGATTTGATGAGTAATCCCCAAAATGTAATTCTCATGGCGTTGTGCAGACTTTCCCAAAATTCAGATCTTGCAGTTGAGGTATGAACTCGCCAAAATGGCGAAATCCAGAGGTGCTGTGGGCTCCTCAAAATGGCAGCATCCAGTCAGTGGAACATCTGCCAGAAGGGACGTGGAGCAAAGGAAGGGGGGGCATTGACCTAAGAAAGCAGGGACACGAGAAACTGCTGTGATGTAATATGACTGATAGTATAGGAGCCCCTACTCACTCATCATTTTGAGTTCATTTTACTTTCCATTTTTTTCTGTAGTGCTATTACTATACCCAGAAGGAGTTAGTGCACTTTCCATACAACAAAAGGCTACACATTTAATCAACTACTTGAGATATGTCGAATTTCTCTGATGCAAAAGTTACAGTGATAGAGTAGAACTGATCAGGCAGTTGACGGGAATGTGGGAGAGCGATGAAAGAATGTGCACTTAGTTGAAAAGTTTTGCGTTTGCATTTCTGAAGTGGGCACGAATCAGCATAGTAGCGCTCTGCACAATGCCCAAATATATATAAATTGTGCATACACAAGTGCCCCAAAAGGCCCTGAATAAGACTGCCCTACTTTCTTCATATTACCCTGGTACAATAATTAGACAAATACATAAATGTGTCTGCACACGACCATTTACCTAGCATTAACAATCCCGTGCCCAATCTCTCGGCCGCATGGCTGCTCTCTCTGCCCTGTCACGCTTTAGAAATTGCGCGGGAATTATTGACATGGTCAGCGACTAGCTGCCGCCTCCCCCCCAATCCGGCACCCAACACCAAGGAACGTGGACACGAGACGTGTTTACTCTTTGGAAGGCGGGCGCTAGTCGCCCGGCCGTATTTATTAAAGTATGAAATTAAAAAAGGGTTTTAATTGCATAATCAACAATGAAATACAAAAATCAGCAGGACATTCAGTTATACAATCGTTATCAACAAGTTTGAGAGCCTGACCTTAACAAAACTCTAATACAAGTTGTTCCTAGCTTAACTAAACATCCTATCTTGATTTTTGTACATTTCTGGCCATATGGCAGGGTCACTACCGGTGTCAGGTCCTACAAGCTGCGCCTTCCCCTTAGAAGTGCGCATGCGCAGTGTTACCCCGGGAATTGCCCGGTCTACGCCCCAAACTCCATTTACCCACTAAAGGAGGGCCCTTACTCTGCGCCGGTGGCGTCATGAGTCCACGCGCGCGGGGTGGCTACCAGCCTAAGGAAAGCGTGAACTACTCCTACCCGCGCTCCTTTGCATATTACCTTGCCCCTGGAGTACTGGGAGTGGCCCGCAGGCTCCTCCCCCTGGGCGGGAACCTCCATAGGATGATGCCCGCCCCCTCAGACCTCAAATATGTGCTCACCGATAATGACCTTACCGCATGCCCCATACCTAATAAATACGACGACCTATGGAAAAAAGTCTAAAGGACAACTACACTGGCTAATAAATAACAGTATCCACGCATAGCTAAAGGGGAAAAAAGCCCTAACGACACATGGCATAAAATTACAATTCAGTTCACGCATGTTGCTCATAATCACAATATCTACGTATATCTACAAAGGGAAAAAAGGCCTAACGACACATATCTTCAAATATAGCTCACTTCACACATCATTTTTCTACAAAGGGAAAAAGGTCCTGACAACAGATCACAAAATACCCCAACAACCTACTCTCTCCCGCGGTCTATACCTATGAAACTTACCATTAGACCGGACATAACGCTGCTTAAACTTTGTACCAAGGGATGGTGGGTGGGAAACAAAGAAGCCCCGAACGCGGGGCACAGCGTTCAGCGAGGGAGCGTCCAGGGACAAGGGAGTCTCCTGGGCGCTCCCTACTTCTTATTCCCGAGGGGCCGGGTGGCCCCTCCTCACGCCCGCCCCCCCCGACCCGGAACCAGTCCATTGATTCCGGGTCAGGAGGGGCGCCGGCCAATCGGCGGTGGGCCGCGCCCCCAGGGCACGCCCCCACCGCCGAAGGACCCGCGGGGAGAGGGGGTGAGGCGGTCGCCGCGCCGCCATGCGTGCGGGGGGGCCGAGGGCCCCCCCTTTTCACATGGTCAGCGACTAGCTGCCGCCTCCCCCCCAATCCGGCACCCAACACCAAGGAACGTGGACACGAGACGTGTTTACTCTTTGGAAGGCGGGCGCTAGTCGCCCGGCCGTATTTATTAAAGTATGAAATTAAAAAAGGGTTTTAATTGCATAATCAACAATGAAATACAAAAATCAGCAGGACATTCAGTTATACAATCGTTATCAACAAGTTTGAGAGCCTGACCTTAACAAAACTCTAATACAAGTTGTTCCTAGCTTAACTAAACATCCTATCTTGATTTTTGTACATTTCTGGCCATATGGCAGGGTCACTACCGGTGTCAGGTCCTACAAGCTGCGCCTTCCCCTTAGAAGTGCGCATGCGCAGTGTTACCCCGGGAATTGCCCGGTCTACGCCCCAAACTCCATTTACCCACTAAAGGAGGGCCCTTACTCTGCGCCGGTGGCGTCATGAGTCCACGCGCGCGGGGTGGCTACCAGCCTAAGGAAAGCGTGAACTACTCCTACCCGCGCTCCTTTGCATATTACCTTGCCCCTGGAGTACTGGGAGTGGCCCGCAGGCTCCTCCCCCTGGGCGGGAACCTCCATAGGATGATGCCCGCCCCCTCAGACCTCAAATATGTGCTCACCGATAATGACCTTACCGCCACAGGCCAGTATTGTTAACCGACGATCTGGCCTCCCCCTCTAGCCCCTATCTAAGGACACATCCTCCTACCCCAGCCCTCCAGCCAAGCCCAGATATTGTCAGCCCATAGGACATTACCCTCTTCTGTCAGATGAACCCCGTCTTTCAAGTAATACTTTTGACCCCAGATGCACCCATGAGGTATTGACTGTAACACGGGGGTTCGGAACAACCTATCCAGCCGTGTGTTGATCCTCTTTACCGAGTGATTCAACGCCCTGACTGAATCGCCCCCCCGCCACTGAAGTCGAGGTATTAGCTGTGACCATACTAGCGTGCACCCGGGGCAGGTCCTAGCTATCCAACCCGCTGTTGAGATAATCTCCTCAATCAAGGTGCGCCTGCCCAGTGTTGCCAAATCGTTCTCCCCAAGGTGAAGTATCACCACTGACGGTGGAGCCCGCTGGCGTGCTAACAGCCCTTGGAAGAATCCCCTAAACTCGTGAAGACACAACCCTCCTCTGCCAAAGAACGTGATATTCAACCCTAGTTGTGCCGCCCTTTCCTTCTTGTCACCTGACAGGAAGACACATTCCGCTCGCTTCACATATGAATGACCAACAATCCAGACATTGTTCTTTGTTGTTTCCTGGTCGCCGCTCCGTGCCGATGAATATTGGCGGTGCCCGACGACAAATTCCTCCCCTGCGTAACAGGTCTGAGAAACTGTAAGAGAGCGGAAAAGAGACCAAGCGTGAGTGAGAGGTAATCATAGCATGTCAATCCGAACATAACGTTTATAGCAGTCTGACGACCACCTCCCAATTATCTTCACTCTTTCCACTGGGAGGCCCCCCGCCACCGCCTCAGTTGCTGCCCCAATCCTGAAGGAATGAGATCCGAAATCTCTAGGATCAAGACCCGCTTTTGTAACCCCTATTTCGAACACTCTCCTGAATTGATACCTGGTCAAGGGGCTCCCGTCGGCGTGACAGAGCAACGCCCTGCTTGCTGAGCCGACCAATAATCCCATGAGTGATTCCACGTGCCTCACCGGGCAGCACGGGTTGGCGGGGGCCCGTTGCAGAACTATGGTGTGACCCCTAGCTTCTTGATCGGTCTTTGATTTCTGGATAATCACCCACATGGTGTCACCCCTTATCGTCACCCCAGCCTTCTGCAAGCCACCTAGTATGTCAGCCTTAGATCCTGCCACAAGTTCACTAATTCTCAGTGCCCCATAAAATGCCAGGGAGAATGCCGCCCTAAAAAGAAGCACTTCCCACTCTGAGTTACAAACCATCTCCAGCGTGCCCAGTAAGGCTGTTAGCCGGGCCAACCCCATGGGCTTCCTCTTATCCTTCTGATGTCCCTGAATACGGCGCCATCCCCTTAAAGCCTTGCGTATCATAAAGGTATTGGTGGGATCCCGGAAACCCCTAGCTTGGGCGAAGAATGACACTGCTGCCCTATGTCTGGTTGCCGCTGCCACTGAGCGCCCCTCTTTGTGCATCCATTCTAAATAGGCTGCAAACCCATCCTCCTTCGCCCAAAGCACTCCCCACTGCGGCCCCAAGAAAGAACAATAAGACAGAAACGCCCCTTCGTACGCCGTCTTGGTCCTGGGGGCTAAGCTAGCGACCACGAGGTCTTGTAATCTGGGGCACCAATCTGCCAAAGTCCCGCTGGGAAGTGTGCTGGCGAGGGGTCTGCTGTGGGGAGATGTTCCCTGAAAACCTGCATTTTGAAGCGAGAAAGGGAGTCAGCAGCATTGTTTAAAACACCAGGGACATGTTTGGCTCTAAAATTAGCATTCAGTTTAAGGCACCGCAGAACAATCTCTTTGATCAGACGAAGTATGAAAGGGCACCGCGCCCCCTGTTGATTGATACATTCCACCACTGTCATGTTATCTGACCAAAACACCACTGATTGGTTACATAGGTGTTCGGGCCAAACCATCAGTGCCACCCATATTGGAAACAGTTCCAGGAAGCCAATGTTGCCGAGCAAACCCCAAGTGTTCCATTCTTCTGGCCATTGTTGAGCGACCCACCTATTCCCTAGGATGGCACCAAAGCCCACACTACCGGCCGCATCAGTCCATAGTCCTAACTCCGCTGATGTAGTGAGCGGGCCGGGCCAGACCACCCTACCGTTGAAATCCTCCAGGAATGCCATCCAAATAAGCATATCCTGGCGAACTTCAGAGGATAGGCGCGTGCGGTGGTGCTTTTCCCTCAGCCCCTTCATCGCGTGCGCGATGGAGCGAGAGAAGGGGCGAGCCATTGGGATGATTCTTAGTGCGAAATTCAGTTGCCCTACCACCTCCTGTAATTGTTGCAAAGTGACCTTCTCCTTCCGGAGGCATAACTGTAGTGACGTCTTGAATTTGCGCACCTTGTCCTTAGGTAGTCTAAAACATTTCTCCATTGAGTCAATCTCGATGCCCAGAAATTCCAAACAGGTGGCCGGGCCCACCGTCTTCCCGGGCGCAAGCGGGACCCCAAAAGCCCGCATGAGCACGCAAAATTCCTGCAGTGCCAGTGCGCACTCCTGAGAACCCGCTGTACCGAGGAAGAGGAAATCATCTAAGTAATGCATGACCCTCTGATGGCCTGTCACCTGTCTCATGGCCCATTCAAGAAATGAACTAAACATCTCAAAGTAAGCGCAAGAAATAGAACAACCCATAGGCATGCATTTGTCCATGTAGAACCTATCCCTAAAGGTGAAACCTAAAAGATGTTGGTCCGCCGGGTGGACTGGGAGGAGGCGGAAGGCGGACTCTATGTCTGATTTCGCCATCAGCGCCCCGGGTCCAGTGGCCTGTAATAAGGTCACAGCCTGATCAAAAGAGGCGTACTTAACACTGCAGATACCTTCGTCAATGGCATCATTCAGTGAGGCCCCCTTTGGTGCTGATAGGTTATGAATCAATCTGAATTGCCCCTTCTCTTTCTTGGGGACAACTCCCAGTGGGGAACACACAAAATTGTGTATTGGCACTGCAGAAAAAGGGCCAGATATCCTGCCTAAGGAAAGCTCCTTGTCAATTTTGGCGGCCACAACAGCCGGATTGTGTGTGACTGATAATTGATTTCTACAGTGTGCACTGCCTGTGTATCCCCCGGCCGGGATCCTAAAACCTTTAGAAAAACCTTCCTGGAGTAGGGTGGCCGCTTTGTGGTCAGGGTATCTGTTCAACCATGGAATCATTGCCACCACATCCACTGGAGTGGGGGGGCGTGACCTGTCTGACTTATAGTGGCTTTCCCCTACCCCTCTGTCCCGTGTTACCTTGCTTGGACCTACAGGTAGATTCTGGATGAGAGGGGTGCCCACAGGAGGCACATGCATGCCTAAACTTACACGCGGCCCTTGTGCAGGTACGCTTATTAAAATCCCAGCACACCCCTTTCTTTTCTGGGCCACCTGCCCTAAATCTCCCAGGTACCTCACTCGTTTGGGGGGGCCGAAAGGGCTGCTGCGGTCTAGTGAACACCTTGCCCGCACCGAACTGAGGGGGAGGTGCAGTGTCAGAGAACTGTTTGTGCCAGGCCATGGAATCTACCGAGTCCCATGGTAATGATCTATTGAATTCCAATGCCTTCCTAAAATTTACGTCATAACCCTTCCATGCTTCCCCAGAATACTGTTGACTCCACCCCACAATCCTGCTCGAGTAGCAAGCCAATGCAGCCTGCAGATCCGGAGGACGTTCAGCCTTAACTGCAGTGAAAACGGCCCATGCTTGCATCCAATTATTGAGATTTTCCTCAACCCTGAATCTAGTACACTGCGCCCTCCATTCACTTGGGAGCATCCACTCTTTCAGTGCTTTTGCCTGCTCCATTTCCCTATTATCCAATAATAAAGAATAAATGTACACGTATTTATCAGCCCAAATCATTTCTTTAACAGCTAAAGACACATGTTGCGCTAGATTTTCGCTCCTAGAAGGTACTACACCGTCCCCCAAGAGTGGCAATGCCACTTCCTTACCAAGTGCGGGCACCGGGGGCGGCTGCCCTTGTACTCCGTCCGGCTGGGGAACACTTGGACCTGCAAGGGGAGAAGAAATTGGCAATGCAACACTGTCAGCTATCGGTGCCGATCTGATTTTTTCCACGAACCTTGCCGCCTCTGCCGCATGGTCTGCAGAATTCGGGAAGGCTCCCCCTTTTTGGAGCCATGGCATCATGGCCGTCAACTGAGATACCAATTCGGGCGGCATTGAGTCTACGTTACCCCCCGGGACAACAGGTACCACTGGGGTTATGCCCAGTGGTCCTGGCACAGCTGGCGGGGCGGGCGCCGGGTGTGGCCCGCCTGTACCCGGGATTGTGGGCACCGGTGCAGGAGCAGACCCAGCGTCTACTGGTTGACCTGCCGGCACCGGCACCACAGGGGCAATGGGTGTAGGCACATGCGGGGGTGGGACCACCGCGGGCGGTGCGGCGGGTAACGGATCCACTGGGCCTGGGGCGGGGACCGCCTCCTTGGGTCTCTTGGACCTAGGTTTCCCTTGCGGGGTGACAAATTCCCCTCTTGGCACTGGTGCCACCCTCTTGCGAATCGGTCGCCCCGACGGGCCCGGTGCCTCGCTCTCTCTGTCATCCAACCGAGCCTCCCGCTCCTTAATTTGACCTAGCTGTTGCTTAATGTCACACATCTCCCGCATCATAGCCCGCATCATAGCCTCCATGTTGGACCCCCTTTTTCCACCCCTTGGGCCCGGCATGACGTTTACCCAAAAAACACCCGCTGCCTACTCTCTTAGTTCCCAACAGTTCAACTGTGTGTACCTTGCAGATGGAGGGTCACCAGGGGGCTTTCAGCACCATGCAACGGCGACCGCAACACTAGCGGCTTGTCCGCTTATGTAAGGGGTGAGTAAACCTAATGTAGACCCACCCGGCGGCCACCAGGAGCGATGAATGCTAGCCCCCCGTACCCCTCTTACCGATCCCTCCTGTATCCTCGCCGGCGATGATGGTCTGCGGTCACAGCCCCCACCACGTTGCGTGCCCTGTCTGCGAGTGAAATGGGCCAAAAATGCAGTTTAAGGTTTGCCTGGAATTGAAAACAAGTATTAATACCGTGTAATAAAGCAGGAACACTTTTAGGAAACCCAACTTAAATAGAGAAGACGATTGAACCCTCCCTGTTAACCACACTGTTGCTGTGGGACCTAAAAACACCTTGTATCAGTGACCTTCAAAATAACACATATGCCAAAGGCCGGTACACTTCTGCACAAAGATTTGCATTCATTCCCCTGTATTGTGCGCTTTTGTGCAACAACAAGTAACTTAATAATTAACACCACACAGTTAGTCAATACCATACAGCAGTGAAACAGTTATCAAATGTCACTTCTCGTTTCCTTGCAAGACAGCCATGAAAAACCTTTATCACAGAGGGGCTCCGATCCAGGTGCTGCCCTGGTCGACCCTGCTTCCCTTCCTTGCACAATAGCAACGGCCTAAACTGCCCTGTGGCCACAAGCGTGCGAAACGGAAGGCGCAAATGGTGGATTATGCAAAGACAGATGCCACTCTTTCCCGCGCCTCTAAATTACCCTTTACGGCGGGAAAATTCCCTTTGCCGGCCAAACAAGGCGCTTAATCCTTGCCGCTGCCGTGAGTTTTAACGTTTGAGCTCTTTACAGCTTTTACCAATTCTGCAGCTCTGGCAGGATCCGAAGCCTAGCCTGTGATGGCTGTGCCCACCGAAGGTAAGTAACTTAACTTTGCAGTCGAGCCGCCCCTCTACACGATGGTGAGAGTACCGCTGCGCTCTCCCGTTCACGAATGCGGCGCCCTCCCCGCCAAATACCTCCACACACGCCGGTCTCCTAACCGCGGACTCGCTCAGGTCCCCGATGCGGCGCCAATCCCTCGCTGCTCCTACTACCAACGCCCGTTAGACCTGTAAAACAAAAGGTGAAAATTATAGACAAAGGAAGCCCCGAGCGCGGGGCACACCGTGAATCCTTCGCCGCTCCTAATACGAGCGCCTGCTGGTTCCAGTGCGATACCTTGCTGGATCGGGTCAATGAACCTGGAAAAGAAAACAAAAAAATTATAAAAAAACAAAGAAGCCCCGAACGCGGGGCACAGCGTTCAGCGAGGGAGCGTCCAGGGACAAGGGAGTCTCCTGGGCGCTCCCTACTTCTTATTCCCGAGGGGCCGGGTGGCCCCTCCTCACGCCCGCCCCCCCCGACCCGGAACCAGTCCATTGATTCCGGGTCAGGAGGGGCGCCGGCCAATCGGCGGTGGGCCGCGCCCCCAGGGCACGCCCCCACCGCCGAAGGACCCGCGGGGAGAGGGGGTGAGGCGGTCGCCGCGCCGCCATGCGTGCGGGGGGGCCGAGGGCCCCCCCTTTTCATTTCTCTCATAAAGGACGGGAGCGGCCTCTCTGCCCCCACTCAGCCTGCTCCCCTCGCCAATCACAAGTGCCGGCGACCCGCCAGCTGAAGGGTCTGTCTTCCACGCCTGCCGCTGTCATCGCTTCCACATAAGTGCATCCATCACGGAGGAGGCCAGGAACCGAAAGATGCTAGCAGAGAGGCCTAAAATTAAAACTCCTCCATTCTCTTCACGGGTAAAGGCCGTCCCCGTCTATCACAATTTCGTGAAAAATAAATCAAGAAGCAGAAATAAATCCGGGGAGACATGTTTTAAAAAATACGGTGGAGTGGAGAAGTGATTTATTCTGGACGCACGATGATAAGTCAATGGAGGGATGGGGCAATCTCTGTCCTACCTCTGTTCCCGCACACTTCAGGATACATACCACCGCCCTTTTTCAGTTTTACCGTTTGTTTGGGGGTCTGTGTTTAAATTTGAAACTTTTATGAATCAGGTGGGCTAGTTTAAACTTTTAAGGACAAAGGGGCATATTACCAACAACTAGCGATAATTATCGCTGTGTTGGCTTAGCGGGAATATTTCTATCGCCGCCCTTCACCTGTATTTATCGCTGAGATACCTTGCTATTAGCAAGGTTTATCTCAGGAGCGATAAGAAACAGGCGAAATGCGTGAATATCGCTGTCAATACAGCGATATATAGGCATTACCGTGACAATGCTCTTAGCCATGTTATCCACCTCTCATTGGATAACATGGCTAAGAACTGGTCAGGGCAGGCGTTAGCTTTTGGAGATATTCACGCTTAGCGCGAATATTTCCAAAACAACGCCTGTGTTGATCATAGGCGATAGCGATTGCAGCGACTGTTTTCAGTCGCTGACATTTTGGCACGCCCACTTTGCATGTCATTAGCGATAATTATCGCTGGCATGCAAAGCGGGCCCCAAAATGCCCGCTATCGCCCACAAGATGTCGCTAACTGGTGTTAGCGACAGCTTGGTAATAGGGTGATAAAATTATCACCGCTTTAGCGGGAAAAAGTCCCGCTAAAGTGGCGATAATGGCCCTTGGTAATATGCCCCAAAATGCCTTCAGAATGTTGTGTCTTCAAATTTTATAATTTAGCTAATTCCCCTCCCTCCATTATACCATTAAGGACAGGCTGAATATTATCGCTCTCACTGCTGAACAAAGTAGGACTTCCTTTAACAAATAGGGACATGCAAAGATTTTATGACCTTAGCAAAATCTTATGTACATCACGCTTGTTGGCTTGATCGAAGTTCATGGATTTTGTTTCTTTTCCTTCGTTTAATCCGTGGTTTGATTTTTTTAAACCACATCCTCACAATTGTATTTCATGAGTTCTAGCTGTCGGGGGAAAACATGTTTTTTTCTTGTGTGTTAAATTTGAAATCACATTATTTGCTACTTTGAAACTGGATGGATGGTGTCACAATTATTTCTCAGAACAACCGCACTTTAGGAACTAGTTCCATGAATTATGGAAAGTTTGTGAAAGAAAATCTTTGCATTTTTGCACATCCCTATTGATAATCTGCCTTTTGACACAATCCACTGGTTTTACCATTTCCTTCTGACCTCAATCTCTGAACTGATGCATAATTTGAGAAACAATATCAACACCCAGTATATGTATATGCTTACTTATTTTCTGTGGCATATTGATGTCACCTAATAGTGGGGCATATTACCAAGCAATAGCGATAATTATCGCTATTGCTTGGTAAGAGACAAAAAATTACCGCTGAGCTGCGGCGATTTTTATCGCAAATAAACCTTGGTATTACCAAGGTTTATCGCAAATGCGATAAAAATCGGCCGCAATGCATGAATATCGCTGAAAAGTCTGCGATATTCATGCATTACCGAGCTAATGCTCTTAGCCATGTTATCCACCTCCCATTGGATAACATGGCTGAGAACTGCTCAGGGCAGGTGTTAGCTTTTGGAGATATTCGCGCTTAGCGCGAATATCTCCATAAGTTGGTAATAGGAGATAGCAATGTTAGCGACTGTTTCCAGTCGCTAACATCTTGGCACGCCCACTTTGCATGCCATTAGTGATAAATATCACTGACATGCAAAGTGGGGCCCAAGATGGTCGCTATCTCCTACTAGCTGTCGCTAACTGGTGTTAGTGACAACTAGGTAATAGGGAGATAATTTTATCTCCGCTTTCTTGGCTTTTAAAGCCAAAAAAGCAGAGATAAACCCCCTTGATAATATGCCCCAGTGACTTTAGAACACCTGAATGACAAGTTTAAGGAGGCATATATTTAAACAAAAGGCTTCGATTCTTTGGCATGAGAAACCTGTGAACCAATATTGATGGCTGTAGGGGCCTACGATAAGTTATGTTCATGGCCGTTCATGATCTTTGGGCATCAGGAACTAAAAAGTGGGTGGGGTCCTTTACCCCTTTCTGAGCACAGTCAGATCTCTTAATTGAATTTCAATATTTTAATTCTTGTCAAACATTCACAAATTATGAAGGAAAAACAGACATTTGCAGGCTGATAAATCCACCTTATGCCCCACTAGTTTCTGCATTGAAGTCAAAGCTTTCTCCTGGCCGTGGTATCAATATGGCGTCATTTGTTAGTGTCTTTTAAGTCCAGTACTGCTGTGCTTAATGCATTCCGTCAGATACAGTTTTCCTGGTCCAGGAAGTGAGATGTTCAAGCATTCTGCAATGTTAGGTTGACTCACAGGTTAATCCTCTCTAATCAAGATGTTGAACTGGCTGACAAGTCCATTCTTCCTTATCACAGATAGTTCTGGTGTCATACAGGTAGACAGACTTCGCCTTGGGGAAGGTTGTGCTCTAGCATTACTCCTAAAAGTTGTTCACGTGAGGTTATGATATCCTCATGATTATAGACTAATTGTTATCAGTGGTTCCCAGCAAGAGAGTGCCTCACGTCTTAATTTGAAATGCATCTGTTCACTGCCTATCTTTGGAATTTCTCTTGGAAAGAGGCTGAGCGCCCACATCTCATGCAGTGTTGCGTCACACAGTAAGGAGCACTCTAGTCCCTCCTGTCAGCATAGCTAGCGTACAAGAGCAGCATGGAGGCAATGGCAATCGCGTTCTTTCTGCCTCCCAGTGACGCTGCAAAAGCCACCCTGAGATTTTAGGGCAGAAGCAGCCTACCAGTGATTGAGGTGGAACTGGGAAAGATTTGGAAGTGCTTTAGGAGCAAAACTATGACACACTGGCAGATCAAGAGCTCCAAACTAAGACACCAATGGAGCATGCTGCTCTAAAATTGTGGTGCCTGGGTGCCAATTAGAGTATATGAACATACCAGCAACAGTCTGACCCTGTTCCCCAGCACCTCTCTGAATGTTCAAAGCTGCTGGTTGGATAGGACAACCTGGATGCGCCTGTTGAAGAAAGGGGATTGCTGGTATGCTTCCTCTAGGGAGAGTCTGCCCTGTGCAGTTATCAGCTCGGCTGCCTGGTGACTAAGGGCCTGTGAATGGGACTTAGGTCCTGACTTTATTGAAGAATCTGGATCTGCTTTTAAGCAGAAGCAAATTCGCTGTGAAAGGAGTGCTGGAAGTGTGCACCTACAGGAGGGCAAAGCCTAGAAAACGATCACGGGTGTGCAGGAGGGGCAAAGAACATTGATAATCTCGAGGAGTGACCTCAAAGAAAGGGTCTGCTTTGCTGGACAAAGTGCTTCAAACTGGATGGAAAATGGAAAGCGCTTGTGGAGAAAATGTTAAAGACTAGCACAGGTTTTCCTGAGTGTCCGGGGCACTCGTACCAACCACTCGGGTGGCTGCAAAAAGGGTGGTGGAAAACTCCACATGAAACCAATGCCGACAGAAAGTGTACTACTCTAAATCTCCCATGAGGTAGGGGCCCTTGAGCTGGGGGTACCTGCATTTTTGTTATTATTTCCCATCATTTAGAACAACAAAAGCAAATCTTATCAACATAGAAATTGGAACTGCCATACTTGGGTAGTACCTTTCTGTGACTATCAGTCGAATCACTGTGTGCTAGTGAGAAAACAAAAAAAATAGAAAAAGGCAGACAACTCTATTAGTAAGAGGAATAATTCTATTTGTAAAAAGAACCCTCACTCACCCTAGTGATGACATGCTTCATCATGGGGTTCCCACGAGGGAGACCGAATATCTCCCCCGTGTGCTTCAACGCCTGCGATTGCAGCGGAGCAGGTTGATTGTGATGTCGGTGGTGTGTGCTCAGTGAATTAAGTGAAAAGTTAAAAAACCTAACAGTGCCTCAAAAACTTTATTCGTAGGTCTGTTGGTCACGTTAAAAACAAGTGGGGAGACTGTGATGTTTAATGTAAAAATCACTGTTTCCTAAAGAACGAGGTCAACATGTTTCTGCTGTCAATATGCCCTTTTCGGCGCAGCTTTCATCAGGACCAATTAAGTGTAATCCCCCGGGGGTCCATGCTCGCTAAGGCACGTCCGCACCGTGAGGATATAAATGTGAAAAGAAAATCAAAAATTGTGAAGTTTTTTTCTTTTTGTAAAAAACTTACGCTTTCATACCGTGTCGTAAAAAGCTCCTAGTAGCTCAACCGGAGCCCAATATCATAGCGGTATTCGGATATGCACCATAGATAAGCAGCAAGGCTTAGTCTTCACGCTGCGTGTCATTTACTACCCAGCGACTCGCCGCCATCCACCTACTTCGGTAAATGCTGCTATCCATCCACCTACTTCGGTAAATGCTGCTATCCATCCACCTACTTCGGTAAATGCTGCTATCTGCACAGTCTCCCCACTTGTTTTTAACGTGACCAACAGACCTACGAATAAAGTTTTTTGAGGGTTCTTTTTACAAATAGAATTATTCCTCTTACTAATAGAGTTGTCTGCCTTTTTCTATTTTATTTGTTTTCTCACTAGCACACAGTGATTCGACTGATAGTCACTCTTTTGTTGTTGATATATACTAAATAGGGGTAGGAGAATGACCACTTATGTCCCTGACTCTCTTGTTGTTGAAATATATATATATATAGTACCTTTCTGTATCAGAGTTTGTGCAAGCGTACTCCAAGAGCAGTTTACGTTTCATGGAGAAGGGATGAAGAAGGATGAATTCTTTGATAATTTAGGTATAAAGGTAACCATATAGTGGGATTATTTTCAGTATGTCCCCTGGGAGAACCTGAATGAGTGCTGGGCTTGATCGCCTCCTTCGCTCACTGTCATTTAGGATATGCGTGATATTGGGGTGGAGGGTATTTTATGCATCTGCCTCCTCCCTTGCACCCATTATAGCAACAGGACTTTCCTACTCATGTCTCCCCATCAGAAGCTACCATGGGAGCACTCGTGCCACGTTCTATCCCGCATGGGCTAGCTAATATCAGCTAGTATATACTGGGTTTTATCTAGTGTTTATTCTTAGCTTATTCCCCCCTCTGCCGACTTGTATGCCGAACTCGTTTAGCACAGAGATGTCGGCAGGGAACAAATACTAGCACAGCAGTGGCACATGTACTATGATGAAAAAAATGCTTTTAGTACATTTGTCATTAATATCAATAGATCAACTCTGAGGCACTTATTATGTTGGGCATATTCTGTGACAGTATGATTTCTCATTTGTCTAGATGTATTGATCATAATATTTATGCGACTTAGTCATAGAGACACAATACAGTTAACTTTAATTTACTGTTTGTTTTTTACCTCACAGGTTCCGACCAAAGTGGGGGTTTCTAGAGTTTAAGGGAGGTGGGCTTTTAGATCAGGGAAAGGGCGGGTGACATACCTCTCTAACCTATCCGCCACACAGTTGTCAAGTTGTCGAGATGAGGTAAGTGCATGTGGGGTGGGGGAGAGTGGGAGGGTTGAGTTTAACTGTTGGGTAAGGGGGCGAGTTATTGGTACATGGGGAGTGATATAGACAGACAAATCGTCACACAGGCAGGCAACTAAACAATGAAGCCAGATATTATTACACAACCCAGGTGAATGGGGCTGACAAGACATACCAAGATAGATACTCAATACTGTCCTGGAATATTGATATACTTGGAAATAGGATTAAACGGGAACTAGATGCCACATATGTTAAAAGGTTGAAATCCAACATAATCCTCCAACATTATACACACCTTCGGGGCACGAATTATGGAATCTTGGGTAGGGGAGCCTACAAGATGCTTGCTCATGCAGGTTTTATGACAGTCTCCCACTGAGTAGCGCTTCCGATAAGGAAAATACCACCATTTAGAGTAGCAAGAACGTGGGTGGATCCTAATGGAACATATGTAGCAGTTAAGGGGCTCTGGGGCAAAAAGCACTAATCCTGGTCATAGTCTAGGCCCCCTCACAGCTGCAGAAACAAGCGATGGACAAACTGGCAGAAGGACTACTTGAGGCAGGTTCTCTCCGACTTATCATTGGGGTTGATTTTAATGACGTTGTGGAGCGCACTAGCTCAGGTTTGAACCCCGAGGAGACATGGCACTAGGACAGTTCACGAAGACCCCAGGACTCTCAGATCTATGGCGTTGCCACCACTCACTGGCCCGAACCTAGTCATGTTATTCAGGTTCGCTTAATGTATTCTCTAGGCAAGATTACATCTTCGCTCCAGCAGGAGAGGTAGAGGAGATAGAGAATGAACCACTGAGGTTTCTCAGACCACTCACCATTGTGGCTTACCCTTGGGGTGCGTGCTTGTAGGTTAGGGCTGGGTGCAAACTCAACGCCTGGGAGCGGTGGGATGAGCAGGTGGCCTGGGAGATTAGAGTGGATACGGAGCTAAACTTTAATGAAAACAAAGATTCTGTGTCCTCGGTGATCATAGTTTGGAAAGCCTACAAAATGGTTCAGCGGAATAGGGTGTAAAACTTAATAGCATGCAAGAAAAATAGGAAAACCAGGGACATTGAAGAGTTAGAGGCTCCACAGGTGCAGTTAGAGGGCGAGCCAGGGGCAACTATAGATCCATCCTTGCTGCGCACCATCACAATTCTCTGCGAAGAGCAGCAGGCACTACCACACTAAGAGGCTGAAGACACCATTCTAGCCACACACCAGCATCTGTATGATGCCAGTGATAAAGCAGGGAGATTACTGGCATGGTTGAGTAGGAGAAAGGCAGAGGTGAGATGGGTAAATGCCATAATAGGGGAAAATGGTATTGCATATGTTATAGCTGGAGAGATTGCAAATTAGTTTGTCAGGTATTACCTTAGGATGCCCCCCAGATAAAAACCTACATGGAGGTGAACAATCTGGCTCTCACAGTGAGTGCATGCCAGACATTAGAAGAAGACATTGCTCTTGTGCAGGTACTTACGGTCATAGGCGATCGGAGACCCGGAAAGACCCCAGGCCCCAATGGGAAACCGGCGGAACTCTTCAAGAGGAATGCTGGGTTACTGAGCCCCTACCTGCTTAAGCAGTTCACGTAGGTGAAATACAATAATTCCCTTCCACATGATCTCCGGAATGCCACAATAATGGTGATACACAAACTGGGTACACCCATGACAGACTGTAGTTCCTACCGCCTCGTCTCCCCCTTGAACATTTAGACCAAAATTCTCGCTTCATCCTAGCCACAAGGATTTTGAAGGTTATTACAGTCCTTATACAACAAGACCAATTGGACTTTATGCCCAAGAGGCCAACGAGGCTCATCTTTCCATGGGTATATAATTGGCTCTAAACAATACACTGAAGAGAAGACCCTCACATACTGCTGTCCCTAGATGCCGAGAAGGCATGTGATGCCGTCCATTGGCCATTCTTGAGCAAAGTCCTAGTAAATTATGGGTTTGGGCCCAAATTTCGGACTTGGATAGCTTTGCCCTACAAAGATCTGTTGGACCGAGTGAAGATGAATAGAGTATTATCTACAGAATTCCCGATTGAGAGGGGCCTGAGCCAGGGATACCCTCTGTCCCCGCTATTATTTGCCCACATGCCGGAACCATTGGCTTGCTTCATACGGCACTCCCAGGTTTTACAGGCATCTGGGAATAGGAGGACGCGCTGGGAGATGAACAGATCTACTTATATGCCATTGATATTTTACCGTAAGCCACAAACCCGCAAAAGACACTCCCAGAGCTCTTCCATATATTCAACACATATTGGGCGCATGCAGGCTACACAATTAAATGAGATAAAGCTAGACTATTCCAGGCACGTAGACAATTTGACACATTTGAATTCCTGGATCAATTGTGGGTAGCTAGAGAGGGTTTCCGCTTCCTAGGCATATACGTGACAATAAACAAGGATGATAGCTTAGAGCACAGCATCCTTAGGGTCTTGACAGAGTTCCACAAAGACGTGGTAAGATGGAAAACGCTGCCACTGATTCTTCTGGGTAGGGTCGTAATGTACAAGATGATAACACTACCAAAACTCTTATATATACTTTAAAACACCTATTGTAAGGTCCCAGAGAACATATAAGGAGAAGTCCAGACATTCCTCTGGAATGGAGGACACCTGAGGGTAGCATTACATTCCTTGCAAAGTCCTAGTAAATTATGGGTTTGGTCCCAAATTTCGGGCTTGGATAGCTTTGCCCTACAAAGATCTGATGGACCGAGTGAAGATGAATAGAGTATTATCTACAGAATTCCCGATTGAGAGGGGCATTCCATTTCACCACATACGTTTTAATTGTGGAGACTGCTCTAGATTGAGATAAAATGTTCCTGCAATCTTGAGGTATGTTCAGGGCTTGGAACTCGTGCTTGTGAGGTTCCAGGCTGATAAGTTCAGCGATGTCAAACTTGGGTGGAGAATTTGACCGCTGCTCATGAATATCAGGTTGCTGACACTAAGGGTATCACCCTCCCAGACATAAAAGCATACTATGAGTGGCCCATCGGATAGTGAATAATGACTGGGAACACATTCCAGGAGGCCACTCCACGGATGCATTAGAACGGGCCCAATTCCAAACCCACTCATGCATACATTATCTTTATGGTGGGAAAGGGGTGAGGAAGCTACTACCAGCAACCCAGGCAGCTATAGACACCTGGAAGGGGGCAGAAAGGTGGATGAAAAGGAATGCGTGAGTCATCAGAGAAACCCCCCCTTGGTTGGGCATACACCTGAAGGAATTCAAGATGTTGCAGGGTTTCAATGCCTGGGATACACTAGGGATCACTAAACTGGGACACATCATAGAGGGTGGTGCCCTAATCCCTTTTAGCTCTGTCCACAGAAACTATCAACTCAACACGACACAACACTACAAATACCCCCAGCTTCACCATGCCTGAGTGACGAGGGACTTCAAGTTGAAAACACACTGGAATATGCACCTATAGAAGGGAGACTGCTCATGGGGGGAATTCCAGAAAAGGCAGTGTTATGGACATATAAAATGATCACCAATAATAGGCCTGACTCCTTAATAAAACGATTTAAAAAAAAAAAAGTATATACAAGGCAAGAGGGTGCCCAAGGAAGTTTACCAAAATATGGGGACCCTAGTTGCACCATTACAGCATTGATATGGGGGGCAGCGAAGAGCAGCCCGCCCCACTCTGCCCTGTAATGGGTGACAAAGCTGGTACCGACATACCATCTGACAGTTGCTACAGCCACGAAAATGTGTTTATGTAAAATATGGCAGACTGAGCATTTACTCTCTGTACCTAAGGTTTCTTGGTATGCTTAGTTGCTTGATCTGTTGATCGCAGAAAGTTCCCAACAAATATTTCAAACAAACTAATATTTCTCCGGGCACGGGAGTTAACAAGGGTAATGATTGTACTGTGCTACTAATCGAAACGGGCATGTAACATTTCACAACATTGTTTGACTTTACCTCTAGGACGCTGTGTAAGTATAAAATCACCCCTCAAATGAATAATGTAAATAATATCCTTAAATCATTATTACATAAAGCAGAAAATGCTTCTGATGTGTAAAAGATTGTTTCTTGAAAGAGTGGGTTCAATTGACTACTGTAACAGATGTTGAAAGTACTGTATTTCTATGGATGTAAGAATCATTTGTAAAATAATGGTTTTTAGCCAATGTATTTAACAAGTGTGCCTTAAAGGATAACACACTGGGGTACTTGGCAGGCATATCGGGATTCATAACGTGGGTCACTGCAGACCTAGTTTTGTTACTGCACTGTGGAGTTGATCTCGTACATATTTATTCTCCATTTGACAATACATGGATGATTTGGAAAGGTAATCCGAAGTAAGAATTTCTTTGCTGCATTTTTCGCCGAGCACGTGTTAATAAAAAGATTTATAAAAAAAAACAGATACCACACTGCCCAGTTTATTCTGATTTTTTTCTGATAGATCACCCCCTGAATACTGGATCGCTTCATCAGCAGTTGCACACATGACTGATAAAAGTGTGCAAATTAACATTCCACTGCTCTACACATGGAAAAAATTAGAGGGAACATTGTATGAATTGACTGCTCCAACAGTAGCAGTGAGCTGTTGTTTTCAATGGCCTTCATATTTGCACCGTATTGTTCAATTCAATTCAATTTGACTTTATTCGGTTAAAAGAATAATAACCATAAAAGTACATAAACAAGCATTTACAATGCAATGGTTTCGCCTTTGTTAAAGTTAGAGCTATTGGCATTGCTCTTGACATTTTTATTTATGTTTTTTTTAACATAAATAAATGGCATTGTCATTTACAATGCCACTAGCTTTATCCCTCGCAAATGACACACACAGAGCCCCCCCACACACACACCCACAAACAGCCCCCCACACACACAGCCACACAAAGCCCTCCACACACACAGCCACACAAAGCTCCCCACACACAGCCACACAAAGCTCCCCACACACAGCCACACAAAGCTCCCCACACACACAGCCACACAAAGCTCCCCACACACACAGCCACACAAAGCTCCCCACACACACAGCCACACAAAGCTCCCCACACACACAGCCACACAAAGCTCCCTACACACACAGCCACACAAAGCTCCCCACACACAGCCACACAAAGCTCCCCACACACACAGCTACACAGAGCCCTCCACACACACCCACATGGCACAAGCAGGCAACAGGGGCACATGGAGGCACAAGCAGGCAACAGGGGCACACGGAGGCACAAGCAGGCAACAGGGGCACACGGAGGCACAAGCAGGCAACAGGGGCACACGGAGCCACAAGCAGGCAACAGGGGCACACGGAGCCACAAGCAGGCAACAGGGGCACAAGCAGGCAACCGGGGCACACGGAGGCACAAGCAGGCAACAGGGGCACACGGAGGGACAAGCAGGCAACAGGGGCACACGGAGGCACAAGCAGGCAACAGGGGCACGAAAACTGAGGCACAAGCAGGCAACAGGGGCACGAAAACTGAGGCACAAGCAGGCGACAGGGGCACGAAAACTGAGGCACAAGCAGGCAACAGGGGCACACGGAGGCACAAGCAGTGACCTGAGAGGAGCCTCAAAGTCCTGAATAGGCTCCCTGTTGTACCCAGGACAAAGAAGTGGACTCAAAGGGCCATAATGCTAACCCACTTCTCAAGCTACACGTCTACAACAAGCCTTCAATGCAAGTGCCCAGCGGCAGCTGGACCTGGATTGGACCCTACTGCTGGCCTCTGCTTGACACCCTGTGAGTCTGCAAGTGCTGTGCTTAAGTTCCTGGGGCTCTTTAACGTGTACACCTTCGTGGACTGGGACTTAAAAGTATTAAAGTTAGAAAGTAAAACCTCTGACCAGGACGAAGCTGGTTAGTGTATCCAACCTACGCTCTATCACGGCCAATGTGTAATGGTGCCTAGGTCCCGGTCTACTATGACCATTGAATATCATTGACACATTGTCTTTCTTGGCGCTATTCCCATTTAAAACGTTTTAAAATTAATCTCTCAATCTCACCTTATTGGATTTTTTGTCATTGTGTTGATTACATTTTTCGAATTCATGGCATGGAAACACTGGTCACAATGGATCAAAACAAACACGTTTCTAACCACAAACCTTTGCATACTCCTCTAACCACACACCTTTACATACTGTACTACCTTTGTATGCCAATGCTTCTGTGCCCCACAGAGGTAGTAAGTTCTATACAAATTTTGCAATGCAATACTCATGAACTTACAGCACTTACCACACAACACAGCCTTTGCCACATAATTTGGAGTTTTCACCAAGAACAATATTGTTGCTAACGCGCACTAAAAAACACAAGCCGAACACTTGGGGCTGTTTTGTGGCAGACCCGTTGCAAAGAATAAACAACTTTTGCCGAGACAAATAACTGTGTAAAATATCACAATATTACAAAATGTGCCACAATGTACAGCATAATTCTTTTTTCTTGCTGCATAATTTAGCCAACAATTACACATTTTGATCCCTTACTCCCTCATAATTGTGTCTTAGGGCTCAATATTAAGCTAGCAGTGGCCAAGCAAGTTCCATTACAGTCTGATTTAGGGAGTCAGTCTTCTGCCTGAAAACTGTCAATGGAGCAGAATTTGTTGCACCACTACCAGCCATGCAAAATGGAGATACCCCAAGGAAACCACAAATGCATGCTTGAGGTTTACAAATGCCCAATAGAAAGAGACCGCTAAAGAGACTGCACAGTTAGCATCTATGCTATTCTACCACCCTAAGGTTCAGTGTAGAAAGTGCATTGTCCAGCACACCCCTGGAGACTGGCCGGCTTCAATCAATGCAACCACTCTAATCTTACTCGGCGGGACAGACACCGGGGAACACCGTCAAACTAAAGACTGCACAAATCAAAGGCGGCAACACTAAAAAAAAAAAATTGAGGATTTTAATATATTTAAGTGCACAAAATACCTATAATTTGCATAAGTTCAAATCAAGTGTGATGCATACAATGCCTTTTACCACTTAATACCCAGTTTCGTTCCCATAGACTATTGCATTACCCATTGTTCCAAGCTGTACGCTAGAGTAGGCGGAATAAAAATATGAATGACACAGCAACAGAGCAATAGATGAAGAGGCCTGGTTGGAAGCCTCTGTAATCATACATACCTTTTTAATTAAATCAATTGGTCTTGGTGGTTGCCAGAGGTAATAAAGGGGATTGGGCATGTGAGAGTTCTACCTAACATCAGCCATGGTGCTGCATGATGAGTGGGTGTGTTAGCCTTTTAAAGACCTGCTTTTCACTTTACATCATCTGAAATGTTTAATATCAGATTCGAGTCCCAAACATATGGGATCCACAGTTCTACCACCAGTCGTATACCAAGAGTGCTGTGGGCATGGGTCCCAGCATGCCAAATGGGTCTCCATATTGTTGGATGGCTAATATATACGAAACTGGGTTCAGTGCACGCCTAAAGCCTCTTGGTCCAGGTGCCACAGCACCTGCTGCACCATTGGGAGCGGAGCCCCTGTATTCCACTCTTGGGTAGCTACAGGAAGACACAAACAAAAAGAATGCCAGACCTGGGAAGTTACAGGACACACACACTGCCACTCCACAATAAAAGAGTTACATGGGAGCAGAGATACAGACATGGACACTCTAGTCTAGCTGTTGACGAAGGACATGAGCCACTACCTTGCTAAAAGCTACAAAACTACCAAGGTGAATTGCCAGACTACATAAAATATAATAATAAAATAAAATAAACAACTGTATAGTACATTTTTCAAACTACAAATAACAATAAAGCGTTTCTCAAAGTCCCACCCAAGACATTTCCCAAAACACATTTTGATTCCTCGCTTTTATGCGGCCAAGCATCTCTTTAGATCCCCAAAACAGTTTCATTTAAGAACATTTGGAATTTGGCTGAGATATTGGACCGGTGCCCAATGCTCAAAGTCGTAGCTTCTGTATAACTGGTGGAGTAAACTAGGAGTGAGGGGCTGTAAATCTGTCGTGCCTTTTAAAGTGGGCATCCATTTTTAATCTACCGGCATATGATGGCGACCTAAATTATGTTTAAAAACTAACAGTATAGAGAAAAAACAGTTTAGGGCAAGCCAGAATTGAGAATCTGATCAACAGTGATTTCCATACTGGACAAGAAGATCAAGCCAGCCCAATTTATAGGTTATGTGTGGACAACCCTCCCTGAAGCCTCAGGGAATTGGTCAGCAGCACCATTCTTCAATCACTGCTTGCTACAGGGCAACTTCTGCCTCTGCTGACTTGAGAAAAAGATTGATTTTAGGAGTGGCTCGACACCTCTCCAGGGGATCAAAAACTCAGGTCCTGGAGCCCATGAGTTTGCTCCTTAGTTTAAAGGCCGTCAGGGGGACAATTGTAAAGAGCAGGATTTTTTTTCCAGATAGACGTGTTCCATCACTGGTGCTTGATCTTCAGCATCCACCAGAATATTCCAAACAGAAAAGCACATGTTTACATCTCATGACTGCACACACGTATGTGTATAGTGTCAGTCTGGTTGAAAGGTGATAAACTCCCCATAGTATCACTAGTTCAATAGCTGAACACATAGCAATGACTTCGTGTTAAACAGAATGGGTGTGCTTTTAGAGTTTCTAAACTGTACAATATGCTATTCTGCTTGAAAAAACCTGGCTTTCCACTTGACGAAACTGTGTGCTCCACGGCCCATCACTTTACTTCACTATCATTTTGCTTAGCCACACAATACGAGAGCACAATGAAGTAATTCGGCGCAGGTGAAAATCCTCACGTACATGGTTAATGTAAACAACAGTGCTAACATTTAATAGCAATATAGCCTATAGAAATAAATAACATGACAGACTGACATTTTGAATAACGTGTCAATGTTGTCAGGTCATGGGAATTTTTGCCAAAGTTTCATTTAAAAATATTACTTTCAGTAAATGTCATTCAATTATAGGAGTATGCATTTATTTGAGATACTGAGAAAACTTTTTTGCATTTTAGACGATATTTTTTAAATGTGCTACCTCATGTACGTCTTTCGATGGCTCGTGGAGTCAAGCATGGGAGTTTCATAAACCTTGTAGAAACCCAAAACTATTGAAAAATATGGGGGCAATGACGTGTCGTTTATTTGTCTAGCCTTTGCTGTGATCCCTAATATCCACCAAATTAGTTCCTTGTCTGAAGGAAATCAGCCTGGCTTCCAAATGCGATGTCTGCTTTGCATAATGTGCATTTAAATCTAAGCCATTTGTTTGGTTTTATTCGACATTAGGATTTTTTGTAATATATAGTGTTCTTTTAACTACACTAGGCTTGTGTTTTGTGCACATACACACTAATGTTTTAACTTGAACAGATTGTACCCAGACTTTGGCAACAAAATAGTGGTTTTTCACTCGTGATGCGTAGGATGTCACTTCCGGACACATTGCTTTCTGTAACAATATTATGCTTTTTAGTCAAACCCGTATTTTCAGAAGACTTGGCTCGCACAGCCCTAGAACCTACCACATCCTTCCTGAAATCTTTAGTAAAACGATGACGCGGGGATGTTGAGAAGAGTGACAAAGTTGAGGGAGAAACGTGCTTAGTTACCGCCAGTCGAAACTCAGACGTCGGGTATGAAATACGGGAGAAAAATAAAAGTTATTGCCATCTCCCTTCTGGTGCTGTTCAACATCTGGGCTGACCAGTTACAACCCACACTAAATGACACGTTATAGACTGTCTCCATGCACGCGGGGAACAGAGCGCTAAACATCTCACATGGCTTCCATTGATGTGGTAGGAGATTCAACCCAGAGGGTGCCTGGAAGCCCCGAGGAGGGTTTCAAGGAGCAGATAAGAAGTTAATGAGTGGAAAGAATGTCCCAGCGGCGACCAACAAGAAAGCAAGGAAAGTCGCTTCCCAAGCACTCACAGTTACTCAAACCTCGCAAAGTAATAGCTCACACACGTTCAACGAGCATTAAACTATAAAAACACGAGGGAAACGGGGTCTGCCGCACCGCTCGCGCCCCACCCCTCGGGTGGGTGCCAGAGGCTCCACGCTGTGCTCGTGGCCAGGGGCAGCGGAGTGCTCGAGGAAGCGCCGTGACTAAAGGCAGGCCCAGGCGGTGGGGGAAGGGAGCCTCCGCGAGGAGAGCCGTGCTCCGTGGGTGGTGAGATCTGCACGGTTCTAACGTCTTCCGCTGATCCTTACCTGATCGCTGCTGCCCTCCTCCTTGCTGCCGGTACGGATTTGCGGTGGGGGCGGGCACCACAATGTGCCCCGCGCCCCCTCCGCTCCTCCCTCGTCAGGCTCCTCTCCGGTCTCCCTCCATGCATGGGAGACCGGCAACACCGGCAAAGGCTTCCCCCAGGCAGGGGGAAGCGGCAAACACCAAGGCTTCCCTTTCCCTCCCCCGGGCTGCGGGTGCGGGACTTCCGGCCGGCCGCGAAGGGATTGGCCGGCCGGCCAGGTACTTCCGGGTCGCCGCGGGCAGCGCGGCGGCCCTCGCTAGGCAGGCAGGCGGGCAGAAATCGCGAGGTGGGCACTCGCTGGGGGCGTGAGAGGACACGGATGGCGGGAGGGGGCGGGAGGGGGCGGGAGAGGACACGAACGGCGGGAGGGGGGCGGGAGAGGACACGGACGGCGGGAGGGGGCGGGAGAGGACACGGACGGCGGGAAACGTGCACAGGACAGCAAGGGGGGCGGAAAGGCACACGGAGGGGGCGGGAATGGACAGCGCATCTGAATTCACTTTCAGTGAAGGGGGAGGGAACGGGAAAAAACGTAACTCCGCCCTGGGAAAAAATCTCCGGAACGCCCCCGAATCTGGTCCGGCCTTGACGGACAGATCCGGCACCCAATGGCTAGCCTCCATTTATGGAGCTAGCCAATGAGAGCCGGGGGACGTTCCAGAAGTCCTTATTGTTGACATAGGATTTCACCTGCGCTGAAAGGCTGCGCAGAGCGCAGCCTTTCGGCAGGCGAAACCCAAAAAACAGTTCAAGTAAAACATGAATTAAATTTAAGTACAAATTGATTCACGTGATCTAAAAACATTGCTAAAAAATTCCAAAATGCAGGCAACATTAAAGATAACATCTAATTTCTGGAGTTCCAGGAAGGCAACCCTACAATGTCTCACACCCATTTCCCTTAAAATTCGTATAATCAATCTTTTCCTGGGTAAAGTATAATATTTACAGAAAAATACGATACGGATGTCAGACTGTTCCGATAAATCATCACATGGGCATTTAGTCAAATTACAGGACCAGCAATTCATTGCGGGGAAATTTAGGGCCCTAAAGAGAATATCTAACCTGAATCGGGTCAAAATAAACCGCGAAAATTCAGTCAAAGAAAGTATGGTTGGATTTTCCCTTGAATTGATACAGGTAGGTGGGCTAAGACAGTTTTCTTCCTATGTCCCACTGTCATTCTGCATTCTTCCAGGTGTTTCATACATTTTATTTTTAGTGCCTTTCTCGTGATGTTACACATAGACAAGGGATTGTCATAGTAACTCGTACAGTCCATATCTCCCAAAAAGTCCCTAATGTATGTAAACCACCTTATTCTCCCAACATAATCCAGACTTAATCCATCCGTTAGGATAGCACGGTTCAGTACACATCCATCACTAGTCCAAGCCCTATGCCACAGCAGTATTGGTTGAATTCTAATTATGTCTTCAATATAGCATTGGCCCAGTTCCATATGACAAATGTAGCTTGAGGCACTCTCAGGTACAGCTAAGATGTATCTCAGGAATTTGTTTTCAGCAACTTGTATAGATTTAACATTGTCATACCCCCAAAGTCCCGCACCATACACCGCGATAGAGACACAAGTGGCATTGTAAATTTTCAAAAGTTCTACAGTGGGTTTTTTCCCCATCTTCTTTACAAAGTTTTTGAGGGCAGTGATAGATTTGCAAAACAGGGCTTTCCTTGCTTTTATCGCATCTGTCCAATTCCCTGCTTCATGGAATAAGATACCCAGATAAGAAAAGGTAGCGGTATAGTCTATAGGGCTTTCTTTAATAAACACCCGCCTCCTTCTTCTACTAGAACCAGGGCCACAATTCATGGTGAATGTCTTGGAGCAGTTAATATGCAAATCCAAATTAATCATATATGCATTAAAAGATGTTACAAGGCGTTGTAGAGCCACCGGCGTGCGAGCCATTAGGACCGCATCGTCTGCGTATAATAACGCAGGAATCGGTCTTTTAGCTACCCTAGGCATATCACAAGTTGTTTCCACTAGGGCATTCTCTATTCCATTTATATATACCAGGAATAGGAATGGTGCTAAAACGCAGCCCTGGCGTACCCCACGCCCTATATCAAAAGATCTAGTACATTCACCTTTTTTACCATAACGCACTGTTGCGATGGCACCCGAATACAAGTCCTTAAGAAAGGAGATTATATTTCCCTCAACACCAAGAGATTCCATAATGACCCATAATTTGCTGTGTGAAACACAGTCAAACGCTGACGTCAAGTCAACGAAGGTGAAATAAATGGGTTCACGTCGTGCCTTGATATATTTCTGCTGGAGGATAAATAAGTTCAAGCCCTGATCTACTGTCCCCTGCCCCTTTTGAAACCCGTATTGAAGGTCACTGATTATAGAGTTATCTTCCGACCATTTTTGTAGCCTACCTAGGATTACTCTTCCTAATATTTTCACAGTGCTGTCCAATAGGGAGATGGGGCGATAGCAGATGGGGTTTTGCCTATCCCCTTTTTAAAAAATTGGGACAATAATAGACATAAACCATGATGGAAGTAGGCTCGTCTTTAGGGATGCATTAAATAATTGCACTAGAAGTGGGCCCCATAAGCCGATATTATTTTTAAACAGGTTTGGGGGTATGCCATCTGGACCTGGGGCTTTACCGCCCCGTGTTGCTTTGAGGCTCTCAGTTATTTCTTTTAGGGTAACTTTTAATTCCAAGCCATTTGATCTCACTTCCCCCCTGGTGAGGCATTAGTAATTGCAACGAAGGAATCTGCTCATCAGTTGAGATACTATACAGGCTAGAATAATGGTCCACCCAAGAGACCTCAGTAATGGCAATTTCAATGCGTGCTTTTCCTGCGTCAAAGAAAGGGGCATTTACTGCTTTCCAAAAAGCACAAACATCCTTGCTCAATGAAGCCTCACAGAGCGCCTCCCAGGCCTCAATTTTGATTGCCATCTTCCTTCTTTTCAATGCGTTCTGATAAGATTTCCGCGCGTCCCTAACCCTTAAAGAATTACGGGGGACAACATGTAAAGCTCTCTTGAGCTCGGAGTGAGCCTTTGTACATGTGGAATCAAACCATTTTCCCATCTTTTCCTTACTTGATTTAGAAACCACCCAAAGATTGCCCTTAATTTGAGAAGCAATGACCTCAAACTGCTTAAGGATCTCCTGACTGGCCACACTTTCATCCAGAATGGTCAAGAAGCTAGGCAAACATTCGGTTACCAGATCACGTAGAAAGTCACTTGGAACCACCCTATCCCACTTTAGTGCGTAACCATTTTGTTTTGCCATACTAATATCAGAGACGTTCTGCACAGGTCTCCCTTCTAAGGCCAATGCCTGAAAGGGATTTATGATCTCCATGATTGTCGGGTAGTGGTCACTAAGTGGAATATCGAGGGTCCAGCACCTTTTGACCATATGTCTATGCCTAACAGAAGTTATTATAAAGTCTATTGTAGACAATACACCGCTGCCATTAAACGTAGAGGCAAAGGGGAGCTCTATTTGACCAATTTCATTTGCATACCCTTGATCTTCAGAGTGAAGAATCTCGTTTAATAGGTCTCCACAGGTGGAATGCTTGAAGTGTGTTAAGTCAGTATCAAGGTCCAACGTGAACCCACATGCTCCTTTCTGGCTTTTCTTACATATGGTACAGTTGAAGTCTCCCCCCAAACGACCCAGACATCCTTAACATTTCTATCTGTTTCTTTACCTAAATCATTACCTAACATCTTAAGGGTCAATTCCAGGTCTGCAGGAGGAATATTGTGATCACAATTTATAATTAGAAGACACAGTTCCTTACTTACATCAATCCGCACTAACTGATAATAAGGGTTGTGGGAAAATAATTGAGTCTTCTGGCAATTTAGGGAATTAGATATAAATGTCATCAGTCCCCCTTTGGCCCTACCATGGTGAACCTCTACAGCGGATGTAAACAAGGTTTTATAACCTGGAAGATAGAGGGGTTCTAAGGTCCAGGTTTCCTGTAGACATAGAATTTCCATCTCTTCTATTGTTTTTAACCAGATGGGATTCAGTATTTTGGACCTAAGCCCTGCCACGTTCCAGAACATTACTGAAACAGTTTCCCTACTTGATAAATCAACTACTGGGCATTGGCCCATATCTGCAACTGAATTATTATTGATGGTTCCTATTCCCTGAGGGTGTAAGTACACCGGAGCAGCAATAAGAGGCGTTACAGGGGTAGGAATAAAAGAAGAACTGGTGCCAGATGTTACAACAGAACCATTGCCAGAAGTGACTGGAATGGAATCTAAAGCTGAGGGCAGTTAATCAACCCCATCCAGTCCATTAAGACAATTAAATCGATTGTAATCATAGAAGGGTGTCTCCGGGGGTCGGAAAACTGGTCCCACAGCATACCCCCGATATCTACCCCTCCGTTCAACCCTCGTCCAATTACCTTGGACTAAATCATGGTGCATGTGGGTAGGAGGGAAGAAAAAGGACACTGGCAAAGTCTGAATGGTAGAGTCAAGAGATCTATTAGACCCAGCACATATATGTGAAACAGTCCTAGGATCTCGAAAACTCACCATAATACAGTCCCCAATTATAGATTTTCTAGTTTTACCCAGCCAGGGTACCCTTCTCACCATGATAATTTCATTGTTAAAATAAGCTGGGAGGGGTCTATTCCAGTCCAACCATTTAATAATTCTACTTTTAAGTGAGTGAAAGTTCTCACCTTCACCCGCTTCAAGAGGGGGAACGCCAGCCATAACTACCATAAAGCTATTAGCCTCAGGGGGCAGGTCAGGTCTCCGTGGTCTGGGGGCAGGCTTGTCAAGGGATAGAGGGGCAATGCTGTCATTAGGTATAGCCCCATCGGAGGTTGTCACAGGGGGGACTGGGCCTACTAGTTGTAAAGTTGGAATATTAGGTTTGCTTAGATATGTCGGGGCTAAGTTGGCCATAAGAGGTTGCGGAAGGGGGGCAGCCGTAGTCACCAGAGGAGGTCCCAAATTAACTGAAAGGATTTGGGGGTTAGGAGGAGGATTGGAAAGGGGATTAGACTCAGAGGGTCTACCCTGGGTCATAGCCGAGGTTTTCATACTACTTATAGTTGCCTCCAAGATAGTGAGTCTATTCTCTACTTTCTTTAGGCTCTCACTGATGGACAGGAGCAGTGACCTAAGTAAAAATTCCAAGTTTCCTAAAGATGCGTTAGATGAATTATCCCCAGGGACATTAACAAGATCAATGATATTAGTGCCCTTAACAGGAGGAGCTTTATGCGCATCCACTATTATCCTATCAGAGATGGAAGGGGGCTTAGGGACTTTCCCGAAATCAGAGTGGGGGATTTTGGTTTTACACCTCCCTCCTCTCAACTTCCTTCTGCGCTTGTTTGGCGGTGGACCATGCATCTCTGCCACAACTACTTGCTTCGGCTTTGTATTCCTTGGTTTAACTACAGAGGGGGTCTGAGTAATTAAGTCGACAGCCATACTGCTGGGACTGGGGGGGGGGGGTGACACTAGAAACCTGCTCAGTAGATAAACAGAGGTTAGGCGCACGATCCCGCAGTAAAAGAGGGACGCCTTCCTGGGATATTAATTCCTGACTAGTATTAAGAAAGCCTCCCTCTTGGGAGATAGAATGAGGAATACTATCACCAAGAGGCCTGTTTTTCATGTTCTCAATAGAGCGGCGGAGCTCCGCCCTACGCTCCGCCAGAGAGGTTTCCTTATCCCCATCACCCGATGCCCGAGAAAAATAGTTATCCAAGGTCCCATTTCGAACTCCCCCCGCCTTCACTGAAGTTCCCTCCATAGCTGGTGATGGCATGTCCGATACCTATATCAAGGTCCCAAAAATAAAAAAATAAAAATAAAAACCCAATACAATGCAGGCAAAAGAGAGTAGGCCCACCCCAGCCTACTCCGGACTATGACGGCCACAGACAGTCCCGCCCTTGTCCCAGGCTTCTCCCGGCGCTCTCGGGAGCAAAGTATTTTAATAGTTACTCCTATTAGTGGGGGGCGTGTCAGGCAGGCAGGGTGAGCAGCCCAGCTGGTTGTGATTGGGTCTAGCGAGGCCTCCTGGGAGAGGTAGTCCCGCAGCTCGCAGCCCTGCCCACACACTTATTCACCCACAGCAGGCTCCGTTGGTCCGGGGCAAACAGCAGCAGAGGTCCAAAATCCCGCGATGCACAGCACTCGAAGCGGGACCCGCGAAGCGGGTTCCGCGAGGCGCTGCGCTGGAGCAGTGAAAAGGGCAACGTGTCAAGTCTCCTCCAACACTCAGGTCAGAACAGCATCCCAATGAACAGCGAAAACGCCAAGGATTAAGTCTCGATAGTGGGGGGCGTGTCAGGCAGGCAGGGAGAGCAGCCCAGCTGGTTGTGATTGGGTCTAGCGAGGCCTCCTGGGAGAGGTAGTCCCGCAGCTCGCAGCCCTTCCCACACACTTATTCACCCACAGCAGGCTCCGTTGGTCCGGGGCAAACAGCAGCAGAGGTCCAAAATACCGCGATGCACAGCACTCGAAGCGGGACCCGCGAAGCGGGTTCCGCGAGGCGCTGCGCTGGAGCAGTGAAAAGGGCAACGTGTCAAGTCTCCTCCAACACTCAGTTCAGAACAGCATCCCAATGAACAGCGAAAACGCCAAGGATTAAGTCTCGATAGTGGAGGGTGTGTCAGGCAGGCAGGGAGAGCAGCCCAGCTGGTTGTGATTGGGTCTAGCGAGGCCTCCTGGGAGAGGTAGTCCCGCAGCTCGCAGCCCTGCCCACACACTTATTCACCCACAGCAGGCTCCGTTGGTCCGGGGCAAACAGCAGCAGAGGTCCAAAATCCCGCGATGCACAGCACTCGAAGCGGGACCCGCGAAGCGGGTTCCGCGAGGCGCTGCGCTGGAGCAGTGAAAAGGGCAACGTTTCAAGTCTCCTCCAACACTCAGGTCAGAACAGCATCCCAATGAACAGCGAAAACGCCAAGGATTAAGTCTCGATAGTGGGGGGCGTGTCAGGCAGGCAGGGAGAGCAGCCCAGCTGGTTGTGATTGGGTCTAGCGAGGCCTCCTGGGAGAGGTAGTCCCGCAGCTCGCAGCCCTGCCCACACACTTATTCACCCACAGCAGGCTCCGTTGGTCCGGGGCAAACAGCAGCAGAGGTCCAAAATCCCGCGATGCACAGCACTCGAAGCGGGACCCGCGAAGCGGGTTCCGCGAGGCGCTGCGCTGGAGCAGTGAAAAGGGCAACGTGTCAAGTCTCCTCCAACACTCAGGTCAGAATAGCATCCCAATGAACAGCGAAAACGCCAAGGATTAAGTCTCGATAGTGGGGGGCGTGTCAGGCAGGCAGGGAGAGCAGCCCAGCTGGTTGTGATTGGGTCTAGCGAGGCCTCCTGGGAGAGGTAGTCCCGCAGCTCGCAGCCCTGCCCACACACTTATTCACCCACAGCAGGCTCCGTTGGTCCGGGGCAAACAGCAGCAGAGGTCCAAAATCCCGCGATGCACAGCACTCGAAGCGGGAGCCGCGAAGCGGGTTCGCGAGGCGCTGCGCTGGAGCAGTGAAAAGGGCAACGTGTCAAGTCTCCTCCAACACTCAGGTCAGAACAGCATCCCCACCGTATTGTTAATTTTGCTCAATTTACTTACTTTAAAACATGCAATTTTGCCTTTCGTAATGAATAATAACGGTTTAATGTATTGTCTTTCTCTGAAGTGGAAAGAGCATCAGCTGTCATGCTCAGCTGGTCAGATGGCTCCGGTAGCAAAGCCTTCATTGCCGACATGGGTTTTGGTGTGTAGGTCCCAAATTTGAATCTGGGCATGGCTGTCTAAGCTTTCCATCCTTTTATGGTTAACAAATCAAGTATCGTTGAAATTGGCTGTTTGGCTGTGTTAGAGACTACTGCAGCATTGCAACAGTCAAGCAGAAAAGGTTACTTACCTGTAGTCCTGCTTCTGCATTTTAGGAATCTTTATTGAAGTCCTAAATGCTGAATAATTTCCTGCTGCCTACGCAGACCCTGGAACACTATATATATATATATATATATATATCTATGTAGATATAGATATATAGACACACACACACACACACATATATAGATAGATATCTATGTAGATATAGATATATAGACACACATACACACACATATATTATATGTATATATAAATATATATATATATACATATATATATATATATATATATATATATATATATATATATATATATATATGTGTGCGTGTATGTGTCTATATATCTATATCTACATAGATATATATCTATATATGTGTGTGTATGTGTCTATATATCTATATCTACATAGATATATATCTATATATATGTGTATATATGTGTATCAATATCTATGTATCTATATATCTACATATATATATATATATATATATTCAAGAAACAAGGAGTGCCCAATGAACAGGTCGCACCAGCAGGAATAAGGCACACCATCGCCAGAAGTCGTCTTCACGGCATGATTACGCATCCTCAAACACAGCCAAACGCGTTTCGAGCATAGATTGCTCTTCGTCAGTGGCAGAATGATGCAAGCAGAAGTGGCATTTGAAGCAACCATATTTATTTAATAAGAGTCCCGCCCAAAATGAGCGCAAGGCATTCTGGTAAGTATAGTCCATATAATGTCTGCCACAACTCATGGTTGAAATGCTCACCCCCGTGGGTCCCGCCCACTTCTGCAGCGTGATACCAAGTGGAAAAGTAACAAAATTCAATTTCAATTCAACAGGTCCCGCTGCTTGAAAGGCGGCTCCAGGTGCATGGACTGACAATGCACCGTTTGGGACTTCAGGAAGCCTCGCCGCCAGGTTATAATGGGGAGCCTTCTGGCATGTTCGTTTTTCTTCACCCACTGGGGACATTGAATTTTGTTACTTTTCCACTTGGTATCACGATTTCGGCCGTTACCGACCGGTATTTAAGAATTGGCATGAAGGGGCATAATTTTACAGAATCGGTAAATTTACCGATTTGGTAAATTTACCGAATCTGTAAAATACCGAATCGGTATTTTTACCGATTCGGTAAATCCCAGATGTAGGTGGGACTCTTCTGAGTCCCAAAGGCCCTACAAATTCTGTATTTTACCACCCAATCCAATTGGGTGTTAAAATACCGAATCCAGGTGTGCATGCACATGTGTGCATGCACACCTAGCCATGTGACAGACAGACATGCCCTTAGGGCATGTCTGTGTGCCACATGGCGCACATGCCTATTTTTGGGGTGCCAGAGGGTGTCAAAGTGACACCCCCTGCACCCTTGCTGGAATCGGTATTTACAGATTCGGTAATTACCGAATCGGTATTTCCCATTGATTCCTATGGGCTTCACAGCCCATAGGAATCCATAGGAAATACCGATTCGGTATTTACCGAATCTGTAAATACCGAATATTAACGATTCGGTATTTCAACATCTGGAAATACCTACATCTCCCCCCTTCATATTTACCGATTCATAAATACCGAATCGGTAAAATGAGGCAATTCATTACTGCACTGAGCAAAAGCCCACTGGGGGGTGGGCATACTAAATAAATAAATACAGCCTGAAATGGAACAATGCGAGTTTCAGATGGTAGGTTTGCTGCCCAAGAAGAGGTTATGCACCTTGAAACGCGTCAGCAAGAAAATTCTAATGTGACACATGGAAGGCAGGATGCATATCACAGAGCGTGTTCGAGTGACCTCCCGTTGCTTCAGGGCACTTTGGTTATAAAATTCATACCCGGCAGCCCGGCCGTGGGGAGGAGCACCATCAGTAATGTCATGAGTGATGTCACTGACCATGTCATGAGTGATTTAATATGTGACGTCATCAGCAGTGCATTGCGGGCGCGCAAGTTATAGTTAGCTGAACTAACTATAACTGGGGAATTTCAATGGTTTTGTATGAGTGAAATGTCCAGCTAACTATAACGTGGCTGTAACCTATGGTTTTTTCAGTGAATTTCTAAGGTTTTTTAAAAGCTAATTCCTAGCTATAACGTGGCTGAAACCTATGTTTTTTTCAGTGAATTTCAAAGGTTTTGATAATGATCATTTTTAAATGTATTAATTGTTATCTTTTTTATACTGATTTACTACATTGTTTTAAAGTATTTAAGTTTAGATATTTTATTTTTTAAATTACATTACATATTTTTAATATAAATTGAAAAAAAATATTTTTCAAAATATTGAAATTGTTTTTTTTTTTATTTATATAAATTTTATATAGCAGGCAATGATATCTTATGGAAGGAAATTCAAGTTACTGGTAAGTACGGTTAAAATTACTTTTCAGGATCAGTAGTGAGCTGAAAGATGCAGCACTGAGGTCTCTCCTGATAACAGGTGAGTAAATCGGAATTCGTAGTTCGGCTGATTTTAGAGGAATTTTTTTAAGTTCCAAAACTCCACACTTAGACGAATTTCCAAGTGAAACCAGTCAATGTTAGCCTATGGAAGGAAATTCAAGTTACTGTAAGTATGGTTAGAATTACTTTTCAGGATCAGTAGTGGGCTGAAAGATGCAGCACTGAGGTCTCTCCTGATAACAGGTGAGTAAATCGGAATTTGTTGTTCGGCTGATTTTAGAAGAATATTTGTACGTTTCAAAAATAGACACCGAAACTTTTCTGGTGAAAACCACACAATAGATTCTTATGGAAGGAAATACAAGTTACTGGTAAGTACGCTTAGATCTACATTTCAGGGTCCTACTGGGCTCAAAGATGCAGCACTGACGTCTCTCGTGATAACAGGTGAGTAAATCTGAATTCGTAAGGGGGCGGGCCTGAGGTGACATGTGTGCAAACACGCCCTGTGGCGCATTTTAGGTTGGGGAATTAATTCCTCTACAATCCTGAGGTCCCCTGTGAGCCAACTAGCCCACCAGGTACCTCCAGTATGCGCCAGGGAGCTGCGTTGCAGGGAGGTGTTCAGAGGGCATGCCCCCTTTTTACAACGATCTGCAACGCAGCTCCGTGGCGCTTACTGGAGGTACCTGTTGGACTAGTTGGCCCCTAGGAGACCTCTGGATTGAAGAGGAATTAATTCCCCAACTTAAACCGCGCCACAGGGCATGGTTGCACACATATCACATCAAGCCCCGCCCCCTACCTTCACCACTGTCCAAACGCACCCCGTAGCGCATTCTAAGTTGGGGGATTAAGTACCCTTGCATATTGGGGGTCCCTGGGGGCTAACTAGCCCACCAGGAACCTCCAGTATGCGCCAGGGGGCTGCGTTGCAGAGAGGTGTAAAAAGGGGCATGGCCTCATTACACCTTTCTGCAACGCAGCCCCCTGGCGCGATTTTGAAAAGGGAAACTAATTACCCTTGCATACTGGGGGTCCCTGGGGGCCAACTAGCCCACCAGGAACCTCCAGTATGCGCCAGGGGGCTGCGTTGCAGAGAGGTGTAATGAGGCCACGCCCCTTTTTACACCTCTCTGCAACGCAGCCCCCTGCATTGCAGAAAGGTGTAAAGGTGACTTTGGATATATATGTAAAGGTGTAAAGGTGACTTCGGATATATATCTATGATTTTACCTCTTTTTAGAAGTGTAGAGGTGACTTCGGATATATATTTATGATTTTTCTTTTGATTTTCTCAGGAACTATTGAGAGAATTTACACCATTTAACAAAAAGCACAATCTACGGACCAAACTCTACATTTTTGCCAAATTTGGTGTAATTCCGTTCAGCAGTTCGGGCTGTAGCCGTGTCTAACGGTCCCTATGGAAAATTGCTTGGGGAAAACATGTTTTGGGAACCCCCTTTTTTCTCCGCACCTGCTTCACAAATCACCCCCAAACTTTTAGGGAAGGAGTGGAACTGAGCAGGCCATCTTCTTGGAGAATTTCACTAAGATTCGTCTATCGGCGCTAAAAGTATTCCAAATAGAATGTTGTGGATTTCCTATGGAAACTAGGTCCTAACTATAACTACCTACTGGCGACCGCCAGTAGGTAATATATATAGATAGATGGATATATAGATGTATATGCAGCTCGAGAGGAGGGTGGGTTTTTTATGACTTTAGGGTAGATTCCTATAACGCAGAAGCAGGACTACAGGTACATAACCTTTTCTTTTGCATCATGGAATCGTCACTGATAGTCATAAACGCTAAGAGTAGCAAGCTATGATAAGACTTGTAGCTTTGATTTAAAATGGGTACACTGTGAGTTGACGAGCACCTTAGAAATTGGCAGCGAAAAAAATTACATTCGCTTAAAATCAATTCTGGGCCTTTGTTGACCAACTTTTAGTTTCTGCCTGCGTGTCTGTATTGAGACAGTAGTGTCCAGTAAAACTGTGTACAGACTTGCATGTAGCTGCTTTGCAGATGTCAGAAATAGGGATATGTCTAAGCTAAGCCTTAGTGCAACTTTACCTCTTGTGGAATAAGCTTTGGGCTTGCCTAGAAGAGGCTTTTTGGGAGTCTTGCGAATGTCTTTTGATTTATCTAGATAAAAATAGAGTTCGATATCTAGAGAATGGAGTGATCTTACAGCTGGAAAAGTTGGGCTAGGAAAGAAAGCAGGTAGTGGGATAGAATGAATATTGAGTAAATAAGAAACTGCTTTGGGTAAGAAGGAGGCGTGAGTTCCTAAGGTTACTCAAATAGAATGGAAGATATTAAAAGGCTTTATAGCTGAAAGAGTTAGTTTGTGTTTAGCCAAGCCTCCTTGCTGATTTGATTTCTATTAAAAGCATTTTTTTCACAACAGATCTTGTAAAGTAAATTTATGCATGGGATTAAAAGGGAGGTTTGTCAGTTTAGAAAGCACGAGGGGCCAGATGTAGGAGCCTAAATACCGGGCGGTAACGGCCGATTTCGGCCGTTACCGACCGGTATTTAAAAATTGGCATGTAGGGGGATAATTTTACAGAATCGGTAAATTTACCGATTTGGTAAATTTACAGAATCTGTAAAATACTGAATCGGTATTTCTACCAATTCGGTAAATCCCAGATGTAGGTGGGACTCTTCTGAGTCCCAAAGGCCCTACAAATTCTGTATTTTACCACCCAATCCAATTGGGTGTTAAAATACCGAATCCAGGTGTGCATGCACATGTGTGCATGCACACCTAGCCATGTGACAGACAGACATGCCCTTAGGGCATGTCTGTGTGCCACATGGCGCACATGCCTATTTTTGGGGTGCCAGAGGGTGTCAAAGTGACACCCCCTGCACCCTTGCTGGAATCGGTATTTACAGATTCGGTAATTACTGAATCGGTATTTCCCATTGATTCCTATGGGCTTCACAGCCCATAGGAATCAATAGGAAATACCGATTCGGTATTTACCGAATCTGTAAATACTGAATATTAACGATTCGGTATTTCAACATCTGGAAATACCTACATCTCCCCCCTTCATATTTACCGATTCATAAATACCGAATCGGTAAAATTCGGTATTTATGAATCGGTAAATAACATTTACCTACATCTAGCCCTAGGTTCCTCTTCCATGCAGTGAGGGTCTTTATATTGGAGGAAAACTTTCTTGAGGCCTTTTAGAAATTCTTTTTCTATGGGGATTTTGAAGAAAGTAATCTAATGTGGAGATTGTGTGTACGCAGTAATACCCACCAAATTAATCTTTATTGAAGAAAATGTTAACTTCTATTTCACTAGGTAAAGTAAACATGGTAGAATGACGTTTTCCTGTCCAGCAATTGCATTATGATTGTTGCCTTGTCACCAGATGCAAAATCTTTTCCACTTCAAAGCATAACATAATCTCGTTGAAGGGCGCTTTACTCTTAAAATATTGGTACAGTCAGGGGCAGATTCAAATATCTATATTGTCTGAGTTCAGGAGTCATGATGCCAAAATGAAAGATTGGAGGGCCAGATGCTGTATTTGGCCCTAAAGTCTGGACAAGAGATCTGGTGGTTAGCATTTGTGAGGTAACAAAGTTAGTTATGAATTCGAGTTCCTCGATGCACTCGTGTTATTCAGTATATATACGTGTCGTTTTTCAATTGTTAAGTGTGTTACTACATCCACACGCTTTGTCTGGAAGCGCTAGTAGAAATAAAAACAAGTTGGGACAGGCAATTCTGTCACGTAGGGTGTGTGCACTGTTTTCAAGAACAATAAAGTTTCATTCTCTTTTATCCAAATAATCAATCTTCAAGTTATATCTTCATGTTTCATAATTAAAGTTTTATTGATACGTATTCCATTGTACTCATTTTTCAAAAATTCATCAGAGTATATTTCCAATCAAGTGTCTTTCATTTTACCCAATGCATTTCGGGTCTAAATGTTGACCCTTCCTCAGGGGTTAGATAGAAAGACGTGCCGATCGCATGTAAGACGCTACCGAAAGTTCCGGGTGTCTGCTCTGTAGTGGTCAGGAGGTTTCTGGTGGGCTAGTTGGCCACTACAGAGCAGTTCTCAAGTGTAATAAAAGTCTCTTATATCAGTGAGAGTGCAGGACTGGTCCTTCTAAAGAAAAGGTCTTTTTCTGACACTCACTGAACTGGGGACCATGAGTAAGTATGAGGTGGAATATGTATGGGTCTGTTGGTATGATTGTGAGATAGGAATGACAAGTGGGATGTAATATTTTAATGTTTACTGATTTTGTTCAGTTATGTGTTTATTCAGCATTTATTTGTGTGATGTGAAAAAACGTTTTTTGTAGATATTCTGCATTCCCATTAAGGTTTCATGATTCAATGTAAAAATGACAAAAACAAAATGATCATATGAATTAATGGAAGGTTTTGTGGAAGCCCAGAATGAAATATCAAAAAATAAATAAAATCGTTTCTAAGGTAATGTGGTTTGTTGCATGGGTCTGTCCATTTGGGATTCATTTCCACTAAAAGATAAGTATAGGTTAAGCGGGATTATTTGTAGGTATTGTGTCTCTATTTCCCCCACTCCCGAACCTGAAATTGCAATCTGGGGGTACCCCTCCTTAAGGGACGATAGGATAATTGCACATAACTTCTTTTACATAATACAGAATTACTCATCAGCATCAATATACTCAATTGTCCATCACTAGCATAAGCTGAAGCTATGGTCTAAGAGCGGAAATGGTGCAACAATAAAGAAACTCAATGTGAAAGTCTCAAGCATTTCCTCGGAAGCACCGCAATAGTTATTCAAGTATTCAATTGACAATACAACTCCCCATGGAAATGGGATATCATGGTGTAGCTCTGTAGCAACCCTCAACAAAGAAGCTACCCAACACCTGTGGAACCAGAAATACCAGCCAGAGGATGGCCTTCTGTTCTGTTTGATTCCTAAAATGTTCTGATATTTCCTGGTCTCCTCGGGCTGAGAGTCTATTCTTGTGACTCAGTTGTGAACCACCTCGGCAGAGGCAGCTTTCAGACCGTGTCTTCTATTCCTGCAGGTTTGAGGTCTTTTCTCGTGCTCTAAAGTTCTTGTTTCCTGAGTTGTTTGGAGGGGAAGCAGTCTTGGAAAATATGTATAGTACTGCCCCTCATGCAGCCCTAGTGAGTCCTTGCCTCTGTCTAGGTGACCCTAGACAGACAATAATGGTGCCTTTCCCCATCGGCGCCATGTACGACCTCTGGTGTGAAGTCCTGTCTCTCAGTCTGTATCAATTGGGCAGGGTGACTTCCCCCAAAACTTCTGTAGCAGAAAGTTCCCCCAGAACGTCTATAGTGCTCTCTGCCTCCAGTATGAGTGGGACTCCCAACACCCTCACCATGGAGGATCTTGGAGCATTTTCCAGGATATCAACTTTATTCTCCATTCCAGTCCCAAGAGACTTGCAGCTGCTGAATGTCCCCCTCTGGATTCGAATCTGGGAATCTAAGGATGCCATTTTGGTTTTTAGCATTGCACATCATTTTCTAAGCTATCCAGAGTTCACCCATTTGTGAGCCTGGCGTTTCCATCACAGCCAGTTTCGCATAGGAGGAGAGGGATGTTTTCAGTACTTCCTGCGGAATGTCCTAGAGTGCCCTCTCCCTGTATAATAGCGGTGTTACAGCCATCACCCATCTCTCGTTCCCGTGCTCGCAGTCCCTCCTTATACGAGTGGAAGGGCAATGGGAGAAGGAATTCCTTTTTATTACCCTTAATTTTTATGTTGTTTAAGAGGCATCATGTGCCACTGAATTAAGTGAACCAACACTCACTCTTCTCAAGCTCAAAGTAACTAGCCCGCTGGTTTTGACAGTCTTAATCTAGCACAGTCTAGCAAGAAGTATGCCCCAATTTGCAGTCAACTACACATGGAGCCCTCTCCAGTATGCCACAGTTCCTCCAGCGTCATATTGAAAGGTGCGGTCATGCATCTAAGGGAGGCCTGCATCCCTGTGGATTCACGGACTACTGCTGCAAGCAGAAATAGTGAAATAAGATGAAGGAGATGCTTAACTGCTTCCTGCATGGAAGTGGCACCGGCTCAGGCCCTCAATCATGACCTCTAAAAGACAATCACATCCAAGTCTTGCAAAAATGAGCCATCATGGAGGTCAACAAGCTCGACACCAGGGCTTTAAGTGGGATGAAAAAAACTGTGAGGTCTCTCATCGGGGCGTGGCCAATGTAATTACGGGTGGGGCTTAAAACGCTTAAGCTAAAACTCTGTGCTAAGCATAGTGTGCTGCCCCACTGGTATTTTGCTGCTTCTGTCCATTCATCCAGATATATTACACAACAAGTAACATTACACCTACAACAAGCAATGGCTATTGGCTTTCTCAATGGTTGTAAATCTCATAAGATAAATCAGCAACAACTATGACTTCGTTGCATATAATATTTGAAATGTTTCCGTTCTTGTGGGCGAGGTTCTAAAGTAAGGCTGGAGCTGCCGACCTTTCAGCTGAGAAAGCAGGTTCGAGCCTGACATCAGCTCAACATTCTGTGATTCAAAACATGAATATGTCCTTGTGTAATGTTTGCGATTTATATAAAAATGAAAAATTAGTCTCTATGAACTTACATCAAAAGCAGTGACAGGTGCTACTATTGCAATGTTTTCTTTTTCACCCTCAAGGTAAAAATGGAGAGCCCATTAGGGATCCATCTCAGCACCTACTTTTAAGAACTGCTCAGCACCGGCAGGACCCGGCCCCACTAAAGCCCTGCTCGACACCCTCTCCCCACCGCTTGCACCCTTGAAGATGGTGCAATTTTAAAAACAATTACAAAAACTTTGGATATATTTGACCTTGCAACTTTGCCGGGCCCTACTCTCTGGACCATCTCAGGACATGCACTATTCACATGCATCTCTGACCTGTCTCTGTCAGGTATCCATCTGCAAAGGCAAGAAAAAGCTTGTTCTCAGACCCCACAAAAACCCTGGCTCGAGGGATCACCTTTAGCTATCAGAGAAAAAATGCCTCTGGATGCGGTACAATCTCTTGGTTGTCTTTCAGGGGACAATAGTGAGGTGAGATAGAAGCGCTCATTCTCTGTGCCCAATCAGTTTAGGAGCCTTCGATGGTCCATCTTTACTGTAGGCATATTAGTTCATTCTCTTCTGCCACACAATTTCTGGACTGACTATCTTGGGACCAACTCTAGACGCTATGCTCATATGATGCTTGGCGATCATCAGCTCAGACTGGTAGATTGTGTGCCAATTAGAGTTATATGAGATGGGCAAAAGCATGCTCTCCTTCTAATATATGATCCGACTTGAGGATTTCGTATGAAGTTCACTCTTCACAAATACATGAAATAGGGGGGGGTGGAGGGCTGATATGCGAAGGAACAAATGTGATTTGCTTTTTAATGAGTCTGAACTCCATTGGGAAAGTTTCACACCTAGGACTATCTGGCTCTTAATTTCACACCACAGCCCTTTCACAATGAGAGCCACGTCCTCCTAATTCCACACAGCAATCATTTCACATGAAGAACTATCTCACCTCTAATTATACACTTCAAATTAGATTTTCTGAATGCATTGACAGATATCCTACCTTTTATTAAGGATGCACACGCGGTGATACACGTACTTAACTAGAAATCTCACAGCAACAAACCAATATCTAAAATCTTCAAAAAAACAGCAAGAGAATACTTCAGCAGGCAAATCATGTTCCATGCCGCACATGTCCATTGCTTTTCGTTTTTATCTATTTATGTCAATTATATTTCAAATTTTGTCTTCATCGTTAATGGCATTTCTTCTGTCATACAAACAATAAATGTTCCAATAGTTTTATAATGTGTGCTCTAGACAATTCAGAACTGTTGCAGTGTGCTAGCGTAGATGACTTTGCTACCAGTACTAAGGGGCATATGCATCAACATACGGTAATACCTGTCGGTAATACCGAAAAATAACGACTCGCTATTATGAACATGCAAACCGCGATGCATCAAACTAATCGTTAAAAATTACCGAGTCGTTAATAATCGCTATTAAATAACGATTATACGCCTGCGAGAGTAGCAAAAACCGAAATCGGTAATACCGATTCGGTATTAGTGATTCCGGTATTAGCGGATTCGATATTAACGAAAACGGGAAATTTACGCGACGCTTCGGAAGCAGGCCGATGACATCACAACCAGGAAGTAGGACAGCCACGCTGCATTCAGTGTTCGGAGTAGCACAGAGGAGGAGGCAGAGCACAGGAGCTGAGGACCCTGACAGAACCAGTAGCAACCAGGAAAAGGCAAGCAGGACAAGATGGAGAAGGAGGCCCCCCAGCATGGAAAGGACACACCCCGAAAGCGAAAACGGAAGTTTTCAGATAAGGAGCTGGAAATCTTAATAGAGAGTGTGACCAGCAACCATGACCGACTCTTTGGAAAGTTGTCGCTGAAGGTGCCAGAGGCTGAAAAAAGAAAGATGTGGCTGCGCATCACGGACAAGGTGAATGCCTGCGGAGTCACCCACCGCAGCATCGACGACCTAAAAAAACGCTGGTACGACCTGCGTAAGAGGGCCAAGGAGAGGATAGCGCTGAGGGTCAAGGATGCTGCTGGCACAGGAGGGGGCACATCCAATGTGACGCCTAACACAGCCCTGGAGGATCTAGTGGAGGCCACCATAGAACCAGAAGCTGTTGTGGGGGTCACAAGTCTGGACACCTCAGGTGCTGCGGAAGGAGGACAAGGTAAGAAGCATGGCAGCGTAACGATGCAGCGTGTACTAAGTCCCTGCCCAATCCCCCATGCCAGACCCAGTGCACATGTAGCGTTGCCCTAGACACACACCCTCACCACTGTGTTGCACCATGGGAGATGTAGTCAATACATGTAAGGGTGCATGCCTGAGCCCAGAGATGAATACAGCAGCCAAGGGTCAAATGTCAGTCACAAAAAGTAATTTATTGTGAGATGCCACAGCTATTGTCACATACTATACCATGATAATAACTATGCACTGTTTCACACACAGATGCATCCCCCATCGATTCTGACAACAGTGGCCGCCTTGTCATCTCGGAGACGCCAGAGTTGTCAGATGCGGAGTGCTCACAGGGAGCTGAAGTCATGTCCTCCCCTTCACCACCACGGCGGACAACACCTCCACCGTCCTCGCGGTCCAAGCCAGCACCACCACCACCACCATCCTCGCGGTCCAAGACACCACCACCACCACCACCAACACCACCACCACCACCTTCCTCGCGGTCCAAGACACCACCACCACCACCACCAGTGCGGGCCACTCCGCAGAGCCGCAGAGCAGATGTTGCCGCCCTGTCCGTGATGGAGTCAGATCAATGTTCATCACACCCAAATGTTCCACGCCAGGCTGTCGTCACTCCAACCAGCCAAACTGCAGGCCGACAGCGCATCAGGCAGAGGGGTGTGCCCCCGGGTCGGGCTGCTGCAAGACCGGTCGATCTGTCTGAAGGGTACGGAGTTGTGGAGACCCGGATGCTGCGTGTCCAGCGCCTGCAGGGGAGACACATGGGTGCCATGAAACTCACCATGACAAAACTTTGCAACAAACTTGGCAACATGACTGACGCTGTGCGTGAGCACACCACTGCCGTATCTGCCGGCAACAAAGATATCAAGCTTTGCCTGCAAGAACTGACACGTGCCATAGTCGCAGGCCAACAGAGTGAGCGCCGGCGTCACAGGCAGATCATGCTGGCAGTGAATACTACTAACAAAGCCATCAATAAGCTGTGCAACAGCATGGCTGTGCTGTCCCGCAGGTCCGTGTCCCTGCAAGTGGAGCTAGGTCATTATTGTGGGGATGTGGCAAAGGCCCTTGAGAGGGTGACCACTGCAGTGGGGCAACTGCAGCCAGGGTCAGCCAGTGTCAGCAGTCTGGGAGCGGAAGAGGGGAGTGAGGCAGCCTCCAGTGTCAGCAGCGTCTCCCTGCCGGACACCAGCGTGAGGAGGCGCAGTGGCCGCAATGCAACTGCCACTGACTCCCGTCATGTAGAACCCGAGGAGTCACAGGACAAGAGACTGGGGGTACGCGGCAAACGGAAGTGAACATGTGGCAAAGTCACACTGTCCTTGGTGAGGTAACCATGGCCAGACCAAAGTGCCGCACGCGTCACCTGTTCTGAGAAGGGACATTTATAGTTTTAATTTAACTGCAGCAGCAGCATGTTTGTGTTACGTATTTCTGCACCAGTCAGGTGTCCATGCCCATTAAACCCTTGCAAATCTGTTCCTGTTGTCAAGTCACTCTCTTACCTGTTTCAGAAATGATTCCGTGTGATGTATGTCCGCCTCCTTTGCCCTTCAGCTGTGTTGGGCACATGTGCCTGTCGGTGTTGTGGGGGGGGTTGCTGGGCACGTAGTTCATCCTCTCCCTCCACCTCTATGTGTATCCCCCTGCGCGTGGCGATGTTGTGCAGGATGGCACACACAGCAATGATCTGGCAGCAGGTCACTGGGTCATACTGCAAGGCACCTCCAGTCTTGTGCAGTATTCGGAAGCGGCTCTTGAGGATGCCGAATGTTCGCTCAACCACATTCCTTGTGCTGATGTGTGCTCTGTTGTAGCGCTGCTCTTGCGGGGTAGCTGGGTTGAGATAGGGAGTGAGGAGATATTCAAGCAATGCGTATGCGCTGTCACCTGCAGGATGGGGAGAGAATGGTAATCAGCATGAATGAAATTATACATGTGGGGATGGAGTGGATGGGGAGTACGATGATGCAGCTATATGTACCTAGTAGGTGTCCCTCTCCGAATTCACCGTTGATCAGGCGCCTGTGGAGGCCACAGTGACGGAAAATGTAGGCGTCGTGTGTGCTCCCGGGGAATTGGGCTACAAGGTCCGTAATGATGAACTTGGCATTGCACACCACCTGCACATTAATAGAATGATATGATTTCCGGTTGCGGAAAATGTATTCGGTGGCTGATGGAGGACAGATGGGGACATGCGTGCAGTCCACACACCCTATGACATGGGGGAATTGTGCCACCTGGTAGAATTCCCTTTTGGTGCGGGTAAGCTGCTGGGGGGTTCTGGGGAAGGTGATGTGGCGATTAATAAATGTCAGCATGGCCTCTAGGAACCAGTGGAAGAAGCGTGATAAAGCACTTTGCGACACGCCTCCTGTCTCAGCTATTACCCCCTGGAAGCTTCCAGATGCAAGCAGGTGCAGGCAGCATAGGACCTGCACATGGGCTGGTATGGCGTTGGTCCGACGGGTCTCGTGCTGCAGTAATGGTGCCAGGTCTGCTATTAGGTCCATTATCATGGCACGGTTGAGTCTATACTTGGCGTACACCTGTTCCTGGGTCTGCCCCAGCAAAGTGATGCGCACCCTGAAGATCCTGTCCTGTATCATCCTCCTGCGCTGGGCCTGGGCGTTGATCCTCCTCCTCCTAGCAAGCACGTAGAGGGCAGCCATTTTGGTGTACATGTGGGGTTTCCCAGGGCATTTATGAAGGGTTACTGATTGTCAGCACCTGCTGATGGGGTTATTTTTTTTTTTCTGTCCTTCTGTTAACTTTACCTCCTGATTGTGATTCCCCTTATTTTGCTCATGCTAAATAGCGATTTTAGGGATTTCCGGTATTAGCGACTGTTCATGCATTCCATTTCGATTCGTAATTGCCTATTCGGTATTTCCGAAGTATGCTTTGGGGTTCGGTATTTCCGAATGTCTGTTTAACGAATCGGTAATTTACCGCTGAGGATTTTAGCGGATCTTTATTTTTTTCCGATTTTTTGTTTGATGCATTGCGTTTTATGGTTTTGCGTTCGGTATCGGCCTGTTTTACCGATTCGGTGTTTTACCGGGAGGTATTTTCGTTGATGCATATGCCAGTTAATGCCTTAATTATTTTACCAGTAATCGTCATTACTCCAATTACTCTTTATTTGCACAGTACGTACATAAACGAGGTGTGCCACATCTCAGCAGACACCATGTGACTATCAAACATCTTTGATTCCACCACTTTCTCCTCCACTCATCTCTAATCCCTACAGCACCTGGGCCATAACTGGTTGTGCTTCCCTCCACACATTCTGTTGTTCCCAAGCATAAGGGATCAAAGTTATGAAGGTGGGAATGTAGGTACAGCAAGAAGAAAGGATAATCTCTTAGAAATGAAGACTACTGATAAGTAATTGAGATGTTACCTCTTCAACCCTACTATGTCTCAGACCTTACATAACCGAGGATATTCCAGAGCATTATATTATAACTTGAGCACACATGTTGCAAAGTCACATATTTATTTAAAGAAGCATACAACTACAAAAACAACTCTAAGCACAATCAACCCCAACCAAAAGAGTGGCTCCAAATTCTAAACTCTTAAATGTATTACATAAGTCTATATCGGGACAGAAGAGTGAAAGCCGTGGCCCCATTAACGACCTGACAAATGTCCTGAAAAGATGCACCCCCTATTTCTACTCATGAGGCTGCAATACCAAGGCTGGATCGATCTTGAATATCTCCAGGGAAGCTCCCGGGATTCATAAATTGAGGAGATTACTGACCTAATCCAACAGCACAAGAGGAGTTCTGCCGTTTGTGAAATCACCAAAATTCACAAAAAGGCTATCTGAAAGTCCGTAATCAGCAGAATGAGAGTCAACATTCTGAACTGCTCTTACCAATCTACAAGATTACGTGTCTTTTCTTCCGCAGAAGGATTTGGATAAAAAAGATGGTCATTAGTTGTTCAGAATGAAATACAGAAACTAGCGTAGGTAGGAAGTTGGGTCCTAGATATAAAATAGTTCTATCCTGATTTATTTGAAAGTAAGGAGGTCATACAGAAAGAGCAGCTAATTCACCTAGCCTCCTTGCTGAAGTAATAGCATCAAGAACCAAGGTTTTAAAAGTAAAAAATGTAACATGCATTATTTTAGTGGTTCAAAAGGTGGACATTGTAAACCACTTGGTACCAAAGAAAGATCCCAGGGAGGAACTGATGACGTAGATGAAGACCACTGCAAATAAAATCTGTTTACAGGAGAGATCACAACTCCTCCATATTAGCTAGGCATCCCAAAGGGGTAAAATGGCCTTATTTAAAACCACTGTGCCTTAAGGGTAACAGTTGCAATCCTAAAATGAAGTCACCCTGTAAAAACGAAAGTACCCTTTGGGATCACATATGCATATATCTTACGTATGGTTCTGACACCAGGAAAGAAAAGAACCCCAATGATGATCACATTTTTTTTTAACATAAACGTTATTGCTATTTTTACATACATTCCATATCCATATACATGCAGGTGAGATAATAGGTGAAATATCACCTTGAGCATTACAGTCCACAGCATTTGAATTGAGCAGTATCTCTTTCACATCAAGGCATTCATGTCTTGCAAATGTAACCCCATGTCCTCTTCTCTCTCTCCAACAACTGTCTGCCATCCTCCTAACATTGATGAGTTATTGTGGGATCGCCGTCATAGCAAAACAACTAGGGCCAACTTATGAGTCTGGCGGATGCCGTGGCTGTGGCGGTCCCGCCACCACACACCAGCTGTCCGACCGTCCCATTACGATCTGGGCGGTCGGATCACCCTGGGACCACCGCCGCCACCAGGGAATCTCCGTTCCCTGGAGGCAAGGTGGTGGTCAGAGGCCGCAATATGCTTGCCATGACCGATGCAGTCCTGTCAAACCTATTAGAAGTTTCCTCTCTGCCAATGGAGACATGGAGGTTTCTACTCCATGCCAACCCTAGAGAAGAGGAAACAAAGGGGGCCCTAATTAGCCCCCTGTGCCTCCTCCACTTGTGCATGCACACAGGGGGCATAACATGTGACCGCTGTGTGCATGCACAAGAGTTTCTGCACAGCATGGACTTTTCCGTTCATGCCCTCCAGGAACCTTGTGAGGCGTTTGCATTGGGGTGCCTTTTTCAAAGGCACAGTAGCCTTTGAAAGAGGCACCGCCCTGGGAACCCCCGTCAACTGCCAGACTGAAAAAAAATTGTTATCTGGTGGGCGGGCGGCAGTGAGTCTCAGCTGTGCCGGGGCACAGCAGTGGAGTACTGGCCACTCCAGCACCACCGAAACACGCAGTTGGGCCGTTAGAGTGTATGAGACATGTAGAGAGGGCATGTTATCGCTCACAGTTGAAAGCTAAAGTATGGCATCAGAATTGATAGTTACACCCACTTGAAACATGGTTAGAAACAGGTACGGCTGGATAAGAAGGTAGGGTATGCTGGTGTACACTGTAGGGAGGAGGGGACATCTCTAGTGTGGACCCATTAGGTAGGTATAGTAAGCCAAGAAAGGTGGTAAACGTTTACCTGTAACTGGCAATATCAATTTCTTGGTAACAGTCAGTGTTGTGAAGTTGGTGGTGTCCTTCCTCTTGATATGCATCTGCCCCTCAAAAGACTATATTTACTGTCTTGTTTGAGGGTTTGATTAAAATCATGGTGTCACAATTACAAAACACAAAGATTTCTTTGCACTTCCACCACTTCGAGTGCAGGTTTCACATTTAGTGAGTTTTTGGATTGAATATCTATCTATCGATCTATCTACCTGTCTATCTATCTATCTACCTATCTATCTATCTGACTATACAACTATATATAACTGATTATATGAGATACCCTTTCCAAGGGGGATAAAGATATTGGAGCAAGGCACTCATTCTATTTGTATAATTATAAGTGAGGTGAGGTGAGTTAATGAGTGGCACAATGCTTTACGTTGGTTAGTGTACTAGATGGAATCTGGGTTGCTAAAACTAGTTAGTGATATTTAGTCAATTTTTACTTTTCTTCTAGAGTTCTTCAATTGGAAGATAACATTTTTGAGCAGGGTGACCAATTATTTCAGAATTTGATATTTGAATTGAGTTGATGAGAGACATCTGATGTGGGAACTAAACGCCTTATAAAGAGCTACATATTTTTACTTTAAGACACATGAGTGGAAGATTCTGAGGGTTCATTATTTTTTAAATAAAATGATCACAACACAGATTAGGTGAATTTAATGCCTAGTATGGAAGGAAAAGATTGAATACTGATTTGTAGGTCAAGCTGAAATTTATACGAGGAGGGATGAGGTTCCGACGTGATTCACTTGAGAACCAGTATCATATGAACTTGAGAATAAAAGGCTTAACTTGATTGAAATGTGATATGACTCAAGGCAATATTAACCCCATAGGATATGTTCGGGCAATGTTTGATTAGGAATATGAGGTAGGAAATGAGAGCTAAGACACATACCTCACTGTAAGTGGGTCTGCAAGCTGCTTCAGACCAAAAAGAAGCAAAGTACCTGTCACAACATACCTGGCTGTATAGGCAGCAGTGTTTTGTAAACGTGTGCATGGCTTCCCAAGTGGTAGCTTGACAGAGGTCCAGGACAGGAACTCCACTATCTAATGCAGTAGATGCAGCTTTGCCTATGGTGGAATGAGCCTGCAAGTCCTCAAAGGGTTACTTTTTTGCTAATTCATATCAGATCTTTATCCACTTGGAGATGTTCCATTTCTGCACCGCTTTCTCCTTCTTTGTTCCAGTGAAACCTCCTTGGAGGAGTGGGGTGGAGCAAAGAAAGTCAGAGGCGTGAAGCATTGGATGACATGGAAATGTGTCACCATCTTCAGTAGTAAAGATTGACAGGTTCACAGAACCAGTGTGTCTGGGAAGAAGCTGGTGTATGTAGGGTGAAGAGAAAGAGCTTGTAGCTCGCTGACCCTCCTGGTTGATGTGATGGCCAGCACTAAGACTGCCTTGAGGGCAGCTATGCAAGGGTTCAAAAGGAGAATACATCAAATAACTTAAAACTACATTAAGATCCCATTGAGATATAACAAAAGGTTGGGGAGGAATCATGTGTTGAAGACCTTTCAGAAAACATGTCACAATGGGTGACTTAAACAGGGACGGTTGGTTCAGCAACCACAAAAAGGCAGAGATGGTTGAATGATACCCTTTAACCGTGCCCAGAGCAAGGCCTTGCCAGGCTAAGGACAGAACAAACAACAACTCAGACAAGTGTGGCAAAAGTGGATCAACAGGTTTCTCAGAGCACCAAGCCACAAACTTGTCCCAATGACAAGTGTATACAGTTTTTGTTGCTGGAAACCTAGCTGCCAAGATGACCTCACAAATGTTGGAAGGTAGGTTAGATATCCTCAACTGTCACCATTCAATCTGCAAGCATGAAGTTGGAGAGTGTCAGAGGTTTGGGTGCATAACCCTCTACAGTTGCTGCGTTAGGAGATCCTCCTGAAGGGGCAGCCTGATTGGAGTACAGATGCACATGCCCAGGAGCTCTATATGCCATACTCTCCAATCTGGAGTCACAACTCTCTATGCCCCTCCACCTTATGATAGTGTTCTCACTCTATGTCACCCCACTCTATAACAAAGAAGCTAAACGTACAATAGCTCGTGCACCTCCATATACAGTGTTGTAAACTCGCTAGCCACACTACATTAACTATACCTCGCCCCTCTACCACACACTCTATTTTCATAATGTTCTCATAAATTATACCATATGAGATGTCATGAGTGTTGCTGTGAATAGATAATAATTAAACGTGGTATAAGTGATGTAATATGATAGGGTATAATCTGTGCATGGGGAAAGCAGAGTTACAGTTAATGTAGTGTGGCTAGCAAGTTGACAACACTGTTTACAGAGTTATAGTATGTTTCAACTGGGGCTGAAATTATAAGTGTAATTTATACACATAGCTTTAGAATTTCTAAAGTTTGTGTAGTTTAAGTTGGTTTTGTTTACAAAGAAAGTATAAAGATTCCCTAACTATAAAGTTTTTTTTAAATGAATATGTGTGTGCATATATATATATATATATATATATACATATATACAAACATACATATACATATATATATATATATACTAATATAATAAAGAGAGAGCCCAAACCTTTGAGGTGGGTAATCTCAGGAACCACAGCACCAATCACAACACCCAATACAGCATTGGAGAGGACAGTTGCAGCAGATGGACATAGGCTATACAGCTGCCCACCATATACATTAGAAATGTAAAAGAACCTTACCGGCAAAGTAGTTCCTTGTGGGCGTGGGCGTTCTGCTCGGGCGTTGTGCTGGGGGCGTGTGCATACAGCGATGGGCGCGCCATTCCGACATTAAAATGCCATTCCGAAAAACAAAGCCTTCACACAACTTCCTTGTGGGCTTGTGCGTTCTGCCGGGGGCGTGGCCATACAGCGATGGCCAAGGCATTTGCGCGGCATTCGTGGAAAATGGGCCGCAAATCCTGGATGCGTTATGGAGCCGTCACACACCATAACAGATTGCTACGGTGCTCAGGCGGGGGCTGAGGTGAGTCACCGTACCAGCGGTGCTCAGGCGGGGGCTGAGCAGAGTCAGCATACCAGCGGTGCTCAAGCGGGGGCTGAGGAGATTCGGCGTACCAGCGGGGATAAAAAAGAACAGGCTGCTCTTTCACACACGTGCAGCGTCGCGTGCACGCTCTCACGCACTGAACTCTCAAGAGGCTGAGGAGAGTCAGCGTAACAGCGGGGATACCCGGACAACGAAACGGGCGCGGCTTTCAGAACCGCGGAATTCACTCTGCGCCACATAATTTAGGATTTACTATTACAAACATTGCACACATTACATTTCATCCCCGGACAACGTCGGGACAGGCTGCTAGTATATATATGTTTTTGTCCAATTTAGGATTATTATGTGACATATACCATGCATAGAATATGGCTGTTGCCCATTAGTGGGCTTGAACGTGCATTTCATCTCCTGTTTTATGCTAATCAGCGTTACCTAAAACAAACATTGTTAGATGGCCGCCTCCATTCAATGTATGGTGCGAGTCCCCTTTCTAAGTCTATGCTTTAGTGAATGTGGGAGTGAGCATATGATGTTCAAAATAATGTCGGGAGTAAACACAGTGCAACACACACTGACGAAGGCAGAACGCCGAAACGCGTCTGTGTGCACCCCCCCGCTGAATAAAATCTAGCGTGTTGAAATTCTCCACCCTCGAGTGCTGTTTTATTCTTCTGCGAGTTTGGAAGGATTTGGAGCGTTATATATATATATATATATATATATAAAAAGAAACCATAGGTTTCAGGGACATAATAGTTAGAAATTTTCATTTAAAAAACGTTTGAAATTCACTGAAAAAAACATAGGTTTCAGAGACGTTACAGTTAGAAATTAGCATTTACAAAACCTTAGACATTCACTGAAAAAAACCATAGGTTTCAGGGATGTTATAGTTAGTTGGAGATTTCATTCGTATAAAACCATAGAAATTCTGCCGTTATAGTTAGTAGAGCTAACTATAACTCGCCCCCGCAATACACTGCTGATGACGTCACATATTACATCACTCATGACATGCTCAGTGACATCACTGATTACATCACTGATGACATCTCAAATGACATCACTGATAACATCATTCAGTGAATGTGTGTTTCTGTAAAGTATGAAAATATGTTTTATATATATATATATATATATATATATATATATATATATATATATATATACATATATATATATATATATATATACATATAGATATATATATGCCAAGGTGTATTGAAGTATGAGTGGGTGTATGAGTGTCAGAATGGATGACTTAGTAGGTGTGTGACTGACTATAAGTGAGTGACTAAATGTGTCTTACTGAATGCATGGGTTAGTGACTAAACTGTGTGAATGTCTTTATTAGTCTGTTAGCTGGTGTGTAAGCAGCTGCATGGCTTGGTGTGTAGCTACATGAGTGTCTATATGGGTTATTTATTGGTTGTCTGAGTATCTGTATGGGTGCCTGAGTGTCTTTGTGGGTGGGTGGGGTGTGTGTGACTGTGCATAGATATGTGAGTGGTTGTTTCAACGGGTGTATGGGTTCAAACGTGAATATGGAAACAGCTGTATGGGTGTGTAAGTGTGTGTATGGGTGTGTTGGTGAGTGAATGGATGTCTCAGTGGTGCATGTGTGAGTAACTATATATGTTTTAAAGCAGTATATGTGAGTGTTGGAGTATATAAATGACTATATGTGAGAGTGAGTGATTGCAAGAATATCTGTATGGATGAGCGTGTGTTTCTATGAATGATTGTTTAAGAGAGTAAGTATGTGTTAGTATCTGTATAAATAAGTACGGTGGTGTGTGTATGACTGTATAAGCAAGGAAATGGGTGTGTGATAGTTTCTTGAGTAACTATTTGGGTGAGTGGCAGTTTGTGAGTGTCTATATGAGTGTATGAGTGGATATATCAGTGGCTGTATAGATGAATGACTGTGTGTATGAGTGACTGTATGGGTTAGTGGGTGGATGTGTGTGTAGACGTATGAATCACTTAGCAGGTATGTACTAACTGCTATTGGTCTGTCTATGGTTTTGATATTGGTGGTCTGTATTTTAGAGTGGGTGTATGAAAGGTTTTATTAGGGTATGAGGAGGTGCATCAGATAATCATGTGGATGATGTCATCAGTGATGTCATTTGAGATGTCATTAGTGATGTCACTGAGCATGTCATGAGTGATGTAATATGTGACATCATCAGCAGTGCATTGCGGGGGCGCGAGTTATAGTTAGGTCCGGGTATCCGGGTATACCAGGTATACCGGGTATCTAGACTGTCAAACTCTAAATAAGGTCCTTATTCTTTTTAAATATATTTACATGTACTTTCCTGCAGTGTAATGCCCTGTGTGATGTAGTGACTTTCAATATAATGACTGCCGATATTTAGCCCTGGTTTTTTTGTGGGGTTCAGTAGTGGCCGGCACAGGTAAGAGCAGTGGGGCGGGGTGGGGTGCGGTGCAGAGTCAAAAGATAAAGGTTAGGCAAAATGTAATAAAAAAATAATAAAACCAATTACTTTGCGCTCTAGGCATCGCTGACTTGGCGATGCGGCGAGTGAAAGGTAAGTGGTTTTATTTATTTTTTTATTTAATTTTACCTACCCTGTCATTTGCTGACTCCTCCCCAATCCACCCCTCTGCCCACCCCACCGCTCTTACCTGTGCGGGGCGCCACTGGTGGGGATATATGGGTAAGACTGCAGCAGAGTCAGTTACATGTCAGATCAGTGTCAGGGCAGCAGCAGTGGCAGTTATATATCAAAAACTGCAGGAGTCAGTTACATTTCAGGCTCAGATAGGGCAGGAGCAGTGTCAATTACATATCGTGCTCAACAGCAAAGCTGGAGAAAGGTCAGCCATATATTGAGCTCTTTGGTAGGGCATGGGCAGTGTCAGTCACATCAGGATCAGTTCCGGACTGGTACAGAATTTACCAAATGTCTGTCTTATCTCTTGATTAATTCTGAATATAGCATGGGATTCCAATCCAATCCAATCCAAAAATTCTTTATTTCGGCCACATAGGCCATAAAAGAAGCAATAAAAATACATACAGATAAAACACAATATATACAATAAAACCAATTGGGCTGCAATGTTTAGAAAGTACAAGGTAAAATAAGTTAACCTGACATTTTCTTCCTTATTAGCCATGCTGCCATTAGGAATTTAGAAACCGCAAACACAATGTGGCCCAGGGTGTTAGTTTTCAGGACCCTGTAAGCCTGTAAATAGTTCCTGAAGCCCAGGTTCCGGCATAGTGGAGCTAACCAGCGCCTCCTCGGGCTCCGATAGGCATAACAACAGAACATTATGTGCAGGTCGTCTTCATCCCTAGCTTTGCAGCATGGACAGAGCTTGTCGCCCCCTGACGCCCATTTGTAGGTAAAAACTTTAGTAGGGAGCGTGCCAAACCTCCATTGCAGGAACAATTTCCTCGCCAGAAGCGGGTAAATAAAATCCATAAAAGGTTCAAAGGCATACGAATTTTTGGATGCTAAGAAACGCCCCGTCAGAGTTCTGCTGTCATGTGCATTGGCCATATCAGCAAGGCTTTCATTCTTGTAGAGTTGAGCGAGGGACTTGCGTGAAATCCTTCTACAGCCCTGAGCAGGATCGTCCCAAAGGTCAGGCAGTTTCAGGCTAGAGCATTCCGACTTGATGTATGCCAACCAAGGAATCTTACCATTAACGTCCAGCCTCATGATGTGTATAAGGTCCTGCCTATAATGGTGCAGCTCATCGGTGGACCATACCCGGTGCCAAAACTTCATAGGTTTCGACCGTAGGTCCTCTGTGATCGACGGAATGCCCAGGTCGAGTCTTAGAGGGAGGAGTGGTGTGCCCTGCGGGAGAGCAAGTAAGCGTCTAAAGAAACAGTTTTCCACCCCTACCATAGCCTTCCCAGCTTTGTGACCCCATAGCTCACTGCCATACAAGGCAGCTGCCTTCGCCTGGGTCCTGTACATTTCAAGAGCCGGGCTAACAGGTTTAAAAGTAGATCTATTGGACACCCTGAGGAGAGCGCCCGTTAGCTGGGAAAGTTTCAACCTGGATCTTGCTACCTGAGAGTCCCATGTCAGATTTTCTTGTAGGGAAACCCCCAGATATATAAAAGTGGAGACCCTTTCAAGGCTAGTTCCCCCCAATTTTGGATTGGGTCTGGTTTTGGAAGGGGGGTTGAAGATCATGAACTTGGTTTTATCCGTGTTCACCTCCAACCCATGTTGTCGACAGAAGTGGCCAAAACCATCCACAATCCTCTGGATCCCCATGGGGGATTTGGAAAGAAGGAGGGTATCATCGGCAAACATTATTGCCGGAACCCTCCTTCCTGCCAAAACCGGGGCATCATTGTCCCCAACAGCGTCAAGGTGTTGTATGACACTGTTGATGTACAGACAGAACAGCGTCGGAGCCAGGACGCAGCCCTGTCTGACACCTCGGTGGACTGGGAATTTACCCGAGGGCTTGCCATCCCTCCCACACCTCACTACCGCAAAGTTGTTCTTATGCAGCCTAATGATGATTCTGAGGAGGTGGGGGGGAACTCCTAGCTTCTGAAGAACCTCCCACAACTTCCCCCTTGGGACCAGGTCGAAGGCTGACCTCAGGTCCATGGGATTCAACATTAGGCTTAGGCAGTCTTTCACCTGTCCGGCTCAGTAAAATTACTAGTGTAAAGATTGCAAGTTATCACATCACAAGTTACTCTAGGGCAGAGTTTGTGACATCTCAGTATCATAGTTAGGGATGAAAGGGTTGGGTGAGAAAAAGTAACTTTTCCAGGTCCGTGGTAGGGCTGAGGCAGAATCAGCCCTTTTTAGGTCGAGGGACCTATAAGCTGCGCAAAGCGCAGCTTCCGGTCCGGAGAATTAATGGTTTTTAGTAGGGCTTCAGAACCCGCCTACCTGCCCTGTCTCTCCACCATTGGCTGGCTTCCAAAACGGAGGCCAGCCATTGGAGGAGAGAGCCGTCCTTCCAAAGAAGCTCCGTCTTTTTCGGATTTGGGGGCGTAAGTTTTGCTGTTCTTTAGACAGTGACGTTGTCCGTCACTCAGGACAGCAAAACACGCCCCCAAATTCGAAAAATTCCAGAAGCTTGAGGCCGCCATTTTTTTCCCTGCATCAGCAGAGAAGGAGCGACTGTTTGCACCCCTGGGGAAGTAAGGGGAGCTCCGCGACATGCCTGCCAAACAGAAGGTGTCTCCACAGCTGAGGAGAGGCGGGACGATTGCAGGTACGGAGCGGGAGCCAGAGCGCACAAGCAGCAGCCACACCACACCCGGTCCTGCAGCTCGCACAGCCTGCACTCCCCATGGCCACCAGCTCCGTGCTGAGCATGTCCTCCCGGCTGGGCCCGCAGCGTCTCTACCCGGGAATGCACCAGGAGGAGCCTCCCGTTTTCGCCCAGCTCTTTTCTTGTTTAAGTAAGTTGTTGAGTAAGTTGCTGTTGGACAGGCCACATGAAGGGCCGCTCTCCCCCGGCCCAACCAGGCCCGAACCAGCCACGCAAGTACCACACACCACCATTGCACGTCCACCGTCCCCGCAGGGACCCCTACACTCGAACCTGTTGACCACGTAGGCCGACCCACTACCGGCCTGCGCGCCCATCCTGGGCGCCATCTTGGACACTCCACCACGAGGCCGCCTGGCCCCCGATCGACCTCAACCCTGGGCCTGGCCAGGCCTCAGACATTCCGGCACCAACATCCACCCAGGAGGTGAGCGGGCTACTTGGTCAGTCAATGGGAGCAGGAGGTGTCGATGGCTCTCCCCCGCCAAGTGCCGCTCGCCCATCGCCTCCCCGGGCGCTGGCTCCACCCCCCTGCTGGGTGTCTGAACCCCCTCATCCCGGACCTCCCGACCTCCAAGTGCGAGGGTCCGGACATCAAAGCACACCAGCCCTATAACTGGGGCAGCTCCAGAGCAGGACGGGAGTTGTATCTTGGAGTCGAGAGACGCAAAGAAGAACTCATCCTTGACGGACTACTGGCGCTGCCGTAGCTCTGTCTTGTGCACCCTCGTCTTGCCTGCTGGCGCTGCCGCGGCTTTGGGAACCACCCTATCCTTCATCATCGTCGGGACCTGCTGGCGTGGCCGCGGACCGTTGTAACCACCACCTTCATCGGGACCTGCTGGCCCTGCCGCGGACCGTCGTCTTCCTTCATCCATCTCGGGACCTGCTGGCTCCGCCGCGGCCCGTTCATCTACACCACCGAGCTCGAGGATTGAGAGCTATTTTCCATCTTTTTGGTAACAAGACTGTCCCGCTACCCTTTTCCCAAACGGAGACCAGAATAGAGGGGACCCCTGAGTCCAGACCTCCTTGTACCATTCTACCGTACTTGAAGAATTGTCTATAAAGTATCGTTGAACTTTATCATTGTGTGGTGTCCGTCTGTGGGGGGGAAGTTACTTGTCTGTACGATTCACTGGAGACGGCTCTCCCCGGAGACCTCTCCCCGTATCCTCGGCCGACCCTCCCGGTCCGTCTAACATTGGTGGCCAGCGACGGGATCCGAATCACCGCATAAACCGTACAGAGAGTAGCTCACCCCACGGCGAATCACGATGTCAACTAAAGACAGCGGATCAACGGAGAAATTCCAGATGGAGAAATTGGGCGAGTACAGCCATCGTGAACTTAAACAGTTCTGTATCGAATTAGGTATCGCTACCACCGGACTAAATACCAAAGATGACTTTAAGCAGGCCCTGGAATCTTGGGCAGAAACCGGGGCTGCCGGAACCCCCGATCAAGACATCACAGCACAAACCCCCATGGCCCCGGAAGAGCGAAGAACGGGTCTCTCGCCAGACGAGATCCAGGAACGAGAAAGAACCCGACTACACGAGCTGGAAATGGCCCGGCTCAAAATGGACGTTGAACTAAAGTTGGCCGAACAGAAAATCAACTTAGAGCACCTGCGTCTCCGAGAAGAAAGAGAGGAGAAACAGAGACAAAGGGAGCTCGAGGAAAAGAAACTGGCATATGAACATGAGCGGAAATTAGCTGAAATCGACCTACGCAAACAGAATAAAGAAACAGGGGTGCCCGAGCAACCCCACACTCCAGGGGCAACAGAGAAGAAGGTACACATCCCCAAGGATGTCGTTCGAGAATACTTCCGAGAGGACGACATCCAGCAATGGTTTAAGGCCTATGAAATCGCTATGACTGCACACCGGATCGATAGAAGCGATTGGGGGGCCGGTCTGTGGGGGAGATTCCTCAATGAGGGCCGCGACGCCCTGCTGCAACTCCCGGACCAGCAGATGACCTCCTATGACCATATGAAAGCTGCACTCCTCACCCGCTATGGCCTCACACCCGAGATGTACCGTCAGAGGTTCCGAGACTGCACCCGCATCCCAGGTACAACTTGGGTGGACTATGTCAATTACTTTAGCCGAGCCTTCGAGGGCTGGATCAAAGGAAGCAAGGTCACAACCTACGAACAACTGTTCAATCTTATGGTATGGGAGCATCTGTCGAACAATTGCTTCATTGAACTTCGCCAGCACCTCCTCGACAGCAAGTTAACGGATCCCCGGCAGCTCGCAGCCGAAGCGGACCGGTGGGAGATCACCAGAGTGAGTCGAAATGGGTCCTCCGAACAGAACCGGAACAACAATGGTCAGCACCGTCCCCGAGGAGGTGGAGGCCAAGGACGCGGAAGAAGCAACGCTCCGGTCACCCCCACTACCAGCCCCACCCTCCCGGCCAACCGGGGCAGCACCCCAGCGCGACCGGGACATCGAGCCAATGTTACCTGCCATCGATGCCAACGAGTCGGACACTATGCAAACGACCCAAACTGCCCCCAGTACCAGAGCCCAAGACCCCGCCAAGTAGCCGCTGCTGCTCTGGGGGAGGAACGGATCTCAGAGGAACAAGAAGAATATGAACAGGAACACCAAGAATGGGAGCCAGCCGCCATGGCTCTCGCCTGCCTAGGGGGGAGAGACATGGTCCCGCGGGTCCCCCTACCCGCTAATACCCAGAAGTACAGCCAATGGGTGGGCATCAATGGACGCCGGGCGGAAGCCCTTCGTGACACTGGGGCCAGTGTAACAGCCGTCCGCTGTCACCTGGTGACCCCCGAACAATACTTACCAAACATTCTCTGCCCTGTACGTTCAGCCGATAACTCAGAAAGTCTGTGTCGGATGGCCTGCGTCCCCTTCGAATGGGGAGGGGTCTCCGGCATGTTGAAGGTGACGGTCCGAGATGATGCCCCCGTAGACTGCCTCCTGGGTAATGACCTGGAAAGCTCTCCATGGGCAGCAGTCGAACGAAAAGAGCACCTGGGGATGCTGGGCGTCCCGGACTGGGCGTGCGTCACCACCCGGTCCATGACCGCCCGTGCCAACACCCGCCCAGAGGAACTCGAATGGCCGGCGCCACCGCCTCCGGTCGCCCCCGCCGAAACCACCGACCGTGACGTCCCCCCCGAACCAGCTCAACCTCCAGACCTCGCTAACCTCGACCAGTGGCCTCAAGAGGGGGGGCCCACGCAAGAACAATTTCGCCAAGAACAAAAGACCTGTCCGTCCCTCGAGGGACTCCGCCAGCAAGCGCTAGCCCAAAGCGCAGGGGATACCTCCGGAACTCACTGGGTCTACTGGGACAATGATCTGCTGTACAGTGAGCAAAGAATCGCAGAGCTGGGGGCCAGCCGAGTCCTAGTGGTACCCCTCCGTTTTAGAGACTTTCTGCTAAACCTGGCCCACGATGTCCCCCTGGCAGGACACTTGGGTCAAGACAAAACCTATAGCCGCCTGGTGACCCACTTCTTCTGGCCCAAAATGAGGGACAATGTACACCAGCATTGCCGATCTTGCCCCACGTGCCAAGCCAGTGGGAAGAGCGGCCGCAAACTGAAAGCCCCCCTGCAACCTTTTCCCGTGGTCACCACCCCGTTCGAGAGGGTCGGAATCGATATCGTAGGGCCCCTGGACCCGCGCACAAAACAAGGCCATCGATTCATCCTGGTGCTAGTGGACCACGCCACCCGCTACCCGGAGGCTGTTCCCCTGCGGACTGTGACAGCCCCGGTAGTCGGCCGGGCTCTGATGGGGATCTTCTCCCGGGTGGGCTTCCCCCGGGAGGTCGTCAGTGACAGAGGCACGAACTTTATTTCGAAATACATGAAATCTCTCTGGCAACAGTGCGGGGTTACCTACCGGTTCACGACCCCCTATCACCCTCAAGGAAACGGACTCGTTGAGCGGTTCAACCGCACGCTCAAAGGGATGATCGGGGGGTTGGAAGAGCCCCTCCGTCGCCAGTGGGATGTACTGTTGCCGTGCCTTCTCTTCGCATATCGGGAGGTTCCCCAGAAGTCCCTGGGCTTCAGCCCATTTGAACTGCTATATGGACACCCCGTGCGCGGGCCGCTCAGCCTAGTTAAGGAAGGCTGGGAGATGCCCCCTCTAAAGAACCCACCAGAGGTGTTCCGCTACCTCCTAACACTCCGCAACCAGACCCGGCGATTCCGAGAACTAGCAAAAGCCAACCTAGAGGCCAGTCAGGAGGACATGAAAAGGTGGTATGACCGGAATGCCTCCTCCATCGAGTTTGAACCTGGGCAACAGGTATGGGTGATGTCCCCCACCGAACCCTGCGCCCTACAAGACAAGTGGACAGGGCCCTTCAAGGTGGTCGAGCGCAAGGGCCCGGCTACCTATCTCATCGACTTGGAATCTTCCCGGAACCCCCTCCGGGTCCTCCACGCTAACAGACTGAAACCGCACTTTGTACGGACAGAACTCAGCCTCCTGATGGCCACAGATAATGGGGCTGAAGAGGACTCCGAGCCCCTCCCGGACCTCCTACGAACGCGGGAGAAAGACGGTTCCGTAGATGGGGTCCGACTCTCAGAGGCCCTCACCCGAGAGCAACACCAGGAGTGCCAAGTTCTCCTATCACAATTCGCCAGCCTGTTCTCCCTCACCCCAGGTGTCACTTCCTGGTGTACGCACGATGTAGACACGGGGGACAGCCCCCCTATCCGCCACCGGGCCTACCGCGTGCCAGATCGGGTACGGGCCTGCATCCAGGAGGAAGTAGCCAAAATGCTCACGCTCGGGGTCATCGAGCCCTCAGACAGCCCCTGGGCCAGCCCTGTAGTACTGGTCCCCAAAGCAGCTGCCCCCGGCACCACACCAGAACTCCGGTTCTGCGTCGACTACCGGGGCTTGAATGCGGTCACCAGGACAGACGCACATCCCATCCCCCGGGCAGATGAACTAATCGACCGCATGGGAGCTGCCCGCTACCTCAGTATCTTCGACCTGACGGCGGGCTACTGGCAAATTGGCCTCACACCCCGGGCACAAGAACGTTCTGCCTTTTCCACGCCCGATGGCCATTACCATTTCACAGTCATGCCCTTCGGCATGAAGAATGCCCCAGCAACGTTCCAACGGCTCGTCAATCAGGTCCTGGCGGGGCTCGAAGGATTCAGCGCCGCCTACTTAGACGACATCGCTGTATACAGCAACCAGTGGTCCGAGCACCTCCACCACCTCCGAGCAGTACTGCACGCCCTTCAGCAAGCTGGCCTCACGATCAAGGCCAGCAAATGTCAAATTGGGCAAGGGTCTGTAACCTACCTCGGGCACCAGGTGGGAAGCGGCCTGGTGGCCCCTCTGCAGCTAAAAATTGCCGCCATCCAGTCCTGGCAGCCCCCCACTACCCAGACCGAGGTACGAGCCTTCCTGGGCCTCACGGGCTATTACCGAAGGTTCGTGAAAGACTATGGTACTATCGTGAGGCCCCTCACAGAGCTCACGTCAAAAAATCAGCCCCAGAAAGTCAACTGGACCCCAGAGTGTCAAGCTGCATTTGAACAATTGAAAGCCGCCATGTGCTCCGCCCCTGTGCTCCAGGCCCCCGACTACAGCCGGGAGTTCATCGTCCAGACGGATGCCTCCGACCATGGCATTGGGGCAGTCCTGTCCCAAGTGAACACCGAAGGCCATGACCAGCCGGTGGCCTTCATCAGCCGGCGACTCCTACCACGGGAACAACGCTGGAGCACCATAGAGAGGGAGGCCTTCGCGGTGGTATGGGCCCTCAAGAAGCTCCGGCCCTACCTTTTTGGCACACCCTTTCGGGTACAGACCGACCACCGACCCCTGCAGTGGCTGATGCAGATGCGGGGGGAAAACCCGAAGTTACTACGCTGGTCCATCTCCCTACAAGGGATGGACTTCACAGTTGAACATCGGCCTGGGCCCGATCACGCCAACGCAGATGGCCTGTCCCGGTTCTTCCGCCTCGACGAGAAGAGTCCCCAAGAGAACGGGTAACTCTCCCCGCCTTCAGCTGGGGGGGACGCATGTTGGACAGGCCACATGAAGGGCCGCTCTCCCCCGGCCCAACCAGGCCCGAACCAGCCACGCAAGTACCACACACCACCATTGCACGTCCACCGTCCCCGCAGGGACCCCTACACTCGAACCTGTTGACCACGTAGGCCGACCCACTACCGGCCTGCGCGCCCATCCTGGGCGCCATCTTGGACACTCCACCACGAGGCCGCCTGGCCCCCGATCGACCTCAACCCTGGGCCTGGCCAGGCCTCAGACATTCCGGCACCAACATCCACCCAGGAGGTGAGCGGGCTACTTGGTCAGTCAATGGGAGCAGGAGGTGTCGATGGCTCTCCCCCGCCAAGTGCCGCTCGCCCATCGCCTCCCCGGGCGCTGGCTCCACCCCCCTGCTGGGTGTCTGAACCCCCTCATCCCGGACCTCTCGACCTCCAAGTGCGAGGGTCCGGACATCAAAGCACACCAGCCCTATAACTGGGGCAGCTCCAGAGCAGGACGGGAGTTGTATCTTGGAGTCGAGAGACGCAAAGAAGAACTCATCCTTGACGGACTACTGGCGCTGCCGTAGCTCTGTCTTGTGCACCCTCGTCTTGCCTGCTGGCGCTGCCGCGGCTTTGGGAACCACCCTATCCTTCATCATCGTCGGGACCTGCTGGCGTGGCCGCGGACCGTTGTAACCACCACCTTCATCGGGACCTGCTGGCCCTGCCGCGGACCGTCGTCTTCCTTCATCCATCTCGGGACCTGCTGGCTCCGCCGCGGCCCGTTCATCTACACCACCGAGCTCGAGGATTGAGAGCTATTTTCCATCTTTTTGGTAACAAGACTGTCCCGCTACCCTTTTCCCAAACGGAGACCAGAATAGAGGGGACCCCTGAGTCCAGACCTCCTTGTACCATTCTACCGTACTTGAAGAATTGTCTATAAAGTATCGTTGAACTTTATCATTGTGTGGTGTCCGTCTGTGGGGGGGAAGTTACTTGTCTGTACGATTCACTGGAGACGGCTCTCCCCGGAGACCTCTCCCCGTATCCTCGGCCGACCCTCCCGGTCCGTCTAACAGTTGCACAAAAGCAGATTTTAGTTACTGTATCTAATAAGGTTTCTCTCCTCACAGCACGATAATTACCAGTTGATGCTAATAGCTAAAGCATAAAAATGTGATCCTGTAAAAACAGAGCGCATCGCCTTCCTTTATGGCAGAAAGAAAATGCCTCCCCTTTCTGCTAATCCATGGTCACAGTCCAGTGAACTGCAGTAGTCAAACACGGGGTCGAATTATCCTAGTCGTGGCCGCTCAGTGTACATTGTAAGGAAATAAATGTAAGGGCTCGGGAATGTTCGAGATCACATGCTCAGTGTGTGCGGTTGTAAATCGGTTTTATTGTTTTATACAATGCATTATTATGTAGCACTTGGCCGCTCAGTGTACATTGTAAGGAAATAAATGTAAGGGCTCGGGAATGTTCGAGATCACATGCTCAGTGTGTGCGGTTGTAAATCGGTTTTATTGTTTTATACAATGCATTATTATGTAGCACTTGGCCGCTCAGTGTACATTGTAAGGAAATAAATGTAAGGGCTCGGGAATGTTCGAGATCACATGCTCAGTGTGTGCGGTTGTAAATCGGTTTTATTGTTTTATACAATGCATTATTATGTAGCACTTTTGGGAGGAATGGTTTTGTTGTAAATAAATGCCGGTCTTTTATTTGTCAGAGGGTTATGAAACCCCTTCACCATGCTGTGCATGTCAGACATGACTCTTTGATTGCATCTGTGAAGGCGGATTGCATGTCGAAAAGAATAAATGGCGAGTCATCCTTGCTCCATTAGCAGGCAAACTGCGGAATACGCCCTATTATTTCTCGACTGGACTTTGGCACCGCCACACTGGCAGAAGCCTATTACCACTACTAGGAGTTTCCACCACACTCTTCTTTAATCCAGTGTAAACTCCACTAGCTGATCTGCAAACCCTTGCCTACCTGAAAGGTGACAAGATACATCTCAGTAGAAATGACACACTGTTTTTGAGGTCCCAATACTCAGGACTGTGCCTGCCAAAAAACATTCCTCAGGGGCTGTGAGCTCTGCCTAGCACTCCATACTCATTGCTATAAAGAAACATTAATCACTTCTTCAAAAAGAGCCTCAAAACTCAACGTTCTTTCTACATACCTAAACTCATTCTCATTGTGCTGTTTCAGTCCGTGGCTAACTATGATGTTTCCTCTTTCCTTGTTTTAAACAGTTCACACATTCCCCCTCATAGAGGCTCCTTCCAACTGCCACTTTGGCTTTCACTTTTGTGTCTAAGGCCTTTTGTCTAGTGAAAAGATATCATGTACACCATAATTAGTGCAGAGTAGTGAGTGTAGAGTAGTGAGTGCAGAGTGGTGAGTGCGCAGAGTGGTGAGTGCGCAGAGTTGTGAGTGCACAGAGTGGTAAGTGCGCAGAGTGGTAAGTGCGCAGAGTGGTGAGTGCGCAGAGTGGTGAGTGCGCAGAGTGGTGAGTGCGCAGAGTGGTGGGTGTGCAGAGTGGTGGGTGCGCAGAGTGGTGAGTGCGCAGAGTGGTGAGTGCGCAGAGTGGTGAGTGCGCAGAGTGGTGAGTGCACAGAGTGCGCAGAGTGCGCAGAGTGCGCAGAGTGCGCAGAGTGTGCAGAGTGTGCAGAGTGTGCATGCGAGTGCAGAGTGTGCATGCAAGTGCAGAGTGTGCATGCGAGTGCAGAGTGTGCATGCGAGTGCAGAGTGTGCATGCGAGTGCAGAGTGTGCAGGCGAGTGCAGAGTGTGCATGCGAGTGCAGAGTGTGCATGCGAGTGCAGAGTGTGCATGCGAATGCAGAGTGTGCAGAGTGCGCAGAGTGTGCAGAGTGCGCAGAGTGTGCAGAGTACGCAGAGTGTGCATGCGAGTGCAGAGTGTGCATGCGAGTGCAGAGTGTGCATGCGAGTGCATGCGAGTGCGCAGAGTGTGCATGCGAGTGCAGAGTGCATGCGAGTGCAGAGTGAGTATGCAAGTGCAGAGTGTGCAGAGTGCGTATGCGAGTGCAGAGTGCGTATGCCAGTGCAGCGTGCGTATGCGTATGCGTATGCGAGTGCAGAGTGCGTATGCGAGTGACGAGTGCGTATGCGAGTGCAGAGTGCGTATGCGAGTGCAGAGTGCGTATGTGAGTGCAGAGTGCGTATGCGAGTGCAGAGTGCGTATGGGAGTGCGTATGCGAGTGCAGAGTGCGTATGTGAGTGCAGAGTGAGTATGCAAGTGCAGAGTGTGCAGAGTGCGTATGCGAGTGCAGAGTGCGTATACGAGTGCAGCGTGCGTATGCGAGTGCAGAGTGCGTATGCGAGTGCAGAGTGCGTATGCGAGTGCAGAGTGCGTATGCAAATGCAGAGTGCGTATGCGAGTGCAGAGTGCGTATACGAGTGCAGAGTGCGTATGCGAGTGCAGAGTGCGTATGTGAGTGCAGAGTGCGTATGCGAGTGCGTATGCGAGTGCAGAGTGCGTATGCGAGTGCAGAGTGCGTATGCGAGTGCAGAGTGCGTATGCGAGTGCAGAGTGCGTATGCGAGTGCAGAGTGCATATGCGAGTGCGTATGCGAGTGCAGAGTGCGTATGCGAGTGCGTATGCAAGTGCAGAGTGTGTATGCGAGTGGTATGCGAGTGCAGAGTGCGTATGCGAGTGCAGAGTGCGTATGCGAGTGCGAGTGTGTATGCGAGTGCGTATGCGAGTGCAGAGTGCGTATGCGAGTGCAGAGTGCAGAGTGCGTATGCGAGTGCAGAGTGCGTATGCGAGTGCAGAGTGCATATGCGAGTGCGTATGCGAGTGCAGAGTGCGTATGCGAGTGCGTATGCGAGTGCAGAGTGCATATGTCGGTGCGTATGCGAGTGCAGAGTGCGTATGCGAGTGCAGAGTGCGTATGCGAGTGTGTATGCGAGTGCAGAGTGTGCATGCGAGTGCAGAGTGTGCATGCGAGTGCAGAGTGTGCAGGCGAGTGCAGAGTGTGCATGCGAGTGCAGAGTGTGCATGCGAGTGCAGAGTGTGCATGCGAGTGCAGAGTGTGCATGCGAATGCAGAGTGTGCAGAGTGCGCAGAGTGTGCAGAGTGCGCAGAGTGTGCAGAGTGCGGAGAGTGTGCAGAGTGCGCAGAGTGTGCAGAGTGCGCAGAGTGTGCATGCGAGTGCAGAGTGTGCATGCGAGTGCAGAGTGTGCATGCGAGTGCGCAGAGTGTGCATGCGAGTGCAGAGTGCATGCGAGTGCAGAGTGAGTATGCAAGTGCAGAGTGTGCAGAGTGCGTATGCGAGTGCAGAGTGCGTATGCCAGTGCAGCGTGCGTATGCGAGTGCGTATGCGAGTGCAGAGTGCGTATGCGAGTGCAGAATGCGTATGTGAGTGCAGAGTGCGAATGCGAGTGCAGAGTGCGTATGTGAGTGCAGAGTGCGTATGCGAGTGCCGAGTGCATATGCAAGTGCGTATGCGAGTGCAGAGTGCATATGTGAGTGCAGAGTGAGTATGCAAGTGCAGAGTGTGCAGAGTGCGTATGTGAGTGCAGAGTGCGTATGCGAGTGCAGCGTGCGTATGCGAGTGCAGAGTGCGTATGCGAGTGCAGAGTGCGTATGCGAGTGCAGAGCACGTATGCGAATGCAGAGTGCATATGCGAGTGCAGAGTGCGTATGCGAGTGCAGAGTGCGTATGCGAGTGCAGAGTGCGTATGCGAGTGTGTATGCGAGTGCAGAGTGCGTATGTGAGTGCAGAGTGCGTATGCGAGTGCGTATGCGAGTGCAGAGTGCGTATGCGAGTGCAGAGTGTGCATGCGAGTGCAGAGTGTGCATGCGAGTGCAGAGTGTGCATGCGAGTGCATGCGAGTGCGCAGAGTGTGCATGCGAGTGCAGAGTGCATGCGAGTGCAGAGTGAGTATGCAAGTGCAGAGTGTGCAGAGTGCGTATGCGAGTGCAGAGTGCGTATGCCAGTGCAGCGTGCGTATGCGTATGCGTATGCGAGTGCAGAGTGCGTATGCGAGTGACGAGTGCGTATGCGAGTGCAGAGTGCGTATGCGAGTGCAGAGTGCGTATGTGAGTGCAGAGTGCGTATGCGAGTGCAGAGTGCGTATGGGAGTGCGTATGCGAGTGCAGAGTGCGTATGTGAGTGCAGAGTGAGTATGCAAGTGCAGAGTGTGCAGAGTGCGTATGCGAGTGCAGAGTGCGTATACGAGTGCAGCGTGTGTATGCGAGTGCAGAGTGCGTATGCGAGTGCAGAGTGCGTATGCGAGTGCAGAGTGCGTATGCGAATGCAGAGTGCGTATGCGAGTGCAGAGTGCGTATGCGAGTGCAGAGTGCGTATGCGAGTGCAGAGTGCGTATGTGAGTGCAGAGTGCGTATGCGAGTGCGTATGCGAGTGCAGAGTGCGTATGCGAGTGCAGAGTGCGTATGCGAGTGCAGAGTGCGTATGCGAGTGCAGAGTGCGTATGCGAGTGCAGAGTGCATATGCGAGTGCGTATGCGAGTGCAGAGTGCGTATGCGAGTGCGTATGCAAGTGCAGAGTGTGTATGCGAGTGGTATGCGAGTGCAGAGTGCGTATGCGAGTGCAGAGTGCGTATGCGAGTGCGAGTGTGTATGCGAGTGCGTATGCGAGTGCAGAGTGCGTATGCGAGTGCAGAGTGCAGAGTGCGTATGCGAGTGCAGAGTGCGTATGCGAGTGCAGAGTGCATATGCGAGTGCGTATGCGAGTGCAGAGTGCGTATGCGAGTGCGTATGCGAGTGCAGAGTGCGTATGTGGGTGCGTATGCGAGTGCAGAGTGCGTATGCGAGTGCAGAGTGCGTATGCGAGTGTGTATGCGAGTGCAGAGTGTGCATGCGAGTGCAGAGTGTGCATGCGAGTGCAGAGTGTGCAGGCGAGTGCAGAGTGTGCATGCGAGTGCAGAGTGTGCATGCGAGTGCAGAGTGTGCATGCGAGTGCAGAGTGTGCATGCGAATGCAGAGTGTGCAGAGTGCGCAGAGTGTGCAGAGTGCGCAGAGTGTGCAGAGTGCGGAGAGTGTGCAGAGTGCGCAGAGTGTGCAGAGTGCGCAGAGTGTGCATGCGAGTGCAGAGTGTGCATGCGAGTGCAGAGTGTGCATGCGAGTGCGCAGAGTGTGCATGCGAGTGCAGAGTGCATGCGAGTGCAGAGTGAGTATGCAAGTGCAGAGTGTGCAGAGTGCGTATGCGAGTGCAGAGTGCGTATGCCAGTGCAGCGTGCGTATGCGAGTGCGTATGCGAGTGCAGAGTGCGTATGCGAGTGCAGAATGCGTATGTGAGTGCAGAGTGCGTATGCGAGTGCAGAGTGCGTATGTGAGTGCAGAGTGCGTATGCGAGTGCCGAGTGCATATGCAAGTGCGTATGCGAGTGCAGAGTGCATATGTGAGTGCAGAGTGAGTATGCAAGTGCAGAGTGTGCAGAGTGCGTATGTGAGTGCAGAGTGCGTATGCGAGTGCAGCGTGCGTATGCGAGTGCGTATGCGAGTGCAGAGTGCGTATGCGAGTGCAGAGTGCGTATGCGAGTGCAGAGCGCGTATGCGAGTGCAGAGTGCGTATGCGAGTGCAGAGCGCGTATGCGAATGCAGAGTGCATATGCGAGTGCAGAGTGCGTATGCGAGTGCAGAGTGCGTATGCGAGTGCAGAGTGCGTATGCGAGTGTGTATGCGAGTGCAGAGTGCGTATGTGAGTGCAGAGTGCGTATGCGAGTGCGTATGCGAGTGCAGAGTGCGTATGCGAGTGCAGAGTGCGTATGTGAGTGCAGAGTGCGTATGCGAGTGCAGAGTGCGTATGCGAGTGCAGAGTGCGTATGTGAGTGCGTATGCGAGTGCGTATGCGAGTGCAGAGTGCGTATGCGAGTGCGTATGCGAGTGCAGAGTGCGTATGCGAGTGCAGAGTGCGTATGCGAGTGCGAGTGTGTATGCGAGTGCGTATGCGAGTGCAGAGTGCGTATGCGAGTGCAGAGTGCGTATGCAAGTGCAGAGTGCGTATGCGAGTGCAGAGTGCGTATGCGAGTGCAGAGTGCGTATGCGAGTGCGTATGCGAGTGCAGAGTGCGTATGCGAGTGCATATGCGAGTGCAGAGTGCGTATGCGAGTGCGTATGCGAGTGCAGAGTGCGTATGCGAGTGCGTATGCAGAGTGCGTATGCGAGTGCGTATGCGAGTGCAGAGTGCGTATGCGAGTGTGTATGCGAGTGCAGAGTGCGTATGCGAGTGCAGAGTGCGTATGCGAGTGCAGAGTGCGTATGCGAGTGCGTATGCGAGTGCAGAGTGCGTATGCGAGTGCAGAGTGCGTATGCGAGTGCAGAGTGCGTATGCGAGTGCAGAGTGAGTGTGTAGAGTGGTGAGTGCAGAGTGGTGAGTGCCGAGTGCCTGTTCCAGAGAGAGCAGGGTATGCTTGTGCGCTTACACGGTGCACTGACACACAGGAGTGGTGAGTGCGCAGAGTTGTGAGTGCACAGAGTGGTAAGTGCGCAGAGTGGTGAGTGCGCAGAGTGGTGAGTGCGCAGAGTGGTGAGTGCGCAGAGTGGTGGGTGCGCAGAGTGGTGGGTGCGCAGAGTGGTGAGTGCGCAGAGTGGTGAGTGCGCAGAGTGGTGAGTGCGCAGAGTGTGCAGAGTGCGCAGAGTGCGCAGAGTGCGCAGAGTGCGCAGAGTGCGCAGAGTGTGCAGAGTGTGCATGCGAGTGCAGAGTGTGCATGCAAGTGCAGAGTGTGCATGCAAGTGCAGAGTGTGCATGCGAGTGCAGAGTGTGCATGCGAGTGCAGAGTGTGCAGGCGAGTGCAGAGTGTGCATGCGAGTGCAGAGTGTGCATGCGAGTGCAGAGTGTGCATGCGAATGCAGAGTGTGCAGAGTGCGCAGAGTGTGCAGAGTGCGCAGAGTGTGCATGCGAGTGCAGTGTGCATGCGAGTGCAGAGTGTGCATGCGAGTGCATGCGAGTGCGCAGAGTGTGCATGCGAGTGCAGAGTGCATGCGAGTGCAGAGTGAGTATGCAAGTGCAGAGTGTGCAGAGTGCATATGCGAGTGCAGAGTGCGTATGCCAGTGCAGCGTGCGTATGCGTATGCGAGTGCAGAGTGCGTATGCGAGTGACGAGTGCGTATGCGAGTGCAGAGTGCGTATGCGAGTGCAGAGTGCGTATGTGAGTGCAGAGTGCGTATGCGAGTGCAGAGTGCGTATGGGAGTGCGTATGCGAGTGCAGAGTGCGTATGTGAGTGGTATGCGAGTGCAGAGTGCGTATGCAAGTGCAGAGTGCGTATGCGAGTGCGAGTGTGTATGCGAGTGCGTATGCGAGTGCAGAGTGCGTATGCGAGTGCAGAGTTCAGAGTGCGTATGCGAGTGCAGAGTGCGTATGCGAGTGCAGAGTGCATATGCGAGTGCGTATGCGAGTGCAGAGTGCGTATGCGAGTGCGTATGCGAGTGCAGAGTGCGTATGCGAGTGCGTATGCGAGTGCAGAGTGCGTATGCGAGTGCAGAGTGCGTATGCGATTGTGTATGCGAGTGCAGAGTGTGCATGCGAGTGCAGAGTGTGCAGGCGAGTGCAGAGTGTGCATGCGAGTGCAGAGTGTGCATGCAAGTGCAGAGTGTGCATGCGAGTGCAGAGTGTGCATGCGAATGCAGAGTGTGCATGCAAGTGCAGAGTGTGCATGCAAGTGCAGAGTGTGCATGCGAGTGCAGAGTGTGCATGCGAGTGCAGAGTGTGCAGGCGAGTGCAGAGTGTGCATGCGAGTGCAGAGTGTGCATGCGAGTGCAGAGTGTGCATGCGAATGCAGAGTGTGCAGAGTGCGCAGAGTGTGCAGAGTGCGCAGAGTGTGCAGAGTGCGCAGAGTGTGCATGCGAGTGCAGTGTGCATGCGAGTGCAGAGTGTGCATGCGAGTGCATGCGAGTGCGCAGAGTGTGCATGCGAGTGCAGAGTGCATGCGAGTGCAGAGTGAGTATGCAAGTGCAGAGTGTGCAGAGTGCGTATGCGAGTGCAGAGTGCGTATGCCAGTGCAGCGTGCGTATGCGTATGCGAGTGCAGAGTGCGTATGCGAGTGACGAGTGCGTATGCGAGTGCAGAGTGCGTATGCGAGTGCAGAGTGCGTATGTGAGTGCAGAGTGCGTATGCGAGTGCAGAGTGCATATGGGAGTGCGTATGCGAGTGCAGAGTGCGTATGTGAGTGGTATGCGAGTGCAGAGTGCGTATGCAAGTGCAGAGTGCGTATGCGAGTGCGAGTGTGTATGCGAGTGCGTATGCGAGTGCAGAGTGCGTATGCGAGTGCAGAGTGCAGAGTGCGTATGCGAGTGCAGAGTGCGTATGCGAGTGCAGAGTGCATATGCGAGTGCGTATGCGAGTGCAGAGTGCGTATGCGAGTGCGTATGCGAGTGCAGAGTGCGTATGCGAGTGCGTATGCGAGTGCAGAGTGCGTATGCGAGTGCAGAGTGCGTATGCGATTGTGTATGCGAGTGCAGAGTGTGCATGCGAGTGCAGAGTGTGCATGCGAGTGCAGAGTGTGCAGGCGAGTGCAGAGTGTGCATGCGAGTGCAGAGTGTGCATGCAAGTGCAGAGTGTGCATGCGAGTGCAGAGTGTGCATGCGAATGCAGAGTGTGCAGAGTGCGCAGAGTGTGCAGAGTGCGCAGAGTGTGCAGAGTGCGGAGAGTGTGCAGAGTGCGCAGAGTGTGCAGAGTGCGCAGAGTGTGCATGCGAGTGCAGAGTGTGCATGCAAGTGCAGAGTGTGCATGCGAGTGCGCAGAGTGTGCATGCGAGTGCAGAGTGCATGCGAGGGCAGAGTGAGTATGCAAGTGCAGAGTGTGCAGAGTGCGTATGCGAGTGCAGAGTGCGTATGCCAGTGCAGCGTGCGTATGCGAGTGCGTATGCGAGTGCAGAGTGCGTATGCGAGTGCAGAATGCGTATGTGAGTGCAGAGTGCGTATGCGAGTGCAGAGTGCGTATGTGAGTGCAGAGTGCGTATGCGAGTGCCGAGTGCATATGCAAGTGCGTATGCGAGTGCAGAGTGCATATGTGAGTGCAGAGTGAGTATGCAAGTGCAGAGTGTGCAGAGTGCGTATGTGAGTGCAGAGTGCGTATGCGAGTGCAGCGTGCGTATGCGAGTGCGTATGCGAGTGCAGAGTGCGTATGTGAGTGCAGAGTGCGTATGCGAGTGCAGAGAGCGTATGCGAATGCAGAGTGCGTATGCAAGTGCAGAGTGCGTATGCGAGTGCAGAGTGCGTATGCGAGTGCAGAGTGCGTATGCGAGTGCGTATGCGAGTGCAGAGTGCGTATGTGAGTGCAGAGTGCGTATGCGAGTGCGTATGCGAGTGCAGAGTGCGTATGCGAGTGCAGAGTGTGTATGCGAGTGCAGAGTGCGTATGCGAGTGCAGAGTGCGTATGCGAGTGCAGAGTGCGTATGTGAGTGCGTATGCGAGTGCGTATGCGAGTGCAGAGTGCGTATGCGAGTGCAGAGTGCGTATGCGAGTGCGCATGCGAGTGCAGAGTGCGTATGCGAGTGCAGAGTGCGTATGCGAGTGCGAGTGTGTATGCGAGTGCGTATGCGAGTGCAGAGTGCGTATGCGAGTGCAGAGTGCGTATGCGAGTGCAGAGTGCGTATGCAAGTGCAGAGTGCAGAGTGCGTATGCGAGTGCAGAGTGCGTATGCGAGTGCAGAGTGCGTATGCGAGTGCATATGCGAGTGCAGAGTGCGTATGCGAGTGCGTATGCGAGTGCAGAGTGCGTATGCGAGTGCGTATGCAGAGTGCATATGCGAGTGCAGAGTGCGTATGCGAGTGCAGAGTGCGTATGCGAGTGTGTATGCGAGTGCAGAGTGCGTATGCGAGTGCAGAGTGCGTATGCGAGTGTGTATGCGAGTGCAGAGTGCGTATGCGAGTGCAGAGTGCGTATGCGAGTGCAGAGTGCGTATGCGAGTGCAGAGTGCGTATGCGAGTGCAGAGTGAGTGTGTAGAGTGGTGAGTGCAGAGTGGTGAGTGCCGAGTGCCTGTTCCAGAGAGAGCAGGGTATGCTTGTGCGCTTACACGGTGCACTGACACACAGGAGCTAAAACAAAGAACAGCTGAACACGTGGGAGCTTCATTGAGGCAGCTGGCCCTCTGTGAAGGGAGCAGCAAGGCGGGGATGCCTCAACCAATCAAGAGCAGCTACTCAAAACCTAGTGTACGATTACAACACAGGCCGAAGGACAGAGCTAGGTCTTTTCGCATTACGCAGGGTGAGCAGTGTGTGAGTGTGTAGGGTGAGCAGTGTGTGAGCATGCAGGGTGCACCTCCACAAAACTCACACTATATACGGCTGAAAAATAGCACTAGGCGAGGGTAATGAAATTCAACAGTACTACGAAAGCATGGCTTACATTACAAACAAAGTCTTGCAGTTGCCCATTGTAAATGACAATGCCATTTATTTAACAATTAAGCTATTGGCAATGTAAATGACAATGCCATTTATTTCTGAATTAAAGAAATGTCATGAGCAATGCCAATAGCTCTACCTTTAATGATGCCGAGACCATTGCATTGTAAATGCTTGTTTTATTTCACATTAGTGGGGCTGGTGCTCAGATGGTAAATGTGTTTTTTTAGTAAGAATGTAGGGTTTGCTAGGGCAGTGCCAGGCCCTAAGACCTGCCCCCTTCCTTGATTTACCCCCTCCATGGTTGTCCAGGAAGTGAGAGGCTCAAAGACACCCCCACTCCAGACCATACCCCACGTCTCACAAGGAAAAAGTACTTTCAGAGTTGGCAGGTCTTAGGTCAGTCTAAGAAGGAGCATGGGATGGTGCAGTGAGCTAAAAAACGGTGATGGATCAAGCCCTGATCTTTGGACTGGGTAAGAGTGGTCTGCTTAATTCAGGCACTCTGTTCATCACCACCCCCTTTTCTGAATCATTTTGTCCACCATAAGCGTGGAAGGGTATACTCAGATGTGAGTCCCTTGCTCATTGCACCATCAGGATTCAAGCAAGCCGGGCCGACGACGCCTGAAATGGCAGAAACCGGTCCCCGGAAGCTTGTTTCCTTCCCAGTATAAGAATTGGCTTGGTAGTTTGGTTTGCCCTGTTCCCATCATGCACTGGGACAGGAACAGACTAATTTGCATATAGCCAAGTTCTGAGCTGGGATGGTGCAGTGAGCTAAAAAACGGTGATGGATCAAGCCCTGATCTTTGGACTGGGTAAGAGTGGTCTGCTTAATTCAGGCACTCTGTTCATCACCACCCCCTTTTCTGAATCATTTTGTCCACCATAAGCGTGGAAGGGTATACTCAGATGTGAGTCCCTTGCTCATTGCACCATCAGGATTCAAGCAAGCCGGGCCGACGACGCCTGAAATGGCAGAAACCGGTCCCCGGAAGCTTGTTTCCTTCCCAGTATAAGAATTGGCTTGGTAGTTTGGTTTGCCCTGTTCCCATCATGCACTGGGACAGGAACAGACTAATTTGCATATAGCCAAGTTCTGAGCTGGGATGGTGCAGTGAGCTAAAAAACGGTGATGGATCAAGCCCTGATCTTTGGACTGGGTAAGAGTGGTCTGCTTAATTCAGGCACTCTGTTCATCACCACCCCCTTTTCTGAATTAAGAAGGAGCATAAGCAGGTGTCTGGCAATAGTGGTTGTTTGCTTGCACCTTGGTTCACTTCTGGTTTTTGGTCCAGTCACCTTTATTGTTTTTCTTGTACTTGGTTATTTTGGTCCCTATCCTCCAGGAACTTACCGTTGATGCTGCAGTTCCAGCCCATGCCCTCCAGCCAACTACCTACTGGAACAACTCTTTCTCTTTATCTTACTCTCAACCCCCTTTTGGCCTTCAAAGGAGTTCCATTCAGTATCCTAAGGACTCCTATAGGAGGTGAGATTACCGGCTTGAGGATAAGGGATCGACCTCGATACCATTTAAGTGCATTTTCAAAGGTCATGATTTTTCTCTTGTTTGTCTCATGCCACTGGAAGTTACAACTGTCCTCACAGTTTTGTTAGAAAGCAGGGCCCGACACTGAAACCAATGTCCTTATCTCAATAGTCTTATCAATATGCCACTGTTGATAGTTCCACCACAAAAATTGTGGTAGCGCCAGCATTAATAGGTTTCTTTCAGTCCCAATAATGTGCAATGTTGCAATGTTATTTTTTGGCATTTTAGAGAAATTTTGGGGAAAACTTTGCAGTTTCGCTAATGTTATGAACCTTACAGAGAAATGCTCTGAATATATGAGCCACTGTTCACAGAAAAGTTTTCAGAGGATACATTTCTTAATGCACAGAAATACATTTACAGATATAAACTTAATGGTTCTTGTTGTTTAATGCAACAGTAAAATGAGTTTCACTCTGCTAAAGATTTTGTAGCATGATATGTGCAGGTATAGGTGTACTAAAAGACTTTGGGACTGATTTACAGTTTGGCGGGCCAAATTTAGAGCAGTCCCTCAGTCCTGTGGACAGCTATTAATATAGGTAGGAACCACGGTCACTGCAGTTCCTGTCAATGTATTAAAAGTTTGATTTACAGTACCGTCAAATTGAAGGTATCGTTTGTCAATTGTTGAACTTTTTTTGTTTCTTCAAAAACAAAATCCAAAAGTGGCAATTTGTTTATGAAAAAATAAAGTAAATGGTCCCCACACCATAGTAATTTTCTCCCACGGTGTGGAGTTAATTTAAAACATTTTACTGTCTCTTACCACCACGTTTTTCATGGTGGTGAGAGTAAAACTTGGCCATTCTAATGCCCACTCTAAATCTGGAAGGCGGTCGAAAGGGCAAACCTCGGCCGGCCCTTAGTTCATCGGGCCCAAAGTAGTATGTCACCGCCGGAGCTGGGGTAGTCTCCGTCACTGACATAGCTAAGGACCACCCGTCTGTAAATCAGGCAAAGAGGACCTTCAGGTGGGCGGAGAGGGTACCCCGTCGCCTCTGCATCCAAACTGTAAATCAGACCCATTGCCTATTTTCGTAGATAGTGTCAATATGTGGGCGAAACATCCTTCAGCCACCTATCGGAAACCTTTCAAAAAGCCAACAAGGTCAAGAATAAAAGGATGAATAGTTCAGTTCCCCTTGTCTCTATCCCTTTGCATCCGAGCAGCACTGTCTCATTACCGCCAGCGCAGCTGTGCATTGTAAGAACAGATGCAAACACTAGCCTAGCACGAGCGGAAGAGCGCTGCAAACTTGTAAAACACGAAACTTGCTCAGTAAAACTCAGCACTACGATTTCGCCTTTCCTGATTGCCACCCGAGGGCCAGTGAAACGAGGCCGCTACTTCTAACGGGCCGTGATTCCGCAAGTGGAAACAAGGATGGAGCCAAGGGTTTGCGCGAGCCTGGTCCCAGAGAAGGAGAAGGAAACACCGTGCTGGCTCAGCCCCAACTGACAGAGCACACCTTCCATCCGCTAGGCCAGTCTCTCCGGTGCCCTTAACTCTGCAGCTGGGAAGCAGATCACAGCCGCCACACATGCCTGCCATATGGTGGGAGGAGCTGGGTCCTGTTTTATTGCAAGCCTCATGTGGACACACACTATAACTATCAAAGGGGGATTTACACATATATCAGATGCAATTTGCAGCATAATGGGTTGAAATGGAATAGAACACTGGCTCAGGCAGGCCCTAGGCATGTGGAGCTGCCCTGACTGTGTAACCAAAGCCCATGGTGCGCTTCCCCTGCTCCTCCTGTCAAAGCTATAGGCGCCACTAGGACATTTCACCCGTAAAATACCCTTTGTTGTACGAATCCTCTGGCATGGCTTCCAGTATCCACCCTTGTTAGGAAACTGTTGTGAATATGGCACCATGCAAGACCTATTGCCATGACACTCATGTAGCTCTTAGCTTAGTTATGGCCCCTTGTGAGACCCCTACTGATGGTCCCTTGTAAGACCCCTAGTGATGGTCCCTTGTAAGACCCCCTAGTTTTAGAGTCCTTCTATAGACGGCAGAATGGCTCAGCGAGCTGACCACTTGTGGCTCACACGTGTTTGTATGAAGGTCGCGATTTCGGGAACACTGCACGACCAACACGGCCTTCTAGTCTTCTGAGGTTGGTAAATTATATGGCATCAAATTAGGCACATTTAAAACCCGTTATTTCAGTGCTTAGAAACAACAGAGGTGGGCTTTGCTTTGTAAACAAGCATTGGTCTGCTCTTGACAAGAATGCAATCTTTTTGTGCTAGCAAATGCAATTAAAATCTAAATATTTAAGGTAAAAATAAAATCCCTTTGGGGAGCTGCAAGGCCATTGCAAAAATAGAAAAAGTTCAAGCAAAAAAGTACACGAAGCAAATGAAAAGAGAGCTTGGCCAACCAGCCCTGTCACTTAAGTCTGCTACATTTAGAACGGATATGCCCGTGATCAAGCAAAATGCTGTCATTTAGATTGGAAGAAAGCTAACAGCTAACATGTGCTGCCCCATTGCCCCCGCACTGTATACGGTGGTGGGCAGAAGCAAATTGTGAATGAAAGTTGAATAGACCAAAGCACGAAGAGGGCTGACCAAAAGACTTTCTATGCCTTCTATGCATGTAATTTTAGTAAATTTTTTTAGTACATGAGGCTGGCAAGAGAACTAAAGCGGTTTCTAGGCCAGACTTCAAAATTGAAATTATTTTATGAATGATGCTCAGCTAGCCCTCTAGTTTTCAGCCTCATGGAGACTTGGTTCCCAGTTTACATGCAATAACACTCCCCATGTGCGCATGGGACCCAAAAAACATGTCAGTTTTGCGTCCAGTGCAAGCATGGCATAGCTCATGCCCATCTTATGGGGCTCGCCCTGAAGAGGTTTCCAGTTATCATCCTGCTTGCTAGTCCATAAAGGCAAGGTATCAGTATGTCTCACTCAGTAGTAGACCCTTATAGGCCTGGCACCCAATAAGTTCACAAACTGGAGAATTCCATATAGCCATGCACTCGATAGAGAAGTTAGAAAATTGATCTAAAATATTGAGAAATAAGGAAGTCATACAACATTGACTCTATCCCCATTTACAACAGGACAAGCATGTGCATTACAAAGAACCAGAAGCATGCTCACATCATCACGCAATGTGGTGTGGCCTGTCTTAGACTCTGAGGCATTCATGTGATACATCTCATCGTACTGACTTACATGAGATAATATACCAGCTTATCACCGTTCTCTAACATGTTGAGCAACAACTTGTAAAAAGTTAGGTCATGAAACTTTAAACACTGATCTAGCTGAAAACACTGATGATAATAATATGTAGAGGAAGAGCAACCTCAGTAACACAATTCGAAATTACAGGTCCTTTCGCAAAGTTATGACTCTCCCCATGAAAAAGGAGGTCACAGACCGATGTGAATCCCAACACCTGGTTTCACTGCTAAAATTAACTCAGTGCTCATTGTTACATGGTCCATGTAGACATTGTCGTTTTCCCTATGTTAGCATGAGAATGTGGCAGTCTATCTTCTGCTTTGCGCATGTTACTTCACAAACGTATTTTGCTTTGTGCCAGAATACAACTTTCACACAGAACATGCTGTTGTTTTTGCGTTCTGTTCTTTCTTGGGATTTAGTCTGAACACCAATAGGGGTTGGTGATGGGAGTGCTGCCGGGCGGTGACGTGGGGCAGGGGATGGGCAGGGTGGGGGGGGACAGTAAACTACAGAATACGGCAAAATGCAGGTAAGTAAACATATAAATAAATCAAACGAATTTCGTTGCGAGCACTGCATCGAATTTGGTGATGCAGTGCGCGCAACAAAATTTACTTTATTTATTTATATGTTTACTTACCTGCATTTTGCCGTATTCTGTAGTTTACTATCCCCCCGCCCTGCCCCTCTCCCACCCCACGTCACCGCCCGGCAGCACTCACACCACTGACCGCTACTGCTGAACCCACCAGAAAAGGTCGAACAACAATGCCCCTTGTTAATCTGTTCTGGTCATGCCCGAGCACCTAGACAAAACATGCAGCTATAGCTGTTGTTTGGGAACATGTACTTTGGTCAAATGGGCATACCCGGGTGGGTAACACACATTTGAAGAGGGATCTTTCCAAAGAAGGGAGAGTGACAGAGCCTGTGATGTAGATCTTCCATCTATAGACTGAGGTACAGGGTCTGCTGCTAACACCCAAAGATCTTCCGATATATAATCCTTTTGCTTCTGTAGAAGGGGCGGGAGGTTAGGCTACACTATCATATATAATGAGAGCCCCTTTCATGATTTACGGACTACTTGCAATGCTAACCGTATTTGTGTTAGGCATTTTCCTACTTGTTGCATGTCAACTACATACAAGAGCACAATAGTTAAAATAAACATTTTTAACTTTTCTCATGTCTCTGTAAGATCTTATTACTGGTACAAGTGTGAGAGCGAAAGGGTGTGTCCTGCAACCGCGATTCCTGAGAGTGTCGTGAGTGTTATGTTCTGGGGTGTCTAATCACTTGTTCCTCTGTGAGTGAGTAGGAGGGCAAGTGAGGCACTATAGCTAGTCGCTCCCCGGGTTCATGGGTACTCACGTGGTAGGATGGCCCAGTCGCTGCCTCCTAAGGTTCCAAGATCCCAAGCATAGTTCTGTGACTTCGCAGATTCCCTGCAACATCAGTAAAGCTAGCTCACAGATGCACAAAGGCCATAGGTTCAGCAGCACGTACCAGGTAGTGTTTTTTTGTACCAGTCCATAGATTTCAACTCAGTGCACCGCAAAATACTGTTCAGTTCACTTGCCTTGACTGTATTACGGAACTACGCACATCTGGTTTGATGTTATTATCAAATTAATCTCAGGCCTTTTTATTATCGTTATCAATCAAAATCCTACCGCACTACATACAGCGTCCCAAAGATCTGTCCTTTACACCACGTTACTTAGCGTCTACGTGCCAACTCAGGCCTACCTCATTCACTCAGCCAGGTTCAAATTATACTGTTATGTAGATGACACGCAGATCTTGCTGTATGGTTCAGAATTCCACCACATCCATTGATTGATTTAAGCATTACCTAACCCCCATTGATGTCCTCGAACTAAGTGCTGTCAACATCAAACTCTTCCTTCTGGAGAGGGGAAAATGTGGGAAGGGTTCCTCATTTTGGTGAATGGAGCTTGTATGGAGCATGGTATGAAAGTGAAGAATCTGGGCTTTGAATTTAGAACTTCTCAGACATAAAAATAATTCCTTATCTGTAGATGTTTAAAAAAGAAATGGTGAGGGAGATCAGATCGTAAGAGACCTAGGTCCAGATGTAAGACCGTTTTTTGCGGTCGCAAACGGGAAATCGGCCTGTTTGCGACTGCAAAAAAGGGTCCTGGCATGTACAAATGCTATTTTGCGAGTTGGTGACTTGCAAAACAGCATTTGCGACTTTCGCTATTAGGAAGGGGCATCCCTTCCTAATAGCAAGTCACAATGGAATGTACCATTGTTTTGCAACCGCATTTGCAGTTGCAAAAACACTTGCAGTTTACCACCTACCTCAAGTAGGTGGTAAGCCACTCGCAAATGGAAAGGGGTCCCCATGGGACCCCTTCCCCTTTGTGAGTGTGCGAAAATATTTTGTAAGAGCAGGCAGTGGTCCCATGGACACTCCCTGCTCTTAAAAAATGAAACAGAAACGTTTAATTTTTCTTATTTAATTTATTTAATTTCTTTATTTAATTTGTATTTTTATTTTGAAAGTTTTATAGAGCGTGAACAAGACCCTTGCGGATATCAGAGCGCTTTACCGTAAGTGAGGTTAATTATATAACACATAAAAGCAAGTAAATCAAATATTCATAACATTTTGTGCAACATAAGGCAAAGCAATAAGGTACAAAACAGGAGAGTCCGGATGGGTCAAGACAATGGCAAATACAATGATTGGGTTGACTAGTTGGACCCTTGTCATAATAGGGAATAATGGTGCAGGTAGGAATGTTCTCAGAATTTCCTTAGTCTGTGTTCAAGTGAATTTTGCCATAAGAATCGCTTTTACTTCCTTTTTGAAAGATGCAGTGGAGGAGTTCAGTCTTGTTTCTGGGGGATCGTTTATATGTTTTCTTCTTGTTGAATCTTTGTGGCTTCAGTAGTAGGTTTTCCGCACTTCTAGTGGATCTTATACCACCAGATATTGTCAATTTTTGTGTGAGATAGCTGGGTGCATTGTGATGTATGGCTTTATGCATCATACACACTATTTTCAGGTGAATTCTGGCTTCAAATGGTAGCCAATTCAAGGATTTTAGGTCTGGGGAGATGTGGGACCTTCTTTTTGAGGCAGTGATGAGTCTCACTGCAGCATTAATAGAAGCTCTTAGAGGAGCTGTAGTAGCTTTGGGGAGGCCACATAGAGAGACACTTCCATAATCCACCCGAGGGAGAACTAGAGCTTGAACTGCCATCTTGAAGTCATTGGTGGGCAGGAAGGGTTTCAGCTTCCTCAGTGTATTTATCTGGAAGTTTGCTCCCTTAGGTGCGCTGCTAATGTCTTTCTGCATATTGAGGTTGCAGTCAAGTGTTATACCCAATGATTTCGCTGAGTCCACAATGGTTGCTTGAACGTTGAGTGCAGTAAGATGTTTGAGATGGTACTCTGCCAGCCATGTCTGGGTGTTCTTAAGCGTTGTGTTAAGCAATTTAATGTCTTCAAGGGTGTGGATCTTAAGGTATAATTGGGTATTGTCCGCGTACATGTGAAATTGCACGTTAGACACTTGTAGCAGATCGGTGAGTGGTTCCGTGAATAAGTTAAAAAATGTTGGGGATAGCGAGGACCCTTGCAGGACTCGCAACGTTACTGGAACAGGTTTGGACAGGGTGTTGTTGACCTTGAATTTTTGAGTCCAGTTTTGCAGAAAAGAGGTAAACCAGTTAAGCACTGACCCTGATAGACCCATTCTGTGTTTCAGCAGATCTATTAAATTCTCGTGTTTGACCGTATCAAAGGCTGAGGAAAGGTCTAGTAGGATGAGTAGGCATGTACCGTTCTGATCAAGTATTTGTTGTGCATCATCAATTATGTGTGTCATGGCTGATTCCGTGCTGTGACCTGCTCGGTAGCCTGATTGGTGTTTGTTAAGACGGTCAAAGTGATCAATATGTTTTGTCAATTGGCGGTGTACACATTGTTCCAGAAGTTTGGCCAGGGTAGGAATATTGGAGATAGGGCGGAAGTTATTTAGGTCCGTAGGGTCAACTGTGGGTTTCTTTAGGATGGGTGACACCTGACCCACCTTGAGGGTGTCAGGGATGCAACCTTGTTGAAGTAAACTGTTCATGATTTCGGTCCAGAGAGGTAGAAGCAATGGGGTAAAATCTTTAAACGCGTTTGCGGGGAGAGGGTCGGTGAGGTGATTGGCAGGCTCCAGGACACTAAGAATCCTGCCTATAGCTTCCTCCATATAGATATCAAAGGATGACCACGCTGCGTCGTTTTTTAGATCAAACTTTGAAGGGCTTTGTTGTGACGCAGTTGGGGGTAGTGGGGAGGTTTTGGTATGAGGACTAGAGTGTGAGATTAGGTCATTGAGGAGACCTTTCTTGATGTTGTCAGTCTTTAGATTAAAGAAGGTAGAAAATTCTTCACAAGTGGGTTGTGGACGGGGTAAGTCTTGTGGTCGTTGAGGTGCGTCCTTAGATTGAGTTTTGATTAATTCAAAAAGTTTTTGGGGACGATTTCTTGCTTGGTCTAGTTGGTGCCTGAAGAAGTCTGCTTTAGTGCGCTTGATCTTTTCTATAGTATGCATTTCTCTTTTTTCTTAGAATCTTGAAGTGCTTGGCAGATGGGACCGATCTCCAGTTGCTTTCCGAAGTTCTGAGAGAACGTCTATCCTTGTTAAGAAGACCGTTAACAAGGGTTTAGAGTCTTTCGTGGAAACTCTCTTTAGTTGAAGTGGAGCAATCTCATTAATTATCGAGGTCATAGAGTTGAGGTAGTGATTGGTGAGATCATGTACGTTGGAAGAACCAGCAGGGGGCAGACGTAGATTGTGGCTGGAAGAGGGTAACGTGTTAGGGTTGAGTTTTTTCAAGTCTCTTTTTCATACCTTTGGTTTTGTGGATTGAACTGAGTTAAGTTTCACTGTTTCCTTGATAAAGAAGGTGATGATATGATGGTCTGACCAATCACAGGGATGGATCGACTCAAGCTGAGTGGAATCACTTTTAGAGATTATTAAATCCAGGATTGAGCCTTTATTGTGTGTCGGGCTGTTGCAAATTTGGTTGAGGTCTAGGGCGCCTAGGAAGTTTTTGAGACTGTTGACCACTGTATCGTTGTGGTCGTTCCAATGGAGATTGAAGTTGCCAAGGAATATTTGGGTGTTTTGTCGCCCGGTGTTCATTGTGACCATGTCCATGAGGTGTTCGGTGAAGATGAGGTTGTCACCAGGTGGATGATAGATGATGTGTAACAAGCATACTGGTTTGCTATTGCTGTTGATGTCGAGGCATATGTATTCGCAAGAGGGGAATACAGGGGATATGGCTCTGTTTACGGCTCTGTTTACGGCGATGTTGCTATGGTGTATACATGCGATTCCTCCCCCTGTCTTACCACTCCTATCCAGTCTGATGATGTCGTAATTTGGGGGTACTAGGATGTCGATGAGAGGCGAGGAGGATTCTGTTAGCCAGGTTTCGGTTAGAATTATCAGATCCAGATCAGTTGAGATAATGAGGTCAGCTATGTCAGCTGCGTGTTTAGAGGCCGATCTACAGTTCAGGAGTGTGCATTTAAGCCGGGGTGTGATGAGGGAGGAGGTGTGATCCTGAATGATTGGGACTCTTCTAAGATTAGTGTTGATGATTCCTCTATTGTTGTGAGTGGAGGACCTGTCAGGGTTGGGGGGATAGTAGGGATGGACATGTGTGTAAGAGATATGGGTTTCGTTAAAGAGGGTTCGTAGGAGTATAGAAGAGATAGAAGATCATTCTCCGAAAATGGGTTGATGCTTCGCATTGGGAGGGTAGATAAATTACTGGAGGGTACTGATTTCCAGCTGGGTAGAATATGTTTAGGGGTGATTGGTAGGTGAGTCAGGGGCTTGCTAGGTATCGAAGTTCTTGAAGATCTGGTGGCCATGGTTGTCTTGATATCATCACTTTAAAAGCGTGGAGATCCTCTTTGATTTGGTGAAGTGTGGACATAATCTCATCCAGTCTGGTGCCTGGAGCGGTTATGAATGGGGTGGGTGGCTGTGATATGAGTGTGTGTGGCTGCGATGTGGACTGGTTGGGTGTGTGATCTGGTGCAGGAGTGAGTAGGGTTGGAGGCGATGTTGCGTATGTGTATGGGAGAGTTGTTGATGTGGGTGGCTGAATAGTTGGTGTGGCTGGCTGGTGAGCGATTGTGGGAGGTGTGATTGGGAGCGGTGTGTGATCTGAGAGTGGTATGTTTTTGAAAAGGTGATGGAGTGTCCTGTTAAGTGCCAACAACTGAGCTGTGGGGATGAGCTGGAATGGGGGGAGTCCGAGTTAGGAGTGTTATTGCAAAGAGGGGATGAGGTAGGGGGAGAGATGATTAAGGAAGGGGTTATGTTAGAGGGGGTAGGGGCTATGATCGTACCTCGTGCAGATGTAGCCTCGGTAATGCTAGGTGGAGGAAACGTGTGAGGTTTCGGTGAAGTGAAGTGAGGTGTGTTGAGGGGGGGGTAGTCAGGGTTGAAGAAGCGTATGGATCCGATGCCTGTAGTGGATGGGGAAGTAGAGGGGGGAGGATGACAGAGGGGGTTGGAGAAGTAACATCTTGAGGACTGGAGGTGGGAGTAGTTTGGGTAGCAGCTTGGGGATTAGACATTTATTCTTTAATAATGGGAAAGATGTTATCCAGGAGATTTAAACTACGGTCCGTGGATTGAATAAGGATTGTACCGTTATTGTAGATGGTGATGGTTACTGTGGCTTGGAAAAGCTGGGAAGGGGCAATAGAGATAACTAGACCATGTGCAGATTTCCTAGTGGAAGATATCGTAAATGAGGCTAGGAATGCTTTCCTCCATGTGGCTCTCCGTTTCATGTGGAAGATGATGCCATTGTGTAGTGAGAAATAGGGATCAGCAAATAGAGTTTCAGGGTGTGATTTTATAAAATTGTGCTTGAACCGTTTGGCAGATTTTTTTGTGAGATCGGGGGGATAAATTATGTTGTAAGTGTGTGTGCCTGTGAATTCCATGATATGCGCAGACAAGTAGGTGCGGAGAAGAGGGCGCAAGAGAGTGTATGGGTGTATGAGACTCAGGAGGGCTCCAAGGAGTCCAGTGAGAATAGTTTGGGAAAGAGGGTGGATAGGGGAGGGTGAAATTAACAACTGCGACTGTGACTAATTTATTATGGGCTGAGGGGGAGACGGGGGTTAGATCTCAGATCTCCTGATGTGTGCCCCATGAGTGCAATGTGCTGGGTAGGCAGGGGGGTAAGCGAAAAGAAAAGAGAAATCAAAAGAAAGAGAAAAGAACAAGGCACAGGGCAAAGAGATAAAGAAGAGGCAGATAAGTTGGGGGCCGATTGTAATGAAAGTCTAAAAAGTCTGAGCTGAAATGAAGGGGAGGGGCCTTTGGTAGTCGACTAAGGGCTAAGGTATCTAAAGGCTATACCACTGTGGTGATGGCAGGCTAAAATGGCCGACTCCTTAGTAGAGGCTTTCTTAAACAGATATGTAGTCCTCTGTTAGTTTCCATTAGCTGAAGGGGAAACCAGTGTAGTCCTGCTTTGCTGTAATTCACACTGTAGGGGAGCTGTGGGAGAGCAGAGGAGTCCTGTTTTTCTGTCCATGAACATGTAAAGGTCTATGGTCCTATTTTGTTGAAATGAAGTTCGAATCGGCAGGACAAGTTGTTGAAAACAAGCTAAGAAGTGACCAGTAGGTGGGTGGGGGAGGCCCCTTGCCCTTGTACTAAAAGCTATCGGCCATTTTGGGATAGTGAGAACCCAGAATCACTGGCCTGCTAGAGAATATGTGGAAGAGGGTCAAAAAGATAAAAATAATAATCATAAAGTAAATTGAACAAATTTATAATGACCTCAACCTTTACAACGCAACTTTTACAACGCTCTACAATTACAACGCATTCATTACAACGCAACATCCTTTACAACGCATGCCATTACAACGCAACCATTACCACGCATGACACTACAACGCATACAATTACATCTCATGTCATTACAACGCATACCATTACAATGCATACCATTACAATGCATACCATTACAATGCATACCATTACAACGCATAGTACCCTTACACTATGCAATACTTACCCTACTGTTACACCCCCTGGAGTTAGAATAGTAATTTTTACCCCTACACTATCCAACACTGACCCTACTGTTGCACCCCCTGGAGTTAGAATAGTAATTTTTACCCCTACACTATCCAACACTTACCCTACTGCTGCACCCCCTGGAGTTAGAATAGTAATTTTTACCCCTACACTATCCAATACTTACCATACATGCAATGCAATGGTATGCGTTGTAATGGTATGCGTTGTAAAGGTAGTATGCGTTGTAATGAAATGCGTTGTATAGGTAGTTTTTAAAAATTCGTTGTAATGGCATGCGTTGTAATGGAATGCGTTGTAAAAGTATGCGTTGTAACGTCATACATCCACCTCGATGGCGATGTCTTGGCTGTGGTCGTTTATGGTGTAGCTTAGTTAGGTCGTTTTACTGGCATCGTCATCCCCCTTTGGTGTATGAGGGTTCTGTTTCCAAGTATTCGTGGACGCTGTTTGTGTAGACTTTCCGAATCTTTGGAATCTTTAGAATGGGACTTCCGTTAAAAGTAGCACAACAAACGCACTATCCGCGTTGTGTGTTGTTCCAGAGGGGGGCGGGGCTGCACAGCGATCTCTCTCCGAGGGCCGACAAGAGACATCCTATCTGGCCCCCGGAACTCACACGATCCGCCATCGCGGTGGCCTCGCTGCTCTGGGGGGCCCTACTCCGTTGGGGAACCAAGTCGCCACCTCCTCTGGGGGCAACCGGGGTGTGCGTCAGCCCTGTTGCACGAAGGAAGCCAATGGTACCAAGCCCGCTAGCCGCAGCGAAACAGGGAGGGCCAGGATGATCCCACCTTCGCACTGTGGTCTCCGGGGGCACGCCAATGTCTGGGTACCGAAATCCTGCGACTCTGCTCTGTGGTCTCTGGAGGTCGCAACTGTCGCAGCCCAGGTATGCCGCTGACGTGTTCCCGAAGTCTTGCAGCTCCGCTCTGTGGTCTCTGGAGGCCGGCAGTTGCTGCAGCCCAGGGGACCTGAAGTCGCGCTCCAAGGACTCCGGGGGCAGGCTGCGACCGTGGTTCAGAGGTCTAGCAGCCCTGCTCTGGGGCCCACTGCTACGGCAACCGAGGGAGAGATCCTGTCGACCTCGTCCCACTATCTTTGGGGGCCCACCGCCGCAATATCGTGGAGAAACCAACAGCAGCTCCAGTTCTCAGGATCCCGCCGTAACGGCCTGCGGGTTGCCCGGGACCATACCGAGTATCCCCAGAGAGCTGACCTCGTTTTCTGTGTGGACGGCAGTGGGAGACTATGCACTTAAGAGGGTCCAGCATCTCCCTGGCTCGCCGATAGACAGTCACCCTCCCATGTGGCGGCCAGAACGTCGTCCAGTCTGGGGTCCGTGGCCAGGTAAGCGCTGGTAATATGCCAAGGTCTTGTAAGATTTGATATTCAATTAGTTCCATATGGTGCTGGCATTAATCCTGTTACTCTTGAGGGGTCGGTTTCTGTCGATGGATGCCGCTGACAGGGATATTCCCAAGTAGGGGATCCCAAGCGGATGGAGCTCTTTCGGGGAGCTCCTACCAGTCAGCCATCTTTATGTTATGTTATGTTATGTTAATATCATTTATTTTGCGCACAGATGCTCCAGCTAAGGAGCGTCCTGGCGCAGGAAAAAGGTGAACACAACACAACGCTAAAAGGAACAGAAAAGTGAATATAAGGTGAATTAAAACAGATAAGTTTTCACGGCCCTACGGAATGCTAATAGATCCTCTAGCAGGCGGATTTCCAAAGGGAGAGAGTTCCAGAGAGCCGCAGCTCTCACACGAAAAGAACGACCGCCCATCCGGCTAAGCCTGAAATGCGGGACAATCGCAAGGGATTGCCCAAGAGATCTGAGGGAGCGAGTCGGGACATAGGCGGATACGAGATTCTTGAGAATCTCAGGTGCCGACCCTTTTAAGATTTTGAAAGCAAGGCTAAGGGCCTTAAAATGAATTCGACTTTTGATCGGTAACCAATGTAGGGACCACAGAGTATTGGAGGTGGGACAGGACCTTGGCAGACCCACCACTGCTCTCGCAGCCGTGTTCTGTACGCGCTGTAAGCGAACGATCTCAGATTGGTTTACTCCCAGCAGGAGCGAGCTGGCATAGTCCAGCCGGGAGATAATCGTCGCTTGAATGACCAACTGTCTTGTCGGAGCATCAAAAAATTTGAGCACCGGCCTTAGCCCACGCAGGTCACCAAAACAGCATGCCGCCACTCTCTTGGTATGGGTAGTGAAGCAGAGGGTGTGATCTAACCACACTCCCAAGTTTCTAAGTTCCATCACTGGTGTAGGGGCCAGCCCTAACTCAAGAGGCCACCAGCTGTCCCCCCAGCGATCCGCTCCCCTCCCAACGATCATCACCTCAGTTTTCTTCGCGTTCAGCTGGAGACAGTTGTTATTCATCCAGCTGGCCACCTCTCTCAGCCCGTTTCGGAACCTGGGGGCATCCTGTTCGGCGTCCCCGCTGATCGTAACCGCTAGCTGTGTGTCGTCGGCGTAAGAGACCATGGTTAGGCCCCACTGCCTGGCGACATCAGCCAGCGGTCGCACGTACAGGTTGAAAAGCGTGGGACTCAGCGAGGAGCCCTGAGGAACCCCCAGGTCCAACTGATGGTATTTGGACTGAAAAGGAGGGGTGGCAACGCAGAAGGAGCGATCGCTAAGAAAGGAACGGAACCACTGCAGAGCAGAGCCACAGATGCCAATGTCCTCCAGGCGGTGCAGAAGGATGCGGTGGGACACCGTGTCAAAGGCAGCGCTAAGGTCTAGTAGAATAAGCGCTGCCGTTTGACCTGCATCCAACACAATCCGCAGATGTTCTACCATTGCCAGAAGGGCAGTCTCCGTGCTGTGACCAGCACGGAACCCATTCTGCGAGGGATCGAGGACATTTGCCCGGGCCATATGCTCGGAGAGGGCCAGGTTGACGTGAGCCTCCATGACTTTGGCCGGCCAGGGAAGCAATGAAATGGGGCGGTAGTTTTCCGGTTTTAAAGGATCCAATGATGGTTTTTTCAGGATCGGAGAAACCACCGCCTGCTTCCACTTGGCAGGAACTGTACCTGAGGTCAAGGAAAGGTTAATCAGCGAACACACTACAGTGCGCCCCTGAAAAGAAGGATCTCTAAAGAGGGCAGGTCTGAGCGGGTCCGCAGGAGAACCAGACTTGACTCGCTGTGCCCACTTGACAAACCCATCCCAGGAAAGAGTAGGGAGAGAGTGTAATGCCGGGCAACTACGAGGGCCGTTCAGAGGAATGGAAGGCAGCATCGTACTGGGGAATGACTGATAGATGGTCTTGACTTTCTCCAAACAGAAAGCGGCTAGAGTCTCACAGTGGGAGGTAGAACCGTCCACTTGCGGATCCGCTCTCTTAGCCAACAGATTTTTAAGGGTTTTGAAGATAGTCTTGGATGGATTGAGGCTGTTGCGGAATTCCGTCGCGTAGAACGCCGCACGGGTTCTACAAATAGCTCGATGGTAGAGCTTGACGGAAGCCAAGTACGCGGTTTTTTTGACGACGTCATACGTCTTCCGCGACTCCCTTTCTGCCCGTCTACATGAACCCTTCAGAGCGCGGAGAGCACTGTCATACCAAGGACTCGACTGCCTGGAGCTGGATTTACTAGAGATGATGGGCACCAATACGTCAAGCGCCTTGGTAATCCAGCTGCAGAACTGGTCGTAGCCCGAGGTGGCGTTAAGCAGAGGGCCTAATGGCTCTTCAGCCAAGATGTAGTGTAGGTCCTCTAGCCTAAGCTTATTCCAGTGACGCCGAGGGATCCACTTAGGAGAAGGAATAGTAGGGGTTTCGGGGAGAGATAGCCAGACGGACACCAAAAAATGATCGGTCCAGCCCACTGGAGAAATAGCCAGGACTTGGACATCCGTTAGGTTAGTAAAAAACGGGTCCAAAATGTGACCAGCCACATGTGTGGATTGAGTAACAAGTTGGGTCAGCTGAAGGGCCTCCAAATCTGCCAGAAAACCACTGACAGCCAAGATCTGTTGATTGTCAAAATGGAGGTTGAGGTCACCTAAGATGGAAAAATTGGCGCAGCCACTAGCTAGCGCACTAACCGCCTCAGGGAAAGCTCCCCTGAATGCTACATCACTGCCTGGATGGCGGTATACAACCATCCCAGACAGCGTGAACTGGGGACTGATGGTGATCTTAAACAGGGCGCTTTCGCACCCAGCAATATGCAGACCCGTCCAAGTGCACGCAAAAGTAGATTTTACAGCTAGGGCAATACCTCCACCTCTGGACAAGCGGTTCCACGTAAAAAGTGAATATCCTGGGGGGCAAGCCAAGTTAATTATGGCTGCGTCTGTGTCCTGGAGCCAGGTTTCAGTGATGACAAACAGATCTGGCTCCTCGTCAGTGATGAGGTCCATGATAGACAGGTGATGTTTTACCAGGGATCTGGTATTAAGGTTTAATATCCGCAGACCATGAACAAAACACTTACTCGGCAGAGGCGCACTTATGCGTTCCCGTGGAGCTGCAGGGTTGTCATAGTCCCGAATACCCGCTGGCAGGTCAAGCGACCATCCCTTGCAGGCACATTGATATGGGCCACACAACGGATGGATCGGTGCTGAGATGCACCGCGGGAGAGACTGCCCAATCGCCCGGAGCAATGCACTGGTGTATACGATCATCCTACCTCCCAAGAGATGCTTACCGGGAGGGGCCCGCTGCGCCCCGCGCGTCCTTAGCGCGGACGGGCGCAGACGGGCAGGACTCTGGCAAGACTCCGGCTAGCGACGGCGTCCGACTGCGCGTTCCCGCTGCGCGGGAAAGAGCGACTTTAAATAGGTGGAGAGATGGTGGGAGGAGCGCAAGGACGCTCCAAGATGGCGGCCACCGGAAGACCAGCGCCCCAAACCAAAATGGCGTCGATCGTCGATCCCCGGACCACCCTCGGAACCCGGACCCACCAAAACGGTGGTGCTTTTTCCAAAATTAAATGCAGGTATGAGGGGGGGAGAGAGCCCAGCCAGTTCCACTTTAAGAACAAAAAACAAGATAAAATAAACAAATTCAAAGGCAAGTATTCTTAAAAAGCTAAGCGCTAACAAACCGCGGCGCGGTAATGCGGCACCTTTTCCAGGCTGCCAGCTGCCTAAAAACGCCTTAAATAGGCGGAGAGATGGTGGGAGGAGCGCAAGGACGCTTTGTTGAATAACTTTTTCCTTTAAGGAAAACGGGCTGCATTAAAAGAAGAATCTGCTTTATTAATAAAGCAGTCACCGACATGGAGGTCTGCTTACCCCAGCAGGCCACCATCCCTGTGAGTGCTGGCCATTCCTAATGGGGTCACAAATGCCATCTGGATATTAATGAGGCAGGCAATTTGCGACCTCATTGGGAATTGCTAACAGTGTCTGAGACACTGCTGTAAATTGCATCTTTCGAGTCGCAAATTGCGTGTCGCAAAGAGACGCAATTTGCAAGTCTCAAAATGTAAGGCACGTACATCTGGCCCCTAGAGCCCAGCAAATGTACGAAATCCATTAAGGTCATAGAGTTGGCTGACAGACTTCACCCCATAGTGCCACTAGGCTTTACCCACTACATCATAGACTATAGCCTCGAAAACAGGGTTATCCAACAAAGGATAACCCTGTGTGAATGAATAAACGGGAGAGAGTATTAAATAGATATTTTCCAACATATACTGATAATGTCCCTAATACACTTGAACAGAACACGTTTAAAATCATTAAAATCTCTGCATCTACATAAGAATAGCCTATTGTCTGGCCCTAGCGCTAATCAACAACCGAAAACTGAAGGGTCGGGTTCACTTTGCATTAGCAAATTACGAAGGTGACCCGCAAATGCCATCCAGAAGTAAAGCTTAAAATCGGAATGCTGCAGACCACCCTGCCCATTCAAAAGTCTTATAACACGTCTAGCCTGCCAATATCCCCAAATGAAGCTAGCAATGCCACCTTTTAAGCATTAAAAAAATAACTGGGAAGGGGAATGCATGAAATAGATACAAATGTAGGCAGAACATTCATTTCAATAATGTTGCATCGGCCAGTGGTGCTTATCGGGAGCTTATTCCACTACCACAGTTTACTAGTAACTGATAGCTGCAGAGGTTCATAGTTTATTTCAACAACTTTCCTAACCAGCAGGCATATTTGGACCCCAAGGTATGTTACAGATGAGCAGACTCCGGTGATCAGGGCCTCTGGTTTAAAGTAAGGAGGACTAAAGTCTTCAATATGTTTAGTTTATAGCTGGAGAATAATCCAAACCTATTTGCCTCCTTAATAATGTTTGCCAGTGCAACTGATGGATTAGATAAAAAGATGGCTATGTTGTTGGCGTATGGTGTGATTTTGAGTTCAAGACATCCCGCAGTAATAGGCTAAATTTGCTTGTTCGTGAAAAGACAGCGCAGGAAAGGTTTGATATAAAGAGCACACAAAAGAGGTGATAAAGGACACCCCTGCTGAGTGATGCAGTAGATCTGGAATGATTTTGAGGCTATTCCGGCATAGACTAACTGCACGCTAGGGTTCCTATATAGCGACTCTATCCACTTGCAGAAGTGGTCACCTATATATAAAGCTGCCATTGTTGCCAGAGTACGTCACCTACAACGAGGTCAAATACCCCCTTGGCATCTAAAAGTATTGTCCCTAATCTTTGACCAAATTTCTCTGCTACATCAAATGCAGCAATAGTCACATTGATATGGCAAGTAGTGTCACTGCCATGTTGTTGCTGAGAGACAAAGGGCCTTGTTACAAGTTTGGCCATCCGACCGCCGTATGACCGCGTGCGTCCCCAACCAGCAGTCCACTGAACTGGCAGTCCAAAGACCGCTGTATTATGAGTTGACCTCTGGGCCGGCTGTGTGGAGGTGGGGTTCTTGCATCAGTGGTGAGTTTTTTCACAAATATATATCAATGCCTGTATGTGCATTTCAACTGCAGATGTGTCAGTTGCACACATATGAATGATATATGTGAACTACCATGAACCCGGTGGTCGGCAGTCTGCTGACGGTCTTGGCTGTCCAGCACAGGTCTTTGCAAAGATGATCTGCCCAACTCGTAATAAGATGGTCGGACCACTGATATCGCTGCGCTCGGACTGCCACGCCAATACATTGGTCCATGGGGTCACCAAACTCGTAGTAAGGCCCTACGTCTGACAGAAGAGGAGCAAGTCAGAAAACAAGAATCTTTGCAAACACTTGCATCATTATTACTGAGAGATATAGGATGGTAAGATACCCATTCATCTGGTATACCATTCTTTATGAAGACTGTAATATTTGTCATGGTCCACACAGCCGGCACTTCACCACCAACATCAACATGCCAAATGACTAAAAACTAAATGGGATAATAATATATTTAAATGTTTTATAAAAATCGAGTGGTATGGTGTCTTGTCCTGCTGCCTTGCCGGATGGTAGAGCATTTTTTTATGTCTTAATCTATGATTATATCTGAATTGGGTAGCTCTGACCTACTCTCTTGTTTGCACAATGTGTTTAGGAAATCGTTCATTAGTACAATTTATCAAGAGTTCTGCCAATATATCGTTGGTGACAGTCCCGCACTCGCGTCAAAATGGAGTAAGATGCTTCCCGATGAAATTCTTGCCACAAAAGTTTTAAGAACTTTAGAGACTATTGAAGGCTCGGTTCATTCTATTAACCTCAAGCTGTAACAATTTAAGACAATGTGCATGCTCTATTATACACCGGGCAGAAGAGCCAACTGGGGTGGGAACCCTGGGAGTGAGAAGACTAAGTGTCCCAAGTGCAGGTGCTATGCAGAAGATATCTTACTCATGTTTTCTACCTGTCCAAATTTGCAAGAATTCTGGGCAGGGGTGACCCAACGCCTAACTCGTTGTCTTGGATATGATAAACAACTTTACTTTAAGGAGATTATTCTGGGTTACAAAATGGAATTTGACATCAACTTGCGACAGATGTTGTCCATAGCAATTGTATTGACCAGATTTTGCATTGCTAGAGCATGGGTTTCCCCCATTCCTCCTAGGGCAGTGGAGTGGTGGACTGTTATTTGACAAACTTGAGTCAGAGCTGTCCCTGGCTAAAGCAAGGGACGCCCTCGCTATTAAAAGATTAGATCAAATCTGGGCACAATTTATCTGAGATCTATAGAGTAGTGTCTGTGTATAAAATTTAGTCAGCTATATTTCGATTCAGAAAATTATGGGGTCTGTTAAGTAATCATGTATAATCTTATTTTACGTCCTTTTGAACTGTTCCATTTGTAATCTAATGTGTCATAGTTATTTTGGGATTCAGGTATACTATACCTACTATGTTTTACCACTTACTTTCTACTCCAATGTTTGTACTACAAAATGCCTGCTCAGAAATTGTGGAGTTTTGGGTCCTTTCAATATTAAAGTCTGGTTTCAAATTAGTTCTATTGACTCCGCTTGATCTCCTCAAGAATATTTTTGCTTTTCTCTCTCCATGGCCCACCATTGCATCTTTGCCATTGTTAGCTGTTTGCTTTCTTTTCACCAATAAAGACGAAGATACTATATTGACTGTATCTAGATGTGCCAAATTCAGGACCCTGGCCCTCTTTATCACTCTATTGGAGGGCAATTTTTCTAAAAGATAGGTTCATCCCCAATCATCCTTCTGTATGCACCTCACTGCTGTATTAGGAGAAAAATGTAAAAGGTTCTAAAGAACAAGTTACTTACCTTCGGTAACGCCTTACCTTGTGGAGACGTTATCTAGCCACAGATTCCTTACCTTAGAATATCACTAGGCGTCTGACTGGATCCAGAAGATTTTTGAGCAGTACACCTGCACGCCGGTAGGTGGAGTGTTCAGCACCACGTCGGCGGCATCAACTGCACTTGAAATGACATGCGTGGTACCTATATAGGCGCCACCCTGGTACCCTGAAATCAGCTGCTTTTGCGAATTTCCATGCCACGAGCACGGTGCTACGATGAAAACTTACCCCTGGTGTGGAAACACTAAAGCCCTGAGAAGGGTGTCCCTGATACTACAATCAGCTCTCATACTGTGGAGGATGGGAGGGTTGGTAAGGAATCTGTGGTTAGATAGTGTCTCTACTAGATTAGGAGTTACTCAAGTTAAGTAACTTGTTCATCTGATAGAGAACTCTAGCCGCAGATTCCTTACCTTAAAGATAGATACACAAACACTGCCTTTCCCGAGGTAGTTCTGCAAAGCCAATTCTGAATCAAGAATCCCCAAAGGACCGAATGGACAAACTGCCCATTGCAATGGACCTGACTGTCCAGGACGTAGGGTTTGGTAAACATGTGCAAAGATGCCCACATTGCTGCCTGACAGATATCGCGAACAGGACCTCCACGTGCTAACACAGTGGTCGCAGTCTTATCTCTGCTGGAATGAGCATGCAAACCCTAAAGGGGTTGATTCTTGGCCAGTACATAGCAGATCTTGATGCAGAGCACTATCCATCTAGAGATGGTCCATTTTTGCACAGCCTTCCCCTTCTTAGCTTCCACATACCCCACGAAGAGTTGATCGTCCACCCGGAAGTCTTTTGCATGGTCTTACTAATTTTAGATTCAGACTGTGGAGTCTCTCCTCCTTTTCAGAGGGATGATGCAGAGCAAAGAAGGTAGGCAGGAATTTGGCTTACATGGAAGGGAGTTACAACCTTCGAAAGGAAGGAAACATGTGTCTGGAGAACCAACTTATCCGGGTAGAAGGTAGCATCTGGAGGGTGTGCCGAGGGTGTCTGTAACCTAGTCACAACAAGTAACTTAAATAACTGCAAAAACATCAAAATGGTTTAAAGATAACCTTTAACTGTGCCCAGCATAGAACCCTACTGGGCTAAAGAAGGAGCAAAAAAAGAACCTGGGATGGAGATGCAGAAAGGAGGTCAATGTTATGGGAATCACACCATGTCACAAACTTATTCCAACGGCAGGTATATACCAACTTGGTGGAGGGATGCCCAGCTGCCTGAATAACATTAGACTTTAGGAGGAAAGTCAAAAGCTGTCAACTGTCGCTGCTCAATCTCTACGCATGAAGATGAAGGGTATGCAGGATTGGGTGCACTACCCTCTAATGCTGCAGAAGATCCTCTTGAAGGGGCAGCCTGATCGGCGGGCGATTGACATGCTCAACAGCTCAGGATACCAGAATTACCCAGTCCAAACCGGGGACACAAGAATAACTTGGGGCCGGTTGTTCCTGATCTTCTTGAGAACTCTGAGCAGGAGTGGTATTTTCAGAAAGGCATATGTTATGTTAAAATAATTTATTGAGTGCAAAAAACTTATCAGAAGGTGTCTAGGTGCAGCACAGTCGGAGCAAGACAACAAGTAAGTATGATAGGGAAGAGCCAGGTTTTAGGTTCTTCCTGAACAGAAGCAGGTTTAGAATTTAGAATACAGAAGGCCGGAGCTTCACTCAAGACGAAAAGCATCTCAGAGCAAGGGTTGCCTTGGAAACTCCAGTGCGCAAAACTGCTGGCTTTATGTATTCTCGGTGGTGGTGAACAGATCTAACCAAAGCTCTCTTCACTGCTGAAAGAGTCCTTGCACCACATCTAGATGGAGATGCCATTCGTGATCCACTCTGCATTTTCGGCCCTGGCTTTCAGAGAGCACGCCAGCTATTGAACCGCAATGGAAATGCCCTGGCGTTCCAGCAATGTCTAGTAATGCACAGCCTCTGACAGAGGGTCCACGACCCACCCCACCCTGCTTGTTGCAGTACCACAGGGAGCTAGTGTTGCCCATGAACACCTGTCCAAGTCTTCCCTGGATTGAAGGAAGAAAGGCTTTCAATGCCAAGTGAATTGCCCAAGCCTCCAGAAGTTTGTTGTGGAGTCAGGGCTCTGCCAGAGACCTGAGTTCTCTGCTCCCCACCTCTTCTATTCGAAGTAACGCATCTGTCACCACAGCCAGTTCTGGCTTGGGAAGGGAAGGAGGTCTGCCACTGACCCAATCGCGGTTTGTCAGCCACTACAAAGATCTTTCACAGTTCCCTTCGAGATCTGAACCCTCTCGGAGAGATTCTCCTGATGATGCGCCCACTGGGACTTCAGCTCCCACTGTGAGGCCTGCATAAGCCAAGCGCATTAGTCACAAGCAGGATGCAGGAGGCCATGAGGCCAAGCAACTTCATAGTGTTTCTCACCAAAATCCAGGATAGAGGCATTGGCATCATAGCCTGAATATCCTAGACTCGCTGCTTGGGAGGATTCACAATAAACTGCACTGTGTTGAGAACAACTCAGATGAAAGGGAGCATCTGAGAGGGAGTCAGGTGTAACTTTGGCATGTTGATGGTGGACCCCAGTGAGTGCAGAAAGTTTGCCACAGTCTGGGTGTGGGAGATGACTGCCTGGGGTGAGGCCACATTCAGCAGCCAATCGTCAAGGTAGGGAAAGCCTGGAACCCCCAATCTCCACAGATGAGCTGCAACAACCACCATCAAATTCGTGAACACCAGAGGGGCGCTGGTAAGGCCAAAAGGAAGCACAGTAAACTGAAAGTGCTCTTGGTGCACCGTGAATCACAGTTAATGTCTGTGAGCAGGCAGGACGGGGCAGATAGTACGTGCGCAAGCATGAGCATCTTGCATTTTTCCTTTTTCAGGAAGAAATTGAGAATGCGCAGGTTTAGGATAGGACGAAGGCCTCTGTCCTTCCTAGGCACTAGCAAGTAGCAGGAATAGAAACCACGCCCTCCTTCTAATGCCAGCACCCTCTCAATGGTTACCTTGGCCAAGCGAGCCAGCACTTTCTGATGGAGTCAGGAGAGGTGGTCCTCCATCAGCCGGTCATAAGTGAGTGCCATGGGTAGTCATAAAGAGGGGGAGTAGCCCCTTTGGACTATTTGCAAAACCCAACGGTCCGATGTTGCTGACTGCCAATGGTGCAGGTGATGGCATATCCTGCTTCCCACTGGATGCCCATGATGGTTGAAGGGCAAACTAAAGGGGTTTGGATTCTGCGCCTCCCGGGTGAGTGGTGGACTGACCTGAACTCTGGCTGCTTGTACCATGTGGTTTATGGGATCCGCGTTGTCTGCCACAAAAAGGCTGGGGAACCCTTTGACCGTGATGGCTGGGAGGGTATGGATGCAGTTGGAGTCCCCTTCTGTGGCCATGAAAGGGGTGGCAGATGGACTGGCATTGACAAGGCGCCATTGATGAGCACAAGAACCTGGCTGTAGCTCTGCTGTCTTCAAAGCACCCTAGCACTGAGTCCATCTTTTCCCCAAAAAGGCGAGAGCCATCAATGAGCATGTCCATAACCGAGGCTTGGACATGCCGTGAAATACTTTCTCAGTCAGGCATGGTGCTGCAAGGCCACCGACAAAGAAATTGCTCCACCTAGTGAGTCGGTCGAGTCCACATCGTAAGGTGAACTTTGCTGCGTGTCTCCCATCAGCAATATCTTGGATGAGTAAGGCTCAGGCCTCCTCCGGAACCTGGGGGCGAACGCTGTACACCGAATCACAGATCATGTGGGAATATTGGCCCAAAAGATATGTGGTGTTCAACAACCGCAGTGCAAGACTTGCAGAAGAGAACATCCTCTTTCCAAAGATATCCAGCCTTTTAAATTCCCTATCCCTTGGAGTGACAGGGAACACGCTGGAATTGATCCTAGAAGTGTCCTACGCAGGGCTTGGACAAGGCCCCTAGTAGGACTACAATAAGGGCTTTATTAAATGAGAGTGAGGGTCCGGAGGGGGTGACTCCCAGCTGAAACACCTCTGTCATGCGTCTGTCTTGACTGCCACTGAGGCAGGTTAAAGTCCAAGAACTCAACTGCCCTACTCACCACTATAACAAAAGAGGCTCCCTCCTCCAGAGCCATGTTAGGAGGAGTGACCATGTCAGTGTTAGGTGCAGTGTCTAGCCCATTGACCTCCACCAGTTACTCATATCAGTTGTCCTCCTCATCCAAGGGATGTTGGTAACCATAAGGGTCCTCGAACCCCTCCCATTCCTCCCTGTCTCAAGGTTTATCAAGAGTAAAAAGGACTTGCTCTGCTCCGAAGAACATGGTTCAGGTTGGCGCCAGAAGAGGCGTCTGCTATGCACAGCTGACTCAGTGTCGGAGTCAAGATTGGGGAAGGGGATGGCACCTGCGTTGGCAGCGCCAGGGTCATTGGCACTGGAGTGGGGATTGAAGAAGGTCCTGTCAGTGATACTGCTGTGGATCCAGCAAGGGATCCACGGTACCCAACTGGTGCCGAAGACAAACCCACCAGCGGGGATCCAGTAGGGGCCCCTTCCAAAGCTGTGGAGCCCACAGGTGCTCCAGAGGGGCTGGATCACCCAAATTTGAGGTGCATGGCTTCATACAATTCTTGGAGCTGGTTAGGGGTCACTCCGGCTCCCTGAAAGTCAGGGAAGCCTGAAGTGAACCCTGACTCAGGCTCTGCAGAAGCGCAAGGCCTGGAGTGCCGATGCTCCTGTCCCTTTTTGGATGACTTTGACAGATGCAATGAAGTCAAAGATCTCTTCAACTTCTTGGATTGTTTGTGTTTGTGGGACTTACCCAATTTCCCTGAAGACTTGGAGTGTGACGACGACCGCTGAGTGCAGCTCTACGAACGATCCCAGGACTTTCCGTGCGACTGAGGTATTAAGCATCGTGGAGCCATCCATCAGGGAGCGACACAAACACACCAAGTGGGTATCTGTCACAGATATCTGCCTGTGATAGACTCCACAAGGCTTTAAACCAGATGATTTCTTGGGTGACATTCCTCATACCAGGGGAGACAAACTCTTAAAAAGAGTCAACAAAAAGGCAGTCAAAAATGGCTGAGCGGAGCTCAGACAGAATCAGCACTAACTGCCATGAAAAGGAAAGAACTGACATTAGTGCACTGGGGTGGTGCCCATATAGATATCGTACACATTATTTCCGGTGTAGCCGACAAAGAGCGGAATTCTGGTGTGCAAGGGTTATGTTTAAAAATCTTCAGTCGGGGGGCGTGGCCAACTGCCGAACATGGTGGCAGCTTGAAGCGGGAGCTCCTCCAGGCAATCAGCCCGCAGCGACTATCCGTCATTGATCCGTATTAACAAGCCCGCTCGAAGGAGCGACATCGGCTCAGGAACCCAAGCGGCAAGCTCCGTTCCGACCCTGGTGGTGACTGAACACCGGGATCGGCTACCATTGGTGGCGGCGATCTGGGGCCTGTGCCAGCCTTGCAGCCCCGACCCACAGTGCCTGGCAGACCCGGCCGGAAGTGTGCACTCCTCGGCCGGGCGCGGAAGAGTCGGCCGGCCAAAAATACGTTCTGTCCTGAGAAGTGAGCACCTACGCCGCTGTCAGCGAGCGTGCACCCTGTGTGGCGGAGGGGGTTCTCTGGCCTGGGGAATCGTCCGGAGGAGCGGGAGCGGCTGGCGAGACTGGCAATCATCCTGCCGGCGGAGTGTGAGACGGACCGGGGGCCAGAGGCGCTGATACTGCGGCAAGGTGAGGCGGGCTGCTTGAGGGCACTGCCCTCATCTTGCGCGACCACTAGTCAGTGCCTCACCCCGCTTTCAAGGGGGGGCGCTTCTGAACCCCACCTCCTACAGGAGAGGAATCGTCGTGGGGCACCCAGTCCCTACGGGAGGTCCCGCATTGGCGCAGACAAGGTGAAATACGGAACGAGTCCGGCGCACTCGGCTGGGGGCCCCCCCCCCTGCGAGAACCAACCAGCGGCGCTAAATAACACCGCAATTGCAAACACTGAGGGGAGCGTAGAGGGCGGAATCGACCACGCAGAAGGCCGCATTGGAACTGCAGTGGGCCGGTGGGCTGCTCTTCGCGGTGGCGGACTGCGCAGCGTCTGGGCCCTGTGAGGCGTGCAAGGCGCCATCTTAGACCTGAAGGCACCCACAGTGACTTGCCGGCCGCCCGAGGACAGTGAACAACGAGTGGACCGCAAACTGCCCTACCGGCACGCCTCGACCGCCCACATCCTTGCCCAGCCAGTATGGCCGGTAAGGGCACCAGAAGTACGTCCACACAGGCGAAGCTGGACAAATTTGCTTACGGCCAGCATGGGCAGGCCCAGACTGGCGGCCGCCACTCGACTGGAGCGACCCCGGACGCGGGGGCCCCTCCCAAGGTCACCCTGGACGACGTTATGAAGACCCTCACCGAGGTCAAAACGACGGTAGGTTCCATTTCTTCGGAGGTCACTCTGCTCCGGGCGGACTTCAAAAAAATGGCGGAGAGAGTGACGCAAGTGGAGGTAATTACGAAATCGCTCGTCGAAGACACCTCGGACCTGCAGGTGGCCATGGAACGCATGGAGAGAGTCACGAAACAATTGCAAGAGAAGCTCGATGATCAGGAAGGGCGTTCCCGGAGGAACAACGTTCGCATCCTGGGCCTGCCGGAATCGGAAGGCAAAGCTGCTATGGACCTGTACGTTGAGGACCTGATCAAATCCCAGCTAAAGCCTAAAGGTCTGTCCCACTTCTTTTCTGTTGAAAGAGCGCACCGAGTTCCTGGTGGAACACCGAAACCGGGAGCCACTCCGAGACCTGTGCTGGCCAGATTATTCAATTATAGGGACCGAGACGCCATCCTCCAGGCGGCAAGGGTCTCCCCGCCTGTCAAAATTCAGAACTCCACTTTGGCTTTCTTTCCGGACTACACGGCGGAGGTGGCTAGGCGCAGGAAGTCATTCACGGATGTGAAGAAAGCACTACGAGACAAAGGCCTACAATATTCCATGCTTTTCCCTGCCAAACTGCGCGTCGTGGCCGAAGGGAAGACGTGGTTTTTCGACATGCCGGAGGTAGCTAGAGACTGGCTTGATGGATGGAGGCAGGTGGGCCGGCCAAACCGCCCGCGCGGGGACCAGGGGCGCCGACACAGCGGAGAACCAGCGGATCGGCCGTCGAGGAGCCCCGCGAACGAAGAGGGCGCGACAGCACTGGACTCGGATTTTGAAAGGGACCCCTTTGACTCTGGACAACCTGTAAAGGACTGATTTGTCTGGGCGCCCAGCGGGACAATGCAATCTGAGCCTTGGGAACTTGATGCTGATGGAGCTGAGTAGGGCGGGCATCGGCTGATACCTGTAGGGGGCTCACCTACCCCACGAGCAAGTAAGGTGAACGGGGATGGGATTAAGCACTCTGCCGAGGGGATGCGGGCGGGTTCGAGTCCGTGGAGCAGGGTAGCAGGGAGGGGGAGGGGGGGTTGGATTGTTTTGTTCTGGTTATTATTGTTAGTCATCATCTATTCACTGTGGCACATGGTCCGAACACAGGCTGTACACTCGAGGTTCCCCAACGCGCGTCCTTCTGTAGGTGTCCCGCTTCGACTCCACATGTCCATTATACTGAACATAGCCCCGTATGGCCCAACAAGCTAGCGAAACACCCGCGGGCTCTGGCCTGCCACTGACAGTGGTGTCTCCCTTAAAACTGCTCACATGGAATGTCAGGGGTCTGGGGGACAAGATTAAGCGGGGATTGGTTCTTCAGACCATCAAACGCCACGGACCTGACTTGGTGATGTTGCAAGAAACGCACCTTGCTGGGTCTACATGCAAAGCGCTCGATAGGCGGGGATATGCCATGGAGGTACATGCAGAGTTCACCACGGGATCCAGGGGCACCGGGATACTCCTTAAGAAGAACTCCCCCTTTATGGTGGAAAGCCGCAAGAGGGATGATCAGGGTCGTTTTGCGGCGATCTTTGGCCAGTGGGAGGGGAGGCCCCTCAACATAGTGTCAGTATACATCCCACCAGCGCTACACTCTACGGCCCTGCCGGCGCTGGGTCAATTCCTACTCGACCTCCCAGAAGGTGACATGATCATTGGGGGGGACTTTAACGCCATATCTGACCCGCTGTTGGACACCTTTCCCGTACGGGAACGCTTGAGAGGGACGGCCACGCTCCCTAGCTTTCTGACGGCGTTGGGCCTCGCTGATGTTTGGCGTCAATTAAATCCCACGACAACTCAGTACACACACTACTCAGCTGCACACAACAGCCTTTCGCGCATTGACTACCTTTTCTTTTTAGGGTTGGGGCTGGGCATGGTGGACAAATTAGAGATCTTGCCTAGAGGTGTATCTGATCACTCCCCATTGTCCCTTCACATCACGACTAAAGAGAGGAGACGCGCCAGGATCTATCCAATCTACCCCAATTACTTACAGATCCCGGGTGTTCGGAAGAAGCTTAAGTTGGCCTCCTCACACTACTTTACGGAGAATATAGGCACAGTCGCCTCGCCCTCGGTGCTTTGGGAGGCGTACAAAACAGTCTTGCGCGGCACAGCGATAGCGGCCATTTCAGGGCATAAACGTGACTCCAGACACGACCTCACCCAGTTAGAATTGGCATTACATGCCGCGACTGCAACACACATGGCCGATCCCACCCCTGCCAATACTCATGCTTTGCACCTCAGTCAACAAAAGTACTTATCTCATCTTACAACGGTGACCAAGGGACACCTGGCAGCCACAGCGCACAGGATATATGACCTGGGCGATAAAGCCGGGAGGATGCTGGCGTGGCTAGATAAAAAGAGTGGATGTAATAAAGGTATTCAGAGGCTGTACACACGGGATGGCCGACTGCAGACACACCCTGAGCAGATAGTTCACACTCTGGCAAGACATTATCAAGACATATACACACCGGCACGGGAGGTCACGGAAAGGGAGGCGTTAGTGTCACTTAGTAACATAGCAGTCCCCGAGCTTTCGCAGGAAGCACAACAGGAACTGGACACTGACCTGACCGCAGATGAAATCCAATTGGCAATACAGTCGTTACGATCTGGAAAGGCGTTGGGTCCCAACGGAATACCCGTGGAATGGTACAAAGCGTCGGCTTCCCTGTTGAGCAAACCTCTGCTCGATATGTATGTGGAGAGTTTGGCCAAGGCTGAACTCCCTCTGGACCAACGCATAGCCACGATAGTAGCCATTCCTAAGCCTGACAAGCCGCTGACGGCGTGCTCCTCGTACCGACCTATCTCCCTGCTCAACCTGGAAGCAAAGATCCTAGCGAAACTTTTGGCCTGTCGCCTGATTAAGCATCTACAGACCCTGATACACCCCGATCAATCGGGCTTCATGCCGCACAGAAGTACGGCACTGAATTTGCGGAGAGTCCATGGAGTCCTGGCGCGAGCGCATCTCCTCTCGGACCAGGCGGTCATATTGTCCCTGGACGCCAAGATGGCGTTTGATCTGGTGGAATGGGAATATCTCTTTGCAGTCCTTGCCCGTATGGGCTTCGGCCCAAAATTTGTAGCGTGGATACGGCTACTATATAGGTCGCCCATGGCACAAGTGGTGGCGAACGGCCACATTTCGCAAACTTTCCCCCTGGGGCGAGGGACCCGGCAGGGGTGCCCGCTGTCACCCTTGCTCTTTGCACTGGTGCTAGAACCTCTGGCTATTCTGCTCAGGGCAACGCCACTGTTTAGGGGCATCACCTGGGAGGACGGCTGGGAGGATAGTGTATCCTTGTATGCGGATGACATGCTGATCTACATGACCAATCCCAATGAAGGTATTCCTGCCCTGCTGGCTCTGTGTGACGAGCACGGGAAGGCGTCCGGCTACACCCTGAATTGGTCCAAATCCATACTATTCGTCCTTCGGGGCCAGACACCCTTGTTGAGGCCTGACTGCCCCCTGCAATTAGCGGACGGCTCCTTTAAGTACCTAGGTATTGGGGGGGCGCTAGAGGGCGCCGGGCAAGATGGCCGCACGTGAGTGAGGCTCTGCCAAGACCATCTAAAATTCGTTCATTTATCCTGCACAATCCGACTCCTGAGCCCTGTAACTACGCTGTCGGACCCCGCTCACACTGGGGGCTCGCTGAGACGCTTTTCTCCAGATCGGCGGCTGTGTGGAGCGTACCCGGGACCGAGCTGCCCAACGCCGGGATCCCGCTGGTGGAGTCGTCTTCGGCCCCTGTGGAGAAGCCGTCCAGCTGCTGCCTGTGCTGGTGACTCTGCCGCCTGGACAACGCGGCGCCCGATAACTGAGGTGGCGGAACCGGTGACCTGTATCTGTGGAGGCGCCAAGACAACGACCGGCCTGGACCCGACCCTGCTGGTGGCGGTGAGTGGGGCGGGGTGCTACGCAAGCCCGGGGCTGCGGAGGCGGCGCCGGGCCGCGCTGGACCGCGCCGCGCGAGCTGCGGCTGGCGGGAGCACGGGGGGGGCCGCAGCGAGGTGGAGTGGCGGCGCGGTGGCTCTGAATAGAGCGGCTGGACAGGCGACGCTTTCTGGGGGTAGAGTCACTGGAGCGGACGGTACTGCTGTGCTGGATGATTGTGAGCCTGCAGCGCATCCGCCATTTTATGGCTCCGGGCCCCCATCCCATTTAGAGGACTGACGCTGGAGGGTGGAAACTCACTGGTGCTCCCAATTGCCAGCGTGAGGGCTGTCAGGAAGAGTGAACCCGGTCTGTGGCCCTAGCGATATATCCACTTACTCGCTTGGGGGACTATTAGACTGCCATTTAACGTGAGAGTTGTGAAGCTGCGGCAGGGTCGATTTGGCGCGCTTTCCCCACCGGGTGCGGTGAGCCTAACTCCCCTGAGCTGGAGTTTGCTGCGGAGGCCTGGGCCAGCGCCTGGTTGTGGGACAGCTAGTATATGCTCTGGGATTGATAAGGGCGTCTTGCATGATATACCTGCCTAGCATTACTGCACCTACGTCGGGACTGCGTTGCTTACCACCATGGGCAGGACGGAGAGGAATCAACCGAAAATCACTTTCGAGGCGAAAAAAACCATGCTTATGGCTACCCAGGCGCCAACGGACTCTGAGCAGGTGGGGGCAGTTGGGGGCACCCCGAATTTGGAGTCTACGCTGATGGCTATGCAAAAGACACTCCAATCCATTGAAGGCACCATGGAGTCAGTTAATCACCGCATAGACCACATGGCAACGCAATTTGACCGCCAAAACGAGCGGATGGCGGAAGTGGAACAAAGGGTATCTGCCACCGAAGATGGCCTGGCCACGGTCTCGTCTAAAGTTTTCAGCATGGAGAGAGTGTTGGCGGTCATACAGGCAAAAAACGAGGAATTGGAAGGGAGGTCAAGAAGGAATAATATTCGCGTCACGGGCCTGCCAGAATCGACGAATGTTGGAAGAATGGAGGACTACATGGAACGTATGCTCATCGACATATTTGGGGCTCACCAACTGTCTCGTGTCTTCATAGTGGAACGAGCCCATCGCTCCCTGGCTAAGCGTCCTCCGCCCGGGGCACAGCCGCGACCTATCGTGGCCAGGGTCCTGAACTATAGGGACCGAGATACTATCCTACGCCTTGCGAGGGAAAAGGGCTCCATAGAATATCAGGGTAACAAACTTGAGTTCTATCCTGACTTCACCATGGCGGTGCAGACTGCCCGCAAAGAATTTGCCGCGGTAAAACAACTGCTGCGTACTGAGGACATTATATATGCCATGCTGTATCCTGCCCGCCTTCGGATCGGTCCCCCTGCGGATAATAAGATTTTTTCCTCCCCTAAGGCGGCCATGGATTACGCCAAAAAACTCAAACAACGTAATAGAGAGCCGAATGAACGTCGTGATGGCGAGGATGAGCGGCAGGATGAAGTTGCTTAACCTGTTGCATGCAATTGTTACGGGAGGGGCATAACTGAGCAGTACTGCAATGAGACACATGCACAGTTTGGAAGCTGGTGGCTGAAGCCGCCTCTCACGGTGCCCCAATGCCTGGACTGACTTACTCTGCCGACATGGCTGTTATAGTGAGATGGTCGCTCAGGCCTGTGATGGCTCTACTGAGGATGATGTGTTTGCCATTGTCTGGGCTGTATCTCCTGTAGGCTCTGTGGGAGGCCGGACTAGATGTATAGTGCCCAGGGGGGGCATGTACGCCTGCTGCGCTGATCATTAATAGTGTTGTCCGCTGCAATTAATGCTCCTACTGGCCTTGCACACAACTTTTGGTGACATATGGTAATGTGCTGATTTTTGAATTTCGGATTGCTGATTGTTTATTCCTTTGGCCACGAGGTTGGGCTTGAGGGATTGAGGATTTTGTTATTGAGAATGGTCTACACTCTCGTCAGCTTTCTGGCGGGGGTGGAGTGCCGCTACGCCCCCAGATATGGGAGATCCCCACGCACAGTTGTTTGCATTGTTGGGGGTTGCAAGGGGGGGGGGGGTATGGGATGGCTTTGGCGAATTGGGTATGCTGAAGTGGGTGGAGGGATGGGGGATGGGTTTTTGGTGTTTACAGGGGGGTCGTTGTTTTTCCTGGTCAAAGCTGGGGGATCTGAGATACCTTTGGGAGGTGTTCAGAGCTTCTGGAGTGGGTGCGGTGTTCGTTGTAGGGGAGCTCATGTCCTTACTAGGACGCTGGACACAGAGTGTTGGGTCATCGGGTGGGAGTTGGCGGGGGTATGTTGGATGATGGGTTGCTTGAAGATTTGGCGATATGGATAGGGGGGGTAAACTCACGTGTGTAACTTGGAATGTGAGGGGTCTCAATAGGCCACAAAAGACACGACAAATGCTTGCTTTTTTAAATAGACATGGCGCTCAGGTGGTTTTTCTTCAGGAAACACACCTTCGGGGTAAGGCGGCTGAACTGGTGGGCAAGCAGTGGGCGGGGGTACGACTGGCTACGGCCTACTCCTCTTATGCTCGAGGGGTGATGATTCTAATAAAGAGAAATGTCCCATTTGAAGTACTTCATGAGGAGATAGATCAGGATGGTAGATATGTCATTGTACAGGGTAAATTATGTGGTACGCTGATCACTCTCCTCAACGTGTATGGACCGAATGTCGATGATCCTGATTTCTTTGTTACACTCTGGAACAAACTTTATCTGCTTCCTCCATCGGCTATCCTGTGTGGAGGGGATTGGAATGTCACGCTAGATGCCGAATTGGACAAGAAACAGGACAGGCCCTATGTGCGCAAGAAAGCGGTGGACGCGGTATGTGAGGGTGTTAGTGGGCTGCAATTGTTGGATATCTGGAGATTGAAGTATCCGGGCAAGCGGGAGGGAACGTGTTACACGTCTGCGCATGATACGTGGTCGCGATTGGATTACTGGCTAGTGACTCGTGATGTGAGCGGTTGGGTGATGGGAGTTGAACATTTGCCTCGTACTATCTCTGACCATGCGCCTGTTAAATTAGTGCTGCAGCTACCATCGCATGTTCCTGCTCCGTTCACTTGGCGTCTTTCCCCTGGCGTGTTGACTGATCAGGTGTTGAGTGAGCGGCTGAGGCAGATAATCGAGGAGTTTTTCATGCACAATGTGGGGTCTGTTGACACGATGAGTACAGTGTGGGAGGCCTTTAAGGTGACGGTGAGGGGGGCGTGTATTGGTCTAAGATCAGGGGTGCTCACGTCTATAAGGGATTCCATGGCTAGGCTGGAGAGAGAGTTGCTAGTTTTGGAGAGGCGACTGGAGGTGTGTGCGGAGGTCGCATTGCTGGCTGACATTAGATCCAAAGTCACTGAATATAACGACTTGGCGGAGCAAGAGGTGAAATTCCTGTCCAAACATGCTACAGCTAGGTATTACGGTGAAGGGGGTAGGCCGGGAAAGGGGCTAGCGGATCGGGTTAGGGACCCCTGGGCACGCCACTGCACAGTGCAGGAGATTGAAGATCAGGGGGGCGTAGTGACTGGCGCGGACGGTATTCTCGCCTGCTTTGCAAAACATTATGCGCAGCTCTACGAGCACAGGGACACGGCAGAGGAGGAGGAAGTGGATCGATACCTAGAGGACATCGCCTTGGTATGGCTGTCCAGGGGCCAGCAGGAATTCCTTATGCATCCTATCACGGCGGCCGAATTTAGGGACGCAATTGCTGCTCTCCCGAGTGGGAAGGCGGCTGGCACGGATGGCCTTCCCTCCGAATTCTATAAGGCATATGCAGATTTGCTGATCCCGCAATTGGCATTGGTCTTGGAGGAGGCATTTGAATGCGGACGGCTCCCGGCGACAATGAGAGAGGCGTTGTTGGTAGCATTGCCTAAACCAGGGAAGCCCCCGAACAAGTGTGATTCGTATCGGCCCCTTTCCCTCATGAACACCGATGTTAAGATAATTGCCAAAGTTTTAGCCACAAGATTGCGTTTACTTCTGCCAGTCATGGTGCTGCCTGATCAGTCGGGATTTGTTCCCCTCAGGTCCACCACTCACAATTTGAGGGCTCTGTTTGCTGGGCTACACCTGCTTAAACCGGAGCTGGCCGCGGTGGCAGTCATGCTGGACGCCGCCAAGGCTTTCGATTCGGTGGCATGGAAGTACATGCTGGCTATCCTGCGCCGGATGGGGGTGCCTTTCTTTTTTATATCGCTGATTGCCCTTTTGTATACTGCGCCCACAGCGAGAGTTAGGGTCAACGGTCATGTTTCCTCCCCATTTCCGATTCAGAGGGGGACGAGGCAGGGATGCCCTCTCTCACCCTTGCTTTTTGCTATCATGATGGAACCTTTGGCATGTATCTTACGGCAGAGGTATGCGGAGGCGGCGCTAAAGTTCCCACTTAGGTCTTTGGCCGTGTCAATGTATGCCGACGACATGGTCCTCTACATCAGGGACCCGGTGCTCCATCTGGAAAGCATACTCCCGGGAATTCATTAAGTTTGGTCACCACTCCGGACTGACCATCAATTGGGACAAATCTGTGGTGTTGCCTCTCACGGACGCAACTCATCAAATTCCCTTGGAATTCCCGCTGGAATGGGCAACAGAATCGGTTCGATATCTAGGCATCTGGGTGCATAGGGACTGTCAAGAAGTTATAAGGGCTAATTATGGCGTTGCCATCTCTAAATTGGAGGATCAGGTGGCGCGATGGACTCGTCTTCCACTGACCCTGGCGGATCGAGTGTCCCTGATTAAAATGGTAGTGCTGCCGAAATTTCTTTATCTTTTTGTCAACATTCCTGTCCCGCTGAAGTCGCATTTCTTTGCTAGGATGCGGTCCCTTTTGATATCTCTCACCTGGGCTGGTAAGAAGCCGCGGGTAACGTGGGAGGTATTGACCAAACCATATGAACTGGGGGGGTTCGCCATACCAGACATAAAGCTCTATTATCTCTGCGCGCAAGCGCATTTTGCGATCTACTGGATGAACGCTCCACCGTACACCCCGCATGTTGCGCTTGAGGCCAGTGCTGTTCTGCCACGTCCCCTGAGGGCCATGATCGTTAACGACCATTCGGTGTTTGAGAAGGGGGAGATTGACACGGTGCGAATCACGGCGACCGCCTGGGAGGACCTGGGTAGACGAGCTGACAGGTTGCCGTTATATGCGCCGGCTATGCCACTGCTCTATCACTCTGGTATTTAAGTATCAGGTGAGATTGGTGGATTACAGGTTCTAAGGGAAGCTGGACTACAAACAATGGGGGACCTCTTCCCCGGGGCATCGTTTATATCATTACAGGCTATGACAGCTCGCTCAACTAGTGTTGGTATGGCTACCTTTATCTACGTTAGGCTTCGGGCTGCTGTACGTGATCTGTTTTCGACATACCCGGGGGAACCATTAACGCTTGGGGCCTTACAATTGCTTTACACCGCTACGGACAGGACTAAATTGCTGTCTAAATTATATAGGGCAGCGCAGGAAGATGAGGGAGGGGGCGCAGTCCTAGCAAGGGCCAGATGGGATAGGAGCCTCCCAGAACCGCTGAGTGATGACGAATGGACCGAATGTTGTACTATGACTGGGGGATATGTGATTAATGGCAATTTCCGCCTTCTGCATTATAAATTTCTGCATCAGTGGTACTACACGCCGGTTCAGCTGCTTCGATTTGGCCTTCGGGCTGCTGCTCAGTGTGTCCGTTGCGGTGCTGACGATGCTGATTTTGTGCACCTGGCCTGGGGATGCTCGCGGGTGTATGGCTTCTGGAAGGAGGTGACTGAGAAGCTGTCTGTCATGACGTCGACTGAAGTTGCGCTAGATGTGCGCCTCTGTCTTTTGGGGATAGCTTCTGGGGTACCAGCGACGGCAAGGCGGTTTGTGGTGTTGGCGCTCCAATTGGCTAAGAGGAGAGTTGCTTTGGGATGGGGAGGGAGGAGAGCGCCTGATGTGCAGCAGTGGCTGACGGACATGGCTTACTGCAGGGACCAACTGAACACTTACTATGAGGGACTGCCAGCGAAGTCGAGACCACGGGATGTATGGGCTCCGTTTACACTTTATATGCTGTCCCTAGCTGACACTGATAGTGAGAGGAGTGTGAGTGCTGACCTGTTAGAGGGAGGCGGTGAATCTGAATGAGTGGTACCTAGGTAAGGGAGGGGCGATTGTCCTGTGTAGTAGGCATGAGCTATGGAACTAATTGTATGTCCCCTATACGCTAAGAAAGGTTGGCGTGGCCTAACTGCCTTGCAAGTCCCCGCTATTGTGTGTGCCCGGTTGGACAGAATAATTACACAATGACTCCCTGTAGATGACCTTATTGCCGCTTTTGGGATTGAGTGCCTCTTGGACACTGTGCCTTACGAACTCGGAATGCCCACAAGGACCAGGACTAGGGGGGGTTGGGGGGTAGTTGGGATTTGTTGTTGCTTGACTTTGTTTCTGCAAAAACCTTGAAAATGAGACCGAGATCACATGAGGGTGATACGGCCGTAGTCCTCCAGTGTACTGTCACTATTGCATTCAGAACCTTTGTCGTGCCTTCATGAGCTGTGCCTTTTCAAATTGTGCTTTTGCAACAATGAAGTATGTTGTGTTCAGCTCGTCTATCTCGAATGGTACACTGATTGCGGCCGGCCCTACCAGTGGGTTGTAGGCACACCGCTGTGTATATGTGTGATGTGCAATAAAGGTCTTTCAAAAAAAAAAAAAAAAAAAAAAAAAAGTACCTAGGTATTATCATCACCGCAAGTGCGGCGGACTTCTACACGGCGAACCTGGTGCCACCTCTGACGCGTTTACGTGCGGACGTTAAATATTGGGCTACTCTTCCGCTGACCCTCCTAGGGCGGGCAGCGTTATTTAAAATGATGGCACTTCCTAGGTTTCTCTACGTGTTGGAAAACGCCCCCCACGTGGTGGCTCCGCGCTACTTCCGCCAGGTGGCCGCGCAGGTATCTGCCCTGTTGTGGAGCAACGGCCCAGCCCGTATAGCGCATGCAAAATTGGTCCAGGGCTGGTACGACGGAGGGATCGCCCTTCCCAACCTTCAATTGTATTATTGGGCATCCCAACTTAAGGTGATTAATTGCTGGATCCATGTTCCGCGGGATGACCCCGCTTATAGAGCGGACTGGTCGCAGTTAGGAACGGATGGCATGCTGTCGGTATTATACAACCACTCACGGGTTCGTACGTTGCTTGGCCCAACGTTGCACACGGCTACCCTATGGCATGCGGCACAAACTCGTATGGGATGGAAGGGGAAGATCACTAAAATGACACCGCTGTGGGACGCGAAGTCTCTAGGGAACTTGAGATCCAGCAAAGGTTTTGCACGTTGGGATCAAATTGGGATCTCGGTAGTGGGAGACCTCTGGGAGCAGGGCTCGGTAATTGCATTCTCACAGCTACAGCAACAGTATGGTATGGGCCCCACTGAAACGTTCAGATATGTGCAGGTTCGTCACGCCCTCCTTCAAGCCATTCCGCCTGATACCACACTTCCAGAATCGTCACCTTTGGAGGACAGGTTATTGACGGAATTTATGGAACAGAAGGCAACCTCTCTTACGTACAAGAAACTGGTTAACAATCTGGCAATCCCCACGCAGAAACTTAGAGAGAGGTGGGTTGAAGATGTAGGGGACATGGATGACACTGAGTGGAATGAGGCGCTGGCGTCACCGAGGGAAGTGGGCATATCGGCTAGGTTCAGATTAGTCCAGCTCAAGATCTTGCACCGCACCTATTACACCAGGACACTTCTACACAGGATACAGAGGGCACCACACCCCTTCTGTCTAAGAGGCTGTGGGGAGGAGGGTACATTTCTCCATACACTCTGGGACTGCCCATTGATTCGGGAAGTCTGGAGACGAGTCATGCGCACGTTATCCCAAGTCCTAGGGGTGTCTCTTCCTCCTGAACCCCGTAAATGCCTATTGAACATCTGGGACCCCACAGACCTGAACAGGTATGGAAAGTTGTGGGTCACGTTAGCTGTGACAGTAGCAAAAAAAGACATTGCACAGAAGTGGGGAGCCCCAGACGTGCCTACGGTGCAGGGCTGGATCAGAAATATGGACATTCTGCTGGTGAAGGAGAGGGCGGTGTATGTGTTGCGGGCTTGTCCCCGTAAATGGAATAAAGTGTGGTTGCCTTGGAACAAATACAGGGGGGAGCCATGTGCACCCCTGCCAGAGGACGAAGATGTGGAATCGGATGAAGAAGATGAATAGGAGGGAGGGACTGATATGTAATACTATGAGTTGTGGGGGGATGGAGCGGGACCTGGAGGACACCATTGAACGCATATACGGACTGTGTGCAGTAGATGGGAACTTGTCTGTGTATGGCTACGACGTTCTCATGTGATGATGACACCTGTTAGGTTTTCACAGTTATGAGTTTAGTTCTATTTGCTGAATTTGCTAAGCGTTCAGGGCTGTACACTCAATGGCTGAACTGCGCACTGGACCAGAACTGAAAGCTTTGTCGAATGTACATGCCTTCTGAGCTATACTGTTTCTTTCATTCTAGTCTGTACTAGTATAATTACCACATACGTTTGAAAATGCTGAGACTTCACCGGATCCTGATTTGCTTTGGGTAATAATGAGAAACTAAGAGTCACTGATGTGAATGTAAATGTTTTCTATGCCTTCTTGACAATAAAATGTTTTTAAAAAAAAATAAAAAAATAAAAATATTCAGTCTGATGCTTGGGGATATTTCATGGTAAGGAATCTGCGGATAGAAGTCTTTATCAGATATATGATTTGGTACAACCAGTATATTGCTTTCAGGTGCTAACTTCCATTTCAGCTATATAGAAGAAGCTACATTGGCTACTTATTTATTGATGTGCCAAAATCAGGGCCAAGCCCTTTTCTATCACTCTATTTAACTTGAAAAGGCTCTCTTTCTTTAAGACAGGCTCCTTACCAGCTTCCTTCAATTCAGAGCCAAATTACTTCTGGTGGTTTCGGTTTTCATGTACTCTCCCGCTAGGCTGCTCTTTCTAGGTTCTCACCCCTAGACTGCCGAATACTCTGCCTATTAGTACAAAGCTGATTGGATATCATCTATTAGTTAAAAAAGCAATTTAAGCCCATCTCCTCTGTTAAAGCGATATTGGGTTGCAAGTCCCTTTAAATCAATATGTCATACATTAATTTTTTCAGTTCACTCATTCATTCATTCATACATTCATTCATTCATTCCTCTAACACTGGGTGATCCCTACAAACCAGGGGCTTCTGTAGCCCAAGCTCCACCATTGATGTGATCGTAGCTAACAAAGCAGGGAATAATCTAGTTCTGGATCTAGTTTGGTTTTGAATATTCTATTACCCTTTGAACTGGTCCTCACAAGTAGGATAGGATAGGATATATGTTTGTATAGCGCTCGAATGCCGTGGTGTCTTGGCGCTGGTGTGTATGGAAGAGGTACAGCCTATGTTACAGGAGCTAGATTGAGGTAAACAGCCAAGTTTTCAGATCTTTCCTAAAGGAATGTCGTTTTGACTGAAATCTCATGGCTGTTGGCATTTTGTTCCATAACTCTGCTGCACAGTTTGAAAAAGTTCTTCCACCCCATCTCACTCGCCTAATCCTATCAATCTGGAGAAGGCCCAGATTACTGGATTTTAGGGCCCGAGCAGGGGTTGGGCCCAGATGTGTGCAAGTTGTTTTTCTTTGAAGAAGTCTTTCGAGTCACAACGTATTGTGACTCGTCTTCTTGCCAGTAATGCGCATGGTCATTGACTCCATTGTTAAGATTGTTTTCCCGCACTGTGGGTAAGGATGGAATGTGAAGCTAAGCAATATATAATGTGATGTTCATGCATAAAATGAAAGGAGAAAAGTAAGATGCATTATTTTGCTTCAAGCATTATTTTGGTGTTGAAGCTGCTTTTTTATTGTGCTACTAGACAATGCATTACTTTCGGCTGTTTCTACACACAATTAACGACTCACCACAGTTAGGGCAATATAAGAGTGCCTTGTTGTTCCATGCCATTTGTAGATGACATGATGTTTCATTCTCACTGTACCAGTAGATATTGAGCACATTTGCTTCCATGCAAGTTAAGACACTTATCCCTCTAAGGTGAGTGGTATTGCTTGTACCACATTACTTGTGCACTCATCCAATCCTGCTCTGTAAATTTAATCTGATGTATGTTTGAATCATGTGCACACTCTCATAATTCTGCTCTGAAAAACTAACTAACACACTCAGGTGGATGGCATGACGAGTCTGTATCACGTTGCATGTGCAGTCACTCAATCCTGCGCCAAATCAAATCTAATCAAAATTTCTCTAACATGCATAGTTAATTAAAGCCATTACATGAGAAAAACAGCCCTCGAGGAGTCCCCTACTATAGAGAAAATCTAAGATAAATAACACAAGATCACAGGTCCCGGTGCTAATTTCCCTATAAATAGTAAAACGTAATTACCTATCAATATAAACAATGAACCAAGAATGTTACCTTAACTCAGTTAAAATACGAATACTGCTCCAGAACACTGCCACTCTCAGGTGAGTGGCAATGCTTTGTTTGTAACACGTTATCAGTGCATTCACAATCTTGTGTCAGAAAACATAACATTCTAGGGCGAGTGCCATGACATCTGAATCACTGTATCATGTTGTGTTCTCATTCACATAAACTTGTGTAAGAAAACTACCACTCACGGCTTGCCAGTCTCACATTGTGCTCAATAGCACAACCCAGTTCACTCTCTTGCAAAATATTCTATATTATAAAACAAAGTTGTCGGACATAAAATAAATGTGTTCGGCATGCGTACCATTCCACAATCCTGGCCCCTCATGGGCAACATAGGTTGATTCCTGATGATTTGAGAAATTATTTTACTAATTAGTGGGAAGCCGTATTTTCTATCACATCCTAGATGCCTATAGGAACATGGTTGCAATATTGCACCTTTCAGGAAATTAGGGGACAGCCCATACAAATTTACATTTGAAAGGTGTGGACTGATCTATAAAGTTCTATTAGTGTTTACAGCCCAATCAGGCATCACCAAACAAAGAAGCATTCCAAAACATGTATTGGTGGAGATTGTGAGAATGGGTAGGAGGGCACTCTTTACTTTTGAGTGGATGGCCACAACGGTCTACTACCTGAAGACTCAGTGCCACCAACTCTTGGATAAAAACGCCCTTCCTTGTTATAGGCCTCTTTATTTTCTAATGTATGACCTCATTCCAAAACATTAGCCATCCCTCATACACTGCCCCAAATATCCTTGTGAAAAGATCTCTTTTGTAGAGTCTCGAGTCACCCTCATTATTATGTAGTTGTCAACGCAATGGGCACTGAAACTGAGCACTTTGAGAGAGCGCCAAACAGAAGTAAAATTTGTAGGGGTGTATCATATGTACAAGTAGTTAACACCCGCATATATAGAGGATTTACTAATCGTGTTCAAATGCAATGTAGGGCTGAGAACTAATGTACTTGGTATTAGAATTACATGGAGAGCTAATGTTAAGAGTTTGAAAATCAATAATGCCGTTTTAACATAGAGATGTTGTTGGATGTGAAGTCTTTCATTAATAAGAGATGTGTTTTAATAGATCATCATTGTGACTCTAGATCTGCTTTATTAAATTTCATAAGTTGTACCTTTTAAACGTGATGAATTTGCTTGAAGTAGAAATGTATTTTGCTTTAAAGATGGAGGCTTAAAGAATGAAAGAGATTGTTTATGCTATGATGTTGGGCACATAAACGTGCAGAGGCCCAGTTCATGAAAATCGTGTAGGCCTGATCGAAGATGCCTTGCTTAGCATTAAATCGTAGAAATGTTTTTGGAGAAAGCTGCCTTTAGCTAAAGTCAATTGCAACATTTAGAAATTGTGAGCCGATTCACATGTATCCCTTTGCAGGTGCAGGACCAAGTAGATAGTGGAGTAGAAGGGCCCATTGTGTATGAATGTTAGGATACTAGGCTCAGACATGGAGGAGTAGCCGAGGAATTTAAGAAAGCAACTTGAAGCGAAGGAGAGCCTGGGACCCAAGGACGTTTTAACGGACAAGGATGGAAAGGAGCCATAATGGAAAAATCTGAAGACCAACACCTTCGAGAGGGGCGTACCTGAAGGCGTGTCGTCCGCATTGTGGGTTTTTGTATTAGGGACAGCACCCCGAAGGAGAGGTTAGAGTAGATGAGCCGAGGAGCGAGAGGGAGCAGTTGACCAGGCAGAGAGCTTAGCTATGGCTGAGGAGTCTTTAGACTAAGTCGAGAGAAAGTGAGTGAACTTCTTTGGAAGTCGCCACGGCTGACACCTTTATTAGATTGGGCTATTGTTGAGTAGGGATGTCACATAGACAGATTAACCTGAATTTATACCTTTTATCAATGCATACTAAAACTCAGGTTATAGCAATCCTTGTTAGCCTGATGATTCTTGAATTGATTCTTGTATTGTTCCTGAGCGGTCTGAGACTCTTCCGTAGGATTATGTTTTTATTAGTAACTCTTTATCTTCTAAATCTTTTGCTGAGGTGTTTATACATCCAGTTGTTTTTGGATTTGTAATAAATAGTCGGTGGTTCTTTGGGGGAAACAGTGGGAATCGTTACATTGATTGACTATTGTTAGATAGATTGCCTAATTCATTCTATGACAGGTAAAAAGGTCCAGTCGACCTGAGACGGGATTCTGGAGAATGATATGCAGACTCTAGAAGGAAAATCCCGCCCTTTCAACATTCACACTTAAGCACAAATGTCTTTCACAAACCACAGACGATTTACAATCCTGATACTTGGCAAAATTGAAGAAGTTCACAATACATCCAGACCTAATGCTGTTTACTAGGGAGATAACTTCAAAAAGATATCCCCTGCATTTGGTGAAATGAAGCAAATAAGCATAATGCCCCTGGCTCCGCACCCTTTGACACTGGGGAAACAGATATATCTCAAATACCATTGTCAAATCCGCACAGGAGAGGAACTGAGCGGTCATACCTTATGGCCTGAATACTTAAGATACACAGATCTATTTGTTTATACAGTGTTTTTCTGAATCACCAACCTATCACTTTTCAACCATTTTGCAGCATTCAGGATTTGGGCTGTACGGGGTTAAACACTGCTCTTCTTGTGATGAGGAACTGAATGCACTCATTGTCTGAGAGGTCTACTCAAACTGGCAGGGATGATATTTTGTGGATTTATGACTGCGTTGGTGGTGCTGAGCAACTTCTTGAAATATGGTGGCTCTGGCATTGATCGTGTGCAGGTCAAAACATATTAAAATAGTAACAGCAGAAAGAAGCAGTGAACGGTCACACATCTCATTCACTTCTAGTTTCATCCAATTCAGATTTAAAAGTGCAGACCAGTTTACAGAACGCTCTCACTTCAAACTCCATAGACAAGGCAATATATGAAAGTTATTTTTTGACTTCAAAACAGTCTATTTTTCCAAATATAGCTAAAAGTGGGTCTTTATCTTAAAGCTTGACATAAGGTGGTAACTTCATAGCTAATTGACGGATGCCCTGGCACAGCCGCCACCAGAATCTCGGCTTCTATCTGCGACAAGTGTCTCATCCCCCACCCCACCTTCTCTAGCTGCACCTCCCAGTGCGTGGGTGCTAAGGAGTGAACGATGGTGTCTACCTATGTCTCCCCCATCAACCCTTCTTTGTAAAAAGGGCTTTTCAAGCGAAAAAAATTAAGAAAACCTTCCCTTTCTTCGGAGAATAAAAGCGGAGGATTCTCGGCGGGATGCGGCGCGTGATTGTCATTCAGATATTGTTTAGAAGGCGCCGCTCATATCGCTTGCTATAGTTTGTGTTTTTTTTAATATGTCGGCACGCAGTGAGGGACTGTCTGCGTGGATCACAGGGAATAAAAGGGGGAGGGTCTTGCGCTGTCACTTTTAATAAGAGGCGCCAGAGGCTTGCGTTCAGGTTAAACACCACCCCTGTCACATTTCCAAGGAGGCAACAGATTTGTTAGAGACAAGCAGAGCGCTCCTCGTCGACAAAAAGAAGAGGAGCGCAGGAAGACAAAGTCCTGTCAAGAAGTGTCACAGCGGCCTTTATTCTGGGGGCGTGTAGCACTTTTATGGCCTGTGAAGAAATTGTCACTCATAATTAGCACTGACAAGGAAAATTAGTTTTTTCCAAGAGGTTGTGAAAACCCCAAAACAATGACAATTTCTTATGTAATGATCGCCTGCAAAAGGGATTATTGTGATCGGGAACAAAAAGGCCCACCCAATTAGAGTTATGTCGTTCTGTGAGGCGGGTGCAGAGATGTCTGGGAGCAGGCGTGCATGCTGCCATTGGTGCAAAGCAGGTGGAGGTGATGCGGGGAGTGGATACTTTGGAAGTTGGGGCCCTATTCACAAACTGCATTTTGCAGTACGTTCAGTAGTAGTACTAGAAAAGTGCTAATATACTACAAAATGCTATTCACCAACCTATGTGTAGGAGTCTCTGCCTCTCATATCTTTTCTGTGCAGAGAAGTTGGACCCAAATACACAGATTTTTGCACATGTTCACCTATGTTTTAGTAGTAAATGTGGGAACGACTAGGGGGTGGCTAGAACATGGGGAATACTTACGATAAAAATGAATGGGTATAAGGAAGATTAAGGAGGAGCTAAGGGAAGGCATGAGGGGTTAGGGAGGCCCCCTGCCAGATTTGGGCCTGGGGGTGCATGCGAAGGGGGCACATTGTAATTCCCTTCTGTAATTTCGTGTTGCTTAGAGCAGACATCACCAATAAAACTACTGATCGCACACAACTTTTACCCCTGGCTGTTTTAGTAGGTGAATGTCTGTTATTTTTAATAACTGAGTTGATGAAGTACATTTTTTACGAATTTCATGATGTTATCTCCAGTATTGTAATGTACAAATGTTTTGTGATGTTATTTTCCACGCCAAAAAACAAACAAGTGAGGGGGGTCCTAGGGGAAAAGTTTAAAGACCAATTAGTATCTTGTCCCCCAACTTAATTATCAAAAAACACGGAAGATACAATAGGTCTAATAAGTTCTCATAATAGATAATACTTATTATAAAAGAACGAAATATCTGATACCTAGTGGTTATCTGAGAGAACATTTAATACCTAGTGGTTATATGAAAAAACAAGAGAAAACATAGGAGAGCAGTCGGAACAGTCTCAACTCATGAGTGAAGAAACCCATCAGCACACCTAATTGGTGGAACCTCGTCATCTGGGTTTTGTAGCTACGAATGATGCCCGTAAGGCAACTCCTCAATTAGTTCAATGAGGGTTGTGAAGTGCGGATCATCAAACGCGCAAGAAATAAACCATCACACAGAAGACGGGTGTTATGAAGAGCTGATAGGAAAAATTGCAATGCCCAAAAGAAAAACAATAGTGGTGAAAAGGTTAAAAATACCTGTCGTGATGACTAACAAATAATTTTATTAATGGTGACCATCAGGACGGTATGTTCTAAAAGCAGAGTGGGTATAGTATTTTGAAAAATATTACTAACCATCGAAGATATAAAGTGGTCAACATGTTTCAGCCCTCACGGGCTTTCGTCAGGACCTATGAAGTACACTACTGCAATTGTGAAAAAAGACCTACCAGTGGTATGGTCTCTTCAGTCCAAGAACTCTCCTGTGAAATCAAAACAGAAAAACGAGAAAAGAGAAAAAAGAGAAAAATAGTCTATATACAATACATAATAGTCTCTCAAAAGTTTAGTAGATCTAAGTATGTACAGACTGATTTCCAAACACTGTAAATACCATATTACAGTCATACATTATCTACTCACCCATCATTGAAGGGAGAAAAGGCCTCACCTCTCCTGGCGCTCGCTCAGGAAGAAAGAGGCCACGCTCTAAATGAAAAGAGAGGGAATAAACTTGCACTTCTAGGCATAGAATATATAACTTTTGAGGAGCCAACAGCAAAAAAGCGAACAAAGCGAGGCAGGACTGCGGGGCATAGGGTTAGTGAGAGGAGACTCTTATATATGACCCCTAGGGAATGATCAACTGGTTACCAAACAGTAGACCCAAACAGTCTATTTTGCAAAGATAGTAGCGCAGCGCTCACCCACCTGTCCGTCGTTGCCTCGGTCGTAAATGGCAACTAGTGCAAAAAACGACTGCATTTCGATTGGTCATTAGTTCGAGGCACACAGTCCCCGTGTTCATAACTCATTACTGGCTGGGGTCTAGAACTAATGACCAATCGAAATGCAGTCGTTTTTTGCACTAGTTGCCATTTAGGTCCGCCACAGCCCCTTTTAACACGCTTACACACGCAGCCTCACCACCTTCCCCTCGGTTCAGTTAAACGACCGAGGCAACGACGGACAGGTGGGTGAGCGCTGCGCTACTATCTTTGCAAAATAGACTGTTTGGGTCTATATGGGCGGATACATTGAGTAACAGTAAGTCTCTCAATGATATCTGCAATTTGTCTTGATTTAGCTAATTCTGGTTTCATTATTTTCCAGAGACTTTTGCGCCCAGCAATTTACTATTGCTCTGAAACACTTTGTTTTTTAGAAATAGTACTTCATTTTCAGTACTGGGAATAGCATAGGGTCTTGGTAACCAGTTGATCATTCCCTAGGGGTCATATATAAGAGTCTCCTCTCACTAACCCTATGCCCCGCAGTCCTGCCTCGCTTTGTTCGCTTTTTTGCTGTTGGCTCCTCAAAAGTTATATATTCTATGCCTAGAAGTGCAAGTTTATCCCCTCTCTTTTCATTTAGAGCGTGGCCTCTTTCTTCCTGAGCGAGCGCCAGGAGAGGTGAGGCCTTTTCTCCCTTCAATGATGGGTGAGTAGATAATGTATGACTGTAATATGGTATTTACAGTGTTTGGAAATCAGTCTGTACATACTTAGATCTACTAAACTTTTGAGAGACTATTATGTATTGTATATAGACTATTTTTCTCTTTTTTCTCTTTTCTCGTTTTTCTGTTTTGATTTCACAGGAGAGTTCTTGGACTGAAGAGACCATACCACTGGTAGGTCTTTTTTCACAATTGCAGTAGTGTACTTCATAGGTCCTGACGAAAGCCCGTGAGTGCTGAAACATGTTGACCACTTTATATCTTTGATGGTTAGTAATATTTTTCAAAATACTATACCCACTCTGCTTTTAGAACATACCGTCCTGATGGTCACCCTTAATAAAATTATTTGTTAGTCATCACGACAGGTATTTTTAACCTTTTCACCACTATTGTTTTTCTTTTGGGCACTGCAATTTTTCCTATCAGCTCTTCATAACACCCGTCTTCTGTGTGATGGTTTATTTCTTGCGCGTTTGATGATCCGCACTTCACAACCCTCATTGAACTAATTGAGGAGTTGCCTTACGGGCATCATTCGTAGCTACAAAACCCAGATGACGAGGTTCCACCAATTAGGTGTGCTGATGGGTTTTTTCACTCATGAGTTGAGACTGTTCCAACTGCTCTCCTATGTTTTCTCTTGTTTTTTCATATAATCACTAGGTATTAAATGTTCTCTCAGATAACCACTAGGTATCAGATATTTCGTTCTTTTATAATAAGTATTATCTATTATGAGAACTTATTAGACCTATTGTATCTTCCGTGTTTTTGGATGTTATTTTCCACTACAATACCTGCGATTTTGATGAAATTATACGAGTGCCCAGTGAGTGAAGCAAAATCTCTAGATACTCTAAACTCATGACACAATGAACACTTAAATGGTAACAGCTTCCACACTGAGAAAAGTAGTAATGGCTACCCATTATTTTGGTAATTCAGATTATAAAGACTCATTCCAAGAAGAACTAAAATAGATTATTAACTTCAAAGTGACGGGGGCGTGGCCAGGCTACCGATTAAGATGGCCGTGTAGCCCTGGAGCTCCGCCGATGCGCCTGACACCCTGGCTCTAAAGCCTGAACATTGCAAGCTATCCTGCCCTCCGGAGGTCGCTCCATGAGTGAATAGATCCCGCCGACCTGTGGAGCTGATTCCGGTGCTTCGGTGTGCCTGGGTTCAAGAACTACTTTATGGTGAAGATCGGGACCGTAGTGACAACGCAGAGAGCAACCGGGCCATGCCACACACGATCGGCGTTGCAGACTACTGGGGAGACCTGACACTCCGATTCCCAGAGAAGCTGCCCCCACCATTGCCATCCTGAAGAACCTTGGGGCTCCGGACATGTCTGGCAGCTTTGTGAGGCCTGGAGCGCACCCCAAGCAAATTACAGCTGGCGCGGGCCACGCTTGATCCTGTGCGGGCCCGACCCGGTAGGAGCGAGTGGCCTGCTTGCCTTCTGCACCCTTTCACTGGGGAGACCTGGAGTTCCGTTTCTCCAAGAAACTGCCCCAAAACAGCCATCCTGCAGTACCTCGGAGCCCGGAGGCTCCGAACACGACTAGCGGCTTTGTGAGGCCCGGGGCGCGACCCAAGCATATTGCGACTGGTGCGAGCCCCGCCTTATCCTGCGCGGGCTCCAACACGGTAGGAGCGAGCAGCCTGCTGGCTTTCCGTACCCTTTTCTCCCACAGCTGCCATCTGCACGCTATACCCCCGGAGGCTCCGCAGCGGGTGAGCCTGGGGGCCGACCGCCCAGTCGGGTGATATTACGGCTTGGGTGCAGGGGGGGCTGATGGGCCGCTGATGCTTGTCGCTATTCGGACAGGGACACCCTTTAAGAGCTGCTGCATTTCCAGACTGCGATGGGACTGGCCTAAAATACATTGGCCCCGCAGTAAGAGTCAGGACTTTATTTTACTGCCAACGTCATTTACTGGGAACTTTGCTACCCCTAATTAAACACAGTAAGCAAGGACTGCGCACTTGAGGTGTATGTTAGCTATAATAGGCAGTGGCTACGTCTGGCCTCTCCACACAGTGTAGTACATGCTGCTAACAGCAAGCTTGGGATTATTGATAAAACTACTATTGCAGACAGACTGGCCATATTGGCGGGGTTGCTAAAAACAGACCCTAAACAGAACTTACTGCACTTCCCCAAGCTTGGTGCTCCTACAGCGACGGCAGATTCCAACATGGCGGAGGGCGGTGGTGAGGGGTCATGAACAGCTGAGGCTCCCCACAGGTCAGACGCCATTATGACAGAATTAAGAGCCCTAAATGGTTGATTTGACTCTCTGGAGAAGAGATTGGACACTATGGGAACCAGGCTGGATGTCCATGAACAGCGTCTGGACATGGCTGAGGTTAGGTTTCTGATCTGGAAGATGGAGCCACGCAATCCATGAAAAAGCTAGACGGCAATGGATTTTTTTTAAAAAGTCCATAGCAATGAAAAACGAAGACTTGGAAGCAAGAAGTCGATGTAATAACCTTTGCATTCATGGGATTTCTGAGGCCACAAATACTGGCAGAATGGACCATTTTGTAGAAACATTGTTCACCGATTTGTTTGTTAACGAAGCGTTCTCTCCCATGTTTCCCATTGAGAGAGCGCCCCACTTCCTCGGTCCTCATCCTAATCCGGGCGCTCCTACCAGACTGATCATTGCTAGAATGTTGAACTATAGAGACGGCGACACTGTGCTACGACTATCATGTGAGATGGGAACATTGTATCGATTTTCCCTGACTTTACTGCAATGGTACAAGAGGCTCGGAGGAAGTTTGTGGGAGTGAAGGCCACGTTGAGAAACTTGGGACTCAGGTACGGTATGCTTTACCCTGCCTGATTGAGAGTAGACGTGGATGGGAAGACTCGAATGTTTGATACACCTACAACTGTCCAAGAATTTTATTGTGGCTTTAAAAGAGTGGGGAGCTCCCAAGCAGGGCGTCTGACTGGCTTCTCTCCACCGCATAGATGTGTGGCGGCATGCGTGGAGTTGTTAACATCGGACTAAGTTCCACAACGCTATGTTGAACTGGTGGGCTAAAATCTGTGTTTGTTACATGGCTCAGAGCACAGTATATATGTCGGGCGGATAGGCGAGGCGTTGCCTCTCCCAAGGGTGTTTATCACCTTTGATTGATTCATTATTAGATTGCATTTGTGTGACCGATTTCTGTCACTGAGTTGGGAGAATAATGATGCATGTTTCTTATTTGGTAAGGGGCTATTCTCATCGACGGTGGTGTCGTCGACGAGCTGCTGATTGGACTTCTTAATTCAGTTTCATAGGTGGAGCTGAAGGTTCTGAAGCTGTTTTTTTTAATAGATAAAGTCTTCTTTTCTTCGTGGGAATCTTTTCTGACATATCCAGCCTGCTTCTGAATGGAATCAGATGACTTTTTGACACTTTTTTAGGAGGCTGCGACGATGAACCAGTAGGGTCACCTAAAGGTCTTTTGTGAGGCGTTTTTGAGGAAGATTTGGAAGAAGCATCACTCTCCTCATCAGAGACCACTGTGTCCCTGTTTTTAATCCTCTGAAGCCACAAAAGAAGCCTTACTTCATGATCTTTAAGAGTCTTTGTCGAAAAAGTCTGACATACCTTGCACTCCTTAGGTTTGTGGTCAGGATACAAGCAGTATAGGCAGTCCTTGTGCTTTTCATCAATATGCCGTATTTTCTTCCTGCAAGTACCACAGGCTCTAAAAAGACCTCTTTTAGGTGTGTCTGACATGGTGGACTTCAGTTTGAATCACCTTAAAACAGATCCACTGAGTTGGTAGTAAGGCTGAATGGGTGAAAATACTCTAAATTAGAGAAATAGAAGAAAACAGAGCAGTGCTCAGTGGAAACTCCCTTAGCACGATGTGCTGTAAAAAATCTGAGGGACTGGAGCTCCTCTCAGGAAGGTTCTACAGGGTGGTCTCTTCTGATTGGCTAGTTTAAGGCCTAAGGCCCTATGTTCTATGTCTAATGGGACATTTCTTTTAATAATACCGGGGACTCCCATCTCGACGATGAGGAATGATTCAAGTATGTGAATCTATGAAAGTTCCAATATTGGAGTAATAATTAATTTACATCAACATTAAGATATTAAAGTGCTTTCAGTGTGTTTCTACAGATTTAATTGGAAATAGTTTAACAAACTTTTTCAACATAAAAAATGGGGCTCAGTGGTTAAATTATTTAAAAAGTCTTATATGTATATTTTTTAATTTATGATTTTTTTTTATTGGGTTTACATTTTTTTGTGTAGTCGTCTGTATGGATTTTTTAAATGTCATGTTTAATTTATAACAAACATTATTTAGGCATCCCCATATAAAGAAATACATTTTGATTTTGAGGCCAACTTACAAATGCATGTAACAGTACATATATATGAGTATTCCTTCCACTCAATTTCCCACACTTGCAAATGTTTATGTACATCAGCCTCAATGTGTTCATAGGTAAAGTCACAGATTTGGATCATCACTATAAAAAAGCAAGATCTGTGAAATAATCCCAAAACATGCAAATCTATAAAATGTCCAATACTAATGAGCCAAGAGTGTGACAACATGAGTCTGTAATTGCTATGTTTCTCTGAAAAGTTATTCAGTGGCTTGTTAAGGAAGCTGTGCAAATCGTTTCTCCCTATCGGACACTGAAGATGAAAAAGGAGAGATAGGATTACTTGAGAAACAAATGGGTCTGAATCCAAGAGTGATCCAAAGAATGATGATGGATTCAACCCAGATCTGTGACTGGGGGTGAGTGTCTGAAAGGTTTCAGCGCTCCGTCCATCATCTCCTTGTGTTTGCTATGTTCGCCCTAAGTAGGCAGGGTATGCCCAGACGTGGGTCTCTTGCTCACTTTGACACTGGATTCAAGCTAGCCTGGCTGATGAAGGGTGTTACCCAGAAACCGGTCCCAGGATGCATGTTACCGGTTCAGGGAAGACCTGACTTGGCAGTTCGGGCTGCACTGTTCCCATGAGGCATAGGGTCAAGACTGATTTGAATATAGCTGGGTCTGAACTGAGGTGGCAAAGTGAGCTACAGAATGATGATAGATTTAATTCAGATCTGTGGCTGGGGTGAGTGTTTGAAAAGTTTCAGCGCTCCATCCATCATCTCCTTGTGTTTGCTTTGTTCACCCTAAGTTGGCAGGGTATGCCAAGACGTGGGTCCCTTGCTCACTTTGCCACTGGATTCAAGCTAGCCTGGCTGATGAAGGGTTTTACCCAGAAACTGATCCCAGGATGCTTGTTTCCGGTTCAGGGAACACCTGGCTTGTCAGCTTGGGTTGGACTGTTCCCAAGAGGCACAGGGTCAAGACTGATTTCCATATTGCTGGGTCTGAACTAAGGTGGCGAAGTGATCTAAAGAATGATGATGGATTCATCCCAGAACTGTGACTGGGGGTGAGTGTCTGAAAAGTTTCAGTCCTCCGTCCAGCATCTCCTTGTGTTTGCTCAGCACATATAAGTCTCTCACTGTTGTTTTTTCACTGTATCTCTTTTTTAGTTTTATTTTAACACAGTATTCACAGTAGTATTTCAGTGCAATCTCCATATCTTTACATACAAAACATTTCTATTATACTCGCTCATAGAATAGCCGTGTTTACTTGTCTAGGTGTGTCAAAGATGGGGAAAAAAGAACAACAGGTTTACAACTTAGCAAACCAGTGAACAAATGAACAAGTCCAGCTAAGTAGAGCCAAATAGCAACTGAGTCAGAGAGGGTCAGCTGTTTCTGGGTATCTAAGCTCTTGGTGGTCTCCTTCGTGGAGGGGGCTTGGATCGATTGGATACCGTGTGAAAGAAGAGTGAAATCTGCAGGGAGGGCCAATGTTACTAGGATTTTGAGTCTGAGCATTTGTGTTTTAGCCTCTCCCTCTTTGCCCCATGAAGCTACAAACGTGTCGCTCACCCTCTCAATAAGAAGTGCTAGTGTGTACTGTCGGATTCAAGGAGGTCTGACGTCTGAATTGGCTTCCCATTTTATATAACAAGTTCCTTGCCCTCCCGCAGCCTAGTTTCCTGATAGCACAGCGATTGTTGCGTTTGTCCATTTGCTCAGGTCCCTCAACCAGTCCACGAGTCCAGGGTTGTTGCCACCTTCCATGACATCACTATGTGTCACTTTATCAATGCTAGCGCAGGATGAATAAATCTTCAGACATGTTTAGTTTTTTTGTTGCACACCGTCACCTCCAGCAGGCATGTCTTAATTTCTTTGGGGGCCATCCTCCCTTACAAGTCACACAAGCAGCCTAGTACTTCCTCCCAGAAATGCAGTATAACTAGGCAGAGCCCCACTGTTGGAAAAAGTCTGCCTCTGCTGCCACCCATCTACGGGCACAACATCGATGCCTCCTGGTACATCCGCCCTATTCTTTTGTAGGTCAGATATGGCTGATGCAGGTGGTTAAATTGGGTGCATTTCAGCCAGGAGTTTTAGAGATGACCTTTACATTGCTTAGGAATTGTGTCCAAATACTGGGGCACATTTTGTTTCCAAGTTGAGCCTCCCACTATTCTTTCAGGACATCAAGTGGACCGCAGTGTTTGCAACAGTGAAGAGTACAGGCAGGTGACTGTCCATTTGGCTATGTCATGAGTTAACAGGACCTGTACGATCAGTGAGGTATCCAGAACAACTTGTCCCGCAGCCCAGGCTGTTGCATTACATAGCATAAATTGTCCAGCTGCCACGTCATATACCTCTCAGAGGTCATCAAAGGATCGCAAGTTCCCCTCATTGTATAGTCACCTCAAACGCATATGCCTGCATCGTTCCAAGCCTATACTTCATATATCATCTTCCACCTGTCCCAACCTGGTAGGGACCACAGAGGTAACTCTGGTGCATATGGGGGTTGATCTGACCTTTTGTGCACATATATCCTTCAGCATCATTTCACAACTTCCAGTAGCGTGTGTTCACTTCCTTGCCCCTTATCATTGCTCATCAGCCAGTTCAGCACTGATTGCCCCTCTAATTGTGCCCTTATGTCCAATATCTCCATGTCGTGCATCAATGCCAACCATTTCATGGGCCATTGAAGCTGCGCAGCTGCATAAAACGGTTTATAGTTAGGGGTGCAGAGGTCATGCATGTAATTTCGTAAGCTCCAGTTGATGACGGTCTCTGCCCCAGACCAGTGAGGTGAGTAGTGAGTGCAGGTCTGCAAAAAAGGCTTTCCCCAGCACCATTGGCAGGGTCACAAAAAAAGTATAATAGCCGGGGTAACACTAGCATTTTAGCCAACGCTATGCAACCCTCTGCAGACAATGGTGAAGCCACCCATAAAGGCAAGGCTTGCCCAATCGATGTCAGCACATTGCCCAGGTTGGGTCGATCAGGTGCCTCTCGTCAAGGAAGATGCTAACACTCAGGTACTTAATGGTCCTGAGTGCCAATTGCAGCCAATCTGAGGAGAAGCCAACTTGATGTCTGTCGGCGACAATAACTAAGGGGAATAAGCAGAACTTGTCCCAGTTAACTCTCAGCCCCAACAACATGCCAAAGTCATCTAATAGAGACATGAGAGAAATCAGGATACCATTGTGGATGGCAGTGTTATGAAGATAGATCAGAGAGTTGTCAGCATATATAGCGATACTATATGCCAGTCTCTTCCCACTTCCCACTCATGCCAAAGGCTCCACTGCTAGTGAAGTTATGGGAGATAGGAAGATTCCCTGTCTGGTGCCCCTATGTATCTGTAGTGCCTCAGAAATCGTTGTACAAGAGATAGAGTTGGCCATCAAACAATTGTCCAGAGATAAAATTTAAAGGCCAAATGGTTTCCCGGTAGAAGTTTATGAAACCTGTGCCTCCAGACTTACCCCAAGCTACTAAACATAATGTTGCGAATGTCGATATAACAGTCCCATGCTCCCTTCCTCCCCCACCCCTCATACATCAAATAACACAGTGGTCAATCTCAGCTGAAAAACATAAAAACCGTGAACTGCTCATCCCTGGCAGAGGCCATAGAACCTGTCCAGCCATGTGTCATGCACTGTGAACTCATGCAATAAACTAATTCATCTTGGAAGGTGAAGGAGGTCAACCGCACTGGCAGCCTTTATCAGAACCCCCCCCCCCATCAGTCGAATAGCAAGTACATCCTCCTACATACAGGCATGCATGGAAGATTTGTTCGGTGTTCTGACTTCTCCTGGAGCACCAAACTCATCTGATTGGAACACACAAGGGCCCGAGGCCTAGGGACAGTCATAAATATATACATCACTATCGTTATACAATTGCATCAGCATTTGTTGGTGTGAAATGTGGTACTAAAATGGCCAGATGGGTAGCACCAGGGGGATAACTTAGTGGCAGCGGTGACCCCGAATAAGTGCCAGGGTACAAGGTCCTCTAAAAGCAGGTATACCCTTGGCAAGTGTGGAAGCCCGTTGTGTTAGACCTGGATGGTTGCTGCAGTTATGGGGAAATCAGTCCATTTGTATACCAGTTCCCCACACCCGCATTCCAAACGTGTCACTAAATCGTAGGATTTAACCCGAAGAGTTCTTGATGGGTGGTGATGGGGGGGTGGAGTGAAAGAAAGAGACGGTCTCCACCCTGTGCAAGACCCAATGAGTTAAGCTGTCCAGTGCCCCCAAAAGGGTCCTGAGAAGGGCACATTGGTTGGGGTTCCTTCTAGGAGTTGAGGCCAGCACCGTAGGTGAGGCGGTGGGCTGTGTTGGGGGGATCCTGGTCCACCTGGTCCCTTTCCAGCTGCAGTGTCCCTGCCAAGGTATCAGGTGTCATGAGGAACCCTCAGAGCACAAGAGCCTCCTGTGGTGGACGGGAGTCCTGTCCCCCGGAGGATTCGGAATGTTACCACGCCTGTGTGTTACCCTGGGTGTTCAAAATCCCCAGTCAGCTCCGGGCAAGCACTCATCAGGCATCACCTCCACATGTCCCTAGGAGTCATCACCAGCGGCCCTATGCCAGCTGCAGGGCACTCCGTCCGTAGTTCCTTATAACTGGGGCCGGCGCTGCCAGCAGGTCAGCAAGCCGCATCAGATGTGCTTCTCCTTCTGCTCATGACTGCGACCCCCGTTAATCCAGCCCATGACTGAGAGCATCCCAGAGGAAAGGGGAGTCACAGACGAGAGGGTCAGTAAGTTAGCAGGATACTGCAGGTAGGGTAGATCGAGCGGAACTCACTGGGATGCGAATCATTTGTCTACCATCTTGGCCACGCCCAAGTCCCTCACATTAGTGACCAGAGAATCCTACTCGACTTTATAGCTATGTAGCAGAATTTGGCAAACACTAAAATAGCAACAAGCATTTTCTTGGGGTGAATGGGCTAATAGAGCCTTGAAGCATGCAGCTTAGGAGTATAATGGTTGTTAAAGGCCCTCTTCCTGAATCATGTGTTCCCAAGATGCAAGTGAGGACCTATAATGACCTATAATGAGAGATGGGGACTTTAACGAGGCAGACACCGCAGGACTATAATACTAGTAGAACATCCCACCCTCTGAAGTTATAATGTTGTAAAATAACCAGAGAGAAACAGAAATACAAACTTTGGAATGCAGGAGCAGAAAGTCTATACCAGCATTTAATGGTCCTAAGCCACTTCATTATCTTCAAAGTTGCTCTTACCATTCTGATGTCCTAAAAAAGGTTCCTAAAAAAACTCAAGGCACGTTGGTCGAGACTTTTAATACAGTCATGAACTTCATTCAGCAACCTCAATCAATTAGAATAATTAACTACACTATCCATCTGTCGTCAAGCAGTGAGGAGTTTGTCAAAACGATGCCAAAATATTTAAATTTGAAATAAACCACATTTCAAGTTATAGATAGAGGAAGAAGCTCACCTCAAAACGTTTCCCTAAAAGGAGACCTGCCTGACGTCATTAAAATAGCACCTGTACTTAGTACATTAAAATGAAGATAGATGAATGGCATACAGGGTTCCGTGTGTAGGCAACAGGCTTGTACCTGGCCGTGTTACCCAGGTATAAAAATGGGAAGGTTGTCTTATGTTAGGTCACAGTGCACAATGTTTGATTTAGCATTTCACGGATGAGGGTTAGTTCCTGGTATAATCAAATTCCTGCTACTCTGCCCCTCCCACCCTATTTAAAGGTGGGTGGAGATAGTCGTTACTCCTTCAAGAATCTGAGCACAATGTTCCTTCAAGATCCCGGTCAGACACCATGCCTGGATTGAGCAAGAGCGCTCACCATCTGAAATAGACATTTTTAGCCAGGATAGGAAGCCCACTCTGTGGGCATGCATGAACTCTGGGCATTCCCAATGCGCTGTCAATATGCATAGGCGCCCATGGGATGGTAATCTAAGGGATCATGTCCTATGGAATACGATGAATACCCCAGACTTGATGGTGTATTGCGCTCCAAGGTGGGAAGCCGTCAAACTATAGGTCTGTTATAGAACCCGTGAGAACACTTGACAGAACAGGACATCATCAAGGCAACAGTACTACAGCCAAGCTTCGATCAATCACCAATCTCTTACAATTGTAATGCAGAATTGTAGCCCATTATAGTGTGATTGTCGCAAGGCACTAGTGGGTTAGAACGCTTGGCGTATGCAGCCCCTCTGCCAGGTCTTAATGATGGCCAAGGTGTTATATTGCAATCCAAATTGCTTTTTGGAAACTGGAGAGATCTTTGAACTCGAGGCATTGAGGAGCCTCCCAAGAGACCACATAAAGCAATCTGAACAATCTGGAAAAACGCTGAAAGGGCGCTGTGTGAATAGTTTTGACCACATAGCAAGAAGAGCAGAAAGGGCAGGATGAGGTAGTCCTGGTGACTGTAGCGACTTCATTGGCCAATTGATTAGTAACTCTGCAGTGATTTAAGCAGGCAACTTACTGGACCCAATGACCTCCCTCAAATCGGCCTTTCTGGTTGAAAACCTAATGGGGACGTTCAGCAGCCTAATGAGATCCCGGTGCGGGCCAGCAGCAGGGAAGGTCAGGCAGTCCTCTTTACGTGGCATTCAGGCGGGTTCAAAGTGGCATTTCCAAAAGGGGGGAACTATCACCCCGCACTTTCTGCTGTCATTCACAAAGGGACTCAGAATCCTTCTCTTTAAAAACAAGAGGAGCACATTGCTGTACTAGCAAAACCATGAAATATTAGGAGGCCAGTTTAAAGATGTATATTTCTGGAAAATAAGAAGAAATTATCCTTCAGACACAATGTTCACTTGTAACAGTAATTTAAAAAGCCAGCCTTTAGGGAACACACATGTTTTAAACTACCCAAAAATGAATGTGGTTTTATACGGTAGCTTGAGTGGAACAGAAATCGAAATTAAAGCATATTCAATGGTTACACTAAATTAATTACCTTAAGGACCAACGCTACGTATCCTAGATAAACACCTCTGAAGCCATTTCACCATCTAATTTATATTTTTTAATAACTTTTCTATGATAATTTTTGGTGCTCGGAAGAGATATTAGATGTCAGCTTCGAAATGTCTTTTTTCATTACTGGCATGCGTCATTAATATGCTTTTAAACAAACAAAAACGTGATTACTTTTTATCTTTTTTAAATTTTTACAATAGTTATGATCATTTACAATTATGTTGACGATGCTGCTTAACAAATAACTTCTGCGTTGGTAGATTAGCTACTGACATTGCGGACCATAGCTTTACACATGTTTACTTTTAAGACAGCGACTACAGGACACAGATCCATACAATTATGACGGAATTAAACAGCATTATTTTCTAATAACTGACTGCTAGGAACAAGTGTTTGTTTGCAAGCTTCAGAGCAAAGCACCAAATAAACCAAGGAAAGTCCAAGATAAGATGAAGTGGAAAAAATACAGATAAACTTCTGAGCTATAAACACTGAACATTCAGAGTGCCATGACTGGGAGCACATGCAAGACATTACAATCAATTGGTGATAGAAGTTGAGCCCTTTACTGGAAATGTGGGGCCTGCAACAACGTCTTGGGAACATATTAGTTTTCCTTCAAACCACAAAATGATGATGCTCTTCACATTAGTGTTGGTCTCTAAAGAGATTACTTTTAGGCAGGGGCACTGGAATTTTGCGATTTTGCTGCTGGGGTATTTTACCACATAATCAACTATGTGCTATAAATTCTGTAGATTTTAATGAAAAAAAACTTGCTTGTAGCTCAAACAGATCAGAAGTTACAAAAACTCAGCAAGGAAAAGCTACTCACCTATTCTCTTCCAGGGGGATCCTCATCAAAGTCATGACCACAGAAGAGTCCACCGACGCACGGGTATTCCAAAGCCATTTAAAAGTATACATATATGTATATCTAACTTTGAACAAAAGTACTATATATGTATATTTGCAGCTTAAAGAAAGGCTAAAATGGCCCAATGTCATTCCATTTTCATTTAAAATCAATAAAAATCAATGACATACCAATTAATCACTGATAGAAAATCGACCATAGAAAATCCTTCACAAACTTTGTTTTTTAAAAGGAAATGGACAGGGGATGGTATCACATTGTTAGCTTCTAGGCTGCAATGCAAGGAATAGGAGAGAAAAACTGACACCGTACCTTTAAGAACAACACAATAGCCCCTGCATCCTATAATGCCCCAAAGATGATAAATCAGGCCAATTTTTATGGAAATCAGAGAATTCTGGGTGATAAATTGCTAAAAACCTTAGCACTTCTTGTCCAGGGAGGTGAGAAGGTTGCTTATGACTTTGAAGAGGATTCCCTTGGACGAGAACTAGGATAACAGGTGAGTAACGTTTACTTCTCTTCCAGGGGATCCTCTCAACAATCATAATCACTGAATGCAATAGCAAGGCAAAGAAAAAGAAAACAGCTTCACCAATCACCTGAAAATATTCCTCAAAGAAGCCTGCCCTACTTTAGTATCCATTCTGTAGTCTAAATCCAGCCAACAGTGTCTAGTGAAAGTATAAAATGGATCTCCAAGTAGCGGCCCTAGAGATTTTTGAAATGGGAATATTTCTAAGAGGGACTATAGTAGCAGATTTTCGCTGTGTGGAATGAGCTTTATGTCTACTAGGTAAGGGCTACTTAGCTAGCTGGTATGAAAGTAGTATACAGGAAACTATCCTCCTAGAAATGGACTGCTTTGATGAAGGTAAGCCTGTTATTTCTTGATTGAAATGTTTGAAAAGACGATCGGTTTGTCATATTCTTTTTTCCAGATGGAATTTCTCTTTTTATGTCTTAAGAATGCAGAAATCCCTCTGCTGTAGTTAACAGAATGTAGGCAAAGAGGTGGTTAGGATAAAGGGAACATTTGACCCACCTTAGGAAGAAAGCTGGGTTGTGTTTTCTTTATCACTCTATTAACATAAAATACTGCATATGGTTCAATCGCACATAACATCTGCGTCTCACTGACTCTGTGTGCAGAAGTAATAGTGACTAAGAAAGCTGCTTTCAGTGTAAGACATTGTAAAGAGAGTGTGTGAATACGTTCAATAGGGGAGGAGTCCCATTATGTAGAAAGACCAATGTTTAGCTCCTAAGGAGGAAATGGGGACTTAACAGGAGAAAATACCTTTTTAATACCTTTCAAGAAATCTTGAACTACAGGCATTCTAAAGAAGTAGGTTTGTGATGAAGATTTCCTATAGTATACAAAAAAAACTGAGGTGGCTAGGTGGGCAAAAAAACAATGGATTGGGATGCGGCCTGAGCGATTGCCAGTGGCTGACATTAATTCAAGCATTCCATCCATCACCTAGGAATTCAGGAGACAGGCTTCTTAGTTCAGTGATGGACGCTATGGAGCAGGATCTAGCCACAGAACTTGCACAGGCGATCATGCCTGCATGGCAGCCTCTTGTGTGGATGCTCAGATAAGTAAAAGAGAACTGTGAACCACAACTGATGAGGTCATTCTGGCGCTATCATTTTCATGTTGCCAATGGACTGATAAAATTTGATCAGAACTGTTGGCATGAGGGGGATTGGAGAAAATGTGTAAAGAAATGTCTCTGATCATTCTATCGAAAGGGCATTCCCCTTCACCCCTGGCTGGTTAAATCTAGTGATATAATCTTGGCATATTTTTGTTTTTGGGTACCCAAACAGGTCTATTTGAAGCTATCCCCAGTCTTGGATTTTTTTTCTCCACAACTTTGTGGTATAGAATCCAGTTGTGATTGTCTTGGCAAGTTCAACAGAGGTAGTCAAATTGTTTGTTTTGAACAAGTTCTTTGCAATGAGCCATTTCCATATAGCTTGGGTCTTGAGGCACAGAGCTCTTGAAAGTGTCCCTGCACGTTCAGGTAGTGCATTGTTGTTGTGTTGTTTGTCTGGAGAAGCAGAGAAGCTGATTTGATTGAAGGAAGAAAATACGTCATATCCAGATAAACTACTCTCAGCTCTAGCAAGCTGATTTGGTGGGTTCTTTGTCTGACCATAATCATTGGATCCTTAAATGGCCCAGATGAGCTCCCCATCCTTGGAGAGACGCGTCTGAGACTATAGCTTATATTGTGAGATCGTGACAGAATGAGATCCCTTTCATCAGAGTTTTTGATCTGGTCCACCATGGAAGTGATGATTGAATAGCCAACTGTGAAAGAGTTAATTTATTTATACAGCTGTCCGAGAACTAGATCTACTGGTCCTCTAGACATTGCTGTAAAGGCCTCATGTGAAGTCTGGTATGAGGGACCAGAAAAATGCATGAAGCCATTGGGACCCGTAGAGATGATAATTGTTGTACCATTGGATGAGGAGTTTGCAACCGGTTTGATTGATGATAGTTTTCCTTTCGAAGGATACACTTTATGGACTGAATATCTATTATTGCTCCAAAGTAGTGTGTTCTCTGCACTGGGTGGATACTTAACTTCCTGAAGTTTACTTGAAGACCCAATTTGGTCAGAGTGTTGAGGCATATTTGAAAATGCTTCAATGTCTCCTCTGTAGATGTTGCTTTAATTAACAAGTCATGTAGGTAAGGGTAGGCTCCCAGTGTACTGAACAAGACACTTTGGGTCCTATTCACAGAACTAACTTAAGACAAAATCCTAAACTTACTGCCATTTTGGTATTCACAAAAGGCACTTACTCATTTTGGTATTCACAGAAAGTACTTACTCATTTTGGTATTCACAGAAGGCACTTACTCATTGATGAGTAAGTGCCTTCTGTGAATACCAAAATGAGTAACTTACTCATTTTAAGTAACTTACTCATTTTGAGTAACTTACTCCTTTAGGTATTCACAGAAGGCACTTTGATGCCCAGTGAAGTGCTTCCATCTGAAAAACTAGCTCTCACACATATGAGCAAGCTGAAGGAAACTGTTAAATTTGTCCAATATAATATTTCAGAGACAAAAAGAATCATACTTAACTCTTTGAGAAAATATATACGCATATAGTTATAAAACTGGCTTACAAAGGGGGGAGCATTGTCTCTGTTTCCGACTACATACTTTTCTGGAACAATATTTATATTTCTGTCTTCTACTACAAACTGTTTTCTGCCTTTTAGTCTGTTTTTTATGTTTACCGGATGACGTGGTAGGACATCCAGTCACTCCACTGTTTGTGTTTAGCGTCCTAATTGGGTAGTGTGTCACTTGGCCACACTGATGTATGAATGTGGTTTTTCAATACACTCAGGGATATGGACATACTTTGAATCAAGTGTCTGACATAAAGATTAATTGCAGTTACTTGGATCGCCGTATTTATTAATGCAGCGAGGCCACTTGTCTTTTTCTCTTCCGGCCGCTTAGTCCTTTTTTAGTTTTCACCATTAGATCTCGGCACGTCAGTCCTTTTTTTACTCCTCTCGCGATATAGCATACCTTGTGATCACGCTCCGCAACATTACGAGTGCATTTAAAAAACGGCGCCCGCGGGTGTTGTGTGCTCGATATTTATCGTATGGGACGCCGTCTTTTTGACCCCAGGTGAGATTTCGTTTCGCTTTTTATAAGAAAAATTGTAGGAGCATCCAGGATTTATAGACCTGCATTTTTAGATACCGAGTACTCCGGTGGTTACTATATTTTTCTTTAACTTTTAGGTATTGAATAAGAATACCTGGATATATTTGGAGCCCCGCATTTATAATTCGAGCGGTCAGATACTTCGCCTGTTTTTTGGACTCCAATAGGCTCGATAATAGGTGGGGTATATTTGTTTTGTATATATTTACTCTTTAGGTGCGTAATTTGGTACTTCAGTTACTTAAGTGTCTGGTTATAAACTTTTTGTTTATATATGGATTTGCCAATCTTTGGGAACAGTTAGGACCTATATTCCATATTGCCCACCAATAGATTAAGCTTATCCACTTGGCTTTATTTCAAAAGGCACGTTACTTGTACTACCTTAGACATTTATTCATGTGTTGTTTAGTCTTTTTGTGGGACCTTTATTTGGTGTTTACAGACTACGGACCACCTTGAGTCACTATGCAAATCCACAAACGTTGTATTTTGTTTTATTCACGTCATCATTTTTATTCTGCAGATGACTTATTCTTGAATATTTACTCTTTGATACTTCGTTCTAATACGCATTTCTGGACGGGCTGTGGAAGAATTGTGAATACATACTATCCTTTGCTTGTGTGGTGAGCATATTTACCCAAATCCTTTTTAGCGTGCAGTTTCTTCATTTAGATGCACACTTTATTGTTCGCTACGGTATATATTATAAATATTTTCCATGTTCTCCCCTTTTCTTTTACTAAATGTTTTCATTCATACTGAGTATATATACACTTAACTGGCAGCTCCTTAAACTACTCGGATATAAAATAATAAAAAAACTTTTTAACAGTGGATACAACCTTTTTTAGGTTTTCTTAATTTAAAACATGAGCATGTACTACAAGTTGATTTTTCTCTTATGTCTAAATGATGTGTTCTTGGATATCTCCGAGTTCACTCATTTGTGTTCCTTAATCTAGTTATTCGAATGATATCTATATTTAAGATATTTTATGATCTGTGTTTATTTACAGTATTATTTGGATTCTCTGGATAATTTCTGCTCAGAGACTCATCGTTCTATGCAACCTCATATGGTATTCATTTGGGACTAATGGTGTGAAGAGCTGGGAATCATCTATTCAGCTTCTTCTGGTAAGCGGATTTTGCACATGGATATGATCCATTTATTTTGAGGCCCATACACCAGGCCTATGTCAATTGACTCTCTATTCATCTGTTAACCTTTGGCTCATGTGTATACGAAGACTTCATTTACATCAATTACTGGGAGAGTCAACTATTAGGTCTATGTTTGTGGTTGAACTATTCGTGATGTTGAGATACTATACCTGGTATTATACTTTAATATGCTATCGTTTCTAGTCTACGTTTGTCGCTTACATGCATATTTTTTATACTGCATTAGCATACAGGGTTTCAACATCTTCATTGTTATTACCATGGTTTTTCTTACTAGGAACTGTACGACATCGGCGTCCCATTGTGCCAGATTCTTTTCACATCTATTGTATACTTCTTTTTCAGGTTAGTTGTCGTTTGGTTTGTCACTTGGTACCTCTTATGTACATGCTCCGTCAATTTAACACATGTGGTGCTGATATTTTATTCTCCATTTAAGACATTTAGTCTAAATGTGTGTTTAGATGATTCTTTGGTCCACACATCTAGTTACTTTTTTTGACTATGCTCCACTCTTTTGAATCTTTATGATACCAGGCGGATTCTTTGCACATTGTATATATTATTTTTTTTCTTCTTGGGTTTGGTGTCTTCCTTTTTTCTTATCCTTTCCTCTTGTCACATTCTTTCCAGTTTTGTTTGTATTTTTCTGATTTTGGTTATCTCCCTATTTCTTTTTCTTTTTAGATATGCTTGCAGTGATCTGTATTGATTACTTGATATTTATATCTGGTTTTTATTTTTATGTTACAGCCTTGAGAAAGTTTTAGTACTTATCCAGTACTTACGAAACACGTGTCGGCTGTTTTCTATGTTGATAAATTGAAGAATAAAAAAGAATAAGAAGACTCTTAAACTACGGAGGATTGTGATTATTCTTTTGTCCTGTATTGTCTATTTGATATTCAATATATCACCTAATGGTGACTACCAGACTGCATATTTGTATTATTGTCCTTTAGGATGGTGCACACCTTACCCAGTTCTTTTTTCTTGGGGGAGCATTGTAATCATGGACACTGATGACTATAGGGCAGAGGTTCTCCAACAGTTAAACAATTTGAACCAGTGTTTACCACTGCCAGGTGATCCCACAAAGCAAATTAAAAAAACTATTTTTGATATATTGAAAAATGCAAAAACTAGGGCATTCCCTAGCCACAATGAATTTCTATTTTTGAACATAGAAGAACCCCTGTAATATATACGATACCTAAAATCCACAAGCATGTTTCCAACCTACCTGGTAGACCTATTGTCTCGGGCTGTGGTCCAGTTCTTCAACCCATTGGCAAGTACCTAGATCTATTCCTCAAAGATTATGTGCCTCAGACCAACATATATATACGTGACAGTATGGATCTGATCTATCAGATCGAAGACTTGGACTTTGAAACCTCAGAAGATCTACTTGTTGGATTAGATATTGAATCACACTATACAAAAATCCCACAATTAGAAGGACTTTATATAATTTGTAATCTATAGGATAAAAGACAGGGTCCACACATTGTACCTATTTTCTTTCTAAGAGCACTCTTAGAAATTGCCCCTACAAAAACATTTTTCCAATTTGAAGGCACCTTCTAGCAATAATGTAACGACGTCTCAATAGGAACATGCTTCGCCTCCAACTTTACCATTCTACACGTAGACCACATTGAAATTCAGTTAATCTTACATCAGAATAATCCTTTTTAAAAACATATGAGACTATGGAAGTGGTACATAGACAATATTATTTTTTTTCACAATTTATAATTGGATTTTGAAACATACAAAACCATACAACAGTATCTGGCCATCACCGTCAACTGTAGCAGATATGTGAAAAAATGGAAATAAACGTCATAAATCAAAAGTCAGTATGCTGAGAGTAGCAAGGACAGAGCCTACATCCATAATGTCAGGTGACGAAACCAGAACAGTAGAAATAAAACGGAAAGGAAAGAATACTCACTGAATATAGCACATCTGAGGTGAAGCACTTAGCACGATGGTCCACTAACTCCCTTGCCTGCCAGCCACCCGCACATACACAATATTTTGATGATCTGGAGGTGCACAATCTCTGAACTGACTGATTACCTGACCTAGTTGAATGATAATCATGCCCCATCTAAACGTTTTTTGATATGATACATCCCTACCATTCCTTGACCTTACCATACGAGTTGAGGATGGTAAACTAAGTATGGACCTTTACAGAAAAGCGACTGAATGGGATACTTTGCTTTCATACCAAGGTTTCCATCAATGTGGCCTTTAGGACAATTTACCATTTGGGCAGTTTCTGAGGTTAAGAAGGAATTGTATATGGAAAAAAGATTACGTCAGAGACGCACCTGTCCTATCAGATAAGCTCAAGATTAGAGGCTATCCCAAGAGTCTGATATCACGTGCTTTGAAATTAGCCTAGTATTGTCCTGGAGAATCACTGCATACCCCAATAACTAGGGTCGCTTTTGAACCATTGGCCTCTATCACAACCTTCTGCCCTGCATCTAGTTAAATCACAAAGATAATTAAAAAGACATTGGCACATATTAACCACATGGTCTTATTAAGGACCACCCTTTCTTCTCTTTTCGCAAAGGTAGAAACATGTGACCACTTAGTCAAGGCTATGTCTTGGACACCCAAACTATCGACTACAGCAAGCCTCCTAGATTTTGCTCCTCCTGTGGGACAATTTCAGGGTCCTTACTGTTCTGTGTGTGAACAAACTTCAGACCCCCAAATAATCTCATATGACAAAGGGGCACATACCTTAATGATTTCCATAAACTGTAATTCATCTAATGTTGTTTATGTGATAACATGCCCATGTAATCACATCTACATAGCAAACCACACAGAAAATCAAGGACAGGATATCACAAAAATGTGAGACGCCGTTTGATGAATGACCTTTAGTGACACACCTCACAAAAATATCACACACTGAAGTATCCTTCACAGAGAAAGTGATTGCCCATGTCAAATTACCCCCTAGAGGAGGTGACATACAAAGCATGCTTAATATATCTGAATCAAAATGGATCATGCAATGTTCAGGCACCACCATAGGGCTAAATACCCTTGATGAATGGGTTAAAAAATACAGATATGTATGACTTAATCAATCCTACGTACTACTATGATATTCTGATAAATGTGTCTAACTGTATCATCCCTGTTTTTGTAGAATATTGTAAAGCATGTTTAGAAATGTTTTACAACTGTGTTTAAAGTATTTTACATAATCCCCACCTGCAGGTTTTGGATTTTCTAATTCGGGGAACAATTAACTTTAGAATGTATCTACATCCATATCCATACTAATATTATAAAGAGAGAGCCCAAACCTTTGAGGCGGGTAATCTCAGTAACCACAGCACCAATCACAACACCCAATACAGCGTTGGAAAGGATAGTTGCAGCAGAAGGACATAGGCTATGCAGACGGCCACCATATATATATTTTTTTTTTGCAGAGTTTTATATAGCGCGACCTTGACCCGAACTGAATCAGGTATCAGAGTGCTTTACATAGCACCAGTTACGTTACATGAGAACACACATTCATTTTTGTTAGGCACGTGGAGATTAAGTGATTTGCCCAGAATCACAGGATGTTTGGCGTCGTTACCAAGACTCGAACCCAGACACCCAGGTCCGAGGTCGAGCGCCTTAGCCGTTTGGCCAACTCCTCTATACATTTAAAAGGTAAAAGAACCGTGCCAGCAAAGTAGTCCCTTGTGGCCGTGTCTGCGTTGTGCTGTGGACGTGGGCTGGGGGCGTGACTAACGCTGGGGGCATGTGGTACGGCCATCACATCGTGGGCTGTGGGCGTGTGCTGGGGGCGTGACAAATGCTTGGGGCGTGACAAACGCTGGGGGCGTGTGTCCGCACTTCATGCCATGTGAGTCGTACATACAAGCGGCAATTACGTTCCTGCGCAGCATCAAGGGGCACGCTGGGGCGTGACACACTGGGGGCATGAGAAACACTGGGGGCGTGTGTCCGGCCTTTATGCCATGTGAACGCAATTGCGCCGCATCAAGGGGCACGCTGGGGGCGTGAGAAACGCTGGGGGTGTATGCTACGTTACGCCCTTCATGCCATGTGGGTCGTACATTAATCAAAAGATCGTCTGGTGTGGCCGTGTGCTGGGGGCGTGACAAACGCGTTCACCTGGAGGCCTGGTAAGTAACGTTACTGCAGCCTCTCCTGCGCGCTGTTACTGAACTCTCTCATTCAACGAAATTACACGCGCCTGCTACCATCAACCAGGGCTCTAGCCAGGCTCAGACGGCGGAACAGTACACTAATTACACGCGCCTGATAACATCAACCAGGGCTGCAACTGGGCCTCAAGCGGGGGAACACGCAAATGAGCGTGGCTGCGGGGAAAATTTACTGCAGCCTCTCCTACTCGCTGTCACTCAACTCTCTCATTAAACGGATTTACCCGCGGCTGATAACTCTCTCATTCAACGACATTACATGCGCCTGCTAACATCAACCAGGGCTGTAGCCGGGCTCAGGCGGCGGATCACTACACCAATTAAACTCGCCTGCTAACATCAACCAGGGCTGCAGCTGGGCCTTCTCCGTCCCTATTCTAATGAAACAAAAAATGTTGTCTACCGCGAGATTTTAAAATAAATTGCCCTTCCCAAATACACACATTACACACATTCTATTTCATACCCGGACAACGTCGGGACGGGCTGCTAGTTGACATATAAACTAGTAATTTCTTTAATTATGGATTGCAAAGTATCATGACAAACTGTTTTGGATGCAACAACTTTCTCTTTTCTCTTTGCTCTATGACCATCAAATATCTATTCTTCCTTTGCTTTCAACTAGTTTGGCTTGGTAACTTATTACCCTGGTCCCACTCAAATATGTCCACCTCCTTCTCCCAGTTATCCCTCTCCTGCTTCACTTCTGCATTCCTGCGGACAGTACTTGAAGAAGGGTTAACCTTCCTATGCTCATCTCAATTAGAGAGGACCTCTGCTGGCGGAGACTCTTGCTCCCTAGTCCTATATCTGTCAGGGATTAACTTCCATTTCCATACCCCGTAATTTACCGTGAGGCTTCGGCATCCCATGACACGCCTGTCAGGTGTCCGGGATGCGCTACCAATTCTAACACTTTGGGAGCCTGACTGATAATAACTCACTAAGTTTCTTTTATTTCACTCATTCTGCAGCTAAACATGAGCAAATATGGTACATACACATAAACTAAAAAAATGGTTTGGTAATTTTCAGCCACAACAATTTCATTACCACAGTTTACCATGTTGAATGGCCTTCCCATTTTAACCAAGTGCAACATGGCGTTCCTGTGAGTCGGTTCCAATTTATTTGTATTTCACATTGGCTACAGGTAAAGTGTGATATTGGTGATTATTTTGACCTCAGATACGGCATTTTCTTTCAGACTAAAGATTTACTCAAGTGCTGTATGAGTAAGTAGCATGTTTTGCACGCTTTACTTTCACAGTATAGTCACCTTTCACGATTTCACTGAAACTTCCCTTCATTTGTTGCAGGCCCCTTCTACCCATCAGATGATAAAGGTAACTCTTTATCTTGTATGAACCTGGTCTAAGTCTGTCCTATCACTCATTTTCTATATTCTCATTAGTACTATATTCAGTTCCTAAGACCTACTGTTTGGTTTGCTCTGCAAATGTTCTACTGTCCTGATGCTGACCCTGAAAATTACTTTTGGGTAAAAACACCATCAGCATTCCAGGGCACAAAGACATTACATCAAAAAGATGACCTACTAGGAACTTATCAGAAATATAAAAAAGACTGTTTGCCTGTTTTAAATGTAATCATTTACTGGAATAGCCCAGTCATTAGATCACTTTTTTATGGAGCACCATATTTGTCTTTTGATTGATCCTTGTTGCAAAGTGTATGAATTTATACTTTTTGACATCTCTCTACAAAGGACTTATGGACACGATATATGTCTATAGAGACATTTATTTGTTTATGATTGGAATGATTGGCAATCTTTGAATCTTGAGATACCCATTTCTCACTCTGGGGTACAGAAACTGATGGTGAGCGACTGAAGGCGAACCGTATGCTGGATGTGGGGAAGCGGGAGGAAGCACCAGGTTTAACGGTAAAACTGATTGATTGTACAGTTTGAGGGGTATGTAGTTGCTAGAGACTGAGGGGTGTAATTTCCTCCACAGTAGATGTACTTCGACAATATGCGGTGCTTTATATACATTGTACCGACAATGTATGATTGTATGTATGGAACAACTGTTATACAATCATTTGTGTGTACCACAGTCACAAGATTACCAAAAAATCCATGCAAGGGTAAGACAAAAATATTTTGACTCCTTAGATGTGAAGCGCCAACAGCCATACATTTCACAAATGTTCGAGGAACTGACTTTAGTTCAAAAGCTAGGACATTGTACTAAAAATGTTTTGCACCTACTATGAATCTTAAGAACTTTCGATTCTTTGGTACAATTGGAATGTGAAGTAGGCATCTTGAAGATTTATTGCACACATTCTGTCTCCTTGATCTAGTTGAGGGTAGATCTTGTGTAGCGCAAGCACCCTGAATTTGTCGTTTCTTATTTACTTGTTCAGTACTCTGAGGTCAATGATGGGTCTCATGAATCAGAAAGTATCAGGAATACATTCCCAATACTTTTAGATAAAAAGAAACCTCCTCCACTGCTTTTTCCTCCAATAATATATTGACATAGTTTTTGCACTAGTTCCTGTTTACAGGCTGATGTTTTGGCTGGAGGCACAGATGGAGGAGGATACTTAAAACAAAGAGAATATCCATTCTGAACAACATTCAAGGCCCATTTGTCTTCATTTATGAGAATCTACTCTGCAAAATGTGTTATAATGCTTTACCTCACTGGAGTGACTAACGGAGGTAGGGGAAGAAGTGAATCTTTGTTTCGTGGAAGGCTTCCCTTAGTTTGTAAGTTATTCATGTTGCTCTTCTCTCCTTCTAGAGTTCTTACATTGGTGGTAAGACTGCCTTTGTTCCTGGTGTTGAGACCAATGAGGGGTGTGAACCCTCTGGGGGTAGTATCGTCTGTCACAGGGCATGTATTGCCTTCTATATTTCTTCCTTTTTCTAAGCCAAACATTTTCATTGTGTCAAACCCATTTTTCATTCGTCACATTTTGTCATTAGTGTTTGACCTAAAGAGTGTATTCCATGAGAGTGGTAAGTTCAGGATTCTTCATTGTGCATCGGGGCTCGTTTTCAGACTTTGCTTGGCCATGTTAACTTGTCCGACAAGCGTCTGGTCTCTCTTCAGTCGCAGGTTCGGGCCTTGATGTCCCTGGAGGCTCCTCCGGCAGTCCAGTGGCTGCGGGTGCAGGGGCACACAGCTTCTGTGGTGTTTTTGGTTCCCTGGGCTCGTTTTCATCTCCTCTGCCTGGCCAACTGGATCCTGATGGGTTGGTCCCCGGGGTCTCAGAGTCTATTGTCCCTGCTGCCCATGTTGGACCAGATCCGGGGGGAGCTCTCCTGGTGGCTCAGCCGACGTCACCTTCTGGCGGGGGTTTCACTGGCTCCCCCGGCTCCGCTTGTGGTGACTACGGACGCCAGCCTGTCCGGGTGGGGTGCTTGGCTGGGGTCGGAGCAGGTTCGGGGGTTCTGGTCCCTGCTGGATTCCCAGAGGTCCTCCAACTGGCGGGAGCTGAGGGTAATTGGGCTTGCCCTGGTGCACTTTCAGGACTCTCTGAGGGGTTGTTGGGTGTTGGTTCAGACGGACAATCTGGTGGGGAAGTCCTATGTCAGCCGTCATGGATGAACCTTGTCCAGGTCCTTGAACTTGATTGCCAGCATCATCTTTCGGTGGGCTCAGGTCTGTGTGCTGGATCTGTCAGCTCTCTACATTCGGGGTGTGGACAATGTGAGGGCGGATCTGTTGAGCAGAGCCATTCCATCGTCTCGGGATTTCTCTCTCCTTCCCGGTGTGTTCCTCCAGTTGGTGGGTCGTTGGGGCCTCCCTGTGGTGGACCTGTTTGCAGATCCGGGGAATGCCAAGGTGGTCCAGTTCTGTTCTCTGGGCAGATGTCTTGGGTCTCTGGGGTTCGACGGCTTGACCTGTCCTTGGCCTCGGGGTCTGCTGTATGCCTTCCCCCTTTCCGCTGCTTCGGTCCTTTCTGGTGCGGGTCCAGAGGGATTGTGCTCAGGCGTTGTTGGTGGCTCCCTATTGGCCTCTGGCGTATTGGTTTCCTCTCCTGACCGAGTTGTGTTGCGACCCGGAGTGGGTTCTTCTGGTGGTTCTGTCCCCTTTGAAGTTTCCGGCCCTTCCCCTGGATTCTCTGCGGAGGTTACACCTGACGGCCTGGCTGTTGAGCGGCAGGGCTTAGCTGGGTTGGGACTTCCTGCCCAGTTGGCAGTTGCTTTGCAGGCTTCGCATAGGTCCTCCACTCTGATGTTCTATACTAAACATTGGCTGGTCTTTTCTGTCTGGTGTGCTGGTAAGGGTGTTGACCCCACGGTTGCTGACCTCTTTTTGGTGATGCAGTTCCTTCAGGATGGGGCTGTGCTGGGGTTATCGGTGGCTTCTCTGCGGGTGCAGTGGGCGGCTATTCAGGCCTTTCGAGACTCCTGGCGTAATTTGCGGGATGACAGGGCTCTGATGCCTCGTTTTTTTCAGGGTCTGTTGAACTTGTTTCCCCGCCCTGTTCGGGCCCTCCCTTCGTGGGATTTGCATCTGGTGTTGGATGTCCTGTCTGGTCCTCCCTTTGAGCTCCTTGAGGGTCTCGAGTTGCGTCTCTTGACTTTTAAGACTTGATTTTTGGTCACTATCACCTCTGCGAGGCGCTTGGGGGAGTTGGGGGACTTGTCTTGCAAGTTTTCCTTCTGTAAGGTCTTTTCGGATCGGGTGGTTCTGGTTCCTGTTCCGTCCTTTGTCCCTAAAGTCAATTCAGCTTTTCACCTCAGTCAGGAGGTGATTTTGCCTGAATTCTGTCCTGCTCCTTCCTCGGCTGAGGATTCTCGCTTGCATTGTTTGGATGTCCGACGGGCCTTGCTGTGGTACCTCCATGTTGTGGAGTCCTTCCGGGTGGGGGACTCTTCATTTGTTCACTTTGGTCCGGCTCGGAAGGGGGTTAAGCCTTCCACGGCTACTTTGAGTCATTGGATTAGGTCCACGGTCTTGATGGCTTACCATCTTAAGGGGGTGGATCCCCCTGTGGGGGTTCAGGGGCGTTCCACTCGCAGTATGGCGGCTATGGTGGCTGAGTTGCAGAGGGCTTCTGTGGTGGAGATTTGTAGGGCGGCGACCTGGTCTTCTCCCGCTACTTTTGTCCGTCACTATCGAATTGCAAGTCTGGAGCATTTGGATAATGTTCTGGGCCCAGGGTCTTGTCCTCTATGCGGGACCAGGGATGTTGATCTGCTGTGTTTGGGGCAATGTATTACATTTTGGTGTTCTTTATCACTCAGTTGTCCGTCTCTGTTTTCTTCTGCTTGCTATGTCCTCACTTGTACTGAAGGAAGGCGAGGGAGGGACGGGAGGTAATGCTTCCATTTCTAACGATAATAGCATTACTCCTAGTCCTCCTCCCTCGCCTTCCTTCGAGGACCCTCCCTCCCGGTGCGGTTCAACTGAGCGCTAGCTCGGCTTGTTTACGTACAGGTGGAGGTGGTGGAGGGCAGAGTTTTTAGGCTGGGGGTGGGTTTGGGTGGGAGGCGGGGCCTCAGTTGTACTGAAGGAAGGCGAGAGAGTTGGACTAAGAGTAATGCCATTATCTTTAGAAATGGAAGCATTGCTTTGCCCCGAATCTAGATGAATGAGGGATGCCTCCATCCTTCTCCAGACGGCGCTGCACTATTGGAAACTAGCACTGAAACATTCCAAAGTACCTCCTCCATACGCCCCATTTTCTCCCCTCTGTGGTTTGCCAACCGTGCAGGGAGTTATATCGGCCAATAGGATGAGGCAATGGGTGGAAGCTGGAGTTGAGATTGAGGGGTCCTTGTTCACAGATGTAAACTTGATGCCCCACGCTGAGTTTGTGCGAGCTAATGCAGTACCTAATATGCTGTATTTGACCCACACTGCAATTACGCATTTTATACGCCGGCACTGGTTAGTAGAGCAGCGAGAGCCTCCCACCTTTCACTTATTGCAGGCACTCCACATAATGGGTCATGGAAGCCACTTGGTCAGATGGTTGCACTGAGGATTGAGGGAACATTTAGACATCTCATTGGTATCCCTTCTTTAGAAGTGGGAAAGAGACATAGCCAGGGAACTCAGGGACAGGGAGTGGACAATGGTCCTAGACTATCGCAAACCAGTCTCCCGTAATGTCCAATTTAAACTAATACAACTTTTAAGTTTGCACAGGGCTTACTAACCGCCACATAAGATACAAACAATGTACCCGACTGCTTCCTTGAACTGTCCTCGATTTCATCTGTCTGATGCTGATTTCATTTATATGTTTTGGACCTGTCCTTCCTTGCAAGGGCATTGGAATGAAATTACAGCGGGCCTAGCTTAAATATCCGAACGCTCTTCTTGGTCCACAATCGAAGCGTGCCTCATGGGTCGTTCCCCGCTCACCAAAAAATGGGGTGGCATAGCGCCGTTTCTTAGGGCTTTCCCTAATATTGGCCCAGAGATTGCTCACACAACGTTGGAAATCCCACTCAGAGCCACGTAGGGGAGCTTGGGGAGAGGAAGTCATCAGGTGGGCCAACGCAGAAAGGGAGGCACTACAGCGTGAGGAGTACAGGGGGCTTAGGAAAAAACCTATTTCAAAGGAATGGGCCCACCTAGTGCAACAATTCAAAATGAGTACCGTTGCTGACCAGAGAGAATGAATACAGAAGCCCTCATTACTGCCAATTTCTTGACCAGTTGTCTTTCCCTTCCCTTACCGCCCTCTTCCCCTCTCTATCACCCCACATAGATGTAACATGCGAAGATGACGACCAGACCACGATAGCAAGTTTTATTTGTTTTGTTTTGCAAGGGGGGGGATCAGATTTGAGCATGTTGCTCATTTAAAATGCAAATCCTGATACATGTATGTAATAACTGATATGCAGTAATGGCTGTAAATCCACAGCGGCATGTTTCTATCCAAGACATATCTATATGAGCTGCAGGAATGAATATGTAAAACTAAGTACTCGTAAGTTTTAAATTGTACTTATAAAAGCATATAATGTACCGCACATATACATAACTTGAAAACGAATAAAATATGTGTTAAAAAAAAACTGGACCCGATTACCTGCGTGTACATCTTAGGATGTGGGTTTATGGCGTTCTGAATTCTCGGATTCCAAGAGATCTTCCTCATGTCTCGACCTTTTTAAGATCCTTCGTTCGCTCAGATGTCCAAACTTATAATGGAGTATCCTGGAAGGAGCATACTGAGGTGGTAACCTCTACAGGTATCCTGGGCCCTTGACTGGAATACCTATGGAAGTTGTTAAGAATTGCTCCTTTATCATTTAACTTTTGAATTCATCCATTAGGTACCTATTAGAAGTCACTTCCAAGTAAGGGGTATTAATCAAAAGTCGTGGGTTTTCCAAGTGGTACACTTCTGGTACCAAAAAAGCAGCTTCTCTTAATAATGGATATGGCTTAACAGCTAGAGCGGCCGACTTTGACGCTGAGGAGCCAGGTTTGAGTCTGGCAGGAGGCTCAAGCATACTGTGATTCTGGGAAAATCACTTAATCTACCAATGCCTAAAATTAATGTGTCCATCTGTAATGAAACTGGTGCTCATGTAGAGTGCTCTGAAACCCTTGGGTAGAGTTTGCGCTAATTATCAAAAAAGAAAATGCAGGGCTGGAGAAACAACATTAGAAAGGCGTGCTTGAGGCACTATGACACATTTGCTTAGCTAACCCCACAAGATGTTATTTACTGAAAACAAGAGAAAGGGTGACTGAAAAAGGCAGGAAAGAAAGGGGTGAAAGAAGAACAAGGAGACAGACTCTGATAGTTATAAATCCTTTGATCGCTTGTCAAACTGATATACGACTAGTTTACTTTTGAAGAAATTGGGAAACATGTTGGCTCACATACAGACCCGTGGGGCCATAATAGTTGCGCTCAGTTACATTCACTTGTCCGTACATAAGGGCGACCAGGGTATGTTTCGCTGGCATGTCTTGTTTTCATGGGGGTTCGTAAAAGTCTAGGAACGTCTAGTGATTTCCACATCCCTCTGGAGGCTGGTCTCCAGGGTGAGTTCTGTAGTGCAATGTTGTCCGCACCTCTAAGATGCATGATCCAGTTGAACCAGCCTTTGCATGAGGTCTTACTTGTGTCCTTCCAATTGGCTAGGACCATTTTCACTGCTGCGGTCAGCAGCAGATCTAGTAGGTCCTTACCTTGATCTGCGACTGGCTAACCTTGTAACTGAAATGCTAATGGTTTTGCATAAAATAAATAAAACACTTTTGGAATTAGAAAAAAGAAAAGAAGGGGGACTTAAAGGAGGTGTGGCCAATTACAAGATGTTCTCCTAAACTGAAAATGAACTCAGTTAAAACCAACAAATGTAACCGAAATAAAAAAAAGAACAAAAACAAAACAAAAAAGAAAGGCGTGCTTGAATAATACAGAAACATAAATCACGTCCTACTAGCCTCTCCTGGGCAAACTTTGCTACCCCGGTGGGATTTCTAGAGACCTCTACTGACTAAAAGCAGTATCTCACTACCTTTGAAGAACACTGTAACTGACCTCATGTAATACGCAATGACTTAAGCTTTCAGACATCGCCATAGACTCTAGAATGTAATGGAAAAGATAGGTTTTTTTTAATTAGGGTTGATTAGTTCATTTGCGAAAGTAGAAAATGCTGGGGTTGGATAAAGAAAATTGTTGTAATGATAGATGTATTCAAGTTGAAATTACAAAATATGGCAGGCATATAATTAAGTCTTTAAAATGCCATGTTGGTTTTGGTGACGCACATAATTTGACCAAAGTTATTGGTCCCTGTCATGTCCAAGGAATGCCACATTATCTTTTTAAAGTCTAAGGAGACAACGGGGAGCATATGTATGTGATGCATATCTATTCAATAGTACATAAAATGTCTAATATTTTTTTCCCTGCGCGAACAATAAAAGAATTGTCAGGTTTGTTGCCAAAGAAGTGTCAAGAACAGACACAACTACTTGTTCTTAATTTATTGGGACATTTGTAACCAACATAAAGTGAAGGCAAAATGATGAACGTAAACAGGATCTCGTGTTATGTTTGCGAAATTAGAACAGTGTGCGTCGGGGTTTGCTTAATATTCCCCAAAACCATAAATGCCACATATGATGTATGCATATTCCTGTACATAATTTAAAACTGTTTGGCAATTCAAAAGCATTTTATGCTTCTCATGCATAAGGTAGGGTGGTCAGAATGGAAATGTATTTCCTGCCTAGTAGGGGTTCTTTATCTTTGCAAAGGTGGGAAAGGTTTGTTAACTTCACCTGAGGCAAATATATGCTGGCTAGCTCAGTGTAGAATGTTCAGTGGGCAGGATATCTGGTGTCAGGAAACCTGTGGCTATCCTCAGTAACCCTTCCATGTAGGTATGAGAGTGGAAAGGCCAATGGGAAATGGGCTGTGTGGAGGACAGGTGGTGCAGTGGCTGGGACAGCTTGTATGGTAAAGGAGAGACAATTGAGGGGCGTCGGGGGACAGTGGGGGAAGTCGAGATTGGGCTTTGGGGACTTTAGCAGCCTCACATATGGGATGGGGGATTGCCACCATAATGCAGCAAGTCACCCACTGACCTGAGCCGCCCGTTAGTGTAAAGGGAACAGATTATTGATGTTTCTAAAACTGCCCTTTTTAGGTCGAGCTTGGGCAGAGCATGCGCTGCTCTGCGAGGCATGCTGTATTCAGTATATGGGCTATCAGGGACTTCGAACACAACGACCACTTTTTGATGGTTAGTTGGGTTGCATTTTAAAATTCCTTTTCTCTGGTTTGTTAATATTGTGCATCTATTCCGTCTTTCGGTGCTATGTTCGCTACTAATGCACATCACCAATTGATTCTTTTAATTGGCCAGCTCTGGCCATCTCTTCACTCCTCGCTCGCACACCCTCACTTGCAAATGCAGCATCCATCCATGTCGTTATCTGGAGGAGGAACATTTAGGCCCCTTTCTACAGGCCACTGGCCTGCTGAAGAACCTCATGGGATCCCGAAGGTAAGATCAAGATTAAACAAGCATTTGCAATGCATTAGTGAAACCTTGACCTATTGGCGTTGCAAATAATAATTCAACGCCAATAGCTCAATCTTTCAGTAATGCAAGACCTATTGAATTTCAAGTGCTTGTTAATTTTGTGAGCATTACCCATCTCAATGGTTATGAACTTTAAAATATATTTGCAAAGCAGAGTCACTGAGTGTGCAGCTTTGCTCTGATATAGCATAAAGGGTGAAAGTAGCAACATACACTGGTGGAATGAAACCTGCATTATGGCATAAAATGTATAATACTGCCTGGTGACCTCTCATTAAAAGACGTCTGGAGAATGCAAGGCAAGGATTTTGTTTTTGCCTTATAGCAGAGTGCTAGACTTTTCTGGACCAAGGATACATCTAAGGTGCATCTCCACCTGTAGTGGACGGCATAGAGAGACTGCTAATTAGTGACAGCGCATATGCAGTGAGTGTCACATGCTTTTCTTCACTATACTACTATGAGAGGTACCTATTAAACCTCTTCATGAAATATCTACAGTCTCCCACAAATGTGATTATTCGTTGTCCGTGACTGTATGTGGAGTGGCTGTAGACAACAATGGTGTTTATGGAGCCCACGTGTGGGAGGAATGTTATCCTCTATGAGCGTAGGTAGCGTCCAGCACAAAATGGTGGTTGCTGCATAAGGTAAAGACCCTTCCTGAGTCCCTGCCGCTTTAAGCAAATCCTTGAGACTGAGCCTCAAATGGACCAGAGCTGTGTTTCACATGTTTGAATTTTTGGATTCTGCATCCATCCCACAGATCTTCCTACTATGAAATAAATGACCAAAATAGAGTTGAACACAAAAACACACCTCTGCTCGGTTATAGCTTTCCTCTGTTCAAGATGTACAGCCAGTGCAAGATCTGATACACATTCATCTGTTTTTCCCTTTGTGTTGAGCTCGGGGTTGTATTGAAACAGAGGAAACTACGCTTCTGTCTCTTCTGAAATATACATCTATTGTATATTTGTACTTCATTCAATATGGCTACTTGGTGTCAGTTGTCCAACTATTGCAACCTTAACCCCAATTCAAGGAAAAGTAAGGACTGGGGGAATGAGACTTGGAGAAAACTATTGCAACTCTAACCCAACCCAGCAAAAACTGAGGTTTGAGGAAGTGTGTCTTGAACCGGAAACGGGAGAGGACAATGGAAGTCCCAGGACCGGCAGAACCAGGACCGGGAGATGACAAACATCTCAGAATCAGTACTGGGAGAGGAAAAAGAACGTCCCAGGACCGAAAGGGGAGAAAGAACGTCCCAGGACCGAAAGGGGACAAAGAGTCCTAGAATCAGAACTGGGAGAGGTCAAAGGACGTCTCAGGACCGGAAGGGGAAAAAGGTCCCAGAATCAGAACCGGGACAGGTCAAAGGACGTCTCAGGACCGGAAGGGGACAAAGGTCCCAGAATCAGTAATGGGAGAGGACTAAAGATGGTCCAGGACCCAGGACCGAAAGGGGACAAAGAGTCCCAGAATCAGAACCGGGAGAGGACTAAAGATGTTCCAGGACCGGGAGGGGACAAAGGGCCCAGAATCCGTGCTGGGAGTGGACAAAGGAAGTCCCAGGACAGGGAGAGTTCACGACCAAGATTCGTGACGGACAAGAGTTCCAGTACCACGACAGAAAATCGTGACAAGGTGGTTCTTTGAACCGGAATAAGTTGTTCCGCGACTTGAACCAGGCTTTATGGCCCACAGTACTGAGACAGTATGTCCACAAAAGGAAAACATTTAAAGGTAATTTTGAGGCCTGAACCACAAACAGAGGCCCATAACCTGAGGAAATAAACCAGATCCTAGACACCTGGTGCAGAACTTCATCTTGGACAAGAGATCTGGCTCTGTATTTTTCTACGGGAACATTCTTCCAGAACTTGTGACCCATTTAGGCATTTGTTGAACTGTTCTATCTTCAACAATGAGTGGGAAGCTCCGACGGACAAACACTAATTGGAGAAAGTAAACTGTCTATTACAACAACATCCATTTAGCTACTGCATGCCAGCTCTCTCTCCTCCTTTGTGAATAGACCGTGGAAGCAGTGGCATAGCCAGGGCCAATGGGCCCTCATATAAAAGAAGAAATTGGATCACAGTTCTAAATTTTTTGTGGTTAAAACAGTAACTAATGGAGGTGGAGTTGGCCCCTCACACCTCTAAGCCCTAAACCCCTGCAGCTGCTACACTATTGATAGCTACAACCCTGACTGCAAGATATGTCCAGAACTGATTGCTTGAAGCTATAGAAAATAAAGGTAGCCCACGTTCACAAGTATCCTCCTTTCCATCAAATAACCCTGGAACAGGATAAGAAGTGGCCTTCAGTACCAGTCCCAATGATTCACTTGGGACCTGAAAAAAAATCTAGATTACTACTCAGAGAAGGCATCTGAACAGGATCAGTAAACTCTTATATTGCTGTTTCCCTGTCATAGAGGGTGGCTAGGTCTAGGATCTGGCGTGTGCCCTACTGCAATACACTGCTGGGGAGATCTGGAACTGCAATGGAAAGAAAGGAAGTGTCCTGATCAGAGAGCATCAACATACGGGGCGGATTAATTGATGTCTGTGTGGTGAAAGAAACTTGTGGAAGAGCCTGCTTTAGAAAAAAAATCCAACACCTAGTATTCTTGATCTGATCTGTTACCACAGTTTAGAATTGCTTTCACGGTCTCTCAAAATGAATGAAGCACTTCGGAATTTAAGAAATGGACAGAAAAGAGAGTAGACAAAGGGCAGCAAATGGTTCAGATTAGGTGTGGGTGAAATTATAAACTTTTCCTGCAAAGTCGGGAACTCCCTTGTGAAGGGAGCCAATGTTGATCAACTTTGCCCTGGACAAATTCAACCTGCCCAGCTACCAGCAATGGCAATTTATTTTCCAGCTACAGGATGTGCCAGCACTGGCACATGAGGTTGCAAGAAATCCTTGCCGAAATCCTTCATGAAAAACTAGACAGATGGTGCCTTGGGTGGCATAGCTGCTGCAGATGGCGGTGTGGAAGATTGTGAGTGATCTGGCCAACTCGAGAATTCGCCACCATGCGGCGGATTGGGGGAGACACAAATCAAGGTACAGGGGCCCACAGCCAAACAGCAGCAGTTCACCCTCTGCATTGAGCCAGCAGCCAAGCAACAGCAGTCCACCCTCTGCTTTGAGCAGCCCCCGACAATAGCAACAAATGTTTTTCCCACTACCACGCAGGGCAACTAAAGCTTGTAAACATTAAAAAAATAATGTGAAATTATGAATCAACCTAGATTCTCACATTTGAACACCTCTAGTTTCAATGCAAAGGTAGGAAAACAAGGACACAAAGTTGGGTCAAACATCCGGGATGTCAGAGAGTTTACCCTGCACTTGATAGTGAATTTGAAATATGTGGGGTTAATGAAGCATAAACAAGGACTGAACATAGAGCTCCCAATGAAGTCGCTTGCTTGATCTCCCATCACAATGTTTGTGGACAGGCCCATCCTGGGTGTTCTTAACCCATGCTTTTCCATGCAGACCGCACCCATTTTCGAGGGAATTGGGAAAAGTTGAGCTGGAGTTACAGGTGCATAGCAATTGATTGTTAGTGCAGGATAGATACAAATATAGCTGACCAAAAGCATTGAACCTCTGTACCTATAAGTGCACAGACTGACATGCCTGTAAAAACTACAAATGCAGTCAGTGCAATATTTATTTGTCAGTAAAACTACAATGTTCGTTTTTTCAGAAGTTACAATACTGCTTTTCGTAAAGCTTTAGATTGTACTTTTAAGAGCAGTTCAACCCATCTAACCGTGCAGGAGAATATTTGACAACAATGCTCCAAATACTGCAATTTCATTTGATTGATATCCATTGCCACGTGATGGATTTCTCGTTATGTAACTGTTGAGTCTAAAATCATGGAATGTACTTGGCGGTAACGTCATCGTTGCTCTAATTAGTGGTTTTAAACGCTGCAAAGCTTTAGCTCTTTTTGGTCCAGAATGTTGGCAGGTATACGCTGAAAGCCATCCATTAGCCCCATTACACACACCAGCGCCAGTACTCATCTATCTCCTGTGCTCTGTGCATAGCTCCGTGGGTGCAGTTACTCGTGCCTGCCCAACCGATATGGCAGTCTGTGCTCTCGAAGGTCTTGGTTGCATTGGCTGAATGATTGCGGGTAACTGACACTGCACACCCAAAAAACAGGAGCCAGTTTTGCTGGACAGCATTGTAAGTATAGGTACCTGCAAGAATGTGTAGGCGCTGTAGCTAAGGAGCAAAGGAGTGGGGAAATACAAGGGGGGGCCAATAGGCCCCCACGCAAGCATGGCGGGGCCCGGCCCCTCCCACACCCCGTCCCTTTCGGGGCCGCTTGCCCCGCGCCCTCGCCCCGGAAGTACTGGTGTGCTTCCGGGGCGAGGGGGCGGGGTCGCGGCAGCGAAAGGGTTAAAAGCCTGGGGAGGGCGGGAAGCGGCCTCTTTGTGCCCGCGCTCCCAGGCTCGCTCCTCGCCCCACCGTGGGGCCGTGTAATTTTCTGTTTTGTTTTTCCAGGTCCAAGGATTGTCGGCGTTTAATCGGCGGTGACCGGAGATCGAGCGAGCTATGGGGCCCCCAGCGGCCCGTAATGTTTTTCTTCTTTGTTCCCTCTGCAGGTCTGCGGTTCCGTACTTGGGGAGCAAGCAGAGTCGACGAGGATCGTGGTCTCTGGAAGGAGCGGACGAGGGCGAAAAAGAGGAGCCATCCGGAGGTCCGAGGGATGGTGGACAGACTCTCAGCAACGCTGGAGCAGCGTTCGTCGCGGCCACCCAGGTGTCGGGTGCGGATCATCAGCCCAAGGAGAAGAATCGTCGGTCAACAGGCATGGAGAAGCTGTTGCTCTCTTTTCTTTTCACTCTCCCTTTGCAGGTCCGGGGTCGATGTGATGTCCATGTTGGGACGTAGACATGGAATCGGCGGGGAGAATGGCGGAAATGCTGTGCTCCGCGTGGGACAGGATGACCGGGCGCTTCGCGTGGGACAGGATGACCAGGCGCTTCACGTGGGACAGAATGACCGAGGGTCCGTTTTCTGCGCGAGAAGAGGATCCGGGGCTCGATGATGTACCGTCGCGGAGTGTACCTTCGCACAAGTTAAGTAGGGGGGCTCGGCATGCGATTTGTGATTGCTGGGTTTTCCTTGTAGCGAACAGGCAGGCAGAGGGGTACTGTTAAGCGGACTGAGACATCCAGCGCACTGTTAGTGGGTAGCGGTGAATGGCGGAGATGTCATTTAAAATATAGTTGGTATGCTGATGGTTGAGTGTGGTGAGGATCCTTGGGAGGAAACGCATCCGTGGGGGCAGATCAGCTCGGGCGGCTCATTTTGCAATAATTTGGTGTTGCTCTGTTAGCTTTCAAGCCTGGCCGCTCCCAGAGACATTTCACTTGTGTGTGCAGTAACGTTGCAAGCTAAGCTCCTGAGGGGGAGTGTAATGTATAACAAGAATGTATTTTAAAGACATGGAAGGGCACGGGGAATACAAAGGATTATGTAATACTGCACAAGTATGCACTGTATATAAGCGATAGCTCAGAGGCACTGTCATCAGTTTTTGGTGTAGCATGTTCATAACAAACAAGGGTTCAATCCCCCAGCCGTGTTGACGAGGTCCTCTTCAAAAAACACAGAACGCTACCGCTGGTGAACATGATTATGGTCAGAATTTTGAGTGGGTAAACGTTAGTGTTTAACCTAGTTACGATTTGATTAACATTTTATCACAATACTGCAATCCATCAGATTTACTCGGGGCATTGTGCTAGGCAGGATGCCTTTTCTCTTAATTCGCTCTCTCTCTCCGACGAAGTGGGTACATTAATTGACATTTGAAGATGCAATTGCATATTTGCTTTACTCTCCGAAGCGTTTCCGGTTTGGGCTCGTTGTGATGGTTATTATGAAATTATTTTCATGGGCTGGGTGTGTTTATATGTGATATTTATATGCACTACCTGTGACACTTCGAGTGCCGCTTTATTGAGGGTTGCACACGCAACAGTGTAAGAAAGGATCCTGTTGTGACAATATTGTATGCTCACTGGAACAAGACAGGGGGCGCACGAATGGTCGTTCATTAATTGTGTACCAATTTTGTTGAATGTTTATGTAGGCTATTAGCTTAGGAGAATTTTTCAGTGATGAGAAACAGATTTAGTATTAGGAAAGAAGCCATCCATTTCTGTTTTATACATATTGGCAAATGCTTCGGAGACAGCACCCAAGGGAACAGTTTATCTTGAGTTATGACTGATATTTAGTGAGGTTAAAATCAGATCCAACGAGAGCATACGGATCTTTCCTTTTTTCTGCTTTTTATAACTGGTCTGTTAACTAGGTAAGGTTAGACCACAGCAATATACGTTTTACAACTATAAAAGTTTACCCAACATTTCTCAAGCAATGATGTCAGGAATGTGCATTAGCAATACACTTACTGGAGTGTCCTCAATAGCTGTGGGACTCTGCATATGGTGCACCAAATTTTGAAATAATATTCTCTGTCTCTACACAGTACAATGTGTAAAGGCCACTGTCCTGGCCACGTGAGAGGTGAAGCATTCAAACAGGCGTCAGCATATGAAGAGGCTACGCTATGGCACGGATTGCACGCACGCATGCAGCCGTGTTACGCTATTCAGCAGAGTGCAGCAGTAAAGATTGTGGTGGTGTAGTGGGTGCATAGCCTTACCATGGGTTAGAATGTTAGGATACTACCCTGGGATTACTATTGTGGTTGGGAATAGGGAGAAAGGCAACTCACAGCTCGTCAAGTTACGCCCCCTTTTGGCATGTTTTCATATATCAGATTGTGATATATAAGGTCATTACGTAATTATACACGGTGCGGGGCTAACTGCACGTTGGTGCCACTTTAGTTGAGCGCTACATGCGCAAGAGTTATTAATTTTGGAGCGGGAGCAGGAGGAAATGTGACTCACACATACTTATGTTAGGCTGGGTTGTAGGTTGCGTTATGTTTTACTGCGTGGTAGCATGTCATACCATACTGTTATGATATGTCGTGTTAAGCACTGTGGATCTAACTGGCGTACCCAGTAGAGAGCCATGGTGCATTATTCGAGTGCGTGTGCGGCAGCATGCTATACTCCCGTTGTCATATAAATTTAATCTGTACAGTGCCGCCACCCAGGGCGGCTAGGACTGCACTCTACCAATCAGCCAGGTATAAACAGGTGAGCATGGGAGAGAAAGCCAGGTGTGAAAGTGAGAGAATATAATCTAAGCTAATAGATTGAGCCAAGGACACCATATAAATGTTAAGTTCCCCGCCTTCCTCATGCGGGTGTAAGGAGGTTGGGCAGCTACATGCTTTGAGGTTGATCTATGGGGTAGGGACTGCCATCCTTCCTTTCGCATCGGTATGGAGTAGCATTCTGCTGGGGAGTGTTAGTTAGTAGAATTTTACGAGCTACAACAGCAGCAAGTCCGTGGTTTTGTTTTTTTTGCTCCGTTTACTGGATGGGATTGGCCCAAAAGCTCAGGAGGGCTCTTGTAGTCATAGTCGAATGTGGCTCATCCTAGGGTGGGTGCGTCATGTGGTTATCGCACGAACATCCAACTCTTCTCTTCTGAACCTTATGCATTACTGAATGCAACGAATTCAGGTGATTATGACTTACAGGGCCTGGCCACTGGGACCGAAAAGGGAGTCCTCAAGTGGTTTCTTAAGTGAATGTTGAGTGAGAATCTGGGGGGTTGCCACTCTGGGGTCAGCATTGCTTATATTTGTTTGTAGTGTTCCTCCTTTTCCTGGAGTTGATTTTGTAAGTCGTTCAGAAGGCCTTTTTAAACATTGATCGAGCCACATCAGGGGGCCGAATTATGTGAGCATAGTGCGAGAGAGTTGATGGACATTGTAGGGGGCGCACTGCACCAGTCTAGGCGACCCTTATTGACGGTAGGTTAAAGACAACCTTATTAGAAAGCTATCATAGGGGTAGCTGTGGAGAACGGCCGTCAGGCTCAGGCGGCTAGGGAGGGAAAGCAGCTGGTTTTACCAGTCAAAAATTCTCACGAGTGAGGAAATTGAAGTAGTACCACACCAGGTGGATATAGATATGGATATAGGTATGTATTCGGGACACTTTCCCCAGGTCCCTTGAGGAAATTACGAGGCAAAGAACCCTGTTTTGTCTACATTACTTACAGTTGGTTGTGCACTTGCGTGTTTACTTAACAGCATTTGGCACTTAATTCTTCCCCCCCTGTTTTATTGCCTAAGTAAGTCAGCCGTACCAAATGTGAGCCAGGAAATTGCCATTCCATAGTAGGCCTGTTAGTTTCGGGTAATTTTCTCAGAGGACTTCGAGCACGCAAAGGACTCACTATAGTAGAGTGGATCTGAAGAGGAAGGTCGTGACCATGCCTAAATCCCATCTCTGATACTGCTGGTGCTCTTATATGGGCAGGAGGGTCAGACAGAGGTGCATATGAACAGGGCTGAACTGGGGGAGGCGGAATGGGTTAATGAACGGTAACACATTAAACCCTGATCGGTTGAAATTAATGTTGCATCATGATTTACAATAGGTGGCGGTATACTATGAATTGATTAAAAAATCATGTGGGGCAGTTGGAGGGCCACCTGTTACTTGCAACTGGTTAAAGGAATGATGCTCAGTCTGGTAACCTAAGAATAATATATATAGGTTATGGTTGCCCCTTGGATATATTACGCGTTACGGTCGAAGCCAACAGTCAGGCGCGAGGGGTTCGATACTTAGAATACGTATATCTCATCAAGTTGTGATTGGGTGGGTGCTAATACAAACGGACTGTTCCTTTAAACTGATATCCTAATAATACTTAATGAGTCATGAGGGCGTTATGGTATGCACTGGGGACTCCATGCTTTGTGTCGCTGCACTGCCCACTGGGGAGTACTCGTGAATGAAGGCCATTCTACAGGGCACTCTTCGTAACACTAATACAGTCACGCTACAGGGGACACAAACTGAGGCTATGCTCAACACTTAGTCGGAAGTGTTTAGGAGTATGCATCTGACGCTAATTGTATCTCAAACGTAGCAAGGGATGGCAATGTAAGACTACCACGTGTACAGCAGTTATCACCAGAAACACTAATGGTTTGTGTTTATCTTTTTCATTTATGTATGGCCGGGTCCATGGTGGATATCTGGAGTGCTCCGCATCACAACAGCTGCTACAGGTGGACAGCCCAAGGGATGCTGACGTCAGGTAGAGGATGGCAAACAACAACGCAAGTGTGATGGGCGAGCGATCAAAAGACGCAGGAGGTGCCAACACAGAGTTGATTGTTTCGGTTTGTAAGCCCTATATTGGGCTGGCGACAGTAATGTACCAGGATGTGGTTTCACAAAAATTGCCGGATTTGCCGTAACAGGAAATTGTATACCTACGGTAACGGCGCCTGTGCACGCAGGGCCAGCAGTGTCAGCATGGTATATGCATAGATCACCAATTGGTAAGTGACAACGGTAGAGATTGGACAGTACACAAGGGTGTGCATTCCTAGCCTCGGCAACCTCAGGAATGATAGGCCTATGCAACGCCTCATTTCCCCTGTCCAGGAAGTGGGGACTTCCATGGTAAGAGTAGTACCATACACTTAACACTTTCCAGAACGTAGTGGCTAGGTGTGGATGGTTGGCAGACTGTACAGTATGCCTGTGGGAAGGGTAGAATGGTAGTACCAGGATACCACCGGTCACAGCATCTGCAGGGAGCCTCGAGAGGCGTGCCCCCACACCCTCATTCATTTTAGGACATGGGGTAACGATGATAGGACCCAGACTGCACCATAGGGGGGCCCAGTTGTCCCCAGGCTGCACGTAAAAGGGGGGGGGGGACTGGGCGAGTGCAAGGGTCACTCGGTGAAGAAGCACTCGATAAAGAGGATCAACTCTGGGTTTGAGAAGCTATGTCATACACATTAATCGCAGAATATCCCACAGGGGGTCATCTCAGGACCAAGTAGACTAACAGTCGGCTGATAATGAGGGGTTGACGTTTATTAGGGGCTCTACTCACAGGGTGGGGGTCCAGTGGACAGAGTCGGGGATGCCCCAGGGATAGGGAACTAAATAGCAGGGGTAGAGGGTTTTTGGATTAGGAAGTATGACCTTTCGGTGTAGGCGGTTTGGGGGGGGGCCAGATAGTCGGTAAACTACCTGGCCTGTGGCGGTAAGGTCATTAATCGGTGAGCAGCATTTTAAGGTCCTTACGGGGGGCGGACCCATTCACGAAAGGGGCCGCCCGCGGGAGGGGCCATTGGTCTCTCTCAGAACTTCAGGGGCAGGATATGATATCCCGTTTTAAAGGGTGCGGGGGAGGGAGTCTACGCTTTCCTCAGGCTGGTAGCCACCCCTCACAACACTATGACGTCACTAAGGTGCGCGAGTGTCTGGGCCCTCCTGTTATGGTTAAATGGAGTTCAGGGAGCGCACGTGGGTGTAACGTGCCCTGGGTTGCGCATGCGCATCTTCAACGTGAGAGCGCAGCTGTAAAAGGATCTGACACCGGTTGGCGACCTTGCCGTAGGACTTTATTAAAAATATTAGAATGCAGTTTAATTTTCAGGATGATTAGATTACGTTAGGAAACACGCTGTACTAGCTATTTGTTAAGGTTAGCCCATCATACCATGTCGAAACGGATGTCAATCTAATCTTCTGAAAAGTGTGCATTTTAATAATTGTCAGAAATGTTTATTTGATTAAAATTTTTGATTTGTTTTTATATTTTAATAAATACGGCCGGGGGGGGGCCCTGAACCCCCCCTTGACTTCCAAAGACCCCCATGTGTTGACTGGTTGAGTTGGGTAATTCAGTCAGTGTTTTAAGGGGGGAGGTGGCCGGCAGTCCAAGACCATGATACAAGGGGGGCCAATAGGCCCCCACGCAAGCATGGCGGGGCCCGGCCCCTCCCACACCCCGTCCCTTTCGGGGCCGCTTGCCCCGCGCCCTCGCCCCGGAAGTACTGGTGTGCTTCCGGGGCGAGGGGGCGGGGTCGCGGCAGCGAAAGGGTTAAAAGCCTGGGGAGCGCGGGAAGCGGCCTCTTTGTGCCCGCGCTCCCAGGCTCGCTCCTCGCCCCACCGTGGGGCCGTGTAATTTTCCCCACCCTCCATCCCTTGTTAGCAGACCTTGGGGCCTGGCAAATGGTAAGAATCAGGTTTGTCAATGTGCCGGACTATAGGTTTAGGGGGTTTGATCCAGTAGGCCTTGAATTTCCCGTCTACTGGAAGGTAGAACAGAGGTAAATATTTTATGCAGTGCCGTGATATTTAACTAATTCTCTCCTTAGGCCTTTTTCCCGCTTACAGGAGTATCTGTATATGTATATGTTTTGTGCTTTGCTGTGTATTAACAATTTTCTCCTTAGGCCTTTTTCCTTTTAGAATAGCAATGTCGTATTTATTATGTGTGTCTGGCGGTAAGGTCATTAATCGGTGAGCAGCATTTTAAGGTCCTTACGGGGGGGCGGACCCATTCACGAAAGGGGCCGCCCGCGGGAGGGGCCATTGGTCTCTCTCAGAACTTCAGGGGCAGGATATGATATCCCGTTTTAAAGGGTGCGGGGGAGGGAGTCTACGCTTTCCTCAGGCTGGTAGCCACCCCTCACAACACTATGACGTCACTAAGGTGCGCGAGTGTCTGGGCCCTCCTGTTATGGTTAAATGGAGTTCAGGGAGCGCACGTGGGTGTAACGTGCCCTGGGTTGCGCATGCGCATCTTCAACGTGAGAGCGCAGCTGTAAAAGGATCTGACACCGGTTGGCGACCTTGCCGTAGGACTTTATTAAAAATATTAGAATGCAGTTTAATTTTCAGGATGATTAGATTACGTTAGGAAACACGCTGTACTAGCTAATTGTTAAGGTTAGCCCATCATACCATGTCGAAACGGATGTCAATCTAATCTTCTGAAAAGTGTGCATTTTAATAATTGTCAGAAATGTTTATTTGATTAAAATTTTTGATTTGTTTTTATATTTTAATAAATACGGCCAGGGGGGGGGCCCTGTACCCCCCCTTGACTTCCAAAGACCCCCATGTGTTGACTGGTTGAGTTGGGTAATTCAGTCAGTGTTTTAAGGGGGGAGGTGGCCGGCAGTCCAAGACCATGAAGATGGCGAGCTATCAATAGTGTAGTAGGTAAAGTGGCTCCGGGGCCCACGAGTCAGAGGGGTGGGGACACTCGGTCTGACTTCCGGCAGTATTTTACCACCTAAACTGCGCAAAGGAGGCGACATTTTCCTTATTTCCATAGGGCCCATGCCACCCTTATTACACACTGGCTGAAAATCGCAGGAATCCCGTCAGGCACTGCGGTGAACTTGAGAGCTGCAAAGCGCGACGGCCTCCACGTCCAGACTTTCGTCATTGCTGACACACCTGCAGCCGCGGAACCAGAGCTATTGTTGAAGCAATTCCTCTAAAAGGTCATACATTATACCCTCTGAATGTTTTTGACAACCTCTCAGGAGTGAGTGATACGGCTGCTCCAGTGTCCAACTAAGCAATTAGGTCCGCAGCACTTATCTTTATGGGCAGTGCGGGTATTATTACCTCATTCCTCATTAATGATCTCAGACTCTGAAGTCTCCTCCTTCATAGGCCAGAGACCTTCTGTCTTCATTTTCTCAATGAGGGGCACGCGGGCCATCATTTATGAGAAGCAGCTCGTGCTTTGAAAAATCAGCAGAACGTCGCAGATTTCCATGCACGGGCGTTAATTCTAGATTATTATTGCACCACTTTACAAAATAACATTAAAGTTAGCAGGAAAATGCCCATTCAAGAAGGGGAGAGAAACCTGCCCTCCAGCTCGCTACAGAGAGGAAATAAAGATGAAAGAAGTTAAAAGTGTCCCTCATTAGCGAATCACGTAGCTAAAAAAGTGGCCATATTTGCAAATCAGGGCCGCTTTGAACTTGAAAAAATATGCTGTATAGGTGTTTGATAATGTATAGGAGACTGCGTGCATTTGTGGTTGCTACAGTCAATGATTGTGGCAATATCAGAGAAATCAACAATAACTGGCCCATCATTTGGTCACATTTGAAAAAGATCACGATCCCACCTTTCCTCTTCGAGGCCAGCGAGAAGGAAAACCGTAAAACACGCCAGTCCACACATCAATCTGTCAGGTTGCCCTACAGGACAGTCCAACCCTGGTGTCTGAACAACATCGCAATCAAGGGGTTCATTGCATGTGCTGCATGCAGTTTAATGCAAATGGCATTCATAACTGTACTGCATTTGTTTGGCTCTGCACCCTCTCTCCTATACCTTCTGTGCATCCGCTACACAGTTACTCAATGGAGTAGCAAAGGTTGACGTGGCCTTTATGCAGTGAATCAATCATGCCCCATGCCCCGGTTGCATAGTATAGGACAGGCGTAAGAGGGATGCAATAGGCCCCTCATACCCCTGACCATGCACTTGCTGCACAAATGACTCGGTCACTTAGCAGTTATTTTCATTACTCCGAGTCTAAGTCTTCCGCACCACAGCCTTTACTAGTTGAGCTATTCAGTAGCTCATGCACAGTATTTTAAAAAATACTCTAAAAAAAGAATATAGCTCCATCCACCATACTTCATAGGAAGGAAATCATCATGTGATTACACTGGTGGGGCTGACCCGCAATACTTCCTGTAATTGCAAAGCAATCGTAAAAGAGAAAACATAAATTTCTGCCCACCTACCAGAGAATGGCTGGTAGGGAGAGAATGTTGTACTGCGGAGAGGAAGACTATGACTTGGCGTAATGAAGATTACCAGTAAGTAACTGAGTCATTACCATCCTTGTCCGTCTTACTCGCCACAGTATTTACTAGCTGAGCATATACCAAAGCCAGAAGAAACAAAGGAAATTGATGACTAGAGCCAAACAATGTGTGACATAGAGTGTTTTACTGCCCAAATAATACTAAAAAACATACTGTTCTTAGACATTATTCCACTGCTGAGAGTACCGCAGAACCAAAGGAAGGTGAAAACAATTCCCCCAGCCTTAATTTATAGTAAAAATAAAGCTAGGGGGAGAAGACACATGTTACATTCGCACACATGTCTTTCAAAGAAACTCCCTTAAAAAAAAGCCCAAAAGGAAAAAAACTCTTCTGGTGGTGGGTCCTTGAATATCAGCAGGTAGAGAGAGCCCAGCATTCTGGTAAGACAAGGAATTAACCGTCTTGATCCTCCTACTTAAAGAGGAAACTGTTGGGCGCTGACCTTCATTACCCAAACGAAAAGACACAAATAGTAAGGCTACCTACTGAAAAGCTGATGTCCTTCCTAAATAGAACGTCATAGCTCTGATAAGGTCCAAAGAGTGCCATAGCGATTTCTGCTCCGAGGATGGAAAAGGATAAAAGGCAGGAAGAAATAGGTCTTGAGAGACATGAAAAGAAAAAAAGATTTAAGCAGAAAAGTTGATGTGGCGGAGGGCAACCTTATCTGGAAAATTCTTGAGGAAAGGTTCATGATAAAGAATAGACCCTATTTCCCCTAATCTATGACCTGAGGAAATTGCCAGAAAGAAAAAGATATATATATATATATATATATATATATATATATATATATATTCTCCAAAGAGCTATCAATGATAGCATAAGTCAGCACTCAAACAAAGGATATATTTCCCAAATTTCCCTTTTATTGTTCAAAAAGGCAGCATTCCTCGCATAGTACCAACGCGTTTCGCAACGTACTGTTGCTTGATCACGGTAAGGATACAATGTATATATATATATTTATCGAAGCTTTCCTCTCCCTCACCTTTGAAGAAGACACAGCACTCACGGGAGGAGGGTACAGATTCTTTATTGCAACCCTCAGAGAACCAGACAGAACCAGACGCGTTTCGGCTACCGCCTTTGTCTATGGTACACTGGCGCGCCATTTTTTTGTTTTTTAAATACCCATCACGTGTGTGTCTTAGAGGTAAACAACGGACTATTACATAGTTGCCAGCTTATAATGTTTTTTTTGTGTGACATTGCATATCGCGCCCTGAATGGGCAATTACAATCCATCTACATACATATATGATTATAAACAACTTATCGTGGACATATGTTGGTCTCATTATAATTCACATGTGGCAGTATGCCGGCATAAATTTCGACAACCTTGTTGTTATACGCATCTGATGATCCAAATGCAGTATTTGCAAGCTGACGAAACATTATAAGCGCAGATTCCTTACATCATGTCCTGAATGGACTATTCTCCCAAGCCGTGCCACCTTCGCCAACCCCGCAATTGTAAGTCCAAATCATATTGCCCTGGATGGGCTGTTACTTAAGATCATTACAATTCATCATGCATTGTCAATGTAAGAGGCAACTATTCCATTCCCTGACATTTCGCCCTGAATGGGCTTCCCTGTCCTGATCACCTCCCTCAGACATTTTCATACTTCATACAAACCCACTGTGCAAAATCATAATAACTATAACAAACCAAATTATAAAATCCATTAAAAAACGAGGTCTATTTGCCAATTTCATAACGAACTCTTAGGATCTGTTCTTCCACAACATTCTCTCATCTTGAAGCAGGGAGCCCCCTACCCCAGATGTACTGTCATCTCTTCGTGGCTATTCAGGCCCCCCACTACCTTCGTTCCGACATCTATTATGTGTCTGGATTCCAGCCTTCTTAATTTTTGTATTCTATCACCTCCTCTAGGGCTCGCTTGTACATGATCCAACCCAAAGTAGGATATTAGGTCACTATTGCTCTTATGGTGTTGCTTAAAGTGCCTCGCTACAGGGTAAGAGGGATCACAATTTGTGATTGCCCTGAGATGCTCTAAGATACGCATTTTCATGGGGTTTACAGTGCTGCCGATATATCGTAGTCCGCATGGACACATAAGACAGTATACTGTAAAGGGGGTCGAGCAGGTCAGGAATACCTTGATTTTCCGCATTTGTCCCCTGACTTCATAAGATATTACTTTTTTGCTATACTTGCATGCCTTGCACCGGCCACATGGGTAGAATCCTGGTTTGTGTTCCCCGAAAGGTCGGTCTACTGGGCGAGCTAAATAGCTTTTAGTCAGAGTGTTCCGTAATGCTCTAGCCCTTCTATATGTTATCATTGGCTGGTTGGGAATATCCATCCCAATAACTGGATCTGTTGTTAAGAGTTTCCAGTTTTTTCTCAGTGTTTGTCTTAGCCCGCCAGCCCCTTCAGAAAAGGTGGTAATACATCTGAACCTCCCTTCCTTTTCGGTATCTTTCACTTTCTCTCTTAGCATCTCTGTTCGTGACATGTTCTTAACTTTCATCTGGGCCTCTTCCAGACACCTGGAACCGTAGCCTCGCACCTTAAATCTTTCTACGCTCGCTCTCGCATTTCTGATGTAATCATCCTCCGATGTACAGTTCCTTTTTATACGGAGTAATTCTCCGTAAGGAATGCTATAGATTAACTTAGGTGGGTGGCTGCTACTGGAATGAAGTATTGAGTTCCCTGCCGTGGGTTTTCTGAATAGCTGTGTATGTATTCTCCCCTGTTCTATTCTAATCTCAAGATCAAGGAAGTTTACTTTGATGTCACTCAATTCCACCGTAAAGTGTAAATTATGTTTGTTGGTATTCAATTCATCAATGTACTCCTCAGCCTTACTCTTTGATCCCCGCCATACAATCAACAAGTCATCTATATAACGGTACCAGACTAATATATGTTGGGTCCATTCTGCATAAATTGCATTCCATGCCACATTTTCTTCCCACCACCCCACAAATATATTAGCGAAGCTTGGAGAATAACTTGTGCCCATGGCTACTCCGACTAACTGTCGGTAATACTGGTCCTCATATAGAAAAATGTTATTTCTGAGGCTGAAATTTAAAAATTCCAAAAGCATTGCATTATGATCTGTGAAGCTTGCTTCCCTGGTTGCCAAAATGTCATTCACCGCATGCATGCCATCCTCGTGGCCTATGCTCGTGTAAAGGCTGGCCATGTCCATCACTATAAGTAGATCTCCCTCTCTTGTTGTGAGCTGTTCTAACTTGCCCAGCAAATCTTTGGTGTCTTTTATATAGCTTCGCAAATTTTTCCCATGATCAATTAAAAACTAATCGATGTACATTGATAAATGTTCCAACAGGCTACCCTGTGCACTTACTATTGGTCGTCCCGGTGGTTTCAATCTGTCCTTGTGTACCTTAGGTAGGTGGTAGAAACATGGTATGGTGGGGTTCAGACTTCGTAGATAAAGATATTCCTCTGTATCAATTATCCCTTTGCCATACCATTTTTTTTAGCATTTCATGGCATTCCATGATACTGCTTTGATATTCCTTTCTTCCCACTTTTTGGTAGCACTTTACATCCTGCAGTTGCCTCATAGCCTCCGCATTGTAATCCGCATACGTTTGTAGGACAATATTCCCGCCTTTATCCGAAGGCTTCAGGATCAGTTTCTTATCCTCTTGTAAGTTTTTTATAGCCTGCCAGTGTCCGGGTGTTAGGTTCATTTGTTTGTTCGTGTGCCCTCTTTGCTCTAATTTCCTTAATTACTTCGAGACTGATTCCATGAAGAGATCTATATTATCAATGGGCATCTGAGGTACGAATGTCGATGCTGGTTTGAAGTTTGTTTCTCCGCCTCTCTGTATTATATCCAATTGGGATAGATTTTCCGGTTGACTCGCCCCCTCTCTTCTTAATTCCTGCATCACTTCCAGGGTCGGTAAATCTTTCACTCTGATTGATTGTATTCCTTGTTTCTCTGATGATTTCATCATTTTCTTGGGGCGGAGCTTGTAAAATTTATGGAGTTTTTGTTTTCTAGAGAACTTGTATAAGTTGATCTTGGTTTGCGTATATTCCAGTTGTTTAGAGGGACAAAAGGAGAGTCCCAGTTTTAAAACATGTTCCTCGTCTTCCGTTAGAACAAGTTGACTCAGGTTCATGATAGTCAAATTGTTTTCTTGACTTTCAACCCCTATTGCCGTTTCTTGTTGTACCTGGTACTGCGCGTTGTCGGTGGGGAGTAGTTGCTTTTTCCTCCTCCACTTGCCCCCCCTCCGCGTGGGGCGTTTCTTTGTTGGTCTGGGGGTTTTCCCCTGCCTCCTTGTTGTCGCGACTGCCTTAGTATTTGAAACTCGTCGCGAAAAGGGAGTTTGCGTGTTTCTGCATTACCCGCAGCTCCTTGGTCTCTCCTTGCCTCTTCGTTCTCAGAAACTTCTGACTCCGTAGTGTCGCACGACTCATCCACTCTTAATTGCCCATTCAGGGCGCGATATGCAATGTCACACAAAAAAACATTATAAGATGGCAACTATGTAATAGTCCGTTGTTTACCTCTAAGACACACACGTGATGGGTATTTAAAAAACAAAAAAATGGCGCGCCAGTGTACCATAGACAAAGGCGGTAGCCGAAACGCGTCTGGTTCTCTGAGTGTTGCAATAAAGAATCTGAACCCTCCTCCCGTGAGTGCTGTGTCTTCTTCAAAGGTGAGGGAGAGGAAAGCTTCGATAAGAGCGGGGTGACGCCCCCCGCATACAAGCACCCGTGTTTGAGTGCGCGACTTGGCGGCACAAGGAAGCAGGGATATATATATATATATATATATGTTCTCTTGTGCCCAAAATCCATGAAACACGCTCTCAGGACAAAACGAGGTAGTCACCAACTCTAAACAGTGCTGTTTATTTCACAACGCGTTTCGCCGAAAAACGGCTTGATCACGTGAAAGAATGCTGTGAAAACATTGGCTTATAACATCGTGTATACATGGACGCAGCAACAGAAGATTACGAATCGGACAGCGATGACAAAAAAGACAAGGGACGTGGCGCCGTGGGAACCAACAAGGGACGCGCCAACAAAAAAAGATACTAATGAATGACGAAATGGTAAATATGACCATAGTGAACTTATCCAAGAGAAAACTGAGCATGAGTGAGAAAAAAACTCTCTGCCTAGGATTGTCAATCTGTCCCTCATACCCTTCCAGATATACGGATAATAGAATCGATCTGTTCAAATACACACAAAAACTTAAACTCAAAAAGTGGCATAAATTAAAAGGAGGTCCGGCTAATACCATCAATGTATCAGAAATTTCGAATGTATATAGCTTTGATATTGGAGACAGTGACACATTAAACACCGTCATGGAGTTAGGTATTAACGAAACAGGGGAGGAAATGACATGTAGTACCACACAGCTGCTTGCTGAATTGGATATTTGCACAGATACAGCAGCTAAAACCAATTTCAAAGAAAAGTCCAGTTTTGTACCTATTTTGCCTCATGATAACATCGATACTTTTCATGAGTGTGTCAATTAAAGCCTCAACGAACTCAGACAAAAACAACAAAAACATAGGCAGAAAGGGGAATCCAATATGATCTACAAACAGAGACAGGCTATCAAATCCCTGATGGAGGATGACACGGTGGTCATTCGCCCCACCGACAAAGGGGGTAACATTGTCCTCCTGGACAAAGAAATGTATATTGAAGAGGCGATGAGACAATTGTGTGACATTAGTTTTTATGAACCTATAGAAATGAAATGTTACCATGACAGTATTACTGGAAACACATCTTAATAAGCATCTCGCGGCCTTTCTGGAGGACTCTGGTCATTTAGATCATTCGCAGCACGGATTCAGGAGGGAACATAGCACCGAGTCGGCCCTTACCATAGTGCTAGATAACATCCGCACCCGAGTGGACAAGGGCCAGACCACCCTCCTCATTCTGTTAGATCTTACGGCTGCGTTTGATACCCTCTCTCCCACAGTGTTAACATCTCACCTGAGGGAGATTGGGGTGGAGGGGTCCGCTCTTAGTTTGCTGACTTCCTTCCTTGACCAGAGGGAACAGGGAGTGATGCTGGGGGAGTTTCTATCTCCATCCCTGTCCGTGCAATGTGGGGTCTCTCAGGGGTTGGCATTAAGTCCGACCCTTTTCAACATCTATGTGACCCCACTTGCCAGACTGATAAGATCTTTCGGGATGGAGGTAGTCTCCTATGCTGACGATACCCAGATCCTGGTCTCCGTTTCCCAGTCTATCAAGGAGGCTGCCTCCAATTTTAGATCCTGTTTGGAGGCAGTCGCGCAATGGATGACTCACAATTCATTAAAACTCAATGGTGAGAAGTCGAAGATCCTGGTGTTTGGAGGAAAGGAGGATATTTGGTCGGCAAATTGGTGGCCTGCCTCACTGGGAGCTTGTCCGGTACCCGCCGCCCTGGCTAAAAACTTAGGAGTTTTGATCGACCCTACCCTCAATATGCGTCAGCAGGTGAATAGAACAGTCTCCACCTGTTGGGGCATAATCCACATCTTGAGGAAGATTGAACATTACTTATCCCAGCAGGCCAGAAAGCAAGTCGTGGTTGCACTCATAGGCTCCCGACTTGACTACTGTAATGCGCTGTATGCAGGACTCAACAGGGGGTTGCTGCAGCGCCTACAAATGGTCCAAAACGCGTCGGCCAAGTTTGTGTTGGATCTACCCAAACGTGCGTCAGCCACTTCCGCAAGGAAATTGTTACATTGGCTCCCCATTGAGGACAGGATTTCTTTTAAAATCTTGTGTCTGACATTTGGCGCTTTAGTGAGAAATAGGTCAGTAGGTATTGGGGCTCTTTTGGCCCCCTACAGCCCTTCTAGGAATCTGCGCTCTGCCAACAAATCTCTGCTATCTGTACCACGCATTCGCAGAGCTAAATGGGGTGGCAGAGCTTTTTCCACTATAGCACCAAGAATGTGGAATGCTCTTCCTGTGGAAATAAGGCCCTTCCCACTCTGCAGTCCTTTAGGAAAGCCCTGAAGACACGGCTATTTGCCAAAGCATACCTGTAGTTTTGCTTCTGCCGCTTTTGATTCACTTTGATAGGCGCCTTGATGCCTTCGGGTTTTAGCCGCGCAATATAAATTTTCTTTCATTTCATTCATTCATTTCATTACTGCTCTGTGGGATTCTTTGTTTGAATGGAAGGATAAGGGTATTTTAACATGGGAGGAGTTTAAATACTTGAAATGTGATTATCCAGTTCTCCCGGTGCTCTACCTACTGCCCAAGATACATAAAAATGCCACTAGACGGATCTAGGGGTTGCCTTGGACCCGGGACAACGGAAACGAGTAGGGATGCTCACCAAGAAGATGTCGTGTAACACCCGTTTCAAATTGATCCATTTTAATTTCATGCACCGCACTTACGTAACCCCAGTTGCTCTGCACCGCATTGCGGCGGATAAATCAGATGCCTGTCCTAGTTGTGGTTCAGTCGGGGCCGGATTTCTCCATTTAGCTTGGGAGTGCCCGCTGGTCGGGAACTTCTGGAGGGTAGTGGTAGCCCACATCCGGAGGGCCACGGGACTGTGTCTTGACCTGACCCCGATCCATTGCTTGTTAGCCCTGGTCCCCAAACCCAAGAAGAGGAATCTCTCATATAAGATGCTCCAGCTACTTTTGGTGCTGGCTAGACGGCGGGTGGCTATCACCTGGATGGGACAAAGGGCACCAGATATGACATTGTGGCTTCGGGATGTGGGGGAATGGACATTAGCTGAAGAAACGCACATGCAACATACGCGTAGAGATGAGCGGCTACAGGAGGACTTGCTTGCATGGCGTATGATGTGCGCTGTGGGGTCGACTGACAGCGACTCCGATGCTACTAGTGCTGCATTGTTCTCGTCCGAGGAATCGGGACCTGAGGAAGGGGTGGCGGGTGTTGGAGAGGGAGGGTAGGGGCTGGGGTAATGTCCTGATGACTGCGCACATGTTACCTATTGTCAGTTTCTATACTTGCACTGTATCCCGTGGATCTGACTCTTGCATCCTTTGTTCTATCTGCAACTGTTGAAGCTGTGCTGGGAGTGTGAACTGCGTACACTTGTATTTATATATACTGATGCCAATTTTGGGGGGGACTGTATTGTTTATTCCGCTGAAAAAAAAAAGTTTAAAAAAAAAAAATGCCACTAGACCTCCAGGGAGACCCATAGTGTCCTCGCGAGGTAGTGTATCTGAAAAAGTATCCAAATATATCGACCACTTCCTGAGGGAGTTTGTCATGAAATTGGATAGTTACGTGAGAGACACCAAATATTTTTTTAAAAAGATCGAACATTTACAGTGGGAGGCGGGTTGTGTACTGATAACCCTGAATGTTCAGAGCCTTTACACCATAATTGACCACGACCAAGGTTTAGAGGCGTGTGAGGAGTTTCTTAAAGAGAGGCCTATAAAGTATAGGGAACATACACGCATGATTTTGGACATGGTTAAATACTGCTTAAAGAATAACATCTTTCTATTCAATGGCGAGCTATTCAGACAGGTCAGCGGCTCTGCCATGGGCTCATGTTTTTCACCTAGTTTTGCTAATCTGTTCCTTGGCAAATGGGAAAAAGACATTCGTTCAGATCCTACTCTCCAACAAGATTTTGAAAGGGTATCAATGTGGCTGAGGTACATTGATGACCTCTTCATTGTATGGAGGGGTACCATGGAGGAGGCGGACATTTTCATTGACAGACTTAACCATAATGCCTTAAATATAGTTCTCAGTGGCACCAAAAGTAGGACAGACATAGAATATCTAGATGTAAAAATTGAGATTGCGAACAACAAGGTGCATACAAAACTTTTTCGCAAAGCCACTGCTGGGAACAGCATATTGCATGCCCTCAGCAGTCATCCAGACAATCTTAAATGGAGTATTCCGTTTGTGGAACTGCTGAGGGCCTAGCGCAATTGCAATAATGAGAGTGCATATATGGAAGAAAGTGAAACCATTCTGAGCAGATTTCAAACAAGAGGATATCCCAACTGGGTGCTCAAGAAAGCCAAGGAGGGAGCGAATACCATCAAAGATCTGACACTATCTGTGACAAACCCAACGAAGTTGAGGAAGGAGAGGATGTTACGAGACTCATCCTCACCTACAGTACTGATTCCCAAGCCATTAAGAAAATAATAACTAAAAATTGGGACGTACTTAAAACAGATAATGTCATTGGGAAAGAATTACCCAATAGACCTAGCATCACATATAGACGTGGGAGGAGCATCAGGGACATGCTGGTTCGCAGTGATATCACAGCGTATCCTTCTGCGAACATGCAAGGTCTAGAGGGTTTCTTTCCTTGTGGGCACTGCAAGGCCTGTGCCAATAGCAAATCATGCAAAGAAGTCACGTACAATGGAGTCAACAAGAAAATCATGTCTTTTCTTACATGCAGTTCCACGTTTGTTGTTTATGCAATTGTTTGCACATGCAACAAATGGTACATTGGCAGCACAACCTGTATGCCAAAAAAACGGATTCTGGAACATACCAGAGCCATCACAAACTTTGACCCCAAATACCCGGTTGCACGACATTTTAGAGAACAACATTTCTCTAATGTTAAGAACTTGAGTTTCATTATTTTGGAACAGATATCAAAGAACCCGAGGGGGGGTAATAGGGTTCTTAAACTGCGCCAGAGGGAGTCGAGATTAATTATCGAGTTCCAGAGTAAGGTCCCTGGAGGCCTGAACCAAGACGAGGAATTAGCCGTGCGTTTAAAGAATTAATTTGAACCTGTATAACAGACATATGTCTCTTCATTATTCTTCCATACCTTAAAGATGCTTTTAGTCCTATGTCTAACAAATATAGGGATTGATGTATCCTGACATCGATTATATGTTTTTAATCATCTTATGTATTTGTTTATGTTTCAGGAGCAAGAGAGGGGGCCCATTCTATCAGCACTTCACTTCACGGGACTTCTCCCCTTCTCTGTCTCCTTATCACATGGGCACTTCCATGCTGGAAAGTTTGGCAGACTGATGGACGGTAACTTGTAATTCATCGTGAATATACTTTTCTTTTGGTATTTGGGCACTTGTCATTACCCACACTCCTCCTTCTTTTGTGTGTCTCTGTAGTTATGGACTAGTTTGGAACTTTTGGGCACTTGCCAACAAGAACTCTCTACCCGCAATGTGGGTTGTTTACCGTGACTCTCAAGTTTTATTGACATTGTGAGATTACATGCCGTTCCACACGCATTTAGTGTGAGAAGGGGAGGAGTTACGGCATGTTCGGTAACTAGGTTCGGATTGAACGGCATGCTCCATGAAAATGTATTTGGATTACATGAAATGAGTCTCACATACTTTTATGTGGAACTGATCCTATTTTGTGAACATCGTTCATTTCGAGACATTTTATTTACAATAATGTTTTGGATATGAGTTTGCTTTATTTATTTTTTGTAACAGAGTCATAATTTATAATTTATTGTTTGCATTAGGAGTGTTCATGAAAATATGGGACAATATGCAATTTTGCATCTACAGTCAGACATATATACTGTAATTGTGTGTAGTAACTTACAACAATACGTCAGTCCTCTGTTTATGTCCATGTATACACAATGTTATAAGCCAATGTTTTCACAGCATTCTTTCACGTGATCAAGCCGTTTTTCGGTGAAACGCGTTGTGAAATAAACAGCACTGTTTAGAGTTGGTGACTACCTCGTTTTGTCCTGAGAGCGTGTTTCATGGATTTTGGGCACAAGAGAACATAATTCTGTCGGCATTACTCTGCCGGCGTGCACGCCACCTTTCACGGGTCGCGGAGATCCAGAAGGAGTTGTTAACTTTGTGGATATATATGTATAATATATATATATATATATATATATATATATATATATATATATATATATATATATATATATATATATATATATATATATGTATATATATATATATATACACGTACATATATACATATATATATATATATATATATATATATATATATATATATATATATATATATATATATATGAAGAAACAATTTCCACAAACTTGAAGAGACCACTCCCGGTGAGTAAACCCTTTTATTCTGAGGGTACACGGACCATCTGTCAGGCACACAAGAGCTCCAATGTTCAGCCATACGCGTTTCGGGCTCACGCCCTTGTTCACTGGCCCCAGAACACTCGACAGCAAACGGACCACCTGCACACAATTAAATATCCCGCCCCAGTGGGCGTGTGTGCGAGTGCATCATGGTCCTCGTAGTCCACTTTAAATAAAACCCATGTGGGTGCCGCTGAATGTCCGAAATAAAACACTCCTCCCCATGTGGGCAAGCTCGTAGTGTACAAGGCATCAAGTCCATGCCAATACCTGCCCTCAGACTGGACTCACCGCACATGCAGCGTCTCTTTGTTTCTGACGCTGCTGTCCCGCATAGTCTGCAGTGGGGCTCTTCGCGACCTAGACGGGCCGCTTAAACATGAAGAAACAATTGCCACAAACTTGAAGAGACCACTCCCGGTGAGTAAAGCCTTTTATTCTGAGGGTACACGGACCATCTGTCAGGCACACAAGAGCTCCAATGTTCAGCCATACGCGTTTCGGGCTCACGCCCTTGTTCACTGGCCCCAGAACACTCGACAGCAAGCGGACCACCTGCACACAATTAAATATCCCGCCCCAGTGGGCGTGTGTGCGAGTGCATCATGGTCCTCGTAGTCCACTTTAAATAAAACCCATGTGGGTGCCGCTGAATGTCCGAAATAAAACACTCCTCCCCATGTGGGCAAGCTCGTAGTGTACAAGGCATCAAGTCCATGCCAATACCTGCCCTCAGACCGGACTCACCGCACACGTTTCGATGCTACAAGCATCTTGCTCAGGATCGTAAACTAACTTGTGGAACCCAAAGGGAGTGCGCCCGAAATCTTTTCTAAACCAAGGGAAGAAGTGTGGCAATGATTAACGGCGTGGTTCTGCCGTAGGTGCACGCACCCACTACGGGCGCTCAGTGGCCGGGGAACTGTGAACCGACGTGTGGAGATATATATATATATATATATATATATATATATATATATATATATATATATATATATATATATATATATATAAATATATATATATATATATATATATATATATATTAAAATATCTTTTATTGATTATATAGTGTCATCAAGGATCATTTCCTACATATCTTGTATTGTAGGAAGCTGGCTCTGTATATACTATACCAAAGTAAGGTATAGTGTGCACTAAGTCCAGGGGATCCCCAGAGGTATAGCAGAGGCTAAATTAGATAATCACTAACACCTCTCTTTGTGGTAGTGTGGTCAGGCAGTTAGATTTATCAGGAGGGTGTGTTAAGCATTTATTGTAGTCACTTAATCAAGACTGAAGGCACACACTCGGAGACAGAATCCAGACCAATTTTGTAAGTATTCAAAGTATACGCAAACAAATGATGGACGGAATGCTGAATAAATCATACATTCACCCCCAGCCAAGAGATCTGGGTTAAATCCATCGTTCTTTAGCTCACTATGCCACCCCAGTTTAGACCCAGCTATATGCAAATCAGTCTTGACCCTGTGCCACATGGGAACAGTCCAGACTGAACTGCCAAGTCAGGTCCTCCCTGGACCTGAAAGAAGCATTGTGGCACCGGTTTCAGGGTATGTCACCCTTCTTCAGCCAGGCTAGCTTGAATCCAGTGGCACAGTGAGCAAGGGACCCATGTCTGGACATACCCATTCCACACAGGGCGAAAAGTGTTACGGAAACAAATGATGGATGGAATGCTGAATGAATCATACATTCACCCCCAGTCAAGAGATCTGGGTTAAATCCATCATTCTTTTGCTCACCATTCCACCCTAGTTTAGACCCAGCCATATGCAAATAGTCTTGACCCTGTGCCTCATGGGAACAGTCCAGAGCCAACTGCCAAACCAGGTCCTCCCTGGACCGGAAACAAGCTTCCTGGGACCGGTTTCTGGGTATTACCCTTCATCAGACAGGCTAGATTGAATCCAGTGGCACACACAAGACATCCAGTGGTCCTCAAGAGACATACCTCCCTGGACTTCCCCTGGTGTCTAGTTTTCAGAAATGTGTGGGTTTGGTAGTTTCCCTAGATGGCCGCCAAGCCCAGGGCCATGAACCCAGGTGCCCCCCCTTGTAAAACCAGGTTGTTTTGTGATAGGTCATTTTGATGTCTCTACAATACGTTTTGATCCCTTGCCTCTCACGGGTACTTGACCCACCCACATGAGAGAGGTATCATTTTTATCAGGAGACCTGAGGGAACACTGGGTGGTAGGAAATTTGTGTCGACCCGGTGATCCCACAACTTTCCCACACAGAAATGAGAGAAAAATTTGATTTTGCCAGCTGAATTTGAGGTTTGCAGGGGATTCTGGGAAGGAAAGCGTTGGGAGGTCCACACAAGCTATACCTCCATGGACTCCCCAGGGTGTCCAGTTTTCAGAAATGTGTGGGTTTGATGGGTTTCCCTAGATGGCAGCCGAGACCAGGACCAAAAACCCAGGTGCCCCTCCTGTAAAACCAGGTCATTTTGTGATAGCTAATTTTGATGTCTCCACAATACGTTTTGGGCCCTTTCCTATTGCGGGTACTTTGCCCACCCACACAAGTGAGGTAACATTTATATAGGGAGAACTAGGGGACTGCTGGGTGGGTGGAACATTGTGGATCTGCGCAGATTCGAGAACTTCCCATCACAGAAATGTGATGAAAATCTTTTTTTTTACAAGTTTGAGATTTGCAATGGATTCTGGAAAACAGAACCTGGTGAGAGCCACACAAGTCTCCCCATCCTGAATTCCCCTTGGTGTCTAGTATTTAAAATTGTATAGGCTTGCTAGGTTTCTCTTGGTGCAGGCAGAGCTAGGATTTAAAATTCATAGCTAGGCACTTCACAAAAAAGGGTCAGTTTTCACTGTAAAAATGTGGTGTGTTCACGTTGTGTTGTGGCCCATTTCCTTTCATGGGCACTAGGCCTACCCACCCACGTGAGGTACCATTTTTATTGGAAAACTTTAGGGAATGGACCGTTCCACTGGCTGCTTGACTCCAGATACAGTAGGAATTATTAAATACTCACATGAGTCTCTAATTGCATTAAGACCTACCAGTGAAGGTCCCATCAGTTCCACATATCTGACTAACCCTCCCCCTTAGCCATTCCCATCTCTCTTGCCCTACTCAGATCAGGGGCTCAAGATCAAAATCTGTGACCAGTACAGCTGATAATGCTACTGCTGACCACCAAGAGAGCAAATGCGGAAGCGCAACACATGATAAAATCTCGTATATGCTATTAAACACTAGATCTCTCGTTAAACACCACCTTGAGTTTTCTGATCTGGTCCAAGCAGAGCATGTGGATGTCACATTTGTAACTTAAACATGGGCAGACTGTAGCTTTGGCCCATACATTTTTGCAGCCACACCACCCGGATATACTGCATATCGGGTAGAAAGGCAAATAAAAATGGGTGGAGGGCTAGCTGTTTTCGCCCGTACTGATTTTAAAACTACCCTTGAGCCAATAACTACCCCTGGTTTTGAAGCTCTGGTTTTCTCGATGAAGCTGCCAGACTCGCAGCCATTTAAGGGAATGCTAATCTACCGCCAACCAGGCCCTAGAAGTGGGTTTACAGATGAACTTAGCATGATTCTGGAATCACATATTCTAAATACTAATTTCTCTGTGATAGGAGATTTTAACTTCCAACTGGAAAATGAACAAGATTCAGACTCGTCAAAACTGATTGAGGCCATGAGTGCATTGTACTGTCTCTAATTTCCAGTGGCCCCACGCATAAGGCAGGTCATATGCTAGATGGGATTTTCTTTAAAAATCTTGATATTAATCTACTTTCATCTCTCCCCCTCACATGGTCAGACCACTGGGCAGTCAATTGGCAGATAAAGATTAAGAAAACAATCAGGCATAGGGCTACTCTCCATCAAACCCCCAGCAGAGCATGGCATAAGATACAGCCAAATTAATCAAAAGATGTCCTGGCCTCAGTGCCATGGCATCTTGAATAAAATCTGGGACAGTGCGTAGAAAACTTTTCACTTTGGCTAAAATCGGCTTTAGACATGGTAGCACCGGGTAAATAAAGAACTTTAGCAAAGTAGTTCTCCCAGCCCTGGTACAACAAATCCCTTAAGACATCTAGGCAGGACTGCGGCAGATAAGAACAGAAATGGAGACAAATATACAAAGATGAGGAGAAAACTATCTATAAAAACAAACTTGCTGAACATAAAAAATTTATAATTGCGGCAAAAACTTCCTGCTACGCTGAACAGATAAAATTAGCCTGTGACGCCAACAAAACTTGCTTCTCAGTTATAAGAAAACTATTGGTACCTGCCGGCCACACAACTGCAGTAATAGATCAACATTTCTGTGACACAGTGGCCAACTTTTTTCAAGAAAAGGTTGCAAACATCTTCAGTAAACTTACTGTAGGTAGAACTGCCACCCAATTGGGTGGGCAACCTCCAACTAACGAATCAGTTCAAGCCAGTTTTTCCACTTTTAAGCCCCCTTCGATAAAACAACTCACTAAGTCAATTCCATTAATCAAATCGGGTGCCCCGCAAGACCCCTGTCCTCCTAAAGTAATGCACTTGGTCCCTGCTCAAGTGACACAAATCATGGGTCAAATATTTAACAAGATGTTTGCTGAGGGAATCTTCCCTTCACAGGTAAGCCTGGCCTCTGTCCAGCCTCTGCTAAAAAGGACAACCTGAATGCACTGGACCCTATAAACTATCGCCCTATATCAAGACTTCCTTTCGCCACCAAAGTGGCGAAGAAGGTGATGAATGCACAACTTTCAGAGTACTTAGAAGAAAATGCTCTTCTAGACGATACAAAGCAGGGGTTCAGGAAAAACTGGAGTACAGAATATGCCTTGGTAATAGCCACGGAAGAAATCTGAGAAAGTTGGATAATGGGGGGAAGACAACCCTGATCCTTCTGGGCCTCTCCGCGGCATTCAATACGGTCAACCATGAGATTCTTGTATGCACACCTTCGGAATCAGGGATATTGCCCTAGATCTCCTTCAATGTTTTCTCTCAAACAGACAACAAAGTGTGGTAATTGGCAACATCTTATCAAGGCCTTTCTCCTTGCTATGTGGAGTCCCTCAGGGCTCGGCCTTGAGCCCTACGCTCTACAATCTTTATGTGACACCGCTTGCGACACCCATTAAAAATTCAAGTTCCTCCCTTGCATCATACGCTGATGACACTCAAATCGTGGTGTCATAAACAGAAGCAGAAACAGACTCAAGCTCGGCATTTAAGACCTGCATGAGTAAAGTTAGCAATTGGATGGACAATAGTTGTCTGAAACAACACCACAAAGACTGAGGTCATCATTTTTAGCAATAACCCTTCTTTCTGGACGTCAGCCTGGTGGCTGCCTGAGTTGGGCCCACCCCCGGAACCCACAAATAAAGTAAGAAATGCCTGCTTTGTGTTAGATAACAAACTGAAGCTTAAAGATCAGGTGAACAGAATTACAGCCACCTCCATTGGCTCTCTGAGCCTGGTAAAAAAGATTTAAAAAATCCTACCCCCAGAACTTTTACAACTGTGATCATCACCCAGATACTTTCAAGGATTGACTATTGCAATAGTGTCTCCCTTAACCTTGCAATAGGTCCCCTGAAAAGGCTCCAGACTCTGCAAAATGCAGCCGTTCCCTCTTCCAAATTCCAAAATATGAATCAGCTAGAGGAGCCATTAAGAAACTCCACTGGCTACCTATTAGACAATGCTGCAGGTTAAAAGCCTTATGCCTGGCCTATAAAGCATTTCATGGCCAGGAACCACTACGCTTCAAGGAGAAGCTTAATTGGTATACTCCCGCAAGGACTCTTCGTCCTGGCTCTGCCATGAACCTGACGGTTCCCTCATTGAAGAGGACCATTCGGGGTATCAAGAGCTTTTTCAGGACCACTGCAGTGCTCTGGAACAGCTTACCATTGACACTAAAAGCCGCTCCCTCCCCACTCGCCTTAAGAAAGGCTTTAAAGATGTGGCTCTTCTCGCAAGACTAGCAAACGAAGCCCAGCAAGTAGCCTCTTTACCAACTGATCTGCACCCATACCCACCTCTGACAGCACCAAGATGCCCTGAGTTTCCACTCAACAAATCACATTTACAATTACAATTACAATGCGGGATGGGTGGAATTTTGTGGATCCACACAAATTCCAGAACTTTCCAAAACAGAAAAGTGATGAAAATTTGTTTTTTTTTGTTTACAAAGATTGAGGTTTGCGAGGGATTCTGGGTAACAGAACCGATGAGAGCCACACAAGTCACCCCATCCCAGATTTCCCTGGGTGTCTAGTTTTCAAACCAGTATAGGTTTGCTAGGTTTCCCTAGGGTCCGCCTGAGCTAGGGTTCAAAATCCACAGCTAGGCACTTTGCAAAAAAAAGGGTCAAAATTTAACTGTAAAAATGTGGTGTGTCCACGTTGCGTTTTGGCCCATTTCCTGTCGCGAGCACTAGGCCTAACCACATAAGTGAGGTACCATTTTTATCGGGAGGATTTGGAAAATGCGGGGGGAGTGGAATTTTGTGGATCCATGCAGATTCCAGAACCTTCCATCACATCAATGTGAAGAAAATGTGTTTTGTTTTTTACAAATTTTGAGGTATGCAAGGGATTCTGGGTAACAGAACCGAGAGAGAGCCACACGAATCACCCCCATCCGAGATTCCCCTGGGTGTCTAGTTTTCAAAAATGTATAGGTTTGCTAGGTTTCCCTACATGCCGGATGAGTTAGGGTTCAAAATCCATAGCTAGGGACTTTGCAAAAAAAGGGTTAGTTTTCACTGTAAAAATGTGGTGTGTCCACGTTGCGCTTTGGCCCGTCTCCTGACAAAGGCACTAGGCCTTCTCACACAAGTGAGGTATGATTTTTATTGGGAGACTTTGGGGAATGCAGGGTGGGTGGAAGTTTATGGATCCACGCACATTTCAGAACTTGCCATCACGGAAATGTGACGAAAATTTGTTTGTTTTTTACAAAGTTTGAAATTTGCAAGGGAATCTGGGTAACCAAACCTAGTGAGAACAACACAAGGCACACCAGTCTGAATTTCCCTGGGTGTCTAGTTTTCAAAAATGTATAGGTTTTCTAGGCTTCCCTATATGCTGGCTGAGCTAGGGTTCACAATCCACAGCTAGGCACTATGCAAAAAAAGGGTCTGCTTTCACTTTAAAAATGTGGTGTGTCAATTTAGCATTTTGGGCTGCTTCCTGTAGTGGGTACAAGACCTACCCACACAACTGCGATACCAATTTTATCGGGAGACTTTGGGGAAAGCCGAGTGGGTGGAAGTTTGTGGATCCATGCAGATCCCAGCACTTTCCATTACAGACATGTGAGAAAAATGTGTTTGTATAACAAAGTTTGAGGTTTGCAAGGGATTCTGGGTAACAGAACCTGCGAGAGCCACACAAGGCACCACACCCTGGATTCCCCTGGGTGTCTAGTTTTCAAAAATGTATAGGTTTGCTAATATTCCTTAGGTGCCAGCTGAGCTAGGGTTCAAAATCCACAGCTAGGCACTATGCAAATAAAGGGTAAGTTTACACTGGAAGAATTTGATGTGGCCACGTTACATTTTGGGCCGTTTCCTGTCACGGACACTAGGCCTACCCACAAAAGTGAGATAGTGTTTTTATCAGGAGACTAAGTGACACACAGAATAGTAGAACAAGTGTTAATACCAATTGACGTTCTTTGCATTTCTGCCTTCCAAATGTAAGACTATTTGTAAAAAAAGAAGTCATTTTGAAAAATGACCTCTAATTCACATGCTTGTATGGGTACCCACAATTTTGGAGATGTGCAAAAAACCACTGCTTATAAACTCTATATATTGTTCCCATTTTGGAAATATATTGGTTTCCTTCGTACCTACTGTTCACTCTATATATTTTACCAATTGTTGGCAAACCTACAAGTTCTAAATATCCCCACAATTTGAAGGGTCGTGCGGATGTAAAAGTATATTGCTTTAAAAAAATATGTCATGCTTAGATGAAGTTACAGGTGAAAACATTGGCAAAAATGACTGCTATTTTCAGCTTCAATATTTTCTATTTATCAATTGTTAATTTCTAGGAAAAACACATTAAAGGATCTACACAAAGGACCCCTTGCTGAATCCAGAATTATGTCTAGTTTTCAGAAATGTATAGATGTCTGGGATTTATTATTGGTTTTACACCCATTTCTACCAATAACTGGTTGAAAGCACAAACAAATGGAAAAATAGTCTATGTCCCAGTAAAATGACAAAACTGTATAGAAAAGTTTGGTCTTCTGACTAAAGTCAGCCTGTCCCTCAAAACTGAGAAAATGATAATTTTAGCACCACACACCCTTTGTTTATGCCATTTGCAGGGAACAAACCATACACTTTCTTCTGCAGCAACTGTTTCCCATTCTTTAAAAAAAAAGAAATGCTGTATTTTGGCTAATTCATGGGTCCCCTCCAGGGGAATCCACAAACCCTGGGTACCTTTAGAATCTTCAGGGTGTTGGAAAAGAAGGACACAAATTTGACATTGATACCTTATGTGGTCAAAAAGTTACAGCGGCCTCAGCATGAACTACCCCAAATCGCCCAAAATGGCTTAGCACAGGGGAGGGTAAGTCCTAGCAGCGAAGGGGTTAAGAGTAGGCAGTGGTCCACAGGACCACTGCCTGCTCTAAAAAACATTTTTGCAGCCAATCACAAAGGGGAAAGGCTACCATGGGGACCACTTCCCTATTGAAAGTAGCTTACAACGTACTTGTAGTCGGAGGTAAACTGCAATTGTTTTGCGACCGCATTCCGGTCGCATAACATTCGTAAATCCCCTGCGACTCGCTATTAGGAAGTAACGGGTTACTGACTCGCAAAATAGGATTGATAGATGCTACAACTCTTTTTAGCGGTCGCAAACATCTTGAATATCCGTTTGTGAATGCTAAATACGGTCATACATGTGGCCCTAGATCACTTTAACGGACCAACATCACATTTAAATCAACACCAAACATTGTCAGTGCAAAAGAACCCATAACATTTTTATGTAATGACCACTGTTCCGTACCATTACAAATTGCAATGCATCGTTTTCCAACAGCAAATGTTAAGTTTAAGAGGGCTCACTAGACATCCTAACACCACTCTCTTATGCATAAATACAGCACTATGCTGCATACAAACAGCAACATTCCAATCGTCATCGGTACTAAACACTTACAGAATATGTTAACAACCACAACATAACCCCAAAACTGAGCCAGTGTTCAAAACAACTACAACCTGAACCCTTCAATCAGACAACTAATCAGACATTCCAAAACCCATTCCCACCATACTTAATCTCAACACCCATCACTGTTGATGCAACACAACGGACTAGATGCTTCATCACCACAGTATCATGCAATTGAAACAGTGAAGAAGACTACACAGATGGCAATGTGCCACTCTTTTCAAGGGCAATGCATGTATTGAGAATGTATCAACAACTATATCATAACTCAAATACACGTAATGCACCACCATAACCTTATTTCAGCACTGAAAGCCAACAGCATGAAAGTTACTCAGAATGTGAATCTCCAAAACTGTTTCTCCACTTTCACTACCAAATTTATCACCACCAAATAAACAAAAAAATAGATGCATCATCATAAGCACAATGTCTTATACAAAAAACACAGTGACAAGAGCCAGACAGAAGGCAATCTGTCGCTGTTCTACTACTCAAACGTGTCCATCATATGTATCATCAGCCACATTCACAATCAGAACTTAAGCACATTGTTAATATAAATTCCAACACATCTTATAAAACTAAACCCAATAAATGCACCAGCACCACTTTCTAATTTGCCCAACCCAAGGTCAATGGCCTGGCTGTTGGCAAGTTGTTCCTCTTCAACAGCACTTACCACTGTAAGAGCATCAGCTGCCTGTGTCACCCTATCACCTTCTAGAATGCCGCCACTTTCCACTAGCTGTCATCTCAGTTTCTTTATATCCACCAATTGGCCAAATCCAATTGACTGTGTATGTGTCACTCTCAACAGACGAAGAAATACACTCTCCCTTGCTATTAACTTTCCAACTAGCAGCACTCACATGTTCTTAGACTGTGAAAACTCATGCTATACCCATGGAGAATACTTCATGGTCTTTTGTGTAAATTGCTCTAAGACTTAGCTAGTTGAATAAATTGCATGATCTACTTGTGGACACTGATCAATGATGACTGTGAGCATCCCTTAACCTATACTACATGGCACAGAAAAGGGAAGCTTGGTGGAGGAAGTGAATCACATCTCTAAGCTGACACCTGAAATCTGGCAGGATAAGAATGTAAAAGAGAGTTTGGACTGTTTACCTACCTGTTGTCATTGACCTGTGTGCATAAAACATACATTGGTGACTGTATGTCTCGCAAAAACAAAGACTCACTAAATGCAGATAAAGTCCAAGAGTATAAAATCGAGGTGATTAAAACAATGAAGGGCGTAGGAGTGATTGAACTCCCCTGCTGTCCATGGATATGCCCAGTTGTGTTCATGCAAAGACAAGGGCCAAGTTATCCCACTTCTGAAAGGAACAGCAGAACCTTTACATTGTTTACAAAACAGTAAAGCACCCATTGCCTCAACATGATGACCTTGTGGGCAAGTTGAGCACAGAAATGTGTCTAAGAACTTCGGATATTATCAGTGGTTACTGACAAATCTCTCTGGTACCAAGTCCCAAGGAGAATATAACATGGTTGAACCCGAGGGGGTGCCCTAACATCATGGCCGGCTAGACGTGCAGTGTCGGAGCTCCTGCCCTAGATGACATAATCCTCCCTAAATCCTGGCAGAACAGACACCAACTCTGGAAAAAACGCTTTTGGAAGGCCCCCCGTGCAGAGTGAGTAAGAAACGGGGGGCTGCCAGTGCATACCTATGGAGAAACAACTGACTGAAACTCCGATGGTGAGGCAGCCTGCCTGACTCCAAAATGGCGGCACCTGTTTCTCACGACTAAATCGGAAAAGGTCCTGAAAGAATTCGGAGCCTGTGAGGTGTGGTGCCCCCAAGCAACTAAGCAGCTTTACAGAAAAGGCCCGCGGGGTGCACATCAGTGCCGGAGCCCACACGGACTGTGGGCGGCCTAGGCCCTGTACAGTACCAGAAGAGCTGAGGGTGGAGGTTTCTAGGCCAGGGCTGTGAGAACGGACTGCAGGAGCCGTCGGAGCACAATAACTCAAGCCTACTTTGCTGGGAGCCCAACTGGACTACAATGCCACAGATATTTAGGAGGCAAACCACGAGAGACCCGGAGGTGTTGGGGGCGATTCCCTGGGCCCGACTACAGGAAATACCCACAGAAACTACTAGGGACGGGAATCTACCTATGCCGTAACGCTGGTGAGGAGCGGAGGGAGCCACTGTGTGGGGGGCCCCCGGTTGAATCTGGACATACTGGGACACCTGTGCTGCGCCTGGTGCACTTAATACATGTCGGGTGCACTGCGGGCTGCTGCGGCTTGGTGAAATTGATGGGCACACTGCAGAGCAGAATAAGGAGTGGCAACTGGACTGGATCCCCCATTAGCCTGGGAGAGAAAAGACAATCCCCTGTGAGAGATACATGCAGTGCGTATTTTCGATATCGAAACTGCATGAAGATTACATACTCTTCAATGAGAAAAATTGTGGTGGATGGAACACTGGAAAATGGTGGCTGTTTCGTGTTACAACAAATGAGATTGGCTGATCTCAGGAAATAGCTTCTTGGTCCTGATGAGAACCCCGAGAATGGAAACCGGGGTTCGAAACATGTCGACCATCTTTTCGCTAAACAGTATTATATAAAAAATATTGTCCCTAACTGTTCTTTTAAACATAGAACGATTGGTTCGAATTGAGTTTAACTAATTCTCTAACAGGATAGGGAGTGGCTTGTAAAACATAACACCGTTTGTTCTTTACCCTAAACACAAGGTTGAAAAAATTTGTGAATAATGTGAAACCTCTCTGGGTCTATCCGTCGTTTGAAGTATATGTATCATGTGTATTGTCTTTGTCTATGTGTAAAAATTGTTATTTATGTTATATGTCTTAATAAGGCTTGGTCAACTTAGGCCCTTTGGTATGAATAGATGATATTGCGGCATAAGTGTCTTTTTAAGTTTAGATTGTGGTGTTTGTGATGATTTCTATTGAAATTGTTGATTTGATAAAGTAAAAATGAAAAAATTATCTTACTGAAATTTAATAAAGTAAATTAAAATAAAGGTTTCAGGATCACATTGAATGATTGACTTGTGACCAGATAAGGAATTTAAGAAAAAATATCAATATTGGCATGTTGGTTGTTGCATAGTGATTATTGGGCTCAGCCTTACTGATAAGAGCCAGAAACCTTATTTGTTAAAAGATAGCAGCTACAGTCCAACAACCTTGGCCGAGATTTCCGGATGCTCTGGAGCATACACATACACTGGTCACTATAATTACAATGGCGGGTGGTCGAAAACTTGTTTCCCATTTATACAGGGCACTGAGAGAGGACAAAAAGACTAAGCCCTTGAAAGTAGAATAAAACTGGCAAGAGGTCAGTGAGCACATATTAACGGCAAAAGACTGGCAAAGGAGCCACAAAAGTGTCCGTAAAGTATCAATATGCAATAGATTTAAACAATTACAATATCATATAGTCCACATGACTTACCTTTCACCTAGGAGGCTTCACACTATAAATATATCCAGAGACCCCAAATGCCCACGATGTCAAGATACACACGCAGATTTTGTACACATGCTATGGAATTGCCAAAAAATACAAATATACTGGGCTGAGGTTTAAGAACAACTGAATAGAGTAACAGGGTGGATGATAGCCTCAGAGATAAAAACCTGTCTTCTTGGCTTGATCCCCAAAAATCCCAAACGCAAAACTAGCAGATGATTTTTGATACTGGGTCTTATGATAGCCAAGAGGAGAATAGCAATCCACTGATTCACCCAGCAGGGCCCACAGTTGGAAAAGTTGGAGAAGGATTTAAAAGAAGGGGCAATGGCAGAGGAGGACCATATGAGAATGACTAGGAAGGATGATAAGTTCCCGGAGGTACTAATGGCATGGGGGGCAAAGGTACAAGAGGTAGAAGAGACGGCCACGCAGACTCCACCTGAATCGTTGGATGAGGAACGCCACAGCATGACGGCTACATATAGTCAGGACACAAGGGCATAGACACCTAAAAGACGAAAATAGATATGGATATGGGGTATCATCTAACAGGAACCGGTAAGAGGGGGAGTTTTTTCGTTGGGGATTGATAAGATCGTTAGTCAATGTCAATTATGTTCAAGGATTGTAAGTCCGAAGGGAGAAACTGTAATCAAAATATATTTTCCGCTTTTGATATAGAGAAAAGTAAATAAGGGATTTCTTTGCTCCTTTACATGCTGTGGTAATGGAACTATAATGAAGCGTAACAGTCAAATACTGTAATATGTATATTGACTTGGCTCGTTTTGAAATAAAGAAATCTAAACTTTTTTTTTAAAACATGTTGAAACCTGAGACCCTCTATATGTATATGGTTAAACCTTTTGGCCTAAATACTGCCCAAACCACACGCAGAGGTTGTTAGACATTTTCTAGCTCACCAGGAGGCATTCTGTGTTACTTATATGGATGACACATCTGTCTTTAGTAACAGCAGGAACGAGCACTTGAGGCACCTCCAAAAGGTGCTAGCTTTATTGGTGAGGTACAAACTGATGAAAAAGGCTTCTGAGTTTCAAAGTGGTGAGTTTCTTGATGTCTACCTCGGCCACCAGATGGGTAGTGGAAAGATTTAACCTCCAGAAGCCATACAACAAACAGGACTGCGTGGCCCCCACAACCCAGACCCAGGTGAGTGTCTTTCCAGCCCTCACTCATTATCATCAAATCTTTGTGGCCGACTATTGGAACATAGTTGTCCCGTTGGCAGCCCTTACCTCAAAGAAGAATCCCAAGAAAGTAATATGAACCGCTTTGCAGCAGAAAGGATTTTAAGGCCTTAAGGTGGCTTTGAGCAAGGCAGCTGGACTGATATCTTACGCCTACAATCAGTCCTTCACTATACAGACTGGTTATGCTGACAATGTTGGATCCATCATAACTCAAATCAGTGTGAATGAAGAGCAACCTCCATGTGGTGCATAGTACCACTGAGAGAACCGACTGGAATGTCCCTCGGGCCTTGTTTGGGCCCACGTTTACCAGCCAGATGAATCAAAACTCCTCAAGTGTCTGATAGCTATAACTAGTGAAACCACAGACCTTCCACTATAGCCCATGTTCCTCGGTGCACTGGACTTCACAAAAGTAAGGAGATCTGCTAAGAATGTGAACTGTCATTTCCGAATTTACCAATCACATGACAGTTACTCTTGACCAGAAGCAACATTTGGGTCTTTCAATATGGTAGTAGTTTGCATTTGGGAAGAAAATCGTCTGCATGGTTTGAAAAAGCTGTGCCACACTGCCCTGTAAATGTTTTCCTGAACTCAACAATATGTCAGTCCACTGAAAGCTTTTCATGTTCTCACTGTTTTAACATGGTGATGACATCAAAAGCGAACCCCCAATTCAACTAAACCACGGGTGTACCAACTGTCACTGTGGTTCAGTCTTTCATATCTGGGGTGTTTTACCCAGCCTCATGTGTGTAACCTAAGTATGTGTGTATGCGCGTGCTTTTGTATGTTTGTGTCTGTCTGTCTCTGTGGGCACGTTTATGTTATCACTGTAACTGAATGAATAGTGACGTCTATTTTGACACTGTTACATGAATGAACAAGATGGTGGCATTTCTGCGTGCACGGGCTTTCTGAAGTGTAGGCTGTCTCTGGTAAAGTGAAACCCAGCCCTCGTCCTGTGCAACAGTGGCTTTCTTTTGGGGGCTCTGACTTTTAGAAATCTGCAAATAACCATGGTTAGTTCAAACTGGCCCGTCTTTGGAATCCTTGTCCCAGAAGCCAGGGAGGGGCTTTTATATTAATATACAGGACACATTTGGTTGGCTCAGACTGCAGACTGGATGCTAATGGGCACCAATGATGGATGAATACTCACCACCCACCTGAATCAATAACTCTATATCATCAGCAATTCCAGAAGGTAATAATTCACACCAGTGTTGTTCAGAAGTAGTACTGGGACACAATATTTGCTGGTGCAATGCTCTTCTTCAGGCAGGAGTGAAGCCCGAATACCTGGAGACCCTTAGCGCTGGGACCAGTGCACAACGAGGAGCAGGACTGCATTGAAAATCTCCTCTGCACAAGACACCCAACACTTCACTCTCTTCGCACCTGGATGTCTAGCACCTACCTGAGGTGCAAACAAACTAAACAGAATTGCTGTTATTTGCTAAGAACAAGCAATAAATAGTACAGTATGTTTACATATACCTGGGTAACTAGGTCAAAAAAAGAGGCAAAACTGGGCACCCAGCACTATATATGGGGAAGGCACAACCCAAAATGATCTTTTAAGTGGTGCTCTAAGGAAAAGAGGGTCGGGCAACCCTAATATATCCCTCAAAGGAGAAGAACGAAATGTGTAAGTAAACTAATCCGAGCACTCAAGAGATAAGAAAATCAGCCTCTAGTCAAACAGTAATTGATATGCAGTTTACTTTAATCCCATTCCTCTGTTCCAGCCAAGAAGGGGTAATCTATAATTCTTCACATAGGGCTAGTTGAAATTCTCACAGCCAGTGTACATTCCAATCAGTAACAGGCAATACAGCCAGCATAGAACATTTCAGCCAACATGTGTTTCGTCAATAGGTAAGTAGCACCTCAACTTCTTCAGGGCAGATACGCAGATACATTTCTACTTACAAAAAAATAGTACAGACCTGGCTCGATGAAATGAACCTTCACAACTGCAAACCCCATTTTTCATAGAATGCCAAGCCACTTGGTTTCACCTTGGGCATCAACTTCAAGTAACATATTGCCCTAAAAACGAAGTTGACTTAGAACCTGCTCTTTCTTCTAAAGAAAGTGAAATGTTTTCTTCCAGAAAGTGACCAGAATGTCAATCAAGCCCTCATACTCTCGTACCTGAGTCGTGGTAACGCCCTGATCCATAGCCTCCCAGACTCCACACAGGCACCCTTTATGTACATCCTACATGCTGCAGCACGTCTCATTAAGGGTCCGCAGCTATATGATCACATCACTGCCATCCAGATAGAACTTCATTGGTTCCAATTACCAGCCCACACCATCTTGAAACCCAGATGCATCATTTACAAAGTCATCATGACCAGCACCCCTGTTATCTTGCAGACAAACTCACCATGTATGGTGGCTCTCAGGGTACCTACAGCCAGGCCATTCTCATACTAGAAACTAAGAAGTGTTAAAAACAAAAACAAGGCAGAGCCCTTCTTCATCTATGCACCCAGAATCTGGAACAACTTAAAGACCACTCCAACCCTGTTCCAATTTAGGAAAGAAGTCACGACTCACCTCTTTAAAGAATACTACATCAAAATGCAGTAACAATTAATTAACTAGCTTCGTTATCATTCACTGACTTTCTGCTTGTCTTTGACCCTTTATAGAGAATAGCATAACTCTTGCAATAGGGCCCTTCTGGGATGTCAGACTAGCAGGACATTGCTCAAATGAGGTTTGTCTCTTTTAGCAGTGACTCTGAATTCTGTATGCATTAGCTAGTGTCTCCGTTGAGCATAGCAGAGCCGTTTAGACTAATCTGTTCAGAAGTCTAACCTACACTGCATAAATGACTTAGTTGTCCCTTTATGAGACGTATCTAATATAAGTCAACACTTTACTTCCCACCATTTATTAAAAGCATCTCATAGAAGAGCTGGGAAAATCTGTGTTAAAGTTTATCAGGTGTATGGTGAATGGAAGGAAGAAAGATGTCTTCTCTTAGTCAGGGCATCCCAAATGCCTAGCATGGTTTTAGTGGGAGTGCTGAAATCTGCATTTTGGAGTTTATATATTTTATGCAGAGACATCACATCCCACATTGGCCTAATCACAATCACCCTCTCCATGTCTATCCATTGAGTATCTGTTGCTTTCTTTGACCGTTCTATTGTGACTCTCAAAAGTACTGCCATATCATATAATCTGAAGACTAGAAGGCCTAATCCTCCTTAATGTTTAGTCTTGTATACTAACTTGATAGGTATTCTAGGTCAAGTACTCCTCCAGTTAAAGTTGTTAATTGCTTCTTGTAGGGCTACACAGAAACTTTTCCTATCTGGAAATGGAGCACAAGTAATAGGTACAGTACTATAGGAAGGGCATTCATATTTACCTAAATAGGTACTGGACACTGGCGACCACCGAAAGGGAACATTGTTGCGAAATGCAGCCATTTCATTTTGGGGTCAAGTTGCATTTAGAATTTTTGAATTGATGTAGTCTAAGGGTTCAATGCTGAAATCAAATAGGAGGGGAGACAGTGGCAGATCTGCCTAGTCCCCCGCTCCAACAGAAATGTTTGAGATCTCTCCCTGTTAGGTGTCACATGGGCCCTAGGGGAAGCGTAATTAGCCACGATCTTGGCAATGAATCTGGGTCCAATTCCGACCTCCTCCAAAACCAGTCACATGAAACACCAGTCCACCCAGTTGAAGTTTTTTTTCCATTTAGTGAACCTAATATAGGCAGCTTTTCAACCAGGTGAACAACCCTTTAGATATTGTTAGGTGTCTGCCTCTCCTTTTTGAAGCCCCCTGATTGATCTGGGACACTTTTGCGTCTAATAGACGTTTCAGCAGCAGTGGTCCAGAGCAACACAAGTATTGTTTTTGTTGAGCTCAGTGTTTTCTTGGCATTCTCATCAGTTGTTACTCATTTGATCTGTACTGTTTACCTCCATGTTATATTTTAATTCTCTTCATGTAATATTGGCACAAATTGATTTTAACATGTTTTTTTTTTCATCAAGCTCCAGCTCACCTGGTGCTTTTTCTTCTTGGAGTTTCTCATTCTTTACTGTTAGTGTCAGATGTATGAATGATCGTATAATTAGAAACTACTTGTGCATAGTGCTGCGATGCAGCCCGATTCTATTTTTGCACTAAAAATGATGTAGAATTCCAGCACACTGCAAAAAAGGCAATTCGAAAGTTGTCACAGGAATTCATCCCATGAATATTAATAAGGCATGATTCCCTTTGCGAATCTTGCTGACCACCATCTCTGCAACTGCCTTGTGAAAATGCCACTATTGCAGTCCCTGTCACTTGTTATGTTACGTGGCTGTGTGCACCATGCTAAACACCTGTGAGGGTATCCAGGTGCTTGAACAGGTGTGTAGGCGCTCGGACCCAAAGCATTAGTCAAAGATCCAGGCCTTCTAGTTCCTGCAGAATTCAAGAAGCAGGGAGGAGGCTCTGATGTTCATGAGGGAGGTTGTTCAGATTTTGACTGTGATGTAGGGAAATGAGTGGGCTCCAGTTCTACTTTTGTGGATGCAGTGGGAGAGTGTGGGTGTGGCTAAGCACAGATGTCTGGTTTGCGGTGAAAGTGTATATGGTTGTTCAGGTATGCTGGTCCAATACTGTGCAGCGCTTTGTATGCATGCTGAGTTTAAATTGGATACAGTTGTGTGTGGAGAGCCAGTGGAGTCCTCTGAGGAATGGTGAGATGTGGGTGCTACGTGGGAGGTTGAGGATGAGCCTTGCTTCAGGTCTCTGGAAGAATTGGAGTCTGAGTAGGAGCTGTTTGGAGGTCCTGACACAAAGTGTGTTGCCGAAGTCAAGTCTACTTTTGATGAGTGCTTGCGTGCCAGCACGTCTGGTGTTCTGGGGCCTTGCTACGGTTATGGAGGTGGTTGTCTTGTCAGTCAGGGATAGGATGAGTTGGGTGCCATCGGCATAGGATATGATCGTTATGCCTTGGGATGTGATGACGTTAGTGAGCTGAATCATGCAGATATTGAACAGGGTAGGACTGAGGTATGAGTCCTGAGGGACTCCACAGTTCAAGTTCTTGGGATCCCTTGTGTAGGGTGGTAGTCTGGCTCTCTGTTTTCTTCCCATGCAGAGGGAGCCTATCCAGGTGAGGGCTGGTCCTTGGATGCCGATGTCATACAGCATTTTGTTGAGTGTGTGGTGAGAGACCGTGCGAAGGCTGTGGAAATGCTGAGCAGGATGAAGGCTGCAGTTTCTCCTCATTCAATTATGGTTCATAGGTTGTTTGTTGCAGTGATGAGTGCAGTTTTAGTGCAATGGCTACTTCTGAATTCTGATTGTGTGTGGTCTAGAAGGTGGTGTAGTTTGAACTGGGTGGTGAGTTGTTTGTTGATGGCCTTCTCCATTATTTTGGCTGGGTAGGGGAACAGTGAGATGAGACGGAAGTGCTCAGCTCATTTGGGGTCAGACAATATTTTCTTTTGAAGAGGGCTTTAACTGCTGCATGTTTCCAGTCTTCCGCGAAGGTGGCAGATCTGATGGAGGTTATGATGATGTGGGTGAGAGTGTTACTTACCGGTGGTCCTCCCATATTGTAGATTTAGTGGGTGCATAGATGAATGAATGAAAATGTTTGCATAATCGTTGTTGTGTCTTCTCTGCTGTTTTCCCTTCGTTCAAGAATGTCCGTCTTGGTCGGTGGTGGGCAGGCTGGTGAGGAAGTCTCTGGGGTCCAGTTGTTGTTAAAAGTTACTGTAGATGTTTGCTATTTTGCTGTGGAAGAAGTTTGATAAGTCGTTTCAGAGTTCCTGTGAGGGGTTGATGCTGTTGACTGTGGCATCATCAGTGGTGAATTCTTTGACAAAGAAAAAGATTTCCCTGCAGCTATTGGTGCTTGCCTTAATGCATTCAGCTAGTGCTCATTTTTTCATGTTTCTTAGTTGCTGGTGTTAATGTCTGAGCTCAGCCTTGTATGTGGCTCTAGCGATGGTCTTGGGGTTGGTTCTCCATTTCCTTTCTAGAGGTTTGTAGTGAAGTTTAGCTTCTAGGAGATCGTCTATGTACAACTTAGTTTATTGGCTCTTCTTTGTCTGTTGGTTTTGATGGGTGCAAGGGAGACTGTGCAGTTCTTGGTCCAGTCGTTGTAGTTGGTGATGTCCTCGAGGAAGCTGTTGGTGAAGTTGGGTTAGTCCATGTTGAGGGCGTTGAGACAATCAGCTTCTGAGATTTTTTTCCACCCAGCTGTGGCTTAGTAGAGTGATGCTGATGGGTGCTTTAAATTGCGTTGTGGTGATTTGGAAATGGAAAATGTGGTGGTCTGTCCATTTGAGCGGTGAGGTGGAGTTGTATTTGATCATATCGCTGGTGGCAAAAATTTGGTCCAATATGTGCCTTGCGATGTGTGTTGGGATTGTGACAAGCTGGGTGAACCCAATGTTGTCCAGGCTTTCCAGGAGGGATGTGGAGCAGGGGTCTATTTGGCCCTCTAAGTGGAAATTGAGATCGCTGAGTAGTAGGAAGCCCCTGGAGTTGATGGTGAAGGGGTGTTGAAGTCTGTGATGAGACTGAAGTTGGTTCGCAGTTCAGCTGGTCTATAGACAAGGGTTCTCTTTTTGGTGAGGCTGTTGCTGATTTGCAGTTTGAAGTACATGTGCTCCATGGAGGGTGTATTGTTCTCTGTGGATGTAGAGCATTTGATGGTGTTCATGTGGATGATGGTGAGTCCTTCTCCTGGCTTGTGAAGGCGGTCCTGTTGTGGGGTAGAGCCAGGTTTCTGTGAGGAAAAGGCGGTCCAACATGTTGTTACTAATGGGATCCCAGCTCTCGGTGGCATGTTTGCTGAGAGATCTGTGTTGAGAAGCATGCATTCGAGTAGCAGATGGGGTGCGATTTTAGCATGTTTGGCAGTGTTAAGGCAAGGGGTTGGTGGTGTTCTGGTGCTTGAGGGGTGTGTCACTGCAGGAGAACTGGCAATGATTGCAGGTGAATGCCCTTTTTATGGCATGGCAGCAGTGGGAGGAGAGACATCCTGGGTTGAGCAATCGAAGGTGCGCTGCGGAGATTCGCTGGGGGCTGATCGGTCTATGGTTCCTGGCACTGGGCGTGTTGGTCCAGGTGCGGACAGGTGCAGACGGGCTTGCCTTTGGTGCACCAGTGGTGCGACAGCAGCGCAGGTTGTGCACAGCAGCACAGTGCCGGCCATTAACTACATCCTGGGATGGGACAGGAGCACGGGTCGGTGGGATGGGATAAAAAAGGAGAACACGGCAGAAGCGTGGGTAAGAATTGAGGGGAGGCAGGCGGCGGGAAGGAGCGCGGGATAGGGGAAGGGGAACCTGGGAGAGTGCAACAGAGGTGGCAGAAGGCCCAAAAGTGAGAGAGGAAGCACAAAGCCAGAAATGGCAGAAACTGTCAGAAAACAGTAGCGAATAGCACAGAATGGCACGAAATAGTTAAGATTAGCAAATATTAGCAGAAGAAAGCAAAATATAGCACAACGGAGCACAAACGAACAAAGAATAGCACAAAGAAGCACAAAAGAGCACCTGATATCACAAAAGAGAACACAAGAACACACAAGCAAGAGGTTCAAAGTTGACAGGCCACAGGGGTGAAAACGAAGAGCAGAGGAACAGAGAGAGCTAAAGGAGTGAAGTAGGATCCTTGAGGCAATGGAGCTAGGTCAGGAAGGGCCCTGACTGGTAGAAGACAGGCCCAGGTAAGTGCAGGACTGGGCCTAGGTACTCAAATTGACAGGGGTTACCACTTTAAAAAAAAATTAACATATTTTAAAATGTCATCAAGGTAGTATTGCGGAGTTTCATGAACTGCTGTCTGCTTCCTCCAAAGTGCACACGTGACATTAAAAAACTTGAAAGCTGAGCCTCATGAACAGCTTGTGTTTGGCTATTAACTACCACTTGCTCTGTGGAACTGGTAAGATGTAAATGGTTGCATCTGTAGAAGTGGAGTCAAACCTTTGAAACAGTGTCTTCTTGTGGATCATAAGGAAAGAGAAGCACTCTTCCCGTCCTATGTTTTTGAAGCTTTATGAGGACTCACAATGTAGCCATTACTCACTTACACCTACAACCCCTCCTGGGGGGTAGGCCATCAACCAGGACTCTCCAGCCACCTCTGTCCTGGGATTTTCATTCAATCTGACTCCAGGGGTAACCCATCTCCTAGCAGTCAGCCTCAAGGACTCGGCCCCAGGTGTTTCTTGGCCTCCCGTTTTCCTTTTTTCCTTTTCCCTTGAGGGTTCCAGGTGAGGGCTTGCTTGGTGATGTATGATGACGGCTTGCGAGGAGTGTGACCTATCTAGCTCCAGCATCTTTTTATGATTTCTCTATGAGCAGGCAGTAGGAAAGTCTGCTGCCAAGGGTACGTTACTGATGGTGTTTTACCAGTGGATCTGGAGGATTTTCCTCAGGCAGTTGTTGTTGAATGTCTAGACTTTGCTGGTGGTGCTCACTGTTGTCCTCCAAGTTTCGCCTCCATACAGAAATCCGATTTTACGTTGGTGTTACAAAGCCTGATCTTGATTTGCAGCATTGGGCTCTTGGAGTTCCAGATCTTCTTTAGCTGAATAAAGGAAACCATTTCTTTGCAGATTCTTGCCTTTGTGCAGTCCCGCTTGTCTATGACACTGCCCCCATGCCCCAACCTCTTCTAGTGCGTTGTGTGCAAGAGTGACTGCAGTTGTGCTGATCGTGTTAGCCTCCAGGATCTTGGTTTATCCCCTGTGAATGTTGAGGCAAAGTTGTGCTGATGTGGCTGCCACCTTGCTGGTCTTCTCTTGTGTCTGCAGATGGGTATGGGAGAGTACGGCCAAGTAGTCTGCAAAGTCCAGGTCATTGAGGTGCGTCCAAGGTGTCCACTGAATACCATTTCTTCTCCTTGCTGTGAATGTCTTCATGATCCAGTTTATGGCCAGCAGGAAAAGAAAAGGCAAGAGCAAACAACCCTGGCGGACTCCAATTACTCACTTGGAATGCTTCCCTGATTTGTCCTCTATGGGCTATCTTGCAGGTCATTCCCTTATAAGAATTCCTAATGATTTTTCCAATTTCATCTGGTAAACCGTAGTGGCAGAGGAGCTTTCAAGGGGTCTCTCTGTCTATGCTGCTGAATGCCTTCTCAGAGTCTATGAAGTTGACATAGAGATGGGAGTTCCATTCAATCAACCGTTCAATCCTCAACAAAATGAAGGAACAAGTCAGTGCTCAGTTGCGAGATCAGCAAGCTGGCTTCTGCAAAGACAGATCCTGTATAGATCAGATTGCAACACTGTGCATCATCTTTGAGCAGTCGATGGATGTAGCCATTGCTAGTCACATAGTCAATTGTGACTTGCAATGTCTCTTTAGTGGACTTAGATCAAGCATTATGCATTTGTAAAACCAGCAACAATGCTGTACCACAGGCTTGACAAGGGCAACAACCTTCAGTGCATTTGTCCTTAGGTCTCAAGTGGGTCAGTTTATCCCCTCGTTAATTTCACAGTTTATGTCTAGTTGAAGAATTTCTGGATAATTCATTGCATACCGGTTTGGTTGCAATATCTTTCACGCTGAATTTAAGCTATTTCATTTCTTTCTTTTTTACAAACTCATCTATCATAAATAAAGAAAACATTTATTTATTTGAAAGGTTTTATATAGTGCTGGGTAGATCTGGGGGTATCAGAGCGCTTTACATGTGCGAAAAACAAGATTACAGGAGTTGCTCAAAAAGCACAGTATGAAACAATAAATAAAAACAAACGTTCCATTGAGGTCTAAAAAACAGACACATAGCAAGAGCAGATACATTTACATACATTTTTAAATAGGATGGGGGAGATAGAAGGGAGAGGTGAGGGGAGGGAGTGAAGTAGAGGAGCATAGGGTCGTCAGAGGTCAGAGGTATGATTTAAGGACTCCAGTATTTGCCGAGGAGGTGCAGTTTAAGGTCTTTTTTGAAGACAATGTAGGAGGGGTTGCAGCGCAATTCCTTAGGGAGGGTATTCCAGATGATCAGCGCATTTTCCAGAGAAGGAGCGAGATTGAGTGGTTTGCTATTTGAATAAGGGAGGGATGAGGAGGAAAGTGTTTGTGCTCCTTATCGTTCTGAACCTGCCCGCTTTTATAAGTTTGTTTGTGAGGTACAGTGGGGCATTCTGGTGTAGGGCTTCATGTAGGGCATGCTGTCTTGTAGGAGGATCTACCATCAACGGGCAGCCAGTTGAGAGCCTTCAGGGCAGGGGAGATGTGATCAAAGCGTTGTAGTCAGTGATGAGCCTGGTTGCTAGGTGGAGCACAGATCTGAGTGGGGTTAGGTGGACATTGGCGGTTCCTGTGAGTATAGCTTTCCCATAGTCGATTTTTGTGAGTAGCAGGGATTGGACAACCCGTTTGAAATCTTCCGGTGGGATGAATGGTTTGATTTTCTTCAGGTGGCGGAGAGTGAAGAGAGCTCCTTTAGCAGAGTTTTTAATGTGGTCGTTGAGAGTTAGATTTTTGTCAACGGTAAAACCAAGAGATTTCACAGAGTTGGACAAAGAGAGCGAGCAGTTGAGTGCAATGAGGTCAGAGATTCAGGTTTGGATGGGGAGTCTGTTGTTTTTAGGGGAGAAGAGGATGATTTCAGTTTTCTTGGGATTGAGTTTGAGCTGGTTGGAGTGGAACCAGTGTTGGATCTTGTTTAGGTATGGTTAAGATGAAGTACATCAGTGTGGGACCTAATCTTATAGTACAGTTGTGTCACTGGCATGGAGGTGGTAGTTGAATCTTGCTTGTTTGAGGATGAGGGTAAAAGGTTCCATAAAGAGGTTAAAGAGTGAAGGGGAGAGAATAGAACCTTGGGGGATGCCTAGGGAAACCGGAGAGGGGTTGGATAGACAGTCGTTCATTTTGACTTGTGTTCTGTGTTGGAGAAATGAGATGAACCATTTAAGGACCTGACCGTTAAGGCCAAAGCGGGACTTGAGTGAGTTGAGAAGGTTGTTGTGGTTGACAGTATCAAAGGCAGCCGAGAGGTCGATGAGAATGAGTAGGCAGGATTCATCGCTGTCAAGGGAAGCGTGAATGTCGTTGATTATATTTAGCATGGAGGTTTCAGTGCTGCAGCCTTTTCTGAAGCCGAATTGCAAGGGGTCAAGAAGGCTGAAGTTGTTAATGTGTTTATCTAATTGAAGCAGAGCACATTTTCCAGGGCTTTGGAAAGAAGAGGTAGGTTAGAGATAGGACAGAGGTTGTTCAGGTCATTAGGGTCTTGGATGGGATTTTTAGGGATAGGCATGATTTGACCAAGTTGAAGAGAGTCCGGGACACAACCTGTGGAGAAGGAGGTGTTGATGATGTTGGTCCAGTAAGGGGCAATGATGTGGTTGAGATTCTGGATAAGACTGGAGGGGATAGGGTCTTTGGTGTGTGAGGACGGTTTAAGTTTGGTTATGATGTTAGAGACTTTGAGTTAAGTCACGGGGTGGAAATTAGAGCAAAATGCATATTTTTTTAGTTGCTGAGTGGGAAGGCTAGGATCTGGGGGCGTAGTAGCGAGAGGGGGAGTGGAAGGGTAAGGAGACAGAGTCAATAAGGGAGGACCGATAAGTATATTGTCAGCGACGAGAGGGGAATTGGGTGTGATCTCAGTTAGATGGAAGGAGTGCTCGATTTTGTAAATTTTATCTGAGAAGAAGTTGGCAATTTCTTCACATTTATTTGTTGAGGTAGTAAGTTTAGGGGGGCTGTGGATGTTTAGTTGCGAACAATTTTAAATAGTTCTCTGGGTCTGTTTTTTGCCCGATCGAGTTGTATTTGGAAAAAGGAGGCCTTTTTCTTGAAGAAGTGTTTTTTATAGGATTATCTAGCGGCTTTGAGACAGGCAAGATGGGGAGGCGGACGGGTGTTGTCTCCAAGACCTTTCAGTCAAACTGTGAACGCCTTTCGTCATTGAGATCAGAGTTAAACCAAGTTTTAGATGGAATGGCTCTTTGTTTTTTTAGTTTGGGAGGGGCTAGGAGGTCTATGACCTCACTGGGGATCTTGTTGAAGAGTTTGGTGAGCTCATTTGCATCTTGGGAGAGAGGGGTGAGAAGAAGTTCAGTTTGTAGTTTAGACTCCAGTTCCCCAGGAGGGATTTGGTTGAGGTTTCTGGTCCATTTCAAGGGTGGGTGATTTTTTTTCTTTATTCTGATTTTACAATTTTTCTCCCAGGGTAGAGGGGAGCAAAAAACACGAAATCCCTCAGATAGCTAGGCAAGATACCAGGAGACCAACAACTGAAATGTAGATGATCAAAAGTAAACGATTTATAACAACAAAGAATATAACATAAATCACACTTCCTATATTTTAATTATACTTGACCAGCTTATACCAGCCTCACGTTGGATTTAATCCCATGGTGATTTCCAGTCAAGGGTGGGTGATTTTTAATAGGTGGGGGAGGGGAGCGGATTCGATCTTGAACAGGATGAGGTGATGGTCAGACGAGTCAATGGGACGGATTAGTTAGGAACATCAGTAATAGGATAGTATTTCTAAGTTGTCCTTGATGTGTTATTTGAGTTCTGAACTGTATGTAAAAAAGTGATAAAATATAATTTCTGAATTTGTTTAAATAAGTCACGGAGAAGTAGATGTACAGTCTCATGATCTTAGTAATGTTAATGTTTTTTTTAATTTTTTGCATGTAATATGTTTTCTGGTGTTTAATTTTTATGCTGCAACATTTTCGTGATAATATATTTTGATGATACATGTAATTATATATTTTAGTGAAACAGGATGGTTGTGTGTATGAATTTTGTGACACACTTTGGGAGGAAAGAACCTTTTGTATATGACAAAAAATTGAAAAAGACAAAATTCAATGCAAAAATAAGTTTAATCACTAATATTAAATATAGTGCTATGTGTTTTGAGTGATAATAGGTTACAGCATTCTTTAGGGTGATAATATATGGTGGCCCAGCCATACTGATTTAAGGGGCCCATCCCCTCTGGTGTGTTCAGTATTCAGGATATGGGCATAAAGCTATGCAAAAAATATGCATTTATTTTCTATTTCTTTACTTTTTAAGCAATCACAGCACCCACACTTTAGCTTAAAATGTTTAAAGCTAAAGCACAGGTGCCGCCATTGTAACAAAAGTAAATAAATAGAAAGACCGCATGCAGCCGCCATTTATTTTTATTTCTTCACTTTTGACACAATTGCGGCATCTGGGCTTTATCTTAAGATGTTTGAAGCTAAAACGAGAGTGCCGCGATTGATTCAATAACTCTTGCATTACTAAAAGTTTGAGGTACTGTGCTGCATTATTAATAGCAGCGGCAATAGCTCAAGCTTTCCCTAATGCGAGAGCTATTATATTCCAAATGCTTGTTGTATTCTGCTCTTATAATATATATAGTAGCTTCACAAAAACAATCATTTTGTGCCACTATTATACACTTTTTGTAACTTGCTAAAATGTGCAAATTGTGGCTTTTGTAAAAACACTGTGTCACTTTTCCATTTTCCTCCTCCTCTTTGCTGTACTTTGGTGGTGAAGAACTCATGAATATATAATTTTTTTGAAAAGTTGGAATGGCCAGGATGCCAAATACAGAGATCTGTTGAGAAGATTATATTTTGGGGGGATGCATGGTTTTGGAGATCTATTTGGGGCGTGAAGTATTGTAGAAACCAGGTAAAGAGATATGTTTGGTTTATGAAAAGAAGCTACATGTCGTAGTATGTTTTAGAGTGGTTTTCAGGCAACTGCAACGGGGGTCTTTTTTTGGGGTGGGGTGCCAGGACACATGGCAGGTATGATTTTGGGGTGTGAATGACGATAGGATTCAACCAATAAAAACGAATGTTTAAATATAAGATCAAGGAATTGATCATTTGTGTCCCAGTACATTAAGAGATATGGTAATCCTGGGTGTGAGTAAATTGAAAATGTTGAAAAGTGTGTCTTAATGCCAACATTTGTAGAAAGGCATGCTGCAAAATCCTGGGTCGTCTATTAGAGAGACTCCAGTAGCACCTGACCAGTTGAGCATTAATTGAACCTACCCATCTAATCCTGATAAGTATTCATTTAACACCCAAGTAAGTGTACATCTATTCCATATGTGCAAGCCCAACAGCAAAAGTAGAGTTTTAGATGAACGATGAACGTTTAGTTAATAGCATGCTCAACTCTGAGCGCTGAACTAGTTTTAGCATGTCAATGTGGTATATGATGATATTAAACTTGCTGTGAATAAATGCTCAGTGTGTGTTCATTTAAATCTATCCTTAGGGTTGATTGCAAGTTTGGAGAATGGGTAAAAGAGTCCACCTATTTTTTACTGATTCTAGTGCTTAATTTGTGCTGGTGGTGGGCACAGGCCATAATTTTTTAGACTGGAACTTGCTTTTCATCATCAAACCTTGACACAAAGCACGAAAGAGGAAGGCAGAACAAGAAGAAAGAACGAGGATGAGATTGATAAGAAAACACTAACAGAGGGAGAAAGCAGGGACGAAAAAGGACCTGCAGGAGAGCGAGAAAGGGACAGGAAGTGCAGGGTGGTGGATGAAAGGGGCTGGAGGTGGAATCAAATCTAAGCAGCCTTGGTATTCAGTAACCCCAGCATTTGGCAGCATCAGCTGTAGGCACCTATGAAAAACTTTGGGCACCTGCATAAATTTATTCACAAACTAAGCAGTTACTGGCCCACTATAGGCTCCAGGCAGCCTATTCATGTCACTTATAATATCCCTTTAGTTTGCTTGCTGCATTCTGTGGGCCTATTCTGTTTGCCGTGGTTAGTCTTCGCCGTCTTCCTTACATATTTTTGGAATTTTAAAAAAAAGGAGGAGATTCAGTTTCCTACTATCTATAACTGCTGTGGTCAGTTCAGTGCACTATTGTTTTCTATTATTTTTGTGGTCTGGCTTGACAGCGCAGCTATCATCAGACCAAAATGTGAGCATTACGAGAGAGGGGCTTTGGCTCTGTCCATATGTTGCGAGTCAGGAGTGCACATTTTGGTTGGGAAGAAGTCTTCCGTTGCCACAAAAAAGTGCTTAGCGTCCACACAACTGTGATCATTTTGTTTATTTATCCAGTTGCCTGAGTGTGAGCTTTCAAGGGCCTCACTTGACAATGTAATACGATTAAAGTGTCTAAGACAACTAGAAAATATTTGGTATTTTCCTCTGGCAGTAGCACAGATGGGAGGAGGGCAGTCATTAACCTAAATGCATATTTTGGTCGGCCTTTACAGTGCAAATGTCACCTAACATTTTAACCCGCACCAATATTATTTTACAGTTCTTTGCTTCCACACTAATACATATCCATTCCCATGCTTTTTACCTTGTAATGCTTCACATTACCATATTTAATTACAACAAGGGGTGGTGATGGACAGAGTCTCTGAATTAAGCAGAGTACTCTCACCCAGTCAAGAGATCAGGGCTAGATCCAACACCGTTTTTTAGCTCATTGCACCATCCCAGTTTCAGAACCTGGCTGTATGCAAATTAGTCTGTCCCTGGCCCAGTGCATCATGGGAACAGGGCAGACCAGACTACAAAAGCCAATTCTTACACTGGGAAGGAAACAAGCTTCCGGGGACCGGTTTCTGCCATTTCAGGCGTCTTCGGCCCGGCTTGCTTGAATCCTGATGGTGCAATGAGCAAGGGACTCACATCTGAGTATACCCTTCCACGCTTAGGGTGGACAAAATTAATTACAACAAGGGGTGGTGATGGACAGAGTCTCTGAATTAAGCAGAGTACTCTCACCCAGTCAAGAGATCAGGGCTAGATCCAACACCGTTTTTTAGCTCATTGCACCATCCCAGTTTCAGAACCTGGCTGTATGCAAATTAGTCTGTCCCTGGCCCAGTGCATCATGGGAACAGGGCAGACCAGACTACAAAAGCCAATTCTTACACTGGGAAGGAAACAAGCTTCCGGGGACCGGTTTCTGCCATTTCAGGCGTCTTCGGCCCGGCTTGCTTGAATCCTGATGGTGCAATGAGCAAGGGACTCACATCTGAGTATACCCTTCCACGCTTAGGGTGGACAAAATTAATTACAACAAGGGGTGGTGATGGACAACCCGCACCAATATTATTTTACAGTTCTTTGCTTCCACACTAATACATATCCATTCCCATGCTTTTTACCTTGTAATGCTTCACATTACCATATAACATTCCTTTAAAGCCAGGGCTATTGCCTTTGCCAATGCTTGTTTACATAATTTATTTGACTGTTACATCTAAGAACTGTCACACTGACTTTTTGGAATTAGTGGACAGGACGGTGAACAAGAATTTTTCCATGTTGCATAGAGCACCACTTATATAGACTTCATCTACTGCCATGATGTCAAAGCACCATAGGAGGAGGGCTCATTTAATAAGAAAGTGGCTCAGGGGGAACACTCCAGGGCCTTATATTTTGTGCGCACAGTTGGCTCTTCTCATCGCATGGGAGTTCTATCCTCAAATCATGTTTTTTATTCTAAGTGACTACAATTACAAAGAAGCGAAGAATGCAGGAAGCGGTCTGCCATTTAATATTAAGTGGCACCTTGAGAGGTGTCCCAATTGGAATATAAGATGTCACCTGTCATTGGGGAGCATAGAGTCACGCGTGAAGACGTATTTTGTACCAGGCGACACATCAAAAGACCTGGTAACTTAAGAAATTCTTCTGCAGTTTAATCTAGGTGCAGGGGGTTGCAATATTTCAAATAAGGAGATAATGTATTCTTTATTGTTTCTAGGATCAGTAATGTAACTTGGCTCTCCACAGCGAGCAAGGGTTGAAATCAACTTCCTGTTGGATTCTGACCTTGTAGTTGTGTTTTTTCTCTTTTGGAAATTGAGCTTGAAGAACTAGTTTTGCATCACATTATAATTTCATGGGCACATGGATATATTTCCAAAATGAACTGCAGAGAGTGCTCATACAACAGGACTGCAGCGGTCAGTGCAGTTATTCAAGGTTCTTTTTTTATGTATGAAGTTAGCCAATACCCTTTGAATTTAGTAAAATTATATATATATATATATATAACATTTATTTTTTATAGGGCCTTTTAGGCAACTGTTTTCATACTTGGGTCTGTTATTGTGCCAATCACATTTTTCTTCCACCCCTGCAACATACAGCATGGGGCAGTGAGTCAACCCACTTCAGCCATTAGCAGACCGCAGTGAGTCACAAAGAGCACATCCACACACAAAGTAGTTCCCTTGAGTAGTAGGTACTAGAAAGGTTGAATGTGTTTTTGACACCAAAATATTTTTGCTTTTATCAATATTTTTAGAAGCTTGATGAGGGCCCAGCATCTTCCCCAACAATAAAAAATTGCAAAAATCGTGACAAAAACAATAAAGATATTGACAAAGCACAAAGGCTGTCAGCCAAAGGTAGACCTGTTGGTGTTGCCAATGCTTATTTGACTGGTTGCACCAGTTAGCAGCAGTCAAAACCTAAAATAAACATACCTATCCAGTGCAAGCAAGCAGAGGAACAGCGTCACGTGTCTGTATTCCGCAAAACGTCTTTTTGAGGCTTATTGTATTAGAAGCCGTTGTAGTTGTGGTGTGCCAAGTTCCATTAATGATCCCAGAAACACTAAAGAATACATTATCTCCTTCATGGAAATATTACGGCCCCCTGCATCTAGGTTAAACTGCAGGAGAGTTGCATGCACTGTTAATAAGTTACCAGGCCCTGTGATGTGTCGCCTGGTACAAAAGATGTCATCACACGTGACTCTGTGCTCCCCAGTGACAGATGACATCTTTTCTATCATAAGAGACACCTCTCAAGGCGCCACTTAATATCAAATGCCATCCAATTTCTTGCATCCCCCGCTTCTTTGTCATTTTCGTTCTTTAGAATAAAAAACAAGATTTGAGGAAAGAACTCCTACGTAGTGAGAAGAGCCAACTTGGCAGACCAAATATAAGGCCCTGGAGTGTTCCGCCTGAGCCACTTTCTGATTAAATGAACCCTCCTATGGTGCTTTGTCATTTTGACAGTAGATGAAGTCTATATGCTAGGCCATGTGGAAAAAGAGTCCTGTTTACCATCTTGTCCACTAGTCCCAAAAAGTCCATTTGACAGTTCGTAGGTGTAACATTTAAATAAATTATGTAAATAAGCACTGGCAATGCAAATAGGTCTTTCTTAAAAGGAATGTTGTATAGTAATGTGAAGCATTACCAGTATAAAGCATGGGGATGGATATATATTTATTTGGAAGCAAAGAACTGATATTAGTGTAGGTTAAAAGGTTAGGTGACATTTGCACTGTGAAGGGAGGCCTAAACATCCATGTAAGTTAATAACTGCCCTGCTCCCATCTGAGCACTGCCAGAGAAAAACACCAAATATGTTCTAGTTGCAAATACACTGAAATGGGTCTTTAATATGACATTGCATACACAGTTAGATAGAGCCTAGAACAGACAGACGTACCAACCCAGCGTAGGTAAATTAGAAAGTTTCCTATGCGTAGTAGGAATGGGAGACATCTGGGGAACGCACACAAAAAGACTACTCCTACTATTCTGGAGTGCACAACACCCACATGTACATAGATTATTTTTTCACTCCCCATTCAGGGCTTTCTAGATTTATGGAGGCGGACTATAAGGCAATGGGAATATCAGATCACTCTTCAATAAGCATCACACTTGAAACCTCAAAACCAAGAGGGAGTGGCGAATGGAGAATGGCTGCATGGCGATTAATGAATCATGAGGAAGTAGAACGCTTACACAACACCACAACATAAAACTTTAAACATATTACTAACTCAGTAAAGGAAGCATCCACTCTCAGGGAGGCTTATAAAGGTACAATATGGGGGGGGGGTGATAATATCAGGAGAAGTGGGTGTAGAAAGAGGGAGAAAGCCCGCTTAGAACCAGAAAGAGAACTTATACACCCAGAGATAAATTATACCCAAACCCCTACAGAGGCTAACAAAACAAGCATAGTCCTCAAAAGGAAATAATACTGCTAACTAGTGACAAACAAAGTCAAACAGACCTACCAAGCCCAAAAAAGGCGGATATATGAAGCTGGAGATAAGGCGAGGAAAATTCTGGCTTGGCTCAGTCATAGGGATTCAGGTAGGATGAATATAAGTGAGGTAATTGCCCCGAGTACATACAAAATCACAGGCAGTGAGGAAATAGCAGCAGTTATGGCAGACTACATGAGGGACTTCAGTGTGGGAAACGGCTCCTCCAAGACCAGACCTGCAGGATTTCATCTGGGATTGCCCATGCAGGCAACTAGAAAGACGTAGGATCCGTGATCTAGAAGCAGACTTGACAAAGCAGAAAATACAGCTTGCACTCTCACAGTTACATTCTGGAATAACCCGGGCCCGAACTGCCTCTCTGCAAAATTCATGAAGAACATGTCAGTTCAGATGGTTAAACCACTATACAGGCTATATATAGAGGCACACTAAAGAGAGGAACTTCCCGGAGACCTATGTATGGCAACAATGAAACCTATTCCCAAAGCAGGAAAACAAGCAGATAGAAGGGGATTCTTATAGGCAGATATCGCTTCTTAATATGGACACTAAAATATTTGCTACGGTCATAGGAGATAGACTGCAGGGAGTGATCATGGACCCAGATAAGAAGGGGTTCATGCCCCACAGATCAACCACACTGAATCTCGTTCAACTATACAACTATATAGTCACAGTCAATTCTGGGTAAAATGGGCCTAAATTACAGATCTGAATAAAACTGTTACATACAAACACCCAGGCATAACTCAAAATGAATGGGGTTCTATCACTGGAATTCCCTATGTGGCGAGGCACGAGACAGGGATGCCCACATTCGCCAATGCTGTTCGCTTTGGTGATAGAACCCCAATGGTGTTTGTTTTGGCAATAGAGCCCCTGGCAGAATGCATCAGGGTTGATGCCAGATATTGGACTGAGGATGGGAAACCACATGGAAAGAGAGGATGTTGCTGTATGCAGAAGATGTCCTGCTGTATCTGCCAGAACCGGAGGTATTACTGCCAAGAATAGGAGAGATGTTTGCAGTATATGGGGAGTAATTAGGGCTGAGAATAAACTGGTAAAAGTCCTGGATATTCCCAATGGGTAACTGGGTGGTAGCTGACTGACTTCCAGTGCCATTAAGAGTTGCAAACCAAAATTTTAAATACCTGGGACTCTGGATATCTAGAGAAGAGAGGTCACATTCTGAAGACAACCTGCTCCCATTACTCCAGGGACAAGAGGCTGATGTGATACACTGCAGGACACTACCGCTCTCTCTTATGGGATAAAGAGCAATCTTCAAAATAATTGCACTACTCAGATTCACATATATACAGCAGAATAGTATATACGCGCTCCTAAAGATGTTTTTCCAGGTAATAAACAGATTATTGAGATCCCTATCATGGTCTGATGGCCCACCATGAATAGCTCTATCCACCCTCCGTTGATCCACATACGAAGGGGGTATAGCACTGCCAAACATTCGCAAATATTAGGAAACTGCACAGGTCAGCATATTAAATGACTGAGCGTATTCACCACTTGATGATCCTGCATTCAAACTAGACCGAATGGGATTAGGGGTGAAAGGCTATCTTTATGTACTTTATGGAGACAAGATAACAACAGATGCACCGCCGGCATCAGTGATAGCTCCATGGCACAAACTAAATGGGGAAATGGTATGGGACTGGAGGCTGACTCCAAAGAACCCCCTGTGGTTTGGTGCGAAACTGTGCTCGTGACGAGATTTATGGGCTTCAAAAAATGGGATGACATAGGCATCTCTACACTGGATGAGGTCTGAAATGCGAACAGTATAGTGCTCTCCGGCTATCTCAGGATGGAATATGACACAAGCCCTCACAAATTTTCAAATACCTTCAACTGCGCTGTGCTTTGCAAGCAATGGTTCCCCCTTTTACGTAGATCACTGGATGGACCTATGATCACAAATGCAATATCACTCACATGCAACACTTTGACGAGGAACGCCCAAGGTGAGCTAGAACAGCTAAGGATACTCAGGCAAATAGATATAGGAGAACAAGATGAGAATGAATGGAGAGACACATTGCAACTTTTGAGACAGGTAGCAATAAACGTTTGCTACTGTGAAATCTAATTGAAAATATTACACAGAGTTTACTACACCAGAGTCTTCCTGCATAAAATAGGCAGAACTAGTGATGAGATGTGCCTCCTTTGCACCTGTAGTCAGAGGGATACCTTCCTCCACACTTTACAGGAGTGCTCAAAACTCCAAACGTTCTAGGAGGGAGTAACACAAAAGGTTAGAGGATGCCACTGGAATACATATAGAGGTACAGGCACCCATGGTGCTGCTGGGAATATGGAGAAAATCGGAGACAACCATATATAAGAAGCTACTGATAAACTTGAGCTAAATGCTGGCAAAAAGAGAAGTCGCACTCAAAATAGGTCATATTAGAAACCCTAAACTGAGTGACTGGGAGTGGGAGAAGAAAATTTGCTACACCAGGGAAAAAATGATGTACTAGGATAGAGGATGCCCCAAGAAATGTGATAAATTATGGGACGGGGCGTGGCCAGGAACATAGTAGAAATAAGATTGGAAGTTTCCCTCCTGCATCAAGACATGCGCAATATCGTGGAAAGGATGACCCAAATGGAAACTTGCATCTCAGAAGAGGTTGCATGGAAAGTGGCCGATAAAGAAAACAGAGCACACAGAAACAACCAACGCTTCATCGGTTTACCAGAGAAAACGGAGGGCTCTGATCCAGTGACATTCTTGATGTTGTGGTTGCATGACTCCCACCCAGTGCCAAAGTTTTCACCCTGTTTTATCATCGAATGGGCCCATAGGATGCCCAATGTAAGACCACCACCTGGCGCCCCCGCGACCATTAATAGCAAAGTTCTTAAATTACCAAGACCGAGACACAATACACTGTGAGTCAAGGCGCATAGGGAAACTCAAACTTGCCAACGCAAAGATAATGATCTTTCCCAACTACTTCATGGAAGTGCAGAAGATGGGGCGAACATTCGACTCAGTGAAGGTCAAACTGAGAGCCATGCAAATCCAATACATGCTCCTCTTCCCTGCCAAGCTCAAAGTTATCTTCCAAGGCACCTCACAATTCTGTCAAACCCCAGAGGATGCATGGGCCTGGATAGAAGAATGCCCCATGCTATGACGGGAAACGAGAACCAGCGAGTCGCAATCCAACAACACAACAACACGATGGGAACCCAGGCCACAAAGAGTAAAAGAAGGCATCTGCTCAGGTGACGACACAAAATACAGATGAGGACCCCACTGAAGGGAACCTTGTACAGGCCAGGGATGCAGATGCGCGCAACTTCAGATGAAGACTTGGCTCAAGGCCAAGCCAGGAAAAAACACTCCAATCAGTGGGAAAGCACCCACACAGATCCATCGGACGAGGAATCTCTTGCGGACACAGACAGTGAGCATCCACTCCTCGAGAATATTAATCGTATAGATGATCAAGGCACCGAGACACGAAATACAGAGAACAAGCACCAGCAGCAGGAAAAGAGTGGTGAGGAAGGTTGAAAGACTGGCACGCCAATGGCAGATGAACTGAAAAAATGCTACAAAGCCCCCTCAAACAGTATTGTGCTCAGCGTTTTTTGAGCTGAACATTTCTCTTGAAGCCTATATCTTTTATCGTTTTGGTTAGAATTTAGCGGGTTAGGGGTGGGACTACAGACTTCTCAAACTGAACTTAAGCTATGTTGTCATGTTGAAAGTTCAGAGAATAGGCAAAGGAAGTGGGAGAGAGTGGGGTGGGGGATAAGGCAAGGGTTCACAAGCTTTATAGTTTAATTGTTCAATACGTTTCCAATACAGCCAGAAGCAGGAGTGTTAAGGTTTACAGACAGGAATAAAGGGAAAGAGGCCAGCAGACAGACCCACCCATGCATACAACAGTAAACATGAGATATACATACAATGAGTGACGAACACAGCATTGACATGGTATGTCAATGGGCTAGGTAGCAACATCAAGAGGGGATTAGTCACCATATACATTAGGATACTTAAACCTTATATAGTATTTTTACAGGAAACCCACCCGCGGGGTACGCATTGTGCCTTCTTTGGAAGGGGGACTCACACAACCCTGACCCATGCTGGATTTTCCCCAGAGACGGAAGGAGTCACCATACTAATTAGAAAATCCCCCTCTTTCATACAACTAAAATCTGGACAGATCCCAATGGGACCTTTGTAGCTGTCCACGGGACCTGAGGACGACGCAAGCTCACACTAATCAGCGTCTACGCTCCACCACGACTGCAACCCCAAACCCTAGATGCAATTGCTAAGGTACTACTAGACCCCGGCCCATTCACGCACATCATTGGAGGTGACTTCAATGATGAAATGAAATGAAATTAAATTAAATTAAATGAAATGAAAAATTGCATTTGTATAGCGCATAACTGCCCTGAGGCCTCGCAGCGCTTGATGTAGCTGACCCAAGCCTTGACCGCAAACACATTGCCACAGGAACTCGCATTCCCACCACACTGGCGGACTTTGTGAGGCCGCTGGGACTGACCGACCTCTGGCAGCAACAACACCTACTAGACCGCACTTATTCCTATTTTTCCGACCGGAGCACACAGGGTCTTTTCTAGACTCGACTACTTCTTTGCCCCAGCGGGAGAAATACGAACAGTAGATAAGGTGGAATACCTAGAAAGGGGCATTTCAGACCACTCATTGCTGTGGTTGACTGTAGGAGGTAGAGGGAAGAGGCAGCAATATACTGGAAACTGAATGCCTGCGAGCTCCATGACAAAACAGTAGTGGGAGTAAAAAGAACAGAGACTGAGCTATTCTTCCAAGAGAACGAGGGCTCTGTGGCTTCGCATACTACCCTCTGGGAGTCTACAAGACGGTGCTTCGGGACTGAGTGCAAGATGCTATAGCGCATAAGCATAGGGAAGAAATACACCAAATAGAAACCCTAGAAGATAAACTTCTGGAAGTAGAGAGAATCATTACCCCAGATACCAAAGCTGCCCTATTAAGACAACTAGCAGTCACATGCAGGGTACTTCATGCCCTAACAGAACGAGAGGTGGGGACCCAAATTCAGACCGCACAGCATAGATTCTACAAGATGGGAGATAGAGCAGGGAGACTCCTGGCTTGGTTGATCAGGAGGGAAAGAGAGGGAGCCGGCGGACCCAGATACAGGAGCCGGAAGAACGACAAACAACCGCACACACCATAGCGGGAGCCTTCACACGCTTCTACACTGAGCTATATGAGGCTAGGCCACTAGCAGATAACGTGCTAATAATAGAATACCTTAGTAGTATAGATTTGCCCACTTAGCAGTGAGAAGATAGTGAAGCCTTAGAGACAGAATAAACCCTAACTGAAGTGCAAAATGCCATAGATAGTTCAGAAATCATTAAATAGATAGCCCAAAGGAATGTCAGGGAAGTCTGAAATAACCCACTAATAAATAAGGAAAAGCAAATTATATAGGGTTTGTTCAGTGCTCCTGCACTAAGAAATAATGGCTCCAAGGATTTGTAGCGCTCCTGAGCCATGGAAGAATGCCCCCAGGGAGTAGAGTGTAGAGCTCCTGCACCATGAAAGAATGTACCCAGGAAGTTGTAGCGCTCCTGTGCCATGAAAGAATGCCCCAAGGGAGTTGTAGCACACCTGCGCTATGAAAGAATGCCCCCAGGGAAGTGTAGTGCTCCTACGCTATGACAGGATGCCCCCAGGGAAGTGTAGTGCTGCTGCGATATGAAAGCATGCCCCCAGGGAAGTGTAGTGCTGCTGCGATATGAAAGGATGTCCCCAGGGAAGTGTAGTGCTGCTGCGATATGAAAGCATGCCCCCAGGGAAGTGTAGTGCTGCTGCGATATGAAAGGATGTCCCCAGGGAAGTGTAGTGCTGCTGCGATATGAAAGCATGCCCCCAGGGAAGTGTAGTGCTGCTGCGATATGAAAGCATGCCCCCAGGGAAGTGTAGTGCTGCTGCGATATGAAAGCATGCCCCCAGGGAAGTGTAGTGCTGCTGCGATATGAAAGCATGCCCCCAGGGAAGTGTAGTGCTGCTGCGATATGAAAGCATGCCCCCAGGGAAGTGTAGTGCTGCTGCGATATGAAAGCATGCCCCCAGGGAAGTGTAGTGCTGCTGCGATATGAAAGCATGCCCCCAGGGAAGTGTAGTGCTGCTGCGATATGAAAGCATGCCCCCAGGGAAGTGTAGTGCTGCTGCGATATGAAAGCATGCCCCCAGGGAAGTGTAGTGCTGCTGCGATATGAAAGCATGCCCCCAGGGAAGTGTAGTGCTCCTGCACTATGAAAGGATGTCCCCAGGGAGTGTAGCGTTCCTGCGCTGTGAAAGGATGCCACGAAGGAGTGGAAGAATTCAAGGGACCTGGTCTGCTATAGGTAATACGCGACCATCCATTATCTTGCAACAGCGGGGGCCGTAGTCGGCAGTTAGAAAGTGTGTTGAAACATGACAGGATTTGTGATCACAGTAATAGGTCTCAACTTCAGGCATAGTTGAGTGGCAGTGGCTTTCGGCGAGGGAAAATCTGACTGGGAATCATCAGCTGCCTTAAATATGTGAGGAGAATCAAGAAATACGTTCCCGCCAGCAAGGCGGGGGGAAGGGCGTGGTCATGATACAGGGAATGTAAGCCAAGCAACGGCTTACTAGCGCAAAGTGTTTTTAAACGCGTCACAAGGAAAGGACTACCAATGTAGGTTCTTGCCACTGAACGAAAGAGAAGTCGTTCAGTCAGGAACTGTAGATAAAGGATATTTTTATTAATAAATGTAAAGCAGTCTTTATCCGCTCAAACCCGAAACGCACTCTACAGGACATAATCTTTCCCAGTCTACAGCCCAGGACACGCAGGGTCTGACAATAGAGGGGAAGACTATAAAGGATGAGGCTGCAGTCTGAAAAGAGTTATGTTATTTTAATTGAAATAGTGCTAATGACCATTTCCGATGGTTATTAGTGCATTCTCGCTGGATGCCCTTCTGTACGGACCTGGGCGGGCCACGGGGAGGGCCACTGTACAAAATCTGCCTTCTCTACATGGTCATCTCATATTTTCCATCTTTTGCTAGACCCTACATTTTTGCTGGTGTTAGATCTCTGTGCACTTTAACCCTGCTAACCAGTGGTAAAGTGCCTGTGCTCCCTTTTTAACGCATTGGCTGCGGCGCAAATTCCGCCGCGGTGCTGGACAGTCAATCGTGGGCCTGGCTCGGACGGCCCCCAGCCGTCATGAGCACAGAAGGAGTTAAACATGGTCAATTTGGCATATTTCTAATTGGTATATTTACCTTTCTGATAAATCCTTAGTATATGGTACCAAATGTACCCTAGACCTATAAGTTAAATGTCACTAGTGGACTGCAGCACCTATTGTGCTATCCACTACAGTGACAATGTAAAACATGTCTTCAGGCCTAGCAGTGTAGCCTGACTGCAACAGTGTAAAAATTGTAATTCGACTTCCCAAAATAAACGCTTTTCACAGGTCACAACTTCCCTTTTACATATTAATAGTTCACCCTAATGTAGGCCTTGTAGTCTACAAGGCAGATACATGGTATTTATAGAATGGGTATGTAGAAATTGAATGTTAACGTCTTTACTTTTTTCTTCTTCTTTGTTTTCACGTTTTTTTTTCCAGTGCAGTAAATACAGAGATTTGACATTTTCAGCTCCCACCCCCACAGTCCCCACTCCCTACAAGTACAAAATTACTACATTTCAAGGACACAAAAATATATACAGTTGAAAACATTGGGTTCAAAGTCAACAAGGAGAGATACAAGGTAAAAGAAGGAAACAAGCATTTACAATGCAATGGTCTTGGCATTATTAAAGGTAGAGCTATTGGCATTGCTCATGACATTTTTTTTTTTAAATTATAAATAAATGGCATTGTCATTTACATTGCCAATAGCTTAATCGTTAAATAAATGGCATTGTCATTTACAATGCCAATAGCTTAATCGCTCTCAAATGCATGACCTATTGCATTTACACCCACACAGAGCCACACACATACAGAGCCACCCACACAGGCATTCACATAGAGCCACCCACACACACAGAGCCACCTACACAGAGCCACCCTCACACAGACAGAGCCACACACACAGAGCCACACACACACAGAGCCACACATAGAGCCACACACAGACCCCTAGTGACAGTAAATAATTCTGAGCCCCCCACGACACAAAATAGGTATTATCTGCTCATTTCAACCTCCCAAATTCCATGTTCTGGAGCCACTGGACCAAACATCGCCCTTGGAGAAAGCTAAAAGCGCTTGGTTTTGCTCATGACCTGCCTGACAAACAAAACCAGTTTGTCTCTTTTCTTCTGTACTAATGTTTTAGCTCCGCTTCAACACACAGAGTTGTTCTATAAAGTTATCTTTGATGCACTAAAGAAATGAAATCTATCTTAAATAGGTCTAGTTGTTTTCCTAAAAACAAAGTTATCTTACAAATCCCTGTAATTAGAGGGTATCAGGAACTTTATTGCTTTTAAAATGTGTGTCTGCGAACTACGTAAAATATGGACAAGTATGCAGTATAATCGCACTTTTATTCGGGAAGAAGAGGACGTTTGTGAATGTAACTTCGGGCACCCTTAGCAGCAACACTCCATGACAGCCCCCCACCCACACACCCCCGCCTCCCCCCCCTTCGCAAAATGTAATGCCCGTGAAAAGGGCAGGTGAACGCAGAGTGTCATATGGAATATAGTCCTGAGAGCACGATTAAAAATGGAATCTAAATATAGTGTATGGTATAAACTATGCACCAAAAAGTGTGATGATATAAGATGAACGGGGGCGTGACATATAATATGCAATGCACTGTGCGCAATGACAGATTCATTAGAGAGCGCGATGTAACGCAGGAACTAGCGTGTGCTATGCAATATGCACCTTGCATTGCAATATGCAGAAGGTAGTGTTGTGTAACCTAACTAGTCTCTAAAGTTGTAATATAAAATATGTGCAGGGGCGTCTCATGTTGCATATGCACTATTTACAGTAATACACCACACGCGCTGGGAATGTGACAAAGATATGGATCATAGATTTGAATATCTATGGGAAAGCGCCGTGCGTTATAACATAGGCATCGAGGCACTCAACACCTGTGTGTACTGCATAGTGTGGAAGGCACGCTAGATGGGGCAATACGACCCATGCGATGGCAAGTGTGTCATGACATATTCACGGGTGGTGTTACAGTGCACATGGGCATTCGCACTAGCTGGTTGCATACAACACAGCGGTGTGTGGCACAGGGCGGGTACTGGTGGGTGTACCACAGCATTGGGCTCAGCCAGAGCGCGCTGTGGCTCTCAAGCGAGGCTCGTCTCCTTTCCAGAGTAAAATAAACAGTATTACACATCCGGCGGTGCTTTATTTGTTTTATTAGCCGTGAGGTGTGTGTGGGTGGGGGGTGAGGGGGTTCTTGCATAGTTTTGGTAGAATCCCGCGTGAATGGCTTGTTGTGCGTGTGTATTGAATTTGCCCGTTAACAGTTTGTATAAATAAACAACAAGGGTGTGTATTTGTGGGTACAGGAAGGGGGGGGGAGTAAGCGCTGTAGGGTCATCATACACGTCAGAGCTTCACTAGCGGTGTAAAACATTCCACATGGATTTATTGTATGCACGTCACTTTTTCCCGTATTACAAGTGACGCACCAGGGGCACAAGGGGCTTATTGGGTTTGTAAATAAGCCCCCAAGGGTATCCGATTTTATGTACGTTTACACATATATATCAATTAAAGGTACCCAGGAGTAGCTGTTTTTACCGCCTACTGGCCCTTCTCTGTCCTTGAGACTGGCCTGAGGAATCATGACGACAAAGTCAGGCACAAAACGTTTTACCAAAGCCCTGTTTACTTGCTGTGGTTCAACTCCTTGTCCTACCCTCAGTAGCACGCAGGAGGCTGCTGAGGGGCTGGGGGTTGACAGATCATGACCCTGTGATGTAATCGCCGTGTGCGTGATGTCACTTCCGTTACTCCTCACTGAATCAAGACATCCTCGAGTTTACGATGTTTTAGTCCATTCTTAAGATATTTGAAAATGGTGTCTTGGCGCTTTGCAAGACACCTCAAATAACCATTCATTGCACAATCCCCGACAATATGTTGTACTATATACATACGAAATACGTTTGAAATGCATAACCTGGCGCTTCCTGCCCACCTGCCAAGCTGCAGGTGACATGCCCGTGTGTCAGAGGTGATCTGTCACCTAGTCCCATCGGATGTTATGACCTAAAAAAAGTGACATGGACAGCAGATTCCTTTTCCAGAAAGACAATATCTTCGCGCGGATCAATAGTGGTTTATTTGGACCCTCGGCACGTGCGCTGTCGGCTTTTCCCGCCGCCTCGCTTAATCCAAAGCGAAGGAGAATTATCCACCAGAGCGTCCCCTGCACCCCACAGGCAAACACCGGGGCCTGGAACATTCGGGGGGCGGCCTAGCATCACTCGGGGGACCTGAGCGCTGTCGAGGTCAATATATATATTCGTATGCCTTTTTATAAACGTAGAAAAAGACACGACCCCCATAAAGTAGTTTGCCGTTTATCACAGGATTATCGATGTTTATGAGTCAAATTTCCGCCGCTTCTTTGATTGAGTGCGGAGGTTTGCTCCGGCCCTAACACGTCATCCATCATATCCAAGCGCCTAACCTTGCAGTAAATGAACGGCGAGGCTGCTGTTTGTGCTGCTGAGTTTTAAGGTGGCGCACACTGCCACGTCTTCGCCGCTCAGAATGCGCAGGCTGTAAAATGTAAGCGGGTTGAAGCACCATTTTTGCGACCTGATACGATATCTACATTCCACACTCCAGCCGTGCCACCAGCAGCCATTCTTCCTAGAAGGATCCCGCTCTCACCTTGGCTTGCAGCAGCAGGATTTCCAGCGCAGAGTCTGTGGGACTCCGATCTGGCAGAGGTACGATTACGAATGCGGGAGGGAGGGGTGGGGGTCGGGGAGCGGCAGAGCACGACGGAGGAGAGCTGCAGCAGAGGGAGGGGGGGAGGCGAGAGCGCGACGGAGGAGGGCAGAGGGAAGGGGGGAGGCGAGCGGAGCCGAAAACACCACCACGTTTCTCCGAGGCAAGGAGAAAATGCCTCGGAGAAACGTACGGCCATTTTCGGATTCGGGGGCGTGTTTTGCTGTTTTGAGTGACAGACAATGTCACTGTTTAAAGAACAGCAAAACTTACGCCCCCAAATCCGAAAAAGACGGAGCCTATTCGGAGGGATGGCTCTCTCCTCCAATGGCTGGCCTCCGTTTAGGAAGCCAGCCAATGGAGGGAGAGCCAAAAAGAGGGAGGGATAAAGCAGCCCTCTTACTGACAATAAATCTCGGACTTCCGGATATTACCTCGACCTAAAAATGACAAAAACATAAGAAAAAGTAAGAGAAAGAAAAAGAAAAAAAGAAGAAAAAGTATGAAAGCACGCCGTCAGACCTTTGGCTGACCAAAAGCTGGACATTTACAAGCAGGATATCCCTTATATAAAAGAAGACAGATTAGCCCTTTGACCCAGGCTGTTCCAGCCAGGTAGTAAAAGGTCCCCAGATGTCTAGCCCCTTCTTTCGCCCTTTGCGGCCTTTTTTAGCATATACAGCCTTTTCAAGGTGGTAGGTTGCAACTAGCCTAGCCAACCATTGGGGAAAAGGAGGGAGGTCGGCAGGGCCGGACTGGGAATCAAAATCGGCCCTGGCAAAATGCTCGGCCGCCCCCCCCCCCCCCCCCCCTCCCCACTCGGGGGGTTGGAGGTGCCGCCGAGCGCTTTGCCAGGGCCGGTTTTCGACCGATTATGTTGCAGGGCCGATTTTGCAGCTATGCTGCAAAAACGCCCTATAACAAAATCGGCCCCCAGGGGCTCAAAACCGGCCCCCACCCTTGTGGCGCACCGGGGCATTGCCCGGTGCCCGCTATGGCCAGTCTGGGCCTGGAGGTCGGTCTCAATCCATGCTGAAGCAACACAGATCCACCACACTGTCATAGCGACGAAAATAAGCGCTCCACCTTTTTCCCTGTTGACCTCTTCTTGTGTCCCCAGCAGTATATTTATTGGAGTCAGTACTATAGCCTGGGAAATGACCCTCCCCAGAAAGTCCTGGACATCAGCGCCAAACTCCGAGCACCAAGGGCACAGTGTTCCTTTGCCTGCTCCCCATTTGGTAATTTTGCTAGGAGTAATATATAAAAAGAAGATGGTTTTAAAGTGTTGCGCCTGTAGTTTTGCTGACAGCAGGTCACTTTGGGAGAGTTCCAGCGAGTTATAAAACATGCTATGTGGGCCTCCAGTTTTGTGAGCTACTTGTCTGCTATCCTAGGTAGATCATCTGGGGTTTGGCTATTTAGTGCAGAGTATATAAGACCTATCTGAGGGGTCACTGGGGCCAGTAGCATTTTGATGAATTCAATCTCTGAAAAACCTGCGGGTCCCCTGGCCTTTCGAGAAAGAAAGTCACGAATAGTAAAATATTTGAAGGCGTCTTGGTTTTTCAATCCATATTTGCTTTGTAGATCTGCAAAGGATTTATCTCCTTCGCTTGAAATTAGGTTGTCTAGCTTTGTGATACCAGCTTTATACCAGTCTAGTAGAAAGGACCTGCCAAAGACAGGAAGGCAGGTTGCAGTTCGCGCTGATAGGGGAATAATAGTTAAGTCTTCCCAGCCCGGAAGTTCTGCGAATATTGCGAAAGACCATAAAGGAGTTCATCAGTGTCTTGAACCTGACATGTTTGTAGTATCCAAAGGATACCTGTCTGAAAAGACAGCCGCGGGTCTCCTTTCCCAATAAAAGGCGAAATGGTGAAGGAAGCCTGGTTGAAGGAGAGAAGGAGTGTTCCTTCACCAGTTCAGAACTGTATTGCAGAACTGAAAACCCAGTAATAAAGTACTATGTTAGGAACATCCCAGCCACCCCGCTCCCTGGGGAGAGACAGTTGCTTTAGGGCTCGCCTAGGTTGTGAGTAAGCCAGAGAAATTGCGTAAAGAGTTGCTGAAAAAAAGTAGAGCAATTTCGGGAAGTAGGTCATTTTAATTACATTGCATCTGCCCACAAGAGTCAGGAGTATGTTGTCAATTTGTTTGAGGGCTCTCTTTGTTTCAGTGCCCAGAGGGGATAGGTTCTCAGTTACAATGTTGTCTATGTTAGCAGTTATAGTTACCCCCAAATATTTGTTAACGTCTTTACAGTGACTAGCACCCAAAAGCTATCCTTCACGGTAGTAAGCCTACCTGTCCTATGTAGAAAATCAGAGTACAGATAAAAAATCCTAATAGTGCATCCAAGGAGTGGGACTAGCTAAAATAATAATTGAACAACTATTTTTAACAGCTGATAAAAATCCAGTTCAATGGTGAAGTCGGACTTTAAATTAATATGAAGGAAAAAAGAGTTTTAGAAAGTTACGTTTTCCCTGCTTGAAGTTGCGAGAGACTAATTTTCATCTAACACCAGAAGAGGACTGGCCTCCTGTCTGTGACCTAACAGGAGAGAATGTGGCCTTATGGCTTGGGCGGTCGACCTCGGAGCTGGGGAATCGGGTTCGAGTCTCAGCAGGGACGCTGAACATGCTGTGATTCTGGGCAAATCTCATGATCTCCTTGTGCCTAACAAAAGTTAATATGTCCGACTGTAATGTGACTGGTGCTCATTTAAAGCGCTCTGATACCTTTGGGTCTAGTTCATGCTATATAAAACTCCACACAAAAAAAAGAGGAATCATGAAGAAGTAGACCTGCTCCATTTTGTACCCAGGACAAATGTGTGGACTCCAAAGGTCATATGGTTGACATCCTGTTCAAGCTACAGGGATGCAACAAGCTGCAATAGGCCTTTCCTGCAGCTGCAGAGCTGAGCAATGGCAACTGGATGTGGACTGGACCCAACTGTTGGGCTTTGTGTGACACACTGTGCATCTCTAAGAGCCTCCCTGAGGGCTTTAGAAGTTTTACCTGGTTCCCTTTTTCTGCCGACTGTTGCATGTCCACAGCACAGAGATACCACTCCAGGCGTGATTCAGGCGCTCTACAAAACAAATAAATAAATAATCCTCTGGTTGATTGGAATTTAAAGGCCTAAAGTCAGGAGGTAAAATCGTTCACTAGGACAAACTTGTTACTTGGTTGATGTATCTGACTCACCCCATCATGGTCAGCCTCAAATTGCGCTTAGGTCCTGGTCTACCGCAACCACTGATTATCAATGACACTTTGTGATCCTTGACGATATTCCTACCTAAAACTTTAAAAATTCAAATCTCCAGTTCCCCTATTGGATTTTTATCATTTTGGTGTAATTTTGTTCATTACATTTTACTCAATTTTTCTAATTTGGTTTGGGATTTGTATTGATTTGCATCTCCAATTTAATACTGTTTTCGTACTGCATAAAAACTTTGCACATTTCTTTAACTTTGGCTGTTCTGTGCCATAGCTGGTAAAAGTATACAAAAAGTGATGGATGGAATACTTAACTAATCCAAGCCACTGGTATTTACTAGGGCCACATCCCAGTCCATCATGATTTTGCACCCAGCCACATGCAAATCAATCTTAACCCTGCTCCAATAGGAACAATTCAGCACAAACTGATAGGACAGGTGCTCTCTGAACAGGAACACTAGCAACAAAAGACTGGTTTTACCCATATTAGGGCTCACCAGTCAGGTATAGCGAGGGTCCATTAGAACAGTGTGCACTAGATCCACGTCAGGGCATACATATGAGACACTGAAGTATACAAAAAAGTGATGGATAGAATGCTTGAATTAATCTCATCCACTTGTAATTACTCGGGCCGCATCCCAGTCCATCATTACTTTGCAGACCGTGCCACCTCATTTTGGACCAAGACATATGCAAATCTGTATTGACCCTGCTTCAATTGGAACAGACCAGCCCAAACTGCAGACAGGTCCTCCTTGAACTGGAACACATGCAACCAAGACCAGTTTAGCCTTATCTAGGGTTATAAGATGGGTATAGATTAGTTCGAGTGGCACAGTGTGCACAGTACCTATGTCTGGGCAAAATAGGTGACAGAAGTTTGAGCTTAGTTTAATTTAGTTACTTTGAGGCCTCACCCTGAAAAGGGTTGTGATTATTCCTTGAGGTGTGTAGTCACCTCCCCACAAAAATATTTAATTTCTTACAGCCATTTTGTGTTATATTTGTTGGAATTTGACAGATTATTGGAGTGTCCAATTTTTAGCTTACAAGTGTTTCTCTAGGAAAGTTTGAAGGCAAACTGGGCTCATTTTAGGAGGTTCTTTGTAGAGGTTGTTGATGGGAAGGTGGATATCCCAAAAGAACCTTGTGCTTTTGTGTTTAGAGGTGGGTAGGGGGGTAGTTGGTTTTTGCAAGGCCGTATTGTATCTCTTGCATCAAAATTCCAACAAGCGTTGTTGATGCCCAAGTCAAAAACTCTACAAAATTATTAAAAAATAAAATAATGCCAATAAGTGATTGTGATGCAATGCGGTGCACATGCTGGGGAGAGGAGTTAGCCTAACGGCTAGGGCGCTCGACCTCGGACCTGGGGATCTGGGTTCGAGTCTCGGTAACGACGCCAAAAACCTCCTGTGATTCTGGGCAAATCACTTAATCTCCCCGTGCCTAAAATGAAAGTGTGTCCTCGTGTAACGTAACTGGAAAATATGTAAAGCGCTCTGATGCCTGATTTGGTTCGGGTCTAGTTTGCGCTATATAAAACTCTTCAAAAAAATAAATAAATGTGGTGTGATTATGCTGAATCTATCAGGGTTGTTCTAAAGATTGATGAACTGAGAACCAAAAGCAGCGATGGAAAAAAATGCATAATGCTAAGGGTTAAAATGCTGAACATTTGACTTCATTGTAGGTTTTTTTTGTAGCAGCATCATTTTACTGAATTGTATCACACCACCAAGAAATCTTCGTATTGCATGTGCCCCTATTTGTCCTAATCAAGCTAAAGGAAAACAATATCTGCCTGAATGCTGGCCGTAGAATCGATAGACCAAGCAGGTGCGGCAGACTGACCTATACCAAACACCAGCCGCGGGCCGTGGAGGGAGTTACGGTGGGGCAGGGAGGCGGGGAGGTGGAGGGGCAGGGTGGAGAGGGCTAAAAACCGGCATATGGATAATTACAGGTAAGTAAACAATTTCAATAATAAAACGAATTTCGTAGCGCGCCCTGCATTGCAAAATGCGATGCAGTGCGCGCTATGAAATTCGTTTTAATAATTAAATTGTTTACTTACCTGTAATTATCCATATGCCGGTTTTTAGCTCTCTCCACCCTGCCCCTCCCCCTCCCCGCCTCCCTGCCCCACCGTAACTCCCTCCACGGCCCGCGGCTGCCAAACACTAAGGGCCTGATTACGATTTTGGCGGTGTGGGAGTGGGCCCCCACGCCAGCGCCCCGCTTTCACACTACCAAATTTGTTTCCACCTGCCAGATTTCAATTTCGTGGTCTGGCATGGCGGTCCTGTGGCGGTGCAGTTGAGCCTTTGAACTGCAGCACTGAAGCAGCAGCAATGCAAGTTCCTGCATGACATGGACTTTGCAGTCCAAGCCGTGTAGGGAACTGGGGGGCATGCTCACAGGGGGGGCACACCATGTGCCCCCTGCATGAATCTCCAGTCCCAGTGGCAACAGGGGGCACTGTAGGACCCCCTTAGTTTCCTCACTGCCAGCATTTTCATGGTGTGAATACCACAGTGAGACTGCTGGCAGCAAGGAAACTTGTAATATGTTTGGCAGTGCTGCTGCATATTGCAGATTCAGACCATAGTGCCACCGGCAGGCATTGCGGATCCCTGCTGGTTACGGCGGTCCTATGGTGGTCCGACTGCCATAGTCATAATACGGCAGTCGGACCGCTGGTGCGGCGGTCCCTGACCGCCACCGCACCTCCACCGCGGCCGGATGGATCACTAAACTCGAATTGTGCAAGAACCGCACTCTCCAATGAAGGAGTCCTTAAAAGTGAAAGGCAAAAGTTGGAATTCGAGTGCTTCTTCAATGTGATAAGTATCCTGAGAGTATATTTGGACACATAACCTTGATACTTTTAGAGGAAACGTAAACACCACTAACTTACAGCCTGATTCATCATTCTCCCGTTTTGCGAGCCCCTAATAGCGATTCATAAGGAATCGCTATTAAGGACTTGCAAAACGGGATTCATGTAGGAATTGCAAAAAATATTGCGATGCCTACATGTTCCTTATTTGCGATTAGCAAATGGCTAATCGCAAATAAGGAATAACTCCCCATGCATTCCTATGGGCCTACAGGCCCATAGGAATGCATGGGGAGTTATTCCTTATTTGCGATTAGCCATTAGCTAATCGCAAATAAGGATGCGATTTCAAGGGTGCAGGGGTGTCCAAAGGACACCCTGTAGCACCCCTGAAATGTAATCTACATTGGTGTTGCGCACACACATGTCCAAAGGACATGTGTGTGTGTAACATGCAACTTAGAAAAATGAATTCAAATGCATTTTTCTAAGTTTTTGCTATTTACCACGAGGTCTGACCTCTCGGTAAATAGCGTCCCGAAATTGCAATTTCGCAATTTTAAAATGATTCATGAATTGCATTTAAGGAATCTCAAATAGAGATTCCTTAAATGCAATTCTTCGCAAATGTGCGAATTCTTTAATAGCGAATTTTGCATTTGGGATGATGAATCCCAAATGCAAAAATTGCACTCGCAAAAGGCAAGATTCTGAGAATCTTGCCCTTTGCAAGTGCAATTTAGCTTGATGAATCAGGCTGTAAGACTTTAAAACTACCAAGATATTCTCTGAGGCAAGCAACTTGGTGTGCCTGACTTCGTGGGAGGCACTATGTGAATCCGCTGTTTCTATTCATTTTTAAAGTTCCCTTGAATTCGGTCGGTGTGGGAAGATTTATCTTGCTGCCAAAGAATTAAAATCTTCTACAGTAAAGTATATCTTGCTCTCCCGCTGAGAAATCCTTTTCATTCGCTTTTTTTGAGCATTTACCAGCTGCAAGGCATTGAATTCAGGCATGTTGAACAAAAAAGAATTAAGGCTGCAAATATTGAGCTGCTACATCAAAGTGAACCACAGTGTACAGCATGGACCTCTCTCTGACGTAGAAGTCCAAACATGTGGTCATCAAGGGAGGTGAATTTGGGGACAAAAGGGGCAGGGGCAACTCTCTGTCGCTAATCCAGTACTTTAATCATGCTTTTATTATTCCATAAATAGATAATGTGACTAGCAGGAAGGCAATCAAGGAGATGACACAAGCTTCGCTTGTGAGTCATTGTGCCCGTCCTATTTACAGTCTAAGAGGCGTGACTAATTTGTGAGCAAGAAAAGGGTTTAAACTTCAAAGTGACCCCGTGGCTTTGGGTTCATTCACCCGCCTGATGATCATTTTCAAAAAAATGGTAGCATAATGGTGTCTTTCCTGCATAATTTTTCTTAAAAAGGCATAAAAAGTGATAGGTGGTAGAGGCAGTGTTAGGAATGTGCAATTTCACAGGGACTATCATTTACCACAGCATCTATCTACCGTTCTATATCTCACTTCTTTGGATGTTTCGATCCTGCCCTTTCTAGGAAGATTTTCAGTTTGCTGTAACGCATAATCTTTTTGAAGAGAGTAGGTGGAAAAATAAAATAAATTCCCCAATCACAAGGCAGTAGACAGCAGAGCTACACAATATTTCCCAGAGTCATACAGCAGTTTTGTCGATGCAAGGGAGAGGTTGCAGGTTCCGGCAGAAAACAGGTTACACTTACCTTAAGGGTCAGGATTTTAGACAGCAGAGCTGATTAGCAAAGATTTACTTTAAATATACATTTAGAAATGTGCTAACTTAGACATCAGCTGCTCGAAAATGAAAATGCACACATTTTGATATCAAATGTAACTTTTCATTTTGGAAAAATAATTTTGGTTCCTCCAAACAAAAACCTATCGTTTTAATGAAAAAATGTCCTGAAATATCACCTTGTCATCTTAGTAAATACATGTTCGGGCCAAAACATTTATTTGTAATGTTCATTAGGTATTCACTACAACACGTTAATTCATCGCCACCCCATGCTTCGGTTGATCTTAATTACCCAAGAGTTACTACAATTATGAAACAGCCAGTAGTATACTATTGGTGATCGCCATCATGCATATATTCTATTTACCAAGGATTGCCATCATTATGTCCGGGCCAGCGATTTACCAGTGTGGGAACCATCATGGCAAGGATGGCCCCAATATGGGAAGAATTGCTATCAACATGCCAGGGCCAGAATTTTATCCAGGGATGGCATTATGTCATAGATGGTACCAAAGGGGCAATCACAATCACCAAATATGTCAGGGCCAGGTGCCACCACAGTTCCACTCACATACATACACAGGCAGGACACATGCTCACATACGTGCTCTTACCTGTGCACATATACACTCGTGCTCACACACACAAAAACTCTAACCTACACACAGCATTTAAAAGATGTTTTTTTGCCTATCTTATGCTCTCAAACTCCTCTCCTTAGTCTCTGATGCTCCATGGACTTGTTGCTGCTGCACTTGCCTCCTATTAGCAGGTTGCTTCCTCTTGGGTGTAACAGCTCATGGGACAATTATAGCATGCTTTCGTTTGCCATCAATGCGAGTCATTCCTGAGTTAGGAAGCAGTCCGGAGTCCTCAACGTGGTACCAAGGAGAGGTCATAGAAGTGCTACTTGCACTGCACAAACAGCGCATGTGAGCAACAGTGTTTTGCCCCCCTCTTGTCCTTGAAGGAAGGAACGGAAGGGGAGTCCCATGCAGGTTGGTCCGTTTTCGCTCACACCAAGCAAACAAAGGAACACCAGCACCACCACTCTCTTTGCCCTCCTGTGCCCCATTGGAGGAAGGGCTCAGGAACCCCTGTCATCACACACTGTGAAAGGAAATAACAAACATCTACTACGTAGCCCTCGTACCACAATGCAGTTTATGTCAATGGTCTACAATGTTGCCCTCTCGCGACAATACAGTTAAAGTCAATGGTGCCAGAGAAACACTTCTCCATGTGGTAGAAATGACCCACATTTTGGGTACTCACATCATTTTAACATGTAATGTGTGAAGCACGAGTGTAATGTCACACCCACATTTTTGTGTAGGCAAATGTGCATGCAAAGTATTTATCTATTAACTTTAGCCTATCATTATAATTGAGTGCTTTTTTGGTATTGTTCTATGTACCTAGGAACCCAGGAGAGAATGGGATGACAAAGGTCAGCCCAAATCGAAAGTGGCATTAACAGGGTTGCTTGCAACAATTTGACCCTGTGTCCTGTCCTGACAAATGCCACGGACTCCTATGAGCAACAAGGCAGAAACATCTCCCCCCACCCCGACGGGCTATGCACGCAACCTCAGCATCATTCTGGACTCCTCGTTCGCAATGAACCGCCTGCTTCCACAAGCTCCACCTGCTCCGAAAGACTTTCAGATGGATCCCCAGAGAATCCTGAAGGACAGTCACCCAAAAATTCATCACCTGCAGACTTGACTACGGCAATGCACTTTAGGCCAGTGTCACCCAGAAACAGCTTAAGAAAATACAGAACGTCCTAAATGCCGCCGCCACACTGGTCCATGACATCCCCCGCCGCAGCCACATCACGCGACACATCTGGCAACTCCACTGGCTCCCAATCAACAAGAGAGTCACTTTCAAGCTCCTCACTCATGCCTACAAAGCCCTACACGACTAAGGACCAGCGTACCTGAACCACACCTCACATTCCACGTACCCGGCAGACAACTCCGATCCTCCCAACTCGCCCCGCCTCAATCCCCAGGATCCACAAGACTAGAAATGGAGGAAGGTCGTTCTCCTACCTCTCCGCCATGACCTGGAACACCCTGCCCCTGAACCTCAGACAATCAGCGTCACTGACTCAATTCCCAAGGACCTCAAGACTGGCTCTTCGAATGATCCTCCACCCAGTCTGACGAGCAGCACCCCCTTGCTCAGTGCCTTGAGATCCCCACGGGTGAGTAGCACACTTTACAAGCCCTTGAGTGATTGATTGAACATGTTGACGGTCTGAGTGGGGATGGGGTACTGGTTCCCCTAGTCTCCATGCTGGTTTTTAACACCAACCAATACATTCCTGTAAAATGAAAAAGTAGTTTTGATGTATCACATTGGCTTTTATATTTACATCACAGGTTCAGTAGTTAGAAGTGCCTCCTTTACTATAAAGTGCAGGCCCGCTCTTCATCAAACAGGGTTTTTGAAGAGAGAAGGTGGGTCCTATGATGAAGCATGACACCTGGTGGTGTGTGAGGACATCCCGTCACAATTTCGTGTGCGTCAATTGATAGGCTTGAGGTGGTCATGTAGAAAAGTCAGCCCATATCGCACCCGATGCCCAGGCTGCTGGTGCAGGGCGACTCTTCATTCTCATCTTGAATAATTACCAAATAAAGAGACGGGCACTGGAAGTAGGAAAACAAGAACAGGGTTTATTACTCATGAGGAGAGCCTGTCCTTTGGGACACTCGCATAGTGTCTTCGGGAGGTGCCCTAACAAGTTTCTCTGAGGCTTCGTCTTTTATACACAGGTTGGTGGCACACAGGCATCCTTTATTACAATCAACACTTTGTATAGTATGGAGGTATTCCAACACGTGGCTACAGTAGGGCCCTTATCCTCCATGCAATAGGAGGGGGCTGTCATGCGGCTGAGTGTTCTGCTGATTCCATTGGAATGTGTGTGCCTGATCGAATCTCAGGGGGTGGGGCGGTCGTGATCAATAGTGGCTTCTTTCGAGAGAGACGAGTGCATACAGTGATGGGCAATAAACTGTATCCTCGGGCTAAGGGATGACCAGCGGTCTATGCAGACATTCAGGCTCAGAGGAAGAGGTCATCAAAGGAGGGGTATTCATGGGGGGACAGGAGGTGTTGGTCAGGCGCGGGGTGCGATTCTTAGGGACAGAGTCATGCGGGAGGGGAGGGCTCATGACTCGCGCATGAGAGAGCGGGGGCAGTCAGGGTGCATGGGGGATGCTTGCAGGGTCAGGGAAGTGCGCTGATGAGCGACGAGAACAGGGAGACCATGGTACCTAAAATGGCTGTCGTGTACGTGTGTCTATGCTAGTGGGACAACACAGTCAGAGTTTTAGCGATATCCATTCTGTTTACACCAAGGGGTACTATGAACACAAATGAACGCCGCTTATGTACATACACATTGCTATTTTTAACAGTCGCCGCTTTTTACATAAGCACGTTCAATTTCTACACAGTCGATGTGATAGGCAGAATACAATACATGTTAATTTACACCTGTTGGGCTCTTTAAACAAGCCTAGAAATCGGCATATTGTTTAGTCGGTGTAGAATCAAGAAAAAATGTTCCGACACAAAAAAATCAAGTTCACATTTTCTCTCTAGTGACATCATATACAGGAAGAACGCTCTGATACCTTCCGGCTTGTCAGTACTATAGGGGATTTTTTGGAGAACTAACCACATGAGTGACCGATGAAACATTTCTTAAAAGGCAATACAAAATGGTTGAGGGAGGTGTTCAATTCGATACAAGTAATTTAGACAAGGGGCGAATAGAAAGTTCTGGAAAGGGGGAGGGTCTTTGTTGCAATGTCTTTTAACAGAGTCCGTCTTCTTTTGTTGGCGCTGCTGAGCACCGGCGGTGGAGCTATAGGTCCCGCTCGGATTCGTCCTTACACGTTGCAGGGTGCGATCAGTCCTCTGCTGTTAGATCACAGTCCTGTTTCCTAACTCATTTTCTTAGGGGTGCCTTATGCTGGGCACCTGCGTGTCTTTCTTTTTCCGTGACAAAATCCCAGTCCATAGTCAAAGTTTATATGAAAGAGTTTGTTGAATAATCGAGGGAGGAGAGGGCGGAGTGGGGCCAGATCTTCGAACACACCAAGGGACCAAGGGAGCAAAGGACAACGAGCAGGCAGGCCCATCAGTCGGACTAAAAAAAGGGACGGGGACTTCAGGCACGAGTAGGTCAGCAAGTCGAGGGCTTCAAGGCAGCCCCTTATTTCTTCATCAGCTGAACTTGAAAGTTGTGCCTCGTCCCGCGTCTCATTGCTCTGCGGCTCCACCTTTGGTCGTCACACGTGCTCCATGATCTGTGGCCAGGCTGTGCGTCACGTCCAGCTCCTCTCCTTGGGTGATTGTATCTTTGAATGGGCGAAAAACACAAGTTTTAGAAAAACTGGTCGAGAGAATAGATATACATCTCAATCCATCCCCATGCCTGAGTAGGCGGGGATAGGTTCATCGGTCACAGTCAAAGGTCGTCACTTATGGAGTCTGGAGAAGGGTATTGCATATTGAATTCATGTACTTGTTTGGCGTTCATTTGCGACATATGATAAGAGAAATTGGATTTTTGTACACAATGTATTATGTTACATTAAACATCGAGTCCTTATGTAGAGGCTCGTCCTTCCCTTTAACCCAAGTATCGACAATCTTACATCCCCTTCCGGGGTCGGCTAACTCTTGCAAGCAGGGGCGTTATCGTCATGAAGAACGGGGAAGGGGCAGATGTAAAACATGGCTTTCCTGGGGAATGGCCGTTAATCAAGGTCATCAATTTCGTTTCGTGGGTAGCTTGACATGAGGCGAGGGTTAATCGGGGGCGCGTGGGTGCTTTGGACAGGGAGCGGGGGGCGATCGGGAGAAGTGGGGTACTCTGGACATCCGCACTTAGGTGCAAGGGGGTGGGGCAATCGGGGCATTTGGGGATCGCATTTCTAACGAACTGAGAAACAGAAGGCCATTGACGTTATAGTTGCCTTATAAAAGGCCAGATTAGGGGACATCCGTCGTCTTACCTGTCCTTTCCTTCATTACCAACTCGGGTTCTATCGTTTGCAGAAAGGAGAGGTAGTAATATGGCAAGTCACAATCGCTTTGGTTTTGGTCAATTTTGCTGAACACCTTTGTGTTCGAGAAAACCCAATAATGTTTTGTGCCGGAGGGGCACAACGTCTTTATACTTGAAAAGAGGAAACGGGGTTTTTGGAAAGAGGAAAGGAGAGAGAGAGAGAGAGAGAGAGAGAGAGAGAGAGAGAGAGAGAGAGAGAGAGAGAGACCGCACCCTAAATGGTCCATTCGGTACACGTATGACATGGAGAGAGAAAGAGAGGCGTGTACAATAATGGACCGTTCAGTGCGCGCGCAACACAGAACAACAGGGGTTAAGTAACACGGAAACACAGACAGAGGGATGACGTAGATTCATGCATCACGTACACACAAACTCAGACGGGGAAGACAGTACATGTATTATACACAAAAAAATCCAAGACAAAACATAAAACAGTTATTGGCCACAATTATCCTTTCCTGTATGCTGAGCATCTTTATCATCCTACGCTCTTTTTACCTTTTTCTTATCCTTTTATTCGTTGGCTACCTCTTACTGGTGGCTTTGATTGTACACACTTACGTCTTTGGCAACTGGTCATGAACTAACCTGGTCGGGCTAATGCTCACGGAGGTTTTAATCGAGTCATTTTTAGCAAGTGCGTTTCCATGTTGAGACAACAGTTGGTGACAATTGGAGAGCAATGGGGCAGCTTTTAGTTATGAGCCTATGAGGATGCAGAAAAGGAGGTAGTAGGTTTTCAAATATTGGCAATATCCCTAGTCCTCTCGGCGGAGGATACTTGTGTAACCCCTACCTCGAAATACCCTAAACTTTTTTCCCTACTTAGTTAAACGTAAGAATGCTTAATCATGTGTGTACATTATTCTTTTTGCTTTATTCGGGGTTTGTCGCGGTTAGGTACTATAATCAGACCCCTTTTCCCGTCTCTTCGTCTGTTGGATCACTATTTTCGTCGGCATTCCGAGGTGACCTGCAGAGAGAGAGAAAAGGAGGGAAGGGAGGGCAGGCTACATTGATACGCACTCGCGTGCATAAACCCAGAAAGGCTTTTACTTACTGCGTACTCGGCCTATTTCCACAGGATGCAGTCACTGCCAACTGGGGCGTTTAAGCCCAGGTGGACCGTTAGTGTGATTTTTCTTATACAGGTAGCATATAAAGTATGGGCTAAATACCTGGATCTTCAGCGGTTGCTTTTGGCTGTATAAAAAGGAAAAATACACAACTAAAATTCGACCCTTCATATTTGCAATATTTCTACGTGCTATACCATTTCAACCCTTTCTCTAATCGAGCTTAGTCATTCCACCTATATTTCAGTTATATCGAAAAATAGGGATTATTCATTCAAGACTTTATCAATTTACACGGACAACTATAGTTGCTTTCTCAAAAAATCTTTAATAAGAATGTCGGTGCATAAATACGGGCCTACAACCCCGTGGACCGGCCACGGAGCAGGCTGGAGCTGCAGATGCGGGGATACTTTATTAGTAAAACTTAAGTGGAGTCGGTGGTCATTTATTTCATAAATAAAGTGCGAAAAAGCGCAATAAAATCATGTCGAGACTTCAGTGTGAGTGAGTGTCATAAGTGTTGGGCTTCCAACTTTCAATAATCACGATGTGCAAAACTTTAAACAACAATTCATTGTCCGAGTGTTCAATTAATACCCATCTGATGTCAATTTACCGTCTGAACACATAATCAGTACCCATCCAATATAAATTCTTTGTTCGAACATATAACCAGTACCCATCCCATATCAATTCATTTCCTGAATTTACAGTTTACATCCTATATCAATCCATTGTCCGAACTCATAACCAGTACACATTCTATATCAATCTATATGTTTAAAAAACTTCATACATATCCTATGACATCAAGGCTGAGCAATCGGGGTACAATAAAGAGTTGAGGGTTTCATTTGCATCGGCGCCATTTTGGGTGCAGTAAGGCAGAACCAGGCATAGTCTAAATGTCTATTAGCTCGTGGTTGGCTCAGAGCTTCTCTTGGCAGTCAAAAGTTCCGTTAAAGGGCAAAAGAAAAGAGCGGTGGTTGGAACCATCAGTCAAAAAAAAAGGGGGGGGGGTGCAACAATGTTCCTACCGGGTCATACTGTGCTTTCACCGGAACTGATCCGAACTGTGGTCTATAGGACTCTAGCCATTCAAACTGAGGCTGGCGCCAGCATGGGAGCGCCGACGTCCTGCGGCTACATTTCCATCGTTCCGTGGGCAATCATGGTAGTCATTCCCCATCGGGGGTATTTGCGGGAGTCGGGGACTCCCGTGGCTCCTCTAGAATCTTCAAGGTTGTGGAGAACTATGGTGGTGGAGTCAACAACAGACCGGACCATTCCTTCATGCTGGGCCCGCTCTTGCCAGGTCGATCGCCATTTTGAAAGTTCGACAGCTACCGGCGATCGCGGGGTCAAATGAGCGGTCGGGCTACACCCTGCCGGGTGAGGCGTTGCAGCATCGCCACAGTGGAAGAACCCTTTTCCGGGCGCCTGGAGCGCTGAGGGTGCAACTGGGAAGCCTCCACCTGGGGAGGCGGGAGAGGCCTGTTCGCACCGTCTCTCCCTCCCAGTGCACGCCACGGCCCCTCGCTTGACATTTGTTATGGCCAGACCAGGCGATGAGGACGAGGGGGGGGGTCGGTGGCATGTGCAAGACATCCCCCCAGTGTTGTCGCAGCCATTATAAAAGAAAAAGTGGTGCCTGGCGTGTTGCTGCTGCCATTACGGAGGAGAAAAGAAAAATGTCTCGTCTGTCTCTGGGCCGGGCTTCCGGTGGATGTCGGCCGGACGCCCCTTGCTTTGGCCCCATGAACGGGTTCCTTGGCTCATCGGCTGCAGCCGGATCCCGTCGGCCCCAGCCCTCGGCCGTTGGTGGCCGGACCGGGAGAGCATGTGGCGGGACTATCTGCAACTCTCAAGGGCCACCGCGGCCGGACCAGGAGAGAGAGGGGAGGGTCGAGGACATAGACATTCCCCCCCCTGCAATTCTCCAGTGTTGTCAAGGCAATCCCCTGGCCGGTTCCCGATGGCCTCGGCCTCTCCTCCGGCTACACCCTACGTTTACGATCTCCTGGCCGACTGTTGGCAGCAGGACCCGCCTTATATGGGTTGCTTCCGGCTGGGCGTAGCCGCACCCTGCTCCACTTTGGAATTTTCCAGAGTGGGGGCGGATGTTCTGCTGACTTTCATTTTCTACAGTTTACCGTTCTTGTTTCTAACGTTTCCTATTTCTAGGGCATTAATAGGTTTTATTATTACGTATTGTTATTGTTTCTTTGTTCGTTATTTAACCCCTTCAGTGCTAATGACAAGGGTAACTCGTCATGGAGTTTCCATTGATTTCAATGGAAAGTCAATGGAAGTGCATCAGGTGCCTTAGCAGCCAAGTGGTTAAATAAAAGTTCATGTTCATCAGTGGCCTACTGATTTCGTTTTCCTATTCCTCTCTTTCCAGGTCGTTTCATGCTAAAGTTTCTGTTAACAGGTTACAGTGATCACTTTATTATCTCATATGTCCTTTTTACTAGGGGTGCTTTCTGGTCGGGTCAGATGATCTTCCTCTAGTAAATGGTCCGGGCGAAACTGGCGTATCAACCAGTGGGGAGTAGATAGGCATGACAGATTACAACCGGGGACAAAGGTCCGCATTACCTACCCTTCACTACTTGCAAAGACTAGAGTATGGCGACTTCTGTGCTTGTTTGCAAAATAGAGAATACCTCCAAAAAGAACCAATTCCCAAACTGTCAACGTTTGGATAAACAATCAATCAATGAGGAATGGAATAGGTACGACGTGTTAAAGGTTTGCGTTACCCACCCTTCACTATCGGCAAAGGGAGAGAGAATATTCCTATTCTTCCCCGTTTGCAGGCAGAGAACATCCTTTAAGAGAACCAACTTCGAACAATTCAATGCTCGATTCAATCAATCAATCAATGGGGAGAAAAAGATAGGCACGACGTGTTAAAGTTTTGCGTTGCCTACCCTTCACTATCTGCAAAGACTAAACAGAGTATGGCGATTCTGTGTTTGTTTGCAAATAGAGAATCTCCCAGAAGCAATCAATAGGTAATACTAGTATTTTCAAACAATCAATCAATCAATCAATTTCGAAATTTGTCGTGTGTTACGACCTTACCCGGACCGGACCATGTGGGCAGTTCTTCGCCTTCCCTTTTCCAGCGCCCGATCGTTCTCTTTCTCCATGTTTTTACCGCAGCATTCCTGTGGGATTCCAGTCAGGACAATAGGTCACTTGAGAGAGGTCCGTTCGGAATCGGTGAAGTTCATTCAATCGGCAGCCGGACGAGGGCCCTCTCAAGGCAGGTATACTCCAATCATTTAGATGTTCACCCCATCGTCTGGACCTCTCTTACCGGACCCTATGTCGCTGATGGGCCCCACGTTGGGCGCCAATTGTAGAAAAGTCAGCCCATATCGCACCCGATGCCCAGGCTGCTGGTGCAGGGCGACTCTTCATTCTCATCTTGAATAATTACCAAATAAAGAGACGGGCACTGGAAGTAGGAAAACAAGAACAGGGTTTATTACTCATGAGGAGAGCCTGTCCTTTGGGACACTCGCATAGTGTCTTCGGGAGGTGCTCTAACAAGTTTCTCTGAGGCTTCGTCTTTTATACACAGGTTGGTGGCACACAGGCATCCTTTATTACAATCAACACTTTGTATAGTATGGAGGTATTCCAACACGTGGCTACAGTAGGGCCCTTATCCTCCATGCAATAGGAGGGGGCTGTCATGCGGCTGAGTGTTCTGCTGATTCCATTGGAATGTGTGTGCCTGATCGAATCTCAGGGGGTGGGGCGGTCGTGATCAATAGTGGCTTCTTTCGAGAGAGACGAGTGCATACAGTGATGGGCAATAAACTGTATCCTCGGGCTAAGGGATGACCAGCGGTCTGTGCAGACATTCAGGCTCAGAGGAAGAGGTCATCAAAGGAGGGGTATTCATGGGGGGACAGGAGGTGTTGGTCAGGCGCGGGGTGCGATTCTTAGGGACAGAGTCATGCGGGAGGGGAGGGCTCATGACTCGTGCATGAGAGAGCGGGGGCAGTCAGGGTGCATGGGGGATGCTTGCAGGGTCAGGGAAGTGCGCTGATGAGCGATCGAGAACAGGGAGACCATGGTACCTAAAATGGCTGTTGTGTACGTGTGTCTATGCTAGTGGGACAACACAGTCAGAGTTTTAGCGATATCCATTCTGTTTACACCAAGGGGTACTATGAACACAAATGAACGCCGCTTATGTACATACACATTGCTATTTTTAACAGTCATTCACTCACAGATGAATAGTTGAACAGTTATGTAGGTGGTTTTCTAGTGTTTAACATATATGGTTGGAGGCTAGCTCACCCTGAAGCCCCATCGCCTAGTTTCCTACCTCGGTAAAATTCCGAGGTTTTCATGGTTTGAGGCTATTGGCAATCTTGCGATACCAGAATGGCTGGTCTGATAGATCAGAGGGCTGTTCGTGGGTCAGTTTCAGGGTCTATTTTTACTTTTTATTTCCTTATGTTACCATTAACATTGCCTAAGGAAGCACAAATACATACAGTCACCCATTCCTTACAAAACACCAATAAAGCGTTTGTGTACAAGTTCATAACTTGTGCACGTTCGCAGAAAAACATTGTGAAGGAAAGTAAGTATAGAAAAGAAATGTGTTACTTATATGTATCTACAGTTGGTATCTTTCATATATTCACATGCTAGAGTCACTCCAAGAGCTTCAGGCTGGGATTCCAGCCTGGTAACGGGGAATGGTTCAAGCATGTTAATATATGAAAGATTCTATACTGGAGAAGAATTTAGTTACTTACCTGTAACTTCAGTTCTCCAGCACTGATATCTTTCATGGTAGTAGGTGAATTAATAAAAAAACAAAAACTTAGAAACCACATAGGAGGAAACCAAATCATAGAAAAACTATTTTAAGGAAAGACAATTTTATGGAAATACAAAATAAAAATGAAAATTAAAGGAAACATTTTGCATTTTAAAGGCAAGATTATTTTAAAGAAAATACAAAATGACATTAACCTTGGGTAGGGTCTAGGACTACTGTGGGGTTTTTGGGCTCAGGGATGGATCATGTTTAGGGTGATGAGGGGTTTCTAAGAGGTCATGAATAATTGTGTTAGGGCTTAGAATGGGGTTTTTAGGGTCTTGAGATGGGTGGAGTACAGGGGTGGTGATGGCTTTTTAGAGTTCACGGATGATTGGTCTTGAGGTGTGTGAGGTGTTTTTATGTACCAGGGACGGGAGGAGTGTATTGGTGTCGAGAGGTTTTAAGTTTCATAGATGGGTGGAGTTTAGGGCTAGTGAGGGTTTTTAACCTTCAATTATGGGTAGCGACTGGGGTGGTGAAGAGTTTTTAAGGTTTAGGATGGGGTGGAGTTTAGGGTGGTGAGGGGTTTTAGATGTAGAAAGGGTTTTTTAGGGTTCACGGTTGAGTAGTTTAGGGTGATAAGTTCTTATGGGTCATGTATGGCTGGTGTTTAAGGGCGGTGAGGGTTTTTTAGAGTTCAAGGAAGGGTGGCGTTTAGGTATGCTGAGGTATTTTAAGAGGTATGGAATGGGTAGGGTTTAAGCATAGAAAGGGGCTTTAGGGTTCAGAAATGGGTGGGGTTAGGGGTAGTGAGTGATGTTAGGGTTCAGGGATGGTGAATTTGGGGGTCTTAGGAGGCAGGTATTGATGGTTTTTAGTTATTGTGACAGATCAGCGATCGATGTTGTTTACAGGTGGTGATGGGTGAGAGAATTAAAAGCAACCAAAGTAATTGTCTGATAATGTAGATGATATAAATATGAAATAATGTCCCCTGAAATAAAGCACTGAAATAAATATCTCCGACAAAAATGTTTCTGAAATTAAGACCTGCAACCCATTGCATTGCCACATAAGAAGTCAAAAGCCAATTTCAACCCAAAAGACTTTCTATGAATGCAATGAATGAATTGATCTCTATGAAAATGCCATTCATTCTGAAAATTTCCTTTAAACAGTTTAGATGAAATGGTTTCTCAGTAATGGTATTCCATGAAATCGTTTTTCTATAAAATCACACACAGCCATCTTTCATATATTCATATGCTTGAATCATTCCCCGTCGTGATTTGGGGATTCCCAACCTGACAACAGGGAATGAATTCCACATGTTACTATATTAAAAAGATCCAATAGTGGAGACGTATAGATTTACTATATTTAACTCCACACCTACATACCTTAATTATATGTATACTAACGTTTTGTAGAATGATTTTTTATTGTTGCTATTCTCACATAAACCATTTTTTAACAGCTGAGGGAGGACTTTAAGTGCTGATGACTGAGCAAACATGCTGTGGGCACTTGTGACAATGGTGGTGGAATTTGATGTAGACTATTATCCAATGGTAGATCTCACATGATGTCTCCATTGTGCAGCATACATGCTGGTGGAGGGCTTTATATGTGTTTACTTGAGTTTACATAGCGATAGTCAATAGTTTGATTTAGATGCCTTTGGTGAAATTTTCCTCTTACCCGTTTACCGCGGCGGCAATTCCACTGCGGTCCATGCGTTCTCTTGCGTGGGCGGGGCCGCGTTGGCCAACGGACGTGCGCAGCACTACCAAGGTAGTGCTCGCGACGGCCGTTGGCCGACAGCAGCACGCAAGGGGTTAAAATAGTTAGCACCTGGTTCAGAGTTTACATACAAACAAGTTAAGTTAATGATCAACAAGTGTCAGTGAAAGTGTTAACATAATGAAAATTTAACATGTTACTGATAAAAAGTTAGTTTACAAATCTGCTCAGTTCGAGGGGCTATGATTTAAGTATATTTGACCATTTATATTTTGGCCTCAATTGGAGATAATAATAATAATAATAATATTATTAATAATAATAATAATAATGATAATAATAATAATATTAATAACAACATTTGTAAAGCGTGAACAGCTACCTCAAACAGAGGTGTCCCGGCACTCCATCATGCATGGAGAGACAGTCTGAGTAGCTATAATCAGGTTATAATCTTTGCTGGAATATGCCACAAACTTGATGAGAAGAAGAGTATTAAAGGGTATTGGCAAGAAACAGGCTTAGGTTAGTATAGATTATCCTTGGCATCACCTTAATGATGGGACAAAGATACATGTGGGTGATGAAGAGAAATATGAAAGACATGACCAGTCTGGATGTCTACTAACCGAAGAAATAACAAGCCCAGAGGAAGTCCTTGTGAAGGACGAAATACATTGGCTGAGCAGGTGTATGTTTTTTTAAAGAAAACTTTGGACATGAAGAAAGATGTATTTGAGATTGATAAACATTTACTAAAGAAGATTGATATTAAACTGGACTGTCAGTGGGTCCCTCGTGATGTGCGTTGAAGTCTTCAGGGGAGGTGATTTTCAGATAAGTTGAGTGTCATCCGCATACATATGGAAGAGGATGTTCGTGGAGTTTAGAGAATTTGCCAAAGGTTCTAGGAATAGTATTGGTGATAGTGCTGATCCCTTTGGAACCCCCATAGAAACTGAGGAGGGCTGGGATAGGGATTACTTTGTCTTAACTTTTTGTGATATATTATGGAGGAAGGAAGTAAACCAACGCAATACCGTACCTGAATAGCACATCCCGTGTTCAAGGATGGATAAGAGATTGTTGTGGTTAACAGTGCCAAAAGCTGAAGAAAGGTCAAAGAGAATCAGGAGGCATGCTTCGTTGTTGTCTAGCATTATCAAGATGTCATCCATAATGTGAGTGAGAGCAGATTCTGTGCTGTGGCCTCTTCAAAATCAGATTGATGTTGGTCCAGAAGTTGGAAATAATCCATGTGTGCACAAAGTTGCATCTGTACGTATTTTTCCAGAAGTTTAGACAGCGTGGGGTTGGTGGATATAGGATAGAAGTTATTGAGGTCAGATCTGTCTGCATTAGGGTTTTTTTAGAATGGGGGAGATCTGTGCTACTTTTAAAAAGTCGGGGATCGTGCCTTGCGATAGTGAGGTGTTGACAATCTTTGTCCATGGGGGAGGATGGTATCCTTGATGTCATTGAAGATGGATGGTGCTAGAGAGTCAGTGAAATGATTAGATGGGTTGATTGCCCACAGGGTGCTGTAAATATCTCTTTCGCTGAGGGGAGTGAAGGAAAACCAAGAGGCGTTGTTCTTGGTGCCGATACTGGAGAGACTGAACTGCTCAAGGTGAGCTGGAGTGGCCATCCCTGCTGATGGGAGAAAAGCTCTCTTTTCATCCAGGTCGATACGATTGTTTTTTGTTTTCTCAGTGAATAAGGCCGCCAACTCGTGGCATGATGGAAGGCCGGCGCCAAGGTCAGAGCTGCTGGGTGTCTTGCTCGATTGTTGTTTGACAATTTCAAACAGTTTCTTGGGGCGGTTTTTGGCTTGATTGACTTGCGTTCTGAATAAGTTAGCCTTTGCAGCCCAGATTGTTTTGTTATAAGTGTTCCTGGTCGATCTAAGGTGAATTAGATGTTCATTGGCAGGTACTGATCTCCAAGTGATACAAACAGTACTTGAACTATACCCACACCAGGCATACAAGGCTGTTATTAGCCTTTTAACCAAATCCCTTGAAGGCATTCCAAACAAATCTGCTCTAAGTAGTGTATATGCAACAAATAGACACATTGTCTTTGAAAAAAATTAATTAATTGCACTGGCATATTTCCAAGTAACAGAGGTAGCTAACCACCACAACATGCTTATATAAAGTCCATTTTTTCAACCAAACAAACAAAATGTAAGTTTCTTAAGGGGTTATTTTGAAGGGTAGGCAGACTGCGACGCTCAGGACACAGTTGCCAACCCAAATTCCAAATACTATGGAGAAATGACAGCACCGTGTGTCAACAAGCCAAAATCAACAATGCAATTGACACAATGACTTCCAAGCCACACAAGGAAGAACCGAACGTACACTTTGCAAATTCATAGAAGCCCTCCAAAAAGAACAAAGCTACTAACATGTAAAGACAGAGCAATCAGTAAGCCAAATGAAACCAAAAATATGTTAACCAACAGTAAAATTTACAACATACTACAATGTAAAGCTAGAATCTTTTTTAACAACAAAGGAGTAGACAACTTAGAAGTAATTGCAGCATCCCAATTATAAAATACATACATGCCTAGACTCTAACAAACAAATCTTGACAAAAAAAAACACAAAAAAGAAGCGATTTATAAAAAATATATCACACAATGTATTTTTATAAATCAGTCAAAAAATATACTGATAACATAGAAAAGAAGACTGAAAAATGCAAACATATATTTTTATACTTAATTAAAAATCTGCACAACAACGACAAAACACAATATTAGAACTAAAAACATTATTAAACAAATTAATTCACACACACAGAAAATAAAAATATTACATTGCAATGAGAACAAACAGACATACATATTAAAACAACATACTTCCCACGCAAAAAAAGTCATACTTACAGTTCTGTAGCTGTAGAGCTTCATCCACATCCATGTTCACAAAATTCAATGCACGAAAAAAAAAATATGCAAAAATGAAAAGCACCAAAGAAAATCGAGAGAAGCAATCCAAAGTCACCTGAAACCATAATAAAAATAAAAGATAAGGACCGCTCCATGAAGCCTCAAGATTTTAAGAAAATTAACAAACTACCATTGGTTTATAACAAATCAAAATAATTCCTTTAAAAAAAAAAAAAGCATACTAAACACAGGTCCAGGGGATGACTTAAGGTCTGTAAAACTGTAAAAAAAAAATAATAATAACATACCCACCCTCACAAAACACAATTTACCATACAACATAAACATTACGTTAGAACAATAAAAACACAATAAATAATACTACAAAATATATCACACAACACTACTACAAAACAATAACTAGGCCTAACGCTTACTACTAGACAATGTAACACACAGTACTACAAAATAACCCTGAAAAACAAAACTACTATTAAAACACACCGTAACTACAGCTACTCACATCACCTCCCATAAAACCCTCCAAAAACATCCTATCTTATCTATTGACCAGCAGCAGGTAGCTCGCTCCAACAAATTCCGACTAAAAGGACAGGATTAGACTACAAAATACACTTAGTGGAATGATTATCCCCTAGAAATCAATGGAAGTTTAAAAATTGTTGAAAAATGTATTCAATATATGTAGCAATGTTATAAAAATATCCCAAACATTTCTAAAAATGTATGAACAAAATATACATGATTATGTAATGTATAATGTAAATATTACTATAAAAACATTATTAATATAATATAGTACTATTTACTACATAGCAAAAAAGTATATAAAACCTGTATTTATCAAAATATGTATGTGTAACAAATGTATATGTGAAATATAATTATGTAGCATTTTTGTAAAAATGTTTAAAAATATTAATATGCTAAAAATGGTAAAGAAAGACATTACATGTCATTTGATTTTTTTAGTGTAATAAAGGTACCAAAATATTAATAAAAATATTTTTATTTTTGAAAAGTATATATGTGTTTAAATAAATGTAAGTATATAAATGTATTGAAATATGAAAACAAAATAAATTAGAATATACAACCAATAAGATGTCTTTCACTGTAGAAAAAATGAAAAAGAAAACAATTATGTTTTTTGTGAAATGTTGAAAACTAAAAACTTTACATCTACTACTCACCCTGTAATGTAACGTATTAGGTTAAAGGTGTTGGACACGAAAGGGGCCACTCTTACTAGTCACACTTCAAACTAAAACATTTTGGAGAAGGTACTGGATACTAAAGGGATTACATTTACTAATTTGTCTCCAACCTGAACCAATTTGGGGAAGGTATTGGACACTAAAGGGGCCACATTTACTATTCCATTGCATCCTAAACTATTTTGAGGTAGGTGTTGAACTCTAAAGGGATCACATATACTACTTTAACTCCAATGTAAACCAATTTGGGAAAGTTGTTTGACACTAATGGGATCACACCTACTACTCCCAATCCTCAGTAAACCATCTGAAGGTGTTGGACACTAAAGGGGTTATAGTTATTATTCCATCTCCAACCAAAACCGATCTGGGGAAGATATTAGGTGCTAAATAGGTCATATTTATAATTCACACTCCAAGGTGTTAGACATTAAAGGGGTCACATTTACTATTCCAACTCCCATCCAAACCAATTTGGGGAACATTTTGGACACTAAAGGGGTGACACTTCTTATTCCCACTCCAATCTAAACAATTTTGAAGAAGGTGTTGGACACTAAAGGGGTCACATTTACTATTCCAAGTCCAATGAAAACCAATTTGGAGCATGTATTGGATACTGAAGGGGTCACATTTACTGCTCCAACACCCATCTAAACCAATCTGGTGAAGATATTGGACACTAAAGGCGTCACATGTATGATATTGAAATATATACTATCATTAATTCTATACAAATATAACAGCTTCTTCAAAACATAAAAACACATAGGGGGTCATTAGGATGGCAGACGGACTTTTGTCCATCCACCATCCAATCGTATTTGGAACTTGTAGGCGGGCGGTCCTACAGGGCAAATTAGGGTGAGACCGCCACCATGGCGGTCGCATTGCCCATGTTTTGTATTGCGGTGAATGCTGCACTCTTCAGCAGCTGCCGCAAGACAAAAGAGACACCCCACACATATCCTTACACTACATGGCAGGCACCATGCAGTGCCCACCAAATGGTGTAGGTTTATGTAGGGGGGCCTATGTCCCTGGCCCAGGGTGTTAGGTGGGCTCACTAAGGGTCCCAAATCCGTTTCCGCCTGCAGTTTTTACTGTGGTTTGACCGCTGCACAACGACCGGCAGAAAGGAATATTGTAATCCCTAAGGCGGTGCCTGACAGGCACCGCTGCTATTCTGGGACTACATGGAGGTCCGACAGGCAGTCAGATAAAGTCTGCCTGGCGGGACATTGGCGGTCGGTGGTTCCGTCCGCCACACATCCAGAAGCCTTTGCAAATTGGCGGACAGAGATCGCTGTTGCGATGGGCGAGGGACCGCCAGCTGCCATCCTGTCAGTGGCAGTCCCTTGGCCATCGTAATGAGGACATGTATTAAGAAACAAAACAAGATTTACTTTTATCTAAAATAGATCTAAATGTTTTAAAAAAATTATATATATACTTTTGATAAATTATTTTAAATTAACATAGATATTATTTCCAATTCTACAATAGCATATAATATTACAATATTCTTAAAACTATTTTAATACATAAAATAAAAAAATATATATTAGTAATTCTTTTACATAAATACAATTGTTAACAAAATAAACAATTTAACATAATTATCTTTACTGTTCTTTCAATAAAAAGAAATACAAAAACTATAAGGAATCTAAAGTAATAAAAAAATACAATATAAATCAATAATTAATATAAAAAATTAACTACCAATAAATAATATATCCAATATATAAGAAATAGTTTTTTAAATATATTTATTACAACAGAACATAAATAATTGAATCGTACACAATTAAAAAAAATATATACTTTTTTATTCTGAAAAATAATTCTCATACAATTTAAAATATAACATATTCAATTACATAGTAAACAATTAGTGTATCAAATTGTTATTTACTATACACTAGTCACATAAAAATAACATTTCAACAAGAATTGCCTGCCCTTTACCCCTATAAACGCAATATCCTTCTACTAAAACGTTTAAAAACATAACTTCTATAATTAATATTAAAATAAATAATTTTAAAAAACTGTAAAATTACATTTTTAAAATAACTACAAAATGAAAAGTTAACAATATAAATTGACATACAACAATTTATTAAAAAACACAAGAACATAAATTAATTTTAAAAATGATATTATATACAACTATATTTTTGCTAACAATATTTTTTTACAACCATACTCAGAACAGCACTTAAAGTGATATTCTTACCTTCTATATTTATGTCCATGATATTTGAACATCCAATATTCTTCTAAAGATATTGCTATATAATATTTTTTTCCCGATACTGTGTCCAAACACCATTACAACTTAGGGCCTCATTAAGATGTCAGTCAGAAAGTATTCTGACAAACTCCTTATCGGAATCGTTTCTGACCAACTTGGATTCAGGCAGCCCAACTGACTGTTTACCATGTTTCCGAACACCGTTCGGTCGGACTCCCATTGACTTCAATGGGAGCCTATGTTCCGACCGACAACACAGGCTCCCATTGAAAAAAGGGGTGATTGCGGAAAACCTTGCACCCAGTGGGGGTCGCCCCATGGTGCCTAACACACTGTACATGTTTGTACAGAGGGGTCCCATGGTTACCCCCATGAGCCCCAACCGGGGGCCTCCCGGTGAAGGGGGGCCTGCTACGGGCCCCCAAAGTCAGTTTCTGTCAGCCGTTTCGTGTCGGACAGACCGATTCAGAAAGGCTGTCAGAATCTGACATTGTAATTTGTCGGTCGGAAATGCAGTCCATAGACCTGTACGATTTGGCTCCGACCGACTCAGAGTTTCCGAATGCCTGTTGGAACCGAGTCGGAAAGACCGAACGGTTACCTTCTATCGTAATCGGTCGGTCAGAAATGTTTCCGAGTTGGTAAGGAACATGGGTTCTGACACGGGTTAGGACATTCGGAATGCCATTCGGGGCCTTTCCGACCAACATCGTATTCAGACCCTTAGGGGCCCATTGGGATGGCGGGCGGATTGCCCCCGCCAGGCTGGCGGTAGCCACCGCCAGCCTGGCAGGGGCAATCCGCCCGCCATCCGCACCTTACTTCCCCCCCGCCATATTAGGATGGCGGGGGGGACAGCAGCGGACGGAAAGACGAAAATGTTTAATATGGTGGCGGGGTCTATTAGACACCGCCAGCCATATTATGATGGGCACAAACAGATGCCTTTCCGTGGCGCATGCGGTCTTCACTTCAGGGGCCCACTGCGGGCCCCCATGGTGAAGGGGAGGAGGGTGGTGCACATGGGGGGTACCTGTGGTACCCCCCTGCATTTGCATACACAATATGGCAGGCACCGCGCGGCGCCTGCCGCTTTGTGTATGCAAATGCATACTGTATTTTTAGCATTGTGACGGGCGGTGCTGAGAGCCCCGCCCGCCACAATGTTAAAAATGCATGATGCGCCCGCCACTGTGGCGGGCGCATCCTAATGTGCAGTGCGGGACCGCCGCTCAGCTCACGGGCGGTCCCGTTTTTCAGCAAGGGTTGCGGGCGGGCAAAGTCCGCCCGCCATCCTAATGGGGCCCTAAGTCTTGGGCCCCTATTGAGGACATGAATATCTTTTCATGTTGCTGTCTGGCTTTCTACAGACTTTCTTCTGTTTTCCCTGGGAGGTGGGCCAGGTAGACATGTTTGTTTTTCTTAAGATGTTACCTCCGGCGTGCATCCAAGGATCATTCATCTGAGAAGGCATGCTGACGGCAGCATTGTTCCTTACTTCTTTGTTGCTGAAGAGTTTCATTTTCCCTTTTGGTGGTGAGGCCCTTATAATTTTAAGATTACTTTTACAGTAAGACCTCCTTTTTTTATTTTCAATTGTTAGCGAAGACACAGGCACTTATATTATTTTGTTTACTGTACCAAAACTATGTTCATTCCGCATGTTACCTGCCCTTGGGTACTAAAAGTTCTGTTCCATAGATCTCCATTTTATCATCTTGTACTCTTCATCCCCGACAAAAGCAATTTTGTGCAGGCTCCTCTCTCCCATGAGTATTAATTATTGTTTCATTATTGTGTGTGACAAAGAGTAGCATTTATTGCCTTGCATTGTACTCAATTGGTATCCCTTCTTCTGATCTCAGTGCAGACAACAGTTTTTTTGCATTTCATTTCTGCCCAATTTGTGATGCCCATCTTGCAAACAAGTTTTTGGTGTGAATTGTCTTGCAACATCATTGTGTACTAGTAGCACTGATTATTTATTTACTTTCTGGTAACAAATAATTGTCAGATTCTGCCTTGCTTGTCCTGCTTACGACTATTTTTCATGTGGTTCTCTATACAGGTGATTCCTTGACTTGCACGCCAACAATTTCTGCCATTTTATGAAGACCTTCTACAAGTCGCTCTGGAATTTCGAGGCTGCATCAATATAACCTGACCATTGGCATTTGTTAATAATGTTATTTTGAAATAAACAGAAACTCAAAAAAGCCTACTTAATCTTTCAGATCTAAAAGACTACCAAACAACTTGTGGTGAAGGCTCACTCAATGCACCTCACAAGGTTACATACTCATATGCATATTCTCTTTCTTTCCCATATTCAGCCTATGTACAGATGCCCCTCCTACGACTAAGCCATGCTTTCCTTAAACATATACCCATAGCTGACCTTTCTATACTTTCAATTTCAGAATATGACTCAGCTCTTGTACCTTTTGGTCCTGATGACGACCTTTTAACTGATCGCGGGTTGCAACGGTGTTGATGCCCCTGGCAACTGTACTGGTTTTATAATTAATTTCTTTTGCCAGATTGACACAAAAGACTTTCAAGGAGCAAACAGCAATTCCAAAATGACTACTGTTCAATTGCCACCTATACGTTTTTCTATATGTTCTTCACTCCGATATCACTTGAGCACTGAGCGCGGGTTAGGTGTATACTCTAAAAGTATATTGGAATATCATGGACATAAAAAAGACTATTGATAGCAAATGTCATCGTTTGATTCTATGATACAATAACTTAGAGCCCGATTACGATTGTGGTGGTCGAACCGCCAGGCTGTCGCGGGTCTGAAAACGCCTTTGAGCCGGCAGCATTTGCCCGCCGTATTTGGAGTTTCAAGCAGGGCTAGAGGTTTCACGGCAGCGGAGTCAAGCAGGATTACAATGCTCACTGCTACACACAACCAGAAAGTCATCCCAACCAGTCAGGGGTATGTGTGTTTTTATTAATTTAATACATTTTGTGATAGCACTAACCAGACCAGAAGGTATTGGATCGCTTTGTATGTGCACCAGTTACATACCCTAAGTGCACAATCACCCTGGGGTTACATTTTCAGCAATTTACATGCCTAATTGTCAACTTGCGCATACTGGGGTCCCCGCCAGGAAAAGGTTGGAAGAAAGGCAAGTCGGTATTTGGATGGCGGTCTACATGCCTACACTGCCTCCACTAACCGCCTCTGCATCTCCCGCCGCAGTAGCGACAAATGTCTGCAGTGGCCTTTCAGCGGTCGTTCCGCTGTGTTCGTAATCCGATGGTCAGACAACCAAAAAGTGCTCCCGCGTCTACGTAGGTCGTAGCATGCCCCGCAGAGTGACGGGAAGACCCCAATGATGAAGCATGACACTGAATTCGTTTTCAGTGTGTGAGAGGTATTTTAAAAACCCAAAGTGTTTCCCTTCTGTAAACAACTAGAAGTTTTTTTGCAAAAACACCTCTTCTACACCATCATTATAATGGTAACCTTTCAAATAATGAAGGGCATAATGTAATGTAACGGTAGAATCTTTTTGTTGAATAATGGTAATTAGAGGAGGATGATTCTATCCCTATCCCTCTTCACTCCCCCCTTTGTTTTTGGGTAAATCCTAAGCAGACTTTTCAGAAAATGCTTGATGAGCCTGCTAGTCCATATATGATGGTAATGTTGATGATCTTCTGAAGCAAGATATGGCCTCTAAGTGACCCTTTACGCAGGCATGAGCGAGACTTGAGTGTGTCAGATGCAGCAAATATGGCAGGATTTCTTCTGGGTTAGATGACATTGGGTGCACGCTTCACTATTGACACCAGATGCAAAACAGTTTCCATTTAAGACTGTACGTCTTGTTTGTGCTATCTGCTCTAGCTCTGGATCGAATATCGCAGTATTCTCCTGAGATAATTGGATGTGCAAACTCATTTAATTTAGGAGCCAAGCTGATAAGTTCAAGGATCTTGGATCCAGATGAAGTACTTGGCCTTGGTTCATTGTCAGTAGAGATGGACGAGGTTGCAGTTGTATGTGCTGTCTCTTTGATAGGAGACGTAGCTCTGTGAAACAATGTTGTCTTGGCCATCTCAGAGCTATAAGGATCATCCTGTGTTGTTTTTCCCCTGATGAAAAATCAATAAATAGATTTAACAAAATACAAAAGGAGCATCCTGTAGGGCTCCACTTTCATCTTTCTGAAAATCCTTGCAAGGAGGGGAGTCAGAGAAAAAGCATATGGAAAGATTCCTGACAATGCGATAAAAAACGCATTCCCCCATGACCTTGGCTGTAGATTCCAGCTTTCGTAGAATCATCATTTCAGATTCTGGGAGGTTGTGAACAGGTTCAGAGTTGGCCTCCCCGATTGGTGGAAAATTTCCTCTAGGACTTCTTGATTAATCTCAAATTCATGGCAGGTGCTTCTCATTCAGCTCAGCATGTCTGCTATGATATTTTGCTTCCCCAGCACATGTTCCGCTTTCAGATGTATCTGGGGACTGATGAACCACTCCCATATCCTTTGCACCCCTTGGGAGAGCGCATGGGATATTATGCCCCCTTGCTTGTTGATATAGTGCATGGTTGTGGTGCTGTCTGTATGGATGAGCACTGCAGACCTGTGTATTCTCTGCAGGAAGGCTTGAAAGGCAATACTGCCTTAAGTTCCAGAAGGTAGATATGCCGAAGTAACTGAGATGGTTTCCATTTGCTGCTTATTTTCAAATCTTGGACATGAGCTACCCAACCCTCTAAAGAAGCAGCTGTTGGGGTAACCAACTGGGAAAGTTTGGGTATGAATGTTAGGCTTGTGGAGAGATTAACTTCTCGAATCTACCAAGAAAGAGCTGTACGTATTCCTGGGTTGACCCTAACTATATTGTCAAAAGATCCTTGTATTAGGATCCATTGCCTGTAAAGTTCCTCTTGCAATTGTCACATCCGGAGATGGCAGAATAGAACCAAAGAATGCATGAGGACATCATCCCTAGCAGGGATTTGAATAGGCAAACTGAAAGTGACTTTTTTCCTTGTACTAAATGGACCAAATGCAGCCATCTTGTACATCTTTCTGGAGTCGGATATGCTTTGTTCTGCACTGTATCCTGTTTCGCCCCATGGAACCTTATCCTAGTGGACAGCTGAAGGGGTGGGTTCAACGCAGGGCCGGACTGGCTACCGGGCGTTTTGGAATGCAGCTGAGCTGGGGGCTGATTTTGTTGATGGGGACCTGCGTGTACTATACGAAATTAGTTTTGCTTTAGTTATTTCGAAGCACACACAGGTCTCCATGAATGAAATCAGCCCCCACCGCAGTAAAACCACCCCCCAGCTCAGCTGCATTCCAAAACACCCAGTAGCCAGTCAGGTCCTGGTTCAACGTAAGGCTTAGTTTGCTGAAAAGGCATAAGCATGCCTTGGTTGACCTCTGTACAGATTGCTGGGAAGGTGCCATGACCAATCAATCGTCAAGGTATGGAAATACTTGCTGGTTTTCCTGTCTGAACAATATCTCTACTGAAGCCGGCACTTTGTGAAAATGCAGGGGGGCGGATTTCAGGCTGAATAGGAGAACTTTGAACTGATAATGCTGTCGGCTAATGTGAAGCTTGAGAATTTTCAATGGACTGGATGAATTGAGAGATGAAAATAGGCATCTTGGAGATCTAATGTTATCATATAATCTCCCTGGTTCAGAAGCTGTAGGATATATTGAATTGTGACCATGAGAAATGTCTGTTGCCTGAGATATTTATTCAACTTTCTCAAGTCCAGGATAGGTCTCCATTCCCCTGACTTCTTCCTGACCAAAATGAAACAGGAGTGGAAACTTTTCTTCTTCTGGGTTCCAGGAACTCATTCTATGGCCCCTCTGCTGAGCATGGTGTGGACTTTTAACCTGAGAAGATGCAGATGATTTGGCAGAGACTTCTGGGGTGGAGTTGGAGCTTGTTTTTCAATTAATTCCAGTGTGTGACTGAATGTAATAAAATCCAATACATCATTGGTCTGTTGTTATTTTCTTCTATTCAGGTAGGTGATTGGATATTTTGGCCCACATGCATCATTGTGACATTTTGCACTTCCTAATTTGTGAAAAATAAGGAATCGCAAATTAAGAAGTGCAAAATGCTATGCATCATTATTTTCGGTATTCATTTGTGATTCGGTAAAAATCGCAATTTTTACCGAATCCCAAATGAATACCGAATTCTTAAGTTAATTTTCGCAATTCCCATTGATTCCTATGGGCCAAAAGGCCCATAGGAGTCAATGGGAATTGCGAGTGGCACTTAGAAAATTTCATGGGTGCAGGGGGGGGTCCAAAGGACCCCCCCATGCACCCCTGAAATGTATTTTTCGCATCATGTTTCACACACACATGTCCTAAGGACATGTGTGTGTGAAACATGAATGTTGAAAAAAAAACATTTTAAGCATTTTAAACACTTTTTCCAAATTTACCGAGTGGTTCAACCACTCGGTAAATTTGGAACCCTAATTGCGAATTTCCACTTGTCAAAGTAATGATGCATTGCTTTTAAGAAGTCGCACATCTGCGACTTCTTAAAAGCACCCGCAATTTTAGAACTCGCAAAAATATTACGAATTCTAAAATTGCTTCATGCATCCCAAAAAGCACTTTTGCATTCGCAAACGGCCGATTTTAAGGAATCGCACCGTTTGCGACTACAAAAATGCTTGATGCATGTGGGCCATTGTTTCTGAGACATGCCGGAGGAGATGGAGGTGTAGCCAGTGCCTGTAATCCATCACTGTCAAGGTCCTGTGTCATTGCCCTGTCGACCCAGCTTTCCTCCCTGGATTTGTCTTGTGTAAGCTGCCTGAGGAGGATGTAGTTGGTACTGAGGGCAAAACTGCTGTGATCCAGATTGGTATGTTGGGTACCTGTACGGTTGGTAATCTCCTTTGTAAGAATATTGCCCTCTACCTCATGCACAATGAAAAGGAACCTTTCGGTATTGCAGAGTGCCCATCAACCTGTCAGTATCAGTATCTGTTTAAAGGATTGGAGGGCCTCATCGATGTGCTTCCCAAAGAGAGCTTCATATGGGAGGTCTAGGATTTCGCTTTGGACCTCTGGTGTAAAAGAAGTGGCTTACAACGGTCCATACCTCCGTAGGACTGCCAGTCCTGCTAGCTGTCTAAAACATGTGGACGTAATGGATCACTGACTAAATAGCGACAACAAAAATATAGAATGGACAGAATATCAACACCAAAATATCGAAGTTCAGACTATCGCCTCCCTATCTACAAACAGGTAAGTACAAAAATATCGAAGACAAAATATCGTTGTTTAAAATATAGTTTCTAAAAAATATTGAATGTTTAAAATATGTTTAAAGTAATATTAACTTAATTAAATAATCAATATCATTAAATAAAACATACATAAAACATACATAATATTAATTTAAAAATATTAAAATTAATACATAATATATATAATTTCTAAAAATAAATGTTGGATAGCGGAGGGTTAAATTTACTTTTGTCACTCCAGTGAGTGCAAAAGTAGGGAAATCATTGGATAGCGGGTGGGTAAAAATTACTATTCCCACTCCAGAGAGTGCAAAATTAGGGAAAGCGTTGGATAGCGTAGGGGTAAAAATTACCATTCAACTCCAGAGAGTGCAACAGTAGGGAAAGCGTTGGATAGCGGGAGGGTAAAAATTACTATTCCCACTTGAGTGAGTGCAACAGTAGGGAAAGTGTTGGATAGCTTAGGGGTAAAAATTACTATTCCCACTCCAGAGAGTGCAACAGTAGGGAAAGTGTTGGATAGCGGGAGGGTAAACATTACTATTCCCACTCCAGTGAGTGCAACAGTAGGGAAAGCGTAGCAAAGCAGGAGGGTAAAAATTACTATTCCCACTCCAGTGAGTGCAACAGTAGGGAAAGCATTGGATAGCGGGACGGTAAGAATTACTATTCCCACTCCAGGGAGTGCAACAGTAGAGAAAGTGTTGGATAGCAGGAAGGTAAAAATTACTATTCCCACTCCAGAGAGTGCAACAGTAGGGAACGCGTTGGATAGCGTAGGGGTAAAAATTACTATTCCCACTCCAGAGAGTGCAACAGTAGGGAAAGCATTGGATAGCGGGATGGTAAAAATGACTATTCCCCCTCCAGAGAGGTCAACTGTAGGGAAAGCGTTGGATAGCGTATGGGTAAAAATTACTATTCCCACTCCAGGGAGTGCAACAGTAGGGAAAGTAATGATTTAATATTTAAATAAAAATAAATTAATTATCAATACCAATAAAAATGGCCAATTACAAAATATTTAATAATTAATTAATTATAAATACCAATAAATATTATTTATTAAAAATGAATTACCTATTAATAATTAATTTACAACCAATTCATTTTCAATACAAAAAATGTAATAAGTTATAACAAAAATACCAATTAATAATTAATTAAAAATAACTTATCAATACACATAAATAATTTTAATAATTACTTAATTACAATTAAATGACTTCCCACCCTATTCCCTTATAAACCCACAACCCGTTACGGAAGTAAAATAGGCAAAAATTATTTTACATAAATTTCTTAGCTTAAAAAAATAATTAAACATACAAAACAAAAATAATATACACTTTTAACACATATACTAACATACAAAACACTTCAAATATTATTAAAAATTCGATATATTTTAATGCGTATATTATGTACTTCGATATTTTGACAGTCGATATTACTCACCTGCATTTCGAAATGATTAACCACTATATTATGTCCAGTCGATATTATGTCCGGTCTATATTTTGGATTTGATATTCTGACTGTTCTATAGTTTTTTTCTCAATATTATGTCTAGTTACCGGATGTAATGTCCATGGCACATTCAATTATTTGAGAAGTGGCACGCTCGCCTTCTTGTAGGAACTTTTGGTTTCGGCTTTGGCATCCTCTGGTAGACAATCAATATATGGTGCCATGTCTGACCACATTTGGCAGTCATATCTTCAGAGCACTGCCAACAAGTTTGCTGCTCGCACCTTTGATGCCGGCATCGAGGAAAAGCGCTTTCCGATGTTATTGAGGCACCTTCCTTCCTTACCAGGAGGTACTGAAATTAGTGCTGATAGATTTTTTAAATGGCACTGGGCTGCTAGGGTTGCCACTTAGTCAGGTTTTAGGTGCCCAATAAGGCAGGCTGTAGAATCTTCTGGGCCTCATACTTCTTGTCTAGGCGTGGTAACACTGCAGCAACTCTGGCCAGGTTTTTCACTGTCTTTATACCTTGTTCCAATGTGTAGTCCGCAATAGGAATAGCGCTGACACTCTTATGGAAGGTTTCATTAAAATTGCATAAGAAGCAGTCAGCTTACTTAGTTGTCATTGGAAGGTCTACATTTTTCACTGCTCTCTTCAGGGGATTATGGAAACCTCCTATATCCTCAAAGGGTGAATCCGTGGGTTGTCAGGTAGGGGATGACAGAGTCAGAATGAGGTAATCATCCCATTCAGTTTGGATATCTCTCAGTTCAAGCTCTTTCCTCTCATCATCCGAGGACAAGCTATTGTGCACTGGCATGGTTCCATATATGCCTTGTGGATGCAGTTGCCGGTACATTCTTAGGGCGTTTGAGGAATGGAAGGCTGCACTGGTGGAGTATTAGGCAGGTACTAGGCTGTAACCTGCCTAGGTGAGGTAGTTGAAGGCAGAAATTACTTGTGGCAATCTGACAGCATCATTTGCAGGTCCAAGACCAATCCCCTTGGTACACATACCACAGCCTCCTGATACTGTTCCTGCACATATGACTGGAATTGTTCCTGATAATGTAGGCCCTATTTTTGAGGAGGTAATATTCTGGGCCATAATACTTCCTGCTGGTCATCATCTTGTTGATATTTTAGATGCAACTCCGATGGGCTACGTGCTACCCCAAAAAGGAACATCATCATCTGAGTCATCCTCATCCAGGAGATGGCTGGGTGGTAATGTGACACCTTATTTGGGGATGTATATTCTAGCATTAGAGATATGTTTTTTCTCTGAATTTTTCTCTCATTGACGATGTAGTGGTCGACGGCAGTCTGACTGGAACTGCAGATGAAATCGGTTAGACTGTCAATAGTGTTGTCGTTGGAGATGAGGCAGGGACCAATTTGACCGTCTACAGGATAGGCGCCTTAGACTGTAAAGTCGACAATGTAGTTGTCGTCGTTGGTGAACTGACCATGATCACTGTTGTTGCAGTCATCGAGGTCGACGTCATAGTTGTCGCTGTCGTCGAAGGTGCAGTAGATGATTTTTTCATTGGTGGTGTGGTTGTTGACGATTTCTTCATCTGCAGTGCTGACAATGGCTTCTTAAACTTGTGAGAAATCTGAGGGGAAGATGTAGAAGGTTCAAATTTCAATTTCCCTCATTTTTCTGAGAAAATATCATGCCCCTTATACCTGTGAGAATGCCTTTCAGAGAGACTGTGCTCCTTGTAAGACCAATGGTGAGTCTTTTATAAAGACTTCTAGGGAGACTCATGAGGTGATAAAACTTCTGACCGCTCCCTTCTTTGAACCATCCTGCAAGATGAGGACTAGTCCTCACTGTTATTCCCAGAAACAAGGTCTTCTTTGGCTTTAAGCTTTTGGAGCCACAGCAATAACCTCCCCTCTCTGTCTTTTAGGGTCTTTGAGGAAAAAGTATGGCAGATCTTACAATTCTTTACCTTGCAAGATGAGTAGAGGCAGACTATGCAGTCCTTGTGCTGATCATCAGAGAGCAACCTCTTCTTCCCACAAGTTCCACATGGTCTAAACAGTCCTTTTTTAGTCAGTTCTGACATTGTAAAGTCAGATATGAAGCAGCTGATAACTGGTAGTATTAGCCATATATATATAATATCTCTGTAGATTGAGTTGAACTGAGAAGAGCTCAAGGGAGACTTCCTCACACGACGTGTGGTAGGAAACCTGAGAGACAGAAGTCTCTGAGGGGAGTGTTTTAGAGGGTGCTGCAACATGAATAGGTGAAGTTTAGGCTTTCTTAAATGAGAGAGGTGTATTACTAAAGTCAAGGCTTTATAGCCTCCCAAGCTATGTTTAACATTACACTGATTTTCTAGTTGTACTGTGGGACTCCTACTTTGATGAGCATGTGAATCTATGGAAGATCCAATACTGGAGAATAATTGTTTTCAAAGAAGTGAGATACAAAGTGAGGTACAACATCCAAATATATACACAAGTCAACATAAAGATTTTCTTTTTCACTAAGCAACAGTCGTACCTTATTCCCTTTTGGAGTCATCTCTTCTCACATGCCATGTAATCTCCAACCATATTCCTTCCCACTTTGGCACTTTAATCAACCCACAATGTGTCACATTCTGCTGCTTCTTGGGATTGTTTCTGTCCCCCAAACAAAAAAAACAAAATTCCAGAGATAGCAGTCTAATAACAGACAAGAGAACCTCGATTTAGGCTGAAGTTTAGATAACAATTGCTTGTCATTGGCATACATATAAAAATGCATGCCTACATCTCAGAGAGCCCAGGCTGCGGGGGTCCTAAAACGATTACAAAGCAAAGCAGATAGTATTGATCAGTGTGGCACATGCCAGTTTACTAGGTTTGTAGCAGAGGAAGCAGACTGGAATATGGCTGTTTTTTGTGGGCCAGCCAGGAAGGATTTAATCTACTTAATGGTCTAGTCTTGGATTTCAAAATATTGACCTCTTTCCAGAAAAACCTGTTGGTCTATAGTGCCACATGCTGTGGAGAGTTCGAGCAAAATCAATGCCCTGATTTCTCGGCAGTCTGCCAATGTATGTACGTCATGAAGAGTAGACGTGATCACTAGCAATGAAAACAACTAAAATCTACCTGCAGTGGCATACATTTTTTTTCATCTCAGTGAAATCTTGTCACTGATAAAACTCAACGATTTACATTATTTTGGCAAGGAATGAAAAAAGAGGGATGGGGTTGTGATACACTACATCATCAGGAGGCACAGAGGGTTTCTTCAATAAAGGCTTTACCAGCACAGCCTTCAAAGCATTTGGACCAGATGTACGACCATGTCATTTAGCGACTAACAAATTTCGCTCAATTGCGTGTCGCACTTTGCGAGTCACTAAATGCCATGTACAACAGTGTCTGAGACACTGTTAGTGATTCCTAATGGGGTCACAGATTGCATGCCTCATGCATATCAATGAGGCACTCGCAATTTGTGACCCCATTAGGACTGGCTGGCCCTCCCAGGCACGGTGGCCTACTGGGCTCAGCAGACCTCTATGTCTGGGACTGCTTTTAAATAAAGCATTTTTTTTAATGCAGCCCGTTTTCCTTAAAGGAAAACGGGCTGCATTTAAAAAAGAAAAATGAAACATTTTCGTTTCATTTGTGAAGGGAGGTAGTGGTCCCTGGGACCATTGCCAGCCCCTAATGAATATTTTCCCCTGCATTCGCAATGGGGAAGAAGTCCCCTGGGGACCCCTTCCCATTTGTAAGTGCTTTACCACCTTCTTGAAGAGGTTGGTAAATTGTGAGTGCTTTGCGACTGCAATTCCTATTTAGAGAGTCGCAAAAAATTGCGACTCGCTAAATAGGGATGGTACATGCCCCTATTAGATTTTGTATGCACAAATGGGTCGCAAACCTTTGTGCGCATGCAAAATAGGGTTGCACGTCGGCCCCGGGTACCTTACCTTCACCAAAAAAACTGCTTAGTTTAAAAAGCAGTCACAGGCATGGTGGTCTGCTGACCACCATGCCTGGGAGTGCTAGCCATTCACAATGGGAAACATCCTTTACAACGCAACCATTACATCGCACTACACTTACAACGCAGTCATTACATCGCAACATCCTTTACAACGCATGTCACTACAACGCAGGCATTACAACGCACGATACTACATCACATGACACTACATCGTATATCACTACAATGCAGGCATTACAATGCATACCATTACAGCGCATAGTACCCCTACGCTATCCAAAACGTACCCTACTGTTGCAGCTCCTGGAGATAGAATAGTCATTTTTACCCCTACACTATCCAACATTTGCCCTACTGTTGCACCCCTGGAGTTAGAATAGTAATTTTTACCCCTACACTATCCAACACTTACCCTACTTTTGCACCCCCAGGAGTTAGAAGAAATGCGTTACTTACCTGTAACAGCAGTTATCCAGTATTGGTGTCTTTCATAGATTCACATGCCTGAATCATTCCCCGTCATCGAGACGGGAGTCCCCGGTACATAGAAAAGTAATGTCCTGTAGACATACATAGAGAAAAGTAGGCCTAAGGGCCTTGCCTTAGTAGCCTATCTATGTCCTTTTGTAAAAAGGACCAAATTCCAGAAGGTAGCCAATCAGCTACCACCTCCCTCTAGAACCTTCCTGTCATGAGCCTCAGTCTCTCAGATTTTCGTACGCACCAAGCTAGGTAGGCGTAATACATGTTAGAGAGAGAGAGGTGAGACCTTCCAGGGGAGGCGGGAGGGTTGCATGTGAATCTATGAAAGACACCAATACTGGATAACTGCTGTTACAGGTAAGTAACGCATTTCTTATCCAGTATTATGGGTGTCTTTCATAGATTCACATGCCTGAATCAGAGTAGCAAGCAATGCAGAGTGCACATTTCTGACGGAACAGCAATACTATTCCTTAGATAATACACATCATGCGAGCATGAACCATCATTAGACATCCACAATAAGTATTAGTAAAGAAATGTGCATAGCAGAGTAGGATGGAGGGACGGAGGAAGGCTCACCTTACCGAAATATATAGCTGAACACTGCTTGTCCCACTACTGCATCCTTCCTCAGCTCCGTATCCAGGCAGTAGTGTCTAGTGAATGTATGCGGCGACTTCCATGTTGCCGCCCTGTAAATGCCAATGACTGGCGCCCCTGCAAAGAGTGCCATAGAAGTAGACCTAGCTCTCGTGGAGTGCGCTCTCACTTTGGAATGCAATGGCTGTCCAGCTTGGTCATGACAGAAAGCAATGGCTGCAGAAATCCATCTGGCGATGCTCTGCTTGGTACGTGGTAGACCTTTCCTAGGTCTGCTGTAAGCCACGAAGAGCTGGTTGGATTTCCTGAATGTTTTCGTTTTGCCAATGTAAAACTTCAAGCATTGTTGAGATCCTTAGAATGCAGCGATCATTCAGTTGCCATGCTTGGGTTTGGAAAGAAGGAACGCAGAACCACAGGTACATTTAGGGGGAAGTCCGACGGGACTTTTGGGATAAACCTAGGATTGGTTCTCAGGATTACTCTGTCGTTTTTAAAACTGTAGAAAAGGATTCTGGATTGAAAACGCCTGTAGCTCACTGACCCTACTTGCAGATGTGAGCGCCAGGAGGAGTGCTGTTTTCCACGAGACATACTTCAGGTCAGCTCTGTGTACTGGTTCGAACGGATGTTTCATGAGCTGGTTAAGAACCGCATTGAGATGCCAGGCAGGTGGCAACACACTTACTGGCGGGAAAGATCTGTATAATCCTTTTAGAAATTGCTTAATCGACCTGCTTAACCAGAGAGAAGACTCGTTGAAGTTCTTTTATAATGATATATTGCTGCTAAGCGTACCTTAATGGAGGAGTGGGCTAGGCCCTACTGTGCCAGATGTAATAGATAAGAAAGATTTGCTCCGGTGAGGAGGAGAAAAGCCGAATGTTTTGATCTGCACACCAAACACAAACGCGCTTCTATTTCAGGGAATACGTGTTGGTCGTTCTATCTGCCCTTGTTCTGGCAAGAATGTCCCTACAGTCTTGTGGGATATTCAGATTGTGGAACCCTCTGAACTCGGGAGCCCGGTAGCTAACCTGAGAGACTTCAGATCCGGATGTTGTTCATTGTGAGCAGAGATGGATACTGCCGCAGGTGGATCGGCGGCTCCAGGGATAGACGGTGGAGCTCTGAACTAATGTTGCCTCGACCAAGTTGGGGCTATTAAAATTAGAATACAAGGCTCCACCGAAATTTTCCTGAGGACTCTAGGAAGCCTCGGGAATGGCGGAAAGGCGTACGCAAAGACGCTTGCAACATGCGATGCATTGCCTAGAGACCCTGACTAGGGACTCCAACCTGCGAAGTGTGGGCATTTGGTGTTCATTCTCGTCGCAAATAGATCGATTTGCGGCGTGTCCATCTGGAGAAGATCTGGTCGATAATTTGTTGATCTAGCTCCCACTTGTGTGACGATGTTTTCTGCATGCTCAACGCGTCGGCGAGCACATTGTCCGTGCCTGGGACATATTCCGCCCTTAGGGTTACATTGTGGAGTATGAGCCAATTCCAGATTTTTATGCGACTCGCGAGAGAGTGTCAGCGAGCGTGTCCCTCCCTGTTTGTTGAGGTAGTGCATAGTCGTGGTGTTGTCTGTCCGGAAGAGCACCAGGGAATATTTGATTCTTGGCAGGAAAAAATGAAGGGCCAGGAAGACCGCCCGCAATTCAAGCAGATTGATATGTAGTTTCTTCTCCATAGGAGACCACTACCCGCTTATCTGTAGCTCTTGCAGAAAAGCTCCCCAGCCTTCCAAGGAGGCGCCTGTTGTGGCAATATGAGGAGTAGCCGGAAGCAGGAATGACAAACCTTGAGACAGGTTTTGAGATGACATCTACCATTGAAGGGCTCCGACCATCTGAGGATTCACTTTTATGTGGCCTTCGAATGACCCTGTGCATTGGGCTCACTGCTTTGAGAGCGCCTCCTGTAGATTCCTCATTTGTAGTCGACAGAGAGGAATCAGGAGGATACACGCTGACATCATCCCCAGGAGGGATTTGAAGAGGCGGACTGTCAAGACATTCTTCGAGGCTATTATAGCAGCTAGTGCAAGGGGAATGTTCATCCTCTCTCTGGATGGGAAAGCTTATGCCGACCATGTGTCCAGGGTTGCACCTAGGAAACTGATGCACTGAGAAGGTTGTAGGACCGATTTTTCCTGATTGAGGGTGAGACCCAAGCAATCGAAAAGCTTTAAACAGGCGTTGGAAGACCTGGACGCATCTTTTAAGGATGAAGCCTTGACCAGCCAGTCATTTAGAAAAGACTTGGTGATGGCACTGTCAGAGACATGCCGCCACCGTGGTACGACATTTCATGAATATGCACGGTGCAGACTTGAGCCCAAAGGGCAAAACGCAAAACTGCAAGTGTCTGCCCGCTACTGCAAATCTCAAGTACTTTTATGTGATTCCTGTGAATTGGGATATGGAAGTAAGCGTCCTGTATGTCTACGGACGCCCTAAAATCTTGCTCTTACAGTAGTCGCAAGACCTCCTGGATCGTTACCATGCGAAACGACTGCTTCTTAGGAATGTGTTGAGGGCCCTGAGGTCCAAGATTGGTCTCCACTTCTTGTCTTTTTTTCTGGATCAAAAGTGGCGGGAATAAAACCCTTTTCCCTTCCGAGATGGAGGTACGCTCCCTATTGCTCCTATCTGCAGCATAATCTAGATCTGTCATAGAAGCAGCCGTAGATTTTTGTCATTTCCGCTGTCCTTTACCTTGAAAGGATGACCTCCCAAAGAGGAGTGCTTGTTTTGCTGTTGTTGGCGCTGTTGGTATGCGGTCTACTCTGGCCTGAAGAGCAAGAAGACTTGTATTGATAATTTCCTCTGTAGGAAGACTGTCCTCTTCCTCTATTTCTACTAAAGGACTGGTTCTTATACTGAAGAGTGCCCAAAGCTCTCGCAGTGTCTGCTTCGTCAATTGTTTGTGCCAAATAGTAACTGGCTATCATATGGCATGTCCAAAATCTTTGTTTGCACCTCAGGACTGAAAGAGGTTGCCTTTAGCCATCCTTGGAGCCGCAAGACTGCTGCTCCAGCCAACTGGCGGAACCCTGTCATAGCGATATCCATCGCGCAGACTATAGTTTCTGACGCCGATGCTTCACCATCTAGCAGAATCCTTTTTACTTCCTCTTTGGATGAATTTGGCAATTCCGACAGGTATGGGGCTATGTGTGCCCACCATTGTCCATGATAGCGTCCCAAGAGCGCTAGAGCGTTCACGGTTTTTACCGTCATTGCCTACATTGAGGAAAACCTGTTCCCAATGTTGTCCACTCTTTTTCCTTATCAGGAGGAAGCGACAAAGGGGCCGAAGGATTCCTGGAGTTCTTCTGGGCCGCCTGTGTCACTACGGAGTCCGGCGTAGGATGTCCTGTTAAACACGCCGGTGCTGTATCTGGCGCCCTATACTTGTTATCCAACTGAGGGATCACTGGTTATACTGAGGAGGGGTTCTGCATGACCCTTACCCCTTCTGACTATAGGTAATTGATAATCGATATTGACCCTACTGCCATCTTGAGAGGTTCTTTGAAGTCATGCAAGAAGCAGGCCTGTTCTTGAGAGGTCATTGAGAGCTTAAAACGTGGAGCAGTCCTCTCTACCACCTTATAAGAAATTCCAGAATTGGCGGATTTCCCCTCGTAGATCGCCGTCACAGACTATGCGGTCGTAGACGAGCAGTCATAGATGAGGCCGTCATAGGCGACGCCATAGACGACGCCGTCGTAGACTAGCCTTTGTAGACGAGGCCGTCGTAGATGAGGCCGTCGTAGATGAGGCCATCATAGACGAGGCCATCATAGACGAGGCCATCATAGACGAGGCCATCGTAGACGAGGCCATTCTATACTAGGCCCTTGTCGACGCCGTAGACAGGCCGTCATAGACGAGCAGTCATTAACAAGGTCGTCGATGACTATGCCGTCGTAGACGAGCCATCGAAGATGAGCCTTCGTAGATGAGGCCATCGTAGACGAGGCCCTCGTCGATTCCGTAGACAAGCAGTCATAGACCAGCAGTCATAGACCAGCAGACATAGACGAGGCCGTCGTCGACGCTGTCGACGCCGAAGCTCCCGTTGTCGTCGTCGCCGACGCTCTCGTCGTCGTCGACGCTCTCGCCGACGTCGACGCTGGCGTCGTCGACGCTCTCGTTGTCGACGCTCTCATCGTCGACGCTCTCGTCGTCGACGTTGTCGTCGTCATCGACCCTCTCGTCGTCGACGTTGTCGTCGTCGTCGACGCTCTCGTCGACGCTCTCGGCGTCATCGACACTCTCGGCGTCGTCGACGCTCTCGTCGTCGTCGCTCTCGTCGTCGTCGACGCTCTCGTCGACGTCGACGCTCTCGTCGTTGTGAGGTACTGGGTTTTTAGGAACCGGTACCGAACCGGTAACCCAGCGGTGCCAGGGGATCAACACACCAAAGACCTCGGGTTCTCCTGAGTCAGACCCACAGAAACTTCAGAGTCTTCTAGGTGAAGTCAAAGATTAGTTTATTGGCTGCAACCAAGGTGACAGGGTCCTAGAAGTACAATGCCAGTATATTCAGGAGACTGCACACTTTCACAAAGTTAGGCTTCTCTTCTTATACATAACATTTGCCCTTTGGCGAAACATTCCTTGGGTGCGCGGTATTTCATTTATGGTTACTGTTTACAAAAGAAAGCAGAGTCATGATGACATGTACATATTTCACGTTGTGATGCCCATAACAAATCATCCGGCAAGGCCCAACATTTCATCAGATATCGCTGGACCCCTAATAAAAATGGTCACCTCCCCACCATAAAATAAATGAGGAAAAGGAAAGAAGAAAGATGTGAGCGAGATATGGCAGGTGTGCGTGCTGAAATGGCTTTATGGCCGGTTGGGCCTAGATACTATCTTGCTTGGTCACTGGGAGGGAACTGACCTAACGAGCTCGGCCTGGGGCAATGGTTCTAACTTGTACTGGGGTCAGGAAGAAGTCGATTAAGGAGTACGTGTCCTTGTGGAATCAAATTCGACTGGATTAAGGCCTATGAAAAGGGCAACATGCAATTAAGGGTTCAGAAGGTAAATGACGATTTCGAGGTGAAATTGTCACTCGAATATACTGAAAATACATGTGCTTGATGTACTCGTCATTTCCGGTCTTTTGATACCAAATTCGTCCTATTTCGACGAAGTTTTTATTCTCGAGTCCGGTACTGTTACGGATCCATATTTTTCAGAACCACAGACCCTCCTTTTGCCCTTACATAGGCAATTAATCTATCCTTATGTTAATCTGAGTCCAGATCTATATTCCTAAAGTCATTGAGGTGTTGCTGCAACATCATTCTAGTGCTGAGTTCGTGTCTTGACACAGGCTTCCTTACACATGATGTAGCACAGAGGCCACATATTGCAGGAGCACACTGTATGCATAGACAGAACAGGAAAAGAATGGCTAAGACCATCCCAATGACCATCAGAATTTTCCATCCCCAGGCAGATATCAGTCCCCAGAGCCATCCCATTAATGACCAATCTCCGTTATCCACATGAATAGATTCGGAAATCTTATGTAGTTTGGAGATGGCCCCGTACACTGTTGGAGCATTATCTGGAATGAAAATGCAACAACTGGACTGGATCAATTTGCATACTCCACCCCGGTCCGCAAGTATTACGTCTAAAGCGACCCGGTTCTGAAGGGTCATCAGTCGATCCGACTGGAGCTCAGCAGTCAGGTTACTAAGGGCACCGGCAGTCTCGATCACAGTGGATTCAACTACCCTTGTCAATTGCCTTATGTTTCTGCTGTTAACCATGGCTCCCCAGAACGGCAGAATACCCATTGCAAAGTCACCAAATTCTTGACCCGCAGTGTCTTCTTTACTCAAAACACCTCGGACTGTCCTTGTCCGATGGTAATCCGCCGCTGCTGTGTAGGTGGGAGGTAACAGGAATGAAACAAAACATGAGCCCGAGAAGTCAGGGGGCAACCATGTATAGGCTCTATCGTGACAGATGAAATAAGTACCCTTTGCGGCTAAAAAGGCGGGGGAAGTCTGAGATCAAAAACATACGTTTCTGTGCAGACACTCTTCCCTAGCTGAGCTCTGGAATTCCTACCAATACCTTGCAGACACAGGTGACCTTGATGGGGCACGATCCAGATAGGGGACGATCTCGTAGCTTGCTGTTTCTCACTTAGTGTAGTGCCATATCCGGTCACATTCCAACCTACATATGCAAGTATCTCATCGTCGGGGGTATCTTCGTAAGAAGTCACTTCCTTGATCATGTCAACTATACCCTTCACTAGGGCGCTAGTCTTGAGGTTGTCTTTTACAGAACGTAGGGGTTGGATTTCTCGTGCATATATGAACATTGTCCTATATGCCCATACTGACCCATTGTGACTAAATGGCAGGACCAAATAGGGGATACCTCTATCCGTGGTGTGGGGCATGAGACCACACACCCAACAGTTGGTTGTGTTCATTACAAGTTGGTGTTGGTGTAATAGCTGAACGAAGGAGTTATTAATGAACTCTAATCTCCTATTTGATTCGTGGTCAGGCAAAGAGTGGAAAGAATGAGAGGAAACAGTAGGGGGAGGTATGGGTGATGTAGTAGGCGTGAATGTCATATGAGAAGAGAATAAAACATAGCTTATCAAAAACACCATTACGCTAAATATCATAAAAATAAACATCATTATAAAACTTTTCTTTCTCATTGTTTTCAAAAGTCTCTGCTTAAAGCTCATTTGTCTGGCAGTTCTCTCCACATCAGGAAACTCCATCCTCTCTAAGGTGCTGCCCGCGGCGGTAGGTTGTTTCTGCTAAAGGATGCTTCCGTCAGTCTAGGGTGGCTCCCTTCGACCAACTGGAACCAGCAACCTATTGTTGTCAGCTGCACCCAAAAGTCTTTAGTCAACCGCGACCCTAGCAGCGGAACCCGGATGGCGGTTCAAAAAAACAAAAATAAGCAAGTTACCTAGATGGGAGAATCTGCATTTTCAAAATAGCATTTTGGAAGGAAAAAACTCGTTATTTTATTAGTCCACAGGTTTTTCTCTCGGATCAAAAATAAATCACTTTTACTTTAGTCTGTTTTTCTCGGTCGGAAATTATAGCGTCTTTTCCCGGGTGCTGTCTGGTCCGGAAATAGTAGCTCAGGTTCCACAGAGTTCAATTGTTCTGATGGCGGCGTAGTTTCTTGAAAAATGTTCTTACTGTCTTCTTTTACGCGTTCATCAATTGTGCGCTTTGAGTCAGTGCCTCCTGTCCGGACCCATTGGTCATGTGGCAGAGGGAAAGGTATTTTCTTACAATGGATCCCGTGGACCCAATTGGCCTTCCCCTCCACCTTAACAGTTGTCCTTGTAGACAGGAGGACGAGGTGAGGTCCGGTCCATCTGGGCTGGTCGTTTCTTGTTCTCTGGAAATTCTTGACCAGAACCCAGGTGCCAGGGTCAATGGAGTGACCCGGTGTCTCGGAAACCGGAGGCAAGGTGTTGTGGACCTGTTGATATAAAACACGCAATTTAGCCGTCAATTCATACAAATAGTCAAGCAAAATTGGGTGTTGCAGCTCGCTAAACTTCGTGGGCCTAGGCACTCCCCATATGTTGGCTGGCCGACCAAAGACTATTTCATAGGGGCTGAGTTTCATTCGCGAATGCACAGTCATTCTGGTGGATAGGAGTGCTAAGGGTAGAGCGTCGGGCCATTTAAGACCCGTGCTCGCTTGGATTTTGGCCAATTTAAGTTTAAGCGTGCCATTGTAACATTCCACTAATCCAGCTGATTGGGGGTGATTTGCAGCGTGGAACTTCTGACTAATGCCTAGCCCTTCACACACTCGTTTCATCACACAACCCACAAATTCACTTCCGTTGTCCGACCAGACCATTCTAGGCATTCCGAACCTGGGGAAGAACTCTTTCACAAGGGCTTTCGCTGTGGACAAGGCAGTATTGTCCCTTAGGGGATAGGCTTCTACCCATCTTGAGAAGGCGCAAACAACCACGAGCACATATTTTAAGTTGTTGCACCTCTCCATGTGTATGAAATCTAGCTGCAAAACCTCGAACGGATACGTAGGAGGTGCGAAATGACCAGCTGGAGTTGGGGTTCCCCTACCAGGATTGTGTTTCAGACATACCATGCAATTCTTGACAACATTCTCTGCACACTTGGGGATCCCTGAATTCTTCCACACTGGGGCCAATAACTCGCAAATCCCTTTCGCGCTGATATGGGCCATCCCATGAGCCATTGTAACCACTGCAGGCACATACGCATCGGGTAACAACCATCTTTGTTGCTCTGTCGATTCAATCCAACAACCATTTACATCCATTCTCCCTGTACTTTCTTTCCACATGCTTAACTCTTTCTCCGTGGCCTCAGCTTGGATGGACTTCACACTCTCTATTGTGTCTTCACATATTCCAACATCGCCAGTCCATCTTTCTGGGCTCGCAACATACATTCGGCTCATCACATTCTTTGCCGTTTCTTTAGCAGTTTCATCAGCAATTGCATTTCCACGACCAACATCATCGATCACTTTCTTGTGTGCACTACATTTCACAACTGCTACTTTCAGGGGCAACGTCAGTGATTCAAGAAGCTCATTCACCAACTGACCGTGCTGAATCTTAGCTCCATGCGAAGTCAGGAACCCACGTTCTCTCCACAATCGTCCAAAACTGTGAGCCACTCCAAAAGCATACTGACTGTCGGTATAGACAGTCACTTTCATTCCTTTTGATAACACACATGCTCTCGTAAGTGCCACGAGTTCGGCGGCTTGAGCCGAACCATGTGGTATTCGCGCAGTTTCAACGATTGTGTGCAAAGTTGTGACAGCATACGCTGTAGTCACGTTACCGTTTGGGAGTTTAAAGCATGAACCATCCACCCATAATGTACCATCACATTCGGCGAGAGGAGTGTCGGATAGATCAACTCTCCCTTTGGTCTCCTCCTCCGTCCTGAGGAAACAATCGTGCTTTTCTGAAGCATCTGATTCCTCAGCAATTGGTAACAATGTGGCTATGTTCAGGGTACTGCATCTTTTGATGTGCACATGGCTTGCTAGTAGCGTCAATTCGTAACTGGACAGTCGAGCACTAGTTAAGTGCTGTGTCTTGGTCCTATTTAACAATGTGTCTACTGCATGCGGGACCATCACGATTAGTGTATTATTCATTACTAGGCCTGCAGACTGTCGAATAGAAACAGCTGCTGCTGCTGTGGCCCTTAGACAACTTGGCAAAGCTCGTGCTACCGGATCCAAAGTTGACGAAAAATAGGCGCATGGCCGTTGTCTATCTCCGTGTAACTGAGTCAGCACAGACAATGCACAGCCCTCCTTCTCGTGGACATATAATGTGAAGGGCTTACTGTAGTTGGGGTTACCTAACACAGGGGCCGAACATAATGCTGTGCGTAATTCGAGAAAACTTTTCTGACACTCGTCGGACCAAGGAATGGGATTGGGTGTATTTGTACACGTTAGTGCCAATAAGGGTTTGGCTAATAACGAAAAATTTGGAATCCACTGTCTACAGTACGATGTAATGCCCAAGAAAGCGCGTACTTCTCTCTGTGTTCTTGGCACATTCAATTTAGCTATTGCCTGAATTCTTTCTGGGGTCAGTTTCCTTCCCTCCTTCGATAAGAGATGACCTAAGTAGGTCACTTCTTGTCGGCAATATTGGAGCTTGGAAAGTGACACCTTGTGATGTAGATCACATAGATGACGCAGTAGTGCCAATGTGGCCAGTTTACATATTTTCTCAGTATCCGCGGCTATGAGCAAATCGTCCACATACTGTACGAGAGTGGAACCTTTGGGCAAAACCATTGCGTCAAGCTGACTTTTCAGAGCTTGACTGTATATTGAGGGGCTCTCACAGTAGCCTTGAGGAGCGCGTTTAAAGCGGAAACTGCGACCACCTAAACTAAAGGAAAAAATATCCCTGCTCTCCTCAGCAATCGGGATACTGAAGAAAGCATTCTTCAGGTCAATCACCGAAAACCATGATGCGGAGGCTGGAATCATAGTCAATAATGTTGTAATGTCGGGGACGACTGGGAATTGTGGCACCACTATCTTATTTACTTCCCTAAGATCAATCACGAATCTATACACAGGTGGCTGAGAAGGGTCAGTTCGTTTTAAAACAGGCAGAACAGGACTATTGCAAACATTGCCTCGTGTTTCTTCAATTACGTCTTTCTCAATCAACTCGTAAACAATCGCTAGCAAAGCTTTTTCGCCCTCATTGGATATTCTGTATTGGGGAATTCGTGGCATTTTGACATTCGACTTCAATGTTACAACGTATGGTGGAATTTCTAAAAGACCCACATCATTCGGACCAGTAGCCCAAAGAATATCTGGAAGAAGTGTCAATTCTGTTGGAAGCGTATTTCTCGACAAATACATGGGAGAAACCACTTTCTTACCTAAAGTCGGTTGTACTCCTGAGGGAGAACAGTACAAAGTCGCATACAATCTTTTTAGCAAATCTAATCCTAGCAAATTTTCACCACAACCTGTTGTCAAAATAAGGGGTGCTTCGAATTCACAAGGACCAACAGAAAGAGATAAAGGGTCAGAAATCGGATTTCTAACCGGGGCGCCAGAAAAACCTACGGAAACGTTCATTTCGCCAGACAAAGGTGCGCCAGGGAGTTTGGAGTGCATAATAGAACTCTTTGTAGCACCAGTATCCAACAGAAAAGGTTCTGACACACCCGATGTAATCACCTCAACGTAAGGTCCACTCTGATCTACTGGAACTGAAACAACTCCCTCTCTTCGTCTAAGGCTGTCCTAGCAATCGTTATTCTCCCACTGCTCATTTTCTGTGTAATACTCATCGACGTAGTATTGAGCTGTCCTGTCAGATACGTTATTTTGCTGGTCAAACCTGTTCATAGAGTTTTGTGGTGGAAGGGGACGTGCGTCCTGAGGGGTGTTTCCACGCCCTCTACCTCTAGGCGCTTGCTGACTACCACGACCTCTTACGCCAGAAAATTCATTTGTACGTTGCGGCAGAGCAGGACAGTCATATTTGTAATGACCCTCTTGTTTGCAGTATAAACACTGGTTGGGACCTACGCGGTTTTCATTGTAATCGAATCTCTGCAAGTTTCTCTGCGGTTGCTGAAAAGTGTTCCGGTAGTGATTCGGACCATTATTATTTTTATTACCACCACCACGTGGAGGATATGCTTGCTGTAGCAAAACCTTTGTTTTGAGTTCTCTAGTTTTCTTCTCTACTTTATCTTTCTCATCCTTGTCTCTATTCTCATAGTATTGTGCGGTAGCTAATATCTGGGCTGAAGATGAGACTGCCCAAGAGCTTTCTGAATCTTTCAATTTTCTACACAAGTCTGGAAGCAGATTGTGCACAAATTTATCGACGAACAATCTCTGACCACCTTCTGTAGTCATATCTTGACCGCTGTGGTCAATGAATGTTTCTTCAAATCTGGTGAAGAAATCTGACACGGTTTCTTCTTTCTTTTGCTTGCATGCAGATAACTTATCCCAATTTACACGTATCGCAGGCATTATTGTCTTCATGTAATCTACTATCCTACCAGGTAATTCCGCTATCAGGGGCTCAGGCTTGGCACCACCAACTTGTCGTGCATCTGCAACAGTAATATTAGCCCACGTGTCACCTAATTCCTGGTCATGATCTTCATGACGAATTTTTCCCCATAAAGGCTGTGGAACGACGTTCCCGAATAACATATCGATATCGGCTAAATTCATAATGCATGATCCAGCAGTTTGCGACAATTCTTTATAGTACCCTGCAGGATTTTTACGCGGATCTGGTAGTGTTTGTTTGAGTGCTAAAACTTCAGCTCGCTTCCATGGAACATGTACCCATACTCGATGAAAGTGGGGCAGGACAGGTGGGACAGCTGTCGCGTCACCCTCTCTCCACTGTGGGGGAACTTCTCTCATAGGGTATTGTCGTGCCTTTTTCCTACTAGATGCACTAGATTCTGGTGGTGACCCAGAACTACTCCCCTTACTTCGATGTGATAATAGCATTTCAACTGCTTCTTCCACATCGGGACCTACAATCATACCCAGACTAAAATGAAACCTTATACGACACATCTCTTGTGGGAGGCAATCCTGATCATTGTCTTCTAAATCTTCGCAAAGAAAAACACACATCTGTTCGAACACATATCTATGTGTCGCTGTTTCCCATTGATGGAAAACTTCCATGACAGACTGTAAATCATATTTTGCAGTGTCCATGACCCATTTCCGAGCTAAATTATTCAGGGAATCTCTCTCTTGATAATCGGGCAGTTGACTTCGCAACTGTCTTTTTCCTATGTTAGGGGTCGTAGCAGGCGACCCGAAAAGTGGTAAAAGAAGATTAGTAACAGTACTGGCCATTTTCTGCCGAAAGGAAGGTGAAACGGAAGAACAAACAGATGAAAGAACGGGGTGAGGTAAAGCGGATGCAGAGATGACAGAAGAGGTATGAGGAATAATAGATGTGGTACTAGGCAAAATCATAGAAGGGGCATTTGTAGAAAGTACAGTAGGCAAGATCGTAGAAAACACAGGAGCAACAGAATTGGCCGGTGGGCCTAGAGGAGGCTGCACCGAAGAAGTAGGAGCCAGTTGAAGAACAGCTGGTGGGTGCTGTGGAAAAGCCAGAGGCGCAGCTTGTGCAACTAAAGGTTGCGGGGGTGCGGTAGCATTCTGCGCATAGGGCGGTGGCGAGGTTAACAATTGCGACATTAATTGGTCTTTTTCACGCTCTTTTACTGTCCCTTGCTGAAGAGACGGCAAAACTGGATAACATTTATCTATTGCCATTTTACGTTGCCTGTGCAATTGTTCATTTATCTGCTCTTCCTCATTATCTTTAAACTGCACGGCAGCTTGTATTACTGAAAGTCCCTCTTCTCTCTTATTTTTCTTAGCTAATTTAATCTCTTTTTGTTTGGCTTCTTTGCGCCATATGCGGAAAGAGTCAAACATCGCCGGCCGGGCTTTCTTTTTGAAGAGTTTAACTTCAAGGTTGTCTAAGATTTCAGAGTCAAAGCTACCATATTGGGGCCATTTTAAAACACCGTCTTTCCTAGTGTATTTAATCCATACCTCGTTGTAAACGATGGGGCCTACCCCATGTTTAACGTATAGCTCGTAAGTCGGAGTTCCAACTGGAGGAACCGGACATGAGTCCTCCAATCGGGAGTCCCTATTATTATTACCAAGACAAAACAAATTCCCGAGTCTAAGACTAGGCATCCTTTCTCTCTAGTCTAGTTCCAAAACTTCAAAGGAGTTATCGATTACGATATTGCTCGTGAAAACACGAATCCTTCGGTTATGGTACTTGCAAGAACCAATAAAAACCTTTATGTATCTCTAAGATATCACAAAGTAAGTCCAACTAAGGACTAGGAGACGCTCCACTTATACTTAACTGAAAATTATCGATGGCTTCACCAGAAGACTCGTCTCAGCGTTTCGCTCTACCGAAAATGTCAAGGGTCCAACATCAGTGCGATAGCCAGGGCAGCAGTCCTTGTAGCCGTCGGGAAGCGGGGAACCTCGCAGTAAAGACCTTCGGACCACGTCGACATGCAGGGGTCGATGAGGTGGTGGGCCCTCCTCCGGAATTTTCACACGAAGCTCCTCACGATCTTCAGGCTGATTGGTACCACTGGAATCGCTCCAACGCTGGGCGCCAAATGAGGTACTGGGTTTTTAGGAACCGGTACCGAACCGGTAACCCAGCGGTGCCAGGGGATCAACACACCAAAGACCTCGGGTTCTCCTGAGTCAGACCCACAGAAACTTCAGAGTCTTCTAGGTGAAGTCAAAGATTAGTTTATTGGCTGCAACCAAGGTGACAGGGTCCTAGAAGTACAATGCCAGTATATTCAGGAGACTGCACACTTTCACAAAGTTAGGCTTCTCTTCTTATACATAACATTTGCCCTTTGGCGAAACATTCCTTGGGTGCGCGGTATTTCATTTATGGTTACTGTTTACAAAAGAAAGCAGAGTCATGATGACATGTACATATTTCACGTTGTGATGCCCATAACAAATCATCCGGCAAGGCCCAACATTTCATCAGATATCGCTGGACCCCTAATAAAAATGGTCACCTCCCCACCATAAAATAAATGAGGAAAAGGAAAGAAGAAAGATGTGAGCGAGATATGGCAGGTGTGCGTGCTGAAATGGCTTTATGGCCGGTTGGGCCTAGATACTATCTTGCTTGGTCACTGGGAGGGAACTGACCTAACGAGCTCGGCCTGGGGCAATGGTTCTAACTTGTACTGGGGTCAGGAAGAAGTCGATTAAGGAGTACGTGTCCTTGTGGAATCAAATTCGACTGGATTAAGGCCTATGAAAAGGGCAACATGCAATTAAGGGTTCAGAAGGTAAATGACGATTTCGAGGTGAAATTGTCACTCGAATATACTGAAAATACATGTGCTTGATGTACTCGTCATTTCCGGTCTTTTGATACCAAATTCGTCCTATTTCGACGAAGTTTTTATTCTCGAGTCCGGTACTGTTACGGATCCATATTTTTCAGAACCACAGTTGACGAGCCGTCGTAGATGAAGCCATCGTAGACGAGGCCATCGTAGATGAAGAGACTGCAATAGGCAATGATGCTGCTTTTTTCCGTCGACCGTCTTGTTGACGATGTTGGCTTCTTAGTCTTTACCTCAGGAGGTAAAGAAGACGCCCTTTCTGAAGGGTCCCATGATCAGAGGAGGTGATTTTGACGGCTCAGAAGTCGTCTTTTTTATATGATTTTTCTCCAAAAGCAATTCCTTTACTCTCCTTTTCCACAGAGTGAGGAGATTTTGAAGGACTGCGCCCATAAGACCCATGAGTGGTCTTTTTGAGGGCCTTCTCAGGACGTCCCCCTGAGGAATCAGTCTGAGGAGATTCTCTTCTATTTTGAGGTCTCCTAGACGTTGAGGGCCACGCCTCATCACAGTAACTGGAGAAAATAAAAAGCCTCCTTTATGGTCATAACCATATTAAAAGTCGCCCTTCACTACCTCTCAAAAACTTACTTGAGAAAGTGCAACATACTTTGCAGTCTTTGGCCTGCGGTCAGTGTGAGAAACAGAGCAGAGCGACTTCTTGGAACAAGAAGCACAGGCTCTAAAATAAAACTCTTTATTCTCCTTACCAGACCTTCTTTAAAGAATGTATTTGAAGATAATCCATAATAGAAAAGTAAAGTTATTTAATGAAGTGAAAATAAACACAGAATCTGAGCAGAGCTCAGAGGAGACTCCCTTAGCACAACGTGCGGTAGAAAATCTGAGAGACTGAGGCTCCTGACAGGAAGGTTCTAGAGGGAGGTGGTAGCTGATTGGCTACCTCTCGGAATTTGGTCCTTTTTACAAAAGGACATAGATAGGCTACTAAGGCAAGGCCCTTAGGCCTACTTTTCTCTATGTATGTCTATAGGACATTACTTTTCTATGTACCGGAGACTCTTGTCTCGACGACGGGGAATGATTCAGGCATGTGAATCTATGAAAGACACCCATAATACTGGATAATAGTAATTTTTACCCCTATACTATCCAATACTTACCTTAAATGCAATGTAATGGTATGCATTGTAATTGTATGTGTTGTAAAGGAATAATGCGATGTAACCGAATGCGTTGTAAAGGTAGTTTCTAAAAATGCGATGTAGTGTCCTGCGATGTAATGGACTGCGTTGTAAAGGATGTTGCGATGTAAAAACTGAGTTGTGAAAGCATGCGCTGTAAATGTATGCGTTGTAACATCATACATTCATTCACAATGGGGTCGCAAATTGTGCTTGCCTCATGATTATTGATGAGGCATACAATTTAGGGTGAGTGTCTGAGACACTGTTGTACATTCACTTTAGCAAGTCGCAAATTGTGAGTTGCAATTTGGATCAATTTGCGACTCGCTAAAGTGAATGGTCACACATCTGGCCTATAGTTTTGCTTCAATCGTGGCTCTAAAAAGAATGGCCAATCCACCACCCCCTCTAAGGATACAATAGTTCCTAATGATGGAGTAAGTGAAAAACAGAAAGTCGTCAAGCAAGTTTCAGTGAAGCAGAAAATCTCAATATTGGAGTGCTCTGCTAATTGAGCCCTATGCTTGAAGGCTGAATTTGCAATATACAGGAGTATTCTGCCATTTCCCCTACCATCACACGAAGGAGGAGTGACATTTACAGCCCTGCTGGAAATATGTTTTATGGGTGTGTGACCTAAAAGTTTCTCTTTCGAAAGCTAGCCCAATTTCAGAAGGAAATACATTTTCTGAATGAAACGGATTAAGTTAATTACAAGTAGCATGTTCAGAAGTAAGGTTACATGATGCTCTAAGAGAGTGACTATCATGATGGGGAGCATGGCTAACATTCAGGCACAGATGTAAATGGTCAAGATTGGGCAGTGAGTCCAGATTGGAAAGGGTAAAATTTTGATTCCCAGAGTGCAGGTGACATAATCAGCTTTTTTCGGTTTGGATGGACATCTATGACTGTTACTTTGGAAGTTGACAGTGCCAAATCAAAGGCTTTTGTATTACATGTGGGGTCGCAGGATTTGAGAAGACTTGGGGGTACAAAAAATCGGTTCTTTAGGCTAATTTTTCAATTAAAACATGAGAATCCATTAGCTCACGTTAATCTTGAGCAGTAATTAAATGTTATTGTTACAGTAGCTCACAAGTGGTCCGATTTATATTGTGATGTGAAGGATACTCAGTTGCAATAGTAACAGAGTGTCCTACCGCCAGGATAATAGTCCGCCCACCAGATTTATATGTGGGTGGATCATTGGTGTATGCACGGCATGAACTACTTCCTCTCCACCATGGTTATAGCCCTCTGACAGCCCGACGGGACAAGGGTCATCAGAGGCGCACCTCTATGTATGTCTGCCCCCCATAATTTAGAAGAACCGACATGCAGGTCAGTTTTCACTACCCATCAATGCCAGAAAACCCCTAGTGGTAAGGGGCAATGAAAACTGCCTAATGCTCCCCTCGCATTTGGATAGAACTTTCATGGTGAGAGGAGCATTTTTTTTTTTTAAAGAATATCCCACGTTGGGATTTTCTTTTTAAAAAATAAAAAAAAATACGTTTAAAGGACACTCCCTCGTGTTGACGGAGTCGTGCCTCAAACTTAAATAAGCACTGACAGGAACTGCTGTTAAGGCGGTTTCTGCCAATGCTTTAGAAATGACCACCAGCTTGCCTGGTGGACGATAAGTCCTCCACCAAGCCAATAAAGATAACTCCGTCCAACAAACACTAAATAAGGCCATAATTGCCTCTTCCCTATAAGGGGAACATAAAGTTTAGCTGGGAAGCAAAAAAGGAGTTGCCAGAGCCACTGGAATTATGCCTCAATGACGAGCCCACTGATGTGACAGTTTTGATTTACTTATGCAGCAAAAAAGGCGTGTCGCTGCGTTATTTCGCTATTTTGTCCTTTTAACACATATTAATACTGTTGGGCAAAAGTTTACCAGTTTAATGCCTGAATACAGCAATCAGTAAATGAAAGCATACCTTTATTGTGGTACACAGCTGAAGCAAGGTGGCGCCACACATGGCAATTTAAAAAAAAGATTTTGATCAATTTGAGCCAATAACAGTTTTTTTTTTTATTGAAATCCACAAATGATGCAAGAAAAGAATTATGTGGCAAATGTGGCAAATCCATCAATATGTGGAAAATATCACACAATCATATAACTCCAGTGACTTTAAGTGTTATACACATCTATAATAGAAAAGCATAAGATTATTGCAATAACCCTGGTTCCAATCTGTAAACACAGTTAAAAGACCAAGATCTTGGATATATGTGGCAATCTCCAGAACAGATGGCTATACTGTATGTGGAAACCAAAAAGCTTGGAAAATAGGGACCTCTAACATGTATACAACAGGCATTTTGCCTTTAATCTGAAATCAATCCAGGTGTGAAGGTTCTAGCGCCTGGATACCCTCGTGGGTGACAAGCTGTCCTTTATAAATGGTTGGTTGAATTTGGGAAATGTTGGTGCTGAGTACGAGCACCTTGTTGGGGTGTCTACATGTGGGAGTAACAATCGCATCGCACGACGGACAGACCCAGTAAGTTCTTCCCTCTACTGTTTGTATCAGGGCGTCATAGGAAACCCAAGCTCATTTTCTTTTCCTATATTTAGGAACTTAAGGGCAGTTCTTAGACAACTAGACGTAGGCACGGTTGTAAAAACTGACATAGAAGGATGAGGTTGACTGGAGACAAGTTTGCGGTGCCAGAGATAGTTTTCATGTAAAGGCTCCAGTGAAAGCATCACACGCTGCATTCTCGGTGCCTTAGGTGGTGTCTTCCACGAAGAAGGCAGCCCCAGGGGATAGAGAGCCCTCACAGTGCACGGACTTACAGGTCTTTGGAGAAATGTTAGCCAGGGGCCTAAGTAAGTATATTTCTTCGATTCCTCTCCATGATACATGAGAACAAAGCGGTGAGGCGATGACGGTCCCTCGGGGAGTCTGCATTCCTGGGGCACCCTACCCCCTGGCTTCAGTGCATCATTTCACTCAGCGACATGAACTTCAAGTGGAGTCAGAAAGCGCCAGTCATTAAAGCTATTCGGTTAACTTCGCTAAATTCGTCTCCCATTCTCCGCCTTTGTTTCCCCATATCTGCCAGGCCGCAAACATTATTCCAGAGCAGAAATGATTTCACCGAGGTCAAAGTGCTGTGATCAGCAGCTAACCCTGTGCCTACAGAATTACTGCTCCATCTGTTTCTAATGAGCCGCCTCTAGCCACAGAAGCGCAGTGATGGGAAGGGGGTGGTAGTGAGGGATTCACTAACTCACGCAGTGGAGACAGGCATCAATAGCTACCAGGGAACTACAGCGAACGCAAACACACGCACAGATAACATGCTAGTCACACACTGACCGCAAACAAAGGCACGAGTGGAAAAAAGGAAAATAGGAAAACATATACGGGACAGGGGCACAAACATTGACATTCACAGTCAGTCTACACTTAAACACAAGGCATACATACCATTGACAAAACACTTGAATGCAGTACAAATGCATATACAAATGATCAAGTAGATCAATAATATACACTGGCAAGAGCACAAGCACACAGTCACATAGGCATGCATATCTCAGCTGCTGAGGGGCACACACACCAAGCATAAACAGGCTCTCCGTCTCTCTCTCTCTCTCCCTCTCCCTCACAGCGACCAGGGAAAAGCCTTTGCCATTTACCAGTTTCAACTCTCAACATGATTGTTGGTTGGAATCGAGGGGGCGTGGTGCAGCTGGGTTCTCTGCTCACTTTCACCCTTTCTGCAGGCTCCCTTCACACGTCCTAGGCTTACACCCTAGTCATAGTTCACCAATAGCACCATGCTATTCCACTGTAGTGCTGAACAACACACTGCCACTACATATTATGTTAAAAACGGAGCGTTCGCACGAGTAAGACAACTTAAATCCTATAATGAGCTATCTTCTGGAGAAGGGTGGTGCCACGTCTAACCAGTAAAATACCTCATTAGAGACCGTTTATTTTATTTTTGCTAAATGATGTGTGAACACTTATTAACAGGACTGGTCAATTTGGGTCACCTTATCATGTAACAAAAACACACCATTTTAAAGGTACTGTCGTGCTATATTACTGGCGGTGTCCGTGCTATACAAGTGCTAATTAACAATAAGAAAACATTTACAATGTCATATGCATTTTTTATTACAACTGCGTAGTGTGGCGAGGTGCGGTGACTGACATGAGGCAAAGCCTGGACTGCATCATATTGCCCCTGCCTTTCCTTTCTCTTATATACTGTGACACAATAACACAATATTAAGAGCAGTTGTACTAAAAAACGCATATTCTCATGTGTATTACCACATTGCGATGATCACATTCTATGTTCTTTACCAGAGTCTGTAAAATTGGAATGTGAAAACACTGTTTACTGCCTCATGCATTGCATGTTTCTAAGACCTTCCACATGGAACATCTCTCCTAAGAGTCACAAATGTGTCAATAGGTCAAGTTTATTATGCATAGTTAATTAAAACCAGTGCAAAAAACATTTTACAAAAAGATCTTAAAATGTCATAAAAAGAATTATTCATTATAAGCATTTTTAAAAATAATAAGCATTTTAGAAATAAGCATACAGTTAAAAGACCCAGTGTAATTGTCCAAGAGCATTTTTCTGAGGCCGGGACAGCATGTTCCCTTGCGACCTGATGTCCGCCTACTTATCGCCTGTGTCGATGATCGCCGATTTTGGAAGTTTTAACAGTCTTTGCTCGATCATCGCAAGGAATTGACATATCTGCAGTTCAGTTTAGTGTTTGCAGGATTCAAGCAGGCGAGCACCGCTTGCCTTCTAGTGCTGATCCCTGTCTGCCTGAACTGGTCCTTTAAGAGCTGTTGGCGGGCTTGCTGAAGCTCTTCACAAAGACAGGTCATGTGGAGGATGTCACCCTTCTCCAGGTTGCAGAGCGGACAGGCTTCATAGCCGTTACTCCTAAGCCATGGTGGGAGATGCTCTCTCCTGGGCAAAACTTCTAGTCTGTGTTTCAAAAACCTCAATTTTATGGCTTTTGGATAGCCCTGACTAAAGTATGATTGTGGTGTCAGGAATTTGTACGAATTGAGGGTCACCTATGCGTGATTTCTTTTTGCAAAGGCTGCCTTGTCCTCTAGTAAGGAAAGAGATTTGATATTTTTCCAGACTAGTTTTTTAAACGGGTGATGCCCGAGTTGCATGTCCCAGATCGCAGATAGTTTAGTGGCCCCCAATGCTGCCTGCAGGTAAGTTCTTGCCTGAGATACATCCCTGCTTTGTATGTCTTGCCATAACAGCGAATTTAGTGCGTCATTAGCGGCAGAGCGGAGTTTATGGCAGCAAATGATGTAGGCTCCCTGTCTGGCAAGATCCTGTTTTTGCAAGGCAAACTCCAACCTTATTTGGGCAGGCGAGGTGTAGGGCGGGAGCGAGAACATTGTTCTGTAGGCTTTTACCTGGATAGTATCCAGGTTCTTAGAATCTCTTCCTCGTAGTGCCTCGCTGCCATAGGAGATCGAGGGGAGTAGCTTAGCCTGAGTAACTTTCAAGTAGGGGGTCAGAGTTGGCCCCGTCAGTTGATTGGCTAAATTTTTCAACGTAACGGCGATCAAAGCCCCTCTCCTTCTTGTTTCCTGCTTCTGCTGTGCAAATGTACCTTCTCTGTCAAAGATGACTCCCAGGTATTTGTACTCGCATGCTGGCTCAATTTTTTGGCCGCCCAGAGTCCAGAGCTTCTGTTGTTTTTTGTTGATGTTAATTGACATGGTGCGTGTCTTGCTCAGGTTTATTTTTAGGTTGTTTTCCTTTGCGTAACTGTGCATTTGGATCAGAAGCTGCTGAAGGCCGATGTAGGTGTGGCTGAGTAATAGGAAGTGGTCAGCGTACAAAAGGTTGCTCAGAGTTTTCCCTCCCATCCTCGGGGAGTGGGAGTTACATGTGTTGAGTAGGCTTGGTAGATCCTCCATGAACAGATTAAACAATATTGGGGCGAGCACGCACCCTTGTTTGAGACCTTTGGTGGTGCGAACTTTGGATGACAAATGGGTGCCGCTTCCTAGCTTCACCTGCACCCAGGTATCAGAATGGAGAAGCTTCAGCATGTTTAGAATCGGCTGCGATATGCCCCATTGTGCTAGTTTCCCCCAAAGTCTGCCTCTCTCGATGTTGTCAAATGCTGCACTGAAATCGATGTAGCACAGGTGCAGCGGCAATTTTTTGGTTTTTGCTGCATCAATAATAAGGGTGGGCGTAGTTCGCGAAGTAGCGCTACGCGAAGCTACGCGAAGTGCACTTCGCACTACGCGAACTTCACGTAGCACTACGGGAGCTGCGTATTAGCATGTTCGCACTGTGCAAGATGCATTTTCAATGATTGCACAGTGCGAACAAGCATCCGGCACTGTGCAATCATTGAAAATGGCATCTTGCACAGTGCGAGCTGTAGTTTTCTTCCGCTCGAGTAGATTTTTACTCGAGCGGCAGCTTTCTCAACGCGAACTGGTAGTTTCTCATCGCGAGCGGTCGCGAGCATGCACGACCACTCGCAATGAGAAACCTGACCTCCCCGCGTTGAGAGTCTCGCCGGGATGTCATTTTGCTTGCTCGCGGTCGCGAACATGACGTTGAGGACCGCGAAGTTCGCGTAGTGCGAAGTTGCGCAAACTTTGCAAACTACGCGAGTGTAGCGTAGTGCTTTGCCCAGGGTTAATCAATAATTAGTGAGATAGCCAGGATGTTAGTTGCTGTTCCAGTATTTTTCCGGAAGCCGGTCTGGTTCAGTGGTATGATCTGGTTTGATTCCGCCCATAGCACAATCTCCTCTAAGATGGTTTCCGTGAAATATTTCGCCTCATTGTCAAGGAGGGCTACTTGGCGATAATTATTAGGGTCCGTCTTGTCACCTTTTTAGTATATGGGGACGATCGTCGACCCCCTCCAAGATTCTGGGATTCTATTTAGGAGTCTAATTTCCGTGAATAACGGTTGCATGATGGTCGCCCATTCTGTATTTTTTCCTTGAACAAGGCTGGCGGAATGCCGTTGGGTCCTGGAGCTCCTTCTTTCCTGCCCTTACAAATCTGCTATGTTATTAAGACTGTCTGCTGAGAAGCAGATATTTCCAAGTTGTTTTTGGGTAGGCCTTGCTCTCTCTGAGTTGGTAGCACCGGCATAAGCGTTGTAAAATCTGGCTCTGTGTTTGTGCTTCTTTGTACTCCTGCATGTTCGTTAAAGTGGCTGGAGAGATAGTTGATCCATGACTCTTCCACAATGTGAGATCCTAGGTCTTTATGCTGTGGGCGCAGGATCCTGTTCACTGATTGCCAGAAGCGGGCACTGTTATTGCTTTTGGTTATTGCTTTTGGTATCGTATAGTAGTTTTGCCCAGGCCTCATTTTCAGCATCTTTTTTTATATTCCATTTTGTGCGATTGAGCTCAGCCCTTTGATTTTTCAGCGCAGCTCGTAGGTAGACGTTTTTGGGGGCTGATCTTAGCTTCCGTAAGATCAGGTTTACTGATCTTTTTTGTAACTTTAATTGTGCTCTCGGTCCTCTCTTTAAGTTGGTTTTACTGCTCTCTTTATAGAAATTACTTTCTGGGGCGGTCTTAGTTGTTAGTTCTTTTAGCAGTGATCCTGTATATTGCTCCCAGTGAGAGATATGCCCAGCTGCATTTGGTTTTTGTGTATTGTAAAGTTGAAGGTCAGTTTCGGCCAGAGTAGTTGAGTTGGCTGGCGTACATTTAATCCTTTTTTGATTAATGGAATAAATCGCCCCAAGCACTTTGTCTGGCCTAATTGCAGTTGGCGTCATTAATGTCATGTGGCATTACTGGGGGCGATGGTCACTTTCACCCTTATCCCCCATTCTGAACCCCAGGATGTGTGGAAATAAAGCCAAACTGGCAAAGGTGTAGTCCAGGATGGAGCTGGCTGTGTGTGAATAGAACGTTTCTACTGGAGGAGAGTCAGTTATAAATCTTCCATTTAGTGCCCGAAGGTTTTGGTGTTCTAGGTCTTGGAGTAGACAGTTGTTTTGATGCTTTCTCCTGTTTAGAGGGGCACTTTGTGATGGTATAGTGTAGATTTTGTTTAGAGCCAGGGCCTCTTCTTCTACTGATGAGCCAAGTAAATTTTGGTTAAAGTCCCCTGTCAGGAGGAAGAGTGGCTTTTCCATCTGGGTGACATACTCCGCCAATTGGTTGGAGATTTTGGTGGAATCTTTAACTCTATGTTTAGGGTGGACGTATGCGTTGACAAGGCATATCTCTTCTTCTTTATTCCCAAGCTGTAATTTTATCTTTACTGCTAAGGTTGTGGATATAGATGAGTCCATAAGGACTGCCGAAGGTATTGATGTAGTGGATACGTATGTGGCCAAGCCTCCTGACTGGTGGCCAAATCTGTTAATTCTGACTGCTACTATTGAGAAGCAAGTGAAGCCCGTGATATGTTGTGAAGTTGTAAGCCAGGTTTCTTGCAGCATTATTATGTCAAAGAGAGAGATATACTTTTGGAAGTCTGGGTCATCCATTTTTGAGGTTAGGCCGTTTATGTTCCAAGAACAAATGCCTATAGTTGGAGCCCTTCCCCTTTTACCATCTCTAATTTGTTGGTGGCGTCAAGCCTCTTCAGGACGTATGAAGATGGTTCGGGACAATATTTCCCTTGTTGATGCTTGATTTTGGTGTGGTGCCCCCCTTACGCTAGCTTCTGCCCGTCCCCGGGGACTGCGTGTGTTCCTATTTGGCGGGCTTCCTCGCAAGGGCTTAGTAGTGATGAAAGTACGAGTCTGATGTTCCTTTAGAACTGGGCTTTGCCTGCTTGTAATGAACGCTGGCTTCGGGCCAGCTGCCACCGTCGGACTGTCTGTTGATCGCTGCCAGAGGCTGCTCTCACTTATTTTGGGCGAGCTTCCCAGGGCACCCCTGAGAACACTAGAGGTATTTGCCTGTTGTGTCTCTGATTTTGGTTTATCCTCTTCAGGAGTGGCGAGGGATAAGCTGGTCTTTGTAAGGGGACCAGCTTAATGCCCCAGTTCTTGAAATGCTCTGCTTCCGCTAAGATAGAATCTGCAACATTACTAGAAGACCAGGTTGTCTTGGTTACCTCCGGGCTGTTTTGGTTGGCAGCGGGTAAAAATTCTACAGAGATTAAGTCCTTGGTAGTTATCCCCCTCAGGTTGGGAATACATTCCGTTAGTCTAAGAATGTTGCCACGATTTAGCAGATCCTGCTGCCCTTTTGACGTGTATTCCGGGTGAAAAACCAAGATCTCTGTTGATTGTTGTATACTTTCTTCCGCCTGCTTTTTTATTGATGTATGGTGTGCTTGGACTATTGAGCCATAACCTGGTTGAGCTTTGTGGAATGCCTGGTGATTACCTTCGCCTGGCGTGTTGGCGGTGTGTGTTATTGCTTTGGTTGAAATAGTTTGCCTTAATATTGATCGCGTTTCGAATGGCCATTTTACCTGTGAGTACTCTGTTTGGCTAGGAACAGAATGAATAGTCGTGATTGGTGTGTCTCTGATTAGATCTTCATGGTTTGAGCTTAGCGTTGAGCCAATGGTTCTTTTTCTGACCCCCTCCTTGAAGTTTGACGTGGGTGGTTGCTTACTTGCGGCTGTTATTGATGTTTCTTGGTTGGTCGTCTCGTCGGGAATTTCCCTTTGGAAAGGAGGCTCCTTGTTTAAAAGTGGTGGGTCTCCCGCTTGGCCTTCGGAGACCAACTCTCGCTTGTTCATAGTGCTGCTAGGCTGTGTAAGCGGTTTGGTCTTTGTTGCCTCATCTCTGTGAGCGTCTGTTTGTTCAATTTGGTCTCTTGCCGGTGGGTCTTGGTACCATTGCCCTTCTTGGTCCGGCAAGCTGCTGTTTAGTTTTTGCTGCTGGATGGAGCCGCTGGGCACATGGTTTTCCCCATCTGTGAAATAGGCATTGTTTGTGTTAACCGAAGATTTTTCCTTTGGGCCAAAGAAGATGGGGAAGTATTTTGTTGTAGCTATTTGAGGTTTTTGGTTGCGCCCTTTTCTTTTATGTTGACGCCGTTGTTTGGCGTTAAGTTTTTGCGGGAACTCCAGTCCCGTCTGAGTTGTCTCCTCATTTACAGGGGCATGATGGGCGGTTAGCTTTGTTCTGGATGTATTGCTCCTGGAGTCTCCCTCTTCGGTTTTATTGGGGCCTATTTCTTTTGTTGCATTTTCTCTATGTAGGTTCCTTATATCACCTATTAAGTCGGTTAACATTGAGGGCAGTGTGGCTAATTTATCCACTGCCTGGCTGCAATTGCAGCTCAGGTAGGTGCTTGTTTGTGCTCTCATTATCAGATTATTCAAGTTACCCAGCTTGTCATCGATGCCGGCTGTAAAAACTGCCAGTGTGTTGAGGAGGGTAAGTTGTAACTCCATTTTTTCTGATTGGTATTGCAGGGCATCTACTGCTAGCTGAATTGTGTTTAGCAGTGAGTTCCATGTTCCGGTGTTGTGTTCCTTCCTCCGCTCTTTCTCATTGGAGATGTTAGTGGAGTTATTGGTGTTGTTGGCTGCCAGAGATGGGTCGAGGGAATGGGGCTCTTTGTGATCTGGTGTATAGGTTGCTTGCATGTCTTCCCATTCTTGTGTATTAAGGTAAGACGCTATTGCCCTGCCATCAGCTTTCCGGCTGCAGTTGGGAGGGCTTGCTGCCTCCCTACCCGAGGTGCTTGTTGCTAAGCCATTGGTTTCCGGATCTATGAGTGGAAGAGCACATCCAGCCGTTGAATGAGACTTGATGGGTGTGCTGTGGCTATGGCTCATAGATTGTATGCTCGGCGCCGGGCTAGGTTGTGTTTCCTTGGGGAGTACCGGTGTTAGTGTCTGTAGGCCCCCGGAAGCCCTTTCGGTGGGACGGCTATCTAATTTATCACCTGGTTTTGGTGGCGAAGTAGTTTTTGCATTGTCTTTGAGTTCGTCCAGTGGGGACCGCAGGACATTGCCCCGACTGCATGTAGCCTGACCGGCTGAGTAGGCAGGCGATAATTGCAGATTGGAAGTAGAATCGCGGGGCTTTCCTCTTGCGATTGAGATCTCCTGAGGTGTGCTGATATTCCTGTGCTTTAAGGTACCACGTTGATGATGGTCTGCCGTGGAGTTTTCTGGGGATGAGGGGCTTGTGGTCATTTCAAGCAGTGGTGGTGGCGAGCATGTTGATCTCAGTAATGAGGGGAGCAGTGGGGTTTGCAAGCCGTGCAGATGTTTGTTGCTGGAGAAAATGGCTGAGCCCGCATCCTTTTAGAATTCAAACTTTGTGTATATTTTCGGTTGGTGGAGCTTTTTTGCGGTTTGTGGTTCTCTTGCTGACGTCTCTTGGATCAAGGCCATTGGCGATCCCTGCTCTGTTTTGATATGATTCAACTCCGAAGCCTGCTCTGGTGTGGTAAGATTCGGCTCCGTGCCGGTGGGTGAGCTTGGGTTTGTTTTCTTCTTGTTTCCTTTCCCGTATCCCGTTTTTGCGTTTGATTTTGGCTTTGGCTCCGGGGACCCCCTGGCCCTTCCTGACCTCATGTCGTTACCCGAGGATGCTTCAAAGGGTGATCCTTACCAGAATACCAGAATAGACCCTGGATGAGCTTGGAGCTTCTCCTGCGTTTGACCTCTCTTCCCCGGCTCTCCGGCTCTCTGGCTCTGGCTCTCAGTTTGGAGTCCGTCCTCTCTTGCTGAGGCGGGTGTTGCCTCTCTCCCTCGCTTCCCAAGAAAGAGCAGGGGAGAAGAAGGCAGGCTTGCGCACAGCCGGGCGTGCTGAGCTGGGCTGAGCTGAGCTGAGCTGAGTCAGCGAGCCCGTAAGCTCCTGTAAGATCCGCTGCTCCGCTGTGCCGTGCCGCTCCGCTCTGCCTTGTTTCGCCGCCGAGGTCTCTTGAGGCTCCTGCCGCGTCCACAGACACTCCCGGCGCAGCCGCGCGCAAGAAATCTCCTGTGGCTCCTGCCGCATCGGCAAACACTCGCGGCAAAGCCAGCCGCATTCAGATGACCTCCCGCGCCAACGAACACCCGCGGGGCAGCCGCGCTCAGGAGATCTCTCCCTGCCATGCCAACAACACTTGCGGCATGGCCATGTTCAGGGAATCCCTCCGCCACCGATCTCTCCAACGCCGCCGCTCACCTGCCTCACTGTATGACAGAGGACTGGAGAGGGGGTGGGTTGGAGTGTTGGGCGTGGGGATCTGGAGCCCTCGGGACTGTGAAAGAGGACTGTGCCAACGGGACTTTGAGGGAAGGCGCCAGAGGCGCAACAAGAAACAAATTTCAGGGGGGCTACTTAAAATATCTGGGGGGTTTGACTCTTCCAGCAATATGCAGAGTGTAGATGCAGGGGGGGCTCTAAGAAGGGGTGAAAAACAACAAAGCCTGTTTAACAAGTAAATGGTCTTTTAAAGACTTGTGAAGTACTCGGGTGCGGCTGCAAGAAGCCAGCCCACAGCAGCTCAAAAACTGTGTGTGAGTGCCCAGGAAGCTGTCTCAGCCCCGGGCTGACACACACGACGGGGGATGGGGGCTGGCTGAAGCCCGTTGAGCCCAATGGGCGTTGCGTGCCTGGAAGGTGCCAAGGCACAGGGCAGAGGTTGGACAGGGACATGTAGGACCGGACTGATCCTTACTGCTGCTGGTACTCACTCGTGGCAGGCTGGGGAAGTTTCCCGCTGCTTACATGCACACTGAAGTAGGCCCCTCTTTCTTGTGACGCTTGGAGAGATTTAAAAACCTTGTTAAATTGTAACATCAACTATGAAAGAAAAGGGTCCACTATAGTGGTGTAAACTTGTGAATAATCATTCAGACAGTTACCATGGTAAAGTTGAGGCCATATGGATGACTGTGCGAGCTGGAAGAAGGGACTGGTTTTGTACTATAGCTAATTACCTGTAAAGACAGAGCAGGAGGATCAGTATGGATGTGTGTTTGTATGAATGTGTAATTCATCAATATAGAGGCCAGAAGGAAAGCAAATTATCTATGGCTATGTTTCAGAGCACGTGTACCAAATGCAAGTCCAGTAGGGCCTGAACTGTGTTTCACAATGACCGCCAAAGTCCCATTTAGAATAATTGTATGTCAATTCATTTTATGTGGATAGGCTGAAAATCTGACAATGATCTGGCCCTCTTGGACATAACGTTGAAAATCACTGACTTAGACTAGGTAGCAAAGTATACAACATTGGTAATTCAGAAATCTTCCACACTGCTCTCAAACGTCACTGCTACAAAGGTAGTCTGTAACCGTATGAAAAAAGACTTACATCCTGCATTTTTGGCATTTAAAGTAAAATCTACAGAGCTTTTTCCCCATTGAAAACATTTTATAGAACGTAGTGACCACTAGACTATGCAGTGAAAGATTTCCTTAAATTTCCAGCTGCTCGAGGCATAGGGCCAAACACAATTCAGGGCACACAGTTAAATCTTTTTACGCATACCCTGGAGTACTTTTAGATTGCTTCTTTATGTCAGTATAGTTGGCTTTGTGTATTTTGCACGTGTGCCTGTACCGCATATCACTTTAAAAGCTGTGCACACCAATTAGCTAAAGCAAAAATGTGTTTTTACTTCAAGGCATATTTAACACTACATGTAAGATTCAGGGAGCATGCTTCTCTCCATCTGGAAATGCCTGTCGCCTTTGTTCCTAATCCAGAACTAACATTCAAGGAAGTATTCCTTAAAACAAAAAGCCTCCTGTATCGTTTGTAGCCGGTGCAGACGTAATAGGAGGAAAAGTTAATGATTGAATGCGCCGCCCACATATCCTGAAATCTGCATGGCAGGAGTACATAGATGAAATATACTAGCGCTAGGTTTCAAGCAACCTTAAACAAGCATTTACAATGCAACGGTTTCGCCTTTGGAGAAGTTAGAGCTATTGGCATTGTAAATGACAAGATTTATATTTATGTGCTGGTTTTGAAAACAGATAAATAAATGGCATTGTCATTTACATTGCCAATAGCTCAATATCTCGCAAATGTGAGAACTATTGTACCCTACGGACGGAGCGGAGAGCAAGCACAACCAGGGGGGGCAGGAAAGCAAGCACAACCAGGGGGGCAGGAAAGCAAGCACAACCAGGGGGGGCAGGAAAGCAAGCACAACGAGGGGGGGCAGGAAGGCAAGCACAACGAGGGGGAGTATCAAACACTACAAACAGTTTCAGTGTAAGAGCCCAGGCAAATTTACATTTTGCTGTTTGGGTGCTGCGTGTCCATCAGCGAGAGGTACATTTTTAAGACCATTTACAGCACTCTATGGATATTTGCGGAGGGACCATAAGGCAGCCGTCTCCAATTGCTTAAAAGTAGCACCAGCCTTGAGTACAAATGAATAAGTAGTCAATACTTAAAGACAAAAATTACACAGTACAAAATAAACACCATAACCTTCCAAACATCCTCAAACCTAAAAATGCACGACCAACTGATCTCACCTGTTTGGCATTTAAGGGAAATGCTAATTGTCTCTCAGGAAACGCACTAAAATGTTGATTAGTCCTACCATTACACACATTGGAAGAACTAATAAATCAACATACAAACACGAATCACCAACGTCATGCTGAATAATATGGGCTTTTTATATAGCGCTTCAAACTACACCTCTGCCTTCTCTTAGCACGGTAAATAACAGATGCTGTTAACAGCTCATTTAACAGTACTCCGTTTATCGACCTCAGAAGAAAGGAACAGCGAGCTGCCTTTTATTGAGACCTCTACATTACAGCGATGAGGTCATGGTACAAACCATCTTGCCAGAGTGACAACCACTTTAATGGCAGAAAGGATGAAAACCTGTTGGTGCTCTCTCTCTCCTTGTGCCATGTATATACTTGTAAGGTTCACCAGCAGCAATGTGTTCAGTTTTCTAGCAGACACCCTTCTTCTCCTTTATATTCTACTCCCAGGGTCCAGGTACATGATTTTTCCTCGTCATTTGTCTAGTGGGCATATAGTGCTTAGAAGCAATGGGGAGCTGCTCGAGCAGTGTTTAGGGAGAGCCTGACCCGGCGGTCTTGGAAGCTTGGTCTCAGGGCAGGCTTCTGGGGGCCAGGGTGACGGGATCTCGGGGTCAGTTATCCCTCCCCCTACAGATGCCACTCAACCCCTCCACCCCCCAGCCAGAGGCTCCACCCCATCTCACCTAAAGCTTGTCCCCTCCTGGTTTTCCACTGTGCCGCTGGCTGCAGTCCCAGCAGGCAGGGGGGCTCCGGTTCTCCCCGGTCCTGGGGTCTCAGCTCCCGGTTTCTCCCCCCGTCGTGAGGCCGCTGTAGGTCTGGGTCCTCCCCGCACTGGTTAAGACCCTGCCCCTTCTCTCCCGGCCCCCTTCACGCTTGTTATTCCTGGCGCACCCTAGATTCGAGTCAGCACCCCGATACCGCCGGACCCACAGATCATATGGCCACTGTGTCTGCCCCCTCCCCTGGCGGGGGAGAAAAGTGCAAGGCGTAAGCACCCGACCTCGGTAAGCATTCTGTGTGGCACGAGGAGGCGTTCAGTCAGATGAGAAGGGCCCTCGGCTGCAGGCCGTTTGTTTACCTAGTGCAAAATCTTCTGTTGCGCAACAAACTGAGACTCGCCGTGTCATCGCGTGCACCTTTTTATGGTCACCTACTTTTACCTTCACCACTTTGCATGTTCGGACTTAAAAAATCACGTTGGCACAGGAACTTCCAAACTACGAGTCCCGGCATGCAAAGTGCCGGATAAACAACCATTTACTTGTAATAGACGTTGCTGCTGATAATGAGGTAGATGGCAACTCTGCAAACTTTCGCAAAGAGCAACAGCACGCTCAAAAAAACAAAAATATCAATGACTAATGTTGTTATAATCCATATGGATAGAATATTTTCCGTTATGACGTTCACTTTCGCCTTTAAGCAAGATATTTTACACCCGCAATGAAGGCCTGTCTGTGAGCTGTTAATAGGATGTTGTAACAAGGGTCACATCTTACCTTCCACCCAGAGCTCCTCCACGTTGGCGGCCCGTAATCCGACGGCGAAAGCGCCAAAGATGAGAAGACCCACCGCCAGGAATTTGCCGCAGTTCCTCTGAATGTAGCAGCCCAGTCGGAAGAGCAGTCCCTGGAACTTTGCTCGCAGCCATAGGGGCGCTTTCCGGCCCGAAGCTTTGCCCTGGAGGGCGGGGGAGGACACGGACGGCGGGAGGAGGGCGGGAGAGGACACGGACGGCGGGAGGGGGCGGGAGAGGACACGGACGGCGGGAGGGGGCGGGAGAGGACACGAACGGCGGGAGGGGGGCGGGAGAGGACACGGACGGCGGGAGGGGGCGGGAGAGGACACGGACGGCGGGAAACGTGCACAGGACAGCAAGGGGGGCGGAAAGGCACACGGAGGGGGCGGGAATGGACAGCGCATCTGAATTCACTTTCAGTGAAAGGGGAGGGAACGGGAAAAAACGTAACTCCGCCCTGGGAAAAAATCTCCGGAACGCCCCCGAATCTGGTCCAGCCTTGATGGACAGATCCGGCACTCAATGGCTAGCCTCCATTTATGGAGCTAACCAATGAGAGCCGGGGGACGTTCCAGGAGTCCTTATTGACGACATAGGATTTCACCTGCGCTGAAGAGCTGCGCAGAGCGCAGCCTTCGGCAGGCGAAACCCAAAAATGGCAAGGGGGAGGATGTCTTGCTTTACTTCCAAGCTTTTAGATTCCTACAGAAGGACACTACAGGCTAGTGAACACAAACAAGACAATAAACACAAAAACAGGCCTCCGTAAATTTCACAATTACATCGGGAAGCCAAGCCTGCTGGTATTTTCATGCTACAAACCACTGAGAAAGGCCTGCTTATCAATGTTCAAACCTGTGCGTTGGTCAGTTTTTAACAGCTTATGTTTTCTAATTTGGCAAGGAGTATCCCGTACACAGTTTTTAATTATATTAGCTGACCATTGAATAAAATTGGTTCTGGCACAGCTAGTATCTTTTAATTTCACTACCACTATCACAAAACACCCCCCCAAAAAAAACTTTTTTACAACAACCAGCTCCGCTGTAAATCAGGCGTTGAAGCACACTGGAGGGACATTCGGTTCCTCCAGTGGGAACCCTATGATGACGCATGTCACCACTAGGGTGAGTGAGGGTTCTTCTTATAAATGAGTTATTTTTCCCACTGTGTGTGCAGCACTTTTGAGTTCCACTAACAACGTCTCATCACTTTTGGTTTGAGCCTCTTTTCTGGTAGCTTGGGGTTTTATTTCTGACCACAGCACCTACGAGTCACTCTTTAGTTGTTGTTGTATATTTATCAGGGATATAGGAGTGACCTATGAGAATCCTTACTCTCTTGTTGTTAATATAGATTCCAGCTATTACCAGCTATTACTATTATGGTGCGAACACTATCTGTAATGTTGGACTATCTTGTATAACAGCGCACATATATTGTTAAGTATATAGTATGTCAGTCAGTCAGAATATCTTTATTCGACTTTTTTTCAAGTCATACAAAGAAACGAACACACAAAAACATCACATAAAATACATGTTCCATGATTATCTTAAAAGCAGCAAGCATACTGTACAATTAGAAAAACTATATGCATAGTTAAAATATAAATACATTTCATGTCAAAGGGAACATTGTAGAACCATTACTTTTAAGGCGAAATATGGCCGGCAGCTTTCGCCCTTGCTGCGGCCACCAAAAGATTAGCAGTGCAGAAGGAAATGCGAGGGTTTGACAGAAGTTGTAAAAAGAGCAGCGCCGGGCGCACCTGTGTGAAGCCGGCTTCTTTCAGGATTGGCAACAAATATTTTTTCCTCTGCTCATGATACAAACTGCAAAACATTACGAAATGCATTGTGTCCTGCACTGAGAAATGGTCGCAGCTACAAGGGGGGGCTAAGTCTGGTTTCTGCCAGCTCTTAAAAGAACCTAGACAAAGGTGTAACAGGTTAAATCTAAACTTTGTTAATAAAAACCTGTGGTAAGGGAAAGTAACGAAGCTAAGGTAAGGTGCGAGCGAAGATGTGCTAACCAGGAGGCTATGAGCCCTCACTGTTGGTTTCATCAATTCATGAGCCTCACGGGGCACTTCCTTCCTGTCCATAAAGGACTTTTTTATGTAGTCTATATCCTGGGCCCTAATTTTCTCAGGGAATGAAAAAAGTTCAGGGCGACCCAGATCTAAGAACGATTTGGCCAAATACGACAGCCAAGGAATGCTGCTGTATTTATCGAGCGCTAGGACATCATGTAAAATTCTATGGTTTAAGGGAAGGTCTTCGTTCAACCACATTTTCAACCACAGGGTCATAGGGGCTAGGCTCAGTGTGTCTGACAGATAGGGTAAGCCCACCTCTTTGTGGATAGAGTACGTTGGGGTTGACTGCGGTACAGAGAGCAAGGATCTAATAAATCTATTTTCTGCTCTCTGGATAGGGTCAAGATTTGCATACCCCCACAAGGGGGACCCATATAGTGCAATAGCCACAGGCTTACTCTTATAGATTTTTAAAAGAGCTTCCATGGGCCTAGCTCCTAGCTTGCCAGCGAAGCCCAAGAGCGCTGAGGAAGATCTAGTTACCGCCAACCTTTTTGCTCTTATCTGTGGGCCCCATGATCCTTTCTGATCGAACAAAACGGCCAAATAGGGGAATGTGGTTACCTTAGAGACAGGGACCCCTCTGCAGAAAAATGTTTTGTGTCTTTTTTTTGTGCACTCGCGCCCCATTACCATCGTATGTGACTTAGAGACGTTAACCTTGAGGTCCAGATTGTCCATATAAGAACCAAAAGCATCCAAAAGGAGCTGAAGGCCAACGCCAGTTCGAGCGATCAACACGGCATCGTCCGCATACAGGAGTGCCGGTATTTGGGCACCTCCTGCACGCGGAACATCCGCTACCTGGGACCGCAGATGTTCTCCCAAGCCATTAATGTAGATGGTAAAAAGCAAGGGGGCTAATATACAGCCTTGCCGTACCCCCTTTAAAGATTTAAACAATGGGGTGCATCTGCCATAGTTTGTCACTCTAACAGCTGCGAAGAGCTCCTGGTGCATAGTCGCCATGAACATAACAAGGGCTTCATCAATACCCATCTCCAGCAAGATCGACCATAATTTCGTTCTATTGACCAGGTCGAAGGCCGAGGAGAGGTCCATGAAAGCAAGAAACACGGAACCCTCTTTGGCCACAGTATATTTAGAGATAAGTAAATGCAGATTAATACATTGTTCAATGGTCCCTTTTCTCTCTCTAAAACCATATTGTAGTTCAGACAGCCCGCAACAGCCCTCAACATTCTCCCTCAATCTGGATAAAAGTACTCTGCCCAAGATTTTAATGGTTGAGTCTAGAAGAGATATGGGCCTATAACACGCGGGGTCATCCCGCTGGCCTTTGTTTTTAAAAATAGGGACGATGGTAGATATGGCCCACGAGACGGGGGCATGGTTGGCATTAACTGCGTTGAACACATTTGACATCACCTCCGCCCACAAATTTGGAGAGTACATAAAAAAGTCAGCGGGGACTCCGTCGGGGACAGGTGCCTTGTGTTTTGTGGTTGCCAAAAGAGCTTTTTTCACTTCTTCGGGGTTAAAGATGATGGGTTGTACCTCCACGGTAGGCAGTGAGAACTCTTTAATTTCTTCTTCCACGCCCCCATAGACGGCTTTAAAGTGAGACAGCCATTTTTCATCAGTGATCACGCAGTCCATGGGTGCATTGTTGTCGTCAGAGAAAAAGGGCTGTTTGATGATATCCCAAAATCTCCTACTATCCTTCAACACTGCCGCTGAAAGAAGGTTGTCCCAGGCCTCGCGTTTGATGGTATCCTTGCGAATCTTTATGGCTGCCTTATAATTTCTCCTTAATCTGGAGATATCGTCTTTAACCCTTGGAACGTTTTTTAAGGCTACCAACAATTCTCTATGGGCGTTCGAACATGCGGAGTCAAACCAGCGCTTAATTCCTGGGCTCCCCTTTATAGGTTTTGCTAGAAGATCCTTTGCCACCTGGGCACATATTGCCTCGTATGCTAATACTATTTCTTTCCCTTGCACACCAGGTTTTTTACAGAGTTCTACATAATCTTTAATTTTTGGGAAGTTTAATGCATAAAAGTTTTCCGGAATAACTTTGGCCCATTTCAAGTATATAGTATGATTCCATCACTCCTTATATTTCCGATGAGATAGTTAGATACTGCAGCTCCGTCATACACTTTTAAATCTGTGATTCGATCTATATCGTTGTGGGTATGTAAGGTGCATTTTATATTTTATATCATATATATATATCTCTTTTCAGCCCCATAGCTGACTTACATATGGAGACGTTTTCCACCTTGTGCTGTCAATAGGAATCCAGCTCAAAAGTTCAAAGTAAGTGGCTCTAATCCCTTGAGCAATATTCCAGGGATAGTTCTGATGGATTATTTTTCATATTTATGTAGGGCATGTCTATATTAACTATAATAGCTTATATACAAATCTATCTCTGATCAAACCAAAATCATGCATATCTTATTTGTTTGCAAAATATATTTAATAAATGAATTATGTTGCCAGTTACTGTACTATATACTGGTATATTTTGGTACATTCCTATTTTCTTGTCTGGAATTTATTAATGTGCACATTGTTTTTCACTAAAGGTGTTCATGTGTTTTGGCTTTATAGAATATATCTATATTGCGTGTACATATAGGAAACTAGTCTGGCACAGTGTTCAATTGAGTCCATTTAATAGAGTTTTAAAGAATTGTTCTAGTCTCTCATGTACAAAATATGTTTTATGTGACCACTTTATAATGTTATATCATATGTCCTGTTCAGTTTCAGTGCAATAGACGGTTACCTGATGAAGGCAGCAATGCCGAAACGCGTGTAGTCCACATCTACCGCATTGCCTCCATCAACTCCACGTCTATCGTATTTACCTGTGGAATTAATTTATTTATGTTGATCTTTGTTAAATGTATTATGTGAGATCAATGAATTCGTTTTAAAAGATATAAATAAAAATAAAAAAAACAAAGTTTGAGAATTTAAAATGATAATAATTTGCATAGAATAATAAAATGATTTTTTTTCTCCAGATTTGTTATTGTCTATATATTTTCTATTTTAGTGGTTACTGTTTACAGAGAGTTCTAGAATAGGTGTTGTCCATGATCTTATGTAAACTAGCTATAGACCTTTACTTAATGCAGTAATCCCTAAACACAACATTTGAACACTTACAGCGTAATAAAACTGTAGTTGGTCGGTGCTCCTTCAGATAAAAAGGAAATGTGATCCTATCGGGAGCATCAACCAACAAGGAGCCAGGAAACAAGAGCAATGCAGGAGTTAACCAATGGAAAGCAGCAGGCGGGATTACTCTCACTATACAGCTTACAGCAGGTCTTGCAGACACAGCATGCGCACTGCCTAGGCTCGACCTTAAAAGGAAAAAAATAAACTCCTATTTGATAAAGTGGCAAGTGTGCACGTGGGAGAAGAGGCACAAGGTGGAATCAAAACATTTGGCATTTGGTAACTCAGGTACTTGCCAGTGCTGGAGGGAGGCTCCAAAGAAAAACTTTGGGGTTCTGCACTTTTTTCCCAAAGAGTAAGTAGGGCCCATTTTTTAATTGTCGAATACTACATAGATAGTCTCAGAGAGCCTCAATGTCATCCTATTCACTTTCCCCGCTTTTGGTACTGCCTTCTTCACACCCCCACCCCTAAACTGCAGGAATTCAAAATGGGGACTTACACTTGGAATCCCAGTTTTTTTTCTTCTTCCTGAAAACAGAATCTGTTCCAGTCAGAAATAGCAAGTTCCAAAAAGCAATAGGGAAGGAGCGGGAGATCAAAGTCAGATAACATTATGGAGATAAAGCAAGGGGAGTTGTGATCAGGAATTGGATGAAAAAGAGAGATCACGATTCTACCCAGTAATACTCAAAGTGCCAAAGTCCACCAGTGGACGTATGCTACAATCTAAAGAGAGTAAAGAAACTGATAGTGACTGTCCAGTGCAAAATGCAAATAGTATAACAGGAAATCAGAATGGTAGAAAAGGAGAATTTCTGACGTTACTAGATTTTTTCAAGATGCTTATCACCTTACACAGAATCAAGAAATTCCCCAGATCGCTCTTTGCTTAACAGTGATCAGCATTTTCAATTTAGTGCTCTAGGTCTAAGTTTAAAAATAGTTCTGAGGGGGGAGGCGTGGGCTGGCACCAGCCAAGATGGCCGTGTAATACCAGTGCTCTGTGCTGTTCATTGGACATCTGTCCAAGATCTGATATTTCTCCACCCGCACCCAAAGATTAAGATGCACCAGAGAGTCCCTAATTAAGAGGAGAACCCAATTGAGCAATCGCGCTGTGAAAGAGATACTTGATGGCAGACATGGCTGAGGAGCCGATTACAGTGAGCCGGCCGGCCGGCAGGAATCTGCGCCTCTCGAGCGGGGAGTTGGAGTGCTGAGGGCGACCTGGAACAGCTTGCAGGCACCGAACCAGAGTCCCAGGTTTGTCAGGAGAGGCACCCGAGAATCCCCCTTGCACTCCTGGAGGTGCACATAGCGGGGATTAAAGAACAAACCTACCGATCTGCTCCAAGCGTCGGCCCAGAGTAGGAGACCCCGCTCTTATCCAGAATGCTCTGGCCGAGGCCCGCACGGTAACAAAGAGCAGACGGTAGGCCGGGGGCGGCAGAGTGGGGCAGCGGACTTTGGTATAAACGGGGTCAGAGAAAGCCAAAACACAAGCAAGACACAGCGCAACACACTGGGGCCAGAATACATTAAAAAGAGATCAAACGAGTGTCAAGCACAGCTAATTGCCTATTGCATCAGGGGAGATCAGGCAGAAGGGAGTGACCGAAGACTTGGGCCAGACCACTTCAAGTCAGCCCACAGAGGGGCTAATGTGGCGAGGATACAGCTCCCAGCGACACAGCGGTGAGGAGTAACGACAGACATTACCCAGAGGCAGGCTGGATCAAGAGCTGTTGAAATTACTCAGGGAGTAGGAAACGTGGCCATTTCCCACGAGGCAGCCATAATGAGGCCAAAGGGTGCGCCAGCTACCCAGAGTAATAAAATGGACAAAACGCAATACCTAAGAACACGACAGTAAAGGGAACTGGGCCACCGGGGGACCAGGAACTGGAAGAGCCATCGCTGGGGGCCATAATGGAGTCGATCCACAGTCTGGGTGAGACCCTCGAAACAAAGATTGAGAAAATGAACATAGACGTTAATCTCCTTCGAGCAGATATGAACAAAACCTCGGAGAAGGTAAAAACAGCTGCAGACTGTAACCAGACGACTAGAAGAGAAGGTGCAACGATTATCGCAACAACAGAAAGTAAGGATGGTAAAGCTGGAACACCAGGAAGGGCGGGTCCAAAGCAACAACATAAGGGTGGTTGGGGTGCTGGAGGGAATGGAGGGGCCCTCTGTGGACCTCTTTCTGGAGGACCTAGTTCTGAATCAGCTGAAACCAAAGCGTCTCTCCAGGTTCCTTATGGTCGAGAGGGCTCACAGGGCTCCCATACCTCCACCTAGACCAGATGCCCCGCCAAGAGCAATAATAGCTAGGATATTAAAGTATTGAGACCGCAACGCTATTCTGCAGGCAGCCCGGACTAAGGGAGAGCTGCTCCACAAGAACGCAATGAATAGTTTCTTCCCAGATACACCTTGCTAGTGCAACAGCAGCGACAGACTTTCGACAAAGTTAAGAGAACACTGAGAGAGGAGAAACTTAAGTATGCAATGCTTTTACCAGCTAAACGAAGAGTGGTGCAGGATGGCGAATCTTGGTACTTCACAGTGCCAGAAGACTTGTGGGACAGGCTGGAAAGGAGGTGGAAAGGCGAAGTACGAAGGCGACAAAACTGAGACAAGGGGCAACTAGCGGCATGAGAGGACAACCTGTCTGGAGGCGGGAAGGAAAAATACAGCGAGAGCCGGACCCACACACAACCAAGGCCTGCTGGAGCTGCATCCTGCCACCAAATAGTGGGCAAGAAAGCAAGACGGTGTAAGCAGGAGTGTTTTTTTAAGGGAACTGGACGATCCCTTGTGCTGAGAAGCCACTGAGGGAGTTGGATAATGGATCTGACTGCCCCGGCAAGAAGAGCTACTGTGTTAACCACACATGAAGGGACGCACATGATATGTACAAGGGACAGGCAGGAGGGGGGGGATGGCATGGGAAAAGGAGGGACTCGATGCCCACCGACCCATATTAAGTAGAATGCTCATAAACGGTATACAGGCACTCTGCAAATTGGGGCAGTAGGTAGTTCTAGACCTACAGTGCAGGGTGGCAGGGAGTTGAAACAAGAGAACAGTTGTGGTTATTTGAATAATTGTTTGCAACAAATGAGGAATGTTATGTACAAGTTAGAGTTTAAGGCACCAAAGAGCTTGATACACAAGTCACAGATTCAAGGGGGAAGGGAGAGGGCGGGGTGAGAAAGAACGAGGAACCACACATTAACAATGGCAACATGAACGGCTAACGCTGTCATGATCCTGTCCTAGAATGTCAACGGTCTGGAGCGACACCAAGGGCAAATATGCAGCACTGACTGGGACGCGGGAGGGAATAACTATTAAAATATGATCCCTCTACATACCACCAAACCTCCACTCAGAAACCTCCCCAAAGCTTAATAAAGTACTGCTCGCAAGGCCCCAGGGACTCCTAATACTAGGAGGCAACATGAATGCAGTAATGTACCCGGAGATAGACAGAAGCGCAAGACCTGAAACGGCTGCTGGGCCCGCTATGACAGTTCGTGACTGCAATGGGTTTGACAGATCTATGGAGAGCACACAACCCTAATACTAGGCAGTACACTCACATTTCTGCAGTGCACGCCAGCGGTTCCCGCCTAGACTACATATTCGCACAAAGCATACATGCTGACTTATTTAGGGTAGGACAACATAAAGCCAGAGGAATATCGGATCACTCACCGGTAGAAATAATGCTTAGGGCCCGGTGAGGGATTGGGCCCTACCTCCATGAGTACAACCCTGGCTCTTCAGAGATGAAGAATTTGCGGACAAATTTAGGGAAAGAATGGAAGAATATTTTAAAGAAAATACTGGGTCGGTTAGCTCTCACAGCACTCTATAGGAAGCATATAAGGCAGTGGCAAGGGGACATGCACAGGCACTTGCGGGGGTAAAAGGAAAGAAAGACGGGCTAGATGCGAGGAGCTGGAACGGGAGATAACTGAACTAGAGGAACAAATTGGAAGAATGGACACATTGGAGCCCACCATGAGACACAAACTGCAGTTACGACAGTCAAAACTCAAAGACCTAGAAGACAAAACAGGCAATAGCCACACAAAGGCGAATATATGATATTGGGGACAAAGCAAGTAAACTAATAGCATGGCTGGAGAGGAGAGATAACGCTCGCAATTGGGTCCTAGAAATACAAAACTCTGACGGCTCAATCAGTAAATCAAATGGTGAAATTGCTAAGGCCTTTGCAACCTATTATGAGGCGATATACCAGTCTGAAATTACTAGAATGGCTGGGGATAGTGTAAAAACTTTGAGAGACCTCCGTTTGACCAAAATAGACAGAGACCTGACAGAAGGGGAAATAACAGGTGCCATACATGAGTTGCAGACTGGAAAAGAGGCAGGGCCAAATGGGCTACCCAGGGAGCTATACAAATGTGTCGCTGACAAGGTGGTACAGCCAATGGTAAACATGTTCCAATCAGCACTAGAAGGGGGAAACTGTCTGATGATATCAGATTGCCTACAAAAGCAGTAATACCTAAAGAGGAGAAACCTCTGGAGCGGTGCAGCTCATACAGCCCCATATCTTTGATTAATTTTGAAGCTAATGTACTAGCTAAGGCCCTTCCAAATAGAATACAACCAATAATCCAACAATAATTCACCTGGACCAGTCAGGATTTATACCACATAGAAGCTATAGGCTGAACCGCAGAAGACTCTAGGGAGTAATGCATGAAATAGCGTCAAGGCAGGGGGAGGCAGCGGCTGTACTGGCACTGAATGCACGTATGGCGTTCAATAGTATTGAATGGCCATACCTGTTCGAGGTTCTGACCAAGTTGGGTTTCGGGCTGCGGTTTCAGGCATAGAAAGTCCTCTTGTATAGCAAACCATTTACGCAGAAGAGGGTAAATGGAACAGTAACCAGGCCCTTTAAGATACACTGAAGAACACATCAGGGGATTCCACTCTTCCCTCTGATTTTTGCAATGGAAATGGAACCACTTGCTCCGTGAGTGTGCAATGACCCTTCGGTACATGGGATTGACACTGGAGGAGGATGGGAGGAACGCATCTCCCTCTACACAGACGATGTACTGCTGTACGCTCATAAACCCCAGCAGACAATACATAGACTCATGCATATACTCTAATTATTCGGCAGCTACTCAGACTACCAGATAAATTGGGATAAATCACCGGTATTCCCAATGACGTTGGAACAACCAACACTTACGTAAGCATGTGCAGCACTGAAGAGTAGGTAAGAATTCAGATATCTGGGAATAAACATCATCAAATCAGGAGTTGACTTACTGGCACTGAATTTGAACCCACAGTTGGTGAGACTATGAGAAGATGTGACCCACTTGCGGGGGCTCCCGGTCTCATTAATGGGCAGGGCAGACCAATTTAAGATGATGGCGCTCCCCCGCCTGCTGTATGTACTGCAAAACATGCTGTATCAGATCCCCAATTCAGTATTTAAGACAATAGACGGAGAGCTTCAAAATCTACTATGGGAAGAGGGGGTCCCACGTGTTACACTAAGAAAATTACAACAAGGTGTGTACAAGGGCGGGTCGGCTATATATGACATTAAAAGTTACTATTTGGCATCTCAGTTGATTAATGTCAATGAATGGGGTTTCTCACCTGTGTCAGAACCGGCTTACTGGGAGGACAGAGAGGCAATGGGGAATGAGAACCATCTAAAGGCCCTATATTGTAAAAAAAACCCTGGCAACCATATCCACCACACACACACAGACGGTGACACGACCCTGGTGGGAGACCACGAAAAAGTTAGGGTGGGAGGCTAAACTGACTGAACAGACCCCACTATGGGAAAGCAACATGTTGGTTGGCAGTGGGGCAATTGCAAGGATTTCATAAATGGCGCATTCTAGCTGTGGAAAGGCTGTGGAAGAGAGGTCCCTCCGAGAATTAAAGACTGCAGAAACGACATGGATAGGTGCCAAAAGACAGAAAAAACGATCTACCAGAGTAGAGGATGCCCAGCAAAGTGGGAGAAGATTTGGTCGGCATGGGAAGCATATAGGGTTGAAACTGGGTGAATAACACAGGGAGGACTACAACACAAGGTGGAACAAGAAATAGTAGGTCAGGGTGTGTGAATGATTGTAATGCATTGTTAATTGTACTATGTATTTGATTGATATTACCCTGTGTTCAGACTCTTGTGATGGTGCACTAATCTTCTGTTTAATAAAAAAGAATTTACAACAAAAAAATAGTTTTTTAAGAAACGTTTTCCAGGTCATAAAATCGTAACATGACTAATATTGTATCCGGCAATGGCCATTTGAAGGGTTGGCTTTTTCTGGTTGACCAATTTTCTATGTCCTCTATGGTAGTGGTGACGTGATAGAGGAAGGTGTGCTATAAATTTAACGCTGGTCCCATTGTGACTTTACCCATTGTTAAAGATATATTTCAGATAGTTTGGATTACCATGAGAGATGCATGAGCTTTTGCATGCTTTGGCTAAAGGTTTTTCTTCTATATAGGTCTCGAGTTGGGGTAACATATGGTCCCTTCATACCATTTGTGGATTGGATGAATTTAACCCCTTGATATGATGGTTGTCCTAGGGTGGTACATCAACAAATATTCCCAAGTATTGTGATACGACATACTATCTTATAGGGTGAGATCTGTCCTTAGACATCAATACATTTGAGAGATAAACTGTTTGAAATGTTGTGCTAGTGGTTTGGAACTTTAAACTCAAATGGGCTATAGGCATAGTCCAATTGGCTCTCCAATACATGCCCACTATTTAATCAGTCTCTTCCTTTTTTTAATGAATATGCTGTTCACTCATATAAATTCAAGTTTCTAATATATATTCACGTGAGGTGGGATAGGAGGATGTATATATTTTTATATATGATTAATATTTGTACATAGGTCTGTATACCAAAAGTTAGTTTTTATACTATTGGGGTAAATATGGGACTCATGATGGTTATAAATGTACGTACATGTGGGCTATTTTGTGTTGTATTACTTCGAGTTTGCTTTCTTTGTGTTTTGTTATGTGCCAAAAACCTATATATTGGGTTGAGTTCTCTATGGGATACATAGAGATTTAAATGTGTTTTCTGTTCATTGTATGTAAGTATTTAATGCCACTGTTAATGTTTTAAATGTGGTGATTTATACTGTCTTTTATGTGATTGTTTCAGCCCTGATAAAGTTCCTATGTATCAAGGAATGAAACGCATTCAATCCTTTATGCTTGTTGTTGTCATAATTGTGGAATAACTAGTTCTCTTATTTTTTACCTAAAATGCAGCATACTTCATTTCGTGGGATGCTTCATATGCTCAGCTTTTTTAAACCAACTGGTTGTGATTTAATCTCATATAATGATTTTATTGAATTAAATTATTACACTAAGGGGCTTATTAGGATGGCGGACGGACCTGCGTCCGTCAGCCACCCTAGAGGAGGAGGGACCTTCCGCAGGGGCAGCGGCGGTCCCTCCAGTGCAATTAGGATGTGACCACCAGCCTGGCGGTCACATCCTCAATATTTAACATAGCGGCGGGTGCTGCTTGAAGCAGCACCCGCCGCAAGGTTAAATATGCATGCTTAGCATTTGCATGCACAAAGCGGCAGGCACCGCGCGGTGCCTGCCGCTTCGTGCACGCAAATGCAGGGGGGTACCATAGGTACCCCCCATGTGCACCCCCCACCCCCCCACTCACCCAGGGGGCCCGCAACGGGCACCCAAAGAATTCACCGTATGCCTTTCCACGGCAGAGAATCCGCCGCGGAAAGGCATCTGTTTTTCGCCATCCTAATATGGCTGGCGGTGTCTGATAGACACCGCCAGCCATGTTAGAGCTTTTCCGCCGCGGTCGGAAGGCGACCGCGGCGGAAAAGCTGCGGACCGATTTTGAGACCCACCGCCATCCTAATTTGGCTGTGGGTCTTTTGTGCCTCCCCAGCGGTTTTCCCGCATCCTCCGGGCCGGCGGTGGCTTGAAATTAACAAAGACTTGAGCCATTTATAGTTATCTAAAATGACAAAGAGCTCAGCGTGTGAGCTTGTGACCATGTGAGACAGTATATGAGAGTGAGAGGAAGTGAACTAATACACCGTAACATAGAGAGAGTTAAAATGAGCGAGATAAATAAATGTGTGCAAACATACAGTGGCGGTTCCTCTATAGGGGCGTTTGGGCGCCACTCCCCTGCTTTCTCGCGGTGCGAGAAGGCAGAAACATAAATGGTAACCATTTGTTTCTGCCTTCTCGCACGGCGAGAAAGCAGAAGTTCCTGGTTGGGGTGGGGGGACCTGCTCGAGGGCAGGGGGAGAGTGGCTTGCCCACTGTTATTCATACTGACTGTTTGGGCAGCCTGAGGCCGCCCAAACAGTCAGTATGAATAACAGTGGACAAGCCACTACCCCCTGCCCTCGAGCAACAACGCCCACTCTACCTGTTCTCTATGTATGCTACAGCATACATAGAGAAAATTACGCGGGTGGGGCAGCGGCCTCACCAATCACAATGCTGCCATAGTGCCATTGCAGCGTTGTGATTGGTGGAGGGAAGGGAGGCTGCCTTCCTGATGATGAGAGCTGCAGTCAGGAATTGAAAAGCAGGACGGTGGGAGTCTCGGGACGGTACGTTTTTCTTATATTTTATAGATATATTTTTTTACCATTAAACCCTTCCTGCCTCCCCCCCATCCCCTCCATGGCGCGATGACCCATTCCACCCACCCCACCCGCCCGTAATATCGGCCGCGACTGGTATGTGGTATGTAGTACATTAGCCTTGAGAACCGCACACGTTTCCGCCTCAGATACGATACCTCCTCAGTTACAAAACATTCCCGCTCAACTGCCCACTGTACACGTTATGCAATAACAAGAAACTTTCATTGCTTTTTAAATTAATAGGGTAAACATACGACTTCAAAACTTAGAGCGACAAATGAATGAGCTCTAAACAGAGGCTTCCATTTTAAGTGGTGAATATTCCAGGCCATCCCATGCATCCGTCTGCAGACTCTCTGTGTTGGAAAAACGTCTTCACGCATTCCCTCACTTTTGATGTGCACCACGAAGAGGATCTACACCAAGGTGACGCATTGTAATTTAACTTAAATTTTAAGTATTATACTGAGGAGCTCATTTACCAAACCGTAATATTTCCAAAGTATTTAATTAATTCCACTTGATTTAACAGTCGTGAAAAATACATCCAACGGGCAGGAATACTCTAAGACAATTCTGCCAGTCAACGGCACATTGTAAATAGTCTTTCGTTCTGGAGCTGATTAAAAGAAACATTTATTAATATGGGATGTGAGCGTGACCATGCGTGATCCTGGAATCCAAGACCTAATTGATTGGAGTTTTGGGAAAATGGGGCTTTGGAAATTGTGCGAAGTTCCCATTGGTGCCATACGATTCGATATGCTGTATGTTTGTTGTTAGTCTGGACACTGCCTAAACATTCCATGTGTAACTCAGAAACCGTCATAAATTTGTAATGTAAATATTCCAGAAGCTGCAAAGAGTGAATTAAAATATTAACCACAAATCTGTCATTTGTGAAGACCGATGACGTGCTGCAACGCATGCCACGAGACTCTTGTGAAATGGCATATGGATTTACAGAATCTTTTATGTTTGATGTCTGACAGCACACACTCATTAGATAAGATATAAACAGTCCGCAGTGTTGAGTGGTCTGCATTTGTACGTGTGTGTATTGGGTTGTTTGTGTGTGTTAACTGTTGAGTGTGTGGTGTTGTATTACCCCTGCCAGTGTGTCTGCTTTTTTGTCTGCGTTTGTGTGTGCACACAAGGAGTCTGTCTGTTGGCTGGAAGTTAAGGAGTTTTCCTCCTTGGAGGGGGTCGTTGTCTGGTCTGCTACTACTTGCGTTCTCTAAGTAGTCAGGTTGTCTCCCTTCACTCGCTTATTATATAAAACTTAGCCCATAGTTTTATGCCTCACCACTTTGAAATGTCACCAGCCGCCACTGATAAAGAGACTGTGCTTGGTGCAATCTACAAGCAGCTTATTGCAGACAGTGCCACGGGAGAGTACGTTATCTATCCCGAAGCTGGAATATGGTGTGAGCATCAGCTTTGCTTACAAAAAAAAGCAAAAGTGCATGAATCAGTCACTGCTACATTTTGTGACACTTTCAACATATTCAACAAATGTGTGCCCTGACTAATATTGGTGTCACAGTACTTTTCAACATCTCTTTCTTAATTAAAGAGATTAAGAAAGTATTTTGCATTGTGTTATTAAGTACTTTAACTATAAGTAAGGCAAAATAATGTTATCAACTTTTCTAGCTGGACTTTTTCTTTCACATTTTTATAGATACAATTTATAAACAATATCGTATCTGAAGAACTGTGCTGCATATTTCTTTCCACTAACATTTTCAGCATTTGGTGATCCGTGGTGTCCAAATAGGTCCAGGATATCTGGGAAAAATACAGATCCAATGACCACCCGGATCTCAGAATTCTATAGTTACTGGCTCAATCAGAATTAAGAGGCCATTCCTAACGAGAGCCTTAGTATGGAAACGTGCATCACAATTACAAGATTGTTAGAGAGGGTCGTAGCAAAGAGAAGCTTTTCAGGAAAAACATTTCTCAAGGAAATTAAAAAAAAAAAAAGAATGGGGGTAGAATGAAAGAAAAACGACCACATTAAAAAACGTCCAACCAAGCCCTCGCCGATATTCCGCGCATCCATAAGTCCACCATGGGGGGTAGATCCTTCTCCTACTTAGCGGCCAAAACCTGGAATTCTCTCCCCACCCACCTCCGCCTTACACAAAACCACCTCTCCTTCAGAAAGCAACTAAAAACTTCGATAAGTAAAGCACCCCCCCCCTCCCTCAAGCGCCTTGAGACCCTCTGGGTGAGTAGTGCGCTATACAAATTTCTGAACTTGAACTTGAACTTGAACTCTTGTTAAAGAAAAATAAGCTGTCTGTGACATTTCATAAATATTGTAACACTACAACTGTGGAACTTTCATAAATGGGACACTCTGTAGTCAGAGAATTGACACAGGACGAAAATAAAAGAGGGAGAAAGGAGAAAAGAGAAACAGGTAAACAGTGACAAAGGGAGAAAGTGGTGCTATAAAAAGGGAGAAAGTGGGGGATGAAAAATGTAGGACGGTTGGGTAAAGAAATAGGCATGAGGTGGAAGTCCTCCTGGACTTGTCAGCCGCCTTCGACACTGTCTGCCACCGCACTCTAAAAGCACGCCTCCAAGAAGCCGGAATCCAAGAGAAGGCCCTCGACTGGACCACATCCTTCATCTCCGGCAGAACCCAGAGAGTCCGCCTCCCACCCTTCCAATCCGAAGCCACCAACATCATCTGCGGCGTCCCCCACGGCTCATACCTCAGCCCGACGCTATTCAACATCTACATTGCCCCCCTCGCACAAGTGGCCCGCCAGCACGACCTCAACATCATCTCCTACGCCGACGACATCCAGCTCATCCTCTCCCTCACCAAGGACCCGCACACCGCCAAAACCAAACTCCAGGAGGGAATGAAGGCCGTCATCGACTGGATGAGGAGCAGCCGTCTGAAACTGAACTCGGACAAGACGGAGGTCTTCATTCACGGACCCACCCCCTCTGCCTGGGATGACTCGTGGTGGCCGACCACGCTGGGAACAGCACCGACACCGACCAACCACGCACGCAACCTAGGATTTGTCCTCGACTCCTCCCTCTCCATGTCGAAGCAGGTCAACGTCGTCTCCTCTTCCTGCTACAACACCCTCCGCATGCTCCGCAGGATCTACAAGTGGATCCCGACCGAAACAAGGAAAACAGTGACACAGGCCCTCGTCAGCAGCAGGCTAGACTACAGCAATGCACTCTATGCAGGAATCCCAGCCAAACACCTGCGTCGACTACAACGCATCCAAAACGCCTCCGCCCAACTGATCTTCAACGCGCCCTGACGCACCCACACCACCCCCTCCTGAGAGACCAGCACAGGCTCCCCATTGGCAAGAGAATCAGCTTCAAGCTCCTCACCCACGCGCACAAGGCACTCCACAACGCCGGACCAGCCTATCTCAACAGCAGACTCAGCTTCTACACCCTCACCCGCAAGCTCAGCTCCGCTCCGCCAGCCTCGCCCTCGCCGTTGTCCCCTGCATCCAACGAAAGACCTCCGGCGGCAGATCCTTCTCCTACCTCGCCGCCAAGACCTGGAACACCCTCCCGACTCACCTACGGCAGACCCAAGACCTACTCACCTTCAGAAGACTCCTGAAGACCTGGCTCTTCGAGCAGTAGCGGCACCCCCCTCCCCTCAGCGCCTTGAGACCCTCACGGGTGTGAAGCGCGCTTTACAAGTTCTTTGATTGAATGATTGATTGATTGAAGCAAGATTTGGCACCTTTTGAAATTAAACAATCCCGTCATTGGGCAACACAAGGATCCGGCTTCCAAGAGAAACTGTGGCTCCCTCACTTAAGTATCCTACAAATTAGGGAAATCTTTGCGAGAGGCTAGTCACGATTGTAGTGATCTCCCTGTGGTAAATAAATTATTTACACTATCATAATTTCTATAGATGCAAAAAGGATCAAATATAAATGAGGAGCAGAGTCCGTGGTGTTAGAGTCAATGGGCTTTATTGCATTAACTCGAGTTAAGGGAGAGCTCCTTTCACCAAGCAGGTTCAGGAGAGTTCTGAGCTTTATTCACAGAGTACAATATTTATACATTCTTTGCATACATAGGGAGGAGCCCTCCAAGCAGAAGGAAAGAAAAAGATATGAGCATGTAGGCGTTCACTGTAATGAGTCATAGGTGGGTGGGTGCATAGAGGGGGCAGCAAGGTCAGCTAAAACTCGCACTGCCTGTTTGCGTAACTTTATCAGACTTTTACACGAGGGCTGTTTCCTTTCTGTTGGTCAGGGAGGGCCCTGGGTGTCAGAGTGACTAGCATGTCTGGTCTTATCTCTAGCTCGGGGCAGCATGCAGATTGCTCTCATCTGTAGAAGTGTTGCTGCTTCATACTAGCAAGTTGGTTTGGCCCTTCCTGTCCACCCCTTGTGTAACTGTCTTGGAGGTTTCCCTTGACATGGGCCCCACTTATCCTTGAGAGCCGTCAGCAAAACTGGGCCTTATCTCTGCAGAGGGGCTTCTGCTCGCCTCCTGCTCAGGGCCGGAATGCAGCTTTATCAGGTCGACCCTTGTTTGACACTGTTAAGACACCCCGGGCTGGTCCTCTTCTCCGTGACTGCTCAGCAAAATATCTAATGTGCTGCAGAGAAATGTAACATGTGCCTTTTTCAGGGTCTGGCATGGAGGGGCCTGGTGACAGAGAAATAAGGCCTCTGAATGTGAAGTAATGCAGGGGTTTTTATTCAACATGGCAGATGGTGAGAGGGTAGCGCGTGGGGGCACAAATACATATAAATATGTAATTTTCTTCATTCCCTCCTTATCCCCAAGCGCACCCCTCTAATACACCTCTATTTTCATCAGGCCGTTAATGTGTTCTTGCAACATGATCTTTTCATTTTTTCTGCTCTGCACATGTGGACGGGGAATGCAGGCAGTGGCGCACAGACCGCAGATGGCCGGGCCAGATTGGATGCAGAGGCAACAACTGAAGATGATAAACAGTATTGATCCTACCACAGTCAACACTTTCCATCCCCATGTTGATACTAATCCCCACAACCAGCTGCATAAGGACCATTCTCCTTTATCCATGTCTAGCTGACTTGACATCTTGTGTAGCTTGGCAATGGCCTGGTATACCGTAGGTGCGTTATTTGGAATAAACACACATCAACTCGTGGAGATCAATCTGCATACACCACCACGGTCAGCCAGGACGATGTCTAAAACAATGCGATTTTGTAGGGTCATGAGTCTATCCGCGACCACCTTGGCTGTGAGATTAGAGAGGGCACCTGCCGTTGCATCTATCGTATTTTGCACCACTCGTGTGAGGTGGCGGATGTTCCTGCTGTTTACCATTGGACCCCAAAATGGAATGACTCCGGCAAAGAAGTCTCCCACCTCCTGCCCTGCTGTATCTTCTGTATCTATGACCCCCCTTCGCCGTCTGTTATAGACAGTCAGAGGCTCAATTTCATGATAGTCCGCAGGGGCAGTGTAGGTGGGGGGAAGGAGAAAAGCAATGTAACAAGTGCCGGACCAGCCCTGTGGGAGCCATGTATAACCTTTATCCCCACATATGAAGTAGGTGCCCTGTGCGGCTATAAGCCGTGCATTGTTTGTTCCATTCAAATTTACTGTGTGATTGCAGATGCTATCACCCATACGTATCTTTCCTTTACTTTGGACACAAAAAGGGGCTTTCGTTGATGCCACAAAAACAGGTGAAACGGATCTTTTTCTCCTGTCCATATACTGATAATATAACTTATTAGATCTGTTACCGTGGTCAGCATAGGCTTCCTGCTCTAGTGGGGTACCACATGCCCTGTTCTTTTCACCTCGCCAACATAAAATGTATAGGTGATATCGGAGCTGAGACTGCTCTTTTGTGTCCGTGTTGGCCATATAGGAAGCTTTGTTTGTTTCCCACCAACCAGTACAAGAGCCTTCATAAGAAAAAGGGAGAGTGATGAAAGGCATGCCTTTGGCAACTGTGTGGGGAAGAAGACCGCACACCCAGCAGTTGGATGTGTTTATGGCCAGTTGATGTTGTTGTAAAAGGGTGATGAAAGTATTGTTCTTAAATTCATTTCTTCTGTTCTCTAAGTGTACTGGGAGCTCAACATGTGAGTGTACTGTGGTGGCGTTCTGTGAGACAGCAGGTGGATAGAGAACATGTAAGAACCAGCCAATACTAATTACCACAATGCTCATAAAAATTACAATAATCAGAGACACTATACATCTGCTGTGTAATAGCTTGCAGTATTTCTCTCTCATATTAGTCCTTTTTTCTTTACTGTTCACTAGTTTATTCAAGTCAGACATCATGTTCAACCGCTTCACCACCGAGCGGACTTAGACAATCAAACGTCGACTGACCTTCTAGATCTCAGTTTGGAAGTGTACTCTTGCTGGGGAGTCTTTTCCAAAAAGGGGGGCTCAAAGTCTGTACTGTCTTTGTTTTTAGCAAATGTTCCGGTAGTCCCAAAGTATTTTTTACAGTGACTGGCATGCAGCCACCCCTTTCTTCCCTCGACTTTGATGGCCGTCCTTGTCGTCAGCAGGACTAATTTTGGTGCCTTCCACCTGGGGTCCAGAGGGCTCGTCCGGTCGAAGTTCCTCACTAGCACCCAGTCCCCTGGGGCTATGGCATGGTCCTCGACCTGGGTGTTGTCAGGGAAGACAGCGGCAACCTGCGAACGGCAAGAGAGTAGTGCAGACATCAAGGAAGCCAGGTAATCTGTGAGCATAGTTCTGTCAACATCAGTTATTCTTTTAGGCATTGGTGTACCCCACATATTCGGCGGTCTTCCAAAGACCACCTCATATGGGGATAGGCCGGTTCTAGAATGAGCTACCATGCGCATGTAAAAGAGGGCAACCGGTAAGGCTACCATCCAATCCACGCCCTTTTCTGCACAGATTTTAGCTAATTTTGTTTTGAGGGTCTGGTTATGTCTCTCTACTAAACCTGCTGCTTAGGGATGCCTTACACAATGGAACTTCCAGGTATATCCCAACAGAAGGGACACCTGTTTCATGAGCTCAGAGGAGAAGGGCTGGCCATTGTCTGAGTAAACGACACGTGGCAACCCGTATCTCGGGAAGAACTCCCTCACTAACTGTTTGGCTGTTGTAACTGCAGTATAATCTGGGACGGGGTAAGCTTCTGTCCATCTGGTTAGGGCACACACTATTACCAGGACATACTTGTAACCTCTACATCTGTCCATTTGGATATAATCCATTTGGAGAACCTCAAAAGGGTGATCAGGGGGATGAAATCCACCCTGTTCCACTGAGATGCCTTTTCCAGGGTTGAATTGGCAACAAATCATGCAAGTCTTCACTTTCTGCTTTGCTGCCGCTCGCAAGTGTTTGTTAAGCCAGATATTCTGCAGGCCATCCAACATTCCCTTCTCTCCCAAGTGTGCCGGGCTATGTGCTGTCTCTATTATCACCTGTACCATAAAATCTGGGAGGAACCATGTCTTTTTGTTTTTAGTCATGCAACCCTGGTCAGTCCGGACCCCTCCTTGTTCAGTCCATTTCTTTATTTCATCTGGGGTGGCATGGGTCTGTATATCTTGTACATCTTTGGAGGGATCCCTGACTGTCATAGTCCTTGTCAGTGGTAATACCTGTGAGTTTGTTATGTCAATTAGAGTCTGAGCTGTCTGTTTAGCAGTTCGGTCTGCCAGGTCATTACCTTGGGAAATGACATCTGTGGCCTTGGTGTGTGCTTTGCATTTCAGGATCGCTATGGCTGTAGGTAGGTGTATTGCTTCTAACAAGGCCTGTATGAGAGGGCCATGCTGCATCTTGGCCCCGTGTGAGGTCAGAAAACCTCTCTCCCTCCATAGTACCCCAAAGTCATGAACTACCCCAAACACATATTGTGAATCAGTGTAGATGTTAACCCTTAACTGTTTTGCTCGTTTACAGGCTTGCGTTAAAGCAATGAGACTGAAACATGGTAGATGGCGGAACCTTCATAGGAAATGCACCTGATCCACAGTAATCCCAGTAATATTATCCCTCTTATGAGTAAATGGTTAGGGGTTATGTGCACACTGAAAAAATACCCACCATCACAGTATTGGTCCCAAAACGGACCATAAGATATATTGACAAAAGCACAGGTGCACCATATCACAATTGCAAAGAAACCACAAGTTTGTTCCACAAATATAGAAAGTAATGTCCAAAAAGTCTTGTGTGGTTGATTCCTTTATTTTTTTCTTTTCAGATAGAAAGAAACGAACAGCTGACGCGTTTCGTCCCAGAAGGGACTTCTTCAGGGCAAGTGTAGTATGAAAATCTTTTGTAGTATAGTTGATCAAGTGGCGAAGGCACAGATGAGTAGATCCCTGTTGTTGGTATTGTGGTGTTTGAAACCGTGATAAGAACGTAAAATAAGTATGAGTAGCCAGGTATCAGAGTTATATCGATTCTGTACTTCCCGTGGATGTCAGAACTGGATTTGCTGCATGCTGTCAATTTGACGATTATTAGTCGTTCATTAGTCGTTCTTGCGTAATCCTGTGCGGAAGAAAGAGGTCCCTGGTGCACCATCCAAAGGTTGTGCACCTATATCTGAGTTTAAGAGAAGTATTTATGATGACTGCGATAGAGTCAATTTTAGGCAAAATCTCCTCAAGACTAAAGTTAATATGCAGTGTCCAGGTTGCACCATCCATAGGTTGTGCACCTAGATCTGAGTTTAACTGTAATATCTTCAACGAGCGGTGTTATAGGTATCTTAGATAGATATTCCCAATCTTCCGCCTATGTCGTAAGAGAGGAGAGTGTCCGAAATCTTTACCGTCCAGCCCTGTGGCTACGAACCCCAGTCCGTATAGCGCCTGTTGTTCATTAAAGCAATGAGGTCTGCTGCTTGTGCTGACAGGATATCTATTCTTTGTGTCTCTATGATCTCATGGTCAGTAGTTACGGCGTATGCTGCCACTAATTCTCCTGCCCCTGTTCTCATGCATGATCCATCTACATAAAACGTTATGTCAGGGTCTGGGAGTGCAACATCTGTCAAGTCTTGTCTTGGCTTCGTCACTACATTTATTATTTCCACACAGTCATGGGGTGTGGTGTCATCTGTGCTTCAGGGTAAAAGAGTGGCAGGGTTGAGTATGTTACATCTTTTAATCTCTATGTGGGGTTGAAATAGTGTCAGCTCGTATCCTGTCAATCTTGCTACAGTCAGGTGTTGTGTCTGTGTCCTATTCAGGAGAACTTCCACTGCGTGTGGTACTTGTACTGTCAGGGAGTGTCCCAGCACTATCGAGTCACTTTGTCTTATGGCCAAAGCTGTGGCCGCAACAGATTTCAAGCATGCTGGCAGAGCCTGTGCTACAGGGTCCAGTGTACTAGAAAAATAAGCACATGGCTTGTGTTTCCCTGCTTGGTCTTGTGTGAGAACAGATAGTGCTGTTCCATCCCGCTCTGTCACGAACAGGGTGAAGTGTTTCTTGTAATCAGGAGTGGCTAAAACTGGCGCTTGACATAACGCCCGTTTTAGTTCCTCAAATGCTAGGGTGTGCTCTGATGTCCAAGGGAGGATGTTAGAGGTGGCCGCCTCCAATGTAGTCAATTGTATGAGTGGCTTGACTATGTGGGCATACTGGGGAATCCATTGTCTGCAATAGGAAGTAAGGCCAATGAATGCACGTACTTCTTTCTGTGTTTTGGGTTGTGAAATGTTGGAAATCAATTTAATTCGTTCTTGTGTCAGCTGCCTACCCTTCTTGGACAGCAAGTGCCCTAAGTAAGCCACTTGCTGTTCACAGAACTGTAACTTCGAAGGGGACACCTTGTGCCCCTTGTCCGCCAGAAAGTGAAGGACCGTGAGGGAAGCCTTTTCACAGTCAGGTTCTGATCTTGCTGTGATGAGAATGTCATCCACGTACTGTATTAATGCTGTGTTGGTAGGCATACTTATACTGTCAAGTTGTCTCTTTAATGCCTGACTGTAAACACTGGGGCTTTCTGTAACACCTTGGGGAGCTCTTATTTGAAGCTGCGTCCTTTTAAACTGAATCCGAAAAGATATTGACTGTCAGGATGTATTGGAATGCTGAAGAATGCATTCTTCAGGTCAATGACCGTGAAAAATGTTGCCTCAGAATCAATGGCAGTAAATAATGAGGAAATGTCTGGGACCACTGGGTATTGTGGGACCACACATTTGTTCACTTCTCGAAGGTCAACTACTAGTCTGTAAACTGGGGGTGCTTGAGGGTCTGTGCGTTTAAGAACAGGGAGGACGGGGGAGTTACACACATTCGAGTCTGTCTCCACCACCACCCCCTGTTCAATGAGTTCTTGAATTATTTTTAATAAGGCTGTTTCAGCCTCAGGTGGAATCCTGTACTGTCGTATTCGGGGTAGGACTACTCCTTCCTTAAGAGTGACCTCGTGTGGTGTTATATCCATGTAACCTACGTCAGTCGAACCTTGTGCCCATAGATACTGTGGGACATCCTGAAGTCTGGGATCAAAATCTCTAACCGTGAAATGCCCTTTGAAATCACGCAAAAACAGTCTTACTCCTTCTGGTGAGCAACAGATAACTGCTCCCAGTTCTTTTAGGGTCTTTATACCTAGTAAATTTTCTGGACATGTTTTAGTGAGTAGTAGGTCTGTGGTGCGTGTCAGTGGACCCACCCCTAAAGAGACTGGTTCTGATACTTTGTTGACAATTGGCTTTCCAGAAAATCCCAGGGATATATTCTGTGTGCCCGAGAGAGGTGCCCCTGGGACCTCGTCATGACTGATGGTAGTCCTGCTTGCCCCTGTGTCAATCAGAAACTTTCTATCTTGCCCCAGCAAACGAGCATGTACATAAGGACCCTCTTGGTCCACAGGAACTGGGATAAGGGGCAAGCGATCTTCCCTCTCGAGGCTGTTTCATGAAAAAGATTGGTATTCTGGGTAGTCTGACTGCGTGTACTAATACATTTGAGGTGCAGCGGCAGCGGCCGTCTGGACCTGCTGCGGGGTGGGGGCTTGTGTCTGCTGAGTGTTGTACTGTCTAGGTGTATAGGGCCGTTCCTTTGTTTTACCTGTGGCTATATTGTGCTTTAGGACGGGGCATTCCCTTACAAAGTGACCCTGTTGTTTACAATAATTGCAGGTCCCTTTAGTGGGTGCGGTACCATTCTTGTTCGTGTTTGCAGGTACTGTTTGGGCAACTAGCACCTTCATTTTTGTATCCTTCATGCGCTTCTTTTCTTGTTCTTGTTCTTCCCTTATTCTATTTTGGTGGTATTGCAACATCTGTAACATTTGTGAGGGGCTATTTGCTTGCCAAGTACTCTCAACCTTCAGCACTCTATTCCTAATCTGAGGAAGGGCGTTATCTACCAGTTTGGTCACAAAAAGGTGGGGATAGGCTTCACTACTGTGTTTTAAACCACTGTTGACAGCGAAGCATTTCTCCAACCTAGTGTAGTAATCGCTCGTGTCTTCCTCTGGTTTCTGTTTACATGCTGAAATTGCATCCCAGTCTTCCTTTTTGGTCGTAATAGTCTTGGTAAAATTTGTATAAGGAGTTCGGGGAGCCCCTTAATTTTTTCACCAAGGCCATCCCCCGGGGCCCTACCTGCATCTTCAGCTTGCAACTCTGCCCATTTCAAAGTTTTATCTCCCACATCCCAGTCTTTCTCTTTAAGTTTCTCGTAAATGGCTGCTGGTAACAAGACCTTTAGTAACCTTAGGATATCAGGGTAAGTATAGTCTCCTATACGGAGTATATCTTTTATTTCTCTGTAAAACCCCCCCGGGTCTTTATCATGGGAAGGTAACAATCTCTTCATTTCCAGTATTTCTAGCTTGGTGAGAGGGGTATAGACATGTACCCGCTGGACAGAGCCATCTTGTTTTCTTATGGGGTGGACCTCTCGCAGAGGGTACTGTCCTCTGGGGCGAGGATCGGGTGTCATTGAGGCGGACAGGAATTGTTCATATTGGAGACGGAAGTCTAAAATGGTGTTAATGAGTTCTGGGCCCTGTTTCATCCATCTATCTAGTATTACCTTTTCCAGTATTTTATATAATTTGCCAGGGTGGTGATATTGGCTCTCATACCACGTGATCAAGTGTTGGACCATATAGATGCTGGCCAGGCGTTGTTCGAGTGGTGGGAGGCTCAGGAACATCTGGGCCACTATGTCGGGATTATATACATGATGTTGGGACACTCACTGGGTGGCCGACCGAGCCAACTCCCTCTCATGTGGCGTGAGGGGTGGCTCGTCGTCCATCCAATGGTCTAGGGCCTTTTCAGTTGTTTGAAACAAATCCTCAGGAGAGATGTGTGTTTCCTGGTTAACCCTTGTTTTCTGAGGTCGATGGTGTTTGGCGCCATTACAGTGCCGTGCTATGCCCAGAAAATTCATTTTGTCTGCCGGCTCGTTGTTATCCCCTTCCTCTGACACACTATCCCTGCCTTCCTTCTCGACGTTGCGTACTGCTAGTATTTTCTTTTTAATCTTGTTTGTCATTGCTTCTGTCTGCGCTGCCTTATCATGTTTACCGTCATTGATGTTGTCGCTCCACTCTATTAAACTAGCCTCCACGTCCCCATCACCCCCATCAAGTTCCCTGATCAGACAGTTGATAATAAAACGGAGGATGTTGTTCTTAGCTTTTACTTTTCTATTTTCCATAGCTTGAGCTACGCATTCATGGTTCCGTCCTGTTCTGATGAACTCATACAAGGCATTTAAATGTGTATTCATATCAGGCAGTCCATCTAGCTCTGCGATCGCTTGCCTTACTCGTATTGATATGGCGCGCATTGGACCAGTAATACCTGGCTGTAAATCATATATACATCTAGGGAGTTCGACGTCATCCTTTATTTCCTTATCCCCCCCCCCCTTCCGCACCCCCGGAAGCCTGTTGTTGGTTCTGGACTGGCTGGGGCACGGCCTCTGGTGGGAGCGGGGGAAATGGTGCGTCTATGTAGGCTGGGGGTGGCTCTGCTAGGTAGGAGGAAAGGAACGCCTCTGGTGCCGTTGGTTTAATTTTAAGGGGTACATCTTGGGGAACTTCCTCCTTGATCTCCTCTGAGAGTACAGGGTAGATACCAGTAACAAGAGCGTTTCTCTCCCTATCCATCTGTTCTGATCTGACCTGTTCACCCTCATCTTGTAACTTCTTTTCTTTAGCCTGTTCGGACATCTGTCTACCTTTCTCAGCTTTGTTGAGTTCTTTCTGGGCTCTCCTATTCGCTTCTTTGCGCCATAAGTCAATGGCTTCTTTTTGAGAAGGCCTTGATTTCCTTTTCCATAGTTCCTCTTCTACTCTCATGATACATTCTGCATCCCATGTTCCCGTAACAGGCCATCTATACATTGCCTCTAAATCCTTTGTATAATCTACCCAGAGATCAAGGTATAAAACGGCGCCTATGCCATGTTTGTTATACATAAAATGGCCGGGGGTATCTCTTGGCGGGATATTAACTGCCTCTTCTAATATTCCCTTTTTAGTGCCTATTTTACGCAATTTTGAAAACAACGGCATGCTGGAACCTAACTAAAACAATTTCAAACTCAAAACATATACAACATATACTTATGTACTGAAATACAGTACAACCATACCGGTCTCGTGAAGGAGACACGTCTTTACCGTGTTCATTAAATGAACCCGTCTTTATGCGTTTTCAGTGGTACTCACCGGGAAGCAGAACTTGAAGACCTGGTCATCGGACGCTTGACGCTTGCGCAGAAATGGCGGACCTCTGAAGACCTCGGACTCGGCTCTCTCACGGGTTGGGCTCTGGGTCAGGACGCTCCGCAATCTTCCTCACCGCCTCGTGTGGATGTCTGGTCGCAGTCCACCTCCTCCGTGGGCCTGAGGGAGTTGGCGGGAAGTCCCGCTGGCGTGTACACTTGAAGTCCGTCTAGGCTGTAGAAGGGGGCAGGGGCCGGACCTACATTGCCGGCACGTGGGGAAGGGGATGCGTACCTGTTCGGGCGCCAGAAAATGTGGTAAATAAATTATTTACACTATCATTATTTCTATAGATGCAAAAAGGATCAAATATAAATGAGGAGCAGAGTCCGTGGTGTTAGAGTCAATGGGCTTTATTGCATTAACTCGAGTTAAGGGAGAGCTCCTTTCACCAAGCAGGTTCAGGAGAGTTCTGAGCTTTATTCACAGAGTACAATATTTATACATTCTTTGCATACATAGGGAGGAGCCCTCCAAGCAGAAGGAAAGAAAAAGATATGAGCATGTAGGCGTTCACTGTAATGAGTCATAGGTGGGTGGGTGCATAGAGGGGGCAGCAAGGTCAGCTAAAACTCGCACTGCCTGTTTGCGTAACTTTATCAGACTTTTACACGAGGGCTGTTTCCTTTCTGTTGGTCAGGGAGGGCCCTGGGTGTCAGAGTGACTAGCATGTCTGGTCTTATCTCTAGCTCGGGGCAGCATGCAGATTGCTCTCATCTGTAGAAGTGTTGCTGCTTCATACTAGCAAGTTGATTTGGCCCTTCCTGTCCACCCCTTGTGTAACTGTCTTGGAGGTTTCCCTTGACATGGGTCCCACTTATCTCTGAGAGCCGTCAGCAAAACTGGGCCTTATCTCTGCAAAGGGGCTTCTGCTCGTCTCCTGCTCAGGGCCGGAATGCAGCTTTATCAGGTCGACCCTTGTTTGACACTGTTAAGACACCCCGGGCTGGGCCTCTTCTGCGTGACTGCTCAGCAAAATATCTAATGTGCTGCAGAGAAATGTAACATGTGCCTTTTTCAGGGTCTGGCATGGAGGGGCCTGGTGACAGAGAAATAAGGCCTCTGAATGTGAAGTAATGCAGGGGTTTTTATTCAACATGGCAGATGGTGAGAGGGTAGCGCGTGGGGGCACAAATACATATAAATATGTAATTTTCTTCATTCCGATCACCGTTCTAGTTTGTTTTAGCACCAGCCACTACCTGAGGGCTGGCTCACACCCTATCCCACACCCATCCAGCACAGGTGTCACTGGACGTGTGACCCTGGTAATAAAAGGGGCTGGGCACACGTGTCCTGGGCCAGTTCCACTTATTATCCATGTCTGTGGAGTTATTATGAGTGCATAAGGCCCTAGGGCCCTACCACTTTACAAAGATGAGATTTGTGATTTTTAACTGGGTGGTTAAAAAATGCACGGGTGAATGAAAATGGCACGCCAATGGCTTCTGAGATTTCAGCATTTTTGTAAATCGGTCCCTGTGCACCTTCATCACCTAGAACGTATCACTAAACAGACACAAGGCACTCTGCTCGTAGTCGTACATAAATAAAAACGACATCAACATCGGCGTTCACAGTACACCACAGAGGTACATGAGAAAATGCTTTCTCAAGCATCCTTTATCATAAACACTTTCTATTGTGGCTCTACTGTGTCTTTATGACCATAGTTTGCATGCTAACCCACTGGTTACTGTGGTGTAAAATAAAGCTAACTATACCTCGTACGACGTTATTCAATCCTGCTCTATGCCCCCCTTCTTTACCTCTTTATGCAGTTTTGTTCTGGGAGATAATACAGCGTGAGCAGAAATTAAATTACAGAAGTACTCAAACAGGTCAGCGGCGGTAGTCCCTTCTGCACAATAACAACTTGTCTTTTCGATGATACGTGATCTGTAACAATGACCTTAGCAATGCTAAGTGCATTCACGCTCCACTTATGCGGCATGCACGTAACCCGAGTAGAAGGTTCGCTGCCAGGACCCTTCCTTCGGGTATTCCGGACGGTGGGTGTCTCATCAAAGAGACCGACGGACAGGTACGAATTCTGGGGGCAAAATTCATTTCCAAAGGACTGTCGCCGACTCAACGGGGGACGAAAGCGAAAATCAAGTGGAAAACAGCGGCAAGTGAGAAACAAAAGACAACTATTACGAGATACCAGTGCTTTAAATGGAAAAAAATAGGTGCAGGTACTCACCAAAAATAAGCAGTGGATTGGGGTGGAGTTTGCGGCGGGGCAAGGGTTGGGGCTATGTTTTTTACCTTTCCAAGCTTTGTATGCAAAAAATATGCATGCATTGTGAAACTGTGTGACCATTTATATAGTACTTACCAATAAGCCCTCAATATTTACCAACGTAACCTTTTTTTTTTTAGCAGCCTTATAATAATAAAATATTGAGGGAAAAAACAGCAAGTTTCCTAACGTTTGCCTTGGAATTTGCATGCATATCCTTGATGCAGGATCACGAACCACTGAACTACATGACAGAGATTTTAACTTGTGACCTGCATGTAACCCAATGATCGCTGCAGCAAAAAGAGTAACCAACAGAGCTCTCTATATGAAAACCAAATCTGGCAGGTACATTGATCCTCTATGCAATTTTATGTTCAGTCCAACTTTATTTCCAGCAAGTGCATTAACCACGAGAGTAACAAAAGTGCCATTATATCTGGGAATATACAAAGATCTCTGTACCAGGTAATATTTCGAAATGCAGGATGTTGTGATGAGTTAGGCTAGGCAGAATAAAGCAATTATCACATTTATCTTGTTGTCAAAATTGTTTGGGGCAGAGACTTTGCTCAAGTTCAGACTTTGCTCTTTGAGAATGCACCATTTATTACTTCCAAGCCTTGGCCTTTGCCCAATTAATAAAGCTAGAGTTTGCCTGATAAGTAGCCATTGTTAAAGTATATTTATCTAGAGCTGTGTGAGCCACTTACAGGTCGAGCCAGGCTTGAGCCAGATGCTGGGCTCTGGATCAACTCACGGTTCCTTTGGAACTGAAAGCCCAAAATGAGCCGAAATTTTATGTGGCTGCTGCACTTGCTGTATCCTTGTGCACAAGTTAAAAACAAAAAATTAACATCAGACATAAAAAAGGAGAGATAAATAGATACCCATTTAGTGGCTGATATGTACAAAGTGAAGCAAGAAAAACTTGGATTTATCTCATCTTCTCCACTTAACCATACTCTGTGATCGTAGGCAAATATTTTGTTTTACAAATGTCCCTTTTTCTTCAGTATACCTCAATATTGTATATGGAGACCTAATAATGTCAAAGCTGCACCATGTTAAAGAAATATACTTTTTATTTATTTTGAAGATGATTTATCCTATTTTAAGTGATGTTTGTTGGATTATTTACATTGGAAACATTTCAGGGCTCGGCTCATGCAAGATCTTTTAGAGCCCAGCCAGACCCCCTGCTTGGCCGTCACTGTGTATTTTTTGGCTTCTTCACCACTACATTTGTCTTTTGAATGGTAAACCTGCTGCATTATTTGTTTACATAGCTGGTATTTTCTTAAAGAGATACACAATATTCGACTAAATAATCAGAGCATCACAAGAAGAGATGGACTGTTAACACACATTCCCTACACGCTGAAAAAGTCTAGATACATTTGCCCCCTTTCACATACACTCGCCCCTCACACACTTAAAAGCTTATTTCATGCTCTCTGAATCACATCTAGTTTCACACAAAAACACAACACTACTTTTCATTCTCATAGTCACACCTACGCTTGCAAACTCGCACACTTATTGCTTTTACGTCCTAGTTCTCACACATTCTCTTTCACAGGCTGTGCCTGACGTTGGAGGCCATTAAAAACATTAACAGGTGCAGCACAAAGTCGGGGTCGCATTTTGTGTGATATACGTATTCAGTATTGAAAACTTTTCAGAGACTGTCACAGGTGTGTCTGTCTCATTGGAGCAGAGATACTTAGGAGGTGATTTGGCTTCTACAAATCACCTAAGTTTATAGTTATATAACAAATGTTTATCAATAAATGGCACACTGATGAATGAGTACTAGTGCTGTAGTTTTTAAAAACATAAATGCATTGATTTAATCTAGAGGGCTGGGATTTTGTTTAATGGAAATCCCTTTCATTGAAATTGTTGATGGTCGAAGATTTGCGGGCGTTTAAAACAATGGGCATGCTAACAAGCTGTATCCCTGAACAATGTGGCTCACACTTGCATCTATTAGGTTTTATGGATACCTTCCGAACCCCTCTAAAAGACAACCTGCAACAATACTCCACCTTTCATAACTTCCAGAGAGGCACAGGCCGCTCTCTGTGTTCTACTGAAGATGAACTGCTGTCCTGGCGCTTTTGAACCAGCTCAGCCCAGGCTTCAGCTCGGTTTGAAAGGCGCTTTAACCAATTGCAATTGCAAAAGCGTGTATCTAAAGGTGGTGATCGATACATAAAAGTAATACTGGACTCCTTCTCCTAATATCATATACTTTGGAAGGTAGGCCACCGGCATGTTACGAGATATGATTTAATATTTCCCACGAGAGTCTGTGAGTGACCGATAGAATAATAGAACCGGCTCCCTGGTTTTCCCCCCTTTTGTTCTTTCATATATCCCTGTAGGAAAGTGTGAGTCTATCCCCGTGAGGCAAGAAGTTGTGTATATTCCTCAGGGTGGTGCCTTGGCACTCCCTGACTGGGGGGGCCCCAGTTACCAACTCCTTTACAGGTATTTGGAACCTCGTGGCAGTTGCCATAGTCCTGTTTGAGTGGTGCCTCTCCTTATTATGTTTATTTTTAGTTTGGTCACTGTTAGGAGTTTTATTCATTTGGATAATGCATGTCAGTTGACATTTACTTATTTGTAGACACAGGGTGGTATAAAAGATTGTGATTTGGTGATTGGGTCTTCACAACGTGTGTACTCTTTAGCACTTGGTACATTTGGAGCTTGGTAACCTTTTCTTGTAAATAAGATGTGGTTTTGACCCCCTTTCTGCACTTTTTTCATTTATGGTTGGTCATTGCTACGGTGTATATGGGTGAGTTTTTTCTTGCGGCATAGTGTGTTTTTAGGAACTTTATTGCTTATGTATATATTTTTCAGTACCCTTGTCCTGACGAAGCCAGAAGATACAACTGGCGGAAACGCGACCGCGACTGCGTCGACAGATAATTAACAGACAGACAAATAATAGTGTTTTGTTTCACCCTCTCCTACTTTTTGTGTTTTGGGTACGGAATTGTATATTTGTATATATTGTAATTACTTCTCTTTTGATTACTGTATATAGTCTGGTTTTTCCCCCCCGGTTTTTTGACCCAATATTTTGTCCTATGTTAAAATTATAATCATTTATTGGCAGAAAAGAGCATTTAAAAAAACAGGTTAATAAAGTGTTTCCTGTTATGAAGTAGTGTTGTTTAATGTATCCCTTTATACCTTTCTGTTCTACTTATTCATCTAATTGATGTTCCTTGCCCAGGTATGGGAGGGTAATATGGGCAGAACCCCTGTTCATTTCACAGTTTTCTGCACACTTTTTTAAGTGTGAGGGTCCCTTGTTGTAAGAGACAGCATTTGAATTGTTTTTAAAAATATTGTATACATTGGTTAGGTCAATCCTTTGGGTCACGAGATTAGGATGTGGGGTTTGTTATATTTGACCATTGTACAATGTTGTAATGTGATTATTTTACATTTCACATTTTCCTACGCCGCATTGTCCTAGTTATTTAGTTTAGTATTCTTTTTCATTTTTTGATTTAATTTCTCATTGTGTATGACTTGTAGAAGTCTAGTGGGAATTTCAGTCTGGTTGGATGTTCTGACCGGCCAAGCGTTATATGAAATATGTCAGCACCACATTTGGTAAGCTATACAGAAGAAGAGATAAATAGGTTGAAACAAACTCCCTCCTTGTTAGGAGCAGATTTAAGTGGGAATAGAGTACCTAGTTCTGATAAGGGAGAAAGATTAACCCAACTAAAGAAGAAAAACATACGGACACAGCTTCATGCTGAAACCTATTAGGATATCTAAAAACAAATACCATCCCTGTCGGACTACAGGTGAAAAATATTCCCGTCATCTTCCTTCAAGATAAACCGTATCTGTTAGATTTCAGTGGGGTAGGAACAAAGTGTTCCCAGGATTGGATTGTGTTATCTATCAATACTGCTTTGCGAATCAGTGAAGACGAGTTAAAAGAAATAGAAAAGTTAGAGGAAGAAATATTAGGAGACTCTACTATAGCGGATGCGAAAGGTCTACTGGAAAGTATTGGTAAAACATTAGCGGACTTTAAAATCAATACCGTTAATTTAAAGACTACTAAACTAAGTAGAGATATAAAAAACTTCACTTTAGAACAAGTTTATCCCTACCTGAAAGAGGATTTCTTTAAAAACACCACCCCAGGGGCGTTAAATCCTCAATACAAGGGTAGATCAAGAACAAGATTTCTCACATTTTCTGACTCCTCGTCAGATTCAGATCAAAGTGGAGGAGCTTATTACCAACCATACCAACAATATCCACCCTTTCTACACTACCCCCAAGGCCCGCCACCTTTTTTAGGCAGAGGGGGACGTCGAGGCAGGGGGTTCAGAAGAAGATGGGGGCCTCCCCAGTTCCAACAATTTCAACCCTTTCCACAACCGCCACCGACACAGGAGCAGAACCTGTTTCAAACGAGACAACGGACTTATATGCGGTAGAAAGAACTAATAATCAGGGGAATGAGCCAGTGATGTCTTGCACAATGAGGGATAGAGAGATTATTCCAATTTACAACCTCTCTAAAGAGTGCTTATCACCTATAGAACTGCAGGTGTTACAGAAAGGTCTTTCATTTGTGCCTTTACTTGTTCAAGACCCGGTAGACACTAAGACCGAAGTCTTACAGTTTCTAAGAAAGATCAGATTGCAAGTATTTTTTTCTGCACAAGAGGAGAATGTTGAATACAATGTCAGTGGCTTGCGAGTCAAATCGACCTTTTGTCCAGAGAGCGCAAGTATGCCTGACGAAATTGTGTTGTTTGAGAATCAGGTACTTAAAGAAGTTGATAATTTGAATACTAAGAAACTCTCCTTTAAATCTAACTTTAGTAAGGAAGAACGGTTAGCTTTAAACCAACTTGCCAACAACCCCCTAACAGTAATAAAACCAGCTGATAAAGGTGGGGGGATTGTTATATGGGATTGTAACGATTATGATAAAGAGGTACTAAGACAGTTGGGTAATTGTGCACACTATCGCCAAATAACAGACAACCCAGCCAGTAATTTAAGGGCTAGGATTTTACATCTTACCACACAAGCCCTAGATGCCGGATATTTGAGTAAAAAGGAATATGAATATCTGAATACGTCCATGCTGAAAACCCCCAATTTGTATGTATTACCCAAAATACATAAAGATGTCGTCAACCCCCCTGGCCGGCCGATTATTGCGGCATGTGGATCAATGCTTGAGCCCCTAGCGAAGTACATTGATACGTTTCTTAAACCCTTTGTGTGCAAAACTCAGGCCTACATTAGAGATACCATGGATTTCATTCACAAGGTTGAGGGCTCGGTGTTCGATAGAGACCAACAGTTGTTGGTCTCTTTCGACATCGAAAGCCTGTATACGAATATACCCCAGGACGAAGCACTCCTCGTGATGGAACTGGTACTTGATAAAAGGAATAGACCCCATCAGGTGCCAACTAAATTTATCATTGAGTTAGCGAAAATTTGCTTAAAAAACAGTTTCTTCACCTTCAAGGGGGTCCTCTATTTGCAATTGAAAGGAGTGGCGATGGGGTGTTGCTTTGCCCCAGAAATTGCCAACCTTGTGATGGACCAATTTGAGACCAGATATGTCCTTGGTGAAGCGAACCCATTTCTACAATTCTTGTCGAGGTGGGTCCGCTTCATCGACGATATCTTCTTGATATGGAATGGAAATAAAAAAGATCTAGACCGATTCCATGAATGGTTAAATGCCTGCACCCCTGACCTCAAATTCACAATGAATTTCAGTAATGAAAAAATCAATTTTCTGGATGTATGGATTTTGGAGACTGGTGGTAGGTTAGAAGTGAGCCTCTATACCAAACCTACAGACAGAAATACTTTGCTGGAATTCTCTAGTGGACACCCGAGGAGTGTTAAAGAGAATCTGCCATATGGGCAATTTTTGCGCATCAGGCGCAATTGCACCAGCAAAAAGGATTATTTTGACAACGCAGAAATCCTTTTGAATAAACTTTGTTCTAGAGGGTACCCAAGGAAATTAGTGAAAGCCGCCCTCAAAAGGGCTTGGTTCACACCTCGGGAAACTTTATTAACCCCCAAAGAAAGTAAGAATGAGAAAACTGCTTTGACCTGTGTTTTAACGTTCAATGTGAAAGCTAATAAAATCAAGCAAATCATCTCTAGAAACTGGCGAATCATTGACCATCTTGACATCCCATCACCACTGTTTTCTTTCCGTAAAGGTAAGAATATTAAACAACATCTTGTTAGAGCCAGTAGAGAGCCCAAGATTAAAAAAGACACTAGGAATCTGTTAGGTCTACCTGCCGTAACAGGACATTTTCGTTGCATGAACTGTACTGCGTGCCCTAATTCTAAAGACTTCAAAAATATCGATGTGAATGGCCAGAACCACATCATGCGTTCGTTCTCCAACTGTAACACCAAGAACGTCGTGTATGTGGTTCTTTGTCCTTGTAATTTAGCCTATATAGGACAAACAACGCAGGCAATCAAAATGCGAATAGGCCAACACAAATCAAGAATTAGATGTAAAACTAGTGGGGCCCCACTAGTACAACACTACATAGACTGTGGACACAGCGAAGAGGACTTAACATGGGCAGTACTTGTAGTGGTGACAGCTAAAAACAAAGCAGAACTAGAACGTAAGTTAAATTGTACAGAAGCTAGACTTATTGAAAGATACCACACTGCTACCAGGGGGCTTAATGATCGTGACGAACTGTGGGCATTAATCTAATGATGCCCCTTGTTTGCTCTCTGGATCCGAAGATGAGTACCCCTGATGACACCTTGTCGGGGGAGCTCTCCCAGGACCCAGTTTGTTTAGAGTAATACAGGAATGAGAGCATATGAACAATGAGTAATTTTTTATATATATAATTGAGACTTATAATTGTTTGTGTGTGTTATCTTTATTTGTGTTTAAATTGTTTGTTCATTTATGGTGTTTTTGTAAAATTTTATTTTTGTGCTTGATACATTGTAAATAGATTGTTAGCCCATGTGCGTCGTTGCAATGTTCACCCTTTTTGTAAATATTTCACTATTTTAGGTGGTGATGCGATTGTTATGTTTTTTCCTTTATTTTATTGATGGTAATTCTGGTTTTCCTTTTCCTCTATTTTTTTTTATTTTTTTTGGAATGGATGTGTAAATAACCATAAGGTAGAGGATAACACACCCGGATATACATGACGCTCTGCGCGCAGTCTGTTGTCTCTTCCTGTATGTCCACTACTCCCTGTCCTGTTTCTTTGCCCATGAAGTCAGCGCGCTGTTTAGAACGCCCCTTGAGGCGCCGCCCTTTTGAAATAACGCCGCGCATTGCCGACTGTGAGTTTGTCCCTGAACTAACGGACGGCGGAGCCTAAGCAATCTTCACTGAAGGGTTCCTTGGACCGCGGGTGACTTGGGGGAATCTTAGCACCAGAGGTAGGCATTCATAATTGTCTCCCCATATGAAGTGACGCTGCAGAGATTCGAGCTCTGTTTGAGCACACGCCAGGAGTAACTGCGATTGTGCTGTGTTTTGTGTTTATTGTTAATTTGAATATAGGCATCCCTGGTGACTTCGTGAGAGCGTGTATCTAAAGGTGGTGATCGATACATAAAAGTAATACTGGACTCCTTCTCCTAATATCATATACTTTGGAAGGTAGGCCACCGGCATGTTACGAGATATGATTTAATATTTCCCACGAGAGTCTGTGAGTGACCGATAGAATAATAGAACCGGCTCCCTGGTTTTCCCCCCTTTTGTTCTTTCATATATCCCTGTAGGAAAGTGTGAGTCTATCCCCGTGAGGCAAGAAGTTGTGTATATTCCTCAGGGTGGTGCCTTGGCACTCCCTGACTGGGGGGGCCCCAGTTACCAACTCCTTTACAGGTATTTGGAACCTCGTGGCAGTTGCCATAGTCCTGTTTGAGTGGTGCCTCTCCTTATTATGTTTATTTTTAGTTTGGTCACTGTTAGGAGTTTTATTCATTTGGATAATGCATGTCAGTTGACATTTACTTATATGTAGACACAGGGTGGTATAAAAGATTGTGATTTGGTGATTGGGTCTTCACAACGTGTGTACTCTTTAGCACTTGGTACATTTGGAGCTTGGTAACCTTTTCTTGTAAATAAGATGTGGTTTTGACCCCCTTTCTGCACTTTTTTCATTTATGGTTGGTCATTGCTACGGTGTATATGGGTGAGTTTTTTCTTGCGGCATAGTGTGTTTTTAGGAACTTTATTGCTTATGTATATATTTTTCAGTACCCTTGTCCTGACGAAGCCAGAAGATACAACTGGCGGAAACGCGACCGCGACTGCGTCGACAGATAATTAACAGACAGACAAATAATAGTGTTTTGTTTCACCCTCTCCTACTTTTTGTGTTTTGGGTACAGAATTGTATATTTGTATATATTGTAATTACTTCTCTTTTGATTACTGTATATAGTCTGGTTTTTCCCCCCCGGTTTTTTGACCCAATATTTTGTCCTATGTTAAAATTATAATCATTTATTGGCAGAAAAGAGCATTTAAAAAAACAGGTTAATAAAGTGTTTCCTGTTATGAAGTAGTGTTGTTTAATTTATCCCTTTATACCTTTCTGTTCTACTTATTCATCTAATTGATGTTCCTTGCCCAGGTATGGGAGGGTAATATGGGCAGAACCCCTGTTCATTTCACAGTTAACCAATTGCAGGCCATGCAGAAAGAGCACCCAAGGATGGAGCTCAGGAGCGCAGCACCAACCACATCAAAACCGGGCCGTTATGAGTACCGGTACTCTCCTTTTCTGAGGAAAGGTCCCGGTACTGAAGGGGAGAAAATATAAAAGTGCTGGTACTCAGTACCAGTGAGTTCTGGCCCATTTAAAGCACAGCGAGAAACTCTCCGGGTTAACCCTACCTTCACAAAGCTGAAGGGTGATCACAACATCTGGATTTTCCTCGGAGAAGAACCAGTGGCGCTTAAGACAGCAGAATACTCCCAGGCATGCGACACCATCAGATACCAAAAGACCTACATTTTACTGCATTAACTATGAACTTGCAAAGCCATGTTAGAAAACCAATGAATCATGTAATATAGCATTAGTGAACTGAACTGAATTAACAGAAGGTGGGAGGGTTATCCTGTCAATGTGGGGTGACAATGTCTACAGCCATCCCTATAAGGCTTCATGCAGCACCCAACCAGACGTCGAGGACATGGAGGGTTGGTTTACAGGTCTCATTTTGTTGGCCTGCAAAGCCTGCTTGACATCATTCACCAGATGTCTCTTGTAATCTAATGTTTCAAAGCACCCAGAGATAACTTGCAAATACTTATTTGACAGCTGTATAACTTCCTATCTGTATTTTTTTCAATCAGGAAAAGGCTAGGATACTTCAGGCAACCCAAGCAGAATGCTCCTAGCATAGCCCAGCATACTGTGCATGTGAGTTGCATAGAAATAAATACCTGCGATTGGCTGGCACATGTCTACGTGTGTGGGCAGGCTATCTCTTGTGGCGTCCAATTTGCGGGGTTGGGGGCGGTGTTGACCTCAAGAACTATGAGGTAAAGTGTCCTTGGAGACAAGATTCAATACAGCATGTTTCAATGCAGTCAATCAAAATGACTGACTCAGAAGGGGAGTTCAAGAACATGAATTAAAAAAAAATTAGGTTTATTCAAATTGAAAGGAAATAAAGAAAATATGAAAATGCAAATGTAGCAGCAGTCTCGTTGACTTAGTTAAAGCACATATAAATCCATTGCCATGAAGGCCATCTGTTACAATATTAATGCAATAATAAGCAACATCAGAAAAACAGACCAAGTCTCACATTTTCAGCAAATCAATGGAGAAACAGACAATATCCCTAATTGAAACCTCAAAGTCTCAGGCTCACCCCGAGGATTTTTACAGCCAATTTCAACACAGAAAATTAAGCAAACTGCAAAGTCAGCACAGTTTAAGCAAAAACATAATTATTTCAACAAATCACTTTGCAATATTCTAAAACGTCATATAACCCTACCATCTTAACAGTAACCCACAACAAGAATATTGATTTGCCCCTTCTGACCAAATGTCACCCGGAAGTGTGAGAACAAAACTAGTTACATAAACAACAGAAAAAAATCATGAATGAATACAATAAAGAATGCTAACATGAAGAGCCTTGGAAAGGAGCAAAAAGGCTTCCTCAGTGGTCTCTTCTCGAACAGCAAATCATTACCAGATAAACAGTCCACATTTTTCTGTTTAGTGTCAAGAGAGAAATATAAACACACAATGAACATTATGAAATAGCAGCCATATTTGAAAAGATGGAGTCGAAGCCTAACTGAGGCCTAGTATATAGCCTAAGCCTGAAATAAAAACCACATTACAACACATCATAACTCTAGTTTCAAATGCAGTAGGTCCATGGTAATGCACATATATAATTCAATTGTGTAATAACTTCCACAACCAGGAGAGAAGTTCTGCAGAGCAGCTCAAGAAACACATTTATTTCGAATTCTGCTAATATGGATAACTGTGATCATGTGGAGTGAGGCGACCAGTCAAGACTTTCCACGAACCCTCCAAAGCCATTTACCAACTGAGGTATTTTCCTAGTAAGGTTAATGGCCAGTCAGTCCCTAGTTCCCACAGAACCACAGTGCATGTAGACAGTGCAAGGTTTCGGAAGGGCAGAGAGAAATAGGAAAATCTTCCGATAATCTCTTCTGTGTAGGAGATTATATTAATGTAGACATGTCAGGTGCAGATATTTGCAGTAAAAGACACTGATTCTTACAAGCTTTCACTAACAGTCAATGCCACTGGAAATATGCAATTTTGTGCCATAACATTTTGGACATAATTATGTATTTCCTACATTTGGTAGACAATTCATAATCTGCTGTATATTTTGCGGATTTTAATTAAAACAATTCTAGCTCAAACGGATCAAAAGTTACTAAAAGCGCTATCGATGACCCTTTACAAAGGTTGAGTGGTCATATTTTTGTTACTTATTGCTGTATTTGGGTTTCAAACTGGTACTAATGAGGTGAAACCTTGGCCCAGAAAGTGTTAACATGTGTACAAATGAGGAAATACTAATGCAAATGCAACATGTGCCACATTACCCCGGATAATTTGCCTTTTCCTGAAGCATGATTTAGTCAGCCATGTCACACACTTTGGTCCCCCTCCCCTGCTGCGTAATTCAAGTAGCCCTGCTCTTAGTTTACCCACCACAGGTCAAACCGATCAAGTTAAGCATACCCAATCAAGTCCCAGGTCTCATACAGCAATAAATCCAGAAGCCAACATTTGATGTCTCCTCCAACTGAAGAAAATAATCTGCTCATCGGTAGATGATCTCTCCATATAAATGGCTCCAGACCAGCTGTGGTCCACCAGGATTACAGTCTGAGTGACTGAGGCCTGAAAAAGGCTCCCTCACAAACGTCTTCTACCTTCTAAATACCAAAAGTGTATTCCGCTTTAGTATTTATTGCATATATTTACCTAGCAACGGCACTTACTCCTGTGGGAGAGTAATGACCATCTAACAATGCCCTCTCAAAATTTGCAATAAGCTTTAAAATCAGTAGCACTGTTCTCATTAGTGTTGGTCCCCTCTGCTTTGACCGAGGTAGAATAAATACTTTTGTGTCTCAAAGATCTGACATCCATGAAGCCTTACAATATCCTAAACTGAAATGATATAAGAAGGAATAAAATGCATTAACACAATCTACAGCTTAATTTGGGACAATAGTGGTAGAGTGGGTTGCAAGGACAGCTATTGGGGAATTGATTTTTTTTACTAACTCCGTTACTAAACCATATTATGATGATGAGATTTCATAAAGCGCATCTGTTACCCTAAGAAGAGTGTCCCGGCTCTACAGGACTGCTCAACATGATCCAAAATTACTGAAATAGCCATATTTTCAAACATTTGCAGGAGTTTAAATGATTACTCTCCCTTCTTAGATGAAGAGGAAGGGCATTCCACAGTTTGGGGGCCAATAAAGAAAATGCTCTACCTTTCGATTCGGTTTATTTGAGAGAACAGTAAACAGTAAAGTATTAAGTAAGAGACCGTAGTGACGACAGGGAGATTAGGATCTGGAACTTCTCAGTTATAATTTCCAAGCCCAGCTTGTAATAAGCTTTATAAGCCATACAGGCAATTTTACACTGAATTATTTTATCTACTGGCAGTCAATGCAGAGTTTTCACTAAAGGAGAGGCAAGCTCATTACGCTGAACACCACAGAGCAATCTCCCAGCACAATTTTGGATACTCTACAAGCGGGTTATCACCTTAGTTGATAGTCCCAGATATAAGGCATTGCAGCAATCCAGGCATGCTAGAACAGTTGCTTGGTATACCTTCTTGTAGGTCTGTTTAGACAGCACTGAAAGTACTTTAAACAGCCTCCTTGGGTTTAAAAATATGCCTTGAGGCACTTATTTCTAAAAAGTAAAACAGGGGCTCACAGTAAAGTGTTCAAAATAGCTACATCAAATAGACAACTTTGCTCACCTAACATACTAGAGAAGTGGCAGTAGATTTCTAAATTGTTTTAAACAAGAAGGACCAGAGTGAAAGAGTAAAAACATATGGTAACTATGTTATTAACTGACAAAACAGAAAATATTAAGGACCAATTCATAACAGTGAAATTATGCACAGTAGTAAACTTACACTTTTGTCTAGTTACCCTTTACAAGTGTAAAATTACTAAAAAGACTAGACTTAGATGTCCCCCTCCCCTGAAATACAGGGTGTTGTCAGTCATACACGACTATAGAGTTACTAGTAGCAGTGACTTTACAATTATATTCAACATTCTGCACACCTGGTAGAGAGCTCTGCAATTGGGGTGGGGATGTCTCTATGGTAAAGAATAGAAATATTTTGGAAAGTTAATTAAAGTTTAACCAAAATATTTATAAGTTCAAGATTAATCTAAAATATTTTTATATGCGAATTTTAAATGTAGAATTTTTAAAATAAAAATACTACAGCACTATTGCCTAAATGTGAAATTAAAATGTACATTAATTTAAGTATAATACATAAAATAGTTTTGAAGATTTATTGGAAAAATAATTACACCTACCTAAAGTAAAATGTTTATATTTATTTATCATTAAATAAAAAGAGTTACTAAGCTAGCTTTAATAAAGTAATATCTATTTATAAAAATACATTTACATTTTTTAAGCTTAATTCTGCAGGGGGCGCTGCCACGTGAAGAGACATGCTGGCGCTGTATGCGATATGTCCGACCATCGTGTGGTAATCCATGACTTTTGCACTATATTAGTAACAGATTTCCTGATCTCTGACTGCGTATCCCTTTTCCCTTTCTACCTTACCCGTGGTAAACTATGTTTGTCACACATGTACGGCTCAGAACAGCACAAGCTCCTTGTAACAATGATAAATGCAGACCTGTGCTCCTGCTGAAGTGAAATGGCTGTGTACCATGCATGTCTGTGATGTTTAATAGGGGTGGGCGGAAATTGCGTAGTCGCGGTCCGCAAAGCCCTGCAAAGGTCCGTAAAGCTCCGCGAAACAGTAAAAAATCTACGCAAAAGTTCAGTGAGCACGCGGAATTGCTTGTTCTGCCCATTCGCAATGCTTTTTTTCCTGTTAGCGAACGCTGTTTGCGTGCTCGGGGAGAAATATCTCACGTACACGCATTTTGAAAGTGCAAACAAGCAAAAAAAGCCGCAAAGCCGCAGAATTTTTGGCAATTCCGCGTTCTCGGCGGAACGCAAAATTACCCACATTCCAAGAGCGGAATGGAATTTACCGCCCAGGCCTAATATTTAACAAAACCAATAAAACATTTTTTTTTAAAAATACGAATAAATAAACAAATAAAAACAATGAAATAGGAAAACCACACAACACAAAAGAAATCTGGCACCAATTTAGAAAAATAGATTACATTTATATAGATTTTTAAAGTCCAAGATGAGCAAAATTCACTGGAGGGTTCCAGAGATACAGATTTTTATGGAAAACTTAAATGTTAGTTTAACCTTTGGTATTGGCAACTGGTAACTGTACAAAGTGTAAACTTAAAAAGTTTGTGAGAGTTGAGTTTGACCACTCCGGGTCTACTTGGGTGACCAAATCTGACAGGGTGAAGGTCTGGGAGGCCAATAAGGAGTCTTTGGACAGTTACTGTTCATCCAGGTACCACTTGAGCATTTTCCAGTCCAGTACTAAACTTTACTACATGATCGCCATAGGCTTTAATGAAGTGGTCCTGATGCTGCGGATCCAAGAGATGGAAAATGATCAAGGATGCCCTGGGTGCAGTGTGATCGATGGGGTTGTCTTTGTGGTTAGTCTTCGGTCCACGGATCAGGTGAGGTGATTTTGGCCACAGAGATCGGAGTTCCCCGAAGTCCTCTTTGATACAGTAGAAGGTTCCTGCAATATTCTTGTTGTGGGTTCCTGCGATAACCATTGGTGGAGTCTGGTGTCCCTCTTGGGCAACCATTCTGGACTCAGACTCTGGGTCCAGCTGGCTCGAGTGCAACTTTGGGCCATCGAGGATCGGTCTTTTGGGGTGCCCAGCGGCAGTCAGCTATAATTCTGCTGAAGTGGCTCCTGACTTGCTGAAATTGGCTACTTCAGCTTTGATGGCCCTGGTGCTGGTTCTATGGGTTCAGCCAACTGACCCTTGGAGTCACTTCTTTGGTCTGTTGAACAACTTTTCTCCGAGCCAAGAGCTACAGGCACAGTTCTTTCTTTGCTAGCCTAAGGATCAGCAGGTGCAGTCCAAGAGAAGGTGCAGCCTCTCTTTGCCAAGTCCGGAGGTAAGCAGGGCAGTCCTTCTTCAGTCATCTTTCCCGTTCTGGCATGATCAGAGGGTCAGGGTGCCAGTGGTGCCATATTTATTACCAGAAAGTGCCCTGGGGGATGAGGTGGTTACTAGCCTATTAGCTACCAAGTCCCTGTCCTCTTGGTGATGACTTTCCAGCTATGTGTGGCATCTAGCAATTCCAGAGTGCCCTATTCTGCCCACTCTTAAGATGTCGAGACCCTTCTCGGATGTTAGGAGCTTGGTAGCCAACCCTAGAGGTGTTGCTGACTGTGGGCTACACACCCATTGGAAAACCGGATTAGGCCCTGGTCACACCTCTCCTTCCCTGCTACCAGCTTGTCCACCTGAACAAAGGGCAGATCCTCAGGAATGTGATTGCCGTATTCCCACCAAAGTCGGCTTTGCCTCTGAAGCTCACCTTTTGGGCTAACACTGAGTGGCTTCCTGAGGAGGAGTGGTGACACCTCTCCCTGTACCAGGTTGCTATTATTCCAAAGCCTGTAAGTCATTCACATGACTTCCCAGGAAGGCAGAAAGCTGTCTTGTACCCAGTTACCATGTGAAGCCAAAGGGCAAACTAGGCACCAGAGTGGACAGCTCATGAATGGCTCCTGGTCTTCCACAGCGTTGCCTGGTCCTCACAGCTGCAGTAATAAGGTCACCATCATCACAGCTGTATTTTCCGCCATCAATGGTCATTGCTCTTCCGTGCCTCCAGGTCACCTCAGAGTGGCATAGACTCTGTCCCCTCTGCTTACAGGTTCTTCTGATCTAGAATCCACCCTTGTATTCCACCGGACTCTTTCCCTTTTCTTCGCCAGCGGCATCTTTCCTGAAGTGCTCGATTGTGGTCTACGGCAGTTCCCAACATTCCTTTGAACCACTACACCCAGCTTCCCTGATGTAGGTATCCTGGTTCCTGGGGCATCCACGGGTGGGGTGACTCTCTAACCTTCTGTTTTCCACGGGGTTTCTTCAGGGTCCACTGGGAAGGGTCTTTCTTCTTGAAAACTACAACCGTGACTTTCACGTTGACTTGCATTAGGTATGCTGCTGTGTTTCCACTCTGCAGACAGCCACAGTGGGGTTCCTGGGTATTAACCATGGATGGTTCCTTGAGTTCCCTGCTTTTCTGAGTCACCTGGTACAAGTCCTGACTTTGTTCGCAGTTCGCATTCCACTTCTTTAACCCCTTCGGTGCTCATGACGAGCTCAGCTCGTCATGAGGTATACCTCTAGGGTGCTCATGACGAGCTCAGCTCGTCATGACTACACCCATTTACATTATGGCCCAGCACAGGAAGAGGGAAACTCAAGCAGTCAAGGTGTTAATATATAGTTTGGTCTCCCCCTGGAGACCACTGTATATTTCTGCTTACTTACCTGTTTACTATTTGTGTTGATATCTCCGGGTAGGAGACATACAAATGTGTAAGTAAGTGTGTATAATCAATAAAACTATTTTTATAACTACACTGTGTGGTTCTTTTTCGTTTAACCTACACTAATATGATTAGTTCTGGTTAAAACAAGCTTCTTAATACTCCTTCTGGACTAAGCCTGAAAACGGCTCTCCACAGCTACCACTCAGACAGCTTTCTATGGTTGTCTAAGACCACTAACACCACCATAAAGGTTGTCTTGATTATTGTAAGGTGCTTCACTTAAATAAGTGTGCACCATATACTAAGCTAGCCTCCTATAGGGCTACTAACTCTCCAGAAGCAAAACGTCAATTTAGAAGTGTTTGTGTTGAACAATTTACTTACCTTTGGTAACGCCTTATCTGGTAGATACTATATCTAACCACAGATTCCTTACCTTTAAATTTCTCAGGCGTCAGATTGGATCCGGAAGATTTTTTTGAGCAGTATCCCTGTGCGGCGCCGATCGGCTTCATATCTGTCACAGGCGTTGTCTATGCCGCAGTGATGTTGCGGTACCTATATAGGCGCTGACGTCAGATACCTTTTCACAACTTACCACACAAGAATCTTGGAGCCATGCAGTGCAAACTAGGGCCCTGAAAGGGATCAGCCCTAACCCTAGAAATCTGTCAGCAGAGAGGATGGGTGGGTGACTAAGGAATCTGCGGCTGAATATAGTCTCTAACATATGTTGCATTACCGGAGGTAAGTAACTTGCTCATCTGATAGAGAAATCTAGCTGTAAGTTTCCTTACCTTTGAATAGATACCCAAGCAATCCCAACCCTGGAGGAGGGTTTGCCGACAAGTTTAAACTAGGACATCCTGCAGGACCGAATGGGCGAAGTGCCCATCCCTATGGACCTAACTGTCCAGGCAATAATGTTTAGTAAATGTTTGTAGGGATGTCTACAGATGGCCATGTTGATGTCTAACAGATATCCAGGACCCAAACTCTACATGCTAATGCAGTGGTTGCAGCTTTGGCTCTGGTGGAATGACCTTGCAAGCCTTCTGGAGCCTTCTTCTTTGCCAATGCGTAGCAGATTTTGATGCAGAGTATGACCCATCGAGAGATGGTGTACTTTTGCTTGCCCGACCTATCTTTGCGCCAACATGCCCCATGAAGAGATGGTCGAACCCGCGGAACTCTCATGTGCGGTCGAGGTAGAATGACAATGGTCTTTTTGGTTCCAGACAGTGGAGTAGCTCTCCTTCTCTGGAAGTATGCGAAGGAGCACAGAAGGTGGGCAAGGCGACAGATCGGCTCACAGGAAATGGTGTGGCCATTTTTAGCTAGAAAGTGGCCCAAGTGTAAAGCACCAGTTTGTCAGGGTAAACCGAGAAAAAAGGAAGCTTGGATGACAAAGCCTGCAGCTCGCTCGCCCTCCAGTCAGATGTAATTGCCATAAGGAAAGCTGTTTTAATCATGAGCAGCCAGAGTGGACAATTGTGAAGAGGCTCAAAAGGAGCATAGATCAAGAATGTGAGGACCCAATTAAGGTACAACTGAGGCATAATAAAAGGAGAAGGGGAAACATATGTACAAGGCCCTTAAAAAATCTATTTACAATAAGGGAATTAAATAAAGAGGGTTGGTCAGGCAGTGGGAAGAAGATAGGCAGAGCATAAAGATAAACCTTCAGATTGCCAAAAGCAGAGCCCTGCTGGGCAAGGGTAAGAATAAAAAGAAAAATATCAGAAAGGAGGAAGAAAGTGGGTGAATGAACTTTTCTGCGCAATATGATACAAATCGCTTCCAATGGCAGGTATATACGATCTTTGGGGGATAGCTGCCTGGCTGCCAGAATAACATTGCAGACCTTGGGAGGAAGGTTGAAAGCTATCAACTATCGCCACTCAATCTCCATGCAAGAAGGCAGAAAGTTGACAGGTTCGGATGAAGGTCCCTCCCCTGCTGCTGCAACAGAAGATCCTCCCAAAGGGGCAGCGTAATAAGAGGATCGATGGCCATGCTCAGTAGCTCGAGATACCGGACTCTCCATGCCCAGTCTGGATCCACAATGATGATTTGGGCCCAGTTGCTCCTGATCTCCTTGAGAACTCAGGAGTGGTATGGGCGAAAAAGCTTACAAGAGGCCTGAGCTCCACTCAAGATGAAAAGCATCTTCGAGCGAGAGCCACTTCAGGAGCTCCAGTGCATGAAACTGCTGACTCTGTGCGTTCTCGGCAGAGGCAAAAAGATCTAACCAAGGCTCTCCACACTGCTGAAAGAGGCCTTGCGCCACCTCCTGCTGGAGATGCAATTTGTGATCTGCTAGACATCAATGGCTGAGTTTGTCTGCCCTGGAGTTCAGGAGACCTGCCAGGTGTTGAGCAAATGCCCTACTGTTCCAACCATGTAAAGAGACACAAGGCCTCTTGACAAAGGGTCCACAACCCCACCCTGCCCTGTTTGTTGCAGTACTATGTGGCGGTGGTGTTGTCAGTGAACACGTGTACTAGCCCTCCCTTGATGCAGCATAGAAAGGCTTTCAATACCAACAGTTGAGTTCCAACAGGTTGTTGTGAAGTCTGGGTTCCGCTATAGTCCTGAGTCCTCTGATCTCCACCTCTCACAGATGGCTGCCCCAACCCAGGAGTGAAGCATCTGTTGCTACTGTACGATCTGGTTGGGGAAGGGAGAGGGTCTGCCTCTAAACCATTTGAGGTTCGTTAGCCACCACTGCAAATCCTTTGCAGTCCCCTCCAAGAGCAGGGCCAGGTCAGAGAGATTCCCCTGATGCAGCACCCACTGGAACTTCAGGTCCCACTGCAGAGCAAACATATGCCAGCAGCTTCAGAGTCAGTCTCACCAAAATCCAAGATAGAGACTGAAACATCGGTATCACAGCCTGAATATCCTGCACTTGCCGCTCAGGAGGATAAGCCCGAAACTGCACTGCGTCAAGAACAGCTCTGATGAAAGGGAGCATCGGAGATGGAGTCAAGTGTTACTTCAGCACGTTGATAGTGAACCCCAGTTAATGCAGGAGGTCTTCCTGGAGGTGGGAGACGACCTCCTGGGGCAAGCCTACTATCAACAACCAGTTATCGAAATAGGGGAAGACTGACACCCCTGATCGCCGCAGATAAGCTGCAGGGATCAGCCATCACTTTTGTGAACACCCAAGAGGGGCTGGTAAGGCCAAAAGGGAGCATAGTGAACTGAAAGTGCTTGTGGCCTATCATGAACTGCCGGTGGGCAAGCAGGACAGCGATATTGAAATAGGCGCCCTGCAAGTCCAACCTATCATCCAGTCTTCAGGATCCAGGTCATACAAGACCTGAGCTAGTGTGAGCATCTTGAATTTCTCCTTTTTGAGAAAGAGGCTGAGGGCTCCGAGGTCTAGGATAGGACAAAGGCCCTTGTCCTTTGAGGGGACAACAAAGTAGGGGGAATAACAACCACATCTACTTCTGGCCCCAGAATCCTCTCTATGGCTCCCTTGGCCAAGAGAGCCAAGACTTCCTTGCGAGGCTAGGACAAATGATCCTCCGTCAGCCGGTGATAAGATGGAGGAGTGAAGGGAGGGGTGGTCTTGAAGATGGGGGAGTAACCCCTTCAATCTGCAAAACCCACCTATAGGAAGTTATGGACTGCCAGTGGTGGCGGTGATGGCAGATCCTTCCACCAACTCGATGCCACTGATCTAAAAGGGAAAGATTAGGAAGGTGTGGAGGCTGCCAGGGGATGGTGGCTGGACCAGACCACGAGGCCGATAGGAACTGTGCCCTTGTCCATGCAGAGGCTGGGAAGCTTGCATGGCTCGGTTGATGGGATAGGATTGGCATGGTTGAAAACCCCTACACAGCCACGAAAGGAGTGAAAGGCAGACTGGGGATGACGTGGGGCAGCGGAGAGACCAAAAGACTTGGCAGTAGCCAGCAAGTCCTTAAACCACTCCAGTGCCGAGTCTGCCTTGTGCCCGAAGAAACAAGTGCCATCGAAAGGACTTGTCCATAAGGGAAGCTTGGACATCCTTAAGAAGCCAGTTGTTCTCAGCCAAGCATGGTGCCTCAAGGCCACCATCATGGAAACCACTCTGTCTAACAAGTTTGTCATGTCCAGACTACAACGGATCGTGAACTTTTCAGTGTCTCTCCCATCTATAATGGCTTGGGAGAGGATGGACCGTGCCTCCTCTGGCACCTGCAACAGCACTTGCACAACCGTATCCCTACAGCGTGTGGGAATAGCGACCCAATAGGCATTCAGCGTTCAATGACCACAATGTCTGGCTGGTGAAATATAACACTTTCTTCCCAAAGGAGTCAATCCTTTTGGATTCCTTGTCAGGGGGTTTGGTAGGGAATGCACTTTGGAATGTGGAAGCTTGGACCACCAAGCTCTCCAGAGTAGAGTGTTGGGTGAGGAAGTTTGGGTCCCTATGAGTGAGAAACTGGCGATGGGCAATCGTCCTATTCACAGAAGCCCCTGTGCTTGGTTTGGACCAGGTTCCCAGAAGGACGTCAGTGAGGGTCTCAATGAATGGAAGTAGAGGTTCTGAGGAGGATACTCCTGGCTGCAGCACCTCAGTCAAGAGATTAGTCTTGACAGCCACCGAGGGCAGCTGAAGGTAAAGGACTTCAGCCGCTCTACACCTTAGGTTAAGAAGCTCCTCTGTAGCCACAGTAGGGGCAGAAAGCATGCCCGGATCTGGAGAGGTATCCAGTCCGCTAGCAAAACCCAGTTGATCACACCAGTCCATTTGGGGCTCATATGGCTGGTATTCCAGAGGGTCCAACGACCCCTTCTAATCCTCCCTGAGACCTAGCCCTTAGGAATAGGGCTCAGGATCCGATCTAGGACCCGAAATTACTGCCAGAGTCAGGTGCAGCATTGGGTGACGCGGGTTTAGTTCTGTGTCTGATTCGGTGATGGTAATGGGGAAGGTGCTGCTAGTGGGCAGTGCCAGGAATGGCGGCATTGGGACCGGTGTCGGGCAAAGTCAAAGTGGTATGCCAAGCAATGGTCTGGATCCCTTATTGGATCCACGGGGCCCCATGGAGCTGGGGCCGGAACCGCCTGTGCAAAACCAGATGGACACCACCTCATCCCATCAGGCCTCCCAAATATGAGACGCAGGGCCTCATAAAACTCTATTAGTTGGGAGGAGTTGCTTTGGCTCCCAGATATTAAGGGAGCTGAGGAGCCAACGCTGGCACAAGCTCCAAAGAACCAGGCCTCGGATGCCGATGCTCCTTTGTCGTGTTGGTCTACAGACAGGGGAAGTTGAGAGTGCTTTGACTTCTTACTTTTTCTTCTTGTGCCTCTTACCTGAATGTCCTGACGATCTCAAATGGCCAGAAGAGGACTTTGGACACTGCAAACAATCCTCAGACCTTTCTCATGACTGGGTCCTCAACTACTGTGAAGTCACTTGCAGGCCCCCTAGCAGCATCAGTAACCACTCTCTCAAAGCCTTTGGTGCCATGGCCCGGCATTCGGACAACAAATTGGTGTTGTGCCATGGTTTAGCTTCTGGCACCACAGACAGACAAGGTGTGGATCCACCACTGACATCGCCCGGTGACAGGCACTGCAGGGCTTAAAACCTGTCCTATTTGATGACATCCACGGCACACCAGGAGGAAATCTAAAAAAAACAGTTGACAAAAAGTCACATAATCTCTGTCAAAAATGACAGAGGGGTAGCTCTTCTCCGGGTCATCGCTGGCTGGCGCGGGAAGAAAAGAACTGACATCAGCTCGTCTGGGGGGTGACTATGTTGGGTACCGTGACATCACTCCGGAGCAGACAACGCTGACGATGGGCACGGGCCGTTTGACACCACCTACAGGCGCGCAGGGGGGCTGCTCAAAAAATCTTCCGGATCTAGTTCGATGCCTGGGAAATTCAAAATTAAGGAGTCTGCGGCTAGAAGTCTGTATCAGATAAGACATATATTTAAAAAACACGTCCTATCCAAAGATATACATCTCCTTGACTTAGGGCTCAATAGGCCTTCCCTACGGGAGACTTACACATATTGTTTGGGGAAGTAGGAACTTTGCCATTAGTTTGAATAGCAAAGTCAAACTAGCAGTGTTACCACTGACCTTCCAGTCTGCAGTGGCAGGTTGGGAGCCATTTTGTACCTTGTCACACACAGGATGGCACAATCAGTGCTAGAGCCTTGGGTGGACACTCTGCCTTACATGCCCTGGGTATCATACACTAGGGGCATATAAGTAAGTCAGTTTTTGTCAATTGGGAGTAGCCAATTCGACATACATTTTGTAAGGGGTTAGAACAATGGTGATGAGGTCTGGTTAGGAGGCCTCAGTGCACTCTCAGAGTTGATCAACTGGAAACATCTGTCCACAAATGTGGGCGCTGAACATACAAAAAGAGGCATTTCCTTATACTGTACATCTAGAAATAAATTTCAGAGCAAAGGAACAAGCCTAGGCCTTCTCCCACCTGAATGGAGAAATACTCTGCTCTGACTAGAGACCTCTCATACAACATTTTGGCACTCCTGAAAGACATCCTACACACTGAGGCATGTTTTAAGATGGGGTCCCGCTCCAGCCATCAATCAATCAATCAATCAATCTATCAGTTGGCTTGTAGAGTGCTACTTGTTACGCAAGGGAGGTGGAGCAGAGGTGTATGGTGGGTACGTGGAATCTCAGCGGGTGGTTGATGTAGATAGGTTTGAAGCTGTGCAGGCCTTGAACACAAGGGTGAGAAGCTTAAACTTGCATCTCTTCTGGACCAGGAGTTTTTTGAGGTGGGGGGTGATGTGGGTGTGACAAAGGAAATCCAGGATGAGGCTTGCTGCAGCATTCTGGATGATCTGTAGTCTTTGATCTCGGTGGGCCTCGATTTCCCCACAGGAGGCATTTCCATAATCCAGTCAGCTGGTGACGAGGGCTTGGGTGATGGTGCGTCTTGCGTTTTGGGGAAGCCACTTGAAAGTCTTACATAACATGTGCAGGATGAAAAAGCAGGAGGAAGCCACAGCGCTGACTTGGGACCTCATGGTGTGTTTGCTGCCCAGGATAATACCTTAAGTTTATGGCGTGCTCAGCAGGTGTTGGAGTCGGCCCTAGTTCTTTGGGCCAACAGGAGGCATCCCAGGGGGAGTTGTTGATGCAAAAGATCAAGACTTTAGTAGGCAGTGGTCCATGGGGCCAATGGCTGCTCTTCAAAAATAGTTTCGCTGCCAGTCACAAAGGGGAAGGGGTCACCTGGGCACTCCTTCTCATTTATGAGTGGCTTCCCACCTGTTTGATATAGGTGGTAAACTGCAAGTGTTTTTTAACCACAATTGCGGTCGCAAAACAACCATGCATTGAAGTGCGACTTGGTATTAGGGAGGGTTGCCCTTGGCATGCCCCTTCTTATTAGCGAGTTACAAACACTATTTTGAGAGTCCATAATAGGTTACCGACTCGCAGAATAGGGTTTGTACATTGCACAGACCTATTTTGCAGAGCAAACGGGACGATTTCACGTTTGCGACCACAAAAAATGGTCGTACATCTGGCCCTTCATCTCTAAACAGTGCAACTATTTGCACATATTTCATTGTGAATGACCTAAATCATACTTGAGGATATTACTCACTAATCACCAATCCATCGCTTCTCAGATAGCTTCTTACACACATACAGAGGACTTATAGCACTCAACCCTCCGGAAGTCAGGAGAGAGATGAAGGAACCTTTGCGCCGATCATCACCGGTGTCTATGTACATCATTTGGAGACAAATACAATCTTAAGCCCTCAGAATTCCTACCTAAAGCACATAATAGTGTGGAAAAGGTATATTAACGATGTACTGCTCATCTAGGATGGTGACGACCTGACAGCCAGACGGTTTCTATACTGGCTAAACAAGCAGAATGATTTTCTGAAGTTCACTCATATAATGAGCAACAGGGAACTCGTATTCCTTGATATAAACATAATAGCTGACCAGGTTACTCTCAGAACCATCATGCACGAGAAACTGAAGAATTGCTCTCTCCTTTACGACAGTTTCCATCCATGCCATTTAAGACAAAATCTGCCATTTGGCCAATTCTTAAGACTCAGACAAAATTGCTCTGATGTAGAGGACTACAAAGTGCAAGCCGGCTTTATGGCAACCAAGTTGGAGGAGAGAAAATGTTCTCCTAAAATAGTGGCACAGGCAATGAAAAGGGGATGTAACAACAATAGGGAGTACCTACTGGAGCAGACCCTAAGAAAAGAGAAAGAGGAGAGGCTCATCTATATCACCACATACAACATAGCCTCAGACAGAAACAAGATCATCAAAACGTACTGGTGAATTATGAACAGTGCTTGCCTTAATTTTCCGAGACCCATGTTCTCCCACAAGCGAGCACAAAGCTTAAGAGATTTACTAGTGCACACACGCCCTTGAAAATCAGTTACAGATACCAGACACACACAAGACGCAATATCCCCAGTTGTGGGTCACCACCCATGTGGTGGCTGTAATGTGTGCCATTTGACCAAGAAAACGAAGACAGTGTCTTGTAACAACAATCCTACATGGGAACTTTTTAAGTTCACAAACTGTAGCACATACAGAGTGGTGTACTTGATCACTTGTCCCCGTAACCTACATTATGTTGGCATAACCACATGCAAGGTAAAAACATGAATCAGACACACAGGAGCAACCTTAGGTGTAGACGGGGCACAACAAAAATGTCAATGCACTACATTGAAAGGGAACATACAGTCCAAGACTACCAAAGGGTAGTGTTGGAGCACACGGAGGACACTATTAATAGTGAAACCAGGTTGTTTGAAAAAGACCAGCATTGGGTCAAAACACATTTGGAAAGTCTTAATGACAATATTCCCGGGCACCACTTCACGGTTTAAAAATTACCCATCATACAAGCATATGGGTCCAGACTCTTAAACATCAGCCAAAAGGTGTCTTAATCATGACACCCCCACAGTTTTTCTCACCCGTGTATGAAGGGTACTAAGAAAACTATTTTGTCCTACATGGTTCACCCCATGAAGAATGGTTCAGCATAAATACAGAGGTGTGAGTATACTAATATTTTGAATAAACTTTTTTTGCCTTATTTTTAGTTTATTTTTTATCATATTTTGTCACCTTTTTAATTTTTTATTATTTCTCATTTTCTTTCTTGTTCTCACCTTTTTCTCTGAAATTCCACTTATTGTGTATCTAAAAACACCCCCACCCGGCATTTGCAGGGGGATAGAACTGCACTCCAATGGGTTGCCGCTTTTCTCTTTAAGAGGTAAACACTACATGTGGAAGCAGGAAATGGTTCTACTCGCGACCGCCATTTTGTGAGCCCGTGGTCTAGTCTTTTCTGGAAGAGGATAACGAAAGGCAGTGCAATGAGAACGCACCGCTTTCATGTCTAGCAAACAGAGGCATAGAAAGCACCAAGGCCAACAATACTGGTAATACTTGTGCCCTGGTGGATGCAAACGGAGGTGACTACCCAAGGGGGCTCCTTGAAGTAGTAAGTACGGCACAGCCATGTCATAGGCCAAAAAGCGCATTACGCTTTACTTAGTATATGTTGAATGGTGATTTTACCACGATGTGACGACATAGCTGATTAATTATATGTTTCTACTCCATAGAGTGTGGCTACAGGCACGACTTGACCACCGAAGGATCCATGATGAAATAATTTTGCCTTATTTATCTATGTAGTGTTGTGTATCACGTATAGTGTGCTTTAAGTGTGGGTGTTTAGGGGATCACTGGTTTAATCTAGACGTGCTCACCTCAATTCAATATTGTTTTAGTTCACAGACTAGTCACAAACAGGTGACATGTTATTATTAGTACATCCAGCACGCTCTTTAATTCTAAAGTTACTATCATGAGAGAGTTGTGATTGTCTCTGTACTGCCAATTTCGGCAGGCTAACCTTCTCAAGTAGGTTCTAATTGTTTTTCATATGGGTAGCATTCAATCCGCACACAATTATTGAACTATTACCTTTTCTAGGAGTGGCATTAGGGAGTTAGATTCCTTGGTCCTCAAGAAAAGACATGGGGACTGGCTTGAATCATGTTGACCATTAGAAAGGCAGGTCCATTACTACCTATACTTTCTACGTTGTTCCCATTTTCTAACCATACCGCCCAGAGGATAGATTAAAAGATAGTATCCCCCAGATGCATCAAGCATCCATTTTGCGATTCCTTATTAGCGAAAAATAAGGAATCGCTAATAAGGAATTGCAAAATGCAATGCATGGAGAAATCACTTTAAGAATAGCGATTTCTTAAAATTCCTTAATTGCGAGTCGCAATTAAGGAATACCTCCCCATTCATTCCTATGGGCCCCATAGGAATGAATGGGAAGAAATTCTCAATTTGCGAATCGCAATTAGTGAATCGCAAATTGAGAATGCGATTTCAAGGGTGCAGGGGTGTCCAAAGGACACCCTGTTGCTCCCCTGAAATAGTTTGGTGCACATATGTTGCGCACACTCATGGCCTTAGGGCATGTGTGTGCGCAAAATGAAACTTTGAAAAAGGCACTTTAGTGCATTTTTCAAAGTTTTTGCAAATTACCATGAAGTTCAACTTCATGGTAATTTGCGCCCCCTATTAGCGAAATCGCTACTTTTTTTACTTTGATGCATTGCATTTAAGGAATCTCAATTTGAGATTCCTTAAATACAATAGAAATTTAAGAAATCACAAAATTGCATCCCAAATGCAAAAATACCGATCACAAAGGGGCAGATTCTGAGAATCTGCCCCTTTGCGACCTGTTTTTTGCTTGATGCATCTGGGCTATAGTTTATATACCACGCAGGTATTTTTAACACCTCCCACACATAAGACCCCTCCCAGCCCTTAACTTCTCCATCTCATAGAGCATAATAATCAGTGCTCCTGCATGGAGCGCAGGTCACAGCACACCTCGTTCTGCAGCAGAACAAGAGGAACCCTATGATGAAGCATGCCACCAAGGGGATTAGGGTTAAATAAGAAAACGTAAGAGTTTTCTCTCTTTTTTGTGGAGGGTTAGTTTACTGAGTACAGAAGGGCTCTCGTTTTTTCCTAGGTACTTATGAACAGGAGGACAATTTTTGCTGGGATATTTCTATCACTTCCCCCTTTCTTTCGAGACCAATGGAGGTGGTCAACCAATTCTTCAAGTAGAATGTTGGTCCTTAGACATAGATGCCAGACAATCTTCATATGCCATACTGGATCCCTCAGTAGTGCGTGATGCCCTCTACCCTTATTCTGAAAGACAAAACAGTAAGTCGAGTTATTCAGCATCTGCTCAGATAGAGGAATGAGCTCCTAGCCACCCAAGAGAAGGATCCTCTCTAATTCTTTCAGAATGCCCTCCGAGACTGGCTGCTGTGCGGATGAACACTATGGGGTCCATTAGGATGGTGGGCGGATTGCCCCCGCCAGGCTGGCGGTAGCCACCGCCAGCCTGGCGGGGGCAATCCGCCCGCCATCCCTCCCTGTATTCCCCCCGCCATATTACGATGGCGGAGGGGACCGCAGCGGTGGGAAACACCGCCCGCCTGAAAAGGGATAACATGATAGCAATGCCGCCACAGAAAGGCAGGCGGACTTCACTCTGGGGGCCCCCTGCGGGCCCCCAGAGTGAAGCACATTAGGGGGGTGCACACGGGGGGTACCTATGGTACCCCCCTGCATTTGCATAATGAAAGCGGCAGGCACCGCACGGTGCCTGCCGCTTTCATTATGCAAATGCTGCAATGCATTTTCAGCATTGTGGCGGCCGGTGCTCTCTGCACCGCCCGCCACAATGCTGACAATACAGGATGTGCCCGCCACTGTGGCGGGCACATCCTAATGGCACCCCCGAGACCCCCGCCCTTAAGGCGGGCGGTCCCATTTTCCGATAGCCGCCATCCTAATGTGCCCCTATGTGCTTTGGAAGTTATAGAGAAAAGGGAGCACAAACTACCACAAACAGGACTTGGGAGCATGTGGTGATTTATGTTCACCTATACTGACAGAGGAATAGCCCCACCCTCCTACCTGCATAGAAGTGAACATCCCCAGTTGGATACAGCAATGCCACAGGAATTTCAACGAGATTTTTGTGATCATGGTTGAATGCAAAATAGTGGTTTTCCAATGAAGTGCCTTCATTTAGACTCAGAGGACAGAGGTGCTAAACGGAAGCTTGGGATGAAAGGCGTTCCAGACCACAAAAGACTACAATAACCAGATTAAATTAAATGGGACAGGCTAGTCCAGAGTTTATGTAATTCTGTGATTTTTGCACTATCGCCATCTAACAATATTACAATACTTCATCTGTGAAGGTGTTGAGCAGTCTCTTTTATTTGAATGGCAAATTAACGTTTTGGGCTTCTTCTATACTGAGTGAGAATACTTGTGATAGCTATCGCCCTCAAAGAGGAGTGGAAGTCACTACTCAAAGGATGAATTATCTGTGGGCAGTCTAAGGTTAGATCTTTTAATGGACAGTGCTAACGATGGCTTAGTTGGTGTGGGAGGGATGACTTCACATATTAATAAGAGGGTTGGATGATGGCCTGTATAGACAGGTCAGACTACCAAGGTGCACAGGAAAAGACTATCTGGCAGATGCATCAACGTAGCCTTTTGCTATTCCTAAATAGCGATTTTTAAGGAATCGTTATTTAGGAATAGCAAAAGCTTATGCATGTAGGAATCGCTATTAAAATAGCGATTCCTAAACATTCTTTAATTGCTACTAGCAAATTGCTAGTCGCAATTAAGGAATGCTGTACCATTAATTCCTATGGGCTACAGGCCCATAGGAATGAATTGAAGATTGCATGAGCAATTTGCGAGTACCAGTAGGTACTCGCAAATTGATCATGCAATTTCAAGGGTGCAAGGGTGTCAAAATGACACCCTTTTGCATGTGCGCAACATGAAACTTTGAAAAATACACAAAAGTGCTTTTTTCAAAGTTTTAGCAAATTACCATGAAGTTCAACTTCATGGTAATTTGCTACTTCTATTAGCGAATTCGCTATTTTTTGACTTTCATGCATTGATTTAAGGAATCTCAATTTGGGATTTCTTAAATGCAATCGCAATTTAAGGAATCTCAATTTAGAGATTCCTTAAATTGCGATTTTTGCATTTGGGATGATGCATCCCAAATGCAAAAATACAGGTCGCAAAGGGGCAGATTCTGAGAATCTGCCCATTTGCGACTGGTATTTACTTTGATGCATATGCCTGTATGATTTAGCAGCTGGATGGATGAGCATGCATGACATTTGCCACAATGTTGTGGAACAAATAATAAGAGACTGGTTGAGGGAGCACCTTTGGGGAAGAAAACCCTCATCGAAACTTGTGCTTAGCATATCCAACAAGGCACTCATCTGCGGGGCCTTCCCTAGAAGGAGTACCAACAAGGCTTGTCCACGGACGAAGTATCCCCAAAGAAAGACAAATAAGCACCAGGCCCATCATAAGCCACCGATGGTTGTTTTCACCAAATTGTTTTTCTCCTGCATCATTCCAAAGGACCGAAAGAGATGTTTGGGGCTCGGTGGGTGGCAGCTGTGACCCAGTTTGGTAGGACTCCTGAGGCATCAACCCAGCCTCTCCCATGATCCATTTATTTGTGGAGGAACTGTTGAATTTCTGACAACGGAGCCTCAGCTGGTTCCACCATTAAAAATCCGTCTTCCTTAGTGTTGTTCGGTATATTATCTGCCACTGATATTTCCTGCTATGGGCTACCAGTGTAAGGTCTTTATTTGTGCAATCTATACCAGTGCTTGCGTTTTACTCCGGTGTCTTTGTTATTCTTCATCTTATTCTATTGGATACCATGAAGCTGCTGGGTAGTTTTTGTGAATTTCGTATTTATATCCAACACTGTGTTTTTAATCCGACGTTTTCAAATAAAATATCTGAAAACATATACCAAATGTATTGACGTCCTTGTAAACTAATAGCTTGTTGAAAATAATAATTGTCAATATGGATGGGGAAAATGCCATGTGGTTTCTGAAAGGGGATACTGTACCTTTAACCTTACCTCTGAAACACATTTTAAATTTGAGATACAAGTGAAGGTTACAAAATTGACCTTTCGGCGGTAACAGAGAGGGAGAGGCCGTGAGGGAAGGGCACGTGCAGAATTTATTTATGAAGCAGAAGGACATTTCTGACATTACACGCTGAGCTAGTATTCATTGTATGCTTAACACAAAAGAAGCCCTTTCAAATTAGCCACATTACATCGAAAATGTGATCTCCCTGACCTCCGACATCCAGCTTGTCCTTGCTGTTTTCTCCACCCCTGAACGTCGTGCGGCCCAAGCATTCCTTCTCTTGTACTACTCTTGTGAACGAAAAATCTACTGCCACATGCATCAACAGAAGGAATTGCGATTCCTAAAAAGAGATTTTTAAGGAATTGCTATTTAGGAATCGCAAAAGCCTATGCATGTAGGAATCGCTATAAAAATAGCGATTCCTACACATTCCTTAATTGCTACTCGCAAATTGCTAGTTGCAATTAAGGAATGCTTTCCCATTCATTCCTATGGGCCTCCAGGATGGTATAAAGTCATAATATCGAGTAAAAAATATAGAATGGGCAAAATATCGAGTTAAAAATGTAGAATGGGCAAAATATCGAATGGACAGAATATAGACTACAAAAATATCGAATAGAATAGCAGTAATATCGAATCCAAAATATAGAATGGACAAAATATCGAATGGACAGAATATAGACAACAAAAATATCGATGGACAGAATATAGACAACAAAAATATCAAATTTTAGGTAAGAAAGTTAATATTTATATTTTTAATAATATGTAAGTGTTTTTTATGTTAGTATATGTGTTAAAAGTGTATTTTTATTTTATAATTTATTTTAATTAATTGATTTTATGTTATTTAATTTTTGCGTAGTATAATTCTGGAGCAGGTTGGTAATTAATTAAAATATAATTGGTAATTAATTTTTATTAATTGATCAATTGATAATTATGTTAATTTTATTTATTTATTTTCTGTAGCGGGTTGTGGGTTTATAGGGGAATAGGGTGGGAAGTAATTTAATTATAAATAATTAAATATTTTAATTTTTTTACTGGTATTTATTTTGAATTAATTGCTAATTAATTTTTAATCTGTAATTAATTAAAATATAATTGGTAATTAATTTTTATTAATTTATTAATTGGTAATTATGTTCATTTTACTAATTTATTTTCTGTAGCAGGTTGTGGGTTTATAGGGGAATTGGGTGGGAAGTAATTTAATTGTGATTAATTAAATTTTTAATTCATTAATTGGTATTTTTTTAAATTAATTGTTAATTATTTTTCAATTGTTAATTAATTAATTGTTATCGGTAAATAATTTGTAGTAACAGGTAATTATTTTGTAGCAATGCATTTGTTTTATTATTTTTAATTAATTAATTATTATAATATATTAAATTGGTAATTCATTTTAATGAATTTGTAATTGGTATTAATATTTAATTTATTTTTAATTATATATGAAGTATTTACTTTCCCTACTGTTGCTCTCCTTGGAGTGGGAATAGTAATTTTTACCCTCCCACTATGCAATGCTTTCCCTACTGTTGCCCTCCCTGTAGTGGGAATAGTAATTTTTACCTCTACGCTATCCAACGCTTTCTCTACTGTTGCACTCACTGGAGTGGGAATCGTAATTTTACCCCTACGCTATCCAATGCTTACCCTACTTTTGCACTCTCTGGAGTGGGAATAGTAATTTTTACCCCTACGCTATCCAACGCTTTCGTTACTGTTGCACTCTTTGGAGTGGGAATATTAATTTTTACACTATCGCTATCCAACGCTTTCCCTACTGTTGCCCTCCCTGGAGTGGTAATAGTAATTTTTACCCCTACGCTATCCAACGCTTTCCCTACTGTTGCACTCCCTGGAGTGGGAATAGTAATTTTTACCCCTACGCTATCCAACGCTTTCCCTACTGTTGCAATCAGTGGAATGGTAATAGTCAATTTTACTGTTCCGCAAACCTACGGTAAAAATATTGTATATTTTTTATTAATATTATGTTTATATATATGTGGGAATATTAATTTTTACACTATCACTATCCAACGCCTTCCCTACTGTTGCCCTCCTTGGAGTGGTAATAGTAATTTTTACCCCTACGCTATCCAACACTTTCCCTACTGTTGCACTCTCTGGAGTGGGAATAGTAATTTTTACCCCTACGCTATCCAACGCTTTCCCTACTGTTGCACTCTTTGGAGTGGGAATATTAATTTTTACACTATCGCTATCCAACGCTTTCCCTACTGTTGCCCTCCCTGGAGTGGTAATAGTGATTTTTACCCCTACGCTATCCAACGCTTTCCCTACTGTTGCACTCTCTGGAGTGGGAATAGTAATTTTTACCCCTACGCTATCCTACGCTTTCCCTACTGTTGCACTCCCTGGGGTGGGAATAGTAAATTTTACTGTTCCGCTAACCTACGGTAAAAATATTGTATATTTTTTATTACCTTCCCGCTATCTAACGCTTTCCCTACTGTTGCACTCACTGGAGTGGGAATAGTAATTTATACCCCTACGCTATCCAACGCTTTCTCTACTTTTGCACTCAATGGAGTGGTAATAGTAAATTTTACTGTTCCGCTAACCTACGGTAAAAATATTGTATATTTTTTATTAATATTATGTTTATATATATGTATGCATTTAAAAATTAAATTGTATGTTTATTTATTTTTAACTTAAATTAATTATTTATTAATTTTAAGGTTATTTAAGTATTTTAAGTATGTTTAAATTAATTATATTTAATATTTTATTATTTTTCAATTACTTTCAAGACAATTAAAAAATTCGATATTTTGACTATCTATATTTTTTACAACGATATTTTTGATTCAATATTTTTGCACTTACCTGTTTGGAGATAGGAGTTCGATATTTTTGTATTCTATATTTTTTACTCGATATTTTGCTACATCGACATTTATGTTATCGATATTATGTCAGTGATCCCTCCAGGACCATAGAAATGAATTGGAGACTGCATGAGCAATTTGCGAGTACCAGTAGGTACTCGCAAATTGCTCATGCAATTTCAAAGGTACAAGGGTGTCAAAATGACACCCTGTTACACCCCTGAAATTGATCTGTTCACATATGTTGCACACGTGTGCGCAACATGAAACTTTGAAAAATGCACAAAAAGTGCATTTTTCAAAGTTTTTGCAAATTACCATGAAGTTCAACTTCATGGTAATTTGCTACTCCTATTAGCGAAATCGCTAATTTTTTTATTTTAATGCATTGCATTTAAGGAATCTCAATTTGGGATTCCTTAAATGCAATCGCAATTTAAGGAATAGCAATTTAGAGATTCCTCAAATTGCGATTTTTGCATTTTGGATGATGCATCCCAAATGCAAAAATATTGGTCGCAAACGGTCAGAATCTGCCCGTTTGCGACCGGTTTTTCCTTTGATACATGTGCCTGCTAATCTTTTAAGGGTAGCGCTCGCAAGAAAATGACGAAACAAGCGTCCAGCTTTCATCATTTAAGGGCCATATGTATCAACATATTTCCCCATAGACACAGTATGGGCAAAACCCTTTGATACATCTATATAGTGAAGTACTGGGTTGGACAAAAAAACTTTTACAGTATGGTCAAATGCTGTGGTTACTGAATACATACAGGAACATATTCACAAAGGTAAATGTGGTCTTACATATAAGTTTATGGCTACATTTACATTGCTTATGATAATTCACAAAGGGATTCCTGGAAGGCTTAATCGCATTTATATGTGTGGATATTTCTGCCATAAATGCATTACATGACACACCTATAAATCCCCACTTCAGTGGTTGAGAATTGGGTGTTCCAAGGCGTGGTTTGCCTCGGAAGTTTGTGAATGCGCACAAAGAAAGTTGTTTGCCATCATTCAGAATACCTCCCGTTACCCCTTTCCACCCTGGAAAGGGTCAGAAAATTACTTCAACCAAGGGCTGGTGTAATGTTTAAAAAAACAGACTGCTATAGAGGTGAGTTAAAAAAACATGTCATTTCAACATTACTACAATATCCAAAGTAGAGTTAGTTTTTACAGTACAAATATCTTTTAAACAGATGAGCTTCTGAAAAAGGGGCCACTGATATTGCAAACCCGATCCTTTCCAATACCCTAAAGGATATGAAGACATTGTGGGGCTTGTCCAATGAACGCAGTAAATCTACTCCTGTAAAAGTGCTCCTACATCGGGTGCATATTTACATTCTCTTGCAAATCACATACATTTCAAGTAGCATGCCCGGAAAGCTTAGTGTCAATGCATACTACTGGATACACCAGGCAACATATCCCTTTGGGTACTATGTACAGGGGACTCGAACTTGTTGTAAACCACGCAAACTTTAAAAACTATCAGCTAGATGCATCAAGCGAAATTCTGTTCGCAAAGGGGCAGATTCTTAGAATCTGCACCTCTGCGACCGGTATTTATGCATTTGGGATGCATCATCCCAAATGCATAAATCGCTATTTGCGATTGCATTTAAAGAATCTCAAATTGAGATTCCTTAAATGCAATGCATGAATGTAAAATAGCTAGCAATTTCGCTGATAGCGGTCGCTATTTACCGTGAAATCAACCTTCATGGTAAATAGCGAAAACTGTGAAAAATGGATTAAAGTGCATCTTTCAAAGTTGTATGTTACACACACACATGTCCTTGGGACATGTGTGTCCAGGTCAATTTAAGGGGTGCAACAGGGTGTCCTTTGGACACCTGTCACCCTTGAAATCCCATTCTCAAATTGCAATTAGCTAATTGCTAATCGCAAATTGAGAATTCCTCCCCATTAATTCCTATGGGCCCTTGGCCCATAGGATTCAATGAGATGTCATTCCTTATTTGTGAATCGCACTCTGCCAGTCGCAGATAAGGAATATTTAGGAATTGCTAATATTTTAGCAAATCCTATATGCATCTGATTTTGCGAGTCCCTAAATGCGAATCCTTAAACTTCGCAATTAAGGACTCGCAAAATCGGACGTTGATGCATCTAGCAGTATATTTTTATCACATTGAGAAAGCCCTTCCCTTACTCTCCCATCAAATCTCTGGGTAATCCGTTCCCCTTTCCACAATGGAATGGAATTGACACCAGCCCTTGATAGGAGTACATTTCTAACCATTTTCAGGGTGGGAAATGGTCGAATCGGAATTTGGGAATTCCCACAAACTTAAACATTTGTGGCATTTCCAAACTTACAAGTCTAACGACACCTCGGAAAGCCCACTTCCAAACCTTTGAGTGAAAGTTGCTACTGTGGATTTCTCCGCACTTCTGGAGGATAAATATGTAATATTAAACCTATTTACACCTGCCAATAATCCTTTGTTGAATTCCTGGCAGGGATAAAAAGAGGTATTTTGATCCATAAGTGCATGTTTATTGTAGAAATACATTTATGAGCCCGGCTTTTTTATCAAATGGCAGAGCAAAAATAAACAGGCGAAAAGAATATGACTTATAGTAGTTTGAATGCATAGTTTTCAATGTGAAAGATTTCTAGATGTGAGCTGTTCACAGATCACCTGGTGTCAGTAGTTGGTTTTCTCGACCTATTTGCTTGTGGAAGAATTGGGAGCTTTAAAAAAGGAATTGTTGAAGGGACAGGCAGGAACGGTCCCTCCATAGGAGCGTTGACCACCTGCCCCCACTGCATGCCACTATATTCCAATGCTGACTCTTTCTTTTGGAAAACAAATCCAAATTAAAATGCTTTATCCATACTACAGCATCTGAACAACATTCATCATTGTTTCCTTAATGGGGCGGGACTACCATGGAGCTATCATTCCTAGCACTAAACGTGATTGGGGCAACCAGCTCAGGCTTTGTAACTGCCTGGACTGTGTGTGTCAGATGGGCCGAAATGTTGCTGTGGCCAGTCTGACATGCGCAGTTCAGGCATCCACAGTCAGCACTGTCAGGGAGCTGGGGGAGAAGAGGCACAGTCCATTCAGTCTAGGATGGAGGACTGTGTTCGCCTGTACCAGCCAATCGAGACACTGCTCTTATGCTGTTTACTACTATAGACAGCATGAGAGCAGTGCTTGGATTTGCTGGATTGGGACGCATGCCACTCAGTTTTCACAAGCCCTGCATGCACTCCATTACAGCCAGGCAGCGAAGGACCAGCATATTTTTATAACGTCGGGGCATCGGCCCTCGGGTGTATATTAACATTTACAGGAAAAAGACTGCCGAGGTAAGATTTTTTATTTCCAGTGTGGATATCTTCAGATCCACGAGACCTGATTTTGCACCGGCCCCACATACCATAGAATCTCTCCCAATGCGTTCCTGCACCACAATTATGCAGTATTCTGAAGTCTCCTCATGCAGCCTGGATAACTGCAGATGTCCCTATTTCAGACATGGGAAGACCTCTTCAACTCGCTCTCTGGGTAGAAGCTCTCCCCCTCAGGGGGCACACTGCTGGAGCGATGCTGCCTGCAGGGCCCTGCTGCTTCAGTTGAGGAAAATGAAATTTTGCCTGACCAAGATGCCCCCTACGTATACCCTATGTTACATGTGTGTGCATGTCATCCATGCATATTTCCTTGTAGTGGCCTGAATCACTAGGCCTCTGCATTCATGTCCTGCATTAGAAATGCCAGTCATCAAAGTCTCCCAAACGTTAAGGTAGCATAAGGCCCATGTATTTGCATTTCATGACTCCTGACACACTGAAAGCCGCAAGAAGCCCAGCAAGAGGCCTGCCAAGACAGTATTATGAATAACAGTTATCTGTTGCTTTACAGAATCACATTACAGTCTGGTGAAGAAGGTACACAGAACCCATCTGCATAGATAGGGCCCAGCCATTCTGTCTCTGTTTAAGTGGATTACAGTGCTTGCATCCATAGAAAGCTCATGCAATGAACGAATAATCAGATAATACATCCCCTGACTCTAGATATCAGTTGTACTAGATGTGCTGGTCGCCTTGACACAAGAGATCTCTCTACTAGGTTGAAAGTCAGCTTCCTCCCAGTTACACGTCAATTGCACGTCATGCTCAAAGTTGCACAATTAGGGCATAGTTCCAGCTAGCTATCCAAACTCCTCCTCTAAGTACCCACCCACCTATGACACCTGCCTATCACCTACCTATGACTCATCAAAGTGTACACCCACATGTTCTTATCTCTTTCTTTCTCTGCTCTGCCTCGAGCGTTCCTTCCTACGTCCTATGTACAAGATAAAATGTATATAACCCATGTTCAGTAAATAATTGTTAGATGACCCTTCCTGAGCCTCTGTGGTGATGGAACTGATTCTCCCTTTGACTCGAGTTATTGGAATAAAGCCCATTTAACTTGGACACCACGGATCCTGTCTCTCATTTGATGCATGATACTTTGTTAATGCCTAGAAATTCTGCCAGGGTAATATTTTATTTACCACATAATTTGGCGCCCGAACAGGTACATATCCCTTTCCCCACTCGCCGGAGTTGTGGGTCTAGTCTTTGCCCCCTTCTACAGCCGTGACGGACTTCAAAGTGCGCACGCCATCGGGATTTCCCGCTACTCCCTCAGGCCCAGGAGGAGGACGGACTGCGACCAGGCATCCATGCGAGGCGGTGAGGAACGCGGATCGTCTCAACCAGAGCCCAGCCCGTGAGAGAGCAAGGTCCGAGGTCTCCAGAGGTCCACCTGTTCCAAGGCGCAAGCGTAGTCAAGTCAAGTTTCCGAGGCCTTCAAGTTTCAAGTTCTGCTTTCCCGGTGAGTACCACTATGGGGAATGCATCAAGTTTCAAGACGGGCCCACTGTAAAAGGTGGGAACGGTCAAGACGGGCCCACTGTAAAAGGTGGGAACGGTCAAGACGTGTCTCATTTCTGAGACCGGTATGGTTGTACTGTATTCCAGTGCACAAAGTTTTTCAAGTACATGTTTAGTTCTCTGTATCAGTTCAGATTTTGTGTCTGTTTTAGTGTTATAATGTTTCTTGTATGAATGATTGTTGATTGTTTCAGTCTATTTTTGTGTATTGTGTTTTCATTTTATTGATTTCAAACATGCCACTGTTCTCAAAATTACGTCAGATAGGGACCAGGAAAGGTATACTAGAAGAGTCAGTTAACATCCCGCCAAGAGATACACCTGGTCATGATATGTATAAAAGAAGTCAAGACCCTCTCAGAAAGACGCTATTGAGTTATGGCGCAAAGAGTCACATAGGAGAACAGAGAAAGGATTCAACAAAGTAGAGAGAAATAAACTAGCAGAGGAAAAAGCCAAAGAAAAATAATCACGTCCTCTCAGAAGAACTAGCTAGAGTTAGAGTTGGAGCTATAAGTTTACTGTGGAGTTCCTTGTAAATAGCGCCTTGTAAATATGCCTTGTGAATAGCGTGCCATTTTTGTGACATGTTGAGTTTCTTGTAAATATGGCTTGTGAATAGCACCATGTGGTTATGTTTTGTGCAGAGCTTGTTATCATTACGTTAGTCAGGAGAGAGCTGGATCTCTTTCAAGTACTTAGAGAAAATGTTTTGAAGATGTGCGTACGTGTTATGTGATAACGTGGAGAAATGAGTTCATGACTTTCCCATGTACTGCAGTCATTGGGGAATGATTGTGCTTCAGCTGCCAAAGAGCTAATATCTTGTACTGAGTAGGCAGTATTTGTTTTAACATGCTGTTTAACAAGGTGTTGAGGGATTTTGGCGTTTTTGGGTGTTTGCGGGGGGCGTGTTTTTGAGCGGAAATTCGTACCCGTTCCAGTGGAGGGATTTGGTTGCTTTTTGGTGTGGATTTAGGGAATAGCTTGGACTACTGTGATGCAAAATTTGAAAAGGATCTGAGCTGTGGAAGTGGTGGAAAAAGCATGTTTTGTGTGGAGGTGCGATTTGCCATGTTATCCAATGGGCGTATTTCTGAAAATTGAGATAAAGGTTTCCTTGATTTCTCATTCTGGGTCTGCCTATGTGCTTTGTCAGTTTGCAGATTGAATGGTAAAATCTTGCATGGAGAGTAAAGAAGTGTATTTGTAAGGGTTTGCCTTGGAACACTTGATTTTATTGTGTTTAACTCAGAGGTCGGTAGTTGTAAATAAACCAGTCTTATTGAGATAAGGGTTTTTACACAGAGAGTGCTTTAATGTTTTTCACGGTTGAGAAGAAATTATAGAATAGACCCATTAGAGAATGTGCTATTAATTAGTGTACTGCAACCGTGTGTTTTTTTTAAATAGGAATGTTTCTACAGAATATTTTTCCCAATGCAAGCTGCCCTTTAGAAAAGCGTAGTGACAGTTAATGCACTCAATCAGAAAACATGGCTTTTGAAAAATTATGAATCTGGCCCTTTGAATAGGAAGAATAGAAGAGCTTGCACACTTAATTAGGAATAGTGGCTATTTGTAAATTAATGAACGTGGCCCTTTTTGATAGCTATAATACATTACCATCTTAATGCATTGCTATGTGTCCCCTACATTAGTTAAATTTGCATTTAGTTTCAAGGCTCACCTATGTACTTTGACAGGCTGCTGATAGAAAGGTAATATCTTGCACGGTGAAAGCAGTGTTCATTTAACATGCTGCCTGATTTATGTCCACCAGCCTGTGAAAATAGGATTTATTATGTCTGATTCAGAGGTCAGTTAGGCTGCAATGCTTACACAGATGGTTACAGATAAACATTTAGTGGAGACACTTCAATTGATGTATGCAGAGAACAGTCCCAACCCAACAGTCCATGATAATTCGTTTTTTTTCTCAACTGCAAAATGCATAGCCTTGTGTGCAGAAGCACATTGTCCCATATTTGTGTGTTAATTTGCATGCTAAACAAATGCCCATGTTTCAAATGTCTTGCCTTCTAGCTGAATTAGTTAGACAAAAGTGTTTATTAGAAAGTGGAGCTTTTAAGTAGCAGTACAGGATTATTTTAAAGTACTAGCATGTCACTTAGTTACAGAAAATATGTCCTTATTAAATTGGCTTCAGTGAAATTAGAGACTGTTGGTTTAGCTCCCTGGCCTGGGTACAGATATGTTTTGAATTACAGAGAAAGTGTTTTTCGACCTTGAAGGTCCTGTAAAGGGAGGGTTTTTCCCTCTTGCCGTGCCTGTCTTGTTGTTATTGGCCATACTCCAATTCTTTTCCGCGGACGAGACCGAGCTCTGTCTTCAGTAACTTGGCAGCTGTTCTCAGCTCTCAGAGCCTCCGTGATGAGCCGCAGAGAAATGTTTATGTAAAGGAAGGGCTACTGCTCCGACTTACACTAGCTTCCTTCGAATGTGGAGGGAGGAGGCTTGCAGCTCACTCTTTAAGAAACTTGGCAGATGTTTGGCTCTTTCAATGAGCTCAGCGTTGGCAGCGACCCAATTTTAGAGAAGCAGAGACGAGTGAGAGGCTTGTCTCCTCTTAGTGATGTTTGACACTGAGCCAGCTCCTGGCTCTGAGGGGAGGGGCAGGTGAGCAAGGAGTGAGTTCGTAGCGAAGTTACCTCCCCAGCCCCTCTGACTTGTGTACAAGAAAAATAAATTGTTCTTCCTTACAGTGAACACTAAAAGCTTCATTGACTTCAGATAAATTCACGCTTGCAAATGAATAGTTTTTCCTTCAGTAGTGTAAACAGCATAATTGGCAGGAGTTTCGCTCTTGCAATGGGTTCAGCATCTGGCAGTCATTCAATTTTGGATCACAGTGTAGCCCGGCTTGGAGTTGATTCAAAACTCCGAGCGCGAACATCTTTCTAGAGGGAGGGGCTGCTTCTCAAAGGAGTGAGGTGTAGCGAGGCTCCAAGTTTTCTGTCTATGTTAGAATAATTTGGATTTTATTCAAATACATTTAGAGAACATGTTGTAGGTAGTATGGTCATACTGTTCCCAAGATTTAGAGTAGGATTATTATAAACTATAGAGCTTTTGGAAAGAGGTTTCCCCAAAATAAAAATTGTGCTTTTGAATTGAAAATACATTTTTATTTGTTTTTTTTAATTTCTATATAATTTATTTTTGCTAGATTGATGACAGTGAGCCCTAGTATTTACAGTCAGACACTAAAGAAACGGCTAGACAGTATTCACATGCCTGCCAACACACACTGATTCAGTACGTAGACGACATCCTGATTACAGCACGTTCAGAAAAAGAATGCGAAAATGCATCACTGACAGTTCTACATTTTCTGGCTGACAAGGGGCACAAGGCCCCAATGCAATTCTGTGAAAAGCAAGTGGTGTGCTAGGACACTTGCTTTCCAAGGAGGGAGGACAGCTAACACAAGAACGTATTCAGTTACTTACTAACCTTTCACAGCCCATGACACAAAAGGAAGTTCGTGCATTTATTGGCCTCACTTCTTACTGTAGGCAATGGATTCCCCAGTATGCATATCTAGCCAACCACTCATACAGTTAACTACACAGGAGGCAGCCACTCTGACTGTACTCCCTAGGACACAAGAACACACCTTGGCATTTGAGGAATTAAAAAGAGCATTATGTCACGCGCCATATTTTTATTTATTTTTACATTTGACTGTAGCGAGACTGACAGGTTATGAACTGACATTATTTCAGCCACACATAGAGATCAGACGTTGTAACATTCTGAATCCTGCAAGAAAAAATAGACACACTGTCTGCACAAGCAGCAGAGCTCATCGCTCTGACACAAGCCTGCATAAGAGCTAAGCACTTGAAAGTAAACATTTATACTGACTCACAATATGCCTATGGCGTAGTTCATGATTTTGGGGTCCTGTGGCAAGAGAGAGGTTTTTTGACCTCCCATGGGACCAAGATTCAGCACGGCCAGCTTATTCAAGCCCTGTTAGAAGCCATACATTTACCTAAAGCCATTTCTATCCTGAAGTGCAAAGCTCACACCAAAGTTACAGACATCATTTCCCAGGGTAATGACCTGGCAGACCGAACAGCAAAACTTACAGCCCAGACAGCACAGACACCAACAGACACGACAAGGACAGAGGTACCATTACTGACAACATGTATGACAGTCAGGGATCCCACACAAGATGTACTCGACATACAGACACATGCCACAACAGATGAGATAAAGAAATGGACTGAACAAGGAGGGGTCCAGACTGACCAAGGTTGGATGACTAAGGGAAAAAGTACATGGTCTCTTTCAGATTCTATGGTACAAATAATCATAAACACAACACATAGTCCCGCACGCTTAAGAGAAAAAGCAATGTTAGACAGCTTACAGAATAAGCGAACATGTATGATCTGTTGTCAGTTCAATCCAGGTAAAGGCATTCCGGTGGATCAAGGCGGATTTCATCCTCCTGACCACCCTTTTGAAGTTCTCCAGATGCATTATATCCAAATGGACAGATGTAGAGGTTACAAGTATGTCTTGGTAGTAGTGTGTGCACTATCTAGATGGACAGAAGCATATCCAGTTCCAGATTATACTGCTGTGACAACAGCCAGGCAATTGGTGCGCGAGTTCTTCCCCAGATATTGCCCCATGTCATCTATTCAGATAACAGTCAGCCATTCTCTTCTGAATTAATGAAACAAGTGTCTCTTCTGTTAGGACATACCTGGAAGTTCCATTGTGTCCGACACCCAGAAGCAGCAGGCCTTGTAGAAAGACATAATCAGACAATTAAGACAAAAGTTGCTGAGATCTGTACAGAAAAAGGCGTGGATTGGATGGTGGCCTTGCCGGTTGCCCTCTTTTACATGCGTATGGTAGCTCATTCCAGAACAGGCCTATCTCCTTATGAAGTAGTGTTCGGTAGACCGCCAAATATCTGAGGTACGCCTATGCCAAAGAAAATACCTGATGTTGACAGTAACATGCTGACAGATTACCTGGCTTCCTTGATTTCTGCACTACTCTCTTGTTGTTCACAGGTTGCTGCTGCCTTCCCTGACAACACCCAGGTCAAGGAACACGCCATTGTCCCCGAGAATTTTGTATGCATCCGGAATTTTGATCGTTCAAGTCCCCTTGAGCCACGTTGGAAGACGCCGAAGTTGGTGGAAGGACGTAAAGGCCGAACTCACCTTCATCACTACAAAAGATACTTTGGAACTTTGGAACTTTGGAACTTTGGAACTTTTATAAAGAACACTGACCTTTGCTAGAAAAGACTCCACAGCAGGAGTATAGGTTTAAGTTGCGATCTAGTAAGTCAGACGTAGTTTAATTGTTTAAGCCCACCCGGTGGTGAATCGGTTAGACTTGATTTCTGACATGTATAAGATCACATATGAGAATAGCAAGAAGAGAGATAAGAAGGAAAAATACTGCAAGATATTACGCAGTAGATGTATAGTTACTTTGATCATTCTTTTTATTCTGTGCATTGTTATAATCTGTGTTAGTTTATTGCTACATGTTTTCTTTCCCATTTCCTCACATATACATTCTTCCAGTAATAGCACCGCAGAGCATACATTTAGTGAACTGCCACCTCATGAATTGTCATATCGACTAGCACTACGTAACAATACTTTCATTCGTATGTTACACCATTCTCACCAGACCAGCAATGCAACAGATTGCTGGGTATGTGGCCAAATGCCACCTTATCAAGAGACGAAGGGAGTTCTGCCCTTCTATCCTTTACCGTTCTCACACAATGGTTCATGTGGAGCATGGTTTGCTCTAATGACCTCAATAGATAGAAGGTACATAGCTTATCCAGGTGGCTGGATATATGGAAACCTGAATGAAGTAATGAATGAAGCAGGCTTTCCAGACAAAGACGGATTCCCCCAAAGAAAGGGAACCGATTTAGAGAATGAAGAGTACGAGCAGGGAAATGCATCTGTTAATTTTATAATGTTAAATGTTCAGCCCAAGCAAAATACAGGTCCACCGTTTATATCAGTCCTGCCAGCAAAAGGTGACCTATGTGTTAGTAAGAAAAGCTCAGTACTTATGGGACACAGCGAGTGTAACACTGTAGTAGAGTTTAGTGATAAAGGACTTTCTTCTTTCAAACCATCACGCCATACCTATTTCATTTGCGGTCAGACAGCCTATGTACATCTGCCCTTAGACTGGGGTGGGACTTGTTATATAGCATTCCTATTGCCACCTGTTTTTCTGGCCCCATCCAATTATCATAGAGATTCACGACTAGAACATGTTAGACAAAAGAGAGAGACAGATTCTGCAGGGATTGATCAGACTGAAACAGCTTGGGAGCAATATACAGACTTCAACAAAGGTTTCTTTTTCTTCATTGGCCCCGTCCAAAATAGTAAGCTGATACGCAAATTAACAAGAACCCTGGAAGCAGTAGTGAATGTGACTGCATCTGCCCTGGCGAACTTAACCCAGGAGCAATCTGCTATGAGACTTGTCGTTTTACAAAACCGCCTCGTTCTAGACGTCATCTTGGCGGATAGGGGCGGAGCTTGTAGAGTCATCCGATCTAGTTGTTGCATTTTCATCCCAGATAATGCACCATCTGTGTACGAAGCAATAACAAGGCTCCACAAAATTGCTCATGCCATACATCAAGACCCAGGCACATGGACTTGGTCCAGTTGGTTCTGGGGTATAATATCAGCTTGGGGATGGAAGGTCATGTCCTTCCTAGGAATGGCCCTACTTATGGTATTTGGTTGCTGTCTCTGTCTGCAGTGTGGCCCGGCGATTTGCGGCCTGTGTGCCACTGCCTGTGTTCCCCATCCACGTAAACAAAGAGTTAAAGATGAACAAATGATTCTGTATGATGAACTATACGGTCTCATGAATATAGATGTATCCTGAAGGGTTACGTAGGGGACAAGGAGGGAATGAGGAAAATGAAATTTTGCCTGACCAAGATGCCCCCTACGTATACCCTATGTTACATGTGTGTGCATGTCATCCATCCATATTTCCTTGTAGTGGCCTGAATCACTAGGCCTCTGCATTCATGTCCTGCATTAGAAATGCCAGTCATCAAAGTCTCCCAAACGTTAAGGTAGCATAAGGCCCATGTATTTGCATTTCATGACTCCTGACACACTGAAAGCCGCAAGAAGCCCAGCAAGAGGCCTGCCAAGACAGTATTATGAATAACAGTTATCTGTTGCTTTACAGAATCACATTACAGTCTGGTGAAGAAGGTACACAGAACCCATCTGCATAGATAGGGCCCAGCCATTCTGTCTCTGTTTAAGTGGATTACAGTGCTTGCATCCATAGAAAGCTCATGCAATGAACGAATAATCAGATAATACATCCCCTGACTCTAGATATCAGTTGTACTAGATGTGCTGGTCGCCTTGACACAAGAGATCTCTCTACTAGGTTGAAAGTCAGCTTCCTCCCAGTTACACGTCAATTGCACGTCATGCTCAAAGTTGCACAATTAGGGCATAGTTCCAGCTAGCTATCCAAACTCCTCCTCTAAGTACCCACCCACCTATGACACCTGCCTATCACCTACCTATGACTCATCAAAGTGTACACCCACATGTTCCTATCCCTTTCTTTCTCTGCTCTGCCTCGAGCGTTCCTTCCTACGTCCTATGTACAAGATAAAATGTATATAACCCATGTTCAGTAAATAATTGTTAGATGACCCTTCCTGAGCCTCTGTGGTGATGGAACTGATTCTCCCTTTGACTCGAGTTATTGGAATAAAGCCCATTTAACTTGGACACCACGGATCCTGTCTCTCATTTGATGCATGATACTTTGTTAATGCCTAGAAATTCTGCCAGGGTAATATTTTATTTACCACACAGTGTTCGTGGCTCTCTCTCCGGTGCCGTCTTGGCTTCTCGCACCAAGTGAAGGAGAGTTAGCACCCTGTCCCTACCTCCAAAACATGCGTAATTAATTGCAAATGTGTGGGGATGTGGAAATATATTAAAATTTCTTTAGCATCACATGTGATGCATGGTACTTGACAGGCATGTAATGGCCAGGGGTAGACACTGGCTGCACCAAGAGCAGAGACCCCACTCGAGTCTTGAAAATATCTGGCAAGTAAAGTGTGCAGTTTCCTTAGAAATGCCTGTGAAAACTTCTACCTTTGGTCATTTTATTGTCAAAATTGTACCGCACAATGCACCATTTTGCCCTATTTTTTTTTTATTCTCTGGGGATGAACCCCTCGCCCCACACACACACACAAATCCCCCTCAGGACAGTCGCACTCACTCAGTAAAAGTCATATTTCCATTTTACATCCCACCAGGTTTAAACTTCACCAGCCATAACTGGACGAGAAGGCAGGCATGTTTTGCAGTAGAGCTGCAATTTCAGTTGAACTAGACTCGACTGGAAGTCATTGCATCCAAATACAAGTCTGAGAATGAATTTATATGGTGGGGGATGGCACCCCACACATATTTGACTTGATAACTGAACTACTGTTATTTTAAGTGTATTTTGTGAAAATTACTGAATTATAATTAAGCAGCAGGGTGCTGGATTTGTAGGGGATAGTGTGGAAATATATTTAAAATATAAGTTATTTTTTAAGTTAATGGAATATTTGACTAGGTAATTAAATATGTTAATTATTTAGTTGATTACATGCTATTTTAAATATTATTATTATTAGGATTTGTACCGAGCAGCGAATCATCCCCAGAGGGATCTCTCAGTGCCCTATTTAAATTTATATATAAGCGTGGTTTATGATTTTTAATTTGTAATTTAATTTTTAAAGTTGAATTACTCATTCATAATTTACTAAAGGGTTGCTGGTTTTGTACTGGGTTAGAGTGGGAACTTAGTGAAAGCATTGCATTTTTTTTAACTGTAATGAGTTTTTTAGGTTAATTAAAAGTTTACTTTACGATTTTATAAATTATATAATTGATTATGTTATATTGATTATTTATGTAATTTACCTCTCATTATATAATTATCCATGCAATTAATTGCCTGTCATACACTCTTGTATCTGTAACGAATTCTATTTGATGTGCCAAGCAACTGTTCAATAAAAAGAGTTAAAACAAATGTATGCAATTTAAATGTAAATTTATGAGTAAGTGCATTTAATAATAAACATTTGTAAAATATTTTTTATTTATTATTTGTTTTATTTAATTACCATTTTAATGTTAATAATACTTTATTTGTCATTGTTTAAAACATATGTGTTGGCATTTTGGTAGAAGAAATGAAAGTATATTTATTTTAAATGTATTTTGTTTAATATTTATTAAATTATTTTTCATTTTTACATTTAATTACTTTCATTTAATTTACTTTTAACTATGCATAATGTGTATACCTTTATTTTAAATATGTTTTAACAGAGGATTTCAGAAATGCTCTAAATGTAAGGCGTGCCGCTATGGCCGTAGTATGAAAACCATACCGTCACCACTCAGAGTAACACCGATCGAGATCAGAGGTACATACAACTGCAAAAAACAGTTTGCGGTGAATGTGTTGGAATGTACTTGCAAGAAGAGATATGTGTGAAGCACTATACACACAGGTCACAAGGATATTGCAACACCTCAGGGCAACAGCTAATGATGACCAAAGCTACCCAGTAGCTAGACAGATAAATCGATGTAATCAAGGTAATGCTAAGGACTTAGTATACTTTGTCATTGACACTGTTCCCAAAAGCCCAAAGGGAGGAAACAGACAGCTCCTTTTAAGGAGGTTGGAATCAAGGTACATATTAATGTTGAACACCTGAATCCATTATATAGAGTCAAGTGCACTGCTCGTTTTTGGTAAGTTCCTCTTTAATGTTTTTCGAAAGTTATGGGTGCTCCACAGGTGACGTCTATCATCCCTGGACGTCTGAAATTAGACAATGAATGTGTTCCTAGTGAGTCACTAGACCCATCCCTGTGGGCACTCCGTTTCACCTCAGCGCGAAATGAAGGTTTCAACACAGTTTTCAGATTTTTAGTTCTTTGAATCTTTATTTCATATGATTTCAGCAATTATTATTTATTGCAAGTTCATCAGTATTTTGATGATTTTTATACATGAGGCATTATTAAAGTCGAATCCAATGCATTTCGGGCATTTTATTTCTGCCCTTCATCAGGGAATAACACTGAAAACAGTAACTGAAAAAACAATAAGAAAAATCAATAAGAAAATATATGAGTTCACTTGATTTCCTATCTACATGGTATTAAGTGTTTCTAATGATCATAGTAACAGAGATGATATGTATACCATGTATACGCAACCGGTAATGTCACAGATCGAAAGACGTGAAAAGGTAAGGGCCACCTCTTTCAACCTTATGCCCAGTGTCGGTAATAGCATGTTATTATTGACGTTTCACTTACATGCCTGTTCTACCAAATCATGATCTATAGTCGATACGGCAAGCTGCAGATAAAAATGCAAACAACCACACGTTACTCTCACGACTGTTCAAAACCTCAAACTATATCACGATTCTATGTTAGTCTATGTTCATTTCTTCAACACTAACCTTATTGATGTTAATCTCCGGCATACATCCGCCTCTCAGTACGGCTATAACGCGTCTCCACCCTTGCTCTAATATTCGCCATTAAATTCAAACAAAGTTCCGATCACTTAGTACAATGGAGTTGGAAAAAAGACTATATTTTCATCCATTACTAAGGCCATGTTCGTTAAAATACGGTGCCTATATCGTAGTAAAAAAGTCTGATGGGAATTAAATGAAATCTAAATGTGATGTGCTGGGTGTTAGCATATCATAAAAAATAACTAATCGAAAAGTAATGTGAACGTGAAGCAAAAGCTTAGGTTAGAACTCATGAAATGAAGAATAAACTGTAACGTTTACCCGCATTAGTCCATGGGGCTACCACACGGGTGTGATGTCAAGTGTAACAAATAAAACATATAGGGAAAATAATAGCACTACACAACAATATTATCAAATGAAACATTACAACAGTTACATGTCTTAGGTTCTACAATTGTTAACCAAGAAACAACCATAATTTTTCAAAGGTAACATGACAGTTCAATTCGGTCATTGAGACCATGAGGTTTCTGCGATAATACATTTTTTAATCCAAACGTTCTCTCTTTGTAGGAGGTATTTGGTATTGTCCCTCTCCTCCACTTTATCAACAGTCTCCAATATTGTGAATTTGAGCTGAGATATGTTATGTTTCTCCTCCATGAAGTGGACGGCAACTGCTGATTTCAAATTGTTCAACCGTATATTTGATTTGTGTTCAGTGAGTCTGATTTTAATACGTCTTTCAGTTTTGCCAATGTAAAGTTTTCCGCAGGGACATTTCAACGCATATATTACATTGGCTGTATCACATGTGGCATTCACCCTTAGTTTAATTTTATGTCCTTTCATTGGATGATTGATTGTATTTCCTTTAATTATGCTGTTACAGTTACCACAGTTCAGGCAAGCTCTGGTGCCTTTGAATATCTCCGACTTGGGTGGTTTGTGTTTTAATATCTCTCCTATGTTGCGGGCTCTCGTATAAGCAAACAGAGGTAAATTCTCAAATGATTTGTTAAAGTCTGGTTCCAAGTTCAGTATCGCCCAGTGTTTTTTGATGTTTTTCCTGAATTTTACACTCGATGTAGAAAATTTTGAAACTACTACCATTCTGGTTTGTCCTTCTTGGTCGATGTTTTTAATAATTCACTTCTTTCCATAGAGTTAACTTTTTTCTTAGCTTCATTGATAATGTGATCAGGATAGTCTCTTTTTTTTTTACTTTGTGGCCATCTCTTCCATTCTTAATGTCATTAGATTTTTTGTTGAAGTTATTCTTTTCACCCTCATCATTTGCGAGGTAGGGAGATGTCTTTTCAGGCTGGGTTCATGAAAACTCGAAAAGTGCAACATATTGTTTCTGTCAGGTCTTTTTCTGTATAAGTCTGTTTCAGATCCATTATCTGTGATAGATACTTTAACATCCCAAAAAGTGACTGATGTTTCTGAAATGTCCCAGGTCAGTTGTATTCGTTCATCTATATCATTGAAGCTGGTAAGTATTGCATGTAGACTTTCTTTGGAATTTTTCCAAATGATGAATATGTCATCAATATATCTTATTAGCAGTTTTTAATTGTCTTGCCATTCCGGTTTGCAAAAGATGTTAGTCTCTTCATAATCTTGCATAAAGATATTCGCGTATACCGGCGCCACCGAGTTGCCGATGGCTGTTCCCACTAACTGTTGATACCAAGTGTCATTGTATCGGAAATAGCTCTGGTATAGTGTAAACAACATGAGTTCCATTAGGAACATCTGAAATGGAAGTTCCAGGTCGGTGTTAAGTAGTGCCTTTTCTACTGCTTCTATGCCTAGAGAGTGCGGTATAGACGTGTACAATGAATGGACATCAGCCGTGCATAAAATTAGGTTTTCCTCTAAATTTGTTGTTATTGTATCCAGTTTAAGTAAAAAGTCAGTTGTATCCTTCACATAGGTTCTCATTTTCCTAACTGTTGGCTGGAGATACTTGTCCAATAGTTGACCGATTGGCTCATGTAGACTACCATATGTTGAAACAATGGGCCGTAGGGGGGGATTCCTGAGATTTTAGGTATCATATGTAATACCGGACTCTTTGGATTGAGTTTGATTAGGAAGTTCTTGGTTTTCTCGTTGATAGTCCCCATTTCATAGGCTCTTTCAACAATGCATTTCAAGAGTTTCATATATTCCATTGTAGGATTGCCTTCCAGTTTCATATGTGTGTTTGTGTCCATTATGTGTTCCATTACTTTTTCCTCATACATAGAATGGTTCATAATAACTAATGCTCCACCCTTGTCGGCTTTTGTGTAGATGATATCCGTTTGAGCAGCCAGTTTTCTTAAGGTATCTAGATCCTTTTGTGTCATGTTCTTTTTACTCCGTGTTTTATGTTTGATTTGCAATAGATCCTGTTTTACCAATTTTTCAAAGAGATCTAATGTTTTGTGGCTAATTGGTGCTTGGAAGGAGCTGGGTGTTCTTAGTCCTTGTAATTGATCTATCTTATCCGAATCTTGTTTTGGAAGTATGTTGTCGAAGAAATGGCGTAACCGCAGCTTTCGCATCAATTTGAAAAAACTAACTTCTAGTTCTAGAGTGTTAGTTTCCGTCGTTGGTACGAATGAAGTTCCTCTCTGTAATAGATCGATCTCATGTGAGTTCAATTCATAGTCACTGATGTTAATGACTAATTGTTCTGTACTTGAGTCTTCTTCCCTTTCTTGTCCTTGGCTGGCACTGCCGTGCTTCTCGTGTTGGGATGTTCTTTTTCCTTTTCTTTTGTTTTGTCCTCTCCTGGGTCTCCTTTTTGGGCCTGGCCCTGGTCCAAAAAAGGACTTGGTTCAATTGAAACACTTGTGGTAGGTTGCTCTAGTTGTGAAGTATCCGGTGTTCTGACATTTTGTTGTGATCTTTGTGTTTTCTGTGAAGTGTCACTACCAGATGACGAAGTTTCCGTGTTTGATATATATGGTCGATTTCTTCTTTTCTGTGCATACATTTCGGCCCATGTATATACTTCCCCCAGTTTGTAGTCGAGGGTATCCCTCTTAAATTTTCGTACCTTGCTTCATTGATGTCTTTTGTATGCCCCTCCATTTGTGCTTTGATATCATCCAAGGTTTTTTCTAGTTCATCTTCAGTCATCATGTTTTCCAGTTCGGTGGACACTTCTGAGATTTCTTTCGTCAACTCCTCAAGTATTCCTGATAATTCCTCTATGATTAAAAGAATGAGATCTAGCGAGCACTTGTTTAGTATCGCGAACCATTTATCCTGGAAACTTTTGGAATTTTTGCAAAGAGAGGGTTTTAGGGCAATCCTTAGGCCACGTGGGATGCGACGGTTTTGGTGGCATCTAATTAAAGTGCTGGCATGGAGTCTCTGGTTGATTTGCCTTTTTGTAAGATATATTAATTGTCTTATGTTTTGTTCCTTGGTACGTTTTGTAGATTCCTGAGACAATTCTTCCCCGATTAAAGCGTATATTCGATCCGCTTCATCTGTTTTAAAAGCAAAAGTGTCTGCTCTGGCCTCTTTACTTTTGGAAATTTCCACATAGTTACTCATTTTCATTGTAGTTGCGTGCTACTTGTCTCGTGGGACGAAAAGACAGTGAAACTATTATACAGAGTCAAGTGCACTGCTCGTTTTTGGTAAGTTCCTCTTTAATATTTTTCGAAAGTTATGGGTGCTCCACAGGTGACGTCTATCATCCCTGGACGTCTGAAATTAGACAATGAATGTGTTCCTAGTGAGTCACTAGACCCATCCCTGTGGGCACTCCGTTTCACCTCAGCGCGAAATGAGGGTTTCAACACAGTTTTCAGATTTTTAGTTCTTTGAATCTTTATTTCATATGATTTCAGCAATTATTATTCATTGCAAGTTCATCAGTATTTTCATGATTTTTTTACATGAGGCATTATTAAAGTCGAATCCAATGCATTTCGGGCATTTTTATTTCTGCCCTTCATCAGGGAATAACACTGAAAACAGTAACAGAAAAAACAATAAGAAAAATCAATAGGAACATATATGTATGAGTTCACTTGATTTCCTATCTACATGGTATTAAATGTTTCTAATGATCATAGTAACAGAGATGATATGTATACCATGTATACACAACCGGTAATGTCACAGAACGAAAGACGTGAAAAGTTAAGGGGCACCTCTTTCAACCTTATGCCCAGTGTTGGTAATAGCATGTTATTATTGACGTTTCACTTACATGCCTGTTCTACCAAATCATGATCTATAGTCGATACGGCAACCTGCAGATAAAAATGCAACAACCACACGTTACTCTCACGACTGTTCAAAACCTCAAACTATATCACGATTCTACGTTAGTCTATGTTCATTTCTTCAACACTAACCTTATTGATTTTAATCTCCGGCATACATCCACCTCTCAGTATGGCTATAACGCGTCTCCACCCTTGCTCTAATATTTGCCATTAAATTCAAACAAAGTTACGATCACGTGGTACAATGGAGTTGGAAAAAAGACTATATTTTCGTCCATTACTAAGGCCATGTTCGTTAAAATACGGTGCCAATATCATAGTAAACAATTCTGATGGGAATTAAATGAAATCTAAATGTGATGTGCTGCGTGTTAGCATATCATAAAAAATAGCTAATCGAAAAGTAATGTGAACGTGAAGCAAAAGCTTAGGTTAGAACTCATGAAATGAAGAATAAGCTGTAACGTTTATCCGCATTAGTCCATGGGGCTACCACACGGGTGTGATGTCAAGCGTAACAAATAAAACATATAGGGAAAATAATAGCACTACACAACAATATTATCAAATAAAACATTACAACAGTTACATGTCTTAGGTTCTACAATTTTTAACCAAGAAACAACCATAATTTTTCAAAGGTAACATGACAGTTCAATTCGGTTATTGAGACCATGAGGTTTCTGCTGTCGCAGGGTTTCTGTTCTCACACAGAACTGTGCACAGAGGAGTGGAACCTCGGCGAATTAGGGTGACCCAAAACACACCTTAGTACCCAACTCACCCCTTACCGAGCTAGCTACAGTGTCTCATTGGACATATCAAACCCCCAATGTTTAGACAAACCAGAACATGAACTTACAGTACCTCAGGGTACGTGGAACTCATGAACGCTCTTTCGTTATATTATCATTACAAACCAGAACATGGAGTAAAGAAGACACATGTGCATTTGAAATGTTTATTTACTAATGCCGTCTTCTCAGGCGCAGTATCTTAGATAATACAAGTATACTTATTATCAGTAGTAAAATTACCAGCATAGTTACTAAGACATAAAAAGCGAATGGTGACAGCATGTCAACATACTGTAATGAATAAGAGTTAACAACACTTATATCTCACCCTCCCTAACACATATATTATATTATTAGCTAAGAAGGTCTCTTTGGGTTGTTTTAGGGCGGGCCCATACCTTAGTGTCCTAGCATGAAGGAATCACATCAGCATACACCAGCTCTCTCTGCATGTGCACCGCATCAAGTGTGTTCTATGTGTCTCGTGCAAAGCAATATCAATCCCGCCTGAAGCCAGAGTTGGCAAAGGCTGCGCTTGTGTTATGACTATGAAGGCGTGGAGATCAGACCTCATAACAATTCCATATCGTGTTGTTCCTGAAACTTTAGCACTCTTCGTGCAGACATAGTTTATTAAGCAAAGCTGATATCAGAGCAATAACATATTATTCTCACATACACCACGGCAAACTACTAGGTTGAAAGCTAAGTCAACAATTAAGTGTCGTGTGCAGAAGTTGCAAGAAAGAAAAATGGCGTTTAAACCTCAAATGTACCTATGCTAACTTAACACGATATAAGGATATACAGGAGCTATATGACACCCCCCCATGATCCGAGAACGGACTAAATATGATAACAGAAGAGCCATCACATGAGAGCAGAACTCAACAGTAAACGAGCATGAATCGAAACTTAAACTTTAAAAAGTAATGCTAAAAAATAGCCCAAAAATATAACGTGGCTCAAGCCAATAGGCAAGTAAAAAATTAAAAAATTCTCGACAAATAAGTCAATAAATTCAATGAAATGCTAGTGATCAGCATGTCAATCCGAGACAGTGTCTATGACAAAACTGTATATGCAAAGTAAGTAGCAACAGCCTCCAATAGGAAATCACTGTCCTCAACCGAAAACAGTTCAGCCATCCAATTTAAAAGTTGAAAAGAACATACGTGTTCTCCCAGCACCGGATCCTCTATAACCATCAGAGGACAGCTCGGTGGGTTTTCAAGAAAACTTAGTTCCAAGAAATTCCGTGCTGCCGCCAATACATCCCAGGGACCAATTAGTCCATGTGCCACTGCTAAGGCCATAATCCTCTCGTCAGAACAAACCAACTCGTGAGCAATGATAGGACTCATCAGCTGATTAAAATCGACGTCAGGAGAAACCGGTCCGCAGAGACACAAATCAATGGCCCAATGGAAATCACAGGTCAGGCAGTGAAATACAGGCTGGACACAGGTGAAATAGGAGAATCGAAAAGATAATCCATATGCCGTGCTCAATGTCGCCAACGGCAGTGTGCCATAGTATTCAAGCATGCGGTTGCGAAACTGCGTCAGTAGCTGCTGCGCTGGGTCTCGCACAGGAAGGACATCCATATTTACAAAGACAGAAAACCACTAGAGCGCCAGCCGCTAATGCAAGTAAAAATGGGAACCCTCCAAACAAGGATGAAAAAATAGAATGGAAGAAAGCAGGGATGACTCCAAAAATCTTTTCAAATGAAGTCACGAGACCACTGCTAACAACTTTAAAAAAATGTGCAAGGCCTTTTGTGGAGGATGCGTTAAAGATAGTTCGAACCATCGCTCCGAAATGTAAAGGCAAATCAGTATTCAAAAGAGCCTGAACCTCTGTACGGGTGTTTGCAATGTGAAGCACGAAAGTTTCACGGGCCGAGCTCAAGGCCACCTCTTTCTGGGACAAAAGAGCCCTTATTCTTGCCATGCCGCTGAATTCTGCTCCCAAGGTTGGTATCTGTGGCCAGATGGAAGACTCCCTATGTTCACGTGTGGGAGGATAAAGCACATTTCTGCAGCAAATAACCCGCTCACTTACTGTTACTATGAAAGCTATACCTTTAATTAACCCACAACAGTTTTCATTATTGAGCATTAAATAACTACCATTCTCTAATAATTTAAACGTGGGGATGATAGCAGGAACTGGCGTGCCGTGTAAAACGCAAGCCATATTCGGTCGGTCCTTGTTGCATGAACCGTGTAACTGTATGTGTCTGCACATTAAAGAATGATCTGGCGTCTCAGTGCACTCCTCCCCTGTCAAATAAACTTCCTGGTCATCCTTAAAACATCTGTATGTGTATGGGAGTGACCAGACTTCATGAAGGATACCGCTACCTAAAGGTTCATAACGACCTATGGGTACATATTTCATGCAATTTGAAAACTTATATAAAGCAAAAGGCAGTGTTATTAAACCGTGGATAAGCCACGTTGCAGCAGTGGCTTCAGCCACGGAAAAAGGTAAAGATTCTAACCTTTCAATATGTAACATAGAAAAGGAAGCATCACGCATTGAAAGTAAGCGTTGTTTGTCAGTCAAATTAAACGGTGCAAATAAAGAAGAAACGTTCATGTACCCCCAGGGAACTTTACCCATTTTTAGAGTTTGAAGGGTCCATGCAAACTGCATGATTGATCGTAATTGATTTTGACCATGGTATAATACTGACACTTCATCATGTACAATATCGACGACTGACGACACAATATTATCCAATGTGTAAATTCTAGAGGAAAGCACATTAATGCTATTGTCAACAACTGCAAGCACTTTCTCAAGATTTGCTTGAGCAATAGCCCTAAGGCGTGTAGCAGCCTCAATCTGTGATAGCTTCCAAATTTCATTGTAAACCCCATATAACCACCTTTTCGACCTGCCACTAGCCGGGCCCTTAATGAAATCATTCAAGTCCACATCTGCATTTAGTTTAGAAAGGTGATACTTAACCGCAGGTAAAGTCGAATGTTTCAGCCAATTTTGACACAATTTGCCTACAGAATATGAGGTGACAGTATGACCTACGCTAAATCTGGGATCAGATCTCATAGTTTTAAAACCGTCAGTTAAATTCAAAAATCTATGTTGGCAAGAATCAGCACTACGGTGCCAAAGCAGCCAACCCTTAGGATTCATACTAGAAATGTTAAAGGAGGAATTAAGAAGTAGAGTCTGTAATTCTCTAATGGACAACTGAGTAAAATTACTCCAACCATCATATTCATCCAACTCCGGGAAAGAAGGAGTGTTTAACTTTTTAGAAGTAGCCAATCCAAAGCATGTGGTCTGGGAAATCGTTTCATTCAGAAACAACATATGATTCGGGATGAGACATGCACGGTGCAAAGCCTCAGTGCCTCGCACCTGCCAGGCCCTTGAACCCCAAACCGATTTAAGGTCTATTGTATCCTTCCATAACTCATATCCTCCAGTAACTAATTGATCAAGGAAGGCCTTCGAATACAACAATTTTGTATCGGTAAGTCTAACCTTGGACATTGGCATTTTTCGAAATTTAAAATAAGAGGACTCGGGATTGGACTGATTAAAGTCAGTGAAGTAAGTATACTTCTTTAGAAACGTTTCAGAACTCCCTTGTCGAGGTGCCGGGCAATGTTCCCACTGAGTAAAGTTAACATTCTCCCTTCTGGATGAGGTTTTGTGTAAGAAGTGATTGCCATAATGTTGGTAACAGAATAATTCACCATAATTAGCAGATTCCAAATACAAATCCTCAGCATCAAATGCAGCATAGTACTGCAAATCAGAAAATAAACTTTCTACAGCATTTACATCCCAGTCATCAGAACGAATGTTTTGTTTCACCACATCCCCCATATTCACTCTAAGTACATTAGGGACATTAACGACTTCCGTCGGGCCATGAATCTGAAACCGAACTGCATCCCACACGATTCCATCAAGGACAGGCCATGCTGTGATGTTAACCAAAGTCAAGTCTCTTTTAAATCTGTGTGTAGAATGTGACGAGGAAAGCGGGGCCAAAGTTCCATTTAAATGAGTAATGCATGTTCTCTCCTCGACATAGTGTCCATTGATGATACGAAAGAAATAAAACACAAAACCAATTGACATAAAAAGGTAAACTGAAAAAAGGACCAGCCAAATGTATGTCCAAGGGGGAATCAAAAAATGTTTTTTAAACAGGCTAGCATAAACTGCAATTCGAGAGGGTTTCTTCGAGGCAAGGGAAGCAGAGTCAAATGAAAATCTGGATTCCGTGGCTAAACGTGCTTGAAGGTCAGGCATGGACAAATCAGTGGGGTAGGTATAGTCTATCTCATCAATGTTAGTTCCGGGTAAATTATTTAATAACGGACTGGAAACAGCAGGTAATTCGATGGCCACTGCAGGTTCAATATTAGAAGCAGTGGGCATAACTGAATTTCTCACAATGGAAGGACAGGAAACAGCCGGTGTCATGCTAAGAAGAATCGGCCACTCTGTGTATCTTGACATTGTCAATTGAAATAAACCTGTTTTCCTTACGACCAGGAAGTGGTGGTAAAATGACTGTTCTTGTGCCCTTCACTCCAAGGACTGGAACCGGAGCTCGATAGGAAGGACCAAATTCTTTCTTGTTATCGATCTTCTCTCGAACCAGTTCGCCAACTCGGGGTAGCCAGCCAACTACCGGGATCTGCAACGCATCATCCGACGTGGAGGGCAAATGTTCCTTTGCAAGACTGTCTCTGGTCTTTTGTAGATTCTGTAAAACATTGCAATGTTCATCTGCGTCAAAGGAAGTGGCGCGAACCACACAGTCTAGACCGTCAAGGTCAGGGACGTACATGTTGATGCCAAAGAGCATTTCGTATGGGGTCCGCCCACCCAGAGACCTTCTAGGGAGATTATTAAGAGCACGCTGCACGCCATACAGGTGAGCCAGCCAGTTTCTGCCAGTGCCTATAACTCGGGCTGTCAAAGATTGCTTTAAATCACGGTTCATTCGCTCAACTACACTGTTACCCTCAGGTCTGTAGGGAGACGAAAACTTGACTTGGACCCCCAACGAAGTCATGGCATCCTTATACGCCTTAGAGGCGAAAGCCGGACCCTGATCCGAATGGAAGGTACCACAGGCAAAAATCCCTATAAAGACACGCAAATCTCTAATGACAGTCCGTGAATCAGCGCTGCGATGTGGCCATACCCACACAAAGCGTGTGCATGAGTCAACTGCTACTAAGATGTACTTATACGCAGTATCAGATGAAAAAGGACCGCAGTGATCTAAATAAACACAACCTAGCGGTTTATTAGAAATGTACAACTGAGTCTGTGGCGGACGCGTAGCAGTTGAAGGTTTAATCTGCTGGCATATGTCACAAAGAAGGACATAATCACGCGTCTGTTTGTACAGTCCCCGCCACCAGAAACGTTGTTGTAATTGAGTTACAGTGGCCGAGACGCCCGCATGCGCAGACGCCACACCTTCATGTGCCGCTGTAATCAAGTCTGCTCTGCGATCCGAGTTGGGAATCAGCCGTTCCCCAACGTCAGGAATTGTCACAAAAGGAACCTTTTCGGGACTTAAGTGGTATTTGTACTTCGAAGGGAATCCCGCAGGATGCTTACTTCCCTTCTCAGAGGCAGCAACAGCCGCCAAGATGTCGCTATCAATCTTGGTTTTTGACCTAGTAACCGCTGCAACTAAGTATGTAGATACTGCTGATTTCACCGCTTCATCAGCAAGCGAGTTGCCAACAGCGTGAACTCCTACGCGCTGATGACCGAGAGTATGAATCACATAAACGAGAGGCAACATAGCCTTAAGCTCTGCCACTCGAACCCAGATCATTTTATGTTTTATTGTGCTACCCTTGGAATCATGAAAATCATTTTGAATCCAAAAGAACAAGTTCTCATTGTAAGACTGGACACAGTAGTAAGAATCACTTACAATCAGAGTAGTAACACTTGGATCTGCGTACTCCAACGCTAGTAAAAGAGCACGAAGCTCAGCCAATTGTGCAGTGCAATCGCCCAGGGGCAACGTGTGTACTTCCCTGGAAATGAATTCATCGTTCAACATAGCACCAACCACAATAGCGCATGCGGAAACGTAGGCATGTTTAGAGCCATGCGCAACCTGCGCCGACCCATCAGTGTAAATGATGCAATGGAAGTCCTCCAAAGGTCGCATAGCCAGAGGAGCAGGATGAACGAATTCATACTGCAAGTACTCTTGCGACCATAAGGAAGCGTCAAAAATAAACGTGACATCCGTGGATGTCAATGACGCAGCCCACTGAATCCACCGTGGGTGCAAAGCTTTTGAATTTGGTACACTGGCTTTTGTGACTGCCTCCAAATGAGGACAGGGTGTTACCACTAACATGCGCTTCCCCTGTGACAGAGCTCGTTCTTTAAGAATCGCCATCTGTACAGCAGTTAAAACTTTCTCCACAGTGGGAAACCGCAATTCAGCCGAAGTGTACAAGTGTGACTTGTAAGCAATAGGTACTGTGTCTCCTTCATTAAAAGTCAGGTACGTGAAACCCACCGCCCCTGGAATTATTCTTATCACCAGGTTGGTGTGATTATCACGAGTCAGTAAGTATTTAGAAGCGAGCAGATCAGCCTGCAATGATTGCAAAATGGCCGAATGCTCAGGCAGCCAGCATGATTTTGAAAAAGTTGGTTGTATCAAAGCATACAAAGGCTTGATACGCTGGGCATATTCCGGAACATAAGTTCTGCCGAAATTCAAGAAGCCCAGCAAAGACTGTAATTTTTTCAGTGTTGTAGGAGTGCGCAACTGTGCGCATTTCTCCAGGAAGTGAGGAGCCAATCCTCGACCTTCATTGTTCAGCTCATAGCCGAGGAACAACACTGTGTGTTCTGCAATGTGCGATTTTGCAAAATTAAACTTGTAACCCTTATCTGCAAAGTTACAAATTACTGAATTCACTCGACACAGATGCATCCAAATTTCGTCGTCTGTGAGATAAATGTCATCCACATAAGAACATGCATCTGGATCGATACTCTCCAATAGAGTGACAATTCTTGAGGTGAAGACTCCAGGACTATTTTTGTAGCCCATCGGGAGTCGCCGGAAGCGTTTTTGCACACCAGCGGACGTAAAACTTGTCCATTGGGAGCTAAAGCTATCCAGTCTGTGGGCATAAAAACCGTTGGAGATGTCAAGCGTTGTCTTGAAACGCTTACGCACTAGACTATCCACTAGCGCAGAGCCGTGAGTATTCTGTACTGCACAGTTACGGCAATGCGAGTTCAAATGCCGGTAATCCAATACCAAACGATACGATCCGTCAGGTTTGTTCACAGTAAAAAGGGGATTATTCATCGGTGACACACACGTTTCAATAACTCCCTGATATTCCAATTGTTCAAGGATTTCTGCGACGGCAGCTTTAGCTTCCCGCCGTATGGGATATTGAGGCTGAGGCTGCGGCTCAGACCGCAAAGGAATTTCGTGGCAAGGGGATAATTTGTCCCAACCACATTGGTTGCAGTACAGAGCCGGCGCAAGAGCCCGAGCCCACTCTTCTGCAAAATGCTGCGCATGCTCAGTTGAGACAGTGTGCGCGAAACTGGGAAGGATTACCTCCTCCCCTCGCGGCGCCGCGAGCACAAAAGGTGGGGGCCAGTCAGCCTCGGAAAGTAAAATGTCGTACGTAGACGATAGGTTCTCCCAAAATACCCCTCTTACAGTACGCTGTATGTCACCTTCAATTAACAGGACAATTTCAAAAAGTCTTTCAGGGGGAGCTAGTCTCGTATCGGCTGTTTCAATTACAACGAACACATCAGTCGCTGTCACCCTCAGTAGTGGACGGAGCGCCTCTCTGACTATGGTAATCTCCGCCGCGCAGTCCAGCAAGGTCAGAGCCCACGTCAGATTCCGAAGCCGCGTTCTCACTATCTGTGGCATATCTATGCGCTGTCAAGGCTGCGACCTTCTTTTTCGCAAACTGCGGTCGCTTAGGCGTAGAATCCTCCTGCTTCACTGCGCCGTCCGTCTGGCGGGACTGACCACGTCCTTGTTGGCCACCACGTCCACGTCCACCCCCTCCTCCACCGGTCTTCGGGGCCGATGTTTCCTGAAAGGAACGAGGAGAGCGTTGATCAGAACCCTGAAATCGATCAGGTGATTTAATCATCGCGCGATCGCGCAAATCATAAACTTTCTCTGTCGGCGCAGGAGCCTGTAGCGCAGGAAAAGAATCCTGAGTCTGCTTATTTTGCTTCCCCTGTGTCTGTTTCTTAGGCCAATTCTGTTTTTTGGACTTGGGTTGGACATCTGCAACAGCAGATTGTCCCTGAGGTTGTTTTTTCTCCTTTACTGAAAAATATTTCAGACCTCTACTTGTGCGGCCAATTGTCTTATAAGCGGCCACAACAATCTTTGCTAACTGACGGGGTTTATCGGCATCGGGCAGAGCAGCCAAAGCGTTCGACACCTGAAAGTTCACAGCATCTCCTTTAACATTGGAGAGAATGAGATCACTTACAATCTCAAAAGAACCACACAGGCGCATACCCAATTCAACCGCTGCCTCTGGTCCGTGATCATTCTGAACACGCTTAATGATGTCAGGCAGGGCATTCATAGACGGGGTGCCGAAGCACCTCGTATAGACTGCCGCAAAAGTTTTTCCCCAGCTTTCACAGTCAACAAGTTCAGGAGTTAAATCCTTCGGTAAAGTGATCGTCAACATTCTATGCTTATCAGCAGGAGTAGAATTCGGAAAAACCGCCTCCAGTTGATCAAACTTCTCTGCTAGCCAGAACGGGAAGTCATCGTTGTCAACTGGACGTGCACCAAAAACCGAATTTACCATCACTGGATTGAGACGCATACCGCCTCGATCCATGGGAACGGCCGCACCCCCCTGGGGACCACCAGGTAGATGGCGACCGATGTATTGCACTAATGCTCGAATCACGGAAATGGAAACAACATGTAGCCTACGAATTTCCTGCAGGGTACAAGCGCCGTGATTCGGGTGCGGGGTAAAACCACCCAACGCAGGCCAATTTGTACCTGGAATTGAGAGTGGACCTAACCTCGCAGTGGGGGAGGGCGCCATCAAACCAAACTCGATGCTGCCAATGATCAATAGGTATTTCCAGTGCCCTGTACGGTGTATACTCAGCTGGGACAGCTGAGGCGGTGTAGGAGTGGAACAAACCAGAAGTTGCGTCCACAGCCGGAAACGTAACCCAAGAGTAAAACAACTCGAAAGGGAACGCCGGATCTGCACCCACCACTAAAATCACAGCCATCCCATCCACCGGGACTTGGTACGTCTGAAGATGTGTGCGCACCGCCACGCGACTATGCTGCGCAATGGCCACCGCCGCCATGACAACACTGGAAACAAGAAAATACAAAGAATACTTTGTAGCACAACTGGGTAGTAATTCAAAGAAACCGTTTAAGAAAGAATCAAGCTTGAATAAGACCTATTTCAAAAAATAGGTAGGTTTCACCGACACCCCGATTTCCGGAAACGGAGGCAAAGGGGTTAAGGTTAGAACGATATACTACTCGAGTGTCATGATATAAGACCACCGAAACCGTTGGGCGCCATGTCGCAGGGTTTCTGTTCTCACACAGAACTGTGCACAGAGGAGTGGAACCTCGGCGAATTAGGGTGACCCAAAACACACCTTAGTACCCAACTCACCCCTTACCGAGCTAGCTACAGTGTCTCATTGGACATATCAAACCCCCAATGTTTAGACAAACCAGAACATGAACTTACAGTACCTCAGGGTACGTGGAACTCATGAACACTCTTTCGTTATATTATCATTACAACCCAGAACATGGAGTAAAGAAGACACATGTGCATTTGAAATGTTTATTTACTAATGCCGTCTTCTCAGGCGCAGTATCTTAGATAATACAAGTATACTTATTATCAGTAGCAAAATTACCAGCATAGTTACTAAGACATAAAAAGCGAATGGTGACAGCATGTCAACATACTGTAATGAATAAGAGTTAACAACACTTATATCTCACCCTCCCTAACACATATATTATATTATTAGCTAAGAAGGTCTCTTTGGGTTGTTTTAGGGCGGGCCCATACCTTAGTGTCCTAGCATGAAGGAATCACATCAGCATACACCAGCTCTCTCTGCATGTGCACCGCATCAAGTGTGTTCTATGTGTCTCGTGCAAAGCAATATCAATCCCGCCTGAAGCCAGAGTTGGCAAAGGCTGCGCTTGTGTTATGACTATGAAGGCGTGGAGAACAGACCTCATAACAATTCCATATCGTGTTGTTCCTGAAACTTCAGCACTCTTCGTGCAGACATAGTTTATTAAGCAAAGCTGATATCAGAGCAATAACATATTATTCTCACATACACCACGGCAAACTACTAGGTTGAAAGCTAAGTCAACAATTAAGTGTCGTGTGCAGAAGTTGCAAGAAAGAAAAATGGCGTTTAAACCTCAAATGTACCTATGCTAACTTAACACGATATAAGGATATACAGGAGCTATATGACACTGCGATGATAATTTTTTAATCCAAACGTTCTCTCTTTGTAGGCCCTCTCTTTGTAGGCCCCCCTACGGCCCATTGTGTCAACATGTGGTAGTCTACATGATCCAATCGGTCAACTATTGGACAAGTATCTCCAGCCAACAGTTAGGAAAATGAGAACCTATGTGAAGGCTACAACTGACTTTTTACTTAAACTGGATACAATAACAACAAATTCAGAGGAAAACCTAATTTTATGCACGGCTGATGTCTGTTCATTGTACATGTCAATACCGCACTCTCTAGGCATAGAAGCAGTAGAAAAGGCACTACTTAACACCGACCTGGAACTTCCTTTTCAGATGTTCCTAATGGAACTCATGTTGTTTACACTATACCAGAGCTATTTCCGATACAATGACACTTGGTATCAACAATTAGTGGGTACAGCCATGGGCAACTCGGCGGCGCCGGTATACGCGAATATCTTTATGCAAGATTATGAAGAGACTAACATCTTTTGCAAACCGGAATGGCAAGACAATTTAAAACTGCTAATAAGATATATTGATGACATATTCATCATTTGGAAAAATTCCAAAGAAAGTCTACATGCAATACTTACCAGCTTCAATGATATAGATGAACAAATACAACTGACCTGGGACATTTCAGAAACATCAGTCACTTTTTTGGATGTTAAAGTATCTATCACAGATAATGGATTTGAAACAGAGTTATACACAAAAAGCACTGACAGAAACAATATGTTGCACTTTTCGAGTTTTCATGAACCCAGCCTGAAAAGACATCTCCCTACCTCGCAAATGATGAGGGTGAAAAGAATAACTTCAACAAAAAATCTAATGACATTAAGAATGGAAGAGATGGCCACAAAGTTAAAAAAAAGAGGCTATTCTGATCACATTATCAATGAAGCTAAGAAAAAAGTTAACTCTATGGAAAGAAGTGAATTATTAAAAACATCGACCAAGAAAGAACAAACCAGAATGGTAGTAGATTCAAAATTTTCTACATCGAGTGTAAAATTCAGGAAAATCATCACAAAACACTGGGCGATACCGAACTTGGAACCAGACTTTAACAAATCATTTGAGAATTTACCTCTGTTTGCTTATACGAGAGCCCGCAACATAGGAGAGATATTAAAACACAAACTACCCAAGACGGAGATATTCAAAGGCACCAGAGCTTGTCTGAACTGGGGTAACTGTAACAGCATAATTAAAGGAAATACAATCAATCATCCAATGAAAGGACATAAAATTAAACTAAGGGTGAATGCCACATGTGATACAGCCAATGTAATATATGCGTTGAAATGTCCCTGCGGAAAACTTTACATTGGCAAAACTGAAAGACGTATTAAAATTAGACTCACTGAACACAAATCAAATATACGGTTGAACAATTTGAAATCAGCAGTTGCCGTCCACTTCATGGAGGAGAAACATAACATATCTCAGCTCAAATTCACAATATTGGAGACTGTTGATAAAGTGGAGGAGAGGGACAATACCAAATACCTCCTACAAAGAGAGAACGTTTGGATTAAAAAATGTATTATCGCAGAAACCTCATGGTCTCAATGACCGAATTGAACTGTCATGTTACCTTTGAAAAATTATGGTTGTTTCTTGGTTAACAATTGTAGAACCTAAGACATGTAACTGTTGTAATGTTTCATTTGATAATATTGTTGTGTAGTGCTATTATTTTCCCTATATGTTTTATTTGTTACACTTGACATCACACCCGTGTGGTAGCCCCATGGACTAATGCGGGTAAACGTTACAGTTTATTCTTCATTTCATGAGTTCTAACCTAAGCTTTTGCTTCACGTTCACATTACTTTTCGATTAGTTATTTTTTATGATATGCTAACACCCAGCACATCACATTTAGATTTCATTTAATTCCCATCAGGGTTTTTTACTACGATATAGGCACCGTATTTTAACGAACATGGCCTTAGTAATGGACGAAAATATAGTCTTTTTTCCAACTCCATTGTACCACGTGATCGGAACTTTGTTTGAATTTAATGGCGAATATTAGAGCAAGGGTGGAGACGCGTTATAGCCGTACTGAGAGGCGGATGTATGCCGGAGATTAACATCAATAAGGTTAGTGTTGAAGAAATTAACATAGACTAACGTAGAATCGTGATATAGTTTGAGGTTTTGAACAGTTGTGAGAGTAACGTGTGGTTGTTTGCATTTTTATCTACAGCTTGCCGTATCGACTATAGATCATGATTTGGTAGAGCAGGCATGTAAGTGAAACGTCAATAATAACATGCTGTTACCGACACTGGGCATAAGGTTGAAAGAGGTGCCCCATAACTTTTCACGTTTTTCGATCTGTGAAATTACCGGTTGCGTATACATGGTATACATATCATCTCTGTTACTATGATCATTAGAAACACTTAATACCATGTAGATAGGAAATCAAGTGAACTCATACATATATTTTCTTAATGATTTTTCTTATTGTTTTTTCTGTTACTGTTTTCAGTGTTATTCCCTGATGAAGGGCAGAAATAAAATGCCCGAAATGCATTGGATTCAACTTTAATAATGCCTCATGTATAAAAATCATGAAATTACTGATGAACTTGCAATGAATAATAATTGCTGAAATCATATGAAATAAAGATTCAAAGAACTTAAAATCTGAAAACTATGTTGAAACCCTCATTTCGCGCTGAGGTGAAACGGAGTGCCCACAGGGATGGGTCTAGTGACTCACTAGGAACACATTCATTGTCTAATTTCAGACGTCCAGGGATGATAGACGTCACCCGTGGAGCACCCATAACTTTCGAAAAACATTAAAGAGGAACTTACCAAAAACGAGCAGTGCACTTGACTCTATATCATTGTTTCACTGTCTTTTCGTCCCACGAGACAAGTAGCACGCAACTACAATGAAAATGAGTAACTATGAGGAAATTTCCAAAAGTACAGAGGCCAGAGCAGACACTTTTGCTTTTAAAACAGATGAAGCGGATCGAATATACGCTTTAATCGGGGATGAATTGTCTCAGGAATCTACAAAACGTACCAAGGAACAAAACATAAGACAATTAATATATATTAAAAAAAGGCAAATCAACCAGAGACTCCATGCCAGCACTTTAATTAGATACCACCAAAACCGTCGTATCCCACGTGGCCTAAGAATTGCCCTAAAATCCTCTCTTTGCAAAAATTCCAAAAGTTTCCAGGATAAATGGTTCGCGATACTAAACAAGTGCTCGCTAGATCTCATTCTTTTAATCATAGAGGAATTATCAGGAATACTTGAGGAGTTGACGAAAGAAATCTCAGAAGTGTCCACCGAACTGGAAAACATGATGACTGAAGATGAACTAGAAAAAACCTTGGATGATATCAAAGCACAAATGGAGAGGCATACAAAAGACATCAATGAACGCAAGGTACAAAAATTTAAGAGGGATACCCTCGACTACAAACTGGGGGATGTATATACATGGGCCGAAATGTATGCACAGAAAAGAAGAAACCGACCATATACATCAAACACGGAAACTTCGTCATCTGGTAGTGACACTTCACAGAAAACACAAAGATCACAACAAAATGTCAGAACACCGGATACTTCACAACTAGAGCAACCTACCACAAGTGTTTCAATTGAACCAAGTCCTTTTTTGGACCAGGGCCAGGCCCAAAAGGAGACCCAGGAGAGGACAAAACAAAAGAAAAGGAAAAAGAACATCCCAACACGAGAAGCACGGCAGTGCCAGCCAAGGACAAGAAAGGGAAGAAGACTCAAGTACAGAACAACTAGTCATTAACATCAGTGACTATGAATTGAACTCACATGAGATCGAACTATTACAGAGAGGAACTTCATTCGTACCAACGACGGAAACTAACACTCTAGAACTAGAAGTTAGTTTTTTCAAATTGATGCAAAAGCTGCGGTTACGCCATTTCTTCGACAACATACTTCCAAAACAAGATACGGATAAGATAGATCAATTACAAGGACTAAGAACACCCAGCTCCTTCCAAGCACCAATTAGCCACAAAACATTAGATCTCTTTGAAAAATTGGTAAAACAGGATCTATTGCAAATCAAACATAAAACACGGAGTAAAAAGAACATGACACAAAAGGATCTAGATACCTTAAGAAAACTGTCTGCTCAAACGGATATCATCTGCTCAAAAGCCGACAAGGGTGGAGCATTAGTTATTATGAACCATTCTATGTATGAGGAAAAAGTAATGGAACACATAATGGACACGAACACATATATTAAACTGGAAGGCAATCCTACAATGGAATATATGAAACTCTTGAAATGCATCGTTGAAAGAGCCTATGAAATGGGGACTATCAACGAGAAAACCAAGAACTTCTTAATCAAACCCAATCCAAAGAGTCCGGTATTACATATAATACCTAAAATCCACAAAAATCTCAGGAATCCCCCCCTACGGCCCATTGTTTCAACATGTGGTAGTCTACATGAGCTAATCGGTCAACTATTGGACAAGTATCTCCAGCCAACAGTTAGGAAAATGAGAACCTATGTGAAGGATACAACTGACTTGTTACTTAAACTGGATACAATAACAACAAATTCAGAGGAAAACCTAATTTTATGCACGGCTGATGTCCGTTCATTGTACACGTCAATACCGCACTCTCTAGGCATTGAAGCAGTAGAAAAGGCACTACTTAACACCGACCTGGAACTTCCTTTTCAGATGTTCCTAATGGAACTCATGTTGTTTACACTATACCAGAGCTATTTCCGATACAATGACACTTGGTATCAACAGTTAGTGGGAACAGCCATGGGCAACTCGGCGGCGCCGGTATACGCGAATATCTTTATGCAAGATTATGAAGAGACTAACATCTTTTGCAAACCGGAATGGCAAGACAATTTAAAACTGCTAATAAGATATATTGATGACATATTCATCATTTGGAAAAATTCCAAAGAAAGTATACATGCAATACTTACCAGCTTCAATGATATAGATGAACGAATACAACTGACCTGGGACATTTCAGAAACATCAGTCACTTTTTTGGATGTTAAAGTATCTATCACAGATAATGGATTTGAAACAGACTTATACACAAAAAGCACTGACAGAAACAATATGTTGCACTTTTCGAGTTTTCATGAACCCAGCCTGAAAAGACATTTCCCTACCTCGCAAATGATGAGGGTGAAAAGAATAACTTCAACAAAAAATCTAATTACATTAAGAATGGAAGAGATGGCCACAAAGTTCAAAAAAAGAGGCTATCCTGATCACATTATCAATGGAGCTAAGAAAAAAGATAACTCTATGGAAAGAAGTGAATTATTAAAAACATCGACCAAGAAGGAACAAACCAGAATGGTAGTAGTTTCAAAATTTTCTACATCGAGTGTAAAATTCAGGAAAATCATCACAAAACACTGGGCGATACTGAACTTGGAACCAGACTTTAACAAATCATTTGAGAATTTACCTCTGTTTGCTTATACGAGAGCCCGCAACATAGGAGAGATATTAAAACACAAACCACCCAAGACTGAGATATTCAAAGGCACCAGAGCTTGTCTGAACTGGGGTAACTGTAACAGCATAATTAAAGGAAATACAATCAATCATCCAATGAAAGGACATAAAATTAAACTAAGGGTGAATGCCACATGTGATACAGCCAATGTAATATATGCGTTGAAATGTCCCTGCGGAAAACTTTACATTGGCAAAACTGAAAGACGTATTAAAATTAGACTCACTGAACACAAATCAAATATACGGTTGAACAATTTGAAATCAGCAGTTGCCGTCCACTTCATGGAGGAGAAACATAACATATCTCAGCTCAAATTCACAATATTGGAGACTGTTGATAAAGTGGAGGAGAGGGACAATACCAAATACCTCCTACAAAGAGAGAACGTTTGGATTAAAAAATGTATTATCGCAGAAACCTCATGGTCTCAATGACCGAATTGAACTGTCATGTTACCTTTGAAAAATTATGGTTGTTTCTTGGTTAACAATTGTAGAACCTAAGACATGTAACTGTTGTAATGTTTCATTTGATAATATTGTTGTGTAGTGCTATTATTTTCCCTATATGTTTTATTTGTTACACTTGACATCACACCCGTGTGGTAGCCCCATGGACTAATGCGGGTAAACGTTACAGTTTATTCTTCATTTCATGAGTTCTAACCTAAGCTTTTGCTTCACGTTCACATTACTTTTCGATTAGTTATTTTTTATGATATGCTAACACCCAGCACATCACATTTAGATTTCATTTAATTCCCATCAGGGTTTTTTACTACGATATAGGCACCGTATTTTAACGAACATGGCCTTAGTAATGGACGAAAATATAGTCTTTTTTCCAACTCCATTGTACCACGTGATCGGAACTTTGTTTGAATTTAATGGCGAATATTAGAGCAAGGGTGGAGACGCGTTATAGCTGTACTGAGAGGCGGATGTATGCCGGAGATTAACATCAATAAGGTTAGTGTTGAAGAAATGAACATAGACTAATGTAGAATCATGATATAGTTTGAGGTTTTGAACAGTCGTGAGAGTAACGTGAGGTTGTTTGCATTTTTATCTGCAGCTTGCCGTATCGACTATAGATCATGATTTGGTAGAACAGGCATTTAAGTGAAACGTCATTAATAACATGCTATTACCGACACTGGGCATAAGGTTGAAAGAGGTGCCCCTTAACTTTTCACGTCTTTCGATCTGTGACATTACCGGTTGCGTATACATGGTATACATATCATCTCTGTTACTATGATCATTAGAAACACTTAATACCATGTAGATAGGAAATCAAGTGAACTCATACATATATTTTCTTAATGATTTTTCTTATTGTTTTTTCTGTTACTGTTTTCAGTGTTATTCCCTGATGAAGGGCAGAAATAAAATGCCCGAAATGCATTGGATTCGACTTTAATAATGCCTCATGTATAAAAATCATGAAAATACTGATGAACTTGCAATGAATAATAATTGCTGAAATCATATAAAATAAAGATTCAAAGAACTAAAAATCTGAAAACTGTGTTGAAACCCTCATTTCGCGCTGAGGTGAAACGGAGTGCCCACAGGGATGGGTCTAGTGACTCACTAGGAACACATTCATTGTTGAACACCTAAATCCCACATGGGTTGAACTCCGATGAAGAGTCAATAGTACCTCTTTAGCCACAGATCCCCTCTCTCCCGCAGACTGGGTTGTATGGTGTAGTTTAGTATACACTTTTTCAAACTCGTTTTGCTTAGTTTGTTTAATTTAATTTATATGTTATTTTAGGAATACATTGTCATGTTGTGTGACAGAAGTACGTGACACTTATAAATGAAGCGAATCGAATACAGTGGCATTTAGAATCAACCTCTTTTTGACTATAGTTACACTTCCAATTAGGAGTTACTAGGCCCACTTGTGCTTGATCTCTGTTAGAGGGTACTGTGATAGGACGTTGTGTGTATATTACATCAGATACATTTGCTCACTAGAAGCATAACCTACACTGTCCTACGTTTAATTACTTCTGTTGCCCCTCCACTATGGACACATAACAATGTAACAGCCAATTGCTAGTTGTTGTGGATTCAGTAATTGGATATATCATATCGACAATGCATCAGTGATTCACTCTGACCACTTAGTAGTATGTTTTCACTTTCATCTATTTGTCACGGAGGTCATACCGCATTATATTATTTGTATTATTTTATGACTGAATTAGAGTCTTTAGTTTCGCTTTCTTCATAATCTTTGTATAAAAAGTGATTCTTTATGTCTATGATGCTTTCTGGGTTGCATGACAACCGCTTTGAGTGATGAAGCATAAAACGACTTACCTGAATGGCGCCCAATTGTGTAAGCAAGGTGGTACGTCTGCCAAAACGCGTCAGGGCCTACTTGTGTAATAAACTTTGGTGTTTGATCATCCACGGTGTCGGCGCCTGCTTCATCTTCAGGGAGCGGGACTGGTGATTATGTTTGAATATACGTATGTTGTTAGGAATTTAAATATTTATTTTAAATGATTAGGAAATTTAATGATATATCTAACCCCTTTTTACAGGGATTCAAACCTTGTTGTGTATCAATATAATATAAAGATGTTATAACAGCCATCAGTAAAAGTCCTTTGTTCTGTATACACTGCATTCATGGATCTCAGCTAGGCGCTTGACCATGTGAAATGGTGTAATCTTTGGGCCATTATGACTGACTTGGGGATTGAGACCGATATTATTTATTATCTAAGACAACTATATAGCGAGGTAACTGCAAGTGTTAGACATGCCACAAATGGGGAGATGACAACATCCTTCCCTATTGTTAGAGGAATCAGGCAGGCGCTGTGTCCGGGCCCCTTTCTTGTTTATTTTGTACATCACGGGGTTGGAAAAACATCTTCTTAATTCCCCCGTCGATGTACCTCAAGTTGGCACTCATCCTATTCCCTCACTTATATATATGGACAATGTTGTCCTCATGGACTGGACCCCGTTTGACCTACACAGGCTGCTGGATCAATTTGTAAATTTGATAGCAAATCTTGACCTCACTGTAAATTAGGCAAAGATAAAATGGCTCTTGTGGCTGATCTATTCTAGGCACTGTAGAGCTGGCATGTGTGGGAGAAATATAGAGATGTTCTATAAATTTACGTTAAAGTTGGGCAACAACCAATTAGAGAACTCATTATGGTGTATAAATCTAAAGGCCTTTCTATTGCCACTTATGGTGCCAGGCTATGAGGTCTGCGTGAGTATGATATACAGAAATTGGAAAACAGAATATTGAAATTCCTGGTTTCAGTCCCCCAGTGTACGGCTACTTATTTGTGCCACACTGAATTGGGAAGGATTACATCGATGATATCATCAGACTTCCCCACGCTTTATTCTAGTCGTCAATTTGGTCTTACCCCCATGACAGTCTCACGCAACAGATATTGGAAGATTTGTTTATTCCTGGATCTGGAGTACAAAATCCCATGTTTGGCATATGTTGAGGAATTACGTTGCAGCCTGAGTAGCCCTGATTTGTTTGACAACTGTAGTGGTCTTCTACTTCTTTAAGCATGATTTAGAGGAGAATGTTTTAGATGAAACAAGTTACTTACCTGTATACTGTGGTTCTCCAGTATTGAGATCTTTCATAGATTCACATGCTTGAATCTTCCCCATTGTCATGGTGGGAGTCCCACGGAGCCATACTATAGAAGTACATTAGGAACCATAAAGAAATAAAGGGAATTTAAAAACCAATCTTCATCTTTATGCTAGATCCAAACTTTGACCAATCAGAGACAAGCCCCAGACCCCATCTCTCCTGCAGAGCCACCATACCTCAGATTTCACGCACGTGTGCCCAAGTGAATAGTCTTTTCGAGCGTCCTCCCAGAAATTATTGATAACCATCAAGGTTTAATATCTGCCATGGCCAAAATCTTTTCCCTTGTAAAAGAATAAGGGAAAATGGGCTCTCAGGGTATTCTTGGTATAGCGATGATTGCCGCAAGGCTAAGCAAACACTTATCTCTGCCATTAAATCTAATGATAGGTTACTAATAACAGATAAAAGTGTAGCCTACAAAAGTATTATCAAATTGGCAAAAAGAAGTTGGGAATGTGATAAGTGGGATAGGCTGAGAAGCGCCCTAAGTACTCACGATATGGTGACCTTCTGGAATCTAATAAATACAGGTTGTCCAGAAGGCAAATTGGCAATAGAACCTAACATATGGGCATAAGTATGGAAGGCTCATTTTGAGTCTTTATACGTAAGGGTAGAGGGTGGTGTAGGGCAAGCCAGAAATTAGTGCCCCCCCTCCCCCAGTTAATTTGTTCTGATGCTCCCACAATCTCTCTTAAAGAGATAACTGATGCTCTGAGCAGGGTAGCTCCATTCCAGGCTCCAGGGTTAGATAAGATCCCTGGTCACCTCTTTCGCAATGAACCTACTATATTGGATCCTTACCTGTTGATCCTGTTCAATGCCATCCTGCAGGGAATGTTGATCCCTCCTACCTGGGTGGGGGCGGAAATCATATTGATTAATAAAAAAGACTCACCACTCCTCCCTGTTAACTATCGTCCCATCAGCCAAAAGATATATGCCAGAGTGCTGCTGCTGGGGGTACTCCAGAGTTGGATGTAGGAGTACACTATTCTTAGTCCTTATCAAGTTGGGTTCAGAGCAAGGATGTCCACTACAGATCAAATTTTCAGGTTGCAACTATTACATTGGAAGATAGTGTACCTAGAGGGTGGCAGCCTCCATTTGATCTTTGTGGACTTAAAATCAGCATTTGATTTGGTGCCCAGGGACACATTGTGGGCTATTTCATTGAACTTGAGGGCCCCTCCGTATCTCTGTTACCAGCTGAAACGACTCCACAAACATAATTTTGGCCAAATCAGGTATTATTATTTATTTGATTTATTTTGTGTTTTATAGAGCGCAAACTTGACCCATGAGGGTATCAGTGTGCTTTACACGGTATACAGTGGTGAACAAAACAAAAGTTTAAAGTGCAGAAATATACATAATCAACAGAAAGCATGGCAAGGGGACGGGGTGCTGAGAACATCGGGAAAGAGAGGATACAGGTGTATGGTTACAATCACCGTTAGAGTCAGTAAAAACAAAGGTCCTACTTATTCTCGGCGGGGAGAATCGGTAGTCTGGGGAGGAAGTGATAGTCTTAGATTCATCTGGCACAATGTGGTGGTTGAGGGCAGGCCTTAGATGAGGAATTTACCCATGAGGAAGGTTTTGGCCTCCTTTTTGAAACGTGCTAGAGAAGGGATTCTTCTGATAGCGGGTGGGAAAGAGTTCCAGATTCTTGGTGCTGCTTTGGTGAAGGCCCTATTCTAGATTCTTTTTTTCTGAAAGAAGGCAGGTTGGAGTAAGAGGTTTCTAGTGGATCGGGAGTTCCTGCTTCCTCCAGATACCACTAGTTTCTGTGCCAGATAAGCAGGGGAGTTTGTGTATAGAGCCTTGTGTGTAATGCGTGCCAGTTTCACCTGAATTCTGTCCTCTAAAGGGAGCCAGCTCAGCGCTTTCATGTGTGGGGAGATGTGGTCGAATTTCCTGGTGCCTGTGAGTAGTCTGGCGGCCGCGTTGAGACAGGCTTTTAGAGGTGCTAAGGAGATCTTGGATAATCCTGTAAGGGTGGAACAACCATATTCCAGTCTACAGATGACTAGTGCTTGAACTGTCATTTTTAAGTCAGGAGCAGCGATGAAAGGTTTCAGCTTCCAAAGGTAGCTCAGGTGGAATCTGGCTGCTTTAGCCATCAAGTTAATGTGGTCTCGCATGTTCAGGTTACAGTCGAGGATTATGCCCAGGGATTTGTCAGAGTCCACAACGGTCGGCGGGCAGCTCAGGGCTGTGATGGCCTTGAGCCACATCTGAATCTCCGGATTGGCTTTTGAAGGGGAGATTAGGAGAAATTCAGTTTTCTTTGCGTTACGTTTGAGTTGGTTATAGGCTAGCCATTGGACAATCAGTTTCAGGGTCTAATTCAGGGAGAGGATCTCCTCAAGCGAAGAGATATTGATGCATATTAGGGAATCGTCTGCATACATATGGTAGGAGATGTTGGCGGTACGAAGAACTTCGGTGAGTGGCTCTAAGTAAAGATTAAAGAGGGTGGGGGAAAGGGTTGAACCTTGCGGGACTCCAACCGTGACCGAGGTGGGTGCTGATAGGTTGCCGTTGATGAGGAATCTCTGAGAGCGGTTGTGGAGGAAGGACCTGAACCATTCAAGGACCACGCCATCCAGACCCATCCTGAATTTGAGTAGTTTTTCATGGTTGACCATATCGAAGGCGGAGGATAGATCAAGGAGGATTAAAAGGCAGGTTTTGCCTTGGTCTAGGGCTTGGAGGGCATAGTCCACAATGTGGAGCATAGTAGTTTCAGTGCTGTGCCCTGGTCTGAATCCAGATTGGAAGTCTTCAAATAGGTGGAAGTTGTTGATGTGCTGACTTAGTTGCTGTTGTACACACTTCTCCAAAACTTTGGCTAATAGCGGGATATTGGGGATAGGTCTGAAATTGTCAGGGGAGGCTGGATCCAGTGATGATTATTTTTAAAATAGGGAGGACTTGGCCGGCTTTCAAAGGGTCCGGAATCGAACCCTGCTGGAGAGAGGCGTTGATTATTGCAGTCCAGCAAGGAACGATGAATTGGGAGGCGGCAGGGAGGCAGTTGGAAGGTAGTGGGTCATTAAAGTGGTTTGGGTTTAAGGTAGAGAGGATTTTGGAGATGGAGTCTTCGTTATAGTATTCGAAGTCAGTCTAGCAGGCTTGGTTTTTAGGTGAGGCCAGAGGGGGTGGTGCAGAAAAGGACAGCAGGTCAGGAAGGGGATGAGAGTAAGTGGCGGTACTGAGTTCAATTCCTAATGCTGTGGTTTTATCAGCAAAGAAAGAGGAGAATTTCTGACGATATTAGGGATTGTGGGTATTCTTTCGGTGTTTTAGCCAGTTTATTAGATTGGAGTTTGACCAGTTGAAAGAGCTTGCGGGGTCTATTCTTGGCATTCCCCAATTCCGATCTGAAATATTCTTTTTTGGAATTGAGGATGTGCTTGTTATAGCAGTTTCTCGCCTGGCGGAGAAGTTTTAGATGCGTTGCAGAGGGGTGTTGTCTCCAGATTCTTTCCGATTGCCGTAGGGATCTCCTCTCCATGTTCAGGGAACCAGTGAACCAGGGGTTTCTGTCCTTGATTTGTGTTCTTTTTAGTTTTAGATGGGCAAGGTTGTCTAGAATGTTTGAGATAGACGACGAGTAATGTTCATTGAGATCGCTGACCATGGTTATGTGCGAGGGGGAGGTCAGATTTGCAGCGAGTCTCTAATTTCATACGGTCGAGGTTCTTAGTGTCTCTGGTCCAGCGTTTGGGAATCACCGGTTGCGGCATCTTTGTCTTGCGGGTCCCAGGTAAAATGAAAGAGATGAAGTGATGGTCAGACCAGTCACATGGGTCTCTGGAGATAAGCTTGACTGAGGATTCCTTAGAAATGATCCAGTCAAGGATGGCCCCTTTTGAGAGGGTTGGCAGAGAGCCATCTTGAGTAGGGGCTTGGTCGGTTAGAAGGTCTTTGATGGCGTTGACGTAGGGATCTTTAGTGTCATTCCAGTGCATGTTGAAAATACACAGGAAAATCTCTGTGGCATTGGAGGAAATCTTAGTTGTGATGATTTCCAAGAGGTGATCGGTGAAAGAGTCGTTAGAACCTGGAGGGTGGTAAAAAATGTGCAAGTTACAAAGGTGTAATGAGTTGCTGCAAATGAAGAGTGCGAGGTATTCGCAGGAGTCAGTGGAGTCCGCCAAGAGTTCTGTGACAAGCAGGGAGGATCAGTAGATGCAGGCAATGCCTCCTCCTTTCTTGTTGGAATGTCTGTCCAGCCTGGCGATGTTGTAATTGGGAGGGACTAATAAGTCCATTCATTGAGCCAAGATTCAGTTAGTATAGCTAGGTCTAGGTTTTTCTTCAGGATGATGTAAGCAATATCAGCGGCATGCTTGACTGCTGAACGGCAGTTGATTAAAAGACCTGATAGGGGGGTGTCAGGAGTCTGGACGGACAGAGATACAGGCGCGAGGTTGCTTTTTACCACACTTCAGGAGGGTAGCTGACCAGTTGGGGTTGATGGTGATGGTACTGATGTTCAGGACTCATATCGAGTGGATGGGGGATGGCTTGGACAGAGTTGTGGTCTTGGAGGATGGCTAGGATTTCATTACCCGTGCGGTCTAGGGGGTTAGAGGTGGCAGTGGGAGAGTTGTAAGAGAGTGCGAGAACTTGGGATTCCACCTCTGAGAGGAGGCAAGGTTGTTTGCGCGGACGAAGATGTCTCAGAGGTAGCGGGAGTGGGTGCTTGGGAGGCTTGAGGCTAGCCAGGCAGAGCTCGGCAAGGTGAAGGAGGTTCATAAGGTTCAGAATGCAGCTATGAATTCTCTGGGTGAGTTTAGCCGCTCTAGAGTGCAGAGTTTCAAGATCAGTATAAGCTGGGGTGCTAGAAGGCAGGGGTTCAAAGGTTCAGGAGCAGTCCAGGGGGCATGCAACCGTGGAAGAGGAGATAGATTGGTTTGAGCAGACTCCAGGGTCTTTGGAGGAGTACCAGGCTCGCGGTTTTGGTGGATGGCTGGCGGGGAGGAGGTTGGAGGTCTAGGGGCGGTTCTGTTAGAGGTGCCGGAGGACGAGCTATAACGATAAGAGTGATCAGTGGTGGGAACCATTAGAGGGCTAGCTCTATCGGAAACAGGGGTATTTGGGAACGTATTAGTCTCCCCATCAGTGGGGGGCGCTAGGTGGGAGGAGATCAAAGGTGTAGGGGAGATTCTGTAGCCAGGGACAGGAGACATGTTGGGGGGTATAGGATGACCTGAGAAAGAAGCCCTTCAGGGGTTGGTATGTGGATGGCTAGGCATGTTAGGCTAGCAGGATGGCGCGTCATTGGTGCAGGTGTTAGTTACCCAATCAGAGTTGTGGACATGATTTCTGAGGAGGGGGAAAAGGTCTGCGAATTTATTGAGGTTATTGGTAGAGGCTTGGATTAGAACAATGCTGTTTTTGTAGAGGGTGATAGTGAGGTCAGCTCGCAAGGTTGGGGAGGGTGCAATTGTGAGCTTGGTGCCATATGGAATATTCCTGGTTAAGCGAATATTGAGAAGGTGCGCAAGGGTTTTGTGCCAGGAGGTGGTTCTTCTGGAGTAAAAGATAAGGCCATTAATGACTGTGCCGATGTCCACGCTGTAGCGCAGGTTGGATATCAGAGTCTCAGGGTGCCTTTTTAGGGTAGCGTGCTTGAATGATTTAGCGGTGATTTTGGAGAGGTTTGGGGGGTAGACTAGAGTATAAGAGTTTTCCCCAGTCACGGACAGGACAGGCCAGGACCGACATGTTGGTTAGGGTAGGGCACTAAAGGATTAGAAAGGACAAGTAGGCAGTAGAGTGGATGGGTCTCCAGGTACCACGGTGTGATGGAGCTATAGTGACTGAGGTAGGTCTCTCCGGAGTGTTGCTCGTCAGTCACCAAGGCAGGGCGACAACTCGGACATGCTTCATACCTATAGACAGAGGTGTATGCCAAGGCTGTGTGTTGGCCCGACCCTTTTTTACCTTTTTATTAATGGCCTAGTGGAGGCTTTGATTGCGGCGAGGGATATAGACGCCCCCAGTCTGGCGAATCGTAAGGTACCAGCCTTGATATTTGGCGATGATACCACCTGCTGTCAAAGTTGCCTATGGGAGTTCAGAGGGCTCTAGATACTTTCCATCTTTTCTGCTAAAATAGGGGGTTAGAGATCAATTTGCAGAAAACCAAATACATGGTATTCAATGCAGATAATAGCACTCAATTAAATCCCCGTCTAGATGGGAAACCACTAGAGAGTGACCATTTTTGAATATCTGGGAATTACGCTCACTGAAAAAATGGACTGGGGTGTACAAATTAAGAAGGCAAGTCTAAAGTTGGCCCAGACAAAGGGGGGGGGGTTAGCAAAGGTACACAGGAATTGTATCCACATAGCTGTTGGACCGGTGGTGGAAATCTATAAAGCACAAGCCAGAGGCGCAGCCGTGTATGTATGGGGCACAAATCTGGGGTCACCGGCCACCTGACTCTCTATCTAAAATCGAGAACTCCTGTGCCAAGCAACTGTTGGTTCTCCCCATAAGCACACCGCTTACACCGCTTCGTATGGACCTTGTGGTTATACCAATTTCAGAGATGTTGCTCTTAGAGCCCTCCTATTTCTGGCGATGCCGATGGAGCAACCCAGAACTGGCTGCGTATAGAGAAGAGATGAACGGAGTGTTGAGCCTGCAGGGTACAAGTAAAATCTCATGGCTGTCCTTTATTAAAAATACTTTGGCGGCCATAGGAAGGGATGATCTGTGGGTTAATGCTGAAGACAATTGTTGGATAACATCTACGAAGACTTTGATAGAGAGTTACAGGGAGTAGAAATGCAGCCGAATGCACAGGAGTTCTGCGACTGGCTCATTGACTGAAGTGTTTTTAGAAATAAAAAATCAATTTAGACTAGAGCCTGCCCTTGAAGATATCCAGCCAGCCCCTGCCAAAAAGCTTTATTTACAGTTCAACAAACTGTGCTGTGTTTTCTATTTGTGCTTTCATGGCCTTAATGGCTGAAATGAGGATCTTTTTTACTTGAATAATCGTATGAGGTAAAACGTGGCAAGCCTAAACGGGGAGGTGGGTGGGCTGCATGTGAATCTATGAAAGATCTCAATACTGGAGAACCACAGTGTACAGGTATGTAACTTGTTTTTTAGCCAGCATTGAATGTAATCTTTCAGAGTGGTTAGCAGTACAATGCTTCAAATCAAAGTGATTAGGCGAGGACACCTCTGTATGAATTATATATTTAGTCAAGAATCAACAACATAACTATATATATATATATGGTCATGTGAACAAGGCTCCGTTGAGTCGAAACGTCTTTGACTTTTTTCTGCAATTAAACTTCAGCACCTAACTGGTCCGTGTCCGTGTACTTCTTGCCGGCTGGTGAGATTCCAAAGTGCATCAGGAAGCGGAGTGAGTGATATATATATATATATATATATATATATATATATATATATATATATATATATATATATATATATATATATATATATCCCAACACTAAAGTTGAGCCCTCTGTGGGAAAAAGCAACAAGGTCGGAAATTGGGATCCATTTCATTCAGGATCAGATGCAGCATGAGACGCACTCCGGCACAGGCATCTCTCTTGTTCCTTGCCAAACCGGTTTCGGGATCGTCCTCCCTTTGTCAATGGCAGCTGTTCACTCAGAGAGCCTAGCGTGCACTTTCATACTCAAGAGCCCGCCCATGTGGGCGTGTCCAAATGGAATTGTGGTTCTTGTAGTGCTTGCGATATGCCTCAAGTGAGTAGGTTCTGCGTGGCAGCAAAGTCGAATAAAAGTTATAAAACCCCTGTGGGCTGATGCGTTGTGGCGTTGGGCATCCTGCTGTGTTTTATCATCTGGTCACAGGACTCCGACCTCCCGCAGAGGTGACACCGCTTGGCGCCATCACGGGTCCGCCCTCGAGCGGCATACTTCATTCCCGCGGCTGGACTCAGGCCGCAAAACATCCCAACACTAAAGTTGAGCCCTCTGTGGGAAAAAGCAACAAAGTCGGAAATTTGGATCCATTTCATTCAGGATCAGATGCAGCATGAAACACACTCCGGCACAGGCATCTCTCTTGTTCCTTGCCAAACCGGTTTCGGGATCGTCCTCCCTTTGTCAATGGCAGCTGTTCACTCAGAGAGCCTAGCGTGCACTTTCATACTCAAGAGCCCGCCCATGTGGGCGTGTCCAAACGGAATTGTGGTTCTTGTAGTGCTTGCGATATGCCTCAAGTGAGTAGGTTCTGCATGGCAGCAAAGTCGAATAAAAGTTGTTTTGCGGCCTGAGTCCAGCCGCGGGAATGAAGTATGCCGCTCGAGGGCGGACCCGTGATGGCGCCAAGCGGTGTCATCTCTGCGGGAGGTCGGAGTCCTGTGACCAGATGATAAAACACAGCAGGATGCCCAACGCCACAAAGCATCAGCCCACAAGGGTTTTATAACTTTTATTCGACTTTGCTGCCCCGCAGAACATACTCACTTGAGGCATATCGCAAGCACTACAAGAACCATAATTCCGTGTGGACACGCCCACATGGGCGGGCTCTTGAGTATGAAAGTGCACGCTAGGCTCTCTGAGTGAACAGCTGCCATTGACAAAGGGAGGACGATCCCGAAACCGGTTTGGCAAGGAACAAGAGAGATGCCTGTGCCGGAGTGCGTCTCATGCTGCATCTGATCCTGAATGAAATGGATCCAAATTTCCGCCTTGTTGCTTTTTCCCACAGAGGGCTCAACTTTAGTGTTGGGATATATATATATATATATATATATATATATATATATATATATATATATATATATATATATATATATTCACTGAAAAAAGTGATGTCATCAGTGATGTCATTTGAGATGTCATCAGTGATGTCATTGACCATGTCATGAATGATCTAATATGTGACATCATCAGCAGTGGATTGCGGGTGCGCGAAATATAGTTAGTACAACTAACTATATAGGAGCAATTTCAATGGTTTTGTATGAGTAAAATGTCCAGCTAACTATAACACCACTAAAACTTATAGTATTTTGAGTGAATTTCAAAGGTTTTTTAAAAGCTCATTCCTAACTATATAACTCCTGAAACCTATGGTTTTTTCAGTGAATTTCAAAGGTTTTTTAAATGCTAACTCCTAACTATATAAGGCCTGAAACCTATGTTTTTTTCAGTGAATTTGCAAGGTTTTTTAAATGCTAATTCCTAACTATATAAGGCCTGAAACCTATTGTTTTTTCAGTGAATTTCAAATGTTTTTTAAATGCTAATTCCTAACTATATAAGGCCTGAAACCTATGTTTTTTTCAGTGAATTTGCAAGGTTTTTTTAAATGCTAATTCCTAACTATATAAGGCCTGAAACCTATGGTTTTTTCAGTGAATTTCAAAGGTTTTTTAAATGCTAATTCCTAACTATATAAGGCCTGAAACCTATGTTTTTTTCAGTGAATTCGCAAGGTTATTTAAATGCTAATTCCTAACTATATAAGGCCTGAAACCTATGGTTTTTTCATTGAATTCGCAAGGTTTTTTAAATGCTAATTCTATTAGCGGATAACGTTTTTATATATTAAACGTTTTTTAAATCTCAAATGCCTGCTTTGCTAACAGAGTTTTTAAGCAGAGGCTCTTTTGTCTCTGGTGGCCATCTTGGGAGACTGCATATCAGAATTTTTTTAATGAAATATAAGAGGATTTGAGAAGTTACTCAAAATGTGCCCTAATTTTTCTTTCTTCAGCACTAATCATAATTTCTATGGCAAAATGAACCCCCTCATTTTGTTCCTTTGCAAATTAAATGTTTTAAGTGTTAACACTTTATTCCAATCAAGATGACTTCAGGTGTGCCATACTTTTGTCATAAGTAAGACTGTTAGCGCTCTAGTTGTTCTTTAGAACACTCTGGGACATTCTGTCATTGGGCTATAGTTGGGCTACATCTGGCTGATATTTGGGCTACATTTGTTTTTTTTGTCTCTGGTGGCCATCTTTGGGCTACATTGGGCTACATTGGGCTACATTTGGGCTCTAACATATATATAGCCCAATGTAGCCCAATATGTATTTTTTCAAAGTAAATTTTCGTAAAAACCACTGGAGCACATATCTTGAGACATAGCAAAGGCACATCGGGCTACCAGTCCCTACAATTTTGCCAAGTTTGGTGGAAAACCATTCAGCCGTTCGGGCTAAAAGTGAGTCCAACCGCCCTATGGAAATTAACATGGGGAAAACTCGTTTTGGGACCCCCCTTTTATCTCGGCCCCCGCTTGACGAATACCCCCCAAACTTTCAGGGAAGGACCGGAGCGCCGCGAGGCAAAGTTAAGGAAAATTTCAGGAAGATTCCTCAACCGGCGCCAAAGTTATTCCCAATAGAATGTTGCGATTTCCCTATGTAAAACAATCCCAACTATATATACCTACTGGCTATCGCCAGTAGGTAATATATATATATATAACCAGTAACCTCTCCCTCCTGGGAAGAGAATGAGTCGCACACATCGCGGTCATTCACAGCATTCATTAATAGCGGTTTTAAAAACCTCTGGTGATCCTAATGCATTTCGGCCAGCATTTCGGCCTTCTTCAGAGGAGGAGCTGCAGGCATGCGGGGGCTGATCAGACAGATATCAGGTGATTGCTTTTTTTTCTTCTCTTTAGTGATTTCCCTCTAGTGGGTGCCGCGGTGGCTTGCGGTAAAAAGGCATTCTGGTACCCGTAGTCAGCCTCGTACTTTCTTCCTTCCAGTGGGTGATGTCTGTTGCAATCTGCCAATAAGTTTTTGCCGCGATTCTCTGAAACGCTATTCTCGAGCGTGATAAGGACTTGCCAAAGGTTCAGTCCCTGGTGGCTGCCACTACCCTTTAGCCTATGCCAGATTTGCACAATAGTCCATTGCGGGTAGTTTTGGCACTCTCTTCAAGATGCGTTACACCGCGGCTGGACTATGCCGCTTAATATTACCATAATTTCAAAAAAGGGGGTGGTGATGGACAGAATATCTGAGTTAATCAGAACACTCCTACCCAGTCAACAGATCAGGGCTTGATCCATCACCGTTTTTTAGCTCACTGCACCAACCCAGTTCAGAACCTGGCTATATGCAAATTAGTCTGTCCCTGGCCCAGTGCATCATGGGAACAGGGCAGACCAAACTACCAAGCCAATTCTTCACTGGAAAGGAAACAAGCTTCCGGGGACCGGTTTCTGGCATTACAGCCGTCTTCGGCCCGGCTTGCTTGAATCCTGATGGTGCAGTGAGCAAGGGACTCATGTCTGAGCATACTCTTCCACACTTATGGTGGCCAAAATAATTTCAAAAAAGGGGGTGGTGATGGACAGAATATCTGAGTTAATCAGAACACTCCTACCCAGTCAACAGATCAGGGCTTGATCCATCACCGTTTTTTAGCTCACTGCACCAACCCAGTTCAGAACCTGGCTATATGCAAATTAGTCTGTCCCTGGCCCAGTGCATCATGGGAACAGGGCAGACCAAACTACCAAGCCAATTCTTCACTGGAAAGGAAACAAGCTTCCGGGGACCGGTTTCTGGCATTACAGCCGTCTTCGGCCCGGCTTGCTTGAATCCTGATGGTGCAGTGATCAAGGGACTCATGTCTGAGCATACCCTTCCACACTTATGGTGGCCAAAATAATTTCAAAAAAGGGGGTGGTGATGGACAGAATATCTGAGTTAATCAGAACACTCCTACCCAGTCAACAGATCAGGGCTTGATCCATCACCGTTTTTTAGCTCACTGCACCAACCCAGTTCAGAACCTGGCTATATGCAAATTAGTCTGTCCCTGGCCCAGTGCATCATGGGAACAGGGCAGACCAAACTACCAAGCCAATTCTTCACTGGAAAGGAAACAAGCTTCCGGGGACCGGTTTCTGGCATTACAGCCGTCTTCGGCCCGGCTTGCTTGAATCCTGATGGTGCAGTGAGCAAGGGACTCATGTCTGAGCATACCCTTCCACACTTATGGTGGCCAAAATAATTTCAAAAAAGGGGGTGGTGATGGACAGAATATCTGAGTTAATCAGAACACTCCTACCCAGTCAACAGATCAGGGCTTGATCCATCACCGTTTTTTAGCTCACTGCACCAACCCAGTTCAGAACCTGGCTATATGCAAATTAGTCTGTCCCTGGCCCAGTGCATCATGGGAACAGGGCAGACCAAACTACCAAGCCAATTCTTCACTGGAAAGGAAACAAGCTTCCGGGGACCGGTTTCTGGCATTACAGCCGTCTTCGGCCCGGCTTGCTTGAATCCTGATGGTGCAGTGAGCAAGGGACTCATGTCTGAGCATACCCTTCCACACTTATGGTGGCCAAAATAATTTCAAAAAAGGGGGTGGTGATGGACAGAATATCTGAGTTAATCAGAACACTCCTACCCAGTCAACAGATCAGGGCTTGATCCATCACCGTTTTTTATTCTGCTTAATTCAGAGACTCTGTCCATCACCACCCCTTGTTGTAAATATTTTTGTCCACCCTAAGCGTGGAAGGGTATACTCAGATGTGAGTCCCTTGCTCATTGCACCATCAGGATTCAAGCAAGCCGGGCCGAAGACGGCTGAAATGCCAGAAACCGGTCCCCGGAAGCTTGTTTCCTTCCCAGTGTAAGAATTGGCTTTTGTAGTCTGGTCTGCCCTGTTCCCATGATGCACTGGGCCAGGGACAGACTAATTTGCATACAGCCAGGTTCTGAAACTGGGATGGTGCAATGAGCTAAAAAACGGTGTTGGATTTAGCCCTGATCTCTTGACTGGGTGAGAGTATTCTGCTTAATTCAGAGACTCTGTCCATCACCACCCCTTGTTGTAAATATTTTTGTCCACCCTAAGCGTGGAAGGGTATACTCAGATGTGAGTCCCTTGCTCATTGCACCATCAGGATTCAAGCAAGCCGGGCCGAAGACGGCTGAAATGCCAGAAACCGGTCCCCGGAAGCTTGTTTCCTTCCCAGTGTAAGAATTGGCTTTTGTAGTCTGGTCTGCCCTGTTCCCATGATGTACTGGGCCAGGGACAGACTAATTTGCATACAGCCAGGTTCTGAAACTGGGATGGTGCAATGAGCTAAAAAACGGTGTTGGATTTAGCCCTGATCTCTTGACTGGGTGAGAGTATTCTGCTTAATTCAGAGACTCTGTCCATCACCACCCCTTGTTGTAAATATTTTTGTCCACCCTAAGCGTGGAAGGGTATACTCAGATGTGAGTCCCTTGCTCATTGCACCATCAGGATTCAAGCAAGCCGGGCCGAAGACGGCTGAAATGCCAGAAACCGGTCCCCGGAAGCTTGTTTCCTTCCCAGTGTAAGAATTGGCTTTTGTAGTCTGGTCTGCCCTGTTCCCATGATGCACTGGGCCAGGGACAGACTAATTTGCATACAGCCAGGTTCTGAAACTGGGATGGTGCAATGAGCTAAAAAACGGTGTTGGATTTAGCCCTGATCTCTTGACTGGGTGAGAGTATTCTGCTTAATTCAGAGACTCTGTCCATCACCACCCCTTGTTGTAAATATTTTTGTCCACCCTAAGCGTGGAAGGGTATACTCAGATGTGAGTCCCTTGCTCATTGCACCATCAGGATTCAAGCAAGCCGGGCCGAAGACGGCTGAAATGCCAGAAACCGGTCCCCGGAAGCTTGTTTCCTTCCCAGTGTAAGAATTGGCTTTTGTAGTCTGGTCTGCCCTGTTCCCATGATGCACTGGGCCAGGGACAGACTAATTTGCATACAGCCAGGTTCTGAAACTGGGATGGTGCAATGAGCTAAAAAACGGTGTTGGATTTAGCCCTGATCTCTTGACTGGGTGAGAGTATTCTGCTTAATTCAGAGACTCTGTCCATCACCACCCCTTGTTGCTTAATATTACCAGCAACCTCTTCCTCCTGGGAAGAGAATGAGTTGCACACATTGTGGTCATTCACAGCATTTATTAATAGCGGTTTTAAAAAGCTCCGGTGATCCTAATGAATTTCGGCCAGCATCTCGGCCTTCTTCAGAGGAGGAGCTGCAGGCATCCGGGGGCTGATCAGACAGATGTCAGGTGATTACTTTTTTTCTTTCTATTTAGCGATTTCCCTCAAGTGGGCGCCGCGGTGGCTTGCGGTAAAAAGGCATTCTGGTACCTGTAGTCAGCCTCGTACTTTCTTCCCTCCAGTGGGTGATGTCTGTTGCAATCCGCCAATAAGTTTATATATATAGTTTCATAAGTAACACTCCTCAAATCTAATCACTAATAATAATATATATCTTGCAGTAACTCCTCTACATAACAGAAATAAGGGATACGAAAAAAACTGTACCTCACATGAACAGGTTCCTCAGGACCGCTGACCCACTGCTGCAACAGTCTTCAATGCTGAATCCAGGTAGTATTTCTTGGCGAACATATGCATGTTCGACCATGTTGCTCCTCTACAGATATCTGAAAGTGATACTCCAGCAAAAAAGCTGTAGAGGCTTCCACCATTCTTGTGGAATGCACTGTAACCTTTGCGGACAGAGGATTTCCGGCTTTTTTATTGTAGAAGGCAATCGCACATTATATCCAACGAGCATTACTACTCTTTGAAAGAGTGTGGCCTTTTCTTAGCGATGCAAACAATACAAAGAGCTGTTCTGACTTCCTGAAAGTCCTTGTTCTGTGAATGTAGAATTTTAGGCAACGCCTCACATCCAAAGAATGGAGAGCCCTTTCCGCAGCAGTGGAAGGGTTTCCGAAGTAAGTTGCCCGTATTATCGGTTCATTTAGATGAAAAAAGGTTGGGACTTTTGGTATAAAATGTGGATTTGTTCTGAACATTATCTTGTCCTGTTTAAACTGGAGACACAGTTCAGAAACAGTGAGGCCTAAATTTCCCTGACCCTTCTGTCCGACGTGAGAGCCAATAAGAGTGTAGTTTTCCACGAGACGTATTTTAATTTTGCCTTATGGATCGGCTCAAAGGGTAGTTTCATGTGTTGAGTGAGAACCGTGTGGTAGAATCTCCTCCATTTTGGTCCGAATAATTTATTAGTGGAAAAAGCTCTGGAATGCTGTAGGATGGACTTACACTCTGGTGAAATGTCTAGATCTCTCAACTCATAGTTGTGAGGTTGTAAGCTGATAAACTCAGATTTTATCTGAGGGTGAAGAATTTGACCGTTGTCTATGGACAGCAAGTTGGGCAGAGGTTAAAAGAGAAAGTGCAGGGTTATATACAGCAGTAGAAGCTCTTGGTACCAAAACTGCTGTGGCCATGTCAGGGTTATGAGAATGAGATGACATGGTTCCTTCTTCATTTTGCACACTACCCTTGGGATGAGTGGGAACGACGGAAAAGCATAAGTGAACATCCCTGTCCACTGCATGTGTAGAGCGTTCCCCCAAGACTTCGTTTGAGGAAATCCGCTGGCAAACGTTTCACACTTTTCATTGTTTAGGGTTGTGAAGAGATCCAGCCTCGTAGTGCCCCACAAACTGAAAACTCGCTTCAGCTGTTCCCAATCCAATTCCCATTCGTGACATTGTGAGCTGGTTCTGCTTAAAGAATCCACCCACATGTTGTCCACACTTGAAAAGTGTTCTATTTGCATAGTTATCTTGTGTTCTATCAGCCATCTCCAGATTTCCTGGGCTTGAGTCGATAGCGTGCGAGACCTGGTGCCCCCTTGCTTGGCCAGGTAGAACATTGTTGTGGTGTTGTCTGTTCTTACTACAAAAGAGGTGCCTTGAATCCTTTGAAGAAACACCTGCAGCCCCAGAAACACTCCCCTCAATTCTATGAGGTTGAGGTGCATTTGCACCTCTTGGACAGATCATCTTCCATGAATTTGTAAGTCTTGAAGAAGGGCTCCCCAATAGTCCATCGAGGCATCCGTTGTCATAAAGAAACTGGGTTGTGTCGCCTGGAAAGATAGGCCTGAGAGATATTGCCTTCTTTCTCCCACCATGAAAGGGCCTGTTTCATTGTCTGAGAGATGAGAATGACGTCTTTGAAAGAGCCCGCACCGGAATCCACTGCATATCCAGTTGTTCCTGAAGAAGTCTCATGTGCAAACGACAATTTGGTATCAATGGGATGCATGATGATGTCCCAGCATAGATTTGTGGACCATTTTGCATGCAGTAGGGCTGCCATGTGCATTATCTTGTGCTTTCGCTCTGGCATCGGAAATGCTTTTATTATTCTGGTGTTTAAGACCACTCAGACAAATATCCGTTTCTGGATTGGAATAAGACATGACTTTTCTACATTGAGCTTCAAGGCTAGAGATTTAAAAAGCTGACGACAGTCCCATGTAGATCTTCTTGCAGAGTGGAACGTGGACCCTTTTACCAGCCAATAGTCCAGGTAGGGAAAAACCTGGTGGCCCTGCCTTCTCAGGAAAGCTGCTACCGGAGCCATGCACTTTGTGAAAACTCTGGGGACTGAACAAAGGTCGAAAGGAAGAACTTTGAACTGATAGTGGCACCCTGCCACCTCGAACCTCAGGAACTGACCGTGTTTTGCGTGAATGGGAATGTGGAAATATGCATCTAATAGATCGAATGATGCAACAAAAATCCCCCTTGTTACCCAACAAGATAATCTCTTTGCGAGACAGCATTCTGAATGGTTGTTTCTTTTTTTTTTCTCTTTTTTTTTTTGCGTCTCCTGTAAAACAAGTATATCAACATTATGTCTCACTGCATATTGTAAAACCTGTTTCCGTTTCCGGGTGGAGTTCAAGCCGCGGACATTCCATGTCATCAATGTTAGGCTAGATGGGCCAGTCTGCAAACCTATCCGGGCCATAGAGTTAAATCAAGAATCGTGGGCAAGAAGCGGTCAGTGAACAAACCAATGCCATGAGTCGTGCAATCAGATACCAAAAAAAAGAAAAAACATGGAAAATACAAACCCCCCCACCCCCACCCACCACCCAGCCTCCCAGAACCCCTTGAGAGGCAGAACCCCGCTAGATGCAAATCAGCAACGCAGAACAACAAGTGCAAAATAGGAAAAGCATATGCAAGAGGTTGCATAATGCAATCTAGGAAACCCAAGGAAAGGGAACAGAACATATCGGCCCGCGCCTGGGGGGGAAGCAACGCTAACCCCCGAGTGGGCAATCCCACGGAACGATGAGAATGTCATGAACAAATAGGAATTAAAGAACTGTTAGCCATCCCCGCAAGGAGAAAAACAAACCAGAAGCAGAGCGCCATGTGCAATCATCCTCGACCAGCGTCAGTGAATAAGTCAGCGCTGGCCTGCGTGTCCGGCAGCGGGGGAGAGGTGGGTCCGGAGCCAGACGCCGATCCCGGACCCTTTTTGTATGAGTGGCAAAAGTCCTGGACCTCAGCTGGAGAGTCAAAGATGCGAAACCGGCCGTGAACGTCCACCTTCAGCCGGGCTGGGTAGAGCATGCTGTATTTAAGGCCCAGGTTTCGAAGTGCCGCCTTGACGCTGATGTACTTCCTCCGAGCCTCCTGCACCATAACAGTATAATCCGGAAAAAAGGACAACTTGCTCCCCTGCCATCTCACCTCACCCATCTCTCGCGCCGCCCGGAGCGCGGCGTCACGGTCACGAAAGTTAATTATCCTGGCAATGATGGGTCGGGGCAGCTGACCAGAACGCGGCTTGGGCCCCAAGGACCTGTGTGCTCTTTCCACAACAAAACCAGCCGTAAAGGTGTCCCTTCCAAACAGTTCAATGAGGAGGTTCTCCACGAAGGTGTCGAACCGGCCAGTGGCTGTAGTCTCCGCCACGCCAAGGATTCTGATGTTATTCCGCCGGCTGCGCGCTTCCAAATCCTCGTTCTTGATGGCGACATCTTTAAGAATCTTTTCCACCCTCTTCAGGCGCTTTAGAGCTTTGGAGGACCCGTCCTCCAAGTCGGATATTCTAGACTCCGCCAGGTCCAGGCGCCGATCGTGAGCTTGCACCGTGGAGTTGATGGCAGACAGCTTCTGCTCCAGACTGTCGAACCTGGTGTCCAGTGCTTTGAAACCGCCACGCATCTCCCCCATCATGGCAGCCATCATGGACGCTGCGTCGCCATTGTCCAGCGCCACTGGAGCTCCCGATGCAGCACCCGGTGGGGGGTCGGCAGCCGGGAGAGGAGGCTTGTCGAAATTAAGGGTTCTCTGGGCAGGATCCTTCTTCCCCATTGTGGATGACGCCTGGCGGGGTCGCAGTCGCTGCGACAAAGGCGGCGAGCAGGGATCAATTGTAAAGCAGGCCGATCTATAGACCACCAAGGCCGGAGATCGAGGGCAGCGCGACAGGCAAGTGTTCAGGCCGTAGCCTAAGTAGCAGAAGCAGGGGCGACCAGTCAGTGGTAGGCAGCGCAATATGGTGCTCCGGTTTGCAGGCGGGAGCCACCCCAATCGTGGCGCAGCAAGTAGAAGCCTCGTGACAGCAATGTAGGGTGGCACGCCGCCCGGTCACACGGCGGGGCCGCTGCGTGGTGCCAGGGAGTGCCCCAAAGCCGCCCAGCAGGCACACGGAACGCCCCACCCCCACCCCCCGCTCGCGCTCGCAGCAAGTCCCCCAGCTCCGCCCGAGTCCAAAATCCAGTCCCCGGCTCCCGTGCTCCAACGGGCCCAAGGCCGCAGCCTCACCCGAGAGCCCAGAAAAACAGGGAAAAGACGGGACCGAGCGGCAGCGGCGAGCCAATGCGCGAGGCCGCAAGGGGTAGGAGCATAAAGGAACGAAGCCGCGGCTGCGATCGGCCGAGCGGCACTCACCCGGTGCACCGGAGCTGCTGGGAAGATGGCGCCGAGGTCCGGAGGCCTCAGATCCCCTCCGCCGTTGTTGACGCGGCCAGCTGTCCCCGCGGTTCAACCATCTCTCGCGGGCTGCCCCGGATCATCAGTAGGCAGGACACAGCCTTTGGTGGCAGCGGGGATGCGGGTTACATTCCTTTTCGTCCGCTTCGGGCGCCCGCCCGGAGGAGCCTCACAGCGGTGCGGCCATTTGGGTTGCCGCCGTGGCCACGCCCCCCTCTGAATGGTTGTTTCTTGATGTATTTGTTCAGCTATCCGAGATCCATAACCTTTCTCCATTTCCTACATTTCTTTGTTATGAGGGAGAAATTTGATTAGGAGCCCTTCCCTCGTTGGTGGAAAGGAACTCTTTCTATTGCCCCGTTTAACAGCAGTGTCGAAATCTCTTTCTTTAAGAGAGGAAGATGTTGATGTGTCCTCCTCGAAGTTGGATGGCGTGGAGGCTTTTGAACAAAGTCTATGGTGTGACCACGATGGTTGATATCCAACAACCATTTATCTTTCGTGATGGCCTCCAATTGATGGAAATTATTCGACAGATGATGGATCCCTTGAGACCGTTGACTAGAACAGGTGTCTGGTGGGCGAAAAACATCACTGTCGTATGGAGGTATCATGGGATTTAACTCGTGCTGAAGATCTGTGTCTAGCTGACTGCTGGTTGTACAGTGCACTGAAAGCACAAAACTGTTGCTTCTGCTGACCACCGTACTGTGGCCTTTAATTCTGTTGAAAATAAGGCTGAAATCTGTACGATTGAAAGGACGATCTCTGCTGAAACTGACCCCGTCCCCTTCCTCCACGACAGGACTGAAAACGCCTTTGTTGTAGTGTACCTAGAGAACGTGCCGTCTCCGTATCCATCTTGATGCCCTGTAACACCTCGTCCACATGTGTGCCAAACAAGTTCTCTCCATCAAAGGGCATAGGATTTTTTATATGATCTCCGGGTGGAAAGAGGTAGCCTTCAAGCAGCCCTTCCTACGGAGAATGTTTAGTGTAAACAATGGTTCTGTCGGGTATGCAACCTGATTGCTTCAAAGTGTAAATAAATAATTCCAAATGTAATTACAGTTTACTTCAATCAATATTTTATTTGAAAGGGTGATCAAGATGCATATCCAAACCAAAAACAGATAGGGTATTTTAAAGATCTAATCTTTGAATTATTTTTCATTCATGGATACCCTACGACAATGCATAAAGAGTAAATCAGCAATCAAATATAAATTATACTGAACGGCGCATCAAATATAATGAGTGCAATGTGACATATTGTGCACAAGTGACAAAACAGTAGTGACTTATATACAAGTGAGTGACGGCGGGATAGGGGGAGGGGGGAGAGAAGGGATTTTGTAGGCCAGTTTATGTATTCAATTTTGAATTAGTCCAGTATGCCACTTCAGTTGGCTCTTGTAAACTGGATTTTCTCAACTGGTCCAATGGTTTAGTATCGTCGAAGTTTCGGCCCTATGGAAGCCCTATTTATGGGTCTGCTGCGGGTCTTCTTCAGGACAAGGAACTGGATGGGGGAGTGATGTGGCGCCTAACGGCCTTTTGTTAATTGGCCCTAGGAAGGGTGATCTGGAACAATTGCCAGTTGTTATATCGAGCTCTTGTGGTAGAATCTCTTTTGGTAGAGTCCGGATAAGGGAATTTGTATATTCAGTGTTCTCTTTTAGCCCGATTAGGAACTCGTGGCTCCCTCGAAACGTACCCTATCTGTTTTTGGTTTGGATTTGCATCTTGATCACCCTTTCAAATGAAATATTGATTGAAGTAAACTGTAATTACATTTGGAATTATTCATTTACACTTTGAAGCAATCAGGTTGCATACCCAACAGAACCATTGTTTACACTAAACTGTATTGCCCAGGTTCTGAGGAATACTGGGTCACCCCATAATTGTTTACTTGAATGCGATTGAAGACAGACCCAAAGCCGAGTCAATAACTTAGGAAGATGTTCGGGCACCTTCCTGCAGAATGTCTTTTGCCTCCTTTTCTTGTCTTCAGGTAGGTGTTCAAGAAGCGGTGGAAGGTCTGACCACAACTGGCAGCTGTACCGCCCCAGAATCACGAAGGCATTGGAGGCCTTAATGGAAGTAGCCGTCACAGTGACAAAGCGCCTGCCGATGTTGTCTAGTTGTTTTCCCTCCCCGTCTGGAGGCGCTGAGCAAAGAGCAGGAAATCAGTACGATCCATATTGATTATTGGTATGGATCGTACTGATTTCCTGGCAGAATCTTTAAAATCATAGAGGAAACATTTGGTCTGGGTTACAGGCAGTGGTAAATCAAATCTTTTGGAAGCTCTTTCCAATAACTCATGGAAACTTCCAATATCCCCTGGAGGAGAACTCGCTGGAGGTGAAGATGGTGACGGAGAAGATGGATCAACATAGTCGTTCCATTCCTGCCAATCATGTCTGTATCCTGAATGAGCTCTGCCTCCTCAGGCTAATCATCAGCATCGCTTTCAATGTAGTCGTCCCTTATTGTAATACTCCGAGGAGCTGCTCTCTCCTCCTGTGTTGGAGGTGGTGGAGTAGCCACTGGCGGTGGCGATGAAACCTGTATGCCAGCCCCCCTGACTTGAGTGGAACAGAGGCATGAGAGTCCAGAAAACATTTATAATAATCATGAAGCATGTGCCTATGGTGAGTGACAAGAGAAGTTGGTACCAACATGGCATCCCCTCATACATCCTGACGTTCCACGTATGCTTCATATGGATAATGCTCCTGAAAAGAGTCATATCGTTGTGGTTGATGACGAGCCATGAAGGAGTAGTCACCTACCATGTACTCTGAGGTATCCTGGATATGAGCATCATCCTCACCATCAGTGTCCTGGAATTCAACCTTAAGCTGTGATGGGCTGTAAGCGGACCAAAAAGCTATCGTCCCCTGATTCCTCCGTATCCAGATGATGAGATGGGGGTAGAGGTGATACCTTGGTTTGAGATGTCAAGCCTGGAGATTCCTGAATCAACTGATGCCTTTTAATGTCTTTTTTAAGTTCCGTCAACGACGCCGTCGATGAAGGAAGAAGTTGAAAGGTAATAGTCGTTGACACCAGTATTCTTGAGGGGGCCTTGAACACTGTCGTCGACGGAGTGACGCCAACGAGGCCGTGGACGATGTCGTCGCCGGAGTCATCGTCATCAGAGCCGTAGACGTGGCCATCGACCCAGTTGTCGTTAACGAAGCCATCGACGTGATGATCGTTGTTACTGTGCTCATCAACAAGGCCGACGTCACTGCTGCCATTGACACGGTTGAAGCCAGCATAGTAGAAGCCACAAACGTCGACGGGGATTTGCCCGTCGTTCTCGACGACGGGTCCGTTGATGGAGCCATTTTGTCAACAAAGCCTGCTTCTGAGGCATGACAGGCACAGAGGCAGAAGTAGAGGAGGATTTCTTCAGGTCAGAACCTTTGGATGGCTGTTTCATGGTTTGGTAGTCTTCATCTTCTTTGATTCTGCCTTTAATGAGGTGGAGCCCTCATTTTTACGTTTTCTCTCAAATGAGAAAGGACCAGGACTTTCCTCCACATCAGATCCAGAATCAGATCTGCACTTTTTCTTCTGAAGCCATAATAATAATCTGGCCTCTCTGTCCTTCAGAGCTTTGGCTGATAAGGTTCTGCAATTTACAATCCTTGGCAGTATGCTCGGGATATAGGCAGTAAAGAGAGTCCTTGTGGGGTTCTCAGAGAAGTCTTGCCTTCCCACAAGATCTGAAAGTATAGAAGATAGAAAACAATACTTTAAGCTGAATTCAGCAGGGTCAAAAGTTCACTAACTGACAAACTGAGCAGAGCTCAGGGAGACTCTCTTACACACAACGCGCGGTTAGAAATCTGAGGTATGGTTACTCTGCAGGGGAGATGTGGTCTGGGGCTTGTCTCTTATTGGTCAAAGTTTGGATCTAGCATTATGATGCAGATTGGTTTTAAAATGTCCTTTCTTTCTAAATGGTTTCTAATGGATTTCTATAGTACTGCTTATCTAAGTACCGTGGGACTCCCATCATGATGACGGGTAAGATTCAAGCATGTGAATCTATGAAAGATTCAATACTGGAGAATCATGCCAATCCATGAGAATGTGCAAAGAAAGGTTCATGGGAGCAGTTACATCCCCCATACCACTAGCCCATTGACACATGCATATCTTGTCTGGGTTTGTCTTATTTGTCACAAGTATTTATTAATGTCTGAGGTTCAACACTGCACACTTTATGGTGGCTTTTCCTATTCTGATTTTACATGATATGATTTTAGCACCTTGTCCTTGCGATCATCAATTAACTCAATTGATTTTGTTCTTTTGTAAACTCTATGTGTTTGCTAGAGGCCATGCTAATTTCAGGCAATGTAAGGAAGCTCTGGTCTTTATACAATCTGTTCCATCAATACACATGTTGGGCTGTAGCAAAATATTTACAGTGTGCTATTAATTTAAGTACACCATGTATTTAGGTTTTTGCTATTTTATTATGATTGGAATTTTATTTACTGGCATTTAGTAGTTTACATGCACTTTTAGGCTGTGATATTATTGATCGAAGAACTGAGCCTTCCTAATGTCTTGCTGAGGATGAACTGCTTGTCAGAACAGTCAAAGGGTTGTTAACTGGCATACTTGTTTTTATTTATTTACAACCATAATTATCTTTTGTCTGCACCTTAATTGCTGCATTTGTTTATATTGGACTTTTGTGGTTGCTATACACAACAGAATAAAGTAAGTTTTGACCTTCTTTTGTATATATCTAACCCAACTTACGTCCAACATGTTCCCTACTCTTGCACAGATTGGAGTGGGACTAATAAATCAAATGCCTCCAAAGTTTAATACTTTCCCAATGCTCCTTAGGTTGGAGTGGGCAGAGTAAATCTAACTCTTCCAAAGTTCACCACTTTTCCTGATTTTGATTAACTTTAGAGAGGGAATAGTAAATCTAACTCCTCCTAAGTCCAACACTTTCCCTGCTTGTGCTTATGTTGGAGCATAAATAGTAAATGTATTCGTACTAAGTCCAACATTTTACCTACTGCTGCTGGAACTGGAGTCGGAATACTAAATCAAACCCTGCCAAAGTACAGCAAATTCCCTATTCTTGTTTACATTGAAGTGGGAATAGTAAATCTAACCTCTCCAAAGTCTAACACATTCCCTACTGTTGCTTAAGTTTGAGTTAGAATAGTACATCTGACTCCTTTAAGGTCCAACTCTTTTGCTAGTGTTATTAGTTTTGAATTGTTGTTTTATTAATTTTTTCATTAATGCTCATATTTCTTAACAAAAAAACATACGTTTTTTATTTCAGTTTGAGGTTTTATTTGTCATATACGTTTTTGTTAATGTGTTTAAATTTTAAGTCATTGTTAATTTTCTAATGTAATTTGTTTAGTAAGTATGTAATTGTTTTTCAGTATATATACATATATTATTTATATATTTAGTTCACAATAATTACAATTTTTATATTAAATGTATTTTTACTCAAATGTTATTCTTATATATATGCTTGTTAATATTAACTTTTAAGTTAATGTTAATGTTTTTAATGTGATTTTTTAAATATTGTTTAGATATTGTGTTTATCTTTTTTGAATATATATAGTTATATATTCTATATGCACTACTAATTAAAACTATTTATTTTACATTATATTATTAGTCTATATTTGAATATTTTAAATCAATTACACATAATGGTATATATGTGAACATTTCAACATACTTAACCTTTTTTAGAAGATATTCTGTTCCACAATATCTTTCAGTCAATATTTTGGTAGTTTAGATACGAGGTATATAAACTCACAATTTTTTAGACAATATTTTGACACACTATTCTGGAGTCATGATATTGCTGTTCTCGATATATTCTGCCATACAACTGGCTCAAGACTGCGCACAAAAATAGGAATGTTCAGAGTTCATACTACCCAATTGACAACCTTCTTTGGCTTGAGAAGTTCATAGATAGGAAGAGATTCAAAAGGTGTTCATCCCAGAGAGATGAGGGGGAATTGACTCTATTCCCATTCCTAGTCTGCATTGCTGCATTGTGAAAGGCACACCTAGGAAAAGGGTAACACTGATCTAGGAACAGAGGTCTGTGACAATGCTTCATCTACCTCCTAAGACCTCAAAGACCTCTAAACTTCCTTTCAGATTCTTCTGTCTTGGAACAACTGCTACCCCGGTACATCTGTAGTTCCATACAAACGTAAGGGTTTTCCCTTACCTATTTTGCTGTGGATAAGCAATGGCAGTGGGGTTTACCTGCTGCTGCGCACAGTGTCTGGAGGACTGGTTTTTCCTTGTTTCTTGACTGTCTGTCTGCCTATATAGTTCGTTCAGAATCAATTTGGAGCATGAGCAGGTGAAACTGAGCCCAAGGCTTTACCTTAGAGTCAAGAAAGAAGTATTTTTGCAATCAAGACCAGCTCTTGACAACAAAACTGTCCAACAAGAATAACTACAGAAACTAGAAATAAATGCACGTTCAAAATCAGAAAAAACAACCTTGACATGGAAGACTTCCTCACATATAACCTTGATGCCCGGCTCTCTGGGGAAGAAATTCTGCATGTCAAGAAAGATGTGCATGGCAAACAAATTATTCCTGACATCTGAGCCTTCTCCAGACCACTCCTCAATACCTTGATGCTGGCCTGATGAGGAAATGTCAATGTCACTTCGAATCTGCACTGTCCAGGAATCTTCAGATTAGATTTGAGCGGAAGTTAGTGAACTGAGGAGGAAGAGGTCTCTAGTGGTTATATAGAAGAATTAAAATCCAGGGATGATGTCCCGTTCTCATCTCAATTCATCATTAAGCTTAAGTGTGAACTACAAAGGTAGTTTCCTTGTAGAACAATCCTCTAACTTTACTTTATAACCTGCTTGCTTATTTTGAGCAATAGGCTGTTGCAGTGTATTGACAACATAATTTCCTTAAATGACACCAAAGCTATCACTTCGACTACACCCAGTGTTATGTGTCACACCACCTTAAAGAACTTGACCACTGGCATTATGAACTCTATTCTACTGAAGGACTGACTTTTTATTATCAGAGAAAAGACAGAGAAAGAACATGCATCAAGACTCTTCGTATAAAAGATAGGAGGAGGGCAGAAAGAATTTTCCTTATGAGTAGGTAAATGAAAGGGGAAAACAGTACCTAAACTTTTCAAAGCTGGATGTGTGAAGAAGAGAACAAGTGGGCCAGAACTTTCCCCTGCAAAAGGTGCACAAATGAGGACAATTACACCACAATACATCAGGTATATTTGTAGATTGTATGCTCACACTGAGGGTGTCTCTTGCTACTATTAAGCCATGGTCTGAACCTCATCCTGTGGCCCTGAGAGCTAGGCTCTTTCCCTTCACATATTTTCTACTCGTATCCTAGGTATTATCATTGATAATGCACTTTAATTTGGGGAACAAATGAATGTTTCTTCATAATGTTTGTTCCTCCTTTAAGAGCTTTATAAGAACGTCCCTCTTCCTCCACACAACTGTTGGCAATCTGTAGACACCTTTTCTTTGACGCTTGGACTAACTCTACAACAAATATCTTGTCCTTCCTGCCTATTTTTACCTCACCTACACTTAATCCAATCTGCTGTAGCACAGTTAATTGTTGGTCTTTCCGCCCACTTCTCCATCTAGCATGATCTAAACATCCTCCACTGGATCCCATAAGCGAAGTGCATAAAATTCAACACAGAATGCATTTACAATTGTGCACCAGGTAAAGGGAAATGTATCTTCAGCAAGATATTCTTTCCTATGAGACTCCTCGATCACTCAGATCTAGCACTGCTAACCCTTTTCAATGCTAAAAAATGTATTGTTATTGTATTGATGGATGTTCTTTCTCCCATCCTGCCCTCGAACACTGTGCTACCTTGCCTGGTAAGGGTCACTGTCTTCAATCATCTGTCTTTTCACAATCATGAAAAGATTGCTGTTTTTCAATCCTAATCCTCCTCGGGCTGCTCTCAGCCCCTCATAGTCGCAAGACATCCTCACTGGGTAACTTTACACTCTAGACTTAAATCTACTCTGTGTGCTCTTGCAACTGTGAGATCTGTTAGTATTTTGTTTTCAGAACTGAGTTTGAGATTAATGTTGCCACTTCATCTATTATATTAATTTCAGGGATACCTACTAATCCCAGACTGGAACTACATAGTTTGTTTTCTAGACCTTGTTAATTTTGAGTTCTTTCTGGATTTGTAACAAAGTCTTACCGCTGACCACTTGCACATCTTCTATAGCAGATACCCACAGCTCTAGCTTGTTGCATCTGTCTCCAACCTGTTGCATTTCTTTTTTAATTTGATCTAATTTTACCTCAATTCTACTAATAGATTATGTCTGTTCATACTGAGATTTCTTAATGTATTGATATCTCTTGCTAGGAGCTCTAGTAAAATGTAGAGATAATAAATAGAGGCAGTGGGGGTAGGAGTAACATCTTCTTGAGAAGGTTCTTTCTCTTGCCTGTCCTTTGAAACTGGTGGGCTCCAGATTTCTTAACAGTTCTGCCATTTCATTTTCATTTTCCCTGGAATCTCTGGGAGTCAATCCCTGGTGCTTGTTCCGCTCAACCAGGACCTTATCTAAAGTCCCCTTCTCTGTTTGAGCTTCGAGGGTTTGCTGGCTCTGCCGAAATATGGAGTACTGTGATGAATTTATGCCTTGAGGGGTCTGTTTAGCCACTCGTGCAAGAGGTACCCTACCACGGAACTCTATCACCACATTGTCGCAGCTGCTCTCTTCAAGCTCTCTTCAAGCCTTTGTTGTTCAGTAGCTCGTGTGAAAGGCATGCAACATTTTTCCCAGCACCTGGCTTATTTTTCATTGTGATGCCACCACTTTATCCTGGCTGGGAGCATAGTTGTTTTATGGTGGTAAATTGTAAAGATTTCTGACTTGTACCCCGCAGTTCTGAAGGTTTCACCTTTGATACAGGTTTCTCATGTGACATTCCTCCCCTTAGCATCACTATTATGGTGCTTTAAATTCAATGTGTTGTCAGGGTCATCCTCCGTTCTTACACTAGCCTATCCTCCACTTGTGTGACATGCGATTTTTGGAAATGTTTTAACCCTGCTTTTTTAGAGTGCATCATTTCAAATGGATGATATAAAGGTGAACAAATATTATTCACTACTGTTGCAATCTTAATCTCCAAATAATTATTGCTGCCTGTACAACTGTGTTTGCCACCCACCTTGCCGCTTACCTCTCCTCACTTGTCCTCCCAGCGAAGACAGCCTAGGAGATGGCAAGACTGTGGTCCACTGAGAGGGTAACTCAATCCAGCGTGAACTCATGGAGTCTACTGGTGTCTATGTAATCCAGTGTAGCAAGGTGCTAACAAGAGCTCAGACTCACTCTGCTGGGAAGGTAAGGGGTGGCTATGGGTGAAGTTGTTTACCAGTATGTGGTCCATGTTGGGTGTATAAATGCTTCAGATTCTCCAGTCTTGTCATTATGGTCAATGTACGATGTTTGCGGGCCCAGCTACCAAAGGCTATTTTGTTTCCATCTTAATTGGGTTGTAGTAAAAATGTCCTGTTATTAATAATATATACCACGCTCTCTGGCTCAGGAATGCTGAGAGAAGTTCCGATCGTCGAGCTGTGTGCTGACATGACTGCAGTATGGAGCTTCAGTCATCCCGTCTTCCGAATGTCCACTAGGAGGGAACCCTCGGACAATAGTGGTATATTTTCAGGACTAACAGACAAGAGAAACACAGCAGAGAGGATTGACGAGAAGCCATTTTCCTAGGCAACATAGTAGATAAAGGGTTACAGAGGATTGACCACCTCTTTGATGAGGGAAACCTTAAACCATTCCCAGTACTATAGGTTGTGTATGGCCTTATGACCTTAGAGTGCTCAACGTGTGGCAATACCGTCAACTGTCCAATTGCATGCGTTCCACCCTGGGGCCCCCGCCTGTGGCCATGTTGACCTCTACAGTCCTACAGTACCTATGCCTATGTGATCAATTCCGTGGAATATAGATATAGTACAGGACAGAGATGAGCACTCATTTAGTGCGGCATTACATTGCTATAAGGTACATCCTCAGGGCCTATGTAGAGGTATCATCATGGAGTAGATGTGACCTATTGTAGCATGCAACATGGTAGTATTGATTCCTAGTAGCTAAAGATTACTATGCGAGAGAGAAGAGAGAGATACTATGGAGGTCGGGTATAGGAAAGAGTAGCTAGAATACCCAAGAGTAGTATTGAGGAATGACCCTGAAGCAAGAAAGAGAGATGAGAGGATACACAGGAGAGGGACTGCAAAAGAGCAAAGAAGAAATAAAAGATGAAAGATGAAGCGGCGGGGTGAAAAGGGAGGGTGATGGGGTGTGGAAGGTGTGGGGAGGGAGGGATGGGGGAGTGGGTTTGGGGTGAGAGATAAAGGAGGGGATGAGGTTGGGTAGGGTGGGGAGGGCTGGCAACTAAGGTGGTGTTGAGTTGGTAATGAACGAATCCAGACTAGACCAGAAAGGTCTTTCCATTCAGATATAATGGGTTTTAGACCGGTTGAGAAGAGGATATCCCACAAAAAGCGTTCTTATTTGCCCAGTACAGAGGATTTATCGGAGGCCAATATGTACAGAGCAATAAAGGCAAGGTCAGAGGTTCAGTTATCTGAAGTATTTGCAAGATGGTAACGCTGTATTCAGACCAGAAATTGTTAGCAAAGGAGCAGCTGAGTAGCATGTGTTGTAGGTTACCTGACTCTTTTCCGCAGCTCCGGCATATGTCGGAGTCGCATAGACCTAGTTTCAACAGTTCAGAAGGGGTCCAGTGGGTCACATAAGCAGTCCATTATCTACATTGTGCTAGGGAGGGCGTAATCTTGTTAGTGGTGGGGATAGCTCAGATTGTAGGCTAGTTTAGTGTCCTATTATGAGAGTTATTTTGTATCATTTAAGAGCAACTCCCATTTGCTCTGTATCGATTTGGTCAGAGAGGAGGTTGTGAATGGGAGGATGAAGTATAGTTTCGAGGCAATACTCAGGATTTCAAAGCGTTAGGGAGGTCGGGCGGTCCTGGGGGTTTGTGTCTGAATATGATGGCCTTAATGTTGAATAAGTGGTCAAACATTGTCTGCAAGATCAAATATGGACTTGAGTGAGAGAAGGGTATATTATTTCGGGGAAATCGTAAGTCATCTTTTAGCTGGACTACTTTTTGTGCCCATTTCTCAAGAAATAGTGTCTTGCCTTCTGATTTCAGGTAGTTGTTATGCCATAATGAGGCAAGGAGGGGGTATCGCATCTTGTTAGGGAGTTTGTCTTCTATTTACTGAAGGGCCTGTCCTGGACAGAATAATTGAGGATTATTCCATTTTATTTTCTCAGTGGTGATAAGTGAGATGAGGGAAAGCGGTTTAACAAGATTGTTTTCAATTGCAAGCCAGGAGGGAAGAGTAGTGTAGGGAAGGGAGAGCCAGAAATAACCATGTCTCGCTAAGTAAGCATTTTGGTATCTCTTATAGTCTGAGAGGTTCAAACCTCAAAGTTTCTTTGGTAGCCTTAGTTTCTTTAGTGCAAGTCTATTTTTTGGGGGGAATTTCATAGAACCGCAACAAGCATTATATGTAATCTGGTAAAAAAAGATGTCCGAGAGGTATGTAGGGGACATGGTGATCAAAACATTGATTAGAGGGGTGATCATCTTTTTGATGGTTTCTTTGCGGCCCCACCAGGTTACAAATTTGTAGGACCATTTATCTAGAATGTCTTAAATTTTGTTTAGGGTTGATTTTTCATTGTAGTTAAGGTTGATTTTTCATTGTACTTGAAGGATTGTCTGAGATTTTGGCTGAATCATATTCCAAGGTATTTTATTTTACCGGAGGTCCGTTTAAGACCATAATCCCTGATGATTGAGCTACTGCAGTAGACATTCAGGGGTAGAACCTCAGTTTTGTCTCTGTTGAGAGAATAACCTGAGAATTGGGCATAGTCATTGATGGTTGACATGATGTTAGGTAAGGCCCAATCTGCTTGAGTTGTAAAAAGAAGGATGTCGTCTGCGTAGGCTGCCAATTTTTGTGGACATGCAGAAAAAAGAATACCATGAATTCAGGTGTTCTCTCAAATTTTTATAAGAAGTGGTTCCAAGGTTGAGAGGAACAGTAGAGGGGAAAGGAGGTAACCTTGTCTAGTGCCTTTCTGTAGGTTGAAGGTGTTGTATAAAGTTCTGTTAATATATATTCTGCCCTCAGTTTCTTTTAGAGGGCAAGAATCATTTAAGTGAAGTTAGGGCCTAAATTGAATGCATTAAAGGAGGCATGTAAGAAGGAACACAAAACCGTGACGAAGGCCTTTTCTGCATCTAATGCAATTGTGCAGGTGGGGCGATTGAGAAAGTGGGCTTTCTCAATAACGTGAATTAAGAGTCTAATATTGTCTGCGCTGAATCTGCCTTTAATAAATCCTGATAGTGATGAGTGTATAGTTGTTTTCAGGATGGTTTCCAACCAGAGGGCCAGGATAGTAGCAAAGAATTTGCAGTCTGTTTATTAGGGAAATTGGGTGGTAGTTTTGAGGGTTGGAAGGATCTTTGCCTTATCTGGGAATGACTACTATGGTGGCTTTTGTGGCGGTGCCAGAGACTGTACAGATGGAGGAGAAGTGACAAAAGTTATCCCCTAAAAGTGTGATATCATATGGAGTGTCTTAAAGTTTGATAAAAGGAGGCTGGATATCGTCTATGTAGGCTGCCACTTTGTCTGGGCATGCACAAAAAAGAATACCATGAATTCGGGGGTTCTCTCTAATTTTTATAAGAAGTGGTTCCAAGTTTGAGAGGAACAGTAGAGGGGAAAGGGGGTAACCTTGCCTCATGCCTTTTTGTAGGTTGAAGATGTTGGATAAAGTTCTGTTAATATCTATTCTGCCCTTATGTTCTTTGGTAGAGGGCAGGAATCATTTTAGTGAAGTTAGGGCCTAAATTGAATGCATTAAAGGAGACATATAAGAAGGACCACAAAACCTCGACAAAGGCCTTTTCTGCATCTAATGCAATTGTGCAGGTGGGGCGATTAAGAAAGTGGGCTTTCTCAATAACGTGACTTAAGAGTCTAATATTGTTTGCGCTGAATCTGCCTTTAATAAATCCTGACAGCGATGAGTGTTACGTTGTTTTCAGGATGGGTTCCAACCTAAGTGCCAGGATATTAGCGTAGATTTTGCAGTCTGTTTATTAGGGAAATTGGGTGGTAGTTTTGGGGGTTGGAAGGATCTTTGCCTTCTTTGGGAATGACTGCTATGGTGACTTCTGCGGCGGTGCCAGAGACCCTACAGATGGAGGAGAAATGGCAAAAGTTATCCCCTAAAAGTGTGATAAGGGAGTGTCTTAAAGTTTGATGAAAGGAGGCGGGAAGCCGTTTGGGCCTGATGCTCTCTATGCTTTGAGAAGTTTAATAGTATTTGTGATTTCCTCTCTGCAATGGGTTTTTCGAATAGGGATTTATTTTCGTTTTATATTTTGGTGATGGGGATCTTTTTGAGATACTCTAGGCAAGTCTTGTATTGGGTGGTATTACTTTTGAGTAGAAACTTTGAAAGGTGTAGAGAATATCCTGGTGTGCCATGTTCGTTAGAGATGTATGTTTTCCTAGGCTTATAGAAGGTTTTTTGCGTATAAGGGGTTAGTATTTTTCCTGATTTTTTCTGCCCACAAAAGGAGATGATTTTTTGTCTTTGGACAATTAGGTGTGCTTTGTTGCATAGAATTTTATTGTAGTAGTATTTTAGTTTTGTTAGCTGGTTTAACTGTGATTTGCCTAGGATTAGGTTTAGATTTTATTCGAAGGATTCCATGTCATCAATTTAATCATGTGGGGGGGGGTGTGGCCTGGCACCAATGAAAGCTGGAGCAGACTGCGGAGTGCCGGCCTGTGTATCCCCCGTTGGCAAGTATCCTGAGCCCTGTGCGCAATTATCTTTAGAAATATCTGTGGCGGAATATCCCTAGATCACGCTCATCCATACGAGAACCTCCCAGCTACCCTGGCTCATCGGGAAATCATCGGTATTTTGTCAGGAGTAATGGCCCTGAGAGCACCAAAATGGCTGCGGTGATGCAGAGGGGCGGACCCTGCTGACACTGAAAGCTGGGGGCAGCATGCGAGGATGCTGGCAGAGATAGCTACAGTGTGGAGCAGATTCCTGACGGCAGCGGAGAGGAGACCCCTGGGCTATCTGCCTTTGTACAGAGGAACACTGTTGAGTGCCTGACGGCTATACCCAGTTGAGCCCTGCGAAGCCTGCTGTGGGGAGGAGACCTCTGCTCTGGCAGAGGCGCACTGGAGGGAACTTCCCCATTTTGAGCAGAGGACCTACATTGGCCATCATAGGGAGGCAACTCAACCCAAGTGCAGTGGAAGAAAGGGCAGCCCGAGAGGGAATAGAGGCTGCGCTGGTAGGGGATCAGACGCCGTGAGGAGGCCTCGGTGCGAGAGGGCTGTGGAGGCCGAAAGGGAGTGCCCACTTGTGCCATACTGGTGGGATTTGCGGCAGGCACAATGGACTGGCAAAGATGACGAAGCAGACCTCCTGAGGCAACACGAGAGGGAAGACGCGAGTAGCAGTAGCCCCCGCCCAGATTCGGGCCTTCAGCAATATACGCTGAATGGAGACCTGGAAAATAAGGCCTGAGGGGCTCCAGTCTGGTACATAACTTGGCAAATGGAGCATAGCGAGCACATCCGCCAGTAATCGGGCGGCGTGCTGCATTAAGACTGGCCAGGGCCCCACCGAACCACTGTGGCGCTGAAGGTGAGAGACACAATAAAAGGGGCACAGGAGCACAGTTTGTCCAGTTCCGCAGCAGCTGATGGAGGGGTGCGAAGGAGGCGGATATTGAGGGGCAGTGGCCTCCATAGAGCCCGTTGAGCATCAAGGCTGACCCTGCCTATCATAGGAGAATGTGCTGTTCCACTGGGCGGCGCACCAAAAGCCTACACAGAGAGCAGTCCCGTTGAGGCACAGAGAAGCAGAGAGAGGCGTTTAAGCACCACTTGAGTAGATTGAACCGTCTGGTGCTGTGAGTGCAGGGACTTTTAGAGGAAAATGGGATAAGTACCCAAGAAGAAGGGGCACTGGAACGCAAATGGACGACGATGATGAGAATGTGGAGGCGGAAAAAGATGCTGCTGCCACGCGGCCCACCCTGACGGACATCATGCAGGCCATATTGGCCTCCAGGGAGGCACTGGAGGCAAAAATCAATGCAATAGGGACAGATCTCAGTCTTCTTAAGGATGACCACCATAAGCTTAAGGGAAGCGTGGCAACTACTGAAAAAACACTCACTGATTACCCTGAGGTGGTGACTACTCTACAAAAATCACCCAATGCGGTGGAGGCCAAGATCAAGGTTCTGGAGGTACGGGCTGAGAACAAGGAGAGGAGATCTCATAGAAATAATCTGTGTATAGTGGCAGTTCCAGAGAAAGCAGAAGGCTCGGACATGGTACGATTTCTTGAGGAGTGGATCAAGGCCGAGGTAGCCCTGGAGGGGCTCTCCCTCTTCTACGCACTGGAAAGATCTCATAGGGTGCCAGCCAGACCGCCCATACCTGGAGCCCCTCCTCGTCCAATAGTGGCACGACTCCTTCATTTCAGGGATCGAGACCATATACTCCACAAAGCCCGCCAAAAGCAAGACCTGCAGATGGACAGCATTAAGATTATGATTTTCCCGGACTTTACTAGAGAGGTGCAGCACCAAATAGCTTCATTTCTAGCCCTCAAAAGGAAGTTATGACAGCTGCAGATCCCCTATGCAATGCTGTTCCCAGCGCGTCTACGGGTAGGCAATAAAACAGCAGTGCAGTTTTTTACTACGCCGCAGAAGCATGTGAATGGTTGGACTCCCAAAAAAGGCCAGGAATGACGTAACACCTCACCAAATTGACACAGCAGGCCACAAACAAAACTAAAAGTACTGTAGTATAGTTCCTATATCCCTAATAGGCTCTGCGCATTGGAATAATATACACTATAGATTTGACACAGGACTGAGGTCAGTATGTCTCTATCGAGTACATTAAACTTAATTGTGTTTGCCAGCTAACTCAGAGGTCACTAGTGAGGTGCCGGGTTTTTAAGAACCCGGTGGTGCCAGGGGATAACACCCGAAGACCTCTGAGTTCCCCCTTGTTCCGGACCACAGAAACACTGAGTCTTCTAGTCGCAGTCAAAGATCGAATTTTATTGGCAGCTACCAAGTAACAGAAGTCCTAGAAGCCCGACAAGCACGGGTCATGTGTTCTCAGGAGACTGTTCGTTTTTACAGAACCAGCCTTCTCCTTATATACAAAAATAATAGCTGCAAGCAAGAATTCTTGAGTTTATGATATGGCTATACACATATTTCTACAATAATACAAAAGAGCGAAGTCATGTAGGCAAGCCCGTATTTTAGACGTCCAATTCGTGATAGATTACCCAGCCAAGCCCGGAACTCCCATCAGATATCGATGAAACCCCAATAAAGGAAGGCACCTCCTAGTCATAAAACTGGCCATAAACAGGGAACAGGACAGGTGTGTGTGTGTGTAGAAAACATGATCTGTACGCGGTGAATGGTTTGTGGTATGTTGTGCATAGATGCTATCGTATTTGGCCACTGGGCGAGGAGCTGCCCAAACAGGTTTGGCTGGAGGCAAGGGAGTCAGTTGGGACAGGTCAGGGGGGAGTCAGGGAAGGTGGACGTGTCCTTTTAGATCAAGCTCGACCTTTAATTGACTTATCATGAGGGCAAGACACAAGATGGATACCGTTTACAAAATGGAGTCTGAGGGGTCGGGATGGAAACTACGATTCAGGGGTGTTAGCATACCTCGATCAGGACGCAAATGCATAGGAATGATGTCCCAATCATTATCGGTTCGTCGACACCAAATTCGTCATGGTACGTTGATGTTTCGGGACACGGGTATTGGACCTCGATACCGGCACAACAGTAGGGTCCAGAATTTCAGAACCACAGACCCTCCTTTTGCCCTCATATAAGGCAATAATTCATGTTAATCCGAGTCTAAATCTGTATGAAGGAATTCGTGGAGATGCTGCTGTAGCATCATTCTGTTGCTCAGTTCGTCCCTTGACACAGGCTTCCGTACACATGAGGTAGCACAGAGGCCACATAGTGCAGGAGCGCACTGTACACACAGGCAGAACATAAACAGAAGTGCTAAGATCATCCCAATGAAGATCAGTGTTTTCCATCCCCAGGTAGCGATCAGTTCCCAGAACCACCCTAGTAAGGACCAGTCCCCTTTTTCTACGTGAAGGGAACCAGATATCTTGTGTAGCTTAGAGATGGCCTGGTACACTGTCGGTGCGTTATCAGGGATAAAAATGCAACAACTAGATTGGATCACTCTACACACACCACCACGATCGGCGAGTATGATATCTAGGGCAACTCGGTTCTGAAGGGTCATAAGTCGATCCGACTGAAGCTCGGTCGTCAAATTGCCAAGGGCTCCGGCCGTTGTAATCACGGCGGATTCAACTATCCTCGATAACTGGCGAATATTCCTGCTGTTCACCATAGGCCCCCAAAATGGCAGAAAACCCTTTGCGAAGTCAGCGAATTCCTGACCCGCGGTGTCGTCTTTACTCACGACACCTCTAGCTGTCCTTGTCCGATGGTAATCTGCTCTGGCCGTGTAGGTGGGAGGCAGCAGAAACGAGATAAAGCATGTACCTGAGAAGTCAGGGGGCAACCAGGTGTAGGCTTGGTCATGGCAGACGAAATACGTGCCTTTGGCTGCTAAGAATATAGGGGAAGTTCGGGAAGCGAACACATATGTTTCCGCGCATATACTCTTTCCTAATTGTGCTTTGGGATCCCTACCGATACCTTGTAAACATAAGTGACCTCGGTTGGGTACTATCCAAACTGGGCGGGATTTCTTTGCTGTCTGGCTCTTACTCAGGTAAACCCCATATTTTGTTACGTTCCAACGAGTGTACGGGGTGAGTTCATCTTTGGGAATCGTTAGATATGTGTCGAACTCCCTACTCATATTTCTTATCCCTGCCACTAGTGCCTTGTTGTTGGAATCACTTTCAACGGAACGTGTTGGGTATGGTTCTAGGGCGAACAGGAACATGGTCTGAAAAGCCCACAGAGAACCATAATAGCTGAATGGCAGGATGAAGTATGGGATACCCTTATCCGTTGTGTGTGGCATGAGTCCACATATCCAACAGTTCGATGTGTTCATTATGGACTGGTGTTGGTGTAGGAGTTGTATAAACGAGTTGTTTACAAATTCGAGTCTTCTGGCAGACTCGTGTTCAAGTAGAGGGTGAAAGTAGTGTGGAGAGGTAGTAGGAGGAGGTGGTGGCCGGGTGTCATTTGAAAAAGTAACTTGGAAAACGAATAGAGTATAACCAGTCAAAAACATTGTTATGCTACACAACATTAAAATACATGTTATCAAAAACCTTCTTTTGGCCAGTACAGTGCATAGTTGTCTTTCAGTGTTCGTGAATCTGGTAGGTCTCTTTACCCTAGGAAACTCCATCCTCTAGTTGCTGCCCGCGGTGGTAGGTTGATTCTGCCAGGGAGTGCGCTCTGTTCAGTCCGGGGTAACTCCCTTGGACCAACCAGAACCGTTGACCTAAACGTGCCCAGCTGCACTCCCCAGACTTCAACCGCGACCCTAGCAGCGGAACCGGATGGCGGTTCGAAAATCAAAAATGAGCAAGTTTCCTGAGAGTGAGAGAGCTGAAAAATCAAAAATAGTTCTTGGGGGAAGGGAAATCACATTAATTTGCTTTTTTATTAGTCTCTTTGTCTTGACCTTAGATTATATTGTTGTTTCCCAGGTACGGTGTGGTCTTCAAACAACGTCTTAGGTTCTGAAGTGTCCAACTGCATTGACGGTGGCACAAGTCCTTGTAAAATATGATCACTCTCCTTTTCGGTACCAGTTTCTTTTAAACGTGCATCGCTGAAAGGGATGAAGCGAGGTATGGATTCTGTCTCGGAGTCGGCAATTCCTTCGTTGACCCACCGGTCGTATGGAAGGGGCAGAGGGACCCGTTTACAATGGGTCCCGTGCACCCAGTTCTTTTTGCCTTCCACCCGAACAGCTGATCTCGTGGAAAGAAGTACCAGGTACGGTCCGGTCCACCTCGGCTGTCCGTTGTTTGTGCGCTGGAAATTCCGCACCAAGACCCACGTGCCGGGTTCGATGGAGTGACCTGGATCGTCAGAGGCTGGCGGAGAGGAACTGTGAACCTGTTGGTGTAAAACACGCAATTTAGTTGTTAATTCGCACAAATAGTCAAGCAGTACGGGGTGCTCTATTTCGCTGAGTTTCTTTGGCCTTGGCACGCCCCAGACGTTGGCTGGGCGGCCAAACACTATCTCATGGGGTCTAAGTCCTAACCTGGAATGGACTGTCATTCTAGTTGACAAGAGTGCTAGGGGCAAGGCGTCAGGCCATTTAAGACCTGTACAGGCTTGGATCTTGGCTAACTTGAGCTTTAAAGTGCCATTGTAGCACTCAACTAATCCAGCTGATTGGGGGTGATTCGCAGAGTGGAATTTTTGTTGTATGCCTAAACACTCACACACTCTCTTCATCAAGCGTCCTACGAATTCACTTCCATTATCACTCCAGATCATTCTAGGCATGCCGAATCTCGGGAAGAATTCTTTGACAAGGGTTTTGGCAGTTGACAAGGCGGTATTGTCCTTAAGGGGGAATGCTTCCACCCACCTGGAGAAAGCGCAAACAACAACGAGCACATACTTCAAATTGTTGCACCTCTCCATGTGAATGAAATCGAGCTGTAAAACCTCGAACGGATACGTTGGAGGCGAAAAATGACCAGCTGGAGTTGGGGTTCCCCTACCGGGATTGTACTTCAAACACACCATACAGTTTCTGACCACATTCTCTGCATATTTCGGGATATTGCTATTCTGCCATACTGGGGCCAATAGCTTACATATTCCTTTCGAACTGATGTGCGCAAATCCATGAGCCATTGTTACTACTGCAAGTACATAGGCGTTAGGTAATAGCCATCGCTGGTGTTCTGATAATTCGACCCAACAACCATTCGCATCTAACCTACGCTTACTTTCTCTCCATTCATTCACCTCTTTCTCAGTTGCCTCAGCTTGTATAGATTTCACGCTTTCGATGGTGTCCTCACACATTCCCACATCAGTAATCCATCTAGCGGGACCTACAACATACATCCGACTCATCGTGTTCCTTGCAGTCTCTTTCGCAACCTCGTCTGCAAATGCATTCCCGCGGCCAACATCATCCTGAATCTTTTTGTGGGCACTGCATTTCACAATGGCAACTTGTAGTGGCAGGGTCAATGACTCGAGGAGTTCATTAACTAACTGACCATGCTGTATCTTTGCACCATGTGACGTAAGGAACCCACGTTCACGCCATAATCTCCCAAAACTGTGAGCCACGCCAAAGGCGTATTGGCTGTCAGTGTACACATTCACTCGTTTTCCTTTCGCTAACACACATGCTCTTGTAAGCGCAATTAGCTCTGCAGCTTGTGCAGAATTATGGGAAATGCGCGCGGTCTCTATAATGGTGTGTAACGTCGTTACGGCATATGCTGCAGTCGTATCACCATTCGGCAACTTGAAACATGAACCATCAACCCATAAAGTATCGTTGCATTCAGGAAAGGGAGTGTCCTGTAAGTCTACTCTCCCTTTTGTCTCTTCTTCTGTCCTAAAACAGCAGTCATGTTTATCAATCTCGTCTGTTTCTGTCGGAATAGGTAATAACGTTGCGGGGTTCAGTGTATCACACCTCTTTATGTGGATGTGACTTGCTAGCAGTGTAAGTTCGTAACTGGATAGTCGAGCGCTAGTAAGATGTTGTGTCTTCGTCCTGTTTAGTAAAATGTCTACTGCATGCGGGACCATAACGATCAGAGTATTATTCATGACTAATCCAGCGGACTGTCGAATGCAGACAGCTGCTGCGGCGGTAGCTCTCAGACAACTTGGTAGTGCCTTAGCCACAGGGTCTAGAGTTGCCAAAAAATACGCGCATGGGCGCTGTCTGTCCCAAAATGTTGTGTTAAAACTGATAATGCACAACCTTCCTTCTCATGGACATATCATGTAAAAGGCTTACTGTAGTTGGGGTTTCCCAACACAGGAGCCGAACACAATGCATCACGCAACTCGTGGAAACTTGTCTGACAATCTTCAGACCAGGGCATAGGATTTGGCGTGTCTTTACAGAGTAGTGCCAGCAAGGGTTTGGCTAGTAGTGAGAAATTCGGTATCCACTGTCTACAGTACGATGTAATGCCCAAGAAGGCTCGAACCTCTCTCTGTGTCCTTGGGGCACTCAGCTCTGCTATTGCCTGTATTCTTTCTGGTGTCAGTCTCCTTCCCTCCTTCGACAAGATGTGACCTAGGTAGGTAACTTCTTGTCGACAAAATTGTAGTTTGGAGAGAGAGACTTTGTGCTTCATGTCACATAAGTGATGCAATAATGACAGCGTAGCTTGTTTGCAAATTTCTTCAGTGTCTGCAGCGATCAGCAGATCGTCTACGTACTGAATCAGAGTTGAACCATTCGGTAGAACAATCGTGTCTAGTTGTGTTTTCAGGGCCTGACTGAATATTGATGGGCTTTCGCAGTAGCCTTGAGGAGCGCACTTGAAGCGGAAGCTTCGTCCTCCTAAATTGAATCCAAAAATATCTCTACTCTCCTCAGCAATCGGGATGCTGAAGAAAGCGTTCTTCAGGTCGATCACCGAGAACCAATTTGCTGAAGCTGGAACCATCGTAAATAAAGCAGTAATGTCGGGGACAACTGGAAACTGTGGGATAACTATCTTGTTCACTTCTCTGAGGTCGATCACGAACCTGTACACAGGTGGCTGTGAAGGATCGGTACGCTTTAAAACCGGTAAGACTGGACTGTTACAAACATTTCCTGTTGTTTCTTCGATGACGTCTTTATCAATCAGGTCATAAACAATCGTCAATAACGCCCTTTCACATTCGCTGGATATTTTATATTGGGCAATACGTGGCAACCTAACGTTGGCTTTCAACGTTATGACATACGGTGCTATCTCCAAACGACCTACATCATTATAACCATTAGCCCAGAGTACATCAGGAAGACACGACAATTCAGTTGCAATATTTTCTTTTGACACATACATTGGAGAAACGACTTTCTTACCTAAAGTAAGCTGTACTCCCAAGGGAGGACAGTACAAAGTTGCATACAACCTCTTTAGTAAATCCAAACCTAACAAATTTTCACCGCAACCTGTTGTAAGAATGAGGGGTGCTTCTAATTCGCATGGGCCAACAGAAAGGGACATGGGACTAGAGATCGGGTTTCTAACAGGGGCGCCAGAGAAACCTACTGAGACATTCATTTCACCAGACAAAGGTGCGCCAGGAAGTTTTGAGTGCATAATAGAACTTTTCGTAGCACCAGTATCCAGCAGAAATGGCTCTGACACTCCTGAGGCAATCACCTCGACATAGGGTCCATTCTGATCTACTGGAACTGAAACAACTCCCTCTCTTTGTCCATGGCTGTCCTAGCAATCATTACCCTCATTTTCGTGTTCGGTGTAATAGTCGTCAGCATAGTACTGAGCTGACCTAGACGATGCATTATTCTGTTGGTCAAAGCTGTTCATCGAATTCTGAGGCGGAAAAGAAATTGTATTCTGCGTGAAATTTCCACGGCCCCTACCTCTAGGGGCATGTTGAACACCTCTTCCCCTTACACCTGAAGCACCGCTCAAACGTTGCGCAAGAGCCGGACAATTACCTTTAAAGTGACCCTCTTCCTTGCAATACGCACATTGATTCGGGCCATAAGCAATACGCTGATGGGAAAACTCGTTTCCTTGCGCGTTTCTCGAATACTGCTGTTGTGGTTGATAATTGGGCTGACTAACCGTGCGAGGCGGATAGGCTTGCTGGAGAAGAACTTTAGTTTTTAAATCTTTTGTCTTTTTGTCTACTTTATCTAGCTCGTCTTTGCGCCTATTTTCATAGTACTGGGCTGTAGCTAAAATTTGCGCTGACGTAGAGACAGCCCAAGCACTCTCTGAATCTTTCAGTTTATTACACAGTTCAGGGATTAAATTATGTACGAATTTGTCTACAAACAATCTTTGACCACCCTCGGTAGCCATATCTTGACCACTATGATCGGTGAAAGTTTCCTCAAATCTTGTGAAAAAGTCAGACACATTCTCATCTTTCTTCTGCTTGCACGCAGATAGCTTGTCCCAGTTTACGCGTACTTCAGGCATTATTGTTTTCATGTACGCGATAATTCTACCGGGAAGTTCGGCTATTAACGGCTCAGGTTTAGAACCACCAATTTGTCCAGCATCTATAGCGGTAATGTTCGTCCATGAGTCACCTAGTTCTTGGTCATGGTTCGTATGACGGATTTTGTTCCATAAAGGATGTGGAACAACGTTCCCAAACAACATGTCTATATCCGCTAAATTCATTATACATGAGCTTGCAGTTTGCGATAACTCCTTATAATACCCAGTCGGGTTTTTACGAGGATCAGGCAGTGTCTGCTTGAGTGCTAAGACTTCGGATCGTTTCCAGGGGACATGTACCCATACACGCTGGAAATGAGGCAGAATTGGCGGTACTACATTCGCATCGCCTTCCCTCCAAACCGGAGGAACCTCTCTCATGGGGTACTGTCTCGCTCTTTTCCTACCTGCTACGTCGTCTTGGTATAATGATCTAGAGACGTTTCCCTTACTCCTATAAGAGAACAGCAACTCTATCGCTTTCTCAACATCTGCGCCTATAATCATACCTTCATGGAACTTAAAGCGTGTACGCCATAGTTCGTCCATTGTGTATTTGGGATCGTTCGTCTCCAAATCTTCGCCCAGATATACACACATCTCTTCGAATACGTATCTCTGGGTGGGTGCATTCCATTGACGGAAAACTTCCATAACAGACTGAACATCATATCTAGCAGTATCCGTAATCCATTGGCGTGCTAATTCATTCAGCACTTTTCTTTCCTCGTAATCAGGCAGTTGACTACGTAACTGTCTATCTTCTGTTTTAGGGGTCGTTTTAGGCGACCCGAAGAAAGGTGAAAGCAGACCAGTGACGGTACCTGTCACTCTTTGTCTAATAGAAGGAGAAGCTTGCGTAGGGGCAAATGCATCAGAAAAGACAGGCTGAGGCGAAGAAGAAATCGAGGCCATAGCAGAGGAAGTTGAAACAGTGGCAGACGTAGTATCATAGGGAACAGTTGGAGCTGTAGGCAAAGTGGTAGAAGTAGATGGAGTATGTAGCAAAGATGGCGGCCCTTGAGAAGGCTGCGCCGGAGAAGTAGAAACCAGCTGAAGAGGAGCTGGCGTTCGTGCAAGAGCTGGGTTACGTGCGCCGGGGCGCGGTATAGTAAAATGCTTTGGAGGTGCGGTAGCGTCTAACGCATACGGTGGAGGTGAGCTTAATAAGTGGGACATTAATGGATCTTTCTCGGATCTCTCCTCATGACCTTGTCCCTTATTTGGTAACATCGGGTAGCATTTATCTACTGCTAGTTTCTTGCTCCTAAGCATTTGTTCGTTTTCCTGCTCTTCCTCGTTATCCCTATATGTTATGGCAGCTTGCACCATCGACATTCCTCTTTTATTCTTTTTTGCTAATTTTATTTCTTTCTGTTTGGCTTCTTTGCGCCATAAGCGGAAAGAGTCAAACATCGCCGGCCGGGCTTTTCTCTTGAATAATTTGACCTCTAGGTTATCTAATATCTCTGAGTCGAAACTACCATATTGGGGCCATTTTAAAACACCATCCTTGCGGGTGTATTTTATCCACACTTCATTATATGTGATGGGACCTACGCCGTGCTTTACATAGAGCTCATATGTTGGAGTTCCAATCGGAGGAACCGGACAAGAATCCTCTAATCGGGAGTCCTTTCTATAACCAAGACAAAACAAGTTTCCAAGTCTGCTAAAACCAGGCATCTTTGCTCACTAGTCTAGCTTCAAACTTCAAAGGATTATCTGTTACGATATTTCTTGTGAATACACAAGTCCTTCGGCTTTGGGGCTTGCAAGTACCAAATCAAAGCGTATCTCAAGGATACCAAAAACTAAGGACAAACTAAGGACTGGGAGACGCTCCACTTATACGTAACTGAAGTATTTGAAGATCGGTGACGTCGCTAGAAGACTCGTCTATCGTTTCGCTCTACCAAGGATCACTGGGTCCAAAACAAGGCGATAGTCAGGGCAGCAGTCCTTCGTAGCCGTCGGGACGCGGGGAACCTCGCAGCAAAGACCTTCGGAACCACGTCGACATACAGGGGTCACTGAAGTGGCTGGCCGTCCTCTGGAATTTTCACACGAAGCTCCTCACGAACATCTGGCTTGGACCGTCGCCGCTTGATATCGCCCCACGTTGGGCGCCAACTGATGTGCCGGGTTTTTAAGAACCCGGTGGTGCCAGGGGATAACACCCGAAGACCTCTGAGTTCCCCCTTGTTCCGAACCACAGAAACACTGAGTCTTCTAGTCGCAGTCAAAGATCGAATTTTATTGGCAGCTACCAAGTAACAGAAGTCCTAGAAGCACGACAAGCACGGGTCATGTGTTCTCAGGAGACTGTTCGTTTTTACAGAACCAGCCTTCTCCTTATATACAAAAATAATAGCTGCAAGCAAGAATTCTTGAGTTTATGATATGGCTATACACATATTTCTACAATAATACAAAAGAGCGAAGTCATGTAGGCAAGCCCGTATTTTAGACGTCCAATTCGTGATAGATTACCCAGCCAAGCCCGGAACTCCCATCACATATCGATGAAACCCCAATAAAGGAAGGCACCTCCTAGTCATAAAACTGGCCATAAACAGGGAACAGGACAGGTGTGTGTGTGTAGAAAACATGATCTGTACGCGGTGAATGGTTTGTGGTATGTTGTGCATAGATGCTATCGTATTTGGCCACTGGGCGAGGAGCTGCCCAAACAGGTTTGGCTGGAGGCAAGGGAGTCAGTTGGGACAGGTCAGGGGGGAGTCAGGGAAGTTGGACGTGTCCTTTTAGATCAAGCTCGACCTTTAATTGACTTATCATGAGGGCAAGACACAAGATGGATACCGTTTACAAAATGGAGTCTGAGGGGTCGGGACGGAAACTACGATTCAGGGGTGTTAGCATACCTCGATCAGGACGCAAATGCATAGGAATGATGTCCCAATCATTATCGGTTCGTCGACACCAAATTCGTCATGGTACATTGATGTTGCGGGACACGGGTATTGGACCTCGATACCGGCGGTATTACTTTTGAGTAGAAACTTTGAAAGGTGTAGAGAATATCCTGGTGTGCCATGTTCGTTAGAGATGTATGTTTTCCTAGGCTTATAGAAGGTTTTTTGCGTATAAGGGGTTAGTATTTTCCCTGATTTTTTCTGCCCACAAAAGGAGATGATTTTTTGTCTTTGGACAATTAGGTGTGCTTTGTTGCATAGAATTTTATTGTAGTAGTATTTTAGTTTTGTTAGCTGGTTTAACTGTGATTTGCCTAGGATTAGGTTTAGATTTTATTCGAAGGATTCCATGTCATCAATTTAATCATGTGGGGGGGTGTGGCCTGGCACCAATGAAAGCTGGAGCAGACAGCGGAGTGCCGGCCTGTGTATCCCCCGTTGGCAAGTATCCTGAGCCCTGTGCGCAATTATCTTTAGAAATATCTGTGGCGGAATATCCCTAGATCACGCTCATCCATACGAGAACTTCCCAGCTACCCTGGTTCATCGGGAAATCATCGGTATTTTGTCAGGAGTAATGGCCCTGAGAGCACCAAAATGGCTGCGGTGATGCAGAGGGGCGGACCCTGCTGACACTGAAAGCTGGGGGCAGCATGCGAGGAGGCTGGCAGAGATAGCTACAGTGTGGAGCAGATTCCTGATGGCAGCGGAGAGGAGACCCCTGGGCTATCTGCCTTTGTACAGAGGAACACTGTTGAGTGCCTGACGGCTATACCCAGTTGAGCCCTGCGAAGCCTGCTGTGGGGAGGAGACCTCTGCTCTGGCAGAGGTGCACTGGAGGGAACTTCCCCATTCTGAGCAGAGGACCTACATTGGCCATCATAGGGAGGCAACTCAACCCAAGTGCAGTGGAAGAAAGGGCAGCCCGAGAGGGAATAGAGGCTGCGCTGGTAGGGGATCAGACGCCGTGAGGAGGCCTCGGTGCGAGAGGGCTGTGGAGGCCGAAAGGAAGTGCCCACTTGTGCCATACTGGTGGGATTTGCGGCAGGCACAATGGACTGGCAAAGACGACGAAGCAGACCTCCTGAGGCAACACGAGAGGGAAGACGCGAGTAGCAGTAGCCCCCGCCCAGATTCGGGCCTTCAGCAATATACGCTGAATGGAGACCTGGAAAATAAGGCCTGAGGGGCTCCAGTCTGGTACATAACTTGGCAAATGGAGCATAGCGAGCACATCCGCCAGTAATCGGGCGGCGTGCTGCATTAAGACTGGCCAGGGCCCCACCGATCCACTGTGGCGCTGAAGGTGAGAGACACAATAAAAGGGGCACAGGAGCACAGTTTGTCCAGTTCAGCAGCAGCTGATGGAGGGGTGCAAAGGAGGCGGATATTGAGGGGCAGTGGCCTCCATAGAGCCCGTTGAGCATCAAAGCTGACCCTGCCTATCATAGGAGAATGTGCTGTTCCACTGGGCGGCGCACCAAAGGCCTACACAGAGAGCAGCCCCGTTGAGGCACAGAGAAGCAGAGAGAGGCGTTTAAGCACCACTTGAGTAGATTGAACCGTCTGGTGCTGTGAGTGCAGGGACTTTTAGAGGAAAATGGGATAAGTACCCAAGAAGAAGGGGCACTGGAACGCAAATGGACGACGATGATGAGAATGTGGAGGTGGAAAAAGATGCTGCTGCCACGCGGCCCACCCTGACGGACATCATGCAGGCCATATTGGCCTCCAGGGAGGCACTGGAGGCAAAAATCAATGCAATAGGGACAGATCTCAGTCTTCTTAAGGATGACCACCATAAGCTTAAGGGAAGCATTGCAACTACTGAAAAAACACTCACTGATTACCCTGAGGTGGTGACTACTCTACAAAAATCACCCAATGCGGTGGAGGCCAAGATCAAGGTTCTGGAGGTACGGGCTGAGAACAAGGAGAGGAGATCTCATAGAAATAATCTGTGTATAGTGGCAGTTCCAGAGAAAGCAGAAGGCTCGGACATGGTACGATTTCTTGAGGAGTGGATCAAGGCCGAGGTAGCCCTGGAGGGGCTCTCCCTCTTCTACGCACTGGAAAGATCTCATAGGGTGCCAGCCAGACCGCCCATACCTGGAGCCCCTCCTCGTCCAATAGTGGCACGACTCCTTCATTTCAGGGATCGAGACCACATACTCCACAAAGCCCGCCAAAAGCAAGACCTGCAGATGGACAACATTAAGATTATGATTTTCCCGGACTTTACTAGAGAGGTGCAGCACCAAATAGCTTCATTTCTAGCCCTCAAAAGGAAGTTATGACAGCTGCAGATCCCCTATGCAATGCTGTTCCCAGCACGTCTACGGGTAGGCAATAAAACAGCAGTGCAGTTTTTTACTACGCCGCAGAAGCATGTGAATGGTTGGACTCCCAAAAAAGGCCAGGAATGACGTAACACCTCACCAAATTGACACAGCAGGCCACAAACAAAACTAAAAGTACTGTAGTATAGTTCCTATATCCCTAATAGGCTCTGCGCATTGGAATAATATACACTATAGATTTGACACAGGACTGAGGTCAGTATGTCTCTATCGAGTACATTAAACTTAATTGTGTTTGCCAGCTAACTCAGAGGTCACTAGTACCTTTCTTGAATGAACAAGAAGGGATTAGTCTCTGACAACCGCATAAACATGACAACTTTGTTTCCCTTAGAGTCGGAACAATATCTTCAGAGTCATGGAAACAATAAATAACTATTTCACTCAGTCAATCGTGCATGCTTCGTTTCTACAGAGTTGCATAAAAATAGAGAGACGGGCGTTTCAACAAAAAAGGTTTATTGAACAGTCTTCTTTCTCATGCAAGAGATATGAACTGCTACAATCGTTAGACAGAATGCAAAGTAAAATGTGTACAGTGTAAAAAGTAATATAAAATAATACTGTAATAGCATTGTCTATTGCTATGACGTATATAAAAATACATACGTAAATAACACAGGCTAAAATACTCAACTGGTGCTTCTAAAATACGCCTACCCCAGTGTACCTAACCTAGGTCTAGTACGAGGGAAGAAGTAGGTGCTGCCTAGCTATAGTTTAGTTTTGCCAAGAACTGCCAAAGGTTTCTCTAGGTTCTAATCAGCTCCTTACCTTAGAATGAGAGAGGTTGGGGTCTCTTTCCTGGGACTCTATTTCCCAACACCCCGCAGGAGGATGACAGCTTCGGGTCAGTGCGTCAGCTGGGGAGTTGGCTTCCTTCGGTACTTGCTGTGGCGAGCTGCGTCATGCAAGTAAGTAGTCGAACTGCACCGAACCACACAGCGCTTTGCCATAGCAAGTGAAGGTATATTTATAACTTGAGGGTGTTTAGGAATGCCAGTATTGACGTAAAAGTTGGGTATATGAATGTCATGAATGAACCCCTAAGGCAGTGGTTCCCAAACTTTTTTGACCTGCGGCTCCCTTGACCTATTGGCCATTGGCCGCGGCTCCCCATTATGTCACTTTTTTTCGGGTGAGGGATGTGAGCCCGGACTCAGTAGTACTTTCATTTTTTTCCATGAAAATACTTGGGAAGAAGCCGATGAACATATTATAATTATATTTGTAACAAAATAAAAATGAATGCAGTCGTTTATAATGAACTTTAAGTGTTAAGTGCATAGAAACATTCCTGTGTCTTCAGGTGCCTGTGTTAATCTCACTGGGCCTGTGCCGTGATCTTCTTGACTCTGTTAGTGCTTCTATTCACCTCCTTTTCCCTCCATCTGTTATGGGGCATCTCTCTGTTTGTACGTATGTGTTGGTATTTTTGGAGCAGAGACCTAGCTGGAGCACAATGGAGCTCTGAAGTGTGGACATACCCTCGTGCCTAAGATTTTTTGATTCAGCTCAATGTCCCTGAACATGCTTAGGGGCCCATCACTCTTGTAAAGCCGCCTAGATGCTCCGTTTTATCCCTAAAGATGCTTAGATGCACCACCATGGCCCATAAGAAAATGGTCAAAGGTACTCACTGTCTTTGATTTGAAATGGCTTGAATGCACGGGTACTCTGTCCCAGAAGGTGCTTTGATGCACATCCTAGTCTGAGTCCCTGAAGGTGCTCAAATGCACCCTTATCCTTGTAGTCAGAGGTACCATTCCTCTCTGTGTCACTACCAGCTGTGACAACCCCCCCCCCTGTGCACTACTTCTACATTTGGGATATCCCCTTCCTGTATGCTCCTTTCATATGCGAGACCCTCTCTCCAATGGCTACTGCAAATGTGAGGAAAACAACATATATCACACATCAGGGCATAAATATGAAGCAGTTGGGTAATGCATAACACAGAAGAATTACCCAAAGCATAACCATATCTATATCACCATAAGTCACCTGTATCTCACAAATCATGATGCCATGCCATAAACCTACATGTAGCAGCAACCTGCACTCCAAATATATGGTGCTGTGCACAACACGAAGGTGACAGTGACATCTGCACTCCTACCACAGTGAATTTTGTAATTTAGCAACTTTGTTTCTCAATGACGCCGGGCCTCCGTCGAGAACTCTCTCTGGCATTGCTATCACTGCCAAGCAAATGCCCCCAACGTAGGAGTTAACATGGGGGGATGGCTGACATGGCACAGAAGAGGGGAGAACTCACTAGGTCCCTCTCAAGTGAAGTTTCAGAGACGGCAGTGGCTCCCAAACACATGGCTCAGCTGTAGCCGCTCTGACACTTTAATCTGGACCGCCGCAGCTAGGGGGCCTGGGGAGAACACAGGGGGCCTCAGGCCTGGAAGTGCAGGGGAGGTTTCAGACTGTGGTGCACTTCTCTGGGGCAGAAAGTATCCGGCATTCAAGAGCACTGTGGCTCACACAGGATAATTTGCGAGGCGGGTCCTGGGGGCACTAGTCAGAGCTCCTCATGGTAAAGCACTTCAATAGTGAATGCGGGCCCATCCGTGCTTGCCGATCACCACTGATAACTGCTGATAGTCATTGATGTTTTTCTCTCTGGCCACTCCTCACAGGGGAACAATGCTGCACTCCCTGCGAGTTCAGCCGACGTTTGGAAGTTCAACTCTCCACATGTTTTCTTTCAACAGTGAGCAGCGCTCACCATATGCTATATATGAGGAAATCAGTAGTGCTTACCCCAGTGGTTCCCAAACTGTGCCAGTGAGACTCTCTCTCCCTGTGTGCTCCTGCCTTCTGTGAGGTCCTTCCCATTTATTTATGTATTTAATGCGATTTTCTTTAGCGCAAACATTACCCGAAGGTGTCAGAGCGCTTTACAAAAGAACCAGTTGCAAAACATAAGGATTTAGGATTACATGAGTTACATAAAAGATACAAACAGGAAACAAAATTGCAAATGTACAAGTTGTAAAGTCACACAGGGAAGAGATATAAATATATATATATTTTGTAGTGCATATAACTTGCATCCTTGATAATAATTCAAATGTGTAAAAATACACACTGTCGTCCACACATGACATTTTACTTTCCCTGCCATAGGTGCACTTATTCTATATAAGACAACATGGTAACACCACTAGACCTCAGGGAGAAAAGTGCCCAAATCATGTGACTGATGTGTCATGGTATTGAATTAATTTAGCTTTAAATGCGAGACTCATTCTTTCAGAACTAAAATTAATTTAAAGCCTGGCTTCTGTCTCATCAGGTCCTACTGATTCAGACTATACTGGACGGCTTTTTCGGCAATTCCCTTTAGATTAATTCCCCTCCTAGTTGGTCCATTTTTTTTGTTCCTTTGCACAATTAGACACTCAGCACTTGTCTGCCCCGACCTAAACAGCAATAGTCTGTTTGGGGAAATCCTTTAACCTTCCATCCTAATTAGACTACTTTCCTCCATTACATCAGTAAAAGAATTTAAGCTCTGCTGCTTCCTTAACCTTGTTTCACATCCTGAAGGTGACCCATGAATAAAGCCTGGTCGAGCCGTATTTTACATTTTCCTATACATGATTTCGGGGCCTCGTTTACTTCGAGCCCCTTATGTTCACCTCTCTGACAACGAGCACTTTCTGACTATAAAAAACTTTTCTGAAATATTGCTAAAAATATGTATTTGGTATACGTAGCGGTTGTTTTTTTGGGACTATTTTGTGGCTGACTTTATGGGTAACACCATGAATGAAACATTGGCCTTAAAGACTGTCACCTCAGTGTGAATGCTGTTGCTTCTTTTATAGGCTGCCACCACTTGTGATAAATACACACTTCAGTGTGAACCTGCCAATGGTGAGAACGCCTCCCTGTGTGCTTCCGCTGTTCGGCCTCTCTGGTGCTCCAGCTCTTATTATCAGAGGGCTGGGGAGGGTGGGTGGTGCAGTGTAAGCCTGCTGGGCGGCAGCCACCGTAGAGCTTCAGTGATTGTGTGTGAATGAGACAATGTGCTGTGCTTTTCACACTCATTCATGGCTCATTAGTGCCCGCTGGGAGGGGGGCGCACCAGAGCTTTGTGTGCTGCCTTTTACACTTTCCCAAGCTGTGCGTGGCGCCCCTGGCTACTTCTAACAGCGCACCAGGGTGCCGCGGCGCACAGTTTGGGAACCACCGCCCTAAGGAATAGATGTCCATGCATAATAAATGAGATCTTGGAGAAATCAATAACCAGGCAATGGGAAGCCCTAAAGCTTAAGAGTCTGTTTTCCAAGAAGTCGTTGTGACGTAGATGGACGGATGTAAGTAGCCATGCCTGTATTTGGGTAGCATGGGCTATGCCTAAATAAGGACTGGATTTCTATGCCTATATAAGGCCAATGTGAATTAAACCTATATAAGGGCATGAATCGGGAAATGCATACGGAATCTAAATCAATACACAACACCCACTCCACTTTCTTATGTACGACAGGACTAAATTCTAAACATGATAACATATCTAAAATATATCTATACATAAAGTGCTAAAACATGTTTCAAACACATTGTAAATAATGTATCCATAATAGTTTGTAAGCATAAATTGCATTGGTGATGTACACATTATAGCAAGTTATTCATTCATACCATATTTTTGACATTACGAAATGCAAACATGAATGAATCATAAAAATGTACATATATGAAATGGCTCATAAATACAGAAGAAAAAGGGCCGAAACCATTTCATGCCAGATTACATAAAACTTTTTTGTGGACAAGGTCATATATTGTCTCTGGAAGTATTCAAATAATTCTTGTTCTCTATGAATAGTTCTACTGTAAGCAGATTACTTGTTCTTAAAAAAGGAAAAATACAAATTTGGAGAAAAACATTAATCATAGGAAAATGTTCCAAAGTTAGAACCTTGTTTTTGAAAAATGAAGGTCAAATTCAAAGTCTTTCAGAACACTGTGTGCCAAAATCAAAAGTCAGTGTTAGAGCTTGGAGAAAACATGAAATCTTCTATGTCTGTTGACAAAAATTCGTCTACCATTGTAGGCGAAAGTTGGATTACCTCGTTTAGAAGATTAACCGCACATAGATGTGAAGCATCGCCTTCAGCATTGGTCGCATCAGCAATGTTCGTATCGGATGTTACCTGCACGTCTGATGTTTCCCCTCGTACCTCAGCATCAGCAATTTGCGTTCTGTGAGATCTCAATGAATGTCGTCATCAGATTCGGCAGCAACTGGGGACAACATAGAGCATGGGCTGTTATGGGGTCCAGCAAAGTATCAACATTCGTTGGCATTACTGATGGGAGTGTTAGACAGGTGTCTAGCACGCATTCTTCTCCGCATAGCAGGCAGCGTAGAACAGGTAAGATGCAATCTTGCCAGATTGGTCTGAATGACAAAAACCATGTGGTATTTAATTCTCGTAGACAAGGTAACCCCAAAATTTGGACGATACGCTCACGACACTTCATCGCCAGTAGAGGTGTCTCCATGGAAACTGGGTGTCGCTGGTGATTTGGCTTGTCATATCATAGCAGAAGGAGCAAAAATAGTATCCTTGCAATGAGTCCTAAAACGAGGGGCAGTCCGCCGAACACAGAGTGCACAAAGTTTGGAAATATTCCGAGGACTGCTTGAAAAGGTGCTAACAGTCTGGAAAATACGTTCTTAAACAAATGTACAATACCGCTTGTATCAGACATGTTTAAGATACGACTTAACATTTCTGAGAAATGTATAGGGCAGTTTGTATTCAAAAGGGCATGTATCTCGGCAGAAGTCCTTGCAATTTGTAGATCATAGGTTTCTTTGGCTGAGGTCAGTGGCACAGTTTGTTGCAAAAGAATGGCTTTCATTTTGCTTAGAGTATCAATTCCTATTGAAGAGATGTTCAGTGAATGCCATAGAGGTGACTCCCTGACTGTCTTAGTTTGTGGAAACAATACTTGCATACAGCAAGTGACCTGGATGACACAGTTACTAGATATGGTATACCTGGCAACATGCCACAGCAGCTGTGATCGTTCAACATGAGGTAACTCCCATTCGAAAGTTGTCCAAAAATTGGATCAATTACCGCAGCTGGTGAACCTTGCAGGAGACGGGATAAGTTGTTAGAGGAACCATCACAGGCCCCGTGTAAATTAATATCCTGACAAAGGAGAGAACCGCTTAATGCATTTTCACAGTTAGAACCACTAAGAAATGTATTATTTATCCAACCTTTCATATGTGCCTGCTGGTATGTGTTTTAGCCAATACTGAAAATGGAAAATTGTAACAGGCAGAGTGATTGTTCCATGTATTATCCATTCAGTAGCTGTTTTTTCTGCTACCATGAATGGCAATCTCTCCACTTTTTCAATGCTCTGCATCGTATAGTCTGCTCCCCTTTGTGCTAATTCGATCTGTTTATCAGTGAGATTGAATTCTGAAAACAGTGACGTGGTATTGATTAAACGCCAAGGCACATAGCCTGAATGAAGGTTTTGTAACGTCCAGCCTAATAGCATGATAGAACGTAGTTGCGACTGACCATGTTGCAATATGAGCAAGTCCTGTTCCATGATGTCTATGGCAGAAGATACTATGCTGTCCAATGAATATATCCTGGATGACAGAGTCGTTAGCCCATTGTCAACTACAGAGAGAGATTTCTCCAAATGAATACAATCAATTTCTCGTATTCGTTCTGCAGTCTCTGCTTGCGTAATCTTCCATATTTCGTTATATGCAGCATATATACCGGCATATATGAAACGTTTTTGACGTGGTTTTCTTGGTCCTAGCAAGAATTCCCTAATATCTGCACCATCTAAGTAAAGATAGTGTTCCTTTACATCCTTAAGTGTAGATCTTTGTAGCCAATCAAGGCAGAGCTTCCCTACACTGTATGTTGTTACTATTCCAGGATGCTGTTTTTGGACATATCTTGGGTCTTGCCTATTGATTTTAAACCCTTGTGTTTTGTTCAGGAATCTATCTAGACAGTTGTTTGTGTCTGTGGGCCAGATTAACCATTTATTCCAATCTGGATCTGTTCTGTTGTGATGCAAAATAGTATGTAAGTCGACCTCCCCCTCTGAAGTGTTATCACTCTCAGGTGTAGGTGTAAGTATTGACGGGATGTTCATGTCTTTGATCTTGGCTAGCCCAAGGCAAGACATCTGTTCAACAGTGTCATCCAAAAACATCATTAGCTCAGGGATGATACAGGCTCAAAACATAGCTTCTACCCGCTGTACCTGCCAATCTTTCGTACACCCGACAATTTTTGTCTCAATGTTGTCTTTCTAAAAGTCGAAACTTAGTCTAGACAGTTGGGCAAAAAAGGCTGCAGAATAAATCTGTTTGGTGTTCGTTAACACACTCTCCAGTCCTGTTTTGTTTACATACTTAAAGTAAAATGATTCTGGATTGGATACATTGAACCCTGAAAAGTATGGATATTTCATAGCAAAGGTTTTTAAGATACCCTTTGCTGGTGTAGGACAATGTTCCCATTGGTTATAAATTAATACATTTCTAGGACTTGCAGATTTGTGCAAGAAATTATGACCATAATGGTTATAACAATACATTTGTTCATAGTCTGAAGAACCTTCTAAATGTTCATGATTTGTGAATACTGCAGACATTTCTAGATCTGACATCATATTATTAACAGTCTCGAAGTCCCAATCATAAGAAAAGGTACTAGATGAAGCAAAGTCACTCAATGAAATCTTGAACAAGTGTGGAATCTTCAACAGCTCCGATGGGCCAAAATGTCATATTCTGTTTTGTCCCAAGCTATACCATCAGGTATAGGAACGGCAGTGATGTTCACTGCTGACAAGTCTCTTTGTTCATGATGAGATGATTTGTGTGGTTTGAGGAGTACGCTGACATTCTTACTTGCTGTGTTCCTTTTGACATATTTTCCATTTATCAGCATACCCAGAGTTATTACCAGAGCTAACCAAAGTAGAAGAAAAAAATATTCCCAACACAATCCAAAGTTCAATCCATGGTGAAACCAGATAAGTCTTTTCCAGGTGATGGAAAAAGTGAGTTGCTTGTTCTTTGAAAGTTATTTTTGCTGGCGTCATTTCAGGTTCACTGGGATCCTCAGAAAACGTATCAAAATTAATGAAATAGCCAGAGGCCGTTCTGTCAATGGTAGAGATTGCATCCGGATTTGTTGAAATCGCTGGAACCACTTGATCACTTGTTACTTCGTTGTAGACATGTGTTTCATGATGAACTGTTATTTGGGTCTCAAGAGGTACAAGTTCCATAGCTTTGTTGCATAGTCCTTCTTTTCTCACTGTAGATTCTTTAAAGGTAATGAGTTTCTCAGTTTGAACCTCTTGGATTGTAGCTAGAGGAGTGCGTCTGCTACTTGGTCGGAGTCCACTTGGCCTACTGCTTAGTAACAGCCACATAGTGTGGTTTGATCAGGTCGATAGACACAAACCTGTTCTCCTTTTTACCAGCAAGGAGCAACACGAAACTGTTCTTGATCCGTGGATTGCTAGGACAGGTACTGGTTGTCTGTAAGAAGGCCCAAATTCCTTCTTGTCCGCGATCTTTTCTCTGACTAGATCCCCAAGCTTTGGGATCCAGACAGACCTTGCTGGGACGGTTGTTCTTCCCCAGTGGTGGTTGGCTTCAGGAACACGTTGCTTTGTTTAGTTCTTAGTTCATTTAAGTCCTGTAAAACAGCCAAACGATCTTTGATATCAAATTTCTTTTGTTCCACCACTGATGTGTGACAATCAAGGTCCAAGACCAACATTCTTGTCCCAAAGAGGACCTCATATGGACTGATACCCCTAGAGAACTTCCTGGGAAGTTGCTAAGACTACGTTGGACTCTTATTAGATTTTTATTTCCACAACCGAATTTCCCTCAGGATTGAATGGAGAAGAGTACCGCAATGCAACGCCCAAACTGGCCATGGCCATGGCTTCTTTGTAAGCCCTAGAGCTAAACGAAGGACCCTGGCCAAAATGTACCGTGCCAAATGCGTATTTGCTGATAAAGTCTCGCAAATCTTTTATAACAGTTCGAGCGTCAGCCGAGCGCTGAAGCCACATCCAAAGCAAACTTGAACACGAGTCCACTGCGACCATGATATATTTATAGTTACCCTCCCTTTGTAAGGGACTGCAGTGGTCCAGGTAAACACAAGCTAATGGTTTATCTGAAATTAACAGGGGCGTCTGCGCAGGACGTTTCACAGTAACGACTTTCATCTTCTAACATATTTCACAATCCAAAACATAGTTCCAGGTCTGTTTTCCTAATACCTGGCCACCAGTACCTCTGTTTTAATAATGATACTGTGGCGGAAACACCTGCAGGTGCAGAGGCGAGCCCTTCATGTACTGCTAGGATTAGTCCTGATCTATGTTCCATGTTTGGAATTATCCTATCCCCCACTCCAGGGATTCGAGCAAAGGGAACATTGTTTGAATCAGTTATATATGAGTATTTGAGTGGAAACTCTTTAGGTAACACTGCACCACTGCCTTTGCTTGTAGCATTGACAGCCAGCATGATTTCACTGTCTATTTTTGTTTTTTGAACGAGTGATTGCAGCTATGGAAGCCAATTGCACAGCCCCCTTCGCAGCTTCAACAGCCAATGAATTCCCTTCAAGGTGAACGCCATCACGTTGATGACTCAGCGTGTGTATCACGTGAGTGTTTTGTAGTCCGTTTCGTAACTGAACTACTTGTTCCCAAAGCATTTTATGCTTGATTGTGCTACCTTTTGCATCTTTGAAATCGTTCTGAAGACAATTCTGTAAATATTCATTGTAAGACTGGACTCAATAGAAAGAATCGCACACTATGAGTGTTTGGAATTACCGATCCATATTTTCAAGTGCCATTTTGAATGCTTGTAGTTCAGCTCGCTGAGCTGTACAATCTCCTAGAGATTGTGTTTTTGTCACAATACGTCTGAATTTGCCATCGCGAATACGACCTTTAACGATCGCGCATGCAGCACTATAAGCTTGTTTACCCCCCATAGCCGGTTGTGCTGATCCATCAGTATAAATTATACATTCATATGGTTTAGAGGCAAAATTTCAGTAGGCAGAGGACATTCTTGTTAGTATTGTAGAAATGCTTGTGTTTTTATATAGGGATCAAAAACGTGTTCAACATCAGTTGCAGTAAGAGAATTAACCCATTCTATCCATCTTGGATGTAAAGCTTTTGCATTTGGAATGCTCGCTTTTGTCACTGCCTCTAAGGCAGGTACGGGAGTTACGACCATAATGCGTTTCCCCTGTGCTAGGGCTCTTTCTCTTGCTACAGCGGTTTGAACAGCTGTCAGGATTTTTTCTGTTGATGTAAATTTAATTTCTGCTTGTGTGTACAAATGTGATTTGTATGCGAATTGGTACTTTTTCACCTTCATTAAAAGTTAAATAGGTGAATCCACATTGATCCGGAATGATTCGGACCACTAAGTTGCGTATATTTACGCGTGTTTGTCAATATTTAGTTGCTAACATGTCTGTTTGGAGTGAACGCAGAATTTCTGTGTGTTCTTTTTCCAAAGTGTGATTTTAAAATCCGGTTTGATTAATTTGTAGAGAGGTTTAACCCTTTCTGTGTAGTTTAGAAAGTAGGTTCTTCCAAAATTCAGGAAACCTAGAATCAACTAAGTTTTTTAGCGTTTTTGGAGGTTGGAGCAGCGCACACTTTTCTAAAAAGTTGGTTGCCAGGTTTTTGCCTTCATTTGATAGTTCATATTCTAGAAAAAGGACGTTGAGATGGGCAATTCTTGATTTTTTAAAGTTGAATTTGTACCCTTCAGAGGCAAAGCCCAGTATAATGGTGTTCACTCTGTTCAAGTGCCTACCCAGGTCATCGTCTGTCAGATAGATATCATCGACATATGACAATGTCTTGTCATCATGTTTGTAGAAACTATGTTACCCTTGCTGAGAATAACCCAGGACTATTCTTGAATCCTTGAGGAAGACGACAGAAGTGACTATGTGTCCCCATTATTGAGAAGGCGGTCAAATACCTACTTTCAGGTGCAATATTTTGACGAAAGATACCATTTGAAATATCTAATGTGGTTTTATATTTTTTACGCACAATCTTATTCGTTAATGCTGTACTGTGGGCATTTTTCACTGCAAATGTTTTGCAACAAGAGTTTGGATGTCTGTAATCCAATACTAGACAATATGTATTGTCTGGTTTGGAGACAGGAAACAAAGGATTGTTCATTGCTGGGGTGCATGTTTCAATCACCCCTTGGTATTAAAGTTGATCTAAAATCTGCCTGAGCTGCTTTTTAGCTTCTTGCTGAACTGGGTACTGCCTTTGTGCAGTTGGTTGATTGTTCAACTGGATTTTATGGTGAATTGAGTCCTCATCCCTTCCTACATGATTATTGTATAATGCTGGGGCTTGGGCGACTGCCCATTTCCTGGCATAAGTATATTTTAAATCTATTGGAATATGATTAGAGAAGGCTGGCATAATGATGTCTTCGCCATGTGGGCACTCCCTGACAAATTCTGGTGGCAGTCTAGTTCAGCCAGAAGTATATCGTAACCCTTAGAAAGTCGCTCCCAAAAGAGTGCTTTCACTTTTCTTGGTATAACTCCCTCCATCCGGAGTGTTATTTCATATAACCTATGTGGAGAACTAACCCTGGTATCTGCAGTTTCAACTTGAATGTCCCCATTCAAGTCCACTGTCTCCAAAAGTCCCTTCAGGTTTTGGTGAGCTATTGTTACTTCTGCTGCGCAGTCCAACATTTTCTGAGCCCTTTATCCATTCTTGAGTTGTGTCCTCAAGATCCTCGGCATGTCTGATTTTTAGACCTGCTACCTTCTTTTTGGTGACTTGAGGTTTTAGTTTACTTTTCTGAATGTGTATATCATCTTTGGACTTCACGCCTTCTTCTTTGTTTTCTGACTATCCTCTACTTTTGGATTTCTGTGACGAAGTCTGAAAGGTACGAGAGGAACGTGTATCAGTATCTTGATATCTATCAGGTTTTCTCAAATTATCCCTATTCCTTAGGTTGTACCTCCTTTCAGAGGGCTCCTTTTGAGGAGACCTACCTCGGGAATGAGAACGCTTCCCTGTGAAAGTTTGTTTGCTATTTTCCCACTTCTTTTTAGCAGTGGTAGGAGTGTTTTTAGCGAAGGCCTTTTCAGGACTTTCAGACAGTTGTGGTTTCACTGGTTTCCCACCCAGACTGTCTCTGCCTAATTCTTCACAGGATTTTTCAATTATTCTGGCGAGTTTTTGTGGTTGTTCTGTTACATGAAATTCCCTTAATTTTTGGTGGATCGCCACTGATGCTGCTTTTCCTTTAATAATAGATAATATTATTGATGATACCTAGTTATAAATTTTCAGTAATTCCATACCTACATTTAGAGCAGGCTCTGGCCCGTATTCGTTTCGAATTTGTTTCAGGACATCAGGTATTACCGCCATAGACGGAACACAGTGTGTTTTAGTGTAGATTGCAGCAAAGGCTGTACCCCAAGTGGTGCAGTCCTCCAGATATGGTGTGATCCCCATTGGTAAACAGATTGTTAAAATTTAGTTTTTTTTATGAGGGCTAGTGTTAGGAAATACTGCTTCGATCTGAGTAAAATTTTGAGCTATCCAGAATGGAATTTGTTCACGTTTAGTGGGTAATTTACCCATGACTGCATTAAAGACTGTGGTGTCTTTTTTAGTGTATTCCCCTGGTGAGAGGTTTGTTGTGGAATAACTATTGTAGGTTGGACTGTAAGAGTCCGCATGGCATATTGGACCAATTGTCTGTAGATTTTGATTAACTCTTTGAGTTGGGCTAGTAACTCTAAGTCTGACGTGTCATTAATGTCAGGATGTGGTGTATAGCCGGCTAAAACCGGCCATGTTGCTCCTGGCCTATCTAGTGGGCCGAGCCTGGTAATGTGATTTAAATGTTTTAGGGCACTGTTAAACCAGAGCTCATGCTGGTGGATCACCTTCTATGTAGAAGTGAAACATACGTGTTACTGGATTTGCTTCAGGGAAGACTATCCATGAATAGAATACCTCTGCCTGGTGATATTCATGTGACTCTATCACAAAAACTGCTCTACCACCTCTAGAGGATAGGCCATGTTTTATAAGTTTTATAGTGAGGGCTTTCCTTAAATTTTGAGGAATGATTAAAGCATTCGCATCGGTTTCTTGAAAACCTGTAAAGTTTAAAACTCCGTCTGCGTTTTCGCCTGTAACTGCTGTCGAGGCGTTATCCTTGTCAGCCATTTCAATGAGAGTTTGCAGAGCAAGTTTCAAGGAAACAAAGATAAGGTTCACAATATTTTGGAACACTGTATGCTTCAACGTTGAACAAACCAAAAACTAATACATAGGATTTTTTGTCCTACTCAGCTATCGCGGATATTATCCCTTACCAACTCCTGACGTCTATTGGAGTATTATGAGTAAAGGGTCTCAGAGAAAAGCACGGCTGAGCTATTCAGTATCTAGCGTTAAATTAGTGCCTTACCAAACCGTTGGGCGCCAAGTAGTGTAGTTCCTATATCCCTAATAGGCTCAGCACATTGGAATAATATACACTATAGATTTGACATAGGACTGAGGCCAGTATGTCTCTATCGAGTATATTAAACTTAATTGTGTGTGCCAGCTAACTCAGAAGCCACTAGAAACTTTCTCGAATGAACAAGAAGGGATTAGTCTCTAACAACCGCATAAACATGACAACTTCATTTCGCTTAGAGTCAGAACAATATCTTCAGAGTCATGGAAACAATAGATAACTATTTCACTCAGTCAATCTTGCATGCTTCATTTCTACAGATTTGCATAAAAATAGAGAGAAGGGCGTTTCAATGAAAAGGGTTTATTGAACAGTCTTCTTTCTCATGCAAGAGATATGAACTGCTACAATCGTTAGACAGAATGCGAAGTATAATGCGTACAGCGTAAACAGTAATATAAAATAATACTTTAATAGCATTGTCTGTTGCTATGACATATATAAATATATATACATAAATAACACAGACTAAAATACTCAACCGGTGCTTCTAAAATACGCCTACCCCAGTTTACCTAACCTAGGTCTAGTACGAGGGAAGACGTAAGTGCTGTCTTAGCTAATCAGCTCCATACCTTAGAATGAGAGAGGTTGGTATTTCTTTCCTGGGACTCGATTTCCCAACACCCCGCAAGGGGAGTCAGAAACACTGGAGCTGGATTCTCGGCAGGGGGATGACAGCTTCTGGTGAGTGCGTCAGCTGGGGAGTTGGCTCTCCTCGGAACTTGCTGTGGCGAGCTGATTCGTGCAAGTAGGTAGTCGAACTGCACCATCCACACTGTGCTTTGCCATAGCAAGTGAAGGTATATGTATACCTTGAATGTGTTTAGGAATGCCAGTATTGATGTAAAAGTCTGGCATATGAATGTCATGAATGAACCCCTAAGGAATAGATGTTCATGCATAATAAATGAGTTCTTGGAGAAATCAATATCCAGGCAAGGAGAAGTCCGTAAAGCTTAAGAATCTGCTTTTCCTAGAAGCCGTTGTGACGTAGATAAACGGATGTAAGTAGCCATGTCTGTATTTGGGTAGCATGGGCTATGCCTAAATAAGGACTGGATTTCTATGCCTACATAAGGGCAACATGAATTATACCTATATAAGGGCATGAATCTGGAAATGCATACGGAATCTAAATCGATACACAACAGTACGACCCGAGCCTATTCTCCAAGGAGCTCAGTTCTGAATGGTGCAAAGCACTGCAAGCAGTTTAAGAACTTAGTCAGTATTGGCTCTAGCCCTAGGTCAAGCAAAAGCAGGCTCGAAGTCGACAGGTTGGATGGATGGATCGCTGGCTGCCAGCGCTAACGAGGACCCTTGAGACTGAATTGCCGGAGGTCACACCCCAAACGGAGGATGACATTGCAGCATGAGTGGACCAAGTTGAGTTGTAGGCATGGGGAACACCAAGACGCTGGAAGGGCCTGACTCAGAGAATGCAAATGTGGGGAATATCACTACTACTGATAAGGCAGACGAACTGCGACATGTGAGCCGGGGCTGTCGATCCAGTCAAGACATTGGGGGGTGCGACCTGATGATGCTCCGGTTTGGTTAAACTGCATAGCTCCGCAACCACCAGAGGACTTTTTCGTTATTAATTTTGTGTTTGGATGGGAACTAGTTTGCCTGTACCTGTCCTGGGGAGGGGGAGTTGAGAATTTTATTTGGTTAAGTGGTTGTTTTTTGGGGCCAGGCGTGTCACACTTGACAGAGTCACTGGGGACGAGATGAAATTAGCACAATGGTACCCCCCATAGATATTAAATGCATATCTTGGAATGCACGGAGATGCACACTATGCTGCGCGCCACATAATACATGCGTACTTGGTCCGCAGAGGGGTGAAAATCGTGCTCGTGCAGGGGACGCACATAATGGAAAAAGAAGGCGCTGCACTTCAGAGTAGATGGCGGGGCCAAGTGTTCTATATAAACTATTCGGCATTTGCCAGGGGAGTCCTGATTTGTGTGAGGGCGAGGGTGCCCTTTCAGTGCACAGGAAAAATAATTGACCCAGCGGGGAGGTATTTCATAGTATTCGGGTGTTTGGATGGCAGAGATATTGCCCTGGGTGGCCTCTATGCCCCTAATACAGGACAGGCCGTATTCCTGACATAGCTGTCCAGAACACTGGCCCCAGCCTTGACGGGTTCGATCGTACTGTGGGGCAACTTTACTTGTATTACAGAAGTTGGGCTAGACCGCTCCGACCCTCTACTCCCTGACGCTCCCATACATAAACTAGCAGAGGCGCGTTGACAATGGAAACAGCAGTGGAGATTGGTGGATTCCTGGAGGGAGCAACACCCTGGGTACAGGTATTATTCTCTCAGCACTACATGAGCTCCATGTCTGCCTAGATTGTATACTGTGCTCCCCTGACGTGCACGAGTGTGTACAAACCAGTGAATATCTTGCCAGAACTATTTCAGACCATAACCCAGAATTATTGGGGCTAGTGTGGTCCTGTGCGAGCCCCAAAATTCCCACCTGGCGCTTGCGACCTGAAGCTTTAGAAGACCAGATCTTCCACGCAACAGTGGGCCCCACTATTGGGCAATATCTTTTAGAACATGCTACCACAGCGACCAACCCGCTGATAGAGTGGGCCGCCTTTAAATCGGTTATTTGAGGGCGCTGTATCTCGGAGATAGTGGGAGTACCGAAGGTGCTTCTGCAGGACACATTGGTGGCTGAACAGAAACACCAGGACCTGGAGAAGGAGAGGCCTGAAAGGAGAGACAAACAAGAGGTGCTCTGGTGACCAAGGAAGCAGTGTCTGAGCAAGTGGAGCAGCTGCGTTGCTTCGATTATAAAAATGATGTGATATGGGCCCACTCCGAAAGGGACAAACCTGGGGCCCTGCTGGCCTGGTTGGCTAACCTGGAGAGGATCAGTAATATTAGGGTTGAAAGGGCAGAGAGGAGAGATTCGCCAAAGACAACAGGACAATAAAGACCTGTTTTTGGACTACTACATTGACCGGTATAAGAGCAGACTGGCCCCGACAATTGAGAAATGTGAAGGATTTATAAGGGACATGGAGCTTCCGGTGGATGAGGTGAGAGGTGCCATCAAGAACATGGCCAGGAATAATATGCCAGGGACGGATGGACTGCCGGTAGAGTTCTACTCAACATATGCTGAGCTATTAGCTCCTAGTCTGGTGGATCTATATAACCGGGTGAAACAGGAGGGACATTTAACCATGGTCGACAAGAGAAGCGGTCATCATCCTGCTGCTTAAGCCTGGAATGCCAGCATGGGACAGAGCAGCATACTGACCGCTCTCTATGCTTAATTTGGATTACAAGATCCTGGGCCGAATTCTGGCCACCCGCCTCCTCCCACATATGACGTCACTGACACACAGAGACCAGGCGGGCTTTATCCCCACCAGAAACACGGCACTGAATGTCAGGCATCTCCTGTACTGGAGGCCGACTCCTACCGGAAAGAGGATTTGACCCCCTTTGCTGTAGATATTGAGAAGGTATTCGATAGCCTTGAATGGCCTTATCTATTCCAGGTGATGAGGAAATTCGGGCTGCTCTCTGGTGGGGTGGATGGCTCTTCTCTACAAGGACTCCACCGCCAGCGTTAAGATGGGCAGTCTGATCTCTGACGCTTGCAGGTGGGCCGGGGAACACGGCAGGGATGCCTGCTGTCACCCCTGTTATTTGCCCTGGCTATGGAACCGCTTGCGGCTCGGGTTACAACAGGCCAACACTTCCGTGGCCTAGAGGTGTCAGGGCAGATACATCACATTGCAATGTATGCAGATGATTGCTGCTGTTCCTGGCAGATACGGGGAATGCGCTTCAAGGGGATAAAGAGCTCCTAACTAGACTAGGAAGGGGGGCCGGCCTTAGAGTTAACTGGGCAAAGTCGTGCCTCTTCCCTGCCAGAATGGATAGAGTGGCCCACAAGAGATGGAAGGAGTGCAACGGGAGGACAATTGCTTGACATATCTGGGCATCCAGATATACCATGCTCAAGGGGATTTACTGGAAGGTAATGTAGGGAGAGACTTAAGGAGACCCAAAAGTAGTTTTGACTTCTGGGGGCCTCCCACTGTCGGTAGCTGGCCGTGTCACACTCCTAAAAATGGTGACACTACCAAGGCTTTTGTATTACTTTGGAACACTGCCAGTCTGGTTACCGGCGCAACTGTTTACCCAACTGAAAACGATGGTGTCGGCATTCATATGGGGAACAGGCAGACGGAGAGTAGCGCTCACCACCCTTATGAGGCCAAGAGCTGAGGGAGGATTGTCCGTACCCGACTTTGAGTACTACTACCTCGTGGCACAGTTACAGAGGCTCACGAAGTAGGTGGCAGGCAGACTTAGGTGGACAGAGGACCAGAGAGATGAGGCTCCGAACCTGCGACCACAAAATCGTTGACAAAAAGTTTTAAAAAGCCTGTCAAAGAGAGACAGAGGGTAGCTATTTTCACAGATCTGCGCTAACTAGCACGTAAAGAAAAGAACTGGCATCAGCGCGCCGAGGTGGCGTGGATGTCACAACAGTAGAAACAGTGCCGACGACGTCACGTGGAGCTGACTAATGCCACTTGCCTGCACGCAAGGGTACTGCTCGAAGAAAAATCTTCTGGATCCAGTCTGATGCCTGGGAAATTCAAAGGTAAGGAATCATTGACTAGATGTCTCTATCACATGCACACGTTAAAGAGAAAGCAATACGAGTGCGGGGGAGGGAAGAGAAGCATACGAGGGACACCGCTGGAAAAAGCATGCACTCTTGAGGAGTGCTTAAGCAAAAAGAAAAAATAGTTATTTAAAAGTGAGCCATGGAAGGACACGAGTAAAGACATTATACTTTCAGGGAAGGAGAGACACAATAATGACAAGCCAAGCTATTGAATAAGAAGCATATAAATGAGAGTGACAATAATGCCAACCACTGGGAATCAACAGGCAGTTTTTAAGCCCAATATAAGATCTGGTAAGCTGGCAATAGGTCTTTTGCAAAAAGACAGTATGCTGTCTGGTAGGCTATGCCTAAAAAAGGGTTTCAATTAAAGTTTTTTTTGTGTTTTTACCTGCACTGGGCAGCACAAGTTCTTGCTTTCCAAAGCCCTGGTACTATCCGAAATCTTCAATTTCTCTGACAAGTACCTGGCTAGATATATTAAATCGCCGTCTCCATTTCAGGGCCAGCAAGTGAGACCATGCAACATGTAAATTGCATTGTTTTTTCTTTATTTTGTGTGGCATATTAAGTACTCAAAAGTCCTCACTGCAGTCCTCGCTTTATAAATCTCTGAAATACTATACAAAAAATTATACAGGAAACAGACCTGGTCCACCTACCACTATCTCTGATGACCCATCTCCCAATTACAGCTTCACTTATCTGCTTGATTCACTGTCCTCACCCCATCTACTTGTCTTTTCCCAACAATGTCTTCAAAACATGCAGCTATACTCCCAGGCCTCACTTCATATAGGTATCAAGTCGGCAGTGACTTCTTCAGACGTTTCCCATTCTTCCGCACAGCTTAAAAGGCATTGTGAATTTACGGGACTATTAAGTGACCCGGGCCACCTATTTATGGACTAGTCATTTGTCGCAAGTCCCCCTCGAAGCCCAGAAGGTTAGCAGGCGGCTGCCAGCCTAGCCCTTCTTCCCCCACCTCTCCACGTCTGAGGGCGCCAGAGCCAAGTGCATGAAAGTTAAAAGCATTAATAAAAAGTGTGACTTCTAAATTACTTCATCTCTGTCGCCCTCGCTGAAATGGGGTGAGCAAGGCCAAGGTACATTTATTTTTTAAGTGCTGCTGGGGTCAGGCCTGGCCTGCTGCACTATATAAATCATTCCTCACATATCGCAGTGATCCTCCTCTGTTTCTGGTATTAGCAAATATGGATGTATTTATCAATGGAAAAGGCATGTGCCTAAAAAGGAGAGTTAAGGACCTTAATCAGGCTAGAGTGAAATTTTAGGTACATCATTGTAATCTTGCGTATTTTTGGAAAATTTGCGTTACACTTTTTACAAGTAGTTCTGCCAATATGCAATGCCATTTCACACTAAAAGATAGCATTAACTGCTGGTTTTGCATTTCCCATAATTTTGCATAATTCGATATGAAATGTACACAGATATGCAACGCAAATTTCACACACCCCTAATTTCAACAAAGATAAGGGGCAGGAACTCACCAGCAAGATTCCAAATTTTGATCAAATTACTTGAAATTCACAATTTTTCTCCGTCACGTTTTGCTGGGAAAAAAGTTTGTCCCAGGAAAAATGGCTGCAAAAAAGCGAAACATTCAGTAATTGGGTATGCAAAGTCTGGTAAAAAACATGTTATTCCTCAATGCTGACCTGCAGAACTCAGATCTGGTCGGCAACACTGCCCTGGTAAATACCAAGCCCTAAATTATTGGTATTTACAGAGATGCATGTGTTATACTGGCCACTGGAATTATGCGGCAGGAGAGGACCAAATAATGTGGCAGGTTTGGCTAAATTAGGCAACAAGAAAAAGTTAAATTATAAGGCGTAATGTGGCACATATTTTGATAGCATTACTTCTTTATTTTATTATTTGTGCACATGTTAACACTGTTTAGGCAAAGGTTTTATATAATTACCACCAGTTTAACACCCAAACACAGCAATAAGCAACTGAAAGGTGACCAGTCAACGTTTACAAATGACTTTCCATTACGCTGCAAAACGTCACTGCGTTTTTAGTAACTTTTGCTCCATTTGAGGGAGAAACAATTTTATTGTTAAACTCTGTAGATTATGCCGCAGATGGTGGATTATGTGGCAAATGTATCGAATTCATAATTAAGCGGAAAACACGATGGCCGCTGAATCGCATAATTCCAGTTGCTCTAGCTATACCCACCCAAAATCAGTGGCGGCTGGTGAATTTTAAAAGTGGTCCATTACTGCAGGAAAAATTCAAGCAGCAAAAGAGGTCACTCGCCTCAGATCATACACTGCATCACTTCATTTGACAGGAGATCAACTCCCAGTTCTACTTCACTGTTAGCAAGATGAGCAGTACTGGTGTAACTTGGGCTCTTCATATGCACAGACAATAGGATCTCATGGTTTCTCCACTGTCTATCTGACCAGAGCCTATGGTGCCAGGAAGATTCTCCTCAGGTTTGAGATACTTCTTCTCAAACACAGTCCAGTAGGTGCTGGTATCCCTCAAGGCAGGAATCTTTCTCCGATTAATAAACACACACACAAATCCCATGGTGTTTGGACAAATGTGCTGTAGATCGTCTGTGGCTCTTTCCCAGATGTCCACAGTGATTAAGATGAGTAACACTGGCCTTTTCCTGGTACCCACCCCTTCATATAACACACTGCCTTTCATAGGTGAAACTGATGCTTGGCTTTTAACTGGACAAGCCTTCTAGTAATATTTGTACTATTGGCTCCTAAAATGGATTACCACCCTTGGCAGGAAGATGCAGTCTCCAGCCCTTCCTTCTCCATGAGGTTGTGGCTAGGAACCCAGTTCCCAATAGGCTTCCGTCTGGGACCTTTGAAAAGCATTCTCCACCTTGTACTCCAAAACATCTCTTTCAACTCATCTAAGGACAGCATTTTGATATCTAACTTTTCCCCGTCTACTGCCTGTCACAAAGGCTATGTGTGAAAACACTGCACTAATTAACAGTCATTGGTGATCTAAGTTCCCACCATTTGGGACCATTTTTCAGGAGTCCTAAGTCAATTAAGAGGAGGTTCAGGCATTACAATGCAGGTCTTTACCACGCATGCCACTACCATGTGAGAAATACAACACATTGATCTCTGCAATGCGTTGTAAAACCACGCCGGGCTTGATTATACATGCCTTTACCCTGCATTACATGTTGTAAAGTCTGATCTGCATTTAGGCATATGTATCACCAAACTCCCTTTACCTCTACCCATCCCAAACCCTAAAATGACCCTTTCCCCTTTACCTCTACCCACCCCATAACCCTAAAATCCCCCTTACCTCCCTTTACTTTTACCCAACCCTAAACCCTAACTTCAGCCTTCCCTCCCTTTACCCCAACTCATCCTAAACCTTAAAATCACCTTTACCTCCCTTTTCCTCTATCCACCCATTAACCCTAAGATCATCTTTGCTTCCCTATACCGCTATCCAGAATTTAATCCTTAAATCACCCATACCTCTACACATCCATTAACCGTAAAGGGTGCATGTTAAAGAAAATAACCCATATATGCACTTAACTGCATTTTACTGACTTGGGGAGAATAGACTGTGGGGTAGAGGCAATGAGGGGTAAAGACTACGGTGAAAATGTAGCATACCATCAATGGGCAAAATTTTTAAATCTATGGTGAGCTAGGGCTTTACCATATTGTTGATCTCAAAACAGAGCACAATGTACACTACTTTAGACCCATAGGGAGGTGAAGTAGAGCAATCCAAGGCTTACTCAAAAGGAAATGCTGATAGGAGAATAGAGTGAGTCAGCGCATTAAGTTTTTAGAGGGAGGAAGGTTTCTAGACAGGACCTACTCTTTTTGTCCCTGAAAACTATTTCAGAACGTAGATGACAGCCAGTTGCAGAGGTTCCATACATCATTGTGCTCATGTTTTGGATGTTTGAGCTTGGAGTCCGCATCATAATTTCCTATAGCAACAGCTATCACATTTCTTGTTGGCTATGTATTGTAGCCAGATAATGAAAATTGAAAATGAAATACCCCAAACTAGTTACTGGACCTTGGACTATAGATCAAATATTCCTAGCTGGGAAACTCAGACTGAATTTGAGATCCAAATCATACCACCTGGTTCCAGTTCCAAGATCTTCTCCACCCGGAAAGGACCTGCTCTTTAGAGTAATCAATATCCTTGACTAAAAATCCTATGGAACTTTAATAGTGCCCCTTAGTTGTGTTTTAAAGAACCCTGTACTTGAACCCCTATTGATGTGTATAGTACTTTATTTTGCAGTGAGATTTAAATTCTTCTCTTTTTAATAAGACAAGCATTGGGCTGGACAGTGAATTATGTATGCGGACTGACTGGTTATTTCCAAATCTCTACCTCTTCCACATTGCCTCACTGAGAAGCCTTTGACTGCTTGCCCTCACTATCCCCAAAGTCAACTGTGGAAGGGGTGTACTTGGTGCAGTCTTGAAGAGCCATTAAGGAATGGACTTCAGGAGATCAAAGGCGAAAGATCCTGACCACCATGGTTGGGGCCCAGTTACCCCTGCTTGCCCTGTGGCACACAATTGAGGTTTGACAGTACTTTCCTGTCTTTGATGTCCCTTGTATTGGCTGAGGCAGCACTGCTGCTGGTGGTGTGTGTCCTACATGGCTTAGATGATGCTTTTTAGGTCTCGCGCCTAGCGTTGCACTGCACAGCAGTGCACACACAGTGACAGTCCTTTTGTCCAGGGTTCAGAAATGGACCCTGGAAATGAACACGCTTGTCCATGTGTTTTTACTTCTGCGGCCTGCTGTTGGCCTTTGCCTGCGTGTTTGTTTTAAAGAGAACACACAATAGGTCAGAGGTGGGCGCATAGCTCCGCCCCTGGCCCATTGGTGTCTATTACGCGCATTTCTGGCATATGGTTTCAATTATCCTGCCCAGACACGGGCGCGATAATTGAAAGCATATGGCGCGCGCGCGCACCACTCGTGGCTTTGTTTTCAAAAGCGATCGCTTTCGGTTTCGCAATTGCTTTTTTTGTGGTAGGTAAAAAAGATAATGGCTCTGGAAAATGCATTATAAGTAACTACACGTAAGTAGCTTGGCTTTCAGCAGAGCTCTCTGAGTAAGGCGCACCTACATTTTCTTTGCATACACCGGTTGTAATGCTATTGTGCGGTGCAGTGTCCACAGCGCAAGCGACGGCAGAGGCAGGCCTCAGCAGCTGACCGCGCAGCGACGGGGGGGGCGGGGGCTGCTCACCGTACTCACAATGCCGGCTTCACTCTGTGAGACTCCCGCGGCTCTTCGCGGCTCGCGGCGAGGCAGGCCCTCAGTGGGGCTCTCCCAGCAGCAGAGGCAGAGGCACCCCAGGTGAGGCTCAACAGCTGACAACACACGGCAAGCGGCGGGGGCGGCTCGCGGCGACTGCGGCTCTCTAAGGCAGCTCGCGGTGCAGTGGTCGCCCGGGCAGTAAACACCGAATATAGAGTAGCCGTTTTATATGCCCCACTCGTGGGCGTTTTTTTTTTTTTAAAAAGCTTTCCGTGCCGCTTGTTTTAATAGTTACTAAAGACAGGGATCCATAGACAACGATTATACGTAGGGTGATCAACATAAGCTAAATAGACAGTATGTTCTTTGTCCAGCCGGACAGAATTTATTTAAACAATGCTTTTTAGTCAGAGAGATATTTAAGTGGAGCGCAACCTGCGACCCATACATACAAAACAGGAAACCAAATTGAAGGGAGGGGGTACAAGCAAGGAGGGGAAAGGTGTGTTTTTCAGTGATCAGTAGACAGACTTGATTGTGCGTTAGTACCATTGTGCATTACATTCACAATATCAAGTGCCATATGGTACATAGGTGTTGACGTTTCGATCCCTTAACTCAGATACATGGGATCATCTTCAGGACATTAATAATGAACATGCCTGTCTTGGAACAAAATCATTGCGACCCTTACATAGAGGTAATTTAACCTTTCAACAAGTTACAGGAAGAAATATGGGAGAAAAAAAGGGGGGGGGAAGGATAAAGCAATTTAAAAGCAACAAATGGGCAAGTTCAGACCAAGTTCTACAGATGTCGTGACTTTATATACAGGCCCAGTGAGGAAGGGAAGTGGAGGAATGAGAGCTAATCGCGTAATGCTGCCAAGGAGAGGTAGGATTTTAAGGCGAAGGGCTCAGGTAAATTCAGAAGAAACAAGGTGCGTGAGTGGGGAACCGTACCCGAAGATAGAATTAGGCCGGTGACTCAAATAGTGCGATCAATGGATTCGTGTGAATGAATGGGAGTTAAAAATAGTGATTTGGCGCAGTGAGCTAAGCTTACAGTGCTAAGATTGCTTAGGGGGGCATTCTTCAATTCCGTGAGAGGAGCACGTACCTGCAGCACAGCCGCACGCTCACTCCTGGGGTCCTGACGCTGTGGTCTCGCCGCGCCGCATACTTCCATCGCGTGGCAGGCGGCTAGAGACTACAGCTCCCAGGGAGCCTTGCGACCACCTTCCTCACTTCCTGCTGCCTGACGCTCTACGCCCGGAGGCGCTACTTAAACTGGACGCTCGCTCGGTGGAGCGGGGGCATTCTTCAATTCCGTGAGAGGAGCACGTACCTGCAGCACAGCCGCACGCTCACTCCTGGGGTCCTGACGCTGTGGTCTCGCCGCGCCGCGCCGCATACTTCCATCGCGCGGCAGGCGGCTAGAGACTACAGCTCCCAGGGAGCCTTGCGACCACCTTCCTCACTTCCTGCTGCCTGACGCTCTACGCCCGGAGGCGCTACTTAAACTGGGCGCTCCCTCGGTGGAGCGGGGGCATTCTTCAATTCCGTGAGAGGAGCACGTACCTGCAGCACCGCCGCACGCTCACTCCTGGGGTCCTGACGCTGTGGTCTCGCCGCGCCGCATACTTCCATCGTGCGGCAGGCGGCTAGAGACTACAGCTCCCAGGGAGCCTTGCGACCACCTTCCTCACTTCCTGCTGCCTGACGCTCTACGCCCGGAGGCGCTACTTAAACTGGACGCTCCCTCCGCGTCGCGGGACGCGCGCGGGCGACGCCGGGCTGAGCCCGGGCAGAGGGCGGGCCGTCAGTGGTCTGCAGTGGCCGGGCGGGCCACGTCCCTAAGTTGTACCCTTCAAGGTGAGCACTGTACTTGGATAAGAAAATGGGCGACCATACGCCTGCTGTTAATAACAATGATGTCTCTACCCAGGGTGTTGATACCTCCGTCTCTCTCATCACATCTTTTGAGACATTGATAGATACAGCTTTCAATGAGATTGTGGAGACTGAGAGGAGGTTTTCTATGGGTCCATTCTCCACTAATTTTAATTCGAGTGTAACAATAAACAGTACAAGCAGTACTTATGGGAATACGCATATAACCCCTGCAGTTATTGTTGTTAAGCCGTCACATCTTCCTGCCGATGTGCCAACTGTCCTAGATGACGAAGATACCATCATTTATATAGCACAGGACTCTGCCTCTTCTTCACCGGCAGTTGTCGCCTTAAAACCGGCACATATATCTACACCTACTGTAGCCCCGCTAAATGAAAATGTTCCAACTATCACAATAGCTTCATCTGATGAGGTTCATACCTTGGACAGTTTAGATCTTGGTAGCAATAAACCGGGAGGTGAAAAACGCAAAAGAGGCACCACTAAGCAAAGTGCCAATAAAAGGAAACAATCGTCAACCCATAAGAATCAGCCCACACCCCAAAGTTTGTGGAATAAACAGAAATCCACAGGGACGCAAATTGTTCCTATGGAGGATGAAGATCAAGTAGATATGGGCAGTACTATCGTCGCATCTACTATTCACCCGAGTGAGAGTTCTAACACTGTCTGGACCCAAACAACACTAATGGGAGATAACTACAATCTTTCAAGACAGAATGTGAACCTTATAGAAACTATAGTGGATACTATTTTTAATCGGATAGAAAAGCAAATGATCAGTCAGTTTAATAATGTTTTTAAAAGACTTGATAGACTTGACAATTTGGTCAAAAACGGAGATACAAAAAAGAAGGGGTCTGTTGTTTTGGACCAAATTAGGGCCGATCGTCTTATAAAGGAACTGGAATCTGTAAATAACACTCTGTCTGCAAAGAAACAGGAAACTTCTATTCTTCTGGGCGGGGTTCCGAGTAACCCCGGAACTTTACCGCTGCCTACTGTGTTACCTACAGTTCCACTAAGACCCACTGACGGAGGTCCACAATCAACAAAATCAGATTTGACTATTAGGCCTACCCCTACACCTGCTCCCAGAAAAACTACAACCTCCCTCATTACCAACTATACCAACACTGCCCCGAATTATAAGAATGGTTCTACCCAACCGGCGACAGCGTTGAGATCGACTGTTGTAAGCAATACTGAGGGTATTGGTAAACAAGGGTTAAACAAATCGATTAAGCATCAAGGGCCGGCATTACACCTGCCTCCTGATGCTTGTCCCTTTGTTTTGGTTCTTGCAGGTGTACCACAGCTGAGGGAGAGCCAGGGGGAATCTTGGGTGCAATTAAGAAACAAATGCATAGATTGGCTGACTAAACATAAAGGCGTTGGTTATGATATCTCTAGAGAGATTTTATCGGCACGTAGGGTGTCGTGGATTGGTCCCTTAACTAAAGATAAAGAAGGCGACTGCATAGTTCTTAATTTTCAGAACCCAGGGACTGTGAGAAACCTTCTTAATAGAAATAGTAATTGCTCTGCCATTTCTACTGTTGTAACCATGCTACCTCTGAGTTATTTCTACAGACAAATGGCAAGACACCCACGGCCTCCTCCTGTGCAATTTTTACCACAACCATTACCTCAACCAATGCACTTTCACCCTTCATCTATGTACTTTCAGCCACCGCCTATGCAATTCCAACCGGCCCCATTTCCTCTTAATATGTTCAATAGATTTGCACCTTTGTCGGATTTAGACTTGCAAGATTGACCATCTCTGCCTAACTCTGTTGTACCATCTCTGTCGCCAACTTCTGAATCTCAGGTTGTTCCCCAATATTTGCCTCAACCTTTGCCTTGACCAGTTACGAGTCAAAAAATTTTGATTTCAAAACGAAAGAACCTGGATTCCGAATTATCAGTTGTAAGTTGGAATATAGCAGGTCTAAAATCAAAATTAAAAATTCCAGAATGGCTAAAATGGGTTGACAATAATTGCGATATATTGATGCTGCAAGAAACTTGGTGTATAATGTCACCATCAATGGAGGGCTTCTGTTGTTACAATTTAAAAGCTACCCCCTCTCACATGGGTAGGCCTAGTGGGGGTCTATCCATTTGGTCCAAAATAAAACCTGGGGTCCAAACTAAATTGATCCCTACTTTGGGTAACTGTTTTATGGCTATTAAGTATTTTAATAGAATGAAATTGTGCATTATTAACTTTTATAATAATGATTTTGTAACTCATCCGAATGATAATTTTATTTCCTTGTTCGCATTCATTGATGACATTATGGAAGGGCATAAGTATGGGCCTTTTGATGGTATTTGCATCGGAGGGGATTTCAATGCCCATATATACCGCAGTAGCCCATCTTGTAAAAACGGTGAAGAGTTGAAAAACCTTTTAGCCTCCCGTGACTTATTAAATGCAATGGAAATCGTGGGTTCAAGTATTGATAGCATAACAACCCCTACCTTTGTGGGTCATGGTCGTGCATCCACAATAGATTACATATTTACATGCCCATCATTAAGTGACATCATTTTAAAAGCAGAAGTCATCTGTTCCGCTTATAGCGACCACTATCCAATTAGAATATATTTACATAATCCGCAGACCGTGAAGGTTGCAGCAAAATTAGAGAGTGGGCCAAAAAATCTGTTTCTATCTACCGATAGACTAAGACTAGTGTGGAAAGGGGTAGACAATAAAGATATTCTAGCTAGAGTAATTAGAAAATATCCTGTGGTAGTAGAGATTTGCTTGTCACATTCGAGCCCCTGTGATGTTGTGGTTGAGGCCTTTGGCAATTTATGTGGAGCCATTAAAAAAGAATCTTCTAAACCAGCTAGGCAGAATATAGTTCAAGGTCCACGCTGGTTTGACTCTTCTTGCTCCAAGGCCAATAGGGACCTGAGGGCTGCCCTAAAAACCAACCCTAGGGATGTCCCATTGGTAAGAGATTTAAGATCAAAATACAAAATTGCCCTACACACCAGATCTGAGGCTCTGGTGATTAACCATTGGGAATCTCTTACACGCACTGCCACGCTAAAGGATACAGCTGGCTTCTGGAGAGAAGTGAAGTCCCTAAGATCTTTTGGCTCTAGCCTCAACCCAATTAATTGCAATATAACCGGTGAGGCCTGGGTTGAGCACTTTTCTCAAATTTATGCTATATCAGCTACCTCTCTAGTTATTGCCCCCCTACCCAATAGTGCTGAACCTTTGACCTTTTCATTAACGGAGGTCGAGGAAGCTATAATTGATAGTGCAGGTAACAAAGCACCTGGCCCCGATGGTCTTTCTATCGACCAGATTAAATCAGAAATTAATTTCTGGGCCCCTCTTTTATGCAACCTATTTAATAACCTGTGTGAAAACTCAATTCCTGAATCCTGGTCGAACAGTGTTATCGTACCAATCTTTAAAAAAGGTGACAGGTCGGATCCTGCCTGCTACCGTCCGATCTCACTGATCGATAACACGTTAAAGGTCCTTGGTAGGGTAATCTTTAAACGGATAAGGAACTGGGCTGAGGACAACAATGTTCTTCATTGTAGTCAACTGGGATTTAGAAGCCACGTAGGCACAGTTGAACAGTGTCTAAATTTAAACCTGATTATGGCTAAATACATTATCGTTAAAAAATCCCCTCTTTATTTAGGTTTCATGGACCTGAGTTCTGCATTTGATTTTGTTAATCGTTCTAGGTTGTGGTCTCTTTTGCTTGATTATGGTTTGGATGACTCTCTGGTGTATTTTTTATCTGAGTTACATAGGGACTTAAAAGCAAGAGTACGGATAAATAATGACGGCGATCTGTCCAATGATGTTCTTATTAGCAGAGGTGTCAGACAGGGCTGCGTATTCGCCCCCCTGCTTTTTATTTTATATATCAATGGGTTGAGCAGCACTTTGAGTAAAATTATTAAGGACGTTCCAATCATAAATGGCGTCCCCATTACTACCCTACTTTATGCGGATGACGCAGTACTAATGGGGCGAACCCCGAATGCTTTACGCATTTTAATTTCGGGGTTTGTTGCGTTTATGTCCGATCTTGGTTTAAATACCAATTTAAAAAAATCCTTTATCATGAACTGCGGACCAAAAAAGTACAATATTACATCAATTAAATCTGGTAACAATATTTTAAGATGCACTAGCACTTTTCCCTATCTAGGGTTACTCTTCTCTAACTCAGGTTCTTGGCAGCCGCATGCTGCTTTTGCGAGAAATAAAATTGGCAAGTCAATTAATTCAATCTTATCCCTCCGACAACCGAAACTGGCAGATGTGGTAACTCCCCTACTTAAATATACCGCACTCAATGTCGACCAACTGGGACATATGGCGCAGAAGTGTGGGGATACTGCAATAGCACGGGTCTTCAGTCTGAGGAAAATAGATTTTGTAGGAGGATGCTGGGGGGAGTCCCCTGCGCCTCTACACTTATTTGTCATAACAAACTGAGACTGTCTTACATTGTTGACTTTATTAGGTCTAGGCCTGCTCTCTTTTGGATCAAGGTATGGTTAAATCCAGCAGCGTCCTTAACGCGCAGTATAATATCTGACTGTTTGTTAAGTGATAGTTTTCACCACATACCTTGGTTTAATGCAGTCAAGGATAGCCTGCAGAGTGTGGGTCAGGGTTCCTTGTTTAGTTCCCCGAATTCTATTGTACCCGCCCATAAGCACAGTATTAAACGGGCTTTACTTGACTTATATAAAGAGGATCGCATGAGATCTGAGTCTATTAAACCTGGTGTTATTAGATATCAGCTCATTATTGACCTAAGCTGTGATAATTTGACTAATCTGAATAATTTTTATAGATACTTGTCAATACCCATAGGAAAGTGGAATCGAAGCCTTTTGTTCAGGTTTCGGGATGGAAGCATAGTAAATTTGCTCAGCTTCCCCCTAGGCTACAATAAAAAACTGGAAGCATTGGACTGTCCCTGTTCTCAGGGCGGGAAACAAAGTCTATTGCACTATTTCTTCTTCTGTGGCTTCTACAAACTGTATACCTGTCAATATCTAAGGCCGACCCTTTGTAAATATAACCTTAGAGATTTTAATTTTGCTTTAAAATTTCTCCAAATGCTGCATACCGATGAAATTATATATACTGTAAGCTGCTTTATAAAAAGATGTGTGAAATCGAGGTCATGCATGGAGTTTGGATAATTGCTAACAGCACTATGGCATTGTTGCACTTTTTGCATTTAATTATTTTATCCTAATTGCCTATTGATTTAGTTGTATATCTCTTTTGATATAAATGATTATTTTGGGAGTACATATCCTGAATCTTATGTCTAAGTTGCTAATAGAATAATGTTTCTCCCTTTACTATCTTTTTTGTACTGTATACTATGCTCTCCGCACTTTATGATTTATGATATATGCTGCTTAAATGCTATCTTGATAAATTAGCTTATTTATATATGTTTTTAAACTGTCTTAATGCATTTTTACCTGTATGTACTTTTATGGATGTATTGATAATCCGAATAAAGATCATTTGACTTGACTTGCTTAGGGCGTATTAGGAATAAGAATAAGGAAACAATTTGTGATTTAAAATGCGCAGAGGCGGTATGAGAAAAGGAAGGGCATGCCTTAAAGATAAACACTTCGGGCGCGTGGAGCATACTAACAAAATTCATAAATTAAGTGACTGGGGCCGGGTGACTATACCGCCAGGAGTAGCGTGCATGATAATTAAGCACAATTAGGTTGCTTAAGGCGTATTAGGAACTAAAAACAAGCACAGGTGAGACGGTGCAGTGGGGGAAGAGAACATGTATACAGATGGAGCATACTAGCGTAGTACGCAAGTTTACCAGAGAGGGCCGGGTGAATGCACTTCCAGGAATAGCGTGCAGGTTCAAGCAGTGTGTGGGTCTGGCAACGAATTATGCCGGGCGTTTTTATTCAATTTGGGCAAGTACCTGCAGGTAAAAAGCAGTAGTGTTAGTAAAAACCAGCGGTGATCATATTATATCGCGGGTAAGTGGAAGTACGCTCTTACCCAGGGGTTTCAACGATCTGGAACGTTTTAATGCATTTACAGGGTTGAGATTCCAATTGTAAAGGGCCGTCGCTAATAGCGGGTACGGCGGGACCTGCGGAGTAGGTAATGCAGATTAGTAATCACATCAGCGACGTGGTATGGTCCCGCGATGTAGGGCTGGAATAAGGATTACTGTGTAATACAGGTTGTCTGCAGGGATCCGATACAATGATCGATGAGGGACGGGAGTGAGTGGGGAGTATAAGAGAGGTGAGATCAGTATCACGTGATTAGGGCACACGTGAATGAAAGCAACCTGATAGAAATAGAAGAGGCACGCCTAAGGTAGATGTGGCAGCCATCTTTGACGGTCTTTTTAGAAGTGCAGGCTATTAACAAAAGTGCGAACCACATGCATATATACAGTTTTGATCATTTACAGTGATAGAGTATCAATCGTAATCAAATATAATCATGGGCAAAGTGTCAAGATTACAGAATTGCATTTGCTGTATGGCCATGTTGAAAGCGTATCCAGTGTAACCTAAGGTTTGGGCTTCATTAGCAAAATAACGAGCAAGGGCAATGTAACAATCACGGATAGGACATACGTGAATGAAAGCAAACCGAAAAAATAGATGAGGCATGCTTTAGGTGGATGCAGCAGCCATCTTGGAAAGGTCTTTTTAGAAGTACAGGCTATTAATTAAAATAGGAATACATGTATATATAGTTTACAGAGACAGAGTGTCAATCATAATCAGTCATAATCATGAGTAAAATGACAAGATTACATAATTGCCTTTGCTGTATGGCCAAGTTGCAATAATATCAGGTGTAACCTAAGGTTTCGTAAGCAAAAGCAATGTGTCAATCACAGTCAAGGGGATAAATAACAGGATTACAGAAGTGCATTTGCTGTATGGCCAAGTTGCAAGGATGTCCAGTGTAACCTAAAGTTGGAGCTTCACATGCATTTGTATCGACCCGTGGGGGATAGGCAGGAGAACTAATGTCAAGGATTTACAGTAGAGACGTCCAGTCCTCAAGGCGGTTGAGGCCATTGCGAATGCTGTTTGTACGTAATATCCAATTTAGTTCCTCTTTGTTCAGTAATTGCATGATGTCTGCTCCTCTTGGCGGGGGTTTGATTGCAGTGATAATTGTCCAGGTGAAGTCCTGTTCACTGTGTCCAAATGCCTGGAAGTGGTCTACTAGTGGTGCATTCGGAGTCCTGCAGCGGATCCTGCTGCAATGTTGTCCGATCCGTAGCTTGGCTTTTTGTGTAGTTTGTCCCACATATATTTTCATACAGGGACAAAAAATGGCATAAATAATGTTGGAAGAGTTACAATTGGTAAAATGTCTCCTTTCGTACTTGAGTGCCTCTTAGGTGAATGTTTTACCTTCAATGGTAGTATCGCATGCAACACAGTCACCATATTTAGCATGGCCCACAAGGGTGGGAAGGCCCAATAAATCATTTAAGGTACCCCTAGAGACTGATGGGGAAGTGCTGCACTTACAAGGTGATCTTTAATGTTTTTGGCTCTTTTGAAGGCAAATATGGGGTGTTTGATATCTAGTACACCTGCATTCAGTACAGGCCAGTGTTTCAACACGCTTTTGCGTATTGCATTAGATGCTGGTGAGAAGGTTGTGACACATACAAGTCGCTCTTGGGGTTTCTTAGGTCTGGGTTCGAGGAGGACGTCACGAGGGCAGTACCACGCTCTTTTTAATGAGCGCCAAACAAGTTTGCGTGGATAGCCACAGTTACAGAGTTTGTTACTTAGTGTCTTGGCTTCGGTTAAGTAATCTTCCTTATAGTAACAATTTCGTCGGATGCGAAGAAATTGGGAATAGGGAAGCGAATCTCGTAGAGTGCATGGATGGCGGCTGTTGTAGCTGAGCAGTGTGTTTCGCTCAGTCGGTTTGCGATAAAGGCTGGTAGTGAGGCGCCCATTTTGATGCTTGATTTCAAGGTCAAGGATAGGAATTGAGACTTTACTTTCAGACAGTGTATATCTAAGGCCACCGGTATTGTTATTAAGCCAGTGGAGCAGTTGTGGCAGTGATTCTGTTGAGTCTGTCCAGAGCATAAAAATATCATCAATATATCTTTTCCACTGGGCAATGTCACTGTGGAAAGGATTTGATGAATTAAGAATGCATCTCATTTCAAGATCATATGGACGATTCACTTAATTTATGTATTTTGTTAGTATGCTCCACGCGCTCGGAGCGCTTATCTTTAAGGCATGCCCTTCCTTTTGTCAACCGGCCTCTGCGCGTTTTAAATCACAAATTGTTTCCTTATTCTTATTCCTAATACGCCCTAAGCAATCTCCGCACTGTAAGCTTAGGGGAGCCTACTTACTTCGCTCACTGCACCAAATCACTGTTTTTAACTCCCATTCATTCACACAAATCCATTGATCACGCTATTTGAGTCACCGGCCTAATTCCATCTTCAGGTACGGTTCCCCACTCATGTACCTTGTTTCTTCTGAATTTACCTGAGCCCTTCGCCTTAAAATCCTACCTCTCCTCTGCAGCATTACGCGATTGAACGGTTAGCTCTCATTCCTCCGCTTCCCTTCCTCACTGTGTGCCTGTATATATGGATATCATGATGGATCAAGCCCTGATCTGTTGACTGGGTAGGAGTGTTATATAGCCAGGTTCTGAACTGGGATGGTGCAGTGAGCTAAAAAACGGTGATGGATCAAGCCCTGATCTGTTGACTGGGTAGGAGTGTTGCCCTGTTCCCATGATGCACTGGGCCAGGGACAGACTAATTTGCATATAGCCAGGTTCTGAACTGGGATGGTGCAGTGAGCTAAAAAACGGTGATGGATCAAGCCCTGATCTGTTGACTGGGTAGGAGTGTTTTGATTAACTCAGATACTCTGTCCATCACCACCCCCTTTTTGTAATTATATAAAGTCACGACATCTCTAGAACTTGGTCTGAACTTGCCCATTTGTTGCTTTTAAATTGCTTTATCCCCCCCCCTTTTTTTCTCCCATATTTCTTCCTGTAACTTGTTGAAATGTTAAATTACCTCTATGTAAGGGTCACAATAATTTTGTTCCAAGACAGGCATGTTCATTATTACTGTCCTGAAGATGATCCCATGTATCTGAGTTAAGGGATCAAAACGTCGACACCTATGTACCATATGGCACTTGATATTGTGAATGTAATGCACAATGGTACTAACGCACAATCAAGTCTGTCTACTGATCACTGAAAAACACACCTTTCCTCTCCTTGCCAGAACCCTCTCCCTTCTATTTTGTTTCCTGTTTTATATGTGTGGGTCGCAGGTTTCGTTCCAATTAAATATCTCTCTGACTAAAAAACATTGTAAATAAATTCTGTCTGGCTGGACAAGGAACATACTGTCTATTTAGCTTATGTTGATCACCCTTCGTATAATCGTTGTCTAGGGTCTTTAGTAACAATTACTCACTCATGGTCCCTAGTGTACTACCTTTTGGTTCCCTTGTTTCCTTTAAAAAGCTTGTTTTAATAGAGCCGCAGACTTCCGATGCATTGCTTTATCTAAACTGGGGAAGGGCTCCGGGTGGTGAAAACTAAGCTAAAGGCGAATGGAGTTGAGAAAAATGTTTTATCCCTGTACTGGGCGGTTATATAGAGAAGCGCGTGTTCTCCTTAGTCTTAAGCGGGTGCACCTTTCCAGGGGCATCTATTTTGTTTGTGTACAGACGGCAGAAAGTTTACAAAACACAACACGTTATCGTCATGTAGAGCAGTGTTGATCAAATCCTTTGCTCTGTGACAAACGTAGTTTGTTTGCTGTGCTTATAGTGGCTGTGCCCCCCACCCACTCCACCGTCCACTGTGTTTTTGATTCTCACGCTTTTTATTTATTGATCAAGTACCATTGCATTTTGACAAAAGCATCAGTTGTGTCCATGGTTGTTCAGTTTCCCCGTGGACTTCTGGCCTTGTACCATTGGACGGGGACGTGCACTGAGGCATGCCATTTGCTGCATCCATTGACCATAGTCATGTTTTAGCCACTCTGTTCCCTTAGACGCCTGCTACTCCCCCAGAGAAAAGTTAATCGGAGCAAGTCAAGGAGCTACCGGAGCAAGTACCACATTTGAGAGCAGAACTGGTATTTTAGTGCATGTTTAGGGCAGACGGGCGGTGAGAGCAAAACGGGTGCTATGAAAAACAACTGATGCCTCAACAGCTGGGCACTCAGTATGGAAAATTAGACTAACAAACCAGAAGAAGGCAGCTGGAGAACCACAGACCGAACACAAAGTAAAGAAGCCAGTACCCTAAGGCACGAGGCGCCATACCAGGGAGGACAACGTTTGCAGAACTGCACAAGCTCTTGTCGATCACTGACTTCCATACGGCACTTTGGCCCGGTCGAGGCAGTGTCCCGTAGGGCCGTGTTACCAAGGGAATGGATGCAGGTGGTTGGGAGGCAGGGGGAGTGACACCTACTCAGTAGTAGCGGAGGACATCTGAGCATGCGCACTACGGAACGCATGGCAGAGTAGCTTATGCTTACTTTGCAATTCTGAACACCGTGGCCTAAAGGAGGTACGCCAGCGGCGACATATTCCAGAAATCACCCCGACAGCTGCAGTGTTCACAGCCTTACAGGTTTCTTGTGAGCCCGGTGGCTTCCTAGGAATGCCATAATTCCAGAGCCCAGCCCAGTGTGTGTGAGTTCTCCCGGCTGCTCAGGCCATTGGGGCTTTGCGGGGGGCGGCCGACCGGAGGGAGGCTTGCCCCCCCGGGGATTTTTGGGGCCCCGGGAGGAAGAGGAGGGGGACGAGACAGGCAAGGGGACAGGAAGCAGCCTTTGGGCTGTTTGGGCACCCTGGGGAGGATTTGGGCTAGTTGGGCTGGTTTTGGGCTGGCGGTTGATTTGGGCTAATTTTGGGCTGGATAGTATATTACCGGCCATGTTGGGTCACTGTCCACCATTTTAGGGACAGTGACCCAGCAGCCGAGATGCAGGCAGGGAAGTTGTTGTCGTTTTGGTGGTCGAATTACTGGGGGGAGGGTAGGGTCACGGGCTTGTTGTCGGCGACGGTTTTAGTGGTGTCCGGTGTCAGGTTTGAGGCGGGAAGTTTGAAGCAGCAGCAGCGGCGGTGTTGTGTGAAGCGGCGGGAGCGGCGTGTACCTGGCATGGCGGAGGCTGCGCTATCCGACCAGAGAGTGCGGGAGGCCCTGCGCCTTCTGGGTGACGCGGGCAGGATGGACCTCCTGCGAGGCGACATAAGGGTAAGGCCACCGCGGCGCGCTGCTGATGGCGCCGTGGCGGCGGTTGTGGCGTGTGAACTGCCGAGATCGCGGGTGCGAAGGGAGGAGGGGAGGGGTGGGGAGGCGTGGTGCTGCGCGGCGGCGGCCGGCAGGCGGCTGAGGCGACACGACGGGGGAGAGGGAAGGGGAGGAAGAGAGGAGGGGCGCGGAAGGCACCGTTGACGTTTGTGGAGGGGGCCCGGAGGTGTGGGCGGGGCGGACTGCAGTGTGGAGGCGGGCGGGGAGCGAGAGGGGGGAGCGTGAGGGGCAGCCAGCGGGGGGGGGGTGGGAAGGGTGCTGGGGGTAAGAGGAGGAGTGCCCGGTTGGGGGTTATGGCAGGGGGGCAGGGGGGGCAGGAGCCTGGAGTGCAGGAGGGGGGCGGGCTGGGGGGGGAAGGGGGTGAAGGGGGAGGGCTGGGATTGCAAGGTGGGGGGAGTTGGGGGGTGGGGGGCCGGTCCTGGGAGAAGGCAGGGGGGTGGGGCTGGGGGGTCAGAGGGAGGGGGGGTGGGTCTCCATTATTGATAGAGGAGACGGAGGTGGAGGGGGCAGGGGAGGGGGGAGAGAGTGCGCTGGATTGGGGGTCATCCTCAGAGGGGGAAGAGGATATGGTAGGACCTAGTAGGCCAGCGTTGCCACGGGGAGTGAGGGTGGAGGGGGGAGGGTGGAGGGGGCGGCCGGGGGCGAGGCAAGGCCACGGGGGTTGGGAGCAGAGAGGGGGTGGGAGAGTAGGGGGAGAAGGGGGGTGTGGGGTATGGTGGGCAAGGGGGTGGCAGGGGGCAGGTTGCGGGGATGTGGGGCGTTTGGGGGTCTGGGAGTGGGTGTGGGAGGGGACTGGGGGGGAGCGGGGGTGTGGGGTGGGGATGGGGGACGGGGGTGGAGGGGGTCGTCCGGCACGACGGGGGGGACAGTTGGCGGCATGGGAGAGAGGCGCGCCAGGGAGTTGGGGGGGCGTAGGAGGTGAGTTGACATCGGCATGCTGGACTTCCCCGCTTTTTTCTTGGCAGGAGCAGTTGGAAGGGGGCTCGGGTGAGCAGCATGTGGCTCCAACCTGCCGAGAGGATGGGCCGGCTCTGCTTTGTACGGGCGGTCGCGCTCCACCGAGGGACCATGCACGTGAGGACAGTAGATGGCAGGGCCATAGGTCTCCACCGCCCCCCTCCCGATGGGTCCAGACGGCCGCCGGGGTACAGGGATGGAGTGAACATGTGTCAGGCTACTCGGATTACCAAACGGAGAGTGGGAGAAGGGAGGGCATAGACTTGGGGGTGCTGATGCAGGAGTGCAGGGACAAGGCAGGTTTGAGCAGGGTGACCAGGGAAGTGGAGTCGGAAGAGGAAGGAGAGATTCGGGAGGGGGAGGGGGGCACGAGTAATGCTGTTGGAAGTATTTTGCAGGTACGCCCCCGGCAGATGGTGCCGCGAGTGACGGCCCCCCCAGCGGAAATGGTTAGGCAGCGGGATCCGGTGCGGATGCCAGCCTTAACGCCAGGTAAGACCGGAGCACGGATGGGGAGTGGCTTGGGCGGGCCTCATGGAGGCCGGATGACTGGAGGTGCAGAGGCCGGGGGGGGCGGGGCGGGTGTGCCGGGGAGAAGCCAGGTGTCTGTGGATACGGATGCGGAAGGGGGGAGTCAGTGAGACTGGTGAAGGGTAGGTATGTGATGGATGCGGGGGTGGGTACGGGGACAGAGGGGGCAGCAGGAGCAGCGGCGTCAGTGAACGCGGTGAACGCGGGGTCGGGGGATGCGGCGGGGGCCGGAGGAGCGGTGGCGTCGGGCGTCGGGGCGAAGGAGAGTTGTGATGTGCCAGTCAAGAAGATGCCGTATATGGAGGTGGCTAAACCGCTGGGAGTGCATTTGTCACTGGCAACCAAGGAGAAGATTTGGAAAGGGGAGTATGTGGAGATTTTGAAGCTGCTTCACAGGGAGTTGATGGCCAAGGAGGGTTCGAAGGAGGAGGAACAGGAGTTGGCCAGACGCCCTAAGGTGCCAGTGACCATCGAGAATTGGTCGGCGGCCTTCCTGATTTACGCTAGTGTCTACTGCGAAAAGTACCCTGACAGGTCGGTCGCACTATTCAAGTATATGGATGTGGTGCAGCGGGCACACGTGATGTACGGAGGGTATGCGTGGTCGCATTACGACGAGGAGTTCAGGGCGCGCATGGCGTCGGACCCGGAGGCACAGTGGGGGGAGCTGGATGCGGACTTGTACCAGCAGACGATGAGTGGGGCAAAGTTCAGCCGCACCATCTACACGGCCAGCAGGCTTCCGCTGGCGTCGCCCCCCTTTGGGGGGGTGGGGGCGGGGGACACCGGAAGTGCAAACAGCGTCGGGGCCTGCTGGGACTTTAATAGGGGGTCCTGTCTCCGGCAAGCGTGCTGTTTTCGGCACGAATGCTCCAAATGCGGGAAGAGACACCCCGTGGTGCGCTGCTGGGGGCTCGGTGGAGGGCCTGCACAAGGACAGCAGTCGGCACCAGCTCCCGCTGGAGGGAGAGGGGCGGCAGGGGCGGTGCCTTGGGAAAAGGCTTGTACGCCGGTTAGGCTGGGTAGGCTCGAACCTCTATTGGCGGCTTATCCGAGGGTGGACGATGCGGCCGTGCTGCATCGGGGTTTCAGGCAGGGTTTCCGGTTGGGGTACGAGGGTCCGAGGATCGCTCGGTGGGCGGAGAACCTGAAGTCAGTGAACGCGCACAGAGGTATCGTCCGGGAGAAGCTGTTCAAGGAGGTGAGGGAAGGGAGGATGGTGGGGCACTTTCAGGAGCCGCCCATGCTGGGCTTGATCATTTCCCCTATTGGGGTGGTTCCGAAAAAGGAGCAGGATCAGTTTTGGCTGATCCAGCATCTGTCGTGGCCAGAGGGCACGTCAGTGAATGACTACATGTCCGCAGGCTTGGCGTTGGTGTCGTACTCGTCGGTGGATGTGGCGAGGAGGTTGGTGACGGCGGCCGGGCAGGGTGCACTCATGGCAAAGTGCGATGTCAAATCTGTTGTTGCCGGTGCATCCGGCGGATCACCAGCTGTTGGGGATCCAGTTTGACGGCCTAATTTTCGTGGATAGAGTGCTCCCCATGGGGTGCTCCGTGTCATGTGCATTGTTTGAGAGGTTCAGCTCCTTCTTGTAGTGGGCTTTTTCCTGGCGCACAGGCTCTGAGGCGGTGACGCACTACCTGGACGATTTCTTCCTGGTGAGTCGGCCCGGTTCGACGGACTGCCGGCGGCAGCTGGACAGTTTTACGGACTTGATGAGTTACTTGGGGGTCCCCTTGGCGCCGGAGAAGACTCAGGGTCCCAGCACGGTGCTGTCCTTCCTCGGTATAGAGCTTGACTCCGTCGCCATGGAAGCACGCCTACTGGAGGAAAAGCGGGCAGTGATGATGGAGTTGATGAGAGACATGTTGGCCAGGCGGAAAGTGACGGTGCGGGAGGTGCTGGTGTTGCTGGGGCATCTGAATTTTGCGTGCCGGGTGGTGCGGGCGGGGCAGACGTTTTGCCGTCGGCTTGGGATGGCGTTGTCCGGTCTGACGTTGCCACATCATCACGTGCGCCTATAGGCGGGTTCGAGAGAGGACTTGAGCATGTGGTTGGCTTTTTTGGGGCGGTTTAATGGAGTGCCTATGGCGCCGCCGGAGGACTGGGAGTGGGACGTCACGATGTCATCAGACGCGGCAGGAGTCGGCGGTTTCGGTCTCTACTGGGTGGGGAGATGGTGCGCGGAGCAGTGGCCGGATCATTGGCAGGCGGGGGGACGGAGTATTGCGTTCCTGGAGCTGTTTCCGTTGGTGGTGGCGGTGACTGTGTGGGCACGGGACTTGGCGCACAAGCGGGTCTTGTTCCAGGGTGGACAATATGTCGGTGGTGCATGTGGTGAATCGGCAGTCCGCAAGGGAGCCCCAGGTGCTGAAGTTGATGCGCGTTTTTTTGTTGAAGTGCCTGGAGCATGACATTCTCTTTCATGCTCAGCATGTGCCGGGGTGGACAATGGCATTGCGGATGCTTTGTCTCATTCGCAGTGGCAGAGGTTCCATGGGCTAGCCACGAAGGCGGCCGCAGTCAAGACTCGGGTGCCGGAAGAGCTTTGGTTGGTGGGGGAGCGCGGGTCCTTCAGTTGGTGAAGGCGTCTCTGGCGGCGTCCACGTGGAAGGCTTATGAGCAGGCGTGGCTGGAGTTTCTGCGTGGTGGAGCGGTAAGGCAGTGGGCGTCGGGAGGAGCAGGTGGTGCGGTACATGCTCGGGTTGATGGAGAAGGGGCTGGCGAGGGTGACGATTGCAGGGAAGCTGGCAGAGGTGGCGTTGATGGGGAAGCTTTGGTGGGGTTACGCGCCTTCGGCGGGTGAGCTGGGGGGGCGTCTTCTGGAGGGTTGGGAGAGGGAGAAGGGGGCGAGGGTGCGGCAGCGACGTCCTATTACGGAGGAGATGCTGGAAGGTTTGGTGCGCCGCTTACCGGAGGTGTGCAGGGATCAGGCGGAGACGGTTTTGTTTTCCACACTGATGTCGTGGATGTTTTATGGAGCGTTCCGGGTGTCGGAGTTGGTGGGGTTGCGGGGACGGCCAGGAGTGCGTTGGGGGGAAGTGAATTTGCGGGGTCGCGAGGTGGCGGTGCGTTTGCAATGGTCAAAGACTGATCAGCGAGGAGAGGGTACTTGGGTGGTGCTGGGCCCTGGGGGGTCAGAGGCGGTGTGCCCAGCGGAGTGGGGGAGGCAGCTGGCCGGGGGACAGGCGCAGAACGAGGGGGAGGTTTTTGGTCGGGGAGAGGCTGGTCGAGTGACGGCAGTGCAGCTGCTGTGGGTCCTGCGGTGCGCCCTGCGGTACGCCCTACGGTCCATGGGTGAGGACCCGAAGAAATTCGGGACGCATTCGTTTCGCATTGGTGCGGCGACGGAGGCGGCGCGCAAGGGTTGGGGAAAGGAAGAGATCAAACGACTGGGGTGCTGGAAATCAGACTGTTATAGGACATACGTCAGGATGCGGGGGGTAGCGGTGGAGTGAGGTTGACATGTTGGCCCAGTACTTACACATGTATCTTTGCAGGTGCGGTGGCGGAGCCCACGGCGGCGGCGATGAGCATTTACGTGGTGGGCCATTCTTTTGTTAAGAGAGCGGAGAGGGCCGAATGGAGAAGCACAAGAAATTAAATTTGGAGTTAGATGACCAGTTGTTTCATTGTCATTGGAGGGGAAAAGGGGGCATGCGGTGGCACGAGTTGGTGCCGGCTTTAAACAATGTTGTGCGGGGGGGGTCTGTCCGGATGTGGTAGTCATTCACCTGGGAGAGAATGACCTGGTACAGTGTAAGGGACTGGCTCTGGTGAAACAGATGAAAAGGGATTTGCTAGAAATTCGGAGGCAGTGGGCGGGGTGTGAGGTCATTTGGGCGGAATTCATTCCTAGGCGATGCTGGAGGGGGGCAGAGCGGCCTGCAGCTATTGACAGGACATGGAGGAAAATGAACAGGGAAATGCGGGTCTTTTGCGAGAAGGAAGGCTTGGGTAGGATGGAGCACCCAGAGTTGAGGTATGGGGCAGTCTATTTTTTCTTGGAGGATGGCGTGCATTTGTCACGATATGGGATGGAGCTCTATATTGTACAGCTGAAGGAGGCGGTAGATAGGGCGATAGGGGTGCGCAGGTATCCAAAGGTGTAGGGTCCTAGAGGGGGGGTCGAAAGCCATATGAGGCTTTCGAGTGGCGCTTTTTCCTAGTTAAAGGGGGGGGTAGGATAGGAGGAATGAGGTTTTCTGGACAGAGGGGGAGGGAGTGTACATATGGCAAGTGTTAAACAGTTGAGGCAGGTGTTTGGGTAGTTGGTAATGATGTATATGCTGTTTGTGGGGGGAACATTTTAGGGGTGGGGGCGGGGGTTGTCGCAGGAATGTACATATTTAGTTAGGCCTAGTTTTGTACGGCAAAGTCCAAGGTTTTGGTACTGTGGTAAGATGCACCTGTTTCCCAATAAAGCGGCCTTTATCACACACATTATATTGTCTCCGGTCAGTCTTTCCCCCACCCCCGTCTCCTGATGGGCCCCAATGGGGTTTTGAGGGGGGCGGCCGACCGGAGGGAGGCTTGCCCCCCCCGGGGATTTTTGGGGCCCCGGGAGGAAGGGGAGGGGGACGAGACTGGCAAGGGGACAGGAAGCAGCCTTTGGGCTGTTTGGGCGCCCTGGGGAGGATTTGGGCTAGTTGGGCTGGTTTTGGGCTGGCGGTTGGTTTGGGCTAATTTTGGGCTCGATAGTATATTACCAGCCATGTTGGGTCACTGTCCACCATTTTAGGGACAGGGACCCAGCAGCCGAGTTGCAGGCAGGGAAGTTGTTGGCCCGCCCTCCTGCCCTATGGTGGCAGGGTATGTAGGGGGTTGTCGGGGTCTTTGGCCATGGAAAAGGGTTTTTTTTTGTTTCTGAAGGAGTTTTGTTGGGAGCAGGTGTTTTCTTGGTCAGGATTGTGGGGTTTGTTGTCGCTGGGGACAGGTGTGGGTGAGATGCTGTTGGGATGGCGCTTTTTCCTAGTTAAGGGGGGGGTAGGATAGGAGGAATGAGGTTTTCTGGACAGAGGGGGTGGGAGTGTACATATGGCAAGTGTTAAACAGTTGAGGCAGGCGTTTGGGTAGTTGGTAATGATGTATATGCTGTTTGTGGGGGGAACATTTTAGGGGTGGGGGCGGGGGTTGTCGCAGGTATGTACATATTTAGTTAGGCCTAGTTTTGTACGGCAAAGGCCAAGGTTTTGGCACTGTGGTAAGATGCACCTGTTTCCCAATAAGGCGGCCTTTATCACACACATTATATTGTCTCCGGTCAGTCTTTCCCCCCCCCCCGTCTCCCGGTGGGCCTCAAGGTGCTGTTCGCCTTTAGATCCTGGTACTGCGGTCATACAGGAACCGTGGAATGTACCCAGCTGTGGTCTTCCCCATATTGTGCTGTAGTCTCACGAGAACCACTGGTATCGGACTCTGGTGAACACGTTTGGAAGGTAAGACGCCTAGACTCTCAAAGGGGCGTGGCCAGAGTATTTAGGGGCGTGGCATTAAAACACTTGCGCTAAAAATCTGTGTTTAGCATAGTTTGCCGCCCGACTTGTCTTTTACTGTTTCTGTCAAGGCATCCAGATATGTGATACAACAAGTAACAGAATACCTACAACAAGTAAGGACTATTGGCTTTGTCAATGGTTATTAGTTGCATACGATAAATAAGTTGCAACTATGGCTTGTTCTATGTTGTTTGCAGTTCATGCTTCTAGGAGCACATCAATGTGCTGTAAGTAAACAGCTGAGCCTCGCTGTAATCGCAAAGTGACAGAAAGGAGTGATTTAGGGGACACGATTTGCCATTGTATGTTGATTGTAGAAAGGTACATGGAAACGAGTTCCTTTTCCATAACCTTTTTTAAAGGATCATCATCTGCAGAACACATAAAAACTTGCTCCTTTCAGCGACTCCTTATCTTATGACGTATTCGGTTACTTCGAAATGTTTTCAGATGGAACTGGAACTATATATAACTTAACTTTGCCACCTACTGATCTCGCTTGAGAAACCCAACACACTTTTTCTGCCGTATGCTTTTCTTCTTAGCAATAAGCTTGCTGGATAATTAAACCGAATTAAGGAAACCACTGTGTTTGCCTTTTGACTTTCTGACTTCCGTGGATGTGTTGCCTACATTTCTTATGACGCACATCCAGTGTGTGACTAAGAAAAGGCAACAGCCCCAGAAGCAGGATGTTTCCTTCTTCCCACTACCATCAGCTGAACTGCACTAAAATGCAACAAGCCTGGAAGTCTCCTGACCCGACAGGGTTGGATCTTTCAACAGAGTAGCAGACTTTCACTTTGTTGTTATAACATAGAGAAGAAATAAGAATTATAACGAAACGGTCATTGTTATTGGCCCTACTTGTGAGCTGTCAGTGCCCGAGCCAATGAGAGCAGGGACAGGGGGCATGTAATAACAAGCTGTTATTCCCCACAAGAAAGGCACTAGCAACGCTCACAGGGAAAAAGGAGGGTCTGACCGCGGCATACTGGTTCTCTGGGATTTGAATGTGCAACCTAACATATTTGGAACTGTACATGGAATTGTGGAGGGCTTCTTTGTCTCGTGGAGGATCAGTAGGATGAGGGGCACATAAAAAACACAATACAAAAGAGCCTGAAGTGCTGGAGCGTGACCATGAAGCGGAAAGAGCCCCACTTGCACCTCTGCCAGACACCAAGGTACCTTCACTAGGGTTCAAGGTAAGAGATCTCTCTCCACATCTGAACACATTCAAGGTGAGAGTAATCGGGAAAGTGCCGAGGGGCCAGGGACTGACAGCCTTGCATAGCTCCTGAGTGGACTGTACCAGTACTGTATTGCTTGCTAGGAAACATTCTGATTGGCTGTCCAAACCTGTACGTTTTTTCTTTCTAGACGCTAATAGGATTTTACCAAGCATTTGCAATGCAATAGGTTTTGCAGTGACGCAAGTTTATGCTATTGGCATTGTAAATTACAATGCCTCTTATTTATGTTTTTAAAAAGAAAACAAAAATAAAAGGCATTGTTATTTGCAATGCCAATAGCTCAAACTCGCGTCAATGCGAGACCTATTGCATTGTAAATGCTTGTTGTGTATGCAGCATCTGGTGTGCACTTGCATGTCCCGGATTGATGAAGGCAGGCAGAGCCAGCAACAGTGATGAAGAGGACACACTCAACTCCTCTGATCACAGTACAGTCAATCTTAAATCGGGAAAACTTCCTTCGGCCCAAACAAAAACCCACCAGTCAAACAAAGACGAGCCAAACCTGGGTGTCACCAATGATCAGGACACGTAAGTTGAGGCTATCAGTTCTTGTGGTGAGCAATCATGCCTAGTTCTAGGCCTCTCAAGGCGCTTCGAATGATGTTGAGACTTTTTCAGCATCGACTTGTCGCAAGAGCTAAGTCTTTGCGGCAAAATACCTAATACGGTGCTATTGTAGTTTCCGTGAGCTCCTTTGTTTCTAGGCACGCTGCAGGGGCAGCATGGTCCCATCAAACACCTTGGCTTTGCATATCCTTCCATGTGTTGCAGCAGGTAACTTCCAGTTCCTCCTGCCTCAGATGCATGCGGTTCCTATCTAGACATTTATCTCGAAATCTAGAATTCTCAGCAGTGTCTTCTTCTTCTCACACCTCCAGCACCCCTCATCAGTATTTAGTCAGTTCCCACCTTCACGGCTGGCTCCAGACATCTCTTCTCTAGGCTGCTTACAGAACTTTCAGTTTCTATTCCTGAAGGTAGCAAAATAGAGTTGGCAGACATTGACCCTAATCCTTGGTATCTATTGCTGCGTGATTTTCTGGTATACTGGCTGGTAGTTTCTCTTCTATACTTATATCAAACTGCCAGAGAAAGTTGGCTTATTTCATGAGAACAACTCCAAGGCCAGTGTCAGGCATTTCCTGACTTATATGTATTCCTTCCTTACTGGCCAGCCATAGTCTTTGTCTGATAGAGTAGGTCAAATTTGGGAATCACTTGTAAGCGGAGACCTAAAACAAATGCACAAACAAAAGCCTTCCCCACTTAAACAACTATTAACTTGTAACACTTCTGAGGAAATATGAAGCAGAAAAGGGGCAACTATTTCCTTACTCTACAAAAGACCCTCTCACCCAGGAGTCTGGTCCACTATGAAGGAAATCAGAAGTGCTTTTGAAATGTCTTGCAATTCAGGACTTCTCTCAAGAGCAGTGTAGAGCAAGGGAGAGGGACTTGTGAATGGAAACCTTAGCACGGTTTGTGAAGGATAGGAAACCCACAAACATGCAACTTGCATGGGTTGAGGGAGTTGGGCTGGAAAGGTACCGGGAAGGGTGGGGCTTCTTGATGTAAGTGGCCGCAAAGCACCACTACACTCTGCTCCTTGCAGCCTTCTGATGCAAGGTACAGCTAAAGTTGACATTTTTAATTCTTTTTAAACTTTGCAATCTTGTGAATCACGAAGTTTAGGAAACACACACTTAAGCATTTTGCGGCTGTGCAATTTTGCACACCCCTATTTCTGGGACTCTGAACAAGCTGGATGCATTAAAGTGATAAGTGACATGTTGTGTCAGTTGTGTTTCTATCCACACCCATGGTTTTTCCACTTTTAATAAATAATTAATGTGATAGCCTGTTTCAGCTAGGTTTAAGCAATTTTTCAAAATTCCAATTGGATGAGTTTCCAAAAGGAGCTATAAATGCCAGGAAGAATTTGTTTTTTTAAATGGTATGATGTATCATCATAAAACAAATTAATCTGGGCTATGCAGTAAAAGCCATCCTCTAAAATAAACATTGGCAAAGCCAATAAGTCTCCTCTTACAGAGATATTGGCTTTGTCCATGTTTTGCATCCATTGTGTACAGATGCATTACAAAGGGAGGTAGGGAGGACGGGAGTCAAGAAGGAAGTATAGAGGCAAACAGCGAGAAGCAAGGGTGTGTGTGGGGGAGCACAAGTACAATGGAAGGTCTGCTGTAGTGGCTGGGGCAAGCAGACGGGTAGCAGAGGGTAGGAGGGAGGGGCATGAGGCAAGTGGAGGGACAACAGAAAGTGGAAGGAGGAGCTGTTGCAAGCAGAGAGACAATGGAGGGTAGTCAGGAGGGGCAAATAGACAGACCGCTGAGGGTAGGTGGGAAAGGTTGAGGTCAGCAGACAGAAAACAAAGGGTGCGATGGAGTTTCTGGGGGTAAGGCGATGGACAATGGAGGGTCAGCAGGCTGGAGGGGCTGGGGAAGAAGAAGTTGACGGGAGAAGTACACAAGAGAGACTGCTGAAAACCCACACTCTCATAGAGTGCTTAAATGAAAATAAAAAAGTAGCCCCTGGAAAAATGTGCAGTGGAAGGACACTAGTAGTGTGTTCCTTCTCCAGGGGAGGAACAAACACACAAAGAGGAAGGAGATCTATGGCAGCTATCAATTAAAAGTAAGCAAATAAGAGTGACAATGAAGCCAACCAATGGTACGTAATGTTATGTTATAACAAAAGGTTTTGCAAGAAGGAAATAGCAAAAGCGCTGTCATAGGAAAACCTGAAAGCAGAATTTGCTAAACTAATGACATATTAACCATCTTTCTTTCATTGGTCGGGAGTATTAATCTCATTAAAATGTCTATACTCCCCTAGGTTATCTACCGGTTTGATGCCACAACTTGCTGCACCATCTCCCTTTCTCTACAAAGGCTTCAGTCTGCTATTTATTCAGTTTGTCTAGAGAGACGAATAGGCTCCTTAGCTATTATTTGCTTGGACTGTCACTTTAATAGAGTTTCAAGATCAGAATAGACCAAAATCTTTTATGTTCTTATTGTATATGCCTAGGCCACCTGCTATTTCTACAGAGATGGCTGTATTAGGCACCTCCAACTCCTGATAAATGAGAAATGGAATTGATGAGAAAGGGAAATAATCATTTTTATGCTAAACAATTGCTATTAACTGAATGACACTGAGATGGAGGTATTTTATTAATCTTTTTTTCTATGCACGTTGTAATGCTTCTTTGCATAACCTTGATAATACAAAGATAACAAATATTAGCAAAGCTACTAGGTCTGGTAGTGGCAAGCTGGTATGATGGTTAATTTATTTTTTATTTATTGCAAGCATAAATTAAAACATAAGTATGAAAAACAGTCATAAATAATTTTAACAGAACACTTCCATTCTAGAAGGAAGATGTATCTAGGATATATATTTTTTAGTTTTAACACACATCACATCAAAGTATGATTCAAAGCATTATTCTTATTTGAAAAAAGAAAATGTACTTTTGGCTTTGAATTACAATAAGTTCAATCCACAGTTGAAACACATAAGAATAACAAAAAACTAGAAAAAAGGAAAAAGAATGCAGAGAAAAAAGTTATTGCAAAAAAAAGTATTGACCCATCAGCCCTGACACTGAAGCACACGTCTTAAAGTAAGATGCGCGGTCACATTACAAGTGAACTGTGAAGCATACAAGTACTTTGTTTTTTTAAATGGATTAAACCTTATAAAGAATGTTTCTGTCTCAGCTGTACTTTGTGATGATCATAGGTAATTTACAATTGGATATCTGAAAACAACAGAAAATGTGGCTTCCGCTAGACATACGCTCTTTACAAAACGTTTAAACCAATTAAAACTTGAAGTATGAAAATGTGTTTCGGGATCGCAAGGGTGGTATATTAAACTGCTCATGAATACCAAAGAAAAAGCTGCAATGGAAATTGCGAGAGATTTCATGCACCAGCCACCACATAGTACAAAGAATGGATAACTACATGATAAAAATACATTGAGGCGAATAAGAAAATAAGGTAAGCCCAACTGTTCAGTAGTAATTGTAATTAAAGAATAATATGAGGGATAAAGTACCCCCTGACGTACATTATAAGTATATTACAAGTCACAGAGGAGTTCCATAACCATATAGAGGGCCGAGGTCGAAGGCAAAGTTCCTTTATGAGGTCATGGAACTCCGAGATGACTTGCAATATCCTTATGATGTGTGCAAGGGGGTATTTTATATCATATAATACGTGTTCACACCATCACCTTTTCCACAAACCTCTGGTGCATAGCTCTTTCATATGAAAGAAAAAGCATGTTTGAAGACATGAAGAATAAAAATAAAACCTATAGTGCAAAATTAAACACATCAAAAATCTGTTAGCTATTTGTTGCAAACAGATATTAGAAACAGTTCAATATAGTCAGTTAAAAAAAAGCTGCAGTAGCTCGGACAGTGTAGAAACATGCAGAGAGATTCTTGCTTCTCTCTATGTAAGGAGTGCAAAAAAATAAACAGTATTGTGTCTGCTTGTCATTGTAAGCTATTAGGAAGTAAGAAACACAACATTTCCCTTGCTATAAAGAGCTGCTTCTTCAATTGTAGGGCAGACATCAATATGCCACTTGTACACCTGGGCTTAAACTATCTTTTACACGTTTTGCAGCATTTGCTGTAGCAAAAAATGTATTTGTGTATGAAAGTTTTTAAAAACTTTTGATACACACCTTATATCACAAAAAATGTGTTTCACATTAAACAAAAGTAGTGACAGCGTGCTCAATCGTTAAAAAGGTTACACATGTCTTTTTGCCTTTCAATCTTTTTAAAAGTTCAATATCTTCAGAAGAAAATGGTATTAGATGTAAAGCATGTTATGAAAGAAGTTACTTACTTCATACCAACCAACATCAGCATTGAATTTTCTTAAATTACAGCAACGTTTCTGCTTTGCAGGATTAACTGGTAAAACAGTGTTACGATTTAGAAATACATGTTACCAACAATTTCTGACTCATGCTATCTATCTAAGAGTTCTTTCAAATTATTATATTGACCATAATAGTATTTAAAGTACTGGCATTTTCTTCTAATTAAGTAACTACTTTTGTCATTCCAAAATTACTTTACAAAAACTACTGACCATACACAATATGATATGCGAGTACAACTGAACAAGCTAAGAAAAGATCATGGGATAACAGAGACAGTCAGCGCACAGACAGTCGTAGATAGGAATGGCATATAAAGAAGGATTTAGTAATCTGTCATACACTTTGGCATCTATCTTCAACAGTGAGGTGGTATGCCTTTTAAGTCTCTCTGTGTACCCGCCTCTTTGTTTAGTACGTGAAGAAACCGTTTGCTGCTACTGAATACAACAACATAGGATTGACCAATGTAATGATGACTTCATTCTCTCTGTAGCTATAAGGCAACAACTACCTCTGACTTCATATACGTGCACCTTTTGGAATAGTTCGTTCTGTCATTGTACCTTGACACAATTAAAAAATAATCTAACATTAGTTAATTGTTTGTAAACCTTTATCCTGACATCACAAATATCACTTAATAAACCCTTCAGGGATACCTTTGGCCTATAATATACGCACAGCAATGTTACTGATTTATGATGAGAACATTCCTATTGTTGCTTCACAAAAGAATATAAGGTCATTAGTCTGTCATTGTGCCAAAATGTCTCTGACAGTAATGTCTAAACAATCACTTCAATATTTCAACTTTCTAACAAGCTTAGCTCAAAGTTCGTTCCCAAACTAATGGACTATCAGAATAGTTCTCTGTGTGTGAGTGAATACAGTATCTGTGTACATTGTTAGACTTACTGATAGAGATCGCAGGTCACCCGACCAATATTTTCACCACTTAGGTTTCGGGCCCATATATCTAATTTCACTATATACATTGATCAGATGACCATACAATCTACTACCAATAATTGTGAGTCCCTTCCTGCTATTTCTAGTGTACCCGACTAACCATCCACCGATACGGGTACCTATGACCACGATGGGTCAGGGAGCTAGCTGTAAAAGGAAAGGCTGGTTCCGTCGGATGATGGACAATTTCTTTGTTACACAACATATATTCCTATAACATTTCTTACTTAGTTATACTTGGAAATATTTGTATAAGAAATTCACACACCACACATTTTATATAGATATCAAGAAAGAGAAAGGTTGTTATTCATCAATCCCTTTACAAAAATTAATTATTGACATTTAAAAGTTTGGTTGTCCATACAATAGAATGTCGAAACAAGGTGCACAAGTGAATAATTGTGATCAAGTGATTTAAGTGTATAATACAGTGAAACAATTTTACAGCTAAAATTAAAAGAAACACAGGTCCAACATTAGTTTCAATTTCCACAGACAGTACAATTATTTCTATTTTTCTGCTGGGATATAACAAGGACCAATTGGTGAGTTAACGTCGACGTTTCGACCCTGGGAGACGGTGCTGTCTTATTAGCGACCAGTTCGGGTCTTCATCAGGACGAGGGGAAAGGAGGGACAACCTGAAAATTCGTTTTTTGGGGGGGGGGGGCGTCCTATTTCTGCCTCTACGGAGATTATTCACTTTTCTTGTGTTCTAGCGTTGGTTCTTTATGTTAAGGATTTGTCACCGTCCGGTGAACAAATTGGATCTGGAAGGTTGCAGATCGATTAATATCTTTTCGTAGGTTTGTGTCCAAACGTTGAATCTTTTTATATGAAACGTCACCTTCCGGTGAAAGTTTCAGGGTCTGAAGTGCATCCAGGATTGACTCGCGTGAGAGAGACAGACTGCTGCTGTTACTGCTCTTTAAGTGATCGCGGCGGCGGCACTTCAGACCCTGAAACTTTCACCGGAAGGTGACGTTTCATATAAAAAGATTCAACGTTTGGACACAAACCTACGAAAAGATATTAATCGATCTGCAACCTTCCAGATCCAATTTGTTCACCGGACGGTGACAAATCCTTAACATAAAGAACCAACGCTAGAACACAAGAAAAGTAAATAATCTCCGTAGAGGCAGAAATAGGACGCCCCCCCCCAAAAAACGAATTTTCAGGTTGTCCCTCCTTTCCCCTCGTCCTGATGAAGACCCGAACTGGTCGCTAATAAGACAGCACCGTACCCCAGGGTCGAAACGTCGACGTTAACTCACCAATTGGTCCTTGTTATATCCCAGCAGAAAAATAGAAATAATTGTACTGTCTGTGGAAATTGAAACTAATGTTGGACCTGTGTTTCTTTTAATTTTAGCTGTAAAATTGTTTCACTGTATTATACACTTAAATCACTTGATCACAATTATTCACTTGTGCACCTTGTTTCGACATTCTATTGTATGGACAACCAAACTTTTAAATGTCAATAATTAATTTTTGTAAAGGGATTGATGAATAACAACCTTTCTCTTTCTTGATATCTATATAAAATGTGTGGTGTGTGAATTTCTTATACAAATATTTCCAAGTATAACTAAGTAAGAAATGTTATAGGAATATATGTTGTGTAACAAAGAAATTGTCCATCATCCGACGGAACCAATTTTTATATAACATTGTCTACCCAGGTTCTGAGGGTTACTGGGTTACCCCATTACAAGTAATGGGTAAAAGGAAAGGCAGCAAAATACAAAACCCAACATAAAAATGATTTCAATGTTTTCATCAAATGACCACGGACAACTGGGAAGTTTTAAGATTCTTTATCTAAAATTCAGTTTTGGAAAATCATAACGTTTACAGTAAAACCCAGTCAATAATCGGAATTTTTACTATGGAAACATTTTTCATGAATATGAATGGGAAATTAGGAATCCTAACAGCTATAGTAAGGGTGTAATGTGAAACATGATATAACTCTAGTAAAGTACTTCAGTTAAATGTTAAGAGAAAATTATAGAACACATCAGGAAATTGCAACCTGCAATGTAGAAAATGATTTCTAAAAGGTAGGGTAACATAGGAACACGCTATGAAAATAAATGCAAATAACTTTATGATATGCAATGGTTGCGGAAAAGCATGGAAAATTATCATATGCAAAGGTATGTCTTTATTGAAGCAAAGACGGAAAAATAGAAAGGTGCAGTTTTAGAGTTTTCTGCAAGATATTTACCTAGACTGGTGTGAAAACCAACCCTGGCCACGGGTCAGTTAAGGACAGGAGATACCCCAAGGAATAGCAGTCATCAAATGGGACAGCAGGTGCAGTATGGACACCTCAGGACAGGACAGGAAACCCAGATTAGGATCAGGACAGGACCACCAGGATACGACCAGCACCCGCAGTTCGGAAGCAACGCCTGCGCTCCACCCTCTCTGCAGCTATCAGTCAGAACCCCGATTGGGTTAGCGAACTCCCCAGCAAAGTGCTGCGCCAGCACTTAAGGTTTGGTAAAACCTTAGTCTATGGTCAAATTCGGACAGAGTGCTCCGCAGCGCTCTGTATATTCAGTCACCTATTGAGTGCGTTGGGTCAGTGACAGGTCAGCTATTCGGACAAGTCGGACAATTTCTCTAGCTAAACCTAGGCTAGATATACTCTTTTGGGTCAGTGTACCACCCCCCAATGTTGCAAAGTGTCAGAATCCCCAATTTCGATTGGTCCTCAGGTAGGATGGGTTAACACACCAATCAGAACAGACTTATTCAAGTCCTATTTTGCATTCTAAGGTACCGCCTAGCAAGATTGGGGTTCTCATGAGAGAATATGCAGAATACAATAGCAGAGTATACATTTGTTGCAAGTGCAGTACAAATTCTGTTTCTCCGGCTGGGTGAAGGTGCATCTTCCCAGGCCCTTCTTGGCAGTAACCTTCTCTTGGCTCGGTTTCAATGTCACCTCGCCATGGCTGGTCCTGCACAGAACTGCACTCCAAGATGGACGCACAACCCCCATCACTCCTCCGTGCCGAGGATACATGAAAAGTAAGCGAAAACAAATTAAAACATAGAAATAAATGAATAAACTACATAACATGAGTGTGTACTTGTGAATTATCACTATAAAATATACTATGCAATTATTTATTAGTGCAACAGACAGAATCACAAAAGCAACGGTGCAAGCTTCACCTCGCTATTAGAAAGCGCGGCCATTTTATTGGCTGTTACGCATGCGCACCCTTTCCCTCCAAATGTGACTGCGTCGTGTCACGTGATTATGCCTTACGCATGCGCAGAATAAAATTTCGAGCAGCTTCCATGTTTAAAGACAAGGGTTATTCGTATTAGTAAAACACATAGGCAAGCATCACTATGATACACACGCACATTCAAAATACATAAATTTAGTAAAACAAACAATTGAAATTACGGGATTATAACAAATTTTCGAGGTTCTTGACTCGAGCAAGTCGCGATGCGAAATCTTGCTCTATCAATCCCCTCTTTGATGATATTTACTATCATCACAAAATAATGGAACCAGATGCCAACTTTCTTTCACACCTTGTACATTTCTATCTCTTCCAACAGGCGATTCAGTTTCTCTCTCATTTTTGGTAGGGTGAGAATTTTTCACCTTTTTATAAATCTGATTATTCATTTCTTCCAATTCAAGCTCATCCGCACTCCGTTTCACTCCTCTCGCATTCACTTGGTATTTCTTTGTGTGTTTGCGACATTTGCAACAGACGAATATGAGAAATAGGATAAGACCTATCACTCCAATTGGCATCAGTACCTTAAACAATAAACTTTTACCTAAGCTAGCAAACCAATGACCTACATTTGAGAGACCATAAACCAGTCTCTTCCAGGCACTGTCAACCTCGGGTGGTTTGAGTTCCTTTTCCAAATTAGTAATGTTTTTCACATACCTTTTGAGCTGTACACTTTTGTCCGGAATGTAAGTGCAACAATGTTGCGCCTTCAACATCCGGCAGACTCCGCCCTCTTTTGCTAATAAGGTGTCAAGAGCAAGTCTGTTCTGCAAAACCATTGATCTGATCGCAACCATTTCAGTATTGACCAGCAGAAATCCATGAGCCGTGTCAGTGGACAACACATCCACTATTGTGGATAATTTGCAAATTCTGTGAGTGTTTAGAACCACTCCCACTCCAGGTATCAGTGCACTAAAAATACTACCCATTATTTCACCTACACTTTCTCTTTTACTACGCGCTAAGCCATTAGTGTTTTCGTTGCTTCCAGCAATTTCATTCACGTGGTATATTTTCGGGAAAACAATGCCAAAATAGCAGCTTCCATACCAGTGATCCGGCAATTTGAAATAAGCCTTGTTTCCACATACATAATAAATTCCGGGAAACACAGGTTTTGACCCATTTTTGAAACCCCAGCCTCCAATTACCTTGTAATTGTGTTCACATTGACTGGAACCAATGAAAATATTATTATAATAACTAGTCTTCTCGCGATGAAGACAGAGTTTCCCTTTCTTTTCGAAATCCAGCAACAAAGCAGGCCCTGCCCCGCCATTTGAGGTGCTTTCCATGTCCTCAGCCCATTTTGGGGTTTTCTGTCTTTTGTCATTTGCCTTTCTTTGAAAACTCTCCCTTCTCTTCTCTGCCATGTTCAAAAATATTTTTTTTGTTCATGTAATGAACAGGCCAAGTTATCTCTGTGTGCTTCATTTAAATCTATGGTACCTATAGTCAGAAAGTATTCTCCCATATAACGTGTAACGTCACTTTTGGTATGTACAGGATTCAAATTTCCACGTATAGGAAGTTCAGAAAATATCACGTCTGAATTAGAATAGTAATACTGTAACAGTCCTCTTTTATAAAATAAGCTTGCTAAAATGCTACAGGAAATTCCATAGGTCAGAGGTAGGTGATGATATGTCATGCCTTCAGCTACAGAAGTAGGTAGCTTCATGCAGACATAGCAATCTTCTATTTCCATAGTTTCTACATAGTGCACTAACAAGTTTGCGAAAACATTTAAGTGTGTCTGGTTTCTAACTCCGTGGTAATGTAGTCCTTCCTCATCTGATGCTTCTAAGTCTCGTTTTGTCTGTCTGAGTGCTTTTTCACGTCTTTCTACACTTCGTGTTGTCAGTTCTTCAGGGTCGGTAGTCTGAGTAGGGTCAATATTAGTATTTTTGCTTACCATAAAAGGAATGAAAACTGTTAGTCCTATCCAAACAAATATTACTATAACTATACTACATATACATACCTTGCAGCATGTTTTGCAACAACTGCGGCTAGGTCTACCACTCACGCTTGAATCAGACATTTTGGCTCAGAAGAAGTTTTCAACCCCTCTTTGTGTCCTTGCCCATGTACCTTTATGCTGAGCAATTTCACGGCGGTTCGTCCTCTTCCTCTGCAGAGTAATAAGTAATCGGTTCCCCGTCGCTTTCGTCAGTAATATCAAGATCCTCTAAATTTTTCAGAATCAGATATGTCCATTCAGGATCCTGGTATTTCTCATTCAGTCTTTTTATTCGATCACTTCTTCTTTTGGAGCTTTCTCCAGCTTGCTCTGCTATTCGTATGCTTTTTCTTCTGTCAGCAAGTTTCTCTTCTACTGTTTTTATTCTCAATCTTAGTCTCTTAATGTATCTTGGTTCGATATTTTTCTTTTTCTTGAGTCTTTTAGTTGGCACTGTATTTTGGCTTTCTTCTAATGCTCTTTTATTTTCGTTTGTTTGTGGCACTTCTGTCTCTGTCTCTTCCCTTCCTATCTGACTAATCCCAGGTCTTGTATCTATTTCTTCCGCCTGGTTACTAAGCTGGCCTTGTTCAGGTGAGTTTTGAATTTGGCTTTCGAATGTCTTTGTTTCTGTGTCCTGAACACGTTCTTCTAGCTCTGTCTGATCCTGTTCAAGCACTTCGATCTCTTGATTTTCTTCCGCTCGAACTTTTGAACTAATTCTAGTCTGTCCCTTTTCAATATCAGGAGTCAGTGGAGGAGTATCGATCACTTGTTCTGTCCCTGTCTGACCTCCCTCTTCGTCCTCGGATTTGATGTTAATCTCAATGATCTGAGGGTCTTCGCCTGTGCCTGTCTCGACCTCTCTATTCCACTCTCTATCTTCGTAGATTCGCTCTCTTGTTCTGATTGGGTCTTCAATGAAATCGATTATAGGTATCCAATCATCTTGGCTGGTGCTCGGTTGCTCGTCATCAGCTACTTCTGGACCAACGTCTGCAGGACCCTCAGCTGGACTGGCGCTCGGCTGTTCGTCATCAGCTACTTCAGGACCGACATCCGCAGACCCCTCAGCTGGACAACCTTCAGCTCCAGGCTCCTTGTCTGGAATTACCTTTTGAATATGGCTGGCATGGATCCACCTGGGAATGCCTGCACACTTCACTGCTGTCGTGGTCACCAGTATTACTTGGCGTTTTTCTCCCCACCTCGGTGCAAGGCAACTCGAACGAGTGTGCTTCTTTATTCTAACCCAATCACCTGGAACCAATTTGTGAACTGGAGTTGTCGGGTTGGCGACGGCGTCTTCCCCAATCTGGCGAGAGATAGAACGCACTTGGTCACCCAGTTTCCTGCAGTACTCAAGTACCAAATCATCAGAAATGCTTAACAGTTTGTTTCCTGGTACCCATGCTTGTCTCATCACTCTTCCCATCAAAATTTCATGGGGGCTCAGGCCTGTTCTCCGATCTGGAATACTTCGGAGTCCCATCAGAACAAGAGGCAAGGCAGTAATCCAATTCATTCCCGTTGAGTCACACATTTTGGCCAACCTCGATTTAATAGTGCCATTTATCTGCTCTACCACTCCAGAAGCGTCTGGACGATGTGCACAGTGCAACTTTTGTGTGATTTCAAACGCTTTACAGAGTTGGTCCATCACCTCATTCTGAAAATGTCCGCCTCTATCTGATTCAATAGTGACTGGCCTAGGTATCAATTCTCGTAGTAACAATTTGGCTACTGTTAAGGCATCACTTTGTGGGACAGGGTAAGCTTCCACCCATTTTGAAAATAGGCAGACTACTACAAGGACATATCTTTTCCCCTCGCAGCGTGGCATTGTGATGAAGTCAATTTGTATTCTTACAAAGGGACCCCCTGACTTTCCAATTTTCCCCAGTTCAACTACTGTTCTCTTGCCAGCGTTGAACTGTTGACAAGTCATGCACCTCTGGCACAAGGATTCTGCTACCTTCCTGAATTTCTGGTTATACCAGGTCTGTTGAAATACCAGAACCATGGCATCCCTACCAATGTGTGATCCTTCATGTATCAGTCTGGCCATAGGGGCAAGCAGGTTCCTAGGTAACACAGGCATACCATCTGGGCCCACAATGACACCATTCTCACGTCTTGGTCGACAACCAAGTCCCTTCCACTTCTCTTTCTCTTCCCAGGGCACAGCATGCTGCCATTCTCTCACTTCATCCCAGGTAGGCACTTCTTCAAACACCATAAGTTGGCAGCTGTTTCCAGTCCCACCCAGTCTGATATTCATTGACATGCGATCCATAGCACATTGTTTTGCTACCCGATCAGCAAAATCATTACCCAATGACACGGGGTCAAGGCCCTTTTTATGAGCAACACATTTGACCACTGCCAATTCTTTTGGTAATTGGATTGCCTCTAGAAGGTCTTGGATAACTTTTCCATTTCGAATGGGTGTACCTGATGAAGTCAGGAATTCTCTTTGTAGCCATAACTGGCCAAAGTCATGCACAACCCCATAACAGTACTGGCTGTCAGTATACACTGTTATTCTTTTGTCTTTTCCCAATTTGCAAGCTCTTATCAAGGCAATTAGTTCGGCTACTTGTGCAGACGTTACTCCAAATAAACAGGATGCTTCTTTAACTTTGTCTAATGCAACCACAGCGTAGGCAGCACTTAGGCCTACAAGTTTGTGTCTCATGCATGAACCATCCACAAATCATTCCTCATCATGTACAGGCAAGGGTGTTTCTTTAATGTCTGGGCGGGGTTTAGTACTGAATTCAGTCGGGTCAATGCAGTCATGCTCGTTCTCTCCCTGGTCTTCTAAAACCATTGAGTCAGGGAGTAGAGTGGCTGGGTTCAGTATATTACACCGAGTGATGGCCACATTTGCAGCACCCACGAGAATCCTCTCGTATTTAGTCAGCCGACTAGGGGTGAGATACTGAGTCTTGGTTCTGGTTAGTAAAATCACAACTGCGTGTGGAACATACACAGTTACAGGATGTCCCATGACAATAGATTCACTCTGTTCTAAACTTGTGCATGTTGCAGCCACTGCTTTCAAACATCCAGGTAATCCAGCAGCCACTGGATCCAATGTGGCAGAAAAATATGCCACGGGCCGTCTAGTTAAGCCATGTTCCTGAGTTAGGACCGACAATGCACAATTGTCTCGTGTGTCACAGAATAAAGCAAACTCCTTGGAATAATCTGGCATTCCCAAAGCAGGAGCGGTACACATACAATCCCGCAATTTAGTAAATGCTGTTAAGCTTTCATCATCCCATTCCACATAGTCCGGTGCTCCCTTCTTTGTCATTTTTATTAAAGGCTTTGCATGGACTGCGAATCCCACAATCCATTGCCTGCAGTAACCTACAACTCCAAGGAACATTCTGACTTCCTTTTGCGTACGAGGTAACTGCATCTTCTGAATTATTCTGACTCTCTCTGAGGTCACTTTTCTGATTCCCTTTTCTATCTGGAGCCCCAGATATTTCACTGATTTTGAACAGAACTGCAATTTTTCAGGAGCCACTTTGTGTCCCTTTTCACTTAGGTGATTCAGTAGGGCAATGGTGTCAATCACGCAATCCCTATGACTTTTGGACGCCACCAAGAGGTCGTCAATGTATTGCACCAAAACAGATTTTCTAGGTAAGACTAAAGTTTCCAGGCATTTTTTCAAGATCTGATTAAAGATAGAGGGGCTCTCTGTGTACCCCTGGGGGACCCTGTTCCAAACGTACACGTGACTGTTGAAAGCAAATGAGAAAAGAAATTTGCTATCTGGGTGCAATGGGATCGAAAAGAATGCATGACATAGGTCAATCACAGTGAACCATTCAGCATCCCAGGGAATCTGATACAGAATCACAGCTGGGTTTGGGACAATAGGACAGCAAGGAACCACAATTTTGTTTACCTTTCTCAGGTCCTGCACTACTCTGTACTTGCCACTAGGTTTCTTGATTCCAATTATTGGGGAATTACACGGGCTACTCATCACTTCTTGTATGATGTTTGCTTCTAGCAATTTCTGTATTTCAATGGCAACTCCTGCTCTCACTTCGGCACTCATTCTGTAAGGCTTAGTATTGGGGTAGGCTGCATTTTCTTTTATGGCTATTTGTATTGGGTCTACATTGGCCATTAATCCTACATCCTTTCCTGTAAAGTCCCATACTTCTGGCTTCACTGTCTGTTGGAGTTCTTCAGGTAAGTCTTGTATAGTCATTCGCTTAATTTCTGAGTCAGGTCTGACTAACATTAGCTTGTAAATACCATCTTCGTCTGGGGTTTGAATCTCAACGCCCTTTGGTGTGCAAAAGATAGTGCAGTTCATTTTGCACAGCAAATCACGTCCCAGTAAGTTCACTGGACTGGTATCACAGACGACAAATCTGTGCATTTCTTTGAAGTTCCCTATTGATATCTCCATGGGCTCGGTAACGGGGGTACTAATCAATTGATTAGATACACCCACTACTTGGATTGCTTCTCCCGAGAGGGGTAGGTTTGGAACGTCTGCTGTTCTCACAGTAGAACGGGTAGCACCAGTGTCCAATAGAAAGGTGACATCATTTCCATCAACCTTTCCTTCAATGTATGGCCCTGACTGGTCTACCGGCAAGGAGGCGCCAAGTACACACTCCTTGTCCTCCCCTCTCAGGCCCCGTCAGTACTCGTCGTCACAGAAAAAAGTGTCATTCAATAAATATTGCGAAGTTGCTGCATTTCTGTTGTCAGTGCCCCCCCAGATCTCTATATCATCTCCCTGCGGTGATTTTCCCTTAAAAGTTGGCTTTGGCGCTCGGGGTATTTGAATCGTTTTTACCTGCTGCTGGGTCTTTCTTGGCTTTTCATTCTGCGTCTGTGGAGTTAAATCAGGGGTTTGGGTATTATCGGACTGTAAATACGGACACTCGTCTCTCCAATGTCCAATTTCCCCGCACTGGTGGCAGGGAAATTTCTTTTTGGCTTCCTCTCTGCTCATTTTTGCTCTGGGCTTTCCTCCACCCCCACCCCCAGGGCCTTGGTTCTGAGTAGTTTTATTTAGCTTATTCAATTGTTTTTCCTGCTGTTCTGCGAGCTTTACTTGAGCCCACATCACCTTTTCCTTCAGGGCCTTTTTCTTTTCTGCCATTTCGTCCTCACAGTACTTTGCGTACCGTAGGACCTCATCCATTTTCTTGGACTGCCAACAGATTTTGTTATCTTTTATCCACTGACAAATTTCTGGTCTCAAACCGTTTACAAACCTGTAAATGAAATGCGTCATGTCCTTCATTTTGATGTTATCTATACCACTGTACGTTTTGAACACCTGCAACAGCCTTTCATAAAAGGAATGCACAGTCTCGTCCCTTTCCTGCGTGGTTCTATCTATCTTGGTCCAATCAGTTTCCTTTGCGGGCACTTTTAGCTTCAGATGCTGAATTACCTGATCATATTTTTTCATCACTTCCTTAGAGGGTTCTCCTGTTGCTGAGTCCCTCGGGTATTCCTCACTAGGCCAACCTATGGCGATTTTACACTCAGTCCACAGATCTACAGGGACCACTATGTCGAAGAACCCATCCAGGTCCTTCCACAAGCACTTTTGCACCTTTACAAATCTTTCTACCTGCCGGTACCAATCGACGGGCTTCTCTCGTAATTTCGGGAAATCATTGGTAAAGGACACAATATCCTGTCTGGACCATGGAACATGTACATATTTTCCTCCTGGCACTTCGCGCATAGGGCATAACTGTTCTGGTTTGTCAACTTCCTTTAGAACGAATTCGGGAGTTACCTGCTTAGACCTGGCCTCATCTTTTTTCCTAGCCCATCTGGCTTTCCATCTTTCTACGTCTCCCCATTTCTGTAACACTGTCAATAGTTCCTTGACCTGTGCCTTTTTCCCTGATATATTCAGGTTTTCCAAATCTTTGTCTGAAAATTCTGCTCTGTATGGTTTCTGCAAGGGTTTCGATTTTGAAATATCTATTCCCATGCTAGCAGCAGTATCTGTCAATTTTTCATGAAGTACTCGGGCATTTCGGGTAAGACTTTTGCAAATAAACAACAGCTCTTCTTCAGAGTAGGTATTTAATCTGTCTAATCCCACATTTCCTGCCATTAGTTCTTCTATTTCTACTCTCAGTTTGTAGAGATCTAAAGGTTTCGTCTGCGAAGTTTGTTTTTCTAATTCTTGGCTCCATCTTTCGATTTTCCTCAGGTGTAACCAAAGTGACAATTCTAGTACCCAAAGTTGATTCAATTTGAATCTCCCTCGTATTAAAAGGATTATGTCTTTTCTGCATCCTTTTCCCTGTATTTCTATTGGGCAGATCCATTAGTGAGACTTCAGACTCGCACTCGCTTGTCTGTTCATCTACAATTAAGGGTTCTGGTCTTGGCTGGGCTATGACTGGGGAAATGACTGGAGGTTTTGGACTTTCATGTCGGTCCTCATAAAATGGAACCACTGGTCCGATAGTTACTGGGATTGTCAATGCTTCAGGACTGGTATTTAACTGGGAAATTTTCTGAATTATCTCAGCTCTCTGCTTTGCTAGAATTTCTCGCTCCTTTTCTTCCAATAATCTCTCTACAGATTTGTCATGTAACACCTGTGGGGTCAGAGTGGGAGCATAACTCGGGGCAGTGGGATGAGTCTCACTAGGTCCTTCACCATAATTAGGTCTTGGGAACAAACTTCCTGTACCGAGGGACCTTGGTTTTCTTTCATACAAAGGCTGAAAAAACGGCATTCCTGAACCCGATGGTCTCGCCTCACCCTTGTAGGGAGGTCTCGGGGAAAAATCGCTTTCACGGGAGTATCTGGCATCGACACCAGCTGATATTCTTGGATAGATATCTCTTGTATCTACAGGACCTAAGCTCTCGGTATAAGGAGGTATGGGGCAACCCCCTCCTGCACTGGTCTTCGGGAATTATCCCCCTCACTGGAAGGTCTATTTCTTTCATTATAAGGAGGCGGACTTCTCATAAACAGGTCATCTAATAATTCATCATCCGACTCTCCAATAGGTACCCAATGTTTGCACTTTTCCGTTTTCTTCTCCCCCCCAGGAGGACCACATGCTGGCATCATGGGAAACAATCCTTCTACAATCATATTCTGTCTCCACTGTTTCATCTTTTTGGCTCGGGCTTCCTGCTTCAATTTTGGATAAAATTTTGTTAACCCTTTATCCATTCGGGGCTTATCTCTCTCAAAAGCCTCAATCTCCCATTCCTCTAGTGCTTCATACTGTGTTAACCTAGGTCTGGGATGTAAGTCATTCATTCAGGTTCTCAGATTGAATAGAATCCTACTGTTAAAGGTACCCTCTAACGGAAAAGCCAATACTCCGTCATCTTTTGTGTATTCCGCCCAGTTCTCCAACCATACACGTGTTGTACCCTTTATCGAACATCATGAAAGATGCGGGAGTGTTGGGTGGCGGTATGACAACACCTTCTCTAGTTTTAATCGGTTTGTCTTTTTTGAAATAATTTTTCACTTTGTTTACAAGAGACACTTTTCTCTTATTTCCATACATAATGTCGTTTTTAACGCCTTTCCACTGATCGTTCTCAAATCCCATATGCCGTGGATCAGGTCTGGTATGCGGTCTATACGAATGCCACATACGATTTCTACGAGTGACTTTGTTTACAAAATCTCTTCCAATCCCAGTGCGTCTATTATTTTCGTGCGACCAATGAAATGCACTAGTTCAAATAATCTCGACCAATGGGTGCGCGGCCTTTCGCGAGACCGTTCTCACGCTTTGGCACTCACCCCTCCTTTACAATTCCAGCTCCGCTACAAATCCGCTGTGACTACCAATCCCAGCGCGGCACAGAGTGACGTCAGAGCAGCTTCGCGCCTGACTCCCTCCTTTACAAGGTAACGGAAACTTTCTTTCTTTCTAAAGTGCTAGTGTTCGGTTATTTAACAACGAATACACATTCACCACTGTGCTCAAGTGTCTAGACAGGAAAGTGTTTTGTTTCACTGCAAGTAAACTACTTCCATTTACTTTTCACACTCTACGGGTAGATCTCTTCCGCCTACCCTTCACACTAGCATTGGGGCACCTGCTACTTCCCTAGACTCATCCACTTTTCCGGGATATATCCAAGTCTAAAGTTTCACCAGCGAGCCCTTTTTGCTTTCACTCAAGCTCCGATGAACCTGCTACTCTTCCGGTGTGACCCTCACTAGGTTATGTCACAATAGGAATTTTGCCAATGAACCTCGTTACTAACATTTACTCATACATATATTCAGGAAAAAACCCTAGTTAGTGCTTCCAGTTCTGCCTAACCTGCACCAACTTTCCTTAAAAGCCAGTGACCTCAAAGCAAGTGGATTCTATTCACCACTCGCTATTCAATTCCCCGGGGATTTCCGACAACATAGATAGCGTTTTACATACGAATGGATTAGCACATATAACAGTATAATGACAAGAACAACAATTTTAAAACATTTCATAATTTTTAAAGCAAACACTTCAAGTGAGTGATCAAATCACTCGAATTGTCTACTCTCATTAGCAGCATCCAACTTAGTTAATCTTAACTAGTCCTACCTAACCTTTAGCTATTCCCTAACCATCCTCGATGCTACCAGAAAATTACTGATAGAGATCGCAGGTCACCCGACCGATATTTTCAACACTTAGGTTTCGGGCCCATATATCTCATTTCACTATATACATTGATCAGATGACCATACAATCTACTACCAATAATTGTGAGTCCCTTCCTGCTATTTCTAGTGTACCCGACGTACCATCCACCGATACGGGTACCTATGACCACGATGGGTCAGGGAGCTAGCTGTAAAAGGAAAGGCAGCAAAATACAAAACCCAACATAAAAATGATTTCAATGTTTTCATCAAATGACCACGGACAACTGGGAAGTTTTAAGATTCTTTATCTAAAATTCAGTTTTGGAAAATCATAACGTTTACAGTAAAACCCAGTCAATAATCGGAATTTTTACTATGGAAACAGTTTTCATGAATATGAATGGGAAATTAGGAATCCTAACAGCTATAGTAAGGGTGTAATGTGAAACATGATATAACTCTAGTAAAGTACTTCAGTTAAATGTTAAGAGAAAATTATAGAACACATCAGGAAATTGCAACCTGCAATGTAGAAAATGATTTCTAAAAGGTAGGGTAACATAGGAACACGCTATGAAAATAAATGCAAATAACTTTATGATATGCAATGGTTGCGGAAAAGCATGGAAAATTATCATATGCAAAGGTATGTCTTTATTGAAGCAAAGACGGAAAAATAGAAAGGTGCAGTTTTAGAGTTTTCGGCAAGATATTTACCTAGACTGGTGTGAAAACCAACCCTGGCCACGGGTCAGTTAAGGACAGGAGATACCCCAAGGAATAGCAGTCATCAAATGGGACAGCAGGTGCAGTATGGACACCTCAGGACAGGACAGGAAACCCAGATTAGGATCAGGACAGGACCACCAGCATACGACCAGCACCCGCAGTTCGGAAGCAACGCCTGCGCTCCACCCTCTCTGCAGCTATCAGTCAGACACCCGATTGGGTTAGCAAACTCCCCAGCAAAGTGCTCCGCCAGCACTTAAGGTTTGGTAAAACCTTAGTCTATGGTCAAATTCGGACAGAGTGCTCCACAGCGCTCTGTATATTCAGTCACCTATTGAGTGCGTTGGGTCAGTGACAGGTCAGCTATTCGGACAAGTCGGACAATTTCTCTGGCTAAACCTAGGCTAGATATACTCTTTTGGGTCAGTGTACCACCCCCCAATGTTGCAAAGTGTCAGAATCCCCAATTTCGATTGGTCCTCAGGTAGGATGGGTTAACACACCAATCAGAACAGACTTATTCAAGTCCTATTTGGCATTCTAAGGTACCGCCTAGCAAGATTGGGGTTCTCATGAGAGAATATGCAGAATACAATAGCAGAGTATACATTTGTTGCAAGTGCAGTACAAATTCTGTTTCTCCGGCTGGGTGAAGGTGCATCTTCCCAGGCCCTTCTTGGCAGTAACCTTCTCTTGGCTCGGTTTCAATGTCACCTCGCCATGGCTGGTCCTGCGCAGAACTGCACTCCAAGATGGACGCACAACCCCCATCACTCCTCCGTGCCGAGGATACATGAAAAGTAAGCGAAAACAAATTAAAACATAGAAATAAATGAATAAACTACATAACATGAGTGTGTACTTGTGAATTATCACTATAAAATATACTATGCAATTATTTATTAGTGCAACAGACAGAATCACAAAAGCAACGGTGCAAGCTTCACCTCGCTATTAGAAAGCGCGGCCATTTTATTGGCTGTTACGCATGCGCACCCTTTCCCTCCAAATGTGACTGCGTCGTGTCACGTGATTATGCCTTACGCATGCGCAGAATAAAATTTCGAGCAGCTTCCATGTTTAAAGACAAGGGTTATTCGTATTAGTAAAACACATAGGCAAGCATCACTATGATACACACGCACATTCAAAATACATAAATTTAGTAAAACAAACAATTGAAATTACGGGATTATAACAAATTTTCGAGGTTCTTGACTCGAGCAAGTCGCGATGCGAAATCTTGCTCTATCAAAAGAAGAGATAGAGAAGATAAATATTATTCAAAATAAAGATTTGATGCCATAATTACCTTAACTATGCTATCAGTTCTTACACGTATAAGTGGCAGACACCACTTGTAGTTCTCGTTCAGCAGCACTTTCCATTGAAAAGGTATGTGTTGATTTGATTTAGCTTTTTACCCCATGAATGGATATGTACTCAATTTGGCAATTGTTTGGCATAGCCAATTAGGTCCGGCATGCCCAATTTTATGTAGATCAGTAAAGAGGGCAACGTTATGGTTATGAAAAATTATGTGTTTTCCCATTTTAGCTCTCATAGCAAATTTTGCTTCCATCAACAGACAAAATTCCTAAAAGGACTCACAATAAACTTAGAATGAAAGCACAGCTTTACTCAGAAAGCATGCTTTATTGATTTGGTGTACATCAATTCAGTAGTTGTTGAGCTATAAGCATTTAACAGAGTTCCAGAGTGGGCTTTTAAGCATTAATGCAAATCCCTGACATTTGGGATTTGTGGATCTAGAAATGCAAAACAAAAATCAATCCTATTAGAGAGGGGAGGTTTTCTCCCATCCTCACTTTCAGTTCCACGGTTCCACAGTTGGTACCGCAGATCCAAGTTGTCTAAAAAGTTTCTCTTCTGGCAGCCACTTCAGGAAAAGGGCCACGGGGCCCACGTCCTGAACAAAAAAGAGAAAGACACATAAGTCGGCAGGGTAGCCACACCTTGACCCCTTTGCTCATAGTGGGGGGGCCATAAATGATCCCTCCATCGTTTAGTAGATCCCCGAAAACTAACAAAGCAGCCGTTTCTAAGACAGGTGGCGGTCCTCTGTCAGATGGGTGCAGGCCCTGTGGCAAACTGCAGCTGCTCATGACCAAAGGCAGAGAGCAGTGGGTCTACCTGCTGGCGCCGTGCACCCAACACCATAGCTCATATAATCTGCCATGTTGTTCTCGTTTATATGTTTAGTTATGCCATGTCAGTGAACATAAATGCAATCCAATAACATTTCATTTGTTGCAAGTGTATTAATTAAAGTAGATTCGGGAATCTATTACTACACTGCAAAGGTCCGATCCCAACGTTATTACCATTGTAGAGGTGCGTCTTCTGATCATACTCTTAAACTAATTGCACACATAGTGGACCTTTCCAATTAGAACGAGCTCGTGTTCCGTTTAAATACACATGCTTGTAACTACAGCACTTAAAATAACAGTGAGGCATAAATCAAGTATGCAGGTGCGAAAAAGAGTAACGTTTTATAAACCAATATAGTGGACTTTCAATCAATCAATCAATCAATCAGGTCATTTGTAGAGCGCACTACTCACCCGTAGGGTCTCAAGGCGCTGGGAGGGGGGGGGGGTGCCGCTACTGCTCGAACAGCCAAGTCTTGAGCTTCTTCCTGAAGGAGAGGTGGTCTTGGGTCAGGCGCAGATTGGTCGGAAGTGAGTTCCAGGTCTTGGCGGCCAGGTAGGAGAAGGATCTTCCTCCTGTTGTCGCTCTTCGGATGCGGGGGACGGCGGCGAGGGCGTGGTTGGTTGATCTGAGGAGGCGCTTGGGAGTGTAGAAGTTGATCCGGTTGTTGAGGTAGCTCGGGCCTTGGTCGTGTAGGGCTTTGTGCGCGTGGGTGAGGAGCCGGAAGGTGATTCTCTTGTTGACCGGGAGCCAGTGCAGATCTCTCAGGTGTCCGGAGATGTGGCTGCGACGGGGGATGTCGAGGATGAGTCTCGCCGAGGCGTTCTGGATCCGCTGGAGTCTCTTCTGGAGTTTGGCGGTGGTTCCGGCGTAGAGGGCGTTGCCGTAGTCCAGTCGGCTGGTGACGAGGGCCTGGGTGACCGTCTTCCTCGTCTCGGTGGGGATCCACCGGAAGATCTTACGTAGCATGCGCAGGATGTTGAAGCATGACGAGGAGACGGCGTTGACTTGTCTGGTCATGGAGAGGGAGGAGTCCAGTATGAAGCCCAGGTTGCGTGCGTGGTCCGTCGGTTTGGGTGCGGTGCCCAGGGCGGGGGGCCACCAGGAGTCGTCCCAGGCGGAGGGCGTGGAGCCCAGGATGAGGACCTCCGTCTTGTCTGAGTTCAGTTTCAGGCGGCTGGTCGTCATCCATTCGGCTACGTCTCTCATCCCTTCGTGCAGGTTGGCTCTGGCGGTGTCGGGGTCGTTGGTCAGGGAGAGGATCAGCTGGGTGTCGTCGGCGTAGGAGATGATGTTCAGGTTGTGTTTGCGTACGATGGCCGCGAGGGGGCTCATGTAGACGTTGAAGAGGGTGGGGCTCAGTGAGGATCCTTGAGGGACGCCGCAGATGACTTTGGTGGCCTCTGACTTGTACGGTGGTAGGCGGACTCTTTGTGTTCTTCCGTCGAGGAAGGAGGTGATCCATTCCAGTGCCTTCTCCTGGATTCCGATGTTGCTGAGGCGCTGTACTAGGGTGCGGTGGCAGACCGTGTCGAAAGCCGCGGAGAGGTCCAGGAGGATGAGGGCCGCTGTTTCTCCGTTGTCCATCAGGGTTCGAAGGTCGTCGGTGGCGGCGATGAGGGCGGTCTCGGTGCTGTGGTTCGCTCGGAAGCCGGACTGTGAGGGGTCGAGGGATCCATTCGTCTCGAGGAAGGCGGCCAGCTGTTTGTTGACGGTCTTCTCGATGACTTTGGCCGGGAACGGGAGGAGCGAGATGGGACGGTAGTTCTTGAGGTCGGTGGGGTTTGCTGTAGGTTTCTTGAGGAGAGCGCTGAGTTCGGCGTGCTTCCAGCTCTCAGGGAAGGTGGCGGAGTCGAAGGAGGTGTTGATGATGTCCCGCAGGTGGGGTGCGAGGACAGCGTCGGCCTTGTTGAAGATGTGGTGAGGGCAGGGGTCAGTCGGAGATCCGGAATGGATGGAATTCATGGTGCGGATGGTGTCTTCGGTGCTGATCGGGGTCCAGGTGCGGAGGGTGGTGGTGGGTGGCGTCGTTGCGGTTGTGGCTTGCGTTGGTTGGTTGTTGAAGCTGTTGTGTATGTCCGTGATCTTGTTGTGGAAGTAGGACGCGAGGGAGTTGCAGAGGTCTTGCGATGGGGTGATGTCGTTGTTTCCGGCGCTGGGGTTGGAGAGCTCTTTCACGATGTTGAAGAGTTCCTTGCAGTTGTGTGCGTTGTTGTCCAGCCGGTCCTTGTATGCATTTTTCTTGGTGGCGCGGATCAGTTGGTGGTGTTTCCGGGTGGCGAGCTTGAGGGTGGTCATGTTGTCCGTGGTTGGCTCCCTTCTCCAGACTTTCTCGAGGGCTCGACAGTTCTTCTTGGAGCTCTTGAGTTCGTCGGTGAACCATGGTGTTTTTCTGCTGCAGGATCTGCTGGGTGGGGTTCTCAGAGGGGCGAGTTCGTCCGCGCAGTCGTTGATCCATTTCGTGAGGTTGTCGGCGGCCTGGCTGGGGTTCGCTGAGTTGGCGGGAGGGTGCTGGCTCAGGGAAGCGGCGAGCTGGTCGGCTGTGATCTTGTTCCAGCTTCTTCGAGCAACCTGTTGTTGGAGGTGGTGGATCGTCGTTCTTCTGAAGGTGAAGTGGACGCAGCTGTGGTCCGTCCAGTGGAGTCCTGTTGCGTGGCTGAAGGTGACGTCTTTGCTGGATGAGAAGACGGCGTCGAGAGTGTGTCCGGCGAGGTGGGTGGGGGTGGTCACCAGTTGCTTGAGTCCGAGGTTGTCGAGGTTGTCTAGCAGGGTGATGGTGTTGCGGTCGTTGTTGTTCTCCAGGTGGAAGTTGAGGTCCCCCAGGAGGATGTAGTCGGCGGAGGGGAGAGCGTGCGGGCTGACGAAGTCGGCGATGTCCTCGCTGAATCGTGTGCGTGGTCCCGGGGGTCGGTAGATCAGGGTGCCTCTGAGGGTGGTCTTCGGGTTGGTGTGGATCTGGAAGTGCAGGTGTTCGGCGGTGGTGAGGGTGTCATCGGTGTTGGTAGTGATGCGGATGGTGTCTCTGTGGATGATGGCGATGCCTCCTCCGGTCTGGTTGTCTCGGTCTCTCCGGACGATCTTGTAGCCTTCTGGGATGGCGATGGCGATGTCTGGGGCTGAGGAGGCGTTCATCCAGGTCTCGGTGATGAAGGCAACGTCGGGGGCGGTGGTGTCGAGCAGGTTCCAGAGTTCTACGGCGTGTCTGTGGACGGAGCGGGTGTTGAGCAGGATACACTTGAGGTGGGTGCTGCTGGAGTTCGGCTTGGCGGGTGCAGGGAAGGTCCGGATGCAGGTGAACTTGCAGGCGTTGCAGCTGAAAGGTCCGTGGGTGTGCTTCGGGGCGGCTCGGTGACATCCTGGGATGTGGCCGGTGTTGAGTGCGATGAGGTCGGCGGCGCCGTAGGTTCGTCGGGTCGGCCTCCGTCGGTGGGGGCCAGGGGTCCTGGCGCTGGTCGCGATCCGGTCGCGGACGGGCGCAGACGGGCTTACCTTTGGCGCGCCTTCGGCGCACAATCGGCGCGCCCGCTGCGCGTGACCGCTGCGCGTTCGCACGCTCGCCATTTAAGGCGAAGTGCGCGGGTGGGCGGAGCAGCTGGGAGGCGGGAGCGGGGAGGGTTACAGAAGGCAAAAAGGGGCGTGGCTAAGCGGCGGTGGCGGGAAGGGAGGGCGGGGGGCGTCGAGGAAGACGGTAGGCGGACAATCAGGAAGGAGGGCAACACGGACGAGAAAGCAATCAAGAAAACAGGCACAAATGCACGCAAAAACGGGGAGAAACAAGGAAAAACAAGTCAACACAGACAAGCACAAATCACTGTAAAAACAATACAAAAAACCACTCGCAGCGGCGGGAGCCGGCAACGAGGCAGCAGCGAGGCAGAGGCGGCTGGGGGCACACGCAGCAGCTGGTGGCCGTGCGGCGCGGGGGTGTCCCACAAGTGGGTCACACTCACCTGCGTCGCACGGTCGCCATTTAAGGCCAAGTGCGCGGGTGGGCGGAGCAGCTGGGAGGCGGGAGCGGGGAGGGTTACAGAAGGCAAAAAGGGGCGTGGCTAAGCGGCGGTGGCGGGAAGGGAGGGCGGGGGGCGTCGAGGAAGACGGTAGGCGGACAATCAGGAAGGAGGGCAACACGGACGAGAAAGCAATCAAGAAAACAGGCACAAATGCACGCAAAAACGGGGAGAAACAAGGAAAAACAAGTCAACACAGACAAGCACAAATCACTGTAAAAACAATACAAAAAACCACTCGCAGCGGCGGGAGCCGGCAACGAGGCAGCAGCGAGGCAGAGGCGGCTGGGGGCACACGCAGCAGCTGGTGGCCGTGCGGCGCGGGGGTGTCCCACAAGTGGGTCACACTCACCTGCGTCGCACGGTCGCCATTTAAGGCCAAGTGCGCGGGTGGGCGGAGCAGCTGGGAGGCGGGAGCGGGGAGGGTTACAGAAGGCAAAAAGGGGCGTGGCTAAGCGGCGGTGGCGGGAAGGGAGGGCGGGGGGCGTCGAGGAAGACGGTAGGCGGACAATCAGGAAGGAGGGCAACACGGACGAGAAAGCAATCAAGAAAACAGGCACAAATGCACGCAAAAACGGGGAGAAACAAGGAAAAACAAGTCAACACAGACAAGCACAAATCACTGTAAAAACAATACAAAAAACCACTCGCAGCGGCGGGAGCCGGCAACGAGGCAGCAGCGAGGCAGAGGCGGCTGGGGGCACACGCAGCAGCTGGTGGCCGTGCGGCGCGGGGGTGTCCCACAAGTGGGACTTTGCAAACGAAACTGAGAATCTACAGGCCTGAATGCGAGAACACTTTATTTACTTAACATTTCACCACCTCTTACAACCCAGCTCCTTCTAATCCCACTTAGCAAGGAAAACATCTTGAAAGATGAATGTTAAGTTTGCCACCAATGGACTTTGGATGATTGCTAAGTTTTAACAAATTACATTGAATCTTTTAAATTATGCAAGAATGAAAAACTTTATATTTTCGAGAAAAGCTGCGCGTTTGTCCGCAGATCCAAACTACTTAATTACAGTTTTAATTCCCACTTCCAGAGGAGAACCAGATTTTAACTTGCATCCCTTACAAAATATGTTTAGAGGCAAAACACATCAACACCCTCGTCATCTCATGCGGGGAACTGATTTTTTACAAAGGTGTATTCACACAACTTGAAGCGTCTGCACCGTGGCACAGTACAAATGCTAAAGGATGTCCAACAATATTGACGGACATAACGCAGGGGGAAGGGCGGATTATCAGTTCAAGAGGGCCTATGTCTTCACTGGAGCCTCCATTTAGTTCAAAGTTAATCTATGACTGTGAGATATGGAAGACTCAGGGACCCCTCATCAAATCTGCAGGGGGCTCTTTATTTTACTGTTAAACCACTGAATATTGAAAAGGGATTAAAAAGGCAACAATTGGTTCTGCTTGCCTTTCGACCCGAAGCTCCATTGCCAAATGCTTCAGGTGACTGAAATATTGACCTAGGATGCCAGCAACCTAATTCCTTTAGAAGATATGATTTCGTGCATGAAGTTATAAACATCTGACATTACAAAACATTTTCAATCCAAGTGGACATACAGATTTTGATAAACGAATAACTACAGTTAAACACGTATTATATTATTCCAATTACTGAAAAGTCCCCGAAGAGAGGATCAAGCACACTCTGCATTTGAGAATAAAATTGAAAGGAAATGTTGGCTGAGCAAACGTTCAAATACTTCCAACATTAATATTATTCCATAATTCAATCAGAGCTTTCATGTATATGTATTTTAATGCAAACCACTCAACGTCCAGAATTGAACAATCTGAATTACGATGATAATTAATTTCAACTTAATATTATGGGCCTAATTAGGATGCAGTTGGAAACGGCTCTGAGCTTTTCCGACCGCATCGTAATATGCCGTAGGATTCCTCTCCGACCACCTCATAACGATGGAGACCAATGGAATGGAATCCGGACGGTCATTCCAATTGGCTTCCAATGAGCTCGGTGAGCCCATCCGCCCAGTCAGAATGCGGCCAGTAATCCCAAGGGCGGATCTTTCTGCCCCTGGGATTACAATGTCGGGTTTCGGCAGCCTTTTCATGCTGGCCTTACCGTCACAGAAAAGGCTCTCAGAACTCAACTTTGGAGGTCCCCAGCAGGGCCCCCTTGGGTGAACGGCCTCCGGTTGGAGGCAGGGGCATCCATGGTGCCCCCCTGTTGATCCTAGCGCCCCATGGCAGGCACAGGGTGCAGGGATGAACTGCACCTCCTATTTTGCAATGGGAGTATGCATTTCGGCCGGAATACATCATCCCATTGCAAAGTATAAGAATGCAACCGAACAGTGTTCGGTTGCATCCTAATTAGTCGGTCGAGATCACCGACCGGGTGTCGGTCAGCCCCAAGACCAAGACGATGTCAGGCGGAGGAAACTCAGCCCAGCATAGTAATCAGGGCCCTAGTATTTTGCTACCAGTCATATGGATTCTTAATTGTTGCCAAGGATTAGATCTTAATTGTCAAGAAGCATCTTCAACTAAGCACCTACCAACCTTTGTAGAGCACGAGACAACTGTGAAAAAACAGAAGACAATTATATCCGAGGAAGGAATGAATATGTACTTTATCTTGATGATAAAGCTAACATTTTTTTATCCATGCTATAGTAGCAATAATCTCAAAGGGAAGCCCTGGGAATTCCGTCCAACACTTGGGGCTCTAGCTCCACATAAAAAAAAAGCAACAGTCCTATTAGCAACCAACAGTAAAACTTTATCTGAGCCCTGACTAAAGTTCTTACAACCTACAACATTATCGCCAACCCCCATAATAAATGAGCAGGGCAATAGAGGCTGAATTGCATCATTAATTATACCTAACAACAGAGCATGTGCAAACTAAGAGCAAGATTTGGGCATATGTGAGATATTGTGATCCCGGAGCTCCAAGGAAAGCGTTCATTGCAAAGCACATGAGATAAACTGGGTGTCCGGGCTTAGTTTGTGAACACTCACCAGCCAAAGGAGCGCATGCAGGGCTTCTAAATTCGCTAGGTGACAAATGTCAGAACTAAATGGCCTTCCCAGATTACAGCACAGTTGTTGACAAGGAATCAAAATTACTGAGGATAAAATGCATCCAGAAAAGCAGATATGGAAACAAAAACTAGAGTGCAATACAAATGAGTTAAAAGACTAAAAACACCAAGTAACCCCCTGTTCTGGGATGGCATTTGGATCTTGGAGACCCCTGACACTAAGCGCAGGAGGCAGAAGTGGTCCATGGTGTCAAAAGCAGTACACAGACCCAACATTTCGGCTATATCATAGCTCCAACATGTATCTGGTTTAAAATGCCTTTCACCATTACTGCCCTACTATTTCATTTTGATGCTTAAGCCTTAGCACTAATATACCATACCCATCATCTGGAATATTTGTACATTGCAGCAGTAAAGCATGCAACGAAAGAAGAGGCAGTACCACTGTTATTGGAAAGAAACTGTTTACCACAGGCAATGGGTTAACTTACAGGTGATCCTAAAGGGGCATCCAGTGATGATGACTGTAAACTACCTGCCCATCATATTGTACAACAAGCATCAAGGAACATCGTAGCAACTCATATGATGCAACACAGTAGCAGAGCTTACACTGGGTTACCCCACTGCTGGACACCAACTTTCAAAGCAACGTAGCTCCCATCAAGTTGGAGAAATTAGAGGCCACCCCAACTGTTTGAGCGTGCATCTGTGCTAGGGAACACAGGGGCACTGTCGCTTTCTAACAGGATGCCCACTGGATGCTTCCAGGCCTATTATGACTATGCCCCCTCTCTCACAGCAGTGATAATCAGTAGACTGCTATGCATCAAAACTGCTGGTTCACCCTCTACTCCACCATGGCACACGGAGCAGTAGTGACTGAAACTGGGACCCACTCTTCCATGATTCTTCCAGGGCGGGGGAGGGGTGTTTGGATTTTCGTAGGGAGGTTGGGAGGGTGGGGCAAAAGAAAACACAACAACAGGGCAATGCAGTGCTGCTAAGCTGCTGCCTGACAATAATGTGTCACTATGTTAGATGCAGACAGCCACAACAAACTAATAATATGTGTTTTTTTTCTCCCTTCCAGGAGCTACTGTACTTGAGTGGCAATCACCTATTAAAGAACCTTAGATGACCAAAGAAGAACAAGTACCAGTAGATATTTTTTAATGTCAGTATGATCAAATTTGGATTTTCATAACTGGAGTAAGTAACACAGTTCTTACTACTTCTAGGACAATTCATGAGGTGGAAGACAGGGCTTACCATTTTAGTAAGCAATGGGAACCAGTCAGGGCCGTAGCAAGGTGCATTAGCTTTTGGGGGCATACCCCCAGTGATGACAAGAAGAAGAGAAGGCGCTCTTTGAAGAACGTGTGTGTGACAAATAATGTTTTGAATAATGTTGCGTAAGGATCACATCTATGGCTCACTACCCCGGGATTAGAAATACAAAGTGTTGGGATTAAACAAGGCCTCAGAGTCTTGACTTTAGAATCACTGGTAGGTGTAGGCCTGCATTAAGCTCCAGTTTTGCATATGGATCCATGATAATGATAATGATAATCCTCCTCGATCTGGTCGAGAACGCCGGCATCCGGGGCCCACTGTTGAGGTGGCTTACATCATTCCTTCAAGACCGAAATCAAGCGGTCTGTCTCTCCACTTTTACATCGGAGAAAAAAAGCCTCACCTGTGGAGTCCCTCAGGGCTCCAACCTCTCCCCTTTATTATTTAACCTGTACATCTTTCCTTTGATTTCAGAGCTCCAGAAAAGATCAGTAGTCATCTTTAATTATGCTGATGACCTTCAGCTCATTTTCAATATCGATTCCTCCCCCGCCTCCATAGAGAACGTTCAATCCACTATGACCTTCATCAGTAGTTGGATGAACGCGAACCAGCTCAAGCTTAATCCTGATAAGACAGAGCTGGTCCTTACAGGGCCTCCAGGAAATTATTGGAACGCCAATTTCTGGCCAAGCTCCCTGGGCTGTCCACCATCCCCTGTCAACTCTGTAAAGAGCCTAGGAGTCACCATCAGCAATGACCTCTCTATGAGGGCCCAAAAAAAATCTGTGGTTTCGGTTTGCTTTTTCCACCTACGTTGTATTAGGAAAATGAGCAGATTCCTTTCTCATGACGCCCTCGTCCAAGTCACTCTGGGATGGTCATATCCCGGATTGACGTATGCCGGAATACCCGCTTACCAATCTCATCAACTTTAACTTATTCAGAATCAAGCAGCCAGACTCATTCATGGCCAGCCAAAGTCTAGTCACACTAAACCTCTCCTTAAGAGCCTTCATTGGCCCCCTGTGGCTCAGCGCAGCCTCTTTAAGCTGGGCTTCTTGACTCATAAGGCCCTCTCTCTCCAAGGCCCGGCTTCTATTGCCTCTTGTATCCACCGCTATTTTACTTCCTGGGTCCTACGATCGTCATACTCAAACCATTTGTCCACATGTACCTTTAGACGTAAGAAGTATGGTGGCTTGAGATTTTCCTCACAAGCTCCACTCCTTTGGAACTCACTCCCCCCAGATCTCTGTCTAATCTCCTCCTATCCTCAATTCAGGAGGGCGCTTAAGACCTGGCTCTTTTCTCAAGCATACAATTAACTTACTTCACCACGCTGCTGCGTTCTCAGTCCGTCCTTGGAAGCGCCAAGAAACCGTTGGTGTACGTGCGCTATATAAATAATTTTTATCATTATCATTATGGACACGCCATGCCATAAGACCTGTATAATCAAATAGGGCTGGTGGATGACCATAAACCAGCAATCTGGAAGCAGGGTAAATGCATAAAGACCTACATGCTACCAGAACTAGTATTGACAGTTACAGCCAGTTGAGTGGAGGAGGAGATGTTGCTTTAAGTAGAGCGAACAAAGAACCAGGCCCATGGGCATGAACAGAGGTCTGCATTGGAAGCGAGGGTGAAGAAATATAGCAGCATGGATATTTTAGGGACTACCGAATTATGTCTTCTACCCATCTTGAGAATATAGAAGAAAAAACGTATACACAGCTGGGACAGCCAGAATAAGAACGCTTGGTATTTCTCCTGCAGCATGTCAATTTTGTGGAGCCTGGGTCAAAGGTTTCATGCAGTGCCTCATTCTATTTCTCCCACAAGGAATTTTTGTCAGCTTGTGGTAAGTGTTCATTTTACGTGATAATGCAATTAATGTCAGAAATTGAAAGAAATGAGTGGCACATTCTCAAAGAAAGTTACACATTCGATGCCAGTACCAAATAATTACTACTAGTCTTTCTAATGAAACCTTAAACTATTCAGTGAGGGCCCATCTTCCACTGACTCCCAACATCAATGCCAATGCCTGACTGAGAGAAAAACAATTTTAGCAGAAAATTAGTATTAATAACTTTTCATAGCACTATATGCTGACTCCCAACATTTGTGCCAAAGCCCGACTATAAACAAGACTACTTAACAGAAGAATAGTATTAATTAACTTTCTATAGCACTATATGCTGCTCTTATGCCACTTGAAAGCACTGTAAATAACAGACGTAACTATTATCCAATTAGAAAAGTATGCACTTTACCAAGCGTCTGAATCTGCCTTGCTGTCTTCCCAATTTGTAAGCTTCAAGTAAATCTGGACGTCAGCGATGATCATTTACTTTTTGAGCATTCTTGCTGGCATCATAACCATTATCAATTTACTAAAGCCCTAACTTTGCCAATTTCCTATATTAGAACATACTTTCCCCTGATGTTTACCCACAATTGTTTCACACGTGCAACAATAGATCCAATGGCAATGACAATGCATACTGCAATTTCCACAATCCATAAGTGCATTAAAGCCCTCAGTTAGCCCACGTGCAAACACATATACATGAAGCACAGTCAGATACATCGACATACTATCACCTACTTGCTTTACTACACAAAAGTCTGCCACTGTTCCAAACATACACTCATCCGGAGAGGAAAGGATTGAAGGAGTTTATGCTGACAGCTACGGTCCCTGCATGCTGGAAGCAAGCCAAATTGCTCCCATTGCTTAAAAAAAATGGATTAGATCCGGCCACGCCGTCTAATTACCGGCCTATATCTTTGCTCCCAGCTCTTGCAAAGATTTGTGAAAAGACTGTCTTTAAGCAGCTGGATAAATTCGTTGAGTCAACTGAGGCCCTACATCCAGCTCAATCCGGATTCCGGGCCTCCTATAGCACCGAGACGGCCTTGGTCGAAATCTCAGAAGCTATTCGGGAGTGCCTTGACGGAGGTGGCAGAGCGGCTCTGATTTTATTGGACCTCTCTGCTGCCTTCGATACGGTGCCTCACTCCCTATTACTCGCCAGATTAGCAGATATTGGTGTCACTGGTCCAGCATTTGACTGGCTGACTTCTTATTTGAATAATCGTACTCAACAGATCTGGCTGCCCCCATTTGCTTCCACCCCTAAACAACTTCTCACAGGTGTTCCCCAGGGGTCCATTTTAAGTCCCTTGCTTTTTAATATCTACCTCACTCCGCTGATTTATCTCGCTGAACAACTAGGGGCAAAAATTATGGCGTATGCCGACGATACGCAGCTTTTGTTCACCTGGCCTAAAGATAATTTAGATACGTCGGATGCCCAACTCTGTCTGTCCTCTGTTTTTCAATGGCTGGCACACGCACAATTAAAATGCAACGAGAGTAAATCCGAGGTTCTGCTGTACGGCTCTTTTCCTGAGGATTTTAGTGAGCGTCTTTGGCCTGCTGATCTCCCCCCCCCCCAAAAGCCACTTCTGGCCCAGTGAAAAACTTGGGAGTCTGGTTTGGCAAGAACCTTAAGTTCGAGGACCATATAAAGAAACTCACGGGGGTTTGTTTTGCCACCCTAAAAACCCTACGTAGGTTCTTCCCTCTTCTACCACAAGAAGCAAAAGAGACAATCATCCGTGCCTTAATTCTCTCTAGACTAGACTACTCGAACGGACTGTTCTGTGGATTGCCGACATACCTGATTCACCGCCTTCAGGTCATTCAGAACGCCGCCGCCAGACTCCTGTTTAATGCACCTAGGCGCTCCAGCGCCCGTCCCCTGCTTTGTGCTCTCCACTGGCTCCCGATCGCCCACAGGATTTTGTTCAAAATTCTAGTGCTGGCCTTCCGAGCCATCTATCAAACTGGCCCTGTCTATCTGAGAAAAAGGTTCTGTTTGTATGTACCTAACCGCCCTCTACGATCGGCCAACTTGTGCCAGATGTCTGTCCCCAAATTTAAATATTGCAGACTTGGCGGCCAATCAATCTCGGTAAAAGCAGCAAAATCCTGGAATGCCCTTCCCTTCCACTTAAAAACTGCACCGTCTCTTAATATTTTTAAGAAAGGACTGAAAACTCACCTTTTTAATATTAAAGTCTAATCCTTTCTGCTATGTTTCTTAATATTTGTCCTTTCCCAGTCTGTTCCGCCTCTACCGCGCCAGGATACTATTTTTTAGTAATAGAGCGCGTTATAAAAGCCTTTAATAATAATAATAATAATAATAAAAGCTAAATCTTTCTCTGTTGGTTCCGTGGCTGGAGATGTACCTCGGACAGAGATGGGAACTGACAAAAGCAGGAATGGAATGCAAGGCTGAAAGGTCTAACTGGAGGAGAGGAGAGGCCAGGGTCTCGGGTGAGGGTGTGCCATGTTGTCAGTTCTCCCTCGCAAAGGACATGTTCTTCAATGGGATTCAAATAAAATTGCAAATTAGGCCACACTCTGTCCTCTCGAACTTTAGCTTTTTCTTTAAGTAAAAAGGGACTGAATGAGCTTCTCAAACTTGTCCCAGAAATTTGATCTTAATATCTGACATATTTCTATTTTGTAAGACCTATTTGGATATATGTTTGCCTCAATCTAGTTTTCGGCTTTTGCACATAAAGTAGTGTCAGAGCTTCAGAGCTTCAGACAAGCAGACAAGCAGACCAGCTCAGACTGGCACGGGATGCTTTGAGATCACAATTTGAGTTGACTAGTTGTCCGAGGTCATGTGAGTAGATCATTTAGTCATTTCTGGATTGATTCTGGTTTCAACGTTGTTATTGTACACACACAACTACGTGACTCCCGAATGCAAACTAAAACTAGAATGGAGCTCCCAGCATTGCAATAATTTTCTATTTCTGACAGAGCCATTCAAAATGTCTTGCATTAGGCATACGAACATCATGACTGACTGACTGACTGACTGACTGAAATGCTTATAAAGCGCACGAATGCCGCGGCGTCTTGGCGCTGGAATACACAGAAATACAATGAAGCAGTTAGATCTGGGTGAAGAGCCAGGTTTTTAAGGCCTTCCTGAAGCTTAGTTTAGATTTTTGGGCGCGTAACATGGGGGGCAGCGAGTTCCATAAGTTTGCCGCTAGGTGGGAAAATGATTTTCCTCCCCATCGGGCTCTGCTTATTCTGGTTTGACACACTAGGTCCTGGTTGGCTGACCTCAGAGTTCGAGAGGGTACGTAACGGGGCAGTAGTTTAATGAAATCGTCAGGTCCCTTTCCATATAAGGACCTATGTACCAAACAGAGAGCCTTAAATTGAATACGGAGCCTGACCGGGAGCCAGTGAAGCTCTCGAATGGCTTTGGACGTAGGGTGACGTTTTGGGAGGTTCAGCAGCGCCCTAGCCGCTGCATTCTGAATTGCCTGCAGTTTGGTCAGTTGTTTTTCTCTGGCTCCCAGGTAAAGTGAGTTACAGTAGTCTATCCGGGACAATACAAGGGCTCCCATCACCGTCTTTCTTAATGCGATCGGGATGTAGGGTAAAACTTTCCTGAGCACCTTGATGCTGTAAAAACAGGCCGATGTCACCTGGTTGATTTGGGCCTTACATGAGAGATCCTTATCTAGTAGGAAACAAAGGTTCCTGACCTTGTCTACAGGGAGAGGGCAAGACCCTGCCTCGGGAGGCCACCATAAATCACTCCAAATAGATGGTTTATGACCGAACTCTATAATTTCGGTTTTATCCGTGTTTAATCTGAGAAAATTATGGCTCATCCAGTTCTTCACCCCAGCAAGGCAGTTCCTGAAGCGTTCAGCCGTGGCTTCGATGGAATGGGAAATTGACACTACAATTTGAGTGTCATCGGCGTAAGTCACTAACTGCAGGTCATAAGATCTAATCAAGGCTGCTAAAGGAGTAACGTACAGGTTGAACAACATAGGTGACAGTGCTGAGCCCTGCAGGACCCCACCCGGAAGGGAAAATTCAATTGATTGTAGGTCGTTCCAGAGCACTTGATGAGTTTGAGTGTCTAAGAAGGAGGCGAGAAGGGCTAGAGCAGTGCCAGTAAATCCTAGGGTGGTTAATCTTTTTAGCAGGACGGAGTGGTTTACAGTGTCGAAAGCCGCTGTAAGGTCTAATAAAATCAGGGCCGTTCGGCCACCCTCGTCCATGGTCTTGCATATTTTTTCCGTGGCCAAGATCATACACAATCATACTGCAAACACAGAAATGTCATAAAAAAACGAGAAAATTTGGCAGCTGAGATCCCACGCTGGCTAAACTCGCCTATGGTGCTACAACTGCCCAGGACACACATGATGTATTAGCGCCAAGACATACCATGCACAGGAGCTACAACCTCTGCTCAGTCGTCGTCTACTTCCTGGTGCAGATGCATGCTGTCGGGCTGCTGTTCTAGCCTATGCTACAAGCTATAAGCCCTATGCTATACAGGTAAGGAGTAAGCTGCTACAGCAGCATAAGTGCGCTGGGGCAGAAGGCCCACTAATTGACTGTCACCCTTTCGTTGTCAGTGGGTCAGGATTAGAAATGGAGACTCAGTGTGTTGCTGCCAGTGTTCAGACACTCACCCTGTGAGGCAGCAACGGCCCCAGTGAGTAATTACTTTCTTGTCATCATGTAGTGGAGCAGTGATGCCTGCGTTACCTTCCCTAGACCTGGCCTCTACCTTCACCTCCCACTGTCTCTGTTACTTTGTTTCGAAGACTCTCAGGAAAGAGGACTAGGGCGTGGGTGAGGTAACTCCCCCACTCACCACGTAGATTCTGAACCAGAGATGACCCTTCTTCACCTTCTATCATCACATCACCCAAAATCAAAGAGGGCCCTGCAACAGCAAGGGAAACCGAGTCAGGAACTTGCAGTATAATAAAACGTTACAATTCCAAAGAAAATGAATCTTTTGACAAACTTGAGGCGAATACTTTAGGAAGACCATACAAAAATATGGGCTAGCCAGGACCGTTCAGCCCTGCTGTGGCGACGGCCTTGGGTCGACACAGTAAAATATTTTGGCACAAAGTATATATATATGTATATGTATATAAGTATACATATATAATTATATATATAATAAGTATATATATATATATATATATATATATATATATATATATATATATATATATATATATATATTTTTTTTTTTTTCTTTTAATGAATTTTTTATGATTTGTAGCCCATTCAGGGCAGGATAACGGTGCAGGTTACGCATGGAGAAACCTCGTGTGTGAACCTTTCCTGAATATACCGATGTATGGTTCTATATAAGCTGAGAAGGCACCTAAGGTGCATTTAATTCACTTATGTGAGACATATAGCACAATGCTTATCATGAGTCGAAAAGTATTCAAAGAGAATGAATGAATTTAAATTACTTTTTGAATTGACTTGTAAATAAGTGGAATCTAACATATGAATAATTTGATTGTCATATGATTCTATAATTTGGCTGTATATATTGCTTTGCTTTACCACTATAAGATGGCCGCCGTGAAAATTCCGGCGAACCTGGTGTGCCTTCCTTTGTGTTGTTGATTAATTGACACGTGATAGATGATCACTGTGGTGGTGTTTAAAAATGGTGAACTACCAAACGCGCGCTCACACTGACGAAGGCGGGAACGCCGAAACGCGTTTGTGAGCTTATTGTTTTTTCGCAGAGAAATCCGAATAAATTTGGCTGAACCACGAGATACTGGCTCTGTGTGCTCTCGTTAATGGTATATCCCGAGGACTGAGGGATTCCGGTGTTTGTAATATATATATATATATATATATATATATTCCTTGACTCTCTTCCACCAACCGCTGCTCCACTTCACCACGGTGCTTCTTGCCGCACGGTGGAGTGCGTATTACTATCCAAAACACCCGGTCCCTATCCTCGGACCGTTTTCAATAAAGAGCACTCAGGCTATTTTGCGTAGTTCATATGCTATATTTATTCATAGCATTGCAGTTTTTCAAAAAGGGGTTTAACAAACGCGTTTCGGCGTTCCCGCCTTCGTCAGTGTAAACCTGCTTCACATTCAATGTGTGTTTAAATAAAGTTTCATTGTGACATTCAGTCACGTGCATTAAAAGAAGTAAAAAACGGCACAGTCTATACAATTCATTCATTGTGGCGGCCATCTTTCAATGATCAAAATAACATTTAGTGAATATCTGTATTTTCATCTATAATCAATTATTATTATACAATGCATCTGTGACAATTATCATACTGTATTTCATTATGTTATTCTTTTACAATTACAATTTTGTTATTTTGATTTCATAACTCATGTTGTCTAGTTGGCCTGGGTTTGTTGTGCCATTGGTTAGCATTCTGCCCATACTAATATCGCCCTGAATGGGCTATACTGGATGCTATTTTGGGTAGGGTGCAATATTACTTGGATTCGGACTTGGGTGAAGGGGTTCAGCTGCAGGTGTGTGCTAAAAGGGTACAGATAATGTAGTGTCATTGATACTGTCAGAATCTATCCTAAATGTGCCCACATCTCTTCTTCATTATGCAAGGCTGTAAGAGCCAAATGACCATCAAATCCAAATTAATTCCTAGTAGCCCACACAACGCAATAGACACTTTCCAAGAAGTGATGATTGAGGAAATGAAAAATCTGCAAAAAAAGAAATTTAATGGTGGAAAAGGGAATTTAAAAAGAGACCAATGGGAAATAATCAAAAGCTTCAAGGAAGATGACAATATAATAATCAAGCCAAGTGACAAAGGGGGAAACGTAGTGATCCTGAATCGACAACAATATGAGGATGAAGCACTCTCACAATTGGGGAGGAAGGACCATTATGCTGTAATAGTGGGTGTATAAGTGTCTGGATGAAGGATTTAGTAGGTGCGTGACTGACTAAATAAATGAGTGATTAAATGTGTCTTACTGAATGCAGTGAGTTAGTGACTAAACTGTCTGAATGTGTGTATCAGTATGTCTGTTGTTGTGCAAGCTGCAGCATGTGTTGGTCAGTAGCTACATGAGTGTCTATATGGGTTATTGATTGGTTGCCTAAGTATTTGTATGGGAGAATGAGTGTGTGTGTGGGTGGATGGGAGGTGTGTGACTGTGCATAGATGTGTGAGTGGTTCATTCACTGGGTGTATACGTTCAAGAGTGCATGTGGAAAGAGCTGCATGGGTGAGTGAGTGAGTGAGTGTATGGGTGTGTTGGTGAGAGAATGGATGTCTAGGTGGCACATGTCCAAGTAACTACATATGTAAAAGGCAGTGTATGTGAGAGTTGGAGCATATAATTGACTATACGTTAGAGTGAGTGGTTGTGACAGTGACTGTATGGATGAGTTTGTACTTATATCAGTGATTGTATAAGAGAGTATGCGTTAGTATCTGTATGAATAAGTGAGGTGGTGTGTGTATAACTGTATAGGTGAGGAAATGGGAGTGTGATTGATTCTTTGCATGACTTACTAGGTGTGTGAGTAACTCGATGGATGAGTGGCGGTGGGTGAGTGTCTGTATAGGTGTATGAGTGCGTATGATAGTGTTGTATTGATGAGTGACTGTATGTAATAGTGGTTGTATGGGTGAATGAGTGGATGTGTGTGTAGACCTAGGAATCAGTGAGTGGGTATGTAGTAACTGGTATTGGTGTGTCGATGGTTTAGAAAATGGTAGTCTGTATTTTATAGTGAGTGTATCAAAGGTTATATTAGAGTGTGAGGAGGTGCATCAGATTTTGACATGGATGATGTCATCAGTGATGTCATTTGAGATGTCATCAGTGATGCCATCAGTGATGTTATTGACCAAGTCATGAATGATGTAATATGTGACATCATCAGCAGTGCATTGCGGATGCACGAGTTATAGTTAGCTGAACTAACTATAATGGGGGAATTTCTATGGTTTTGTACGAGGGAAATGTCCAACTAACTAACGTTCCTGAAACCTATAGTTTTTCAATGAATTTCTATGGTTTTTTAAATGCTAATTTCTTACTATAACGTGCCTGAAACATATGTTTTTTTCAGTGAATTTCAATGGTTTTTTAAATGCAAATTTCTAACTATGCATACAAAGGTAGGGCATGTAAAGAAAGAGGATGAAAAGCGCAGAAAGAAGCAAGACACATGCTGCAAAAGTCAACAGAAGTCCCGAAAGACGAACAAAAGCGCAGGAAGAAGCAAGAGATGTGCAGAAAGAACCAACAGATGAGAAGAAAGTCCTCCTGTGCCCCCAAATTTTTACTGACGGTACTGGTGGTAACTGACTCTGTCTAACCAGGACCGGAGCCAGTGCTATGCTAAAAGACACTTATAATACAGTGAAAACACCTACATACACTAGGGAACACTATGCGTTGGGGTACCCCTGTGATTAGCATGACCTCCTCTGTATTTGCCATGAGTTAGTGCCTGGGTCATTGCATGAGGACATGGGTACTGACTGGATGATTAGAGTACTGCAAGGAGAGTGCATGGTGAATTTATAAGTGCTTGGGTTTTGGCGGAGTGATTGGATAAGTACATGGTGCTGGCTGGGTGATTGGAGGAGCACCTGGGTAGTGACAAGGAGATGGCTGGACTGCATTAGTAGTTCTCCGGGGATTGTAGCAGTGCATGTGTTAGTGCCTGGGTCATTGCATGAGTACATGGGTAGTGACTGGATAATTAGAGTGCTGCAAGGGCAGTGCATGGTGATTTTATAACTGCCTGGGATTTGGCTGAGTGATTGGATAAGTACATGATGCTTACTTCATGGACCACAATGCTTTGGGGCAACACGCTGATAGGACAAGCAGTGTGCGACCAATTGGACTTTCTTAAGTACATGATGCTGGATGGGTGATTTGAGGAGTGCATGGGTAGTGACAGAGGGATTTCTGGACTGCATGGGTACAACCTGGGTAATTGGAGGAGTGAATCAGTACTGTGTAGGTGGGTAGAGGTTTGCATGGGTAGTGCACAGGGGATTGTAGAAGTGCATGTGTTAGTGCCTGGGTCATTCCATGAGTACATGGGTACTGACTGGAAGATTAGAGTACTGCAAGGAGAGTGCATGGTGAATTTATAAGAGCTTGGGTTATGGTGGAGTAATTGGATACGTACATGGTGCTTTCTGGGTGATTGAAAGAGTGCATGGGTACTGACAGGACGATGGCTGGACTGCATGGGTGGTGCTCAGAGAATTGTAGCAGTGCATGTGTAAGTGCCTGGGTCATTGCATAAGTACATGGGTACTGATTGGATGATTAGAGTACTGCAAGGACAGTGCGTGATGAATTTATAAGTGCCTGGGTTTTGGCGGAGTGATTGGATAAGTACATGGTGCTCGCTGGGGGATTGGAGAAGTGCAGGGATAGTGACAGGGCGATGGCTGGACTGCATGGGTACTGCTCAGGTTATTGTAGCAGTGCATGAGTTAGTGCATGGGTCATTGCATGAGTGCATGGGTAATGACTGGATAATTAGAGTGCTGCAAGGAGAGTGCATGGTGAATTTATAAGTGCTTGGGTTTAGGCGGACTGATTGCAAAAGTACACACATGTCACATCAGACCCCGCCCCCTCCCTTCACCACTGTGTAAATGCGCCCCCTTGGCGGGTTCTAAGTTGGGGGGTTAATTCCCCTTGAATCCTGAGGGTCCCTGGGGGCCAACTAGCCCACCAGGTACCTCCATTAAGCGCCACAGAGCTGCGTTGGAGAGAGGTGTAAAAAGGGGCATGGCCTCTGAACACCTCTGCAACGCAGCTCCCTGGCGCATACTGGAGGTACCTGGTGAGCTAGTTGGCCCCCAGGGACCCTCAGGATTCAAGGGAACTTAATCCCCCAACTTAAAACGTGCCACAGGGCGGGTTTGCCCACTTGTCACATCAAGCCACGCCCCCTCCCTGCACCACTGTGCAAACGTACCCCATGGTGCATTGCAAATTGGGGGATTAAGTTCCCTTGACTCCGGATGGTCCCTGTGGGCCAACTAGCCCACCAGCGACCTCCATTAAGCACCACAGAGCTGCGTTGCAGAGTGGTGTAAAAAGGGGCGTGGCCTTGGACCATCTCTCTGCAACGCAGCTCCCTGGCGCTTACTGGAGGTACCTGGTGGGCTAGTTGGCCCCGAGGGACCTTCAGGATGCAAGGGGACTTAATCCCCCAACTTAAAATGCGCCACAGGGCGCGTTTGCACGCTTTTCACATCAGGCCACGCCCCCTCCCTGCACCACTGTGCAAACGCACCCCTCTGGAGCGTTGTAAATTGGGGGATTACATCCCCTTGAGTCCTGAGGGTCCCTGGGGGCCAACTAGCCCAGCAGCTAACTCCAGTAAGCGCCACAGAGCTGTGTTGCAGAGAGGTGTAAAAAGGGGCATGGCCTCTCAACACCTCTCTGCAATGCAGCACCCTGGCGCACACTGGAGGTACCTGGTGGGCTAGTTCACCCCCAGAGACCTGCGGGATTGAAGGGGACTTAATAACCCAATTTACAATGTGCCAATGGGTGCGTTTGCACACTTGCTATGTCAGGCCATACCCCCTCCCTTTACCACTGTGCAAACGCGCCTCTTGACGTGTTTTAAGTTGGGGGATTAATTCCCCTTGAGTCCTGATGGTCCCTGGGAGCCAACTAGCCCACCAGGTACCTCCAGTAAACGCCACATAGCTGCATTGCAGAGAGGTGTAAAAAGGGACATGGCCTCTGAACATCTTTCTGCACCACAGCCCCCTGGCGCATACTGGAGGTACCTGGTGGGCTAGTTGGTTCCCAGGGACCCTCATGATTCAAGGGGACTTAATCCCCCAACTTGAAACGCACCACAGGGCGGGTTTGCACACTTGTCACATCAGGTCGCGCCCCCTCCCTGCACCACTATGCAAACGCACCACCTGGTGTGTTGTAAATTGGGGGATTAAGTCCCCTTGAGACCTGAGGGTCCCTGGGGGCCAACTAGCCCACCAGCTACCTCCAGTAAGCGCCAGAGAGCTGCGTTGCAGAGTGGTGTAAAAAGGGGGCATGGCCTTGGACCACCTCTCTGCCACGCAGCTCCCTGGCGCTTACTGGAGGTACCTGGTGGGCTAGTTGGCCCCCAGGGACACTCATGATTCAAGGGGACTTAATCCCTCAATTTAAATCGTGCCATAGGACGTGTTTGCACACTTGTCACATCAGTTCACGCGCCCTCCCTGCCCACTGTGCAAACGCACCCCCTGGAGCCATGTAAATTGGGGGATTACATCCCCTTGAGCGCTGATGGTCCCTGGGGGCAAACTAGCCCACCAGCTACCTCCAGAACGGGGCAAACTAGCCCACCAGCTACCTCCAGTAAGCACCACAGAGCTGCATTGTAGAGAGGTGTAAGAAGGGGCGTGGCCTCTCAGCACCTCTCTGCAACGCAGCTCCCTGCCGCATACTGGAAGTACCTGGTAGGCTAGTTCCCCCCCCCCCAGGGACCTTCAGGATGGAATGCGACTTAATCCCCCAATTTACAATGTGCCAGGGGGTATGTTTTCACACTTGCTATGTCAGGCCCGCCCCCTCCTTTCACCACTGTGCAAACGCGCCCCCTGGTGTGTTTTAAGTTGGTGGATTAATTCCCCTTGAGTCCTGATTGTCACTGGGGCCAACTAGCCCACCAGGTACCTCCAGTAAGCGCCACAGAGCTGCGTTGCAGAGAGGTTCAAAAAGGGGCGTAGCCTCTGAACACCTCTCTGCAACGCTGCTCCCAGGTGCATACTGGAGGTACCTGTGGTCTAGTTGGCACCCAGGGACCCTCAGGATTCAAATGGGCTTAATCCCCCAATTTTAAACGCGCCACAGGGTGCATTTGCACACTTGTCACATTAGGCCATGCCCCCTCCTTGCACCACTGTAGAAACGCAGCCTCTGGTGAGTTGTAAATTGTGGATTAAGTCCCCTTGAGTCCAGAGGGTCCCTGGGGGCTAACTAGCCCACCAGCTACCTCCAGTAAGCGCCACAGAGCTACGTTGCAGAGTGGAGTAAAAAGGGGCCGTTGCCTTGGACCACCTCTCTGCAACACAGTCCCTGGCGCTTCTAGAGGTACCTGGTGGGCTAGTTGGCCTCCAGGGACCCTCAGGACTCAAGGGACTTCGTCCCCCGACTTAAATCGCACCACAGGGCGCGTTTGCACACTTGTCATGTCAGTAATTTGGGGGATTACATCCACTTAAGCCCCGAGGATCCCTGGGGGCCAACTAGCCCAGCAGCTACCTTCAGTAAGCGCCACATAGCTGCATTGCAGAGAGGTGTATAAAGGGGCATGGCCTCTCAACACCTCTCTGCAACGCAGCTCCCTGGTGCATACTGGAAGCACCTGGTGGGCTAGTTCGCCCCCAGGGACCCTCAGGATTGAAGGGGACTTAATCCCCCAATTTACAATGTGCCAGGGGGTGCGTTTGCACACTTGCTATGTTAGGCCCGACCCCTCCCTTCACCACTGTGCAAACGTGCCCTCTGGCGCGTCTTAAATTGGGGGATTATTTCCCCTTGAGTCCTGATGGTCCTTGGGGGCCAACTAGCCCACCAGGTACCTCTAGTAAGCGCCAGAGAGCTGCGTTGCAGAGAGTTGTAAAAAGTGGCATGGCCTCTCAACACCTCTCTGCAATGCAGCTCCCTGGTGCATACTGGAGGTACCTGGTGGGCTAGTTCGCCCCCAGGGACCCTGAGGATTGAAGGGGACTTAATCCCCCAATTTATAATGCGCCGAAATAAAAAATAAATCTTTTTCGGCCCTGGGGCTCCGTTTGGGAGCCCCTGAGAAGGCCTAGGGGGTCAGGGTATTTCTATCCTGCCCCCTTCTCTTGTTTTATATCTTTGTTTCAATGTTTTCTGGTGTCTCGCTTCTACCGAGCCACAAGATGGCTGCCAACACTTCCTGGTTTGGAGTGTTGGCAGCCAATCACAGTGCAGCTCATAGACCGGGCTTTGATCGAACATTCCGCCCTCCTCGTCATACAATTCTTGGTAAAAGTTCTTAAAAACCCTTAGAATATCTCTAGGCTCGGTATAATCATTTCCGTTTTCCTGTATACTAGATATAGTATTCTTGGTCCTCTCTTGTCTTATCCGTAGTGCCAGTGCCCTCCCTGCCTGCTCCCCTGTTTCATAGCGCCTTGCCCTGGAAGCCTGGTATTCGCTAACTTCCTTCTGAGTTATTATTCTCTGGAGATCCGCTTTAGTAGTAGTAATTTTATTTAAATTTTCCTGACCATAGGCCCCTTGACCAATATCTTTGATGTGCTGCTCTTCCGCTACCGCTAGCTCCCCCATGAGGTTCTCGATCTCTCTCTTATCCCCTCTCCTTAGCCTTGCTGAGCAACTTATCGTTTCCCCCCTTAAAGAGGCTTTGACAGCTTCCCAGACACCATTACACGAAGTGCTATTGCGGTTTGCATCATAGAATTCTCTCGCCCATTTTCTGATGTGCTCCACAAACCTAGCATCTGATAGTAGTTTCCTCTCAAATGTCCAGCTAGTGTACTTCCTCTCCACATTAGTGACTTCACAGAACAACATCAGGGGGTTATGATCCGAAATTGACTTCGGTAGTTTCTTAATATGCACCTTATTTATCTCTGAAAAGGAAATCATGAAAAAATAGAGCTTAGAATATCGCTGAGAAGGGCCAGAAAAATATGTGTAACCAGGGTCCATCGGCTCCTTGGCCCCCCCAGACATCCCTGAGCCCATGAGATTTCTTGAGAGCGTCCAGAGCACGAAACACCCTGGGTTTTCGTCCTGGATGACCAACTGGCCTATTCCAGTCAACCGAGATGTTTAGATCCCCAAAACTATGATGGGAGTTGGCCAGTTGGCTAGCTCTCCTTCCAGAAAATCATAGACTTCTGGGTTGTCCTGGTTGGAACCATAAACTACACACAGGGTATAGCCTATATTAAGCTCCACTACTGCCCATCTCCCTGAGCTATCTGCCTTGAATCGCTTACTCCCCCCGAGTGAGGGCCTTGCCAGAATAGCGACCCCCCTTATTGTCGATGTTTGGGAAGAACAGGCCAGCAGCTCATAACCCCTCATATTCATCTGATTCCTTTTTGCCCTGGGGAGATGAGTCTCTTGTAGACAGAGAATATCAATATTATTGTACTTAGTAAAATGTCCCAGCCTCTGGCGTTCCTCCAACCGTTCAGCCCCCCCACATTAGCTGTACAGATTCTAATGCCTGACATGTCTTTGAGCTGAACCTTCCCAACAGGCCTTGAGTACTACTGCTACTGCAGCTTTCACTGAAACCAACAAATCAATATTGTTTACCTCAAAACACCAAGTCATCTCATTTTTTGCTTTTTTTCCCTTAACCCCCGGTCCCCTCCGACCACCCCCTCTGGCCTCCCTGTCCTCCCTCCCTCCTCCCCCCTTCATCCCCACCCTGCCCGACCCCCCCCTCCCCTGCACCCTCACTTGTGAGGTGCTCAGACCTAGTCTGTGCACGTGATGGTCACAGATGGAGCAGTGGAGAAATTACTATACATTCAAATTTCATCTATCACCTTACCCCTTACATTTCTTAAACTAACAGTGCTCCTAAGACCTCTGACCCGCAGGACCTCTTGTGTGGTGCTTCAATTGCCTATGCGGAAAAAAGAAATAGCCAGTATTCAATACATTTACTGTCCCTGAGATTCTAGATACTCTTTAGCTTTAATTTCTGAGGCAAAATATAGTGTCTTTCCTTCATTAATTGTTTTTAATTGAGCCGGATTGATCAGATAGGCCTGCATTTTTTTTAACTGAAATGGCTTAATCAACTGTCTAAGTCTCCAGCGTCTTTCAACTGTCGAATGACAGAAATCGGGGCGGACAAAGAATGCCAGCCCTTCGACTACCCTTTTGGTATCAGGTCTAGCTTTTTCCGCGATTGCTTGTCTCAGCACAAAGTTACCCAGGAAAATTAAAATTGCCCTAGGTTTATCACCTTCTTTTGCATTTCTGTTCAGTTTAAACGGAGTGCGATGTGCCCGCTGGATTTCTTCGGGCCAATTCCAGCTTGAGAGCTCTGGAAAAGCCCGTTCGAATAACTTAATTATGTAGGCTCTTCCATCAGGACCTTCGACTCCCTCGGGTACCCCGAGGATCCGAAGATTGTTCCGCCTGAGGCGATTCTCAATGTCCTCCAGTTTCCACTGGATGTCCGTGACTTGGGAGCTTTGGGCATCAACCTTGCTGGTAGCAGCAGCCGCCTCCATCTCCGTTGAAACTACTCTCTCTTCGAGATTCGAGACCCGGTCTCCCAAGTTGGTGCAGACCTTGGAAAGTTTCCTGAGGACACCCTGCATTTTCCTTACTGCTGCTTGGGACTTACGGCTGTTTCCTCTCTATGGGCAAGAATCTCCTGATGGATAACTTCCAGGAGCGACATCTGGGCACCTACCCCAGAGGGGATCCCTTGCAAAGGCATTGCAGAGGAGTGATCCCAACTGAGCTCTCTTTGGGGGGGCTTCTGTCCTTTTGACCCGATTTGAGTTTTGACTGCCGTTGCCGGGAACTCATGCTCTGGGCCGCTCTCCAAATCAGGGTCGCTATCCTCCAGAGAGGAGATATGTTCTCCATCATCGTCTTCTGACCATTCACCACCCTCCGACACTGAATAAAAACATTCGCTTGGGTCTTTCTCCTTTCCCATGTCCTTTCCTTTGTCTGATTCCAGATGAACCGCGTTGTTTGCCATATCGCATTCTTGACAGTTCTGAACTCTCGCCTTAATTGCCCCGTTGTCGACCGGGTCGGCCAGGTCACATTTCTGACAATCTTGGCCTCCCACCTGTATCGTAGCTGGATCCGTGCAGGTAAGGTTGTCTACATTAGTAGATAGGATCATCCCGACATCGAGTCCTCCTTGTTCCTGTTGCCTTGAATCACAAACCGCAATCCTTTCCACATTAGTACAGGCATTCAGCGCTGAGCCCTCCGTATCAGCATCGTCGGCCCCTTCCACACTTCCCCGGGTTTTGCTACAGTTCTCTAGGGGGGCGGGTGCTATTTTTGTTACCTCCGGACTATTCTGTGCTTCTGGTATGCCCAAGGGGGTTACCTCGATTGCTCCGGCCCCTGCCTCTAGCTCCATCTGGCCTCCATCGCTGATTGGTACTATCGCCTTCACCCCCTTCTCTTTACCGACCTTGGTAAATATATCCGCAATTGGGGCAGTGGCAGCAGCCTGCCTTGTCCTCGCTGCGATCTGCTTTCTTACCGGGGGTGTTTGTATTTGTACTTTTTGGGCGTTATCAGCCTCTCCTGCAGCCGTCTCGACACCAGCCTTCCTCTTCTTGTCGGCTGTTTTGCCTCTGGTGTTCACTTTGGGTGCCATTGTACCGCGTCTCCTCTCAGTCCCGCTGTGCCAATGCCTCCGGAGCCTGCTGCCTCCGCAGCTTTGCGCCGACTCTTCAGATCCTTCCGCTCTCCACCGTGGGGTCAGAGAAGCTTCACCTGTACCCCACCCCTTCGTTCGCGGGCGGACTCGGCAGCTAGCGGTGAGAGCTGTCAAGACCAGCGTCAGTTCCCGCACAGCCGTACTGCAGAGCGACGGCAGGTAAGTGAGGAGAACATTCGCTTCGTACTATTTTAGTTCAGTTTCTTGCCGTAACCATTTTCCGGCAGGAGGTAAAAAGGGGTCGAATATCTTCGGAGTGACATCCGACGGTTATTAGGGCTCCAGCCTGATCTCCACTGCTCTGCTGTGCACAGCCACAACTAAGCGGCCGCCATCTTGCCTCGCCGGCAATCGCCTTGCACAAAGTTTCCTATGGGCAAATTCTTTTTTCACTCTTATTTTTTGAATTCATCAAAAACTACTGAACGGATTTACACCATTTAAAAAAAAAGGTCGCTTTCTGAACCAAGCTCTACCTTTCTGCCAAATTTGGGGTAATTCCGTTCAGCAGTTTGGGCTGTAGCTCGTCGCAAAATTTCCATATGGAAATTAACATGGGGAAAAAGCGTTTTGGGACCCCCATTTTTTGTCAGCCCCGCTTGACGAATCACCCCCAAACTTTCAGGATAGGACCTGACCTGGATAGACTTTTTTTGGGGGAGAATTTCGCAAAGATTCGTCAAATGACGCCAAAGTTATTAACAAATCAAAAAATGTGCAGGACATCTAACCTGGGCTTCTATTGGAATTCTATAACGCATATTAGCAAGCTCATTATCGCCATTTTAGTGGCAGTTTCCTGCCGCTAAAACAGCAATAATTTTAACGAGGTTCTTGCTAATATGCCCCACAATCGTTTGAGAAGGCTTTATGCTCCTCATTAGGTGAATATCCTATTTATGAGAAACATGTTGTGTGTTTAAAACGCAAACATGTTGAAGAGTTAACTATGGTTGAAAAGCAGAAAGAAAATCAACAGAAAAGAAAAGATGTAAAGAAGCAGAAAATACAAACAAGTGACGATGTTGTTGGATACCAATTAGAAAATGTTTCTGGTGTCAACTACTTTGGTAAAGTTATTCTAAATGTTATATTTTATCTTGAAGATGTTTGTGGTGAAATTATGGAAAGTCAGGAAAAAACTTTATGTTCTGCACTTTACACTTTATTTCAAGAATTGAGAACTGATTGAAGTAAGATCCATTCTGCTTCTGGTATTCGCCAACTGTTGGATACATGTACTGGATCTTTAACATTCAGTGCTAATATACAGCAAGATGCACATGAATTTCTGATGGTTATGCTTGGAGTACTAGAAGATGAAGGAATTCAGATTGAGAGTTTATTTGGACTCAGTTACAAATGGGAACATAAATTTGCAGAATGTTTATTATCTTCAAGGACAATAGTTGACAGAGAACGATTTTTTTTTATTTAAATATTTTTCAAATTAGTAAAAGAAGCTGATCATGAGATGATGTGTTCTCGTTGTAAATCAAGAATGCTATCTACATTATGCCTACAAAGAAATGGAAAATATTCGACTATAATGCTGCAACGCTGTTGACCAAATGGAAGAAAAGTGGAAACCAAAATTAAAATTTTTGTTGCTAATCAAGTCTCTATTTCTGGAAGAACATTTGCAACAGTTGCTATTGTTTTCCATGCTGGAAGTGCTACTATAAGTGGACATTATACAGTTTATTTAAAGTTTAATAATGGATGAAGTCACTGCAATGATACACACTTGGAATTTAAACCGGGATTGCCTAATGAATTACCCAACTCATACTTAATTTTTCTGAAACAAAGATTTTAGATACACCATTCGGCTTTAATGGCAAGGTGTATAGATCTTTAAGGAATTCATACTGGATGCTTTCAAAGCGAAATTTTTGATACATTATCTGGCATATTGGGAAAATGTGCAGAGAAACTACGTGAGATTTTTAAGGAATTCATACTGGATGCTTTCAAAGCGAAATGTTTGATACATTATCTGGCATATTGGGAAAATGTGCAGAGAAACTACGTAAGATCTTTAAGGAATTCATACTGGATGCTTTCAAAGCTAAATTTTTGATAAATTATCTGGCGTATTGGGAAAATGTGCAGAGAAACTACGTAAGATATTTAGGGAATTCATACTGGATGCTTTCAAAGCGAAATTTTTGACACAATATGTGACTTATTGGGAAAATGTGCAGAGAAACTACGTAAGATCTTTACGGAATTCATACTGGATGCTTTCAAAGCAAAGTTTTTGATAGATTATCTGGTGTATTGTGAAAATGTGCAGAGAAACTACGAAGTAAAGGTAAGATTCAAACATTTGAAGTATTGGATGTGTTATTTGTGTTGATTTGTTAATTTTGTATTATATTTGGGAGAATTCGGTTTTTTTCTAGTTGATTGTTTTTTTTCCCTGCTGTTTATTGAGCACACAGTGCGACCGAGTGCTCCACCCAGGTGCACTACTGTGAGAGCAGCATGTGGTGGTGTGGGATGATACAGCTTATTCTGTTGCCCAGGATGCTGGCACTAACTCATTACAAAGAAAGCGGGGGCAGGAGGAGTGGTCTCAGAGAGCAGGTCGCCTCCTGGCACTTGTGTTCTACCAGAACAGCATGTAGGCAAGGCACGATTGAGGATGTGGGAATTACTTCCCTTGTCTAAATGCATTTGTTTCGAACATCGGTTTACATTATAAATCGGCAAGCATCCTTGATACCTCACAGGCTTAGCACTGCCATATCCTATCGAGCTGGTATTGTATCTCTTGAATTCATAAATGGATACATCTCTAAAAGGATACCTAATATTGCTACTGAAACACAGCCTGGGGTAATAAATGCAAACATGTGCACCACTTCCACCTGTGGTGTAATCTGTTAAATGTGTAACGTATCACGTATGTGCTGCACTCAGCCTTGAGTCCTGCCATGCAAGCTTGCAATCCCGAGCACTGGGAAATACAGGCATGGATTTAGGCGCACTCTGCTGCATGGTCCATTTAACTTTGGTATTGAAACTAACTCCACAACCGTCCATTAACAGCAGCCTACTAACTACACATCGGGAATGGTCGAATAGTGTTTTTTTAATGTTTGCATTTGCTGTGTTATCTTACTCGAGCCTGAAGGATTTCAATCAGTGATGGCCGAAAAGCAAATCAGCTGCAGCCGAAGTCGTGGAGCACAGGAAACACCCCGGAAACAGGAGCTGGACCGGCTCGGTGCATCAGAGGGATCCTGCAGCCTCACACCAAAGCGATATGGCGGTTCGACACAGAGAAAGCAAAATTACAAAACCACACACCAAAGTGAGATGGTGGCTAGGTGAAGCAAAAGCAACAATTACAAAACCTCACACTAAAGAGAGATGGCGGCTGAATGCAGCGAAAGAAACAATAAAAAAAGAGTTCTGCCAAACAACAAATGAAGAATGCAGGTGTAAGGAAACTGTACTTTGCTAGTGTTCTCCGGAAAATGGAGGTGACACATCACTGCCTAAACCAGTACAAGGCAGCAAAAAAGAGCAACACTTGACTGAACCAATGGTAAGCTGCAGGCAGGAGAAAAGTCCTGATACTGAATACAGCAGTTCTTGCAGACAGTGCATGCTCGCAGCAAAGGCTCGATTAAAAATATGCTATAGAACGGTGCAGTCAAAACTGCTGGAAAAAATTTTGAACATCTGCAGAAATGGTTTCAAATATTTATAGACAAGAAATAAAAAGCCTTCAGGGAAAATCTAAGAAATCATTTGAAAATATGTTAAAATGATTAATTTTTCTCAGTTTAACAATGCCAAAGATAAATAAAAACATTTCACTAATCAATGTATTCATCGGGTTTTAACAGTCTAGATTGAAAAAAACAGTGAAATGAAATATATAAGGCCGCGATCACTCCGCACACATAATTTTCCAGCCTGTATCTGCATCTGAATTTCAAGAGCCATGTTCTCATCACACAAATCTCTAGTCAACGTATGTGTCAAAAAGTAAGTTTTCTGCTCCTTCACACACACCCTCTCAAAGACCCTTTGTGATACTGAATACATATATGTTGCCACATTAAGTCATAAAGAATAAGAGAGTCTCCAATGAGTGATTTAACCAGTTCTGTGATACGGTTTCCCTGTAAGGCCCCACTATGGACAAGCTCAATGCCTAGCCCCCAAGTTAAGTGTGGTGCCAATATAATAAACCAGTATTATAGATAGTTTTAGCAGTGTCACTAGCCAATGTTGATATTGCGTACGCTGCCCTTGTACTGGCCACAGTCAAAGCTCCTTTGTTGCTTTGTTTACACACACAACACACAGACACACTTAAAAAGGTCATGCTACAAAATTACAAAAGTAAAAATTACCTTCCTTCACAAACACCTTTTCTGTATAGGCTGCAGCATTGAAACAGTGAGAATCGAACACTGCACCTTTAAGGGCACCCTGACCTCCAGTGTGGGATACAGCCATTATCACGAAGGCTTTGGAACGCAAAGCCTTTATACCGAAACCGGCAGAACAATGGTGTCATTAGCACACCGATTCTTTGACCAAAACAAATGCTTTCTGCACACATGGCTTTAGAACAAAAATTAGAATTGTTGGTGATGTTACGCAGCACTAACGTTGGTCAGTAGGTGGCACACATGTCTGAAGACTCTTAACTGAGCTTCTGCAATGTTGACACCTTCCCTTATTTCTTAAACTTTTCCGCATTCCCTAATTTTTCTGCAGTTCCCTGATTTTTTAGATCTTTTAGGTTTTAAAACCTTCCTCTTAGCTTGGACTCTAATTAGGTGATTTTAGATGTACCTATGTATAGCCCAGGAAATCTGAGACTCTTCTCTGAGCATCCGATACTACTGCTAATCTTTTGTATTGCTGTGACAGAACTTCTTGTTTGTTAAATACTGGTACCCCTAAACTTCTTTAGGAGGTTGGTTTTCCCAGTGGTTATTCTGAATTTTTATAACATGGTGCTGAGAGTTGTTTACCTTAACTAGTTTGCTAACTTGAAAAAACATTCTTAATTATAGTTACTGATTCCTGGTCTTCATTGTGTAGCCAAATGGGTTACACTGTTTTTTGGAATTGATTGATGTAATGTTTAACTCTCATCACCTCTCAGTCGGATAATAAAAGGTCCATCTCAACCAATCAATCAATCAATCAATCAATCAATCAGGGGAATTGTAAATACGCAACTCACCCGTGAGGGTCTAAAGGCTCTGGGGGGAGGGGGTAAGCAGCTCAGTTTTAGTCAAAGGGCCAGGTCTTGAGTATCTTTCTGTAGATGTTCAGGGAGAGGGCATGTCTGAGGTTGATTGGGAGCTCGTTCCAGGCTTTGGCCGCGTTGTAGGAGCATGCTCTTCCCCCTGTTCTGGCTCTGTGGATGTGTGGGGTTTTGGCGAGGCCGAGGTTGGCGGATCGGAGGTTTCTCTTGGGTGCATGGAAGGAGATTCTCTTGTTGAGGTATTGGTGACTGGTGTTGTGGAGGCATTTGTAGGCATGGGTGAGTATCTTGCAAGTAACTCTCTTCTTGACGGGGAGCCAGTGGAGGTTTTGCAGGTGTGGGGTGATATGTTCGTGTCGGCGGAGGTCAAGGACGAGTCTAGCTGTGATGTTTTGTATGGTAGGGAGTTTGCGGAGCAGAGACTTGTTGATTCTGGCATAGAGTGCGTTTCCATAGTCCAGTCTGCTGTTTATGAGTGCGTGGGTGATGGTCTTCCTTGATTCCGGGGGATTCATTTGAAGGTCTTTCAGAGGATGCAGAGGGTGTTGAAGCAGCTGGAGGCGGCGGTGTTGACCGGTTGGGTCGTGGAGAGGGAGGAGTCCAGTACGATGCTGAGGTTTTTGGCATGGTCAGTAGGGGTGGGAAGGCTGCCGAGGGCGGTTGGCCACCAGGTGTTGTCCCAGCAGAGGACGAGGGTTCGAGGACCTCTGTTTTCTTCGAGTTGAGTTTCAGGCAGCTGCTGCTGATCCAGGATGTGATGTCCTTTATTCCTTCCTGAAAGTTGAGTCTGGTGGTGATGGGATCCTTGGTGATGGCGAGGAATGAGCTGGGTGTCGTCAGCGTAGGATAGTATGCTTAGTCCGTGCTGTCTTAAGATGGCGGCGAGGGGGGCCCTGTAGATATTGAAGAGCGTGGGGCTGAGAGACGATCCTTGGAGTACTCTGCAGTTGTTTTCCATGGGTTGGGAGAGGAAGGGTGGCAGTCTGATTCATTGGGTCTGTCGGTGAGGAAGGAGCAGATCCAGTCGAGGACGGTTCCTGTATGCTGGCATCGTGGAGCCTGGCGGTGAGTGTGCGGGGAGACGGTGTTGAATGCTGCGGATAAGTGAAGTAGGATCAGGGCCAAGGGGTTTCCCTGGTCGAGGAGGGTGCGGATGTCGTCTGTGGTGTTGAGTAGAGCAGTCTTGGTGCTGTGGTTGCTGCGGAATCCGGACTGGGAGGTGTCAAGGAAGGAGTTTTCTTCGATGAATTTTGTTAGTTGAGTATTAACGGCCTTCTCTGTGACTTTGGCCGTGAGGATGAATGGTAAGAGGGTTGGCCCAAAATGCTGCATCAACTTGGCAGCACGTCAGATGGGTATGCACTGCCGTGAGGGAGTCAGGGTGTCCTATTCAGAAATTGTCCATGCCCAATCCAAACCCCAAAAGCCCATGGTTCGGTCCGAGGATTGCTGGAGTTCCAGCGGTTCAGAAACAAATTGTAGCAAAAAGAGTGTGAGTATTAATAGGGTTGCACATTGTATTTGCTTATGCTTAGATTGCGGTATTTTGTAGTGGGTGTGTGGTATTCTACGGAGATGATTTAATTTGATGTGTGAATGTGGCTCTTGATGTAAAGAAGTTGAGGTGGTTCTCGGTTCCACTGTGACCTCAGATCCCGGGATAGAGAGACTAAAAGTCATGTTGTCAGTGTAAAAGACAGTGGGTATAGTTGTCTGCTCTGTTGTGGTGCTGGTCATGAGACTGTGTCGACAGCATTATTGAGATAGGGACTTTGGGCCTGATTTAGATCTTGGCAGACGGGTTATTCCATCACAACAGTGATGGATATCCAGCCCGCCGAAATATAAATGCCATAGGATATAATGGGTTTTGTATTTCGGGGGACGCAATATCTGTCACAGTTGTGATGAAGTAACGCATCTGCCAAGATCTAAATCAGGCCCATGTCTCTTTGTGTGATCGTGAGGTGTTGTTGATATAGTTGATCTGAATGCACAGGGAAGAAATGTATCAACCCGAGTGAGATCCCGCTGGTTGAGGTTTCACTTGAAGTGAATGTCAGGATAAGTAGTACAGGGTTACTCCAGACTGTCTTCTGTGTATATGAATAACAGTTAGAAAGGCATCCTTTTTGCCCTGATCGCACTCATTTTCTGACTGATACTTGTGGTTACTGACTGATTGTGCCCTCAGCTCTGCAAACCAGACCCAGGGCTACTGCTCTGTATAAAAGGTTTATGGTAATTAGGTGTAATTACAATTGGCATGACAACCTACCTGTAAGCCCCTAGTATGTGGAAGGTTTAAAGGTCCAGCAGATTTAATGCACGTCAGTGTGCAGTTCTATGTGGCTGGCTGTCATTTTAAAAGAAAGACCTGCTTTGCAGGTGGCTTTTAATTAAAAAGGATGTGCAAATTCGAATTTGGAATTAAAGGTACTTCCAAAGTCTTAAACTACCTTATTTCTACATATAAGTCACTTCTAAGGTCTCCCCTAGGTGGTACTGTACCTTGTAACCATAAGCAGGAACATTAGAAAAGATGTTTTTGATGACCTGATGAGGGAAACCCTGCCAGATTTGTTTTCCCCATTGTAGTACATTAGCTCCATAGGCTAACGTAGGAAGACTTTATTACACTTTAATAATGGCTAACTAGTGACAGAAGTGTTCAAGGTGTCTAATAGTTAGTATAAATACAACAACTTGACAAGGTTAGATTTATTAAAAATATTACAGAAAATAAGTTGTAGAACTTGCTTTTCTGATATGCCTAAATCCAGGTCTATATTAGCCTCTCTTGATTGGCCAGGCTGAGTCAAGCTGCTCTGGTGAGGTGTGAAGGGGCCTGAAAGAAAACAAAGAGACATCTGGTGGGGGGAGAGCAGCAAGCTGCAGAGCAAAAGGCAAGAAGAGGGCTGGGTAGCCAAACTGGTCTTCAAAGAGATAAAGACACTTGGGATATAACTCAGGCTTATCCCCCCCCCCCCCACTTCCTGCACCCCCAGCCAGAAGGGAGCCCCTTTAATGTAATTAGCAGAGGGACTGGAAGGGGAGCATTAGGGACATGTTTTCACACCTGTAGGTTGGGTTAGCCAGACCTTAAGCTTCAGCAGAGATTTTTTCCATTTTGTATTTTAAAGAACAGTGCCTTCAAGGACAAAAATATGCCACACTTTGGAGAAAGCTGTCATACATGACGGTGGCACCCTATACCCCATTGGTCATGGGTGTCCCCCTGCTTGTCAACTAAGAAGCATGAATAAATATGGGAGACCTGTCCAGACACTCAGATCTCTGTCTGAAGAAACAAGAAGAAGGACTGTCCTACTTGAAACCCTGGTCTGCAACATGAGGACTGCACTCTAAATGATTGTACCTACTGCACACGATGGAACCACAGCAAATGAAGGACTTTGCCTTGCATTAAATCTTTTAAAAAATATATCTTTATTGGCATTTATAATCATACATATCTATACATTTGTAAACAAGAATTAAGTATGCAGTATGTGTGGAGTACGGTTTGGTTAAGTATTACCCAGTTGGGCAACAAGCATGTGTCAAACAATCTTTGTTACAATACAGTCATAGTCAGAGGGAAAAATCAGATTGTGGAGCTATGAGCCAGAAAGGTAGTCACTGCAACCTTCCCATTTCTCCTGCATTAGCTGTAACTTATTGATGTCCTCCCCTTTAACCCCCTAGGGTGTGTCTTATATGCTCTATTACTCATTCTCTGGGGCCTGTTGGTTGCTAGTTTATGATGTGATATTTATTGTCTAGTTCCTAATTCTGTCATGCTGTAAGTATCCTTACCTAATAAACAAATAAACGTTAACAAATAAAACATCTTCAATCAATGCATGCAGGTGTCTCCATCTCTGTTGTTCTCGGTGTTAGGGGTGATGTACTGTTGTTTTCCCAGCGAGGCGGGGCAGATCTAGTACCTGTGAATGCCAGGTAGGTCCCCATGTCTCTCCAAGCTCCTGTGTCAGTGGATGAGTGGGGGGGGAACAGGTACGAGAACAGTATTGTGATGTCTCGGAGTTAGCAACAAGGACGTCCCCGCCCAGGCAGTCGTCATCCATCCTTCCCCTGTCTCCCCAACACCCTCACCCTCCTACACCCTGGGGGTCTCGCTTTCGCCTTCTTTGCTATTAGAACAGCTCGGATGGTCACAATTAAAAAAGATGTCTCTCAGTGCTTCAGCAATTGGGCGCCTACACAGGCCCCTCAACTCCTCTCTATTCAAGGCTCTACCCTCAGCTGCTGCCCATCTAGATAACTCCTGGGTCCACATGCTGATCTGTGGCCCCATGGCCTATTTCCATGATATCGCGATTTGCATCTTAGCTAGTGCTAGAGACAAATCAATAACAGGATCCCACACTTTGCGTTTAGGCGGTCTAGTATACAGACCGAGGAGACAGGCCTCCACTGATTGGTCTAATGTACGATTCAGAGTACCATTAATCTTGGTCATCACTGTTTCCCAGAACTTTGGTATGGGCGTGCAGCTCCATGTCATGTGGAGAAAGTCCGCGCCTAGGTGATTACACCTTGGGCATCCTCTAGGTTCCCCTCCAAATGCAGCCTGTATGCGGTGTGGGGTCATATACGTCATGTGAACGTAATTAAATTGTAAATATTTTAGACAAGTGTAAGGGAGATTTTCTTAGGTGATTCTAGTATGCAGCGCCATTCTACATCAGTGAGTGTCCTATCAAGGGATCTCTCCCACTTCCCCCTTAGGTTTAGCATCGGAGCCAGGGACGCTTCTAGAAGTGATGCATAGAAACACTTTATTTGATGACCGGCTGTGCACAGCATTATTAAAGAGTGGAGAACCATGTGTGGGGTCAGTTCCTCCCTCCCTGCACCTCACAGCCTCCCTAATGCCTGCACCAGCACCTCATACATGAGAAACTGGCCAGTAGTAAGGCTATATCCCTCGACCAGTTCAGCAAAGGGGAGTAAGCATTTGTCTTGGAAACATTCCCCGGTTGTTTCAATCTCTGCCTCTGTCCAAAGCGCCAATTGTTCTGTCCCCAAGATAGCCTTGAGTTCTCCATAAGGCAACCCTATCAATGGCAGTGTTGGTGAATACACCGAGTACAGTCTATGTAGATTATACAACGTATTACAGGAGGGGACAAACCCATTTTGGTCGGGATGATCCAAATATTTCATGTGGGGGATCAATCTGAGTGCTAATATTTTACTCAATAGCTTGAAGTCGGTGTTGTGCTTAGATAATTGCCTGAAGTCCCTCATCCCTGCCTCTTGGCGCACAGTCTTGGGGAGCGGTATAACCAATGCAGACCATGTGGAGGATTGTAGGTGCCCCAGTCGGAGGGCCTCGTTATACATAGTTACCACGTGAGGGGCCAGTCCAGTTCCATACTTCAGGTAAAATTTAGCAGGTAGGCCATCAGGGCCTGGTGTTTTACCACCAGCCAGCAAGGCAATGGCACCCGTGACCTTCTGCAGTGTAATCGGTCCACCCAGCTCCTCCACAGCCTCATCATCCACCACCCTAAGAGCCAAAGGGGCCAGGAAAGCGGCAATCTCCACCTCTGAGACACCCTGCGGGTGGCGTATAACTGTTCGTAGTATCCCTGAAAGGCTCCATTTATCTTATCTGGGTCATACTCAATCTTGTCCTCAGTTATGTTTATACGGGTTATGGAGAGTTCCGCGACTCAGGTCTGATGAGCCACGTCAGTAAGCGCTCAGCCTTCCCTTCCTCCCTATGCACTCTGTCCATGTACGTTGTATAATCATGCGGTTGTAGCCTCTCCAGCACCTCGTTGTATTGTTTCCATCTAGTCATTAATTGTTCACGTGCCTGTGTCCCTGCTGCATATTATCCAGTAACCGCATTTCTCCCTCTATACCTATGTGCTCCCTGTGTAGGTCCGTCATATTCCAGTCGTCTGTCCCATGAGGTGTCCCCTCACCACCACTCTAAGAGCCTCCCATTCTACTAGCGCTGTAGAGGCAGTATCTGTGTTTTCCGTGAAATATGTGTCTATAGTGGATCCTAAATATTCCACAAATGGTTCATCTTCCAATGTCCTGGGGTTGAGTCTCCATGTAGGTATTGCAGGCGGTAGGACATAATCAATGGGCTGTGGTCCGAAAATGTACGGCCTAAATATTCAGTATATTAAGTGAGAGTACAAATAACTTGAGAGCACCAGAATGCATCTATTCTCGTGTGGAGGTGTTGTAAGTGCGAGTAGGAGGAGTATTCCCTGTCTCTGCTATGCTGGAGCCGCTAGAAATCTTGCGGGTCCCAGTGTGCCATCCACTCCCGCATTCCTGACGATATTCTATGCGTTTGTGCTCTCGCCAGGGAGGGATGGGACCGGTCCAGGTGTACATCAGCAATGCGGTTAAAATCACCCCCACCGTATAGATACTATGTAGCTAGTGGGGCAAGCAGTGGCGCAAGGGGGGGGTGGGACTTTTTTGGGGGGGGTGGGTGGCTGTGTGTTATTCATCTTTTCTTTCTATTTTCTTGTTCTTCTCCTTACTATTACTGAAGCTATTATTGATATGTAGATGATGGCAGTAGACTCTGGATTGCAGAGCTTTGCATAATATGTGTATTCAGACAATAAAATCTGTTTAAAAAAAAAAAAATCACCCCCACCACCATCTGCCTTGTTGGTATATTCGCTATATGCTCAGAGAGGGAGGACAGGTATGCCAATTGACTGTGATTAGGGGCATAACAGCAACATAGCGTAACCTCCTGACCCAGTAATCGCCCAGCTACTAACACATATCTTCCTTCCTTATCGGTTAGTGTGCGTGTTGCTTTAAAGGGGACCCCTGGCCGTATCCATATCAAAACCCCTCAGGCATATGCTGAATACTCAGTGGCAAAGATTTGTCCCATCCATCGTCTTCTCAATTTCCCCACCTCCCCCTGAACCAAATGCGTCTTTTGTAAGAATGCAATTTGCACTCCTCGGCGTTTCAAATAGTTGTAAATATTATAACATTTAGACATGGATCCCATTCCCCTGATGTTCCACATGAGTAGCTTCACATCCTGTTGTGCCATTGCCATACTGTATAATTCCAAATCACACAGCAATCAGGAATTCCCACCCCCACCGAGCCAGTTTGATTCAAGAATGAGACATCTCCGCAGGGCATGCTGGCAACAGCCATCTGCCCAAACTCCAAGTGTACTGAAATGAAATGAAGGCCTAGACCAAACACAGTAAAGGCCTCCGGGGGGTTGCAGCTTCACAGGTTTCTTTGCTCTATCATGAGCAGTAGGAGGAGTAGATTGAATTGTGGCATACTGCAGAGCCTCCTGCACCAGCCTGATCCTACACCAACCGAGGCTGAGCGGCCTCTGTCATATAATGTCATCTGTCATCTCTCCTGCTCAGTCTGTGAAGAATTTGTTTTTTTTGCCCCTATATATTCCAATCGCCTCTGGGAGTGCTTCCTGGGCCCCCAGCTCCTTGCCGTTCATTGGGTTTCGGTGTTGGCCCCGGTTACTCAGTGTGGTAAGCCTCAATCCAATCCCAGGCCATTTGGGGGTCCTTGCAAAAATTGGTCTTACCATCGACCACAATGCGGAGCTTGGTCAGGAACATAAGGGAGTATTGGATACCTGTCTCCCTGAGCGCCTTCTTGACTTCAATGTATGAGGCCCAGCATGTAATCCGGAAACATGGAGACTTTAGTGTTATTTATCACAAAGGGGCCAACTGTGCGAGCTTTCTGCAAAATAATGTCCCTGTCCCTATAGTGCAGTAGTCTGGCCACCACTGGCCTCGGAGGGCAGCCCAGCACCAGTGGGCGAGCCGGCACACGATGCACTCTTTCCAGCGTAAAGAACTGCGTCAGCGCTCCTGGGGCCACCACATCTCTGAGCCACGGCTCAAGGTATGCCATTATGTTGCCCTCTTCAATCCCCTCCGGCAGACCAAGAATCTGTATGTTATTGCAGCGGCTGCGACCTTCTCCGTCTTCTGCCCGCCGTTCCAGGGTCCGGACCCTGTCAGTTAGGTCTGCTACTTGCTGTGAGAGGGCACTGTGCAAAGGTGATAGTTCCTCAGCCCCGATTCCACCACTTTCACCCTCTTATTGAGTTTTTGGTGTTCCGCTCAAAGAAGGCCAAGACCCACAGATACCATGCTGATATCTTGGTGAAGCGTGGCCTTCGTATCAGAAATGGCCTCCAGGATTTTGGACAGTTGCTGCTGGATAGTTTCTGGTTGTAGTTGAGGTTCCTGCTGGCCTTCCTCGTGGTCCGGGGTATTCCTAGCTTGCTTCCCCCACGGCTTTCCCATCTTCTCAGTCCCAGCACGGTACTGTCCATCTGTGGCTGCTGAGTAATTCCTGAGAGATTGCTCCCCCAAGTCCTCAAACTCCCTCTCTCTTCCTCTCAGGCTTCCATTCTCCAGAGATCATGAGTGAGGCATGGGTAATCTCACTTAGTGCACAGAAATCAGGCCCTCCCATTAATCGTGGACCACGTTCCTGTGTTGTGTAGGGGTACCAGCAGCAGTCCACCGCTTTCCCATCTAATCAGGGTGGGAATCCAGCCTCCGCATGGTCGTTGTTCTACCTAGGCTTCTCCTGCAAGGTCACAGGCCACTCAGCCGCACCTCGCTCAGTCGCACTTTCAAGTCTGACCGTTCCTTGGCTTGGTCCCTTTCTAACGGTCGGCAGGGACTACAACTTCGCCTCGGTTGGGAACTCAGGGCCCCTGTTGTTGCTCACCTCCTCTTGTTGCTCACAGCTCTTCTGTTACATGTGTTTGGCCAGTTCCTTTTATCTCGCCTGAGCCTCCCCCACCAGTCAGTAGGCCACTCAGCCTCGCTCCACTTGGTCTCCTTTTTGAACCCAGCTCTCCGCTTTCACACTCGGGGGGCGCGGGGACCGCAATCACGCCTCCATCGGGGGCCCCAGTCCTCTCGTAGCACACTCACCGCCGCACCGTTATGTCGTGCCTCTACCACTCAAGGTCTGCCGGTGTTCCACGGTGCAACCGTTTCACCACTGGTTTCACTGACAGTTTACGGGCCTCACCATGCTTGCCTCAGGGCACACTGTCCCTCTTCCGCCCAGAAGCAGTGCCCTGGGTCCGCCGTGCCTCGCACCGCTCACCCGCCCCTCCAAAATCGGGGCTCTGCTTTGTAGTCGGGGGTCAGCAGGGGCCATGATTACACCTCAATTGAGGACTCCAGTCCTCCCTCTGCCACACTCACTACCTTGGCTTCATGTAACGCTTCTGCCGCCCACGGTCCGACGATGTTCCTCACCTCGGCGCGACTGCATCACTGCTATGCTGTGGGCCTCGCCATGCAAGCCTCAGAGGGCACGCCGCACCCTGCACCGGAACAACACCCAGGGCCTGCTGTCTGAGCAGATCCACCACACTGAGTCCAGGCCTCTCAGCTGCACTGCCTCCACAGAGGGCTGGCCCCGGCAATCTCATCCCCGCTTCAATACTCGAGCCTGGGGCTCTGGGCAGAGACGATCGGCCCGATCTCTCAGCGTCGATAGTCGAGGTCACCAGCCCAGAACTACAGCGGGGCCTGCCACCTCAGCTCCCGGCATCCAGCCCACCACTTTCGGCCACTCAGGCTAGGCTGAGCCACTCAATTTGCCGGATAAAAGACGGTCCTGTGTGGAGCTCCTCGCTCACGCGTCCCCCATCTTCAGCTGCTCGCCATGCCCCCCCTTGCACTAAATGTTTAAGGAGTGGACTCCATGAAAGCAACAGATTAAAAGGGCTCCACCTGCATCATCTCCACCAAGAAGAAACTAACCACCTTCAGCTTGACTTTAAAGGATTTGACCAGGTACATTGGGGGAACTGTAGTCCCAGCTCTCCAGGAACCAACCCAGAGCTTCTGGAACCTTGGCTGGTGTTGTGGACCCATCAAGAACCCAAAAGAACCTTCTGGAGCTATTTGGAGCATTTTGACCAAAAAGCTCCATAATCTGACCAACTCATTGTCGAGTGCCAAGCCAGCGAAGTCGAACTGCGACCCAGCCTGAATTTCAGGTTTACGCAGCTGAAGCTCTGTAGCCCTTCATCGTCGATGAGATTTGCAGGAATCGACCGAGGAATCCTGTTGAAGCAAGTCACCACTGTCGAGGCAAAACCACGCCGGCCAAAGAGTCCCACTCAACATCGAGAGAAAAAGCCCCAAAAAAGTGAGTAAGTCAGAGGATAAAAACTTGACTGGAACCTACCACTCATTCTATCCGACCTGCGCTCCATTGCAGTTGGCTTGAAACTTTGACTTTGTCCCAGTGTAGCGCAACCAAATGTCCCAAGTTAGCACTTTTGGCTTTTAAGCACTAGAAAGTGTTTATTCTTTAAAAATTCATACCTCCAGGTCCCTAAATTGGATTTTTGTCATTTTGGTGTCATTTTAATCACAAAAGTATTTCTTATTTTTATAAGTTGGTGTTGGATTTTGATTGTGTGTTGTGTCTTATTTAACGTATTGGTGTTTTTAAATGCTTTACACACCTGTCTCCTAAGTTAATCCTGCCTGCTTGCAGCCAGCTACCAAGGGCTGAGCAAAGGAATAATTTATTGAGACCTTGACCGCAACACATATTCTGATTGTTACTTTATTACTACTGGTAGGTACCTATCTACACCTACTAACAAACCACCTTCCAACAATAATCTTTAATTTCATTAGAGGAGAAGACAGAGTTAGTTGTTGAAATTGCTGCACTTTTTTGTGTAAATTGCTGAGAGAATGTGCTCATGGAAATTGTAAAGGTGAGTGTGCTGCTGCAAAGAGTGAGATTGATATCACAGTGTGCCACATGGCATAGGTTGGTTGGTGTAGAGCCACGCTGGTATTGGTTGGATACATCATAGATAGTCACGCTGGTAATTGTTGTCATTGACGAACAGAGAATTGTGGGTGAAAATAATTACTTGCTTGGAACGAAATGTCATTTGTGAATATTGCATATCGCTGATTGGTCCTTTGATATTTCCTCATTATGTCACATTTAGACGTCGATTAGGATGGCGGACGGACTTGCGCCAGTCCGCCACCCCCGAGGTGGAGGGACCGTCCGCAGGGGCAGTGGCGTTCCCTCCATCGGAATTAGGATGTGACCGCCACCCTGGCGGTCACATCCCGTATAGTTAACATTGCGGCGGGTGCTGCTTAAAGCAGCACCCGCCGCAATGTTAAATATGCATGCTTTGCATTTGCATGCACAAAGCGGCAGGCACCACGCGGTGCCTGCCGCTTTGTGCATGCAAATGCAGGAGGGTACCATAGGTACCCCCCATGTGCACCCCCTACCCCGACACCAGAAGCAAATCTCCACATGCTTTTCCACGGCAAAAAATCTGCAGCGGAAAAGCATGTTTGCACACACATCGTAATTTGGCTGGCGGTGTCTTGCAGACATCGCCACCAAATTGTGGTCAACACCCCGCGAATCAGTGGCGGACGCAGATCCCACCACCATCATGATCTGGCGGGGATGTTTTCAGGGTCCGCAGCGGTGAATCCGCATCCTCCGGGCCGGCGGTGGCTTCCACCGGCCCGGAGGATGCGGATTCACCGCAATCATAATCGACCCCTTAATTTGAGAATTAGCGAACATTTGGGAAGGATGCTGTATGACATGAAACTGCCTCCTAGACCTACACAGTACAAACAAAGCACTTAATGTCTGGGAACATACAGCTCATCTTATGCAGAGAGAGAGATTTCAAGGAATGGTCAAGAAAGACATAAGCACTTGTGCAAATGCAAGATGGAATGCAGAACAAAAATCTTAGAGAATTGATATGAGTGCAGGAGCTAGATTATATCCTGAATTAATGAGTGAGGAAGAATGGAAAGGTAAATGAAAGGATAAGAAAAAGAAGAAAATTTCAGAAGACACAGAGAATATAGCTGAGGGCAGTGATAGGGATTCAAAAGAGGATTTTATAACCCAATTATTGTTGAACCCTCCACCTCCATATAATGTCACCCAAACTGGAGGAGTGAACAATATATATATATTGGTGAGACTTTTGATGTGCCTACGGCACCAGTAAATATGAATCCTAATTCGATGGGACAGAATTTGGGAATGACAGCCACTTTACATTCACTTGCTCTGAATATCCCAGATGCATTGGCCGTTCCTGTCACAATTGGTACAGTATAAATCTGGATTAGCCGGAAATACAACACATACTTTGGCTGTTCCTACTGGAATTAATTCTATAGCTAGTGACTCTGTGGATTCAACAATTAGACCAATTCCTCAGACTCCTATGGTTTCGCAACAAGGGAATACCCCATGTTCTGCAAGTGCAAACCCTACATTAATTCAAACAGAATTTGATCCAACTAGAAGGTTTCACCAGAGATCACCACCCTTTATTATGCCTAGAAAGGAATGAGCTTCCACGTGTGAAATACAGTACTCCCAGGACAGAGGTGCCTATGGGAATGCCAAATTCTGACATGTACCTTTTGAACTCACCACCTAACGCAAACAGTAGTACCTACAGCTGAGATATAATTATTAATACCCAGCAGAACAATCAGGTCTTACTGCCCGAGCACTCGATGACTGGTTCAGAGGTATAGATACTCCAACTGGTATTGGGAATATTGGAACTAATTGAAGGAATGCCTAGGCCACAGAAAAGGGCAATGAATGTGGGTAGGAGGCTGGCTTAGTATATGGTGCACATCTATGTGAGGCACCTTGCACTAATCCAGGCAACTCCTATGGTGATTTTAGTGGTCTTAGACAACTAGAGAAGGTTCTCTAAGTGGTATCTAAGGAGAGCAGCCTTCAGGCTTATCTTGAAGGAATGTTAAGCAGCTTGTTTTACCAGTCCTAATAATGTATTGTAGGTTAAACGAAAAATAACCACACAATGTATATATAAAAATATGTCTGTTTATCACACAACACTCACTACCACATTGGTATATCTCCTACAGGGAGACATAAGCATGAACAAAACATAATAGTTCAATTGCAATAGGTAAGTAAGCACAAAATACAGTGGTCTCCAGGGGGGAGACAAACCATAAACTAAAAAAGTGGAATGCAAACTGCGACTGAAGTTGGAACTTGGACCAGGAGACTCAGAGGAGCTGGGGACACAAGAAACCACCCAAGGTAAGTACCCAGGAACCCCATGGGGGCTGTGTGCAGAGTGCAGACAAAGCTGTGTGTCCAATAGAAGTCAAAGGAGAAGTTGCGGCTGCAGTTTTGTAAAAGAAGGACCCTTTCCAGTGGACCCTGAAGAAATTCGTGGAAGACAGTAGGTTGGTGAGTCACCCCACCTGTGGATACCCCAGGAACCAGGATATCTACACCAGGGAAGCCAGGTACATAGCTGCGAAGTGACATCAGAAACCGCCGCAGACCACAAGGGGGGATTTCAGAAAAGATGCAGCTGGAGAAGGCTGTCCACGGGTCCTGGTGGAATCCAAGGGTGAATTCATGAAGTGAAGAACCTGTAAGCAAAGGGGATAGTGTCTAAGTCACTCAGAGGTGACAGGAGGCACGGAAGAGCAATGCCCACCGATGACAAACAGTTCCGGAGAATTGACAGTAACCATGCCTCTGCAGCTGTGAGGACCAGGCAACACTGTGGAAGACCAGGAGCCGTGAATGGAAGCCGAGGACCAGGGGATCAGTGTCCGGCGGGAGCACCAACAAGCCTTGGCAGCTGCAACAAGTGTGGAAAGTGAAGAAAGAGCAACGTTGGAACCAGCTAGGTCCAAGAGACTCACCACAAGCAGGAGAGTCAGAGCAGGCCTTAAGCAAGCAGGGGAGCCTACTGAAGCAGAGGTAGACCCTCAAGAGGACCCAGAGGCCGAAGGCACAGGAGTCACAATAGGACCTCAAGCAGCTCACCAAGAAGTAAAGCCCACAGTGCAGAGGATGGGGTGAGGATGCGTTACTTGGCAGGAAGAGATGCTGGAGGCTTTGTGAGTGTGTGCAAAAATATTTTTAAGAGCAGGCAGTGATCCCACGGACCACTGCCTACTCTTAAAAAATTAAACAGAAACGTTTCATTTTTGTTTTTTAAATGCATCCCATTTTTCTTTGAGAAAAACAGGCTGCATTTAAAAAAACTTCTTTATTTAAAAAGCAATCACAGACATGGTGGTCTGCTGACCCCAGCAGGCCACCATCCCTGTGAGTGTTAGCCATTCCTAATGGGGTCGTAAATTGCACCTGCCTCTTGAATATTAATAAGGAAGGCAATTTGCGAGCCCATTTGAAATCGCAAACAATGTCTGAGACATTGTTGTAAGCTACATCTTGCAAATTGCGCAAATTATAAGGGTCGTACAACGGGCCCTAAATTCACTGGCACAGTGCTAAAGGAGCATTAATGCAAACTAACAGTGTCTAAAGACATTACTAAACATGAAGGAAAGGCTCATGAAAAATTATCATGACTGGCTCACACATATGGAATTGACTTGAAGAAATCTAAACCTTTGCAGAAATGTAAAGGTTTAAGCTTCAGTGACCGCCAGGAATGAAGTAACAGATAAAGGACTTGATTGTCTATGTACGAAAGTGGAATAAGTTAGAAAGATGGGAAGGTAGATGGACAAAGAAAAAGGAACCAATGAAGGTCAGGCTAAAACTGCCTCTGTCTGTAACAGAGGAGGAGGAGGAGGATATACATGTGCTTTCCATGAGAGAAGTGCCTGTTGGAAGTTGTGTCCACATACTTTGGAGTATGACTGATCTTTCTTCATTCACAAATGATTTTCCGAAATGGAGAGAGAATCCAGAGGAATGTTGATTGATTTGTAAAAATCTCAAAAACTCCATGGAGTGTTTTGAATACCGTGTTTGAAATTGTGGTTCCAGGTGATTTGTGGGTTCAATGCAAAGTTGCTGTGGATTGGTCCGAGAGTGGAAACAACGAGACATCCAATATCACATGCTCTGTCTCCAGTGGTAATGAAAACGTATAATCAGGTGATTACATTTTTTTAAATCAAAAAAATCTCCTAAAGAGATTAAGTGGGTCAACATTGACAGAACGACCCAATGAGTCAATACGTGCTTATTATGAGAAACTCTTGCAGGCATTCAAACAGGGACAGAGACTATTGAGCCAAAATACCTGGGGCATTTTGTGTACAGATTTGTATATGGATTGAAACCCAAGGGTAGTTCAATGATTCAGCAGCATTTGATTTTTTGGCAGTAAGCTCATTGATGAAATATTGAGATATGATGAATACTGTAGCAACAAATTGGAAATGAAACACAGGAAATTGAAGGAAACGCTGATGGTGGCACAAATAAGATCAGATTCAGCAGTTTGTAGGGAACGCTGGTGCCATGCAGGGAGGGTATTAGCAAGGCGTCTCTATGATACAAGGTGGAAATGGATTTTTACCATAAGGTAGAGGGCGTGGTGTTCCAATTGATCTGAGTACAGGTACTGGTTTGGCAACTCTAAAAAAGTTCAATCCGTGCCATGTCTACAGCAGATTAGGGGATTGAAAGCAAGAATGTAGATTTAATCCTTGTAACATGGCTAATGGGAATCAGGTTCAGATTTGTGGGTTTGTGCAATCACAAGGTAATAATATAGTTCAACAAACAAAAATGGACAAGTCTTTCTTGAGGTTTTAAGGTCAATGGTCCTGACCAAAAACCTTCAAAAAGAGGAGCGAAAACAACTTCAAGTAGTTTTAGGAAACCCCTCACCCACCTACCTAGTAGGTGGCATGCTTCATCATCGGGCCCAGCTGGATTACCTAGCGCAATCCAGCTGTGCTTCAACGCCTAAGTTACAGCGGAGCAGGTTATTTGTGTAAAAAGAGTAAAGTGCTATGTGAAAAATGCAGTTATGAGTTAAAAATGCCTCTAGGAATAACCCTTGCAAACGTTTTAATAAAAAGGGCCCTAGGAGATAGGTAAAACATTCTCAGGATTTGCATGAGGTTTTTAAATGTACCTTTGCCTCCCTGCGGAGATATAGGTCTACTAGTTTCAGCCTTGTTTGTTCTCCAGGCTTTCTTCAGGACCAAAAAGTGTGTGACCAAAAGGAGGGGAGTGGTCACAGTGGTGATAATATCAGCACACGCCCTAAAGTGTGTTGTGAGTGTAGTGAAATGTTTACTTACAAATCCTCTGTATGGAGTACCTGAAAAGAAAATAATTAAAATTGCAGATACATAGCCTTTAGTTGTTTTGCAAGCATTTAATTTCTGCGCGCTCATCAATGTGTAGATGACGGCATCATACATGTGGCTGATTGAGCGCATGCATAATGGTTATCTACAAAATAACCATGCGTGGCTACAATGTGCCCCCCGGTGGTACTAAATATTCTGAGGGTCCTAGAGGTGACTGGATCACTTTAATTATCGCGTTATTATTGCGTTGCAGATAGCCGTGTGCTTCATAATTTATCGCATATTGGCACATTGTGTGTACATTTTAAAATTAGGTACCTAGTGACTGCGCGTGCACAGCGCTCGGCAAAAACATGAGTAACATAAATTAGAACAAACTTGTGACTGACAACATAAAGACAAACAATGGCGGCCTCACTTAGACTCTGAGTCTGTTTTGCCTCATGGATCCGATCGCGATCTGCTATTACTCCTGCTGACCCTGGGGAAGGGAGAGATATATGGCTAAGGGTAATACGTGTGGTTTTAGGGATGGAAAGAGGTTTTTAGGTAAAGCAGCTTGGATAGGCGGCATACGTAACTGTCGGGTGCCGGTACTCACGTTTTGTCGAGGGGAATCGGTTGGTATGACCTATGCAGCCGATCGGGTCCGCTGGTGTGCCCGGATCGGTAGTGCTCACTCCCTCTAGTAGGACGTGGGTGGAAGTGCTCATCGGGTCATGTGGGTGTGACCGAGCTGCCTACACGTCTAGAGTGCTAACCTTCATGCGTGTTGTGTGCAGTGTCTGCTGTCAACGTGTGATTAAAGTTGTATAGAAAAAAGACCCGTGTTTGACACAGCCTGAGGCCTGGGGTTCTTGTGCATCTGAAATAAATATAAAGATAGCGTATTACAAAGGTGTGTACTATTGTAGGAACTCAGCATTAATGTGCATATCAAATACCGTGTAGGGGCATTTAGATACCAGAAAGCCGCAGTTGCGCTTATTTTTGTTAAAAAGCATTTTAGCGCCCGATTAGACAAGCACCGTTGTTATGGACTCTCTTTTCACGAGTAGGTGCCGAGCTAGCTGGGGCATAGTAGTATGGAATAGGTTTGGACCATTGTTAGGGATAGAATAACCCCTGTTTAGTAAATAGTGGCATTTGGATATGGTGCGTGCAATAGTCAATCATGCTAGTTTCTGCTTTAAATGATAAGAAAAGGACTGTATTGGGTTTATGGTTGGTGTCCACGTAGTATGCCTGTGGTACCACTCCCATGTGTGTATTTCAGGTAGGCTTTTGTCTGGGTTACTAGTTGTCAAGTTCGTGTTTTCAGTTGCCAGTACTGGGACCCTTAAGAAAGATGTATTTATTTTCTCCGTATGCTATTCCATGGTACATTGTCATTTAAACCTCTGTGTGGGTTGACAGTCACTACACCCAACGTTGTTCTTTTTCGAACAACTGGTCTTGTATGTTTTCTGTGTGTGCATCCAGTTGTTCAATGACTACCCAAGTCATGTCATTGGTTGTGTCTCCCACCGTGAGGTAATGGTCTGTTAGTTTGGTGGTATTCCGTTTACAGCGAATGTTGCTGCGATGTTCACATATTCTGTTTTTTATTTTTCGGCTAGTCATGCCCACGTATCGCAGTTCGCATGGGCATGTGATTACATAAAAGATGTTGGCAAAATTGCAATTTGTGTGTTTCTTGATGTTCCATACCTTGCCTTTCTCGAGATGTAGGGTTTTTGTAGTTTGAGTCAAATGGCAGACACTACAACTGCTGCATGGGAAGTGGCCTGTAACGCTAGGTAGACCCCATGCATTCAGCACTGTGTTCTGGGGTATGGTTGATTTTCTTGGGCGAGTGGATACCAGGCTGTCTCTTAGAGTTTGTGATCTTTTGTACGAAAAAACTGTTTTTTCCCAATTGAGTTTGCCTGAATTTACAATTTTCCAATTGCTCTGGATCATTTTGGCAACTTTGTTTGAGATTGAGTTATATGTTGTGACACATGTTAGGGGAATAGTAGGTGGTGTGTGTTGTTTAGTTTCTAGTAAGCTTTCTAGGTTTTGATTTCTAGCTATTTTTTTAGCTTTATTGACACTTTTGTTAGGATAGCCTCTGTTCTTTAATTTTGTTGTTTGCAGTTCTGCTTGGGATTTGAACTCTTTGATTTCGCTGCAATTGGGCCGGAGCCTGAGATATTGTCCATAGGGTAAATTTTCCCGGAGTGGTCTAGGATGGAAACTTTCGAAGTGCAGAAGGGAGTTCTTTGCAGTGGGTTTGAAATGGGTTTTCGTCGATAGGACACCAGTTAGTGCCTCTATTTCCAGATCCAGGAAAGTCATACTTTCACGACTCATGGCATGTGTGAACCTTAAGTTGGGATCCAGGGTGTTGATCCAGCTCAGAAACTCCAATAATCTGGTTTCACAGTTTGTCCAAATTAGGAAGACGTCGTCTATGTATCTCCTGTAAAATGTGATGTCCTTGCTGAATGGAGACTGTGGGTTTAGAGTGTGTAGTCCTTCAAAATTGGCCACGTATAGTCCGGCCAGGCTCTGCGCGAAAGTGGTGCCCATCGAAGTTCCGTTTTGTTGTAAGAAGAGCGTCCCTTCGTACTCAAAGAAATTGTCCTTTAGAGCCAGTTCGGCACATTGTAGGATGAAGGACTTTAGTGTTCTGTAGTTCCATTCGGTGTTGTCCTAGAGCAGCCTTCAGGCTTATCTTGAAGGAATGTTAAGCAGCTTGTTTTACTAGTCCTAATAATGTATTGTAGGTTAAACGAAAAATAACCACACAATCTATATATAAAAATATGTCTGTTTATCACACAACACTCACTACCACATTGGTATATCTCCTACAGGGAGACATAAGCACGAACAAAACATAATAGTTCAATTGCAATAGGTAAGTAAGCACAAAATACAGTGGTCTCCAGGGGGAGACAAACCATAAACTAAAAAAGTAGAATGCAAACTGCGACTGAAGTTGGAACTTGGACCAGGAGACTCAGAGGAGCTGGGGACACAAGGAACCACCCAAGGTAAGTACCCAGGAACCCCATGGGGGCTGTGTGCAGAGTGCAAACAAAGCTGTGTGTCCAATAGAAGTCAAAGGAGAAGTTGCGGCTGCAGTTTTGTAAAAGAAGGACCCTTTCCAGTGGACCCTGAAGAAATTCGTGGAAGACAGTAGGTTGGTGAGTCACCCCACCTGTGGATACCCCAGGAACCAGGATATCTACACCAGGGAAGCCAGGTACATAGCTGCGAAGTGACATCAGAAACCGCCGCAGACCACAAGGGGGGATTTCAGAAAAGATGCAGCTGGAGAAGGCTGTCCACGGGTCCTGGTGGAATCCAAGGGTGAATTCATGAAGTGAAGAACCTGTAAGCAAAGGGGATAGTGTCTAAGTCACTCAGAGGTGACAGGAGGCACGGAAGAGCAATGCCCACCGATGACAAACAGTTCCGGAGAATTGACAGTAACCATGCCTCTGCAGCTGTGAGGACCAGGCAACACTGTGGAAGACCAGGAGCCGTGAATGGAAGCCGAGGACCAGGGGATCAGTGTCCGGCGGGAGCACCAACAAGCCTTGGCAGCTGCAACAAGTGTGGAAAGTGAAGAAAGAGCAACGTTGGAACCAGCTAGGTCCAAGAGACTCACCACAAGCAGGAGAGTCAGAGCAGGCCTTAAGCAAGCAGGGGAGCCTACTGAAGCAGAGGTAGACCCTCAAGAGGACCCAGAGGCCGAAGGCACAGGAGTCACAATAGGACCTCAAGCAGCTCACCAAGAAGTAAAGCCCACAGTGCAGAGGATGGGGTGAGGATGCGTTACTTGGCAGGAAGAGATGCTGGAGGCTTTGTGAGTGTGTGCAAAAATATTTTTAAGAGCAGGCAGTGATCCCACGGACCACTGCCTACTCTTAAAAAATTAAACAGAAACGTTTCATTTTTGTTTTTTAAATGCATCCCATTTTTCTTTGAGAAAAACAGGCTGCATTTAAAAAAACTTCTTTATTTAAAAAGCAATCACAGACATGGTGGTCTGCTGACCCCAGCAGGCCACCATCCCTGTGAGTGTTAGCCATTCCTAATGGGGTCGTAAATTGCACCTGCCTCTTGAATATTAATAAGGAAGGCAATTTGCGAGCCCATTTGAAATCGCAAACAATGTCTGAGACATTGTTGTAAGCTACATCTTGCAAATTGCGCAAATTATAAGGGTCGTACAACGGGCCCTAAATTCACTGGCACAGTGCTAAAGGAGCATTAATGCAAACTAACAGTGTCTAAAGACATTACTAAACATGAAGGAAAGGCTCATGAAAAATTATCATGACTGGCTCACACATATGGAATTGACTTGAAGAAATCTAAACCTTTGCAGAAATGTAAAGGTTTAAGCTTCAGTGACCGCCAGGAATGAAGTAACAGATAAAGGACTTGATTGTCTATGTACGAAAGTGGATTAAGTTAGAAAGATGGGAAGGTAGATGGACAAAGAAAAAGGAACCAATGAAGGTCAGGCTAAAACTGCCTCTGTCTGTAACAGAGGAGGAGGAGGAGGATATACATGTGCTTTCCATGAGAGAAGTGCCTGTTGGAAGTTGTGTCCACATACTTTGGAGTATGACTGATCTTTCTTCATTCACAAATGATTTTCCGAAATGGAGAGAGAATCCAGAGGAATGTTGATTGATTTGTAAAAATCTCAAAAACTCCATGGAGTGTTTTGAATACCGTGTTTGAAATTGTGGTTCCAGGTGATTTGTGGGTTCAATGCAAAGTTGCTGTGGATTGGTCCGAGAGTGGAAACAACGAGACATCCAATATCACATGCTCTGTCTCCAGTGGTAATGAAAACGTATAATCAGGTGATTACATTTTTTTAAATCAAAAAAATCTCCTAAAGAGATTAAGTGGGTCAACATTGACAGAACGACCCAATGAGTCAATACGTGCTTATTATGAGAAACTCTTGCAGGCATTCAAACAGGGACAGAGACTATTGAGCCAAAATACCTGGGGCATTTTGTGTACAGATTTGTATATGGATTGAAACCCAAGGGTAGTTCAATGATTCAGCAGCATTTGATTTTTTGGCAGTAAGCTCATTGATGAAATATTGAGATATGATGAATACTGTAGCAACAAATTGGAAATGAAACACAGGAAATTGAAGGAAACGCTGATGGTGGCACAAATAAGATCAGATTCAGCAGTTTGTAGGGAACGCTGGTGCCATGCAGGGAGGGTATTAGCAAGGCGTCTCTATGATACAAGGTGGAAATGGATTTTTACCATAAGGTAGAGGGCGTGGTGTTCCAATTGATCTGAGTACAGGTACTGGTTTGGCAACTCTAAAAAAGTTCAATCCGTGCCATGTCTACAGCAGATTAGGGGATTGAAAGCAAGAATGTAGATTTAATCCTTGTAACATGGCTAATGGGAATCAGGTTCAGATTTGTGGGTTTGTGCAATCACAAGGTAATAATATAGTTCAACAAACAAAAATGGACAAGTCTTTCTTGAGGTTTTAAGGTCAATGGTCCTGACCAAAAACCTTCAAAAAGAGGAGCGAAAACAACTTCAAGTAGTTTTAGGAAACCCCTCACCCACCTACCTAGTAGGTGGCATGCTTCATCATCGGGCCCAGCTGGATTACCTAGCGCAATCCAGCTGTGCTTCAACGCCTAAGTTACAGCGGAGCAGGTTATTTGTGTAAAAAGAGTAAAGTGCTATGTGAAAAATGCAGTTATGAGTTAAAAATGCCTCTAGGAATAACCCTTGCAAACGTTTTAATAAAAAGGGCCCTAGGAGATAGGTAAAACATTCTCAGGATTTGCATGAGGTTTTTAAATGTACCTTTGCCTCCCTGCGGAGATATAGGTCTACTAGTTTCAGCCTTGTTTGTTCTCCAGGCTTTCTTCAGGACCAAAAAGTGTGTGACCAAAAGGAGGGGAGTGGTCACAGTGGTGATAATATCAGCACACGCCCTAAAGTGTGTTGTGAGTGTAGTGAAATGTTTACTTACAAATCCTCTGTATGGAGTACCTGAAAAGAAAATAATTAAAATTGCAGATACATAGCCTTTAGTTGTTTTGCAAGCATTTAATTTCTGCGCGCTCATCAATGTGTAGATGACGGCATCATACATGTGGCTGATTGAGCGCATGCATAATGGTTATCTACAAAATAACCATGCGTGTCTACAATGTGCCCCCCGGTGGTACTAAATATTCTGAGGGTCTTAGAGGTGACTGGATCACTTTAATTATCGCGTTATTATTGCGTTGCAGATAGCCGTGTGCTTCATAATTTATCGCATATTGGCACATTGTGTGTACATTTTAAAATTAGGTACCTAGTGACTGCGCGTGCACAGCGCTCGGCAAAAACATGAGTAACATAAATTAGAACAAACTTGTGACTGACAACATAAAGACAAACAATGGCGGCCTCACTTAGACTCTGAGTCTGTTTTGCCTCATGGATCCGATCGCGATCTGCTATTACTCCTGCTGACCCTGGGGAAGGGAGAGAGATATGGCTAAGGGTAATACGTGTGGTTTTAGGGATGGAAAGAGGTTTTTAGGTAAAGCAGCTTGGATAGGCGGCATACGTAACTGTCGGGTGCCGGTACTCACGTTTTGTCGAGGGGAATCGGTTGGTATGACCTATGCAGCCGATCGGGTCCGCTGGTGTGCCCGGATCGGTAGTGCTCACTCCCTCTAGTAGGACATGGGTGGAAGTGCTCATCGGGTCATGTGGGTGTGACCGAGCTGCCTACACGTCTAGAGTGCTAACCTTCATGCGTGTTGTGTGCAGTGTCTGCTGTCAACGTGTGATTAAAGTTGTATAGAAAAAAGACCCGTGTTTGACACAGCCTGAGGCCTGGGGTTCTTGTGCATCTGAAATAAATATAAAGATAGCGTATTACAAAGGTGTGTACTATTGTAGGAACTCAGCATTAATGTGCATATCAAATACCGTGTAGGGGCATTTAGATACCAGAAAGCCGCAGTTGCGCTTATTTTTGTTAAAAAGCATTTTAGCGCCCGATTAGACAAGCACCGTTGTTATGGACTCTCTTTTCACGAGTAGGTGCCGAGCTAGCTGGGGCATAGTAGTATGGAATAGGTTTGGACCATTGTTAGGGATAGAATAACCCCTGTTTAGTAAATAGTGGCATTTGGATATGGTGCGTGCAATAGTCAATCATGCTAGTTTCTGCTTTAAATGATAAGAAAAGGACTGTATTGGGTTTATGGTTGGTGTCCACGTAGTATGCCTGTGGTACCACTCCCATGTGTGTATTTCAGGTAGGCTTTTGTCTGGGTTACTAGTTGTCAAGTTCGTGTTTTCAGTTGCCAGTACTGGGACCCTTAAGAAAGATGTATTTATTTTCTCCGTATGCTATTCCATGGTACATTGTCATTTAAACCTCTGTGTGGGTTGACAGTCACTACACCCAACGTTGTTCTTTTTCGAACAACTGGTCTTGTATGTTTTCTGTGTGTGCATTCAGTTGTTCAATGACTACCCAAGTCATGTCATTGGTTGTGTCTCCCACCGTGAGGTAATGGTCTGTTAGTTTGGTGGTATTCAGTTTACAGCGAATGTTGCTGCGATGTTCACATATTCTGTTTTTTATTTTTCGGCTAGTCATGCCCACGTATCGCAGTTCGCATGGGCATGTGATTACATAAAAGATGTTGGCAAAATTGCAATTTGTGTGTTTCTTGATGTTCCATACCTTGCCTTTCTCGAGATGTAGGGTTTTTGTAGTTTGAGTCAAATGGCAGACACTACAACTGCTGCATGGGAAGTGGCCTGTAACGCTAGGTAGACCCCATGCATTCAGCACTGTGTTCTGGGGTATGGTTGATTTTCTTGGGCGAGTGGATACCAGGCTGTCTCTTAGAGTTTGTGATCTTTTGTACGAAAAAACTGTTTTTTCCCAATTGAGTTTGCCTGAATTTACAATTTTCCAATTGCTCTGGATCATTTTGGCAACTTTGTTTGAGATTGAGTTATATGTTGTGACACATGTTAGGGGAATAGTAGGTGGTGTGTGTTGTTTAGTTTCTAGTAAGCTTTCTAGGTTTTGATTTCTAGCTATTTTTTTAGCTTTATTGACACTTTTGTTAGGATAGCCTCTGTTCTTTAATTTTGTTGTTTGCAGTTCTGCTTGGGATTTGAACTCTTTGATTTCGCTGCAAATTGGGCCGGAGCCTGAGATATTGTCCATAGGGTAAATTTTCCCGGAGTGGTCTAGGATGGAAACTTTCGAAGTGCAGAAGGGAGTTCTTTGCAGTGGGTTTGAAATGGGTTTTCGTCGATAGGACACCAGTTAGTGCCTCTATTTCCAGATCCAGGAAAGTCATACTTTCACGACTCATGGCATGTGTGAACCTTAAGTTGGGATCCAGGGTGTTGATCCAGCTCAGAAACTCCAATAATCTGGTTTCACAGTTTGTCCAAATTAGGAAGACGTCGTCTATGTATCTCCTGTAAAATGTGATGTCCTTGCTGAATGGAGACTGTGGGTTTAGAGTGTGTAGTCCTTCAAAATTGGCCACGTATAGTCCGGCCAGGCTCTGCGCGAAAGTGGTGCCCATCGAAGTTCCGTTTTGTTGTAAGAAGAGCGTCCCTTCGTACTCAAAGAAATTGTCCTTTAGAGCCAGTTCGGCACATTGTAGGATGAAGGACTTTAGTGTTCTGTAGTTCCATTCGGTGTTGTCCTAGAGCAGCCTTCAGGCTTATCTTGAAGGAATGTTAAGCAGCTTGTTTTACTAGTCCTAATAATGTATTGTAGGTTAAACGAAAAATAACCACACAATCTATATATAAAAATATGTCTGTTTATCACACAACACTCACTACCACATTGGTATATCTCCTACAGGGAGACATAAGCACGAACAAAACATAATAGTTCAATTGCAATAGGTAAGTAAGCACAAAATACAGTGGTCTCCAGGGGGAGACAAACCATAAACTAAAAAAGTAGAATGCAAACTGCGACTGAAGTTGGAACTTGGACCAGGAGACTCAGAGGAGCTGGGGACACAAGGAACCACCCAAGGTAAGTACCCAGGAACCCCATGGGGGCTGTGTGCAGAGTGCAAACAAAGCTGTGTGTCCAATAGAAGTCAAAGGAGAAGTTGTGGCTGCAGTTTTGTAAAAGAAGTACCCTTTCCAGTGGACCCTGAAGAAATTCGTGGAAGACAGAAGGTTGGTGAGTCACCCCACCTTTGGATACCCCAGGAACCAGGATATCTACACCAGGGAAGCCAGGTACATAGCTGCGAAGTGACATCAGAAACCGCCGCAGACCACAAGGGGGGACTTCAGAAAAGATGCAGCTGGAGAAGGCTGTGCACGGGTCCGGTGGAATCCAAGGGTGAATTCTTGAAGTGAAGAACCTGTAAGCAAAGGGGATAGTGTCTATGTCACTCAGAGGTGACAGGAGGCACGGAAGAGCAATGCCCACCGATGACAAACAGTTCCGGAGAGTTGACAGTGACGATGCCGCTGCAGCTGTGAGGACCAGGCAACACTGTGGAAGACCAGGAGCCGTGAATGGAAGTCGAGGACCAGGGGATCAGTGTCCGGCGGGAGCACCAGCAAGCCTTGGCAGCTGCAACAAGTGTGGAAAGTGAAGAAAGAGCAACGTTGGAACCAGCTAGGTCCAAGAGACTCACCAGAAGCAGGAGAGTCAGAGCAGGCCTTAAGCAAGCAGGGGAGCCTACTGAAGCAGAGGTAGACCCTCAAGAGGACCCAGAGGCCGAAGGCACAGGAGTCACAATAGGACCTTGAGCAGCTCACCAAGAAGTGAGGCCCACAGTGCAGAGGATGGGGTGAGGATGCGTTACTTGGCAGGAAGAGATGCTGGAGGCTTTGTGAGTGTGTGCAAAAATATTTTTAAGAGCAGGCAGTGATCCCACGGACCACTGCCTACTCTTAAAAAATTAAACAGAAACGTTTCATTTTTGTTTTTTAAATGCATCCCATTTTTCTTTGAGAAAAACAGGCTGCATTTAAAAAAACTTCTTTATTTAAAAAGCAGTCACAGACATGGTGGTCTGCTGACCCCAGCAGGCCACCATCCCTGTGAGTGTTAGCCATTCCTAATGGGGTCGTAAATTGCACCTGCCTCTTGAATATTAATAAGGAAGGCAATTTGCGAGCCCATTTGAAATCGCAAACAATGTCTGATACATTGTTGTAAGTTACATTTTGCAAATAGTGCAAATTATAAGGGTCGTACAACTGGCCCTAAATTCACTGGCACAGTGCTAAAGGAGCATTAATGCAAACTAACAGTGTCTAAAGACATTACTAAACATGAAGGACAGGCTCATGAAAAATGATCATGACTGGCTCACACATATGGAATTGACTTGAAGAAATCTAAACCTTTGCAGAAATATAACAGTTTAAGCTTCAGTGACTGCAAGGAATGAAGTAACAGATAAAGGAATTGATTGTCTATGTACGAAAGTGGAGTAAGTTAGATGGATGGGAAGGTAGATGGACAAAGAAAAAGGAACCAATGAAGGTCAGGCTAAAACTGCCTCTGTCTGTAACAGAGGAGGAGGATGATGATATACATGTGCTTTCCATGAGATAAGTGCCTGTTGGAAGTTGTGTCCACATACTTTGGAGTATGACTGATCTTTCTTCATTCACAAATGATTTTCCGAAATGGAGAGAGAATCCAGAGGGATGTTGATTGATTTGTAAAAATCTCAAAAACTCCATGGAGTGTTTTGAATACCGTGTTTGAAATTGTGGTTCCAGGTGATTTGTGGGTTCAATGCAAAGTTGCTGTGGATTGGTCCGAGAGTGGAAACAACGAGACATCCTATATCCCATGCTCTGTCTCCAGTGGTAATGAAAACGTATAATCAGTTGATTACATTTTTTTAAATTAAAAATATCTCCTAAAGAGATTAAGTGGGCCAAGATTGACAGAACGACCCAATGAGTCAATACGTGCTTATTATGAGAGACTCTTGCAGGCATTCAAACAGGGACAGAGACTATTGAGCCAAAATACATGGGGCATTTTGTGTACAGATTTGTATATGGATTGAAACCCAAGGGTAGTTCAATGATTCAGCAGCATTTGATTTTTTGGCAGTAAGCTCATTGATGAAATATTGAGATATGATGAATACTGTAGCAACAAATTGGAAATGAAACACAGGAAATTGAAGGAACGCTGATGGTGACACAAATAAGATCAGATTCAGCAGTTTGTAGGGAACGCTGGTGCCATGCAGGGAGGGTATTAGCAAGGCGTCTCTATGATACAAGGTGGAAATGGATTTTAACCATAAGGTAGAGGGTGCGGTGTTCCAATTGATCTGAGTACAGGTACTGGTTTGGCAACTCTAAAAAAATCCAATCCGTGCCATGTCTACAGCAGATTAGGGGATTGAAAGCAAGAATGTAGATTTAATCCTGATAACATGGCTAATGGGAATCAGGTTCAGATTTGTGGGTTTGTGCAATCACAAGGTAATAATATAGTTCAACAAACAAAAATGGACAAGTCTTTCTTGAGGTTTTAAGGTCAATGGTCTTGACCAAAAACCTTCAAAAGAGGAGCAAAAACAACTTCAAGTAGTTTTAGGAAACCCCTCACCCACCTACCTAGTAGGTGGCATGCTTCATCATCGGGCCCAGCTGGATTATCTAGCGCAATCCAGCTGTGCTTCAACGCCTGAATTACAGCGGAGCAGGTTGTTTGTGTAAGAAGAGTAAAGTGCTATGTGAAAAATGCAGTTATGAGTTAAAAATGCCTCTAGGAATAACCCTTGCAAACGTTTTAATAAAAAGGGCCCTAGGAGATAGGTAAAACATTCTCAGGATTTGCATGAGGTTTTTAAATGTACCTTTGCCTCCCTGCGGAGATATAGGTCTACTAGTTTCAGCCTTGTTTGTTCTCCAGGCTTTCTTCAGGACCAAAAAGTGTGTGACCAAAAGAAGGGGTGTGGTCACAGTGGTGATAATATCAGCACACGCCCTAAAGTGTGCTGTGAGTGTAGTGAATTGTTTACTTACAAATCCTCTGTATGGAGTACCTGAAAAGAAAATAATTAAAATTGCAGATACATAGCCTTTAGTTGTTTTGCAAGCATTTAATTTCTGCGCGCTCCTCAATGTGTAGATGACGGCATCATACATGCGGCTGATTGAGCGCATGCATAATGGTTATCTACAAAATAACCATGCGTGGCTACAATGTGCCCCCCGGTGGTACTAAATATTCTGAGGGTCCTAGAGGTGACTGGATCACTTTAATTATCGCGTTATTATTGCGTTGCAGATAGCCGTGTGCTTCATAATTTATCGCATATTGGCACATTGTGTGTAAATTTTAAAATTAGATACCTAGTGACTGCGCGTGCACAGCGCTCGGCAAAAACACGAGTAACATAAATTAGAACAAACTTGTGACTGACAACATAAAGTCAAACAATGGCGGCCTCACTTAGACTCTGAGTCTGTTTTGCCTCATGGATCCGATCGCGATCTGCTATTACTCCTGCTGACCCTGGGGAAGGGAGAGAGATATGGCTAAGGGTAATACGTGTGGTTTTAGGGATGGAAAGAGGTTTTTAGGTAAAGCAGCTTGGATAGGCGGCATCCGTAAGTGGCGGGTGCCAGTACTCACGTTTTGTCGAGGGGACTCGGTTGGTATGACCTATGCAGCCGATCGGGTCCGCTGTTGTGCCCGGATCGGTAGTGCTTACTCCATCTATTACGACGTGGGTGGAAGTGCTCATCGGGTCATGTGGGTGTGACCGAGCTGCCTACACGTCTAGAGTGCTATCCTTCATGCGCGTTGTGTGCAGTGTCTGCCGTCAACGCGTGATTAAAGTTGTATAGAAAAAAGACCCGTGTTTGACACAGCCTGAAGCCTGTGGTTCTTGTGCACCTGAAATAAATATAAAGATAGCGTATTACAAAGGTGTGTACTATTGTAGGAACTCAGCATTAATGTGCATATCAAATACCGTGTAGAGGCATTTAGATACCAGAAAGCCGCAGTTGCGCTTATTATTGTTAAAAAGCATTTTAGCGCCCGATTAGACAAGCACCGTTGTTATGGACTCTCTTTTCACGAGTAGGTGCCGAGCTAGCTGGGGCATAGTTGTATGGAATAGGTTTGGACCATTGTTAGGGATAGAATAACTCCTGTTTAGTAAATAGTGGCATTTGGATATGGTGCGTGCAATAGTCAATCATGCTGGTTTCTGCTTTAAATGATAAGAAAAGGAATGTATTGGGTTTATGGTTGGTGTCCACGTAGTATGCCTGTTGTACCACTCCCATGTGTGTATTTCAGGTAGGCTTTTGTCTGGGTTACTAGTTGTCAAGTTCGTGTTTTCAGTTGCCAGTACTGGGACCCTTAGAGAGATGTATTTATTTTTTCCGTATGCTATTCCATGGTACATTGTCATTTAAACCCTCTGTGTGGGTTGACAGTCACTACACCCAACGTTGTTCTTTTTCGAACAACTGGTCTTGTATGTTTTCTCTGTGTGCATCCAGTTGTTCAATGACTATCCAGGTCATGTCATTGGTTGTGTCTCCCACCGTGAGGTAATGGTCTGTTAGTTTGGTGGTATTCCGAATGTTGCTGCGATGTTCACATATTCTGGTTTTTATTTTTCGGCTAGTCATGCCCACGTATCGCAGTTCGCATGGGCATGTGATTACATAAAAGATGTTGGCAAAATTGCAATTTGTGTGTTTCTTGATGTTCCATACCTTGCCTTTCTCGAGATGTAGGGTTTTTGTAGTTTGAGTCAAATGGCAGACACTACAACTGCTGCATGCGAAGTGGCCTGTAACGCTAGGTAGACCCCATGCATTCAGCACTGTATTCTGGGGTATGGTTGATTTTCTTGGGCGAGTGGATACCAGGCTGTCTCTTAGAGTTTGTGATCTTTTGTACGAAAAAATAGTTTTTTCCCAATTGAGTTTGCCTGAATTTACAATTTTCCAATTGCTCTGGATCATTTTGGCAACTTTGTTTGAGATTGAGTTTATATGTTGTGACACACGTTAGGGGAATAGTAGGTGGTGTGTGTTGTTTAGTTTCTAGTAAGCTTTCTAGGTTTTGATTTCGAGCTCTTTTTTGAGCTTTATTGACGCTTTTGTTAGGGTAGCCTCTGTTCTTTAATTTTGTTGTTTGCAGTTCTGCTTGGAATTTGAACTCTTTGATTTCGCTGCAATTGTGCCGCAGTCTGAGATATTGTCCATAGGGTAAATTTTCCCGGAGTGGTCTGGGATGGAAACTTTCGAAGTGAAGAAGGGAGTTCTTTGCAGTGGGTTTGAAATGGGTTTTCGTCGATAGGACACCATTTAGTGCCTCTATTTCCAGATCCAGGAAAGTCATACTTTCACGACTCATGGCATGTGTGAACCTTAAGTTGGGATCCAGGGTGTTGATCCAGCTCAGAAACTCCAATAATCTGGTTTCACAGTTTGTCCAAATTAGGAAGACGTCGTCTATGTATCTCCTGTAAAATGCGATGTCCTTGCTGAATGGAGACTGTGGGTTTAGAGTGTGTAGTCCTTCAAAATTGGCCACGTATAGTCCGGCCAGGCTCAGCGCGAAAGTGGTGCCCATCGAAGTTCCGTTTTGTTGTAAGAAGAGCGTCCCTTCGTACTCAAAGAAATTGTCCTTTAGAGCCAGTTCGGCACATTCTAGGATGAAGGACTTTGGTGTTCTGTAGTTCCATTCGGTGTTGTCAAGAGATGTACGGATAACCTCTATTGTGTCATCTTGAGTTAAGCTGGTGTATAAGCTTTCAATATCCATACTAACTAGGATGAATATTGTGGGTTCAAATTGGAGGTTGTTTATATGATTTAGTAGGTCTTTTGTGTCTTTCAGATAGGAAGGGGTTGCCTGTACGACAGGTTGTAAGTAAAAATCTCAGAAGCGCAACAGTGGTTCTAGGAGTGAATTTATCCCTGACACGATGGGTCTGCCAGGTGGGGGTGTCTTATTTTTATGAATCTTTGGGATTGTATAAAAGTAGGGGGTCTTGGTGCCACCTGAAGTCAAGAAGGATGCCTCTTGTTTACTCATATTCCTATTTGATTCTGCTTCATGTACCATTATTTGTATTTTGGTTTTGAGGGCATTACTTGGATCTTCTACCAGTTTTTTATAGCTTTTTGGATCATCCAGGAGGAGTAGGCATTTGGTGTGATATGCGCTTCGATTCTCTATGACTATTCCTCCTCCTTTGTCTGCTGGTTATATAATGATAGCTTCATTATTTTTCAGACTTTTAATGGCAGCAAAGTGTTTAGCACTAGTGTTTTTGAAGACATGTTCTTCTGTGGTGTTTTCTACCCCTTTGTAGATCACCTGTTCAAAGGGTATGAGTTCTACGGGTGTTGTGTGAGGGGGTGGAATAAAGGTGGATTTCAGTTTTAAAGTGGTGTCGCCTTTGTCATCACTCTGTGTTTCTGTGAGCAATTGGTTCTCAAAAAAGGCTTTTAGTCTTAGCTTCCGAAAGAATTCAGAAAGCTCACAATGGAGCTTGAATTTATCAAGGTTAGCCGTAGGTGAGAAGCCCAAACCTTTATTAAGTACTTCTTCACCTGTTGGAGTGTGGTTGGATAGATTTGTGACTAGTGTTTGTTTGCACTTGTTCCTGGTTGTGGTTCCTTTGTCTTGCTGCGTGTGTTGGCGCTTGGATTCACATTGTCCTCCCAATGTACTTGTCCTCTCCGGGGTTGTCGTCCTCGTCCTCTCCGGCCTGATCCTAAAAAAGGAAACCGTTGGTTCAGGTTTCCAAATTGTGGAGGTGGTTGTGCGAATTGTTTTTACCCATGTCCTTTGGCCCTTTTTATTAAAACTTTTACAAGGGTTATTCCTAGAGGCATTTTTAACTCATAACTGCACTTTTCACATAGCACTTCACTCTTCTTACACAAACAACCTGCTCCGCTGTAACTCAGGCATTGAAACACAGCTGGATTGCGCTAGGTAATCCAGCTGGGCCCCGATGATGAAGCATGCCACCTACTAGGTAGGTGGGTGAGGGGTTTCCTAAAACTACTTGAAGTTGTTTTCGCTCCTCTTTTTGAAGGTTTTTGGTCAGGAGCATGGACCTTAAAACCTCAAGAAAGACTTGTCCATTTTTGCTTGTTCATATATTACTTAGGGAAGAGGACAAGTTAACAGTTTCCTTACTCTCTAGTTGTTTCAATTTATAAATAAGATAGTTCAGACAGAACAAGCACAGAGACAAAGGGTTCACAATCCCAATGTACCTTAAGCTCAGGCAATGCAGATTTCACAGACCCAATGCCACAACAAAATGCAAATGTCCAGAGATCCAACATGAATCAGGTTTCCAATGTAAACACCAATTCTTTTGTGAATTAGGATACATCTCACTACTACTCTATGTGAAACAAACAGATGATGATTACAGCTCAGAATTGTCGCAATGACTGGGCCTGCGAGGGGAGGAGGATTGCGTACTTGGTACAACCTTATAAGTAGACCAGAATGGTCCATTCATGGACGGTGAGGTAAATGGGTATTCCATATCATTTGTCATTGATACTGGTGCTACCCGCCCAACAGTGAGAACAGCCGAGGTTCCCAACCTACCCCTCCCGGGAACAAGAACCCAAGTTGTAGGAGTTGCGAATAAACAAATGACTAGCCCAGTTTCAGAAGCAGATCTGTCAAAATAGGGACTTCGAGGAGAATCACCGATTTGTGGTGTGTGATTCGAGTCCTGTAAATCTACTTGGACGAGGCCTACTGTGCAAGCCAAATTGATCCATTTACTGTACCCCAAATGGTATAGCGTTCCAGACTCCTGATGAGTACATTGTCTTTAAAATTCTTAATCAGAGGAGAGGGATCACACTTGACCCCATGTTGACAAAGGATTATTTGCCACCAGAACCAAGAGACACTGTGTTATCTGAAGTCTGGGACTCTTCAGTGAAAGATATAGGGCTCATACAGGGTATTGAACCAGTCTGCATAACAGTTAAGTCTAATGCCCAGTACCAGAGAATGCCACAGCACAATTTGACCCATAAAACTATTGCTGGCATTACTCCTGTGATTGACTCAATGATTGAGCATGGCATTCTGAAGGAGATTATAAGGAGTCCATGTCATTCACTCATTATGGGGTTGCAGAAACCCAATGGCAAGTTCTGCATAGTGGAGGATTTGAGAAAGGCTAATTCCATCATAGTTCCCTCTTGCCCTGTGGTACCCAATCCAGCTGATTTTGTTGCAGATTCCATGTGAGGACGAGTGGTTCTCTGTCATCGATTTATACCAAGTTTTTTCCTACACCATTGCATAAGGATAGCCAATTCCTTTTCGATTTCTGGTTGTGGCATGGTGCTAAGTCCCATCAGGGTATACGGCGAGCCCGCCAATTTTTAACCAGATACTTATAAGGAATCAGGAGTCCCTGGTGATGTCCTATCACTCAGTCCTATTCCAATACATTGAAGACCTATTGGTGCTGTCAAATACACAGGTGGTTTGCAAACAAGCCATAATTGCTCTGTTGAACCACTCAGCTGACAATGGACATAAAGTGTCCCCCGACCAAACTGGAGTACTATAAGAAAGAAGTCCTGTACCTTGGACATCACATTGAGAAAGGAGAGAGGAAGGTGTCACAAGACAGAATCTCAGCGATTCTGAAAATGAATCAGCCAGAAGGAAGTCAGGATGTTCTTGGGAATGGTGGGCTACTATCAACAGAGGATTCCCAACTTTTCCCCAATGGCCAAAGATGTGTCATATCCGATTCCATGGGATGACCACTGCATGCATGCCTTTTCAGAGCCGAGAGAATGTCTCTACCATGCCCTGGCACTGGGAATGCCTGATTACAATAAATATTTTGCTTTGTTTTGCAGTGAGAGGGAGGGCTGTGCTCTCTTACTGCTAACTAAGGGTGGGCGTAGTATGCGTAGTGGGGCTATGCGAAGCTACGCAAAGTGGGCGAGAAACTACGCCCACCTACGTACTTCACGTAGCCCCATTACGCGCTGCCTGCCCCCCTCCCCCACATACCTAATTTGTGTAAATACTAAAAGAAAAGTAAATAAAAAGCACTTACCTTGTCTGCTGCGTCCCGGGGCTCCCTCTTCTCGTTCGCGCCGCCGTCTTGGATACCAATGCGCATACACCGGCTCCCACGCATGCGCATTTCTCACGAGAAAAGCGCATGCGCGGGCGTCTGCGCATGCGCATTGGTATCCAAGACGGCGGCGCGAATGAGTAGAGGGAGCCCCGGGACGCAGCGGACAAGGTAAGTGCCTTTTATTTACTTTTCTTTTAGTATTTGCACAAATTAGGTATGTAGGGGAGGGCGGGAGGGAGGCGGGTGGCGGGCAACTTCGCTACGCCTACGTTGCAAAGGGCGAAGTAGGCAACACTACGCCCACTCCGTGGGCATAGCAAAGTCCTTCGCCCAGCGTTACTGCTAACGCAGATTCACAGGAATTCTCGCAGATTCATCGTCTATATTTATGCCACACTTGCTCCAGTAGCTGCTGCTTTGCCTGGCTGCCTTAAAGGAGTAGCCTCAACTGGTGCCAGCACTGAGCATTACGAGAGCATTGTCATGGGTCCTTCTTTGACTGTTTTTGAACCCTACTGTTTTTGAACCCCACTCTGTCAGTGGAGAAGTGTGGCTCACTGGTTAGAGGAGGCAGACTCTGTCAGTGGAGAAGTGTGGCTCACTGGTTAGAGGAGGCAGACCTGGAAGCAGAGGTCAGCCCGGGACCAGGGTTCAATTCCTGGCTCGACGGGCTCTTGAGTCCTAAAATGTCCATGGACTCGACAATTCTCGCTCCGGTGCCTACTCGATTCACGGGTTCACACTCTGCGACTCTGGGCAATAGCTTGCTTAATCTCCACAACGGCCCCTCGCGGCGGGATGCCTGGCTTTCACCTTGCGGATACCCTGCCGGGGTTATCTCACAGGGGAATACCAGGACGGGTTCCCTAAGCAAGCGCTTAGAAACCGCTTGGTGATTTGCGCTATATAAATTCCTGTACATTTACATTTACAATATCCTGTTGACTCGTACCAGAACCCAGTACCTGACCAACAGTCATCTCACCAAGTATGAGTAAGTCAAGCTTGGCACTGAAAATGTCACATTGAGGAGATGTACTACATTTAAGCCCGCAACTTGTTGCCTATACCGTGAAACAATATAATTGAGGGTGAAGTTGAGCATAACTGTCTTGATGTTACTTTACTATGCACTAAGCTGAGACCTGACCCACTAGATGTGCCACTACCTGAATCAAATTATGTGATGTGATGTGTGTTGAGGGATACTGCTTACGAGACCATGAGAGAAACCTGAGAGCTGCCTATGCAGTCTGTACCGTTTTAGGTGTGGTCAAAGCCTCCTGGCTTCAAAGAGTATTTTTAGCACAAGTAGACAAATTGATTGCGCTTACTAGAGCATGCTGTGTTTCAGACCAGCTGAGTGTGACCATTTTCACTGATAGTCAGTATCGCTTTGGTGTTGTTCACAACTCCGGACAGTTATAATCCCAAAGGGGATTTATGAACTCATCAGGTTCTCCAAAATGGTGAAAATGTAAATAATCTTTTTACAGGCTTTACAGTTACCTGCCCAGATTACGGTTGTGAAGTCTGCTGCACACCGAAATGCCACAGATTATGTGACAGTAGGCAACAGGTATGCTGATGAGACTGCAAGATAGTGTGCTCTGAATGCTTACACCTTTAGTGGGGAGTACCACAATTAATAATTGGTTGCCACAAATTGCAACCTGTTGTTGCCTGCAGTTGATACTTCAGAGGAAGTTAAGAGGTTACAGAAAGAAGGATCAGACACAGGAGAGCAAGGCTGTATTAGAGCTTGTTGTGTCAAAAGAGATGAGGATAACATTTGGGTTTCAGGAATGGTGAGACATTATCATTGACCTGCACATGTAGAAAGAGATGTCATGGTACGTTTGTTCAGGCAGACATGGTTTAACCAAGGTTCAGACTGATGGCAGAAGGACTGTGTCACAGATTGTTTGCCAGCAGCAGAATGTAGGCAGGGAAACAGCAGTAAAAATGAGTCACATAGGGTGATCAGGTGGTCCCTTCAACATGATGCAACTGGACTTTATTAAGATTCCTGTGTGCAATTGCTGGGATAGGTCATAGAGACTGTGTGCATCTTCTCGCGTTGGGTTGAAGCTTACCCAACCAGAAGAAATTATAGCTTTACAGTGGCTAAATTATTGTTTAGCTAGATAATCCCAAGGTTCAGATTCCCGACTTCTCTGGAGTCAAACCGAGCAACTCATTTTAATAATGAGATCCTGAAGATGTTCTGCCCAGCACTATAAGTCAAACAGAGCCTACAATGCAGTTAAAGACCGCAGGCTTTCAGAATTGTGGAGCAGGTCAATGGCATGTTGAAATCCAGATTGGCTAAAGTGTGTACTTCGACGTCCTTGAAATGGCCTGCTGCTTTACCTCTTGTGTTGATGAGCATACACAGTACTATGGATAGGAGAACAGGATTGTCTCCCCATGAAATCATCATAGGTAGAGCTATGAGACTGCCAGCTGTGCCTGCAAATGAGCTTGTGAATATTACAGATGGCATGATTCTTGATTAGTGCAAAGCACTGACTGATGTGGTGCGTTCTGTGTCTCACCAGGTTGGAGATGCTGCATCCCCACCTCAACAGGAGCAGTGCTAGGATTTCAGTCCCGGCAACTGGGTTATGATGAAGAAGCACGTGTGCAAGTCGTGCTGGAAGCCTCAGTAGTGTTGCCCCTACCAGGTTCTCTTGGTCACTACAACAGTTGTGAAGTGTGGAGGTCTCGCCAACTGGGTACATGCTGCCCATGCTCGCAGAGGAGTCCCTTGTCCCCTTGATAACATGACACCTGTCCCTGATGTGCCAGTGGTTACAGTGAGATAAAGGGGGCGGGTTAGTCAAGCTGTTGGGGATCAGCAAGAAGCTGGGATTTGAATGGCCTGAGGGATGTCTGAGAGAGTCAACAGTAGAAATCGGTAGGCGAAATTCCTGCACTTCAAGGATTGAGATACTGTACTGCATGCCGCCAGACAAAATGGGCCACTTCGGTAGGAAGACAAGCATTTCATGTTGTTTGCCGACTACACCCGGTCCGTGCAGCGAATGCGTTCATGGAAGTCAAACGACACCTCTGCCAGCAGGGAAGGCAATACTCACTGCTGTTTCCAGCACGCCTCAAGATAATCTTCGAGGGAATCCCCTCCTTTTTCACTGACCCGGCTGAGGCATAGTACTGGATTGACCAGCACTCAAATGGACCTAGGCTATCAGATGCTGGTTGAATTCTGCGAGCCCGCTGACCCCAGAACAAGCAGTGCCGGAGGAGGGGTACTCCATCACGTTCAAGGTCCCTGCTTCGGGGCTTCACATCTGGCCCCCGGATTTGGAGCAAATTGTCGTCAAACGTTGGAAAGCTCTGCAGGCTGTGGAGAATCTGGGCCCTACTTCTGTGGCCTCAGATTAAGAGAAGGGCCCCCCACATCTTTACCTCCGAGGAAGATCCCAGCAACTGAAGCACCTCTCAGGCCGAATCAATGATGCTACCCATTGTTACTCCCAAAACAGCTGACACTCTCATTTAAATGCCCCCAGAGTATATTCCTACCTCTCTCTCACTGTTGGCCATGCCATGAATTGTGAGCGAGTGTAACACTGGTCCTGTACCCTTTGATGCCCGACCCCCCTTTTAACTTCACCAACTCCATACAGGCTACGTGCACTGCTTGCTCTTGGCAAATAGTCAGCTCGGCCCCTTGATACACTAAAGCACTTGCACCATGTTTTGTTTGGACATACTGTTGGTTGCAGTAGGTTCCCAGTGTTGGGAATATGTCCCTCCCCAGTTATCTCCCTCCTTCCCCATCTTTCTCCATTCCATCGCTCTCGCCTCACTATGGCTTGTAACGCTGACACCAATTTCGTCACTTTGAATGTACGAGACTTGCACACTGCTCGCAAGCGCTACACAGTATACTCCTATATCAAGCGTTAACATGCAGAGATAGCTCTTTTACAAGAGACACACCTTACGGTGGAAGAACTAGCCCGTCTGCTCAAGCGATGGCCGTGAACCTTCTGTGCCACTACCTACTCGGCATTTGCGATAGTATGGTTGCGGCCTTACGTCCCCTTTCAGGAAACCTGTAGGGTGGTTGACAATAAGGGGCGATATGCATTACTCAAAGGGCTTCTAGACGGTTAACTGGTACTCTTAGTTAGCATCTATGCACCCAAAACTGAGAAGGAAATTCTGGGACTCCCTTTCAGGCGTCTTGGCCCAATTAACAGGTTCACCATGGATATTAGGGGGAGGTTAAAATTGTGTGCTTGATCTCTTCCTGAATAGGTCCCACCTAACCACCCCTTGCTCCCCGCCCTACATGCAAACGGAGTGCTTCTGTACCTGGGTACACCACTGGTCACTCAGGGGCAGCTGGAGAACCCAGCACCCCACAACTAAATTATACTCATTTCACTCTATCCTGCACAACCTCTATGTACGTCTTGACAGCTTCATGTGCCCACCCTCTATTGTCCCACTGGTTCAGCAAGCAGAATATCTGGGGCGGGTCCTGTCCGATCACAATGCGATCATACCCCTAAAATGGCGGCCCCCTCCACCTCCGGTCTCCAGGTGACGGCTGCCGTTTGACTGTCTTGAGGACCAGGTGTTTCGACATGAACAGGAAGCAAACATTTGCTACAAATTTTCCAAAAACTTCAACACAGCATCCACCGGAATGCTGTGATGGAAGGATTTCAAGGTAGTAAATAGTGGGGTATATACCCTGCAGATAGTAGGGGTCTGTAGAATGCTTGAGCGGGACATGCAGGTGGGGAAGTGCAAGCTTGCTGCCCTCAGCAGGGCAGTGGATGCCTGCCCAGTGCTTGCAGCCCAGTTGGTGGAGGCACAACGCGCCCACTCAGCACTCCTAACAGATCTCTAATTTAAAATTATGCCAAGACAGGAGCACTCCTGGCATGGCTTATTCGCCAGGATTCTGAAGCTTGCCCCATAACTGAAGTGGTCACCCCCTCTGGCGTTGTGGTCCATGCCCAATCTGATATCCAAGACTATTATGCTGAGGTGTACAGGACCCCGCTGCATGATTCATCAAAATCAATGGACCAGTTCCTCGCCGTTCTCACTCTTCCCCAGATTTCTTCCCAGGTGAAGGCCTCACTGGACGTGGAGATTACACCAGCTGATGTGAAACAGGTGATCCTGGACCAGGCCCAAAATAAAACCCCAGGCTTGGACGGCCTGCCGTTAGAATACTACAACGCCGTTTCCAATTTGTTGGCGCCCAGGTTAGCGGAAATGTACGGGGCAGCGTTGTGGGGCAGTGAGTTCCCCATTTGCTCTGCGAGTCTCTTCTGGTCTCAATTCCGAAGCCAGATTGGTAACATTTTAGCAGATCGTTATGCCCAAATTCTTCCTGCATTAGTACACTCGAATCAGAATGGTTTTGTCCCTGGCTGGAGTGCGTCTCAGAAACTTTACTGCCTTTTTCGCATCCAGCATCGTATGAGGGGCCTTTTTCCCCGTGCAGCTTGCCTGGACCTGGAGAAGGCATTTCCTACCCTTGTCCTGGCCCTATTTGTACACGGTACTACGCCACATGGGAATGGGACCTAAGCTCCTAGCCTACACTAAGTTGCTATATTCGAACCCCACCTCGCGGGTACGCCTGGGTCACTACTTCTTGACTCCCTTCCCTGTGACCTGTGGTACGCGTCAAGGTTGTCTGCTGTTCCCCCTGCTCTTTGCCCTGGTGTTAGTGCCCCTGGTGGTACACCTGTGGGGGGAGAGAGAGGGATGGGCGAGATCCATAGTGGGTCCTTGTATGCAGATGACCTGCTTCTTTATCTGCGGGACATCTCGACCAACCTTGAATCTCTTCGGGCCAAGCTGTCGGACTTCGCAGATGCAGCCAGGCTGAGGGTTAACTGGGTGAAATCTTCGGTTTATCCTCTCAGCCCTGACCTCCTTCCGCGAGAGTTGTGCGTTGACGATTCTAGCCTTATCTTGCAAGCGCCAGCCCCTCGCTACCATAGCATCCGCCTGTACCATACTCCCCATGATCTCTACGAGGGCAATCACTGCAGAATACTGGCAGGCATATGCTCATTGGTGGGATTATGAAGGACTTTTGCCCTGGCCCCTATAGAAAATATCACATTGGCAAAAATGGTCCTCCTACCTCGTCTCCTTTATTATTTTGCAAATCTTCCGGTCATTCCTCCCGCTACTTTTTCAGGAAACTAGACGCTCTGCTTTTTTCCCTTATTTGGGGAAATGACAGTCAGCGAGTCACTTTGGTAAAGCTGCAGCTGCCGGCAAACCAAAGGGGCCTTGTAGCCCTGTTGTTTTAGGCATACTTCCCAGCAGCACAGCTCCAGTGGCTGTTTCGCTTGACAGTGGGGCGCTACTTGGGGAGGCCTGTTCTGACATTGGGCCTTTACCATTGCTGGCAATTCGCCGCCTTCTTCTACTGGGAGCTCGGCCTGCCTCGACCCATTCAATACAGGTAAATATTGAACAGGCATGTATGCTCCGCATCCATCGTCTGTCCCGAGGGGCCCCGCTCTACACCCCGCTACTGCCACTAGTCGGCCTGCCCAGTGGTGGGGGCTACTACACTGACTGGGAGCTACAGACCTGGACATATCACTCAATTCTTGAGATGGAGTCTCTATTTTTTGAGGGCCGGTTTCTTCCTTTCGACCAGCTAGCGGAAGAGACCGGACTTCCGCTCAGGCAATTCCTTCTCCATAGGCAAATCATACTTGATTGCCCCTTTGGGACCTATCTGGGGGTGAAACCACGACCCATCCAGTGCTTCACACAGTACTGACCATGGGCCCCGGCCGATACCTTATTACTTGGATATACAAGGCCATCCAGGAACTGACCCCAAAAAATATACAATTCTTTAATATTACCCGGAGTCACAGTTTGCGTGCCCCCGCTGCCAGACCCCTAGCGCAACCTTTCTCCATATGTTCTGGGCCTGCCCTGCAGCCATATTGAAGCGCCATCCAAATCACACTACACGACGTCACAGAGCTCCCCAACATCTCTTCCTGGGAAGCCTGTTCATTAGGAATATTCCGGCGGAGGAAACACTACAAAGTCGAGTTGTGGTCTACAGCCCTGGCCCTCCGTACAGCCAAACGAGGCATCACACTGCACTGGCTTGCACCTGATCGATCCCCCCAGGCGGGCTAAATAGGAGCGGCACATAAGTGGGGCGCTGCAGAGTACAATGCTCTTCGATACAATGAGGTGCGTAGAGTGCGCCGCTGCCCCACCTCACCTGAATGGGCATAGCTATTTCTGAGCTTCTGTCAGACCATTGATCATGCCACTACACCCCCACAATCCCAAGATCCACCTGCAGTGTCTCATTGATTGGCCTCCCTAGGGACCGCAGTAACCCTGCCTTCAGGAGACCACCTTCCCTCCTCGCAAATACAGTGCAGCCAGCACACCCTGGCGGAATCATTAAGCGCTCCCCCTTGCCTAGGCCTACAACAGCAGATACTGAGGGACAACTACCCCAGACTGCCTAACCCCCCACCCCCTCCTCCCATTGTCAATACCCTTGGTTTGGTAGCCCATGTAGTAACTAGTTCTCTTCATATCAAAAATTACCTAGGACAGTGCTCTGTTCTAATTCAGCAGTTACCTCTTTTCCTGTGATTTGCTATGTGAAGAGATAGATCTGTGAGCGTTACAAATTAAAATAAGAATAATAAAATAACAGAACTTATGGGATAGTGTGTGGCGCATGCACTTCAGACAAAATGCATCTCCCTCTACCCTGTCTCCCTGGCTGTCAGTCTTCAAGTACAACTCGATTTACTGCTATAGTAGGCCCTTCACCAGGGTCTGAATCTGATGCAGTCAACACTAAAAGACTGGTACCCTTCTGTACCTTTTTCTACTGTTTTTCAAGAAACTGTTTTATTGGGTTTTCAGATAACAAGTAAAACATTGCATATTCACATGAATCAGAGGTGTAGACATAGGATACTGGGTACATGACTGGTATTGAGGCAACATTACATGTAATGAGAGTAAGGACTGAGTTCATAGAATGTCTATGAAGCGCCTTTGGGGGGCGAGTCGCTTCCAGAGAAGGTGTGTCTACTTGTGTGCGTAAATTGATGGTGGTCAGTGGATTTTGAGTGTGAAATGGCAACTTATTCCAAAAAAGAGGGGCTAGGTATGAAAAAGACCTGCTCCCAACTTGGCACAATCTGACCTGTGGGACAATGAGCAGAGCTTTATCACTGGATCTTATAAGTCTGGTTGGGTAATAGTGAGTGAGTTTCGAAGATCGGTAGCTGGGACCTTTCCCTATCAGAGAGTTGTGTCTTAGGCAACACATTTTAAAAACAATTATTTTCTGTATTGTTAACCAATGTAATGAACGCAGAAGGGGAGAGGATGCAGCCCCAGATGGAAGATTGCAAATGAGCCAGGCTACGGTGTTCTGAACAACTTGTAGTTTCGATAACGGTGCCTCATTTGCCGAGGCCACTAAGGCATTGCCATAATCCAATCGGCTAATGCAAGAACCTGAACCCGAACTATATTCACTGGAAAAAGGAGGAAAGGGAAGGCTCTGATCAACAGGCGCATTGTGTGAAAGCAGGTGCCTATAATAGACAGAACCTTCTCTTTCATGGTAAGGGATTGGTTCAATCGGACACCCAAGTTCTTGACTACCTGTTTCGGCATCAGAGCCATGCCAAGTTCAGACAGACACCAGTCAGGGCTCAAAGCTGTTAGGCCTTGCCAAACAGCATAATCTCTGTTTTTCCTGCATTCAACTGGAGGCAATTCTCCATCATGCAGCCAGTGATTGCTTTCATTCCAGCTGAGAAGTGTTCTTTCTCTTTGACCAGGTCTTTATCAAATGAGATTATTAGCTGTGTATCGTCAGCAAAGGACAGTATTTTGAAAGCAAAAGCTTTGACAGTCTTGGCTAGGGGAGTGACATATATGTTAAAAAGTGTAGGGCACCCCCTTATCCAGCATCATGGAGAGTGATTTGAAAGAAATCAGAGTGATGGTTTGAGTTCTGTTAGTTAAGAAATCACCGAACCATTGTACCACTGTCCCATGCATTACAGTCTCCTGTAGCCTTGGAAGCAGCCTGGGATGAGACACAGTATCAAACGCTGTGGACAAGTTCAGCAGCACAAGATTGGATGGTATATTAGCATCAAGAGAGCATCTAATGTGGTCTGCAACTTCTACCAAGGCTATCTCTGTGCTGTGTGATGGTCTGACCCCAGATTGTGATTGATCCAGAAGCTTATTGATCTCTAGGTAATGCATTAGTTGTTTGTTTATTTATCCTTCCAACAGCTTGTCCAGTAAAGCAAGCAGCGAAATAGGTTGATAGTTGGTGACGTTAGTAGGTACCATGTTGGCCATCGTTTGGATCGGGAAGACCTGAGCCGCTTTCCAGGCCAGGGGAACTTTCCCTGTGTTAGCTGATAGATTGAACAGAGAGCATATTGTAGGGGAGAGCTGATTAGAAAGAACAGCAGAGATCCTAGGGTGACACATATCCAAAGCAGAGCCTGTTTTGGCTAGTACAAACGCTTTCTGTATTAATAGTAAGAAAGACTAAAATTTCCTAAGCTGATTGCACAGTTGGAAGGAGGTAGATTGAAATTAGACTCCTCATGCGCCTGATCAAACTGGCTAGGGAAGTTCTGATAAATCGCTTTGATTTTATCCTCAACATAATTAGCCAGAGAATCGTATAGAGCGTGTGATGCATGTGTCTCGTGAAGGAGGAAGCACCAGGGTTCATAAAACTGTTGAGCACTTTAAATAGCTCTTTAAACGATTTTCCAGCTTGGCCAATTTGGTTGGAAATGTAAGATTGTCGGGCTCTTTTGATGTTATTGTGGTACATCAGTATGGCTGCTCTAATGGCCTTCTTATGACGTATATTTTTGGTCAGACGCCACCTTCGCTCCAATTTTTTGCAAGAAGCTTACTCTGTTCTCAGTTATGTTTTATACCAGGGCACATGGGATCCATGTTTGGAAATGGAACAACATTTAAGAGGGGCAACCATATCAGTGAGGTAATCTAGTAACACTTGAGCAAGGTCTAAGTCTTCAGAGGTAACAATAAAGTCAAACTCTAAGCGAAAGAATCCAGTGTGACTTTTTGCTAGTGTCTTGACACGTTTTTGTGAACTTTTGTCGTTTTTTCAGTCTCTTTTACCTTGGTAATCTGGAAATGGATAAGTGAGTGGTCTATCCAGAGTAAAGGTTGGGAGGTTCACAGGCCAGAGATAAAGAGTTTGTAAAGATAAGAGCCAGCGTATGCTCCGCAACATGAGTAGGTCATTGACTTTTTGGTGCAGGCTTAGCGTGGCTAAATCAGATATAAGCTGTGCTACCTCTGCTTTTAGGGAGTCTTCCCCATGATAATTAAAGTCTCCCAGCAAAAGAAACTGTTGAGATGCCAAAACATGGGTTGCGATGTATTCCGTTAGGCACTGACAAAACTCTTTTTTGGGCCCAGGAGGGTGATACACTGAGATGCATTTCCAGCAGTCCATGGGGAAAGTTCAAGCTTAAAAATGCATATCTCATCCAATCAGCATGTAAAGTGTTTGTGAGTGAAAGTTTGGCAGTGTCTTTAAAAACAATGGCCATTCTGCCTCTTGTACTGCCCTCTCTGTCCATTGTAAGTATGCGATAGTTGTAAGGGAGAGCCAACGTATTAGCTGGTAGAGTAGTGGAACTCAACTAGGTTTCGGTAAGGAAACCGACCTAAGGTGACAATGAGGAGAACAAGTCCCAGAGTTCAATTGCATGTTTTGGCAAAGACCTGACATTACTGAGAAGGCAGTCAAGACACTTAGGAGCATTGGAGTAAAAAGTACAAGGAGTGGTGCTTAGTGAATCAGTGGGAGTATCATCTGTCTTATGTTAATAGTTACTAACCGGCCGTGTTGACTTGTGCATGCCTCTAGATATATCCTGGAGACAGTGTAATTTAGAATTTAGACAGGCTACAAGTCCTTCAAATTGAGTGGAAAAGGACAGTTGCGATGGGTACCTGAGGGGGCGCCAGCTCTACACAAATTATACATTTTATATAAAACATCACAAGAATAAGTGATTCTAGTAAGGTACCTGGATTCTGATGTAAAAGATGCAGAGATCCTGGCTCCCGGGTGACGGTCGGGCACGGACAGCAACAGATGGGCTGACTTTGACGCGCCTGCTGCGTGTATCCGCTGCACATTCGCACCGACTTGGCTTCATGTAGCTGCCGGATATGAGCAGCTAGATTTCTAACTTCGCGTTCAGCTCAGTTCAGATTTTATTAGAGACTTAAATCTTACAATGAGATCTACAATATACACAATTACATTAATTAATACAAATGTAAAAAGGAGCTAAACTTTTTGTTTACAGCACATTAATTGATTAACTGGGAAATTTATCATCTCCATAGAAGCTCTTACCATTAAAATACCATATTTTTTAAAAGGTAGTTTTAAAAAATCTCATGTTCAATAGTCTGTATATCGTTACAACATAAGGAATAGTTTCTTACATGTAACTCCTGTTCTCTCATAGGGGATTTCCATTTATAGTCATAAGACCTGAATCGTCCCGCCCATGCGCAGGGACCCCGGAGCAGTGCTTCAATATATCTTAAGTGTGGAGTTTTTGCTTTTCTTCAGGAAGGCCTGCACAGACACTTAAGAAAGAGACAGATCATGCAGCCTATATAACTAGGCTACAATAGCCAAATGCTTCATCATGAAGACAAAAAAGGACCAGAGTAAGGTACATTAGGACAATTTGAGATGATCTGCAAACAGCATAAATCTCCCTCACAACCCCTTTTTTATGCTAGAGATGAAGGAGAGCAGGACAGAGTGGCCTCATAAACTGTCATTATATAGCTAAAAAAGAATCTGTGCATTTAAGAAAACAAAGACCACCAGCAGCCCATCATGCACAGCAGGTGGCAGTTACTTCAATTCTTTTTTCCGTCTCCTGCTGACAGGACCCTGGAGTATTGTGCTCAACCTTTTATAGGTTTTTTTTCTCTTAAAACTTTCATAGAAATTGCAGAATTTTACCTTTACCGGGTTTTTTTGACAGAGGAGGAACTTCAGATGAGTTCTCATGATCACTTTGCTAGAGTGAAATGCTAATTTCAACCTTAGAGCTTCTATTGACACCATAGAGTTTAAAGTGCAAGTTGTGTGAAGACTAATCTCCTTCACCTTATGCATGAAGTGTAATTAATTAATATTTATTGTCTCTATTGCATACAAGTGTATCAGAGCAATCTTCATTTTATATACTGTTATGAGATGATTAAAGTGTCTGTGACCTGTTGCTCCAGAAAATGCCTTTAGTGCTTTTCATGGGCAAGCAACATAATTCTTTCAAGATATGAGTAGGATTTTACTACTAACAGAGATTTATTATAGAACCACTTATATTTTGTATTCATCTGACACCTCTTTGGGGAAAACCTCATGACCTTACTTTTATTTATATTCATATTCAAGAACTGAGCATCTGAGTATAATGACGTCTCTGAAGACCTTTAGGAGTCAGGTCTAACAGGACAATATCATCTGCATATAGAAGTGTGCCTAAGGGATAAGAGCCTCATTTTGGGGCATCACCAGCCGCCTTACTTAACACATTGGGCAGGTCTGCCATACCTGGCGAAAAAGGAGGGGGTCGACGGGCATCTCTGTTTCAATCTATTAACAGTAAGGATTTTTGGACACCACCTGCCCCCCAAATCACATGAAACCAAGTAATGGTGAGAAGAGTTACAATGATTTTCAGAAGCCCCCCTGGTATTTCCATTGCACACAACTTCCTCCAAAGAGTTCGCCTGTGTACAAGATCAAAATCAATTGAATAATCAATATAGGCCGCAAAGACAGGCATTCCCCTTCATTTCACATATTTCTCCAAAATAAGGTGTATTACAGTTAAATTATCCAAAGTGACAGACTTCTGCTTCCAGTGAGCCACGTTGACGGCCCAAAGAGCTCACAGAGCTGCACAAGCCGTATTATGGCCGTCAGCCCTGTCTGAGCCTAAGCCTTGCTGCCTTCAAGCTGAAAAGGCATCTGGAGCCCGGGTCCACGACAGCTCGAGAGAAGCCTGGGGTGCTCAGTGCAGTGATAGCCGTAAGAACGACACGTTGCAGCACATAGGACGCTTAGCAGGTGGATGGGCCCGATGAAGGCTCGGAGTGAGGGCTTGTGGTGCTCGGAGCACTTTGAAAATGGCTAACACATTTTCCCTGCAAGCCAACTTTCCTTCAGTGGCATCCACCAGTGCCAGCGGAATGTTGATCAGTGGCAGCCTCCAGGCACCAAAGCATGTGAGACCACTTGCGGCCTTAAGCCTTTAAACAGGTGGTCCCACAGCGGGATCCCTGCAGTAAACCATCTTGGTGAGTGAGGATCCCCCCGCCCCATAGAGCGTAGGCACTTCGCCGCTTGTTGTGAAGTCGTGCGTCTGTGGTTGAGGACAGACATGCTAGAGTATGGTTTAACCTTTGCAGGGCGGAAGCGACTAGCATTAAGCTGGTGCAGCTTGCACGCAGGGGTGCAGCCAGCCTCTGGGACCTTTTCAAAAAATCTTCTACTGTTGATAGGACAGTCAACAGTACAGCCATAACCACAGGAAGAGTGTTTCTCTCACACATCTCTGTATGGAGCACCCAAGAGAAGGGGGGAGCAGTCAAAATATCAAAAATTAAATATCGACCGACACTAATATCGAGGTAACAATATCCAAGGGACAGAATATCGATGTCAAGAATATCGATGGACAGAATATCGACCCTAAGGTAAGTAATATAATTTTTTTTTATATCGATGTAAGTAATATCGAAGTTAGTAATATCGATATCAAATATATCGTTGTTACTAATATCGGTTACTAATATCGATATATATATATATATATATATATTAAGCATGGGCTGAAAATCCGTTCCGCTTGCGGGATTTGCGATTTTTGGGCAATTTCGCAGTCCGCGAATCGCGCGAAATTGTCAAAGAATTCGCAATTCGCGAGTTGGGGATTTTTTTTGCTTGGTTGCGCTTCAACAATACAATCTCGCGCACGGCGTTGACTTACCATGATTCTGAGTTCACCGAGTTGTTTTCCTCCCGGTTTGCGTGTGCTGCGCCATTTTCGATCTTGCTGCGTGATGGCGCGAGAATTTTCGACCACGAGTACGTCATGGCGTGATCGCGCGAGACTTTTCAACCGCGAGGACATCATAGCGTCTCGCCATCTTGCACTGCGAGACTTTCAGAACGCGAATACGTCATAAGGGCCCGCGATCGCGCATCGCGAGAGTAAACAATTGCGAACACGTAGATACGCTGCGCAGCTGACTTCCGGCGGGAGATTTGAACATCTAGCTTTCCCGAAATAGCAAAAATTGCAATTCTGCACAAGAAATCTATCGCTGGCAGCATAAACCTTCTGAAATTGATGATTGGGATCAGAATAACTCCTCAGATTGACACTTGGCTGCACTTTTTTGTGCAAGGAGTGCATTTTGGGGGGGTTGGGAGGAAATAAGTGCCCCAGAGTCTCCAACTTCCTGTTCCTGTCCAGCAGGCTCCTCCCAGTGCTTTGTCCTTGTCCTGGTCACTTTTCATTTGGATCTGGAGCTCTAAGGATTACTCTTTGTGGCTGCTGCTGGATATTTGTATTTGAGGACTTTTTGTTTGGATCACTTTTGGAGTTGAGACTTTACAAGTAAGTTGGTTTGTTTGGGGCATTGCAGTTGCTGCAACTACAATTTATGCACTTTTTCACAACTTTAAAAAAAATAATTAAAATATATTGTGGGTAGCAACAGTATCTAGTAGGCCCAGGATTAGTCATGGGTGCATGATACAACTGTTTCTGTGAGTCTTGTTGAACTTAAATATAATTTACGGCATGGATGGCATGGAATTGAATAGCTCACTGTTATTATATCTATGTGGATTTTTTTTTGTAAATTTGGGGTGCGTGTTAAAGCCACACTAGCCAGTAGGCCCTGGGGTAGTCAGTGGTGTATGGGCCAAGTCTTTCTGTGTGTTCTCTTGATTTTAAACATCATTTAGGGCATGGATGCCATTGGATTGGGGTGATTTTTGTGTGTATTTTGATTTTTTGGGTGTTGTTGAGGCCTGGTCCAGGCCTCGTCATGTGGGTGGGGGCCATTTTGAGGCCTGGTCCAGGGACTGGCCATGTGGGTGGGGGTCTAGGGGCCATTTTGAAGCCAGGCAGTGTGCTTTGTGCCATAGGCATGCAACCAGTCTGCCTTGCTTTCATCCATTATGCCCAGGGGTAGTCAGTGGTGCATGGGCCAAGTCTTTCTGAGTGTTGTCTTGATTTTAAATATCATTTAGGGCATGGATGCCATTGGATTGGGGTGATTTATGTGGGTATTTTGATTTTTTGGGTGTTGTTGGGGCCTGGTCCAGGGCCTGGCCATGTGGGTGGGGGGCATTTTGAGGCCTGGTCCAGGGCCTGGCCATGTGGGTGGCGGCTAGGGGCCATTTTGAAGCCAGGCAGTGTGCTTTGTGCCATAGGCCAGCACCCAGTCTGCCTTGCTTTCATCCATTATGCCCAGGGGTAGTCAGTGGTGCATTGGCCAAGTCTTTCTGTGTGTTCTCTTGATTTTAAACATCATTTAGGGCATGGATGCCATTGGGTTGGGGTGATTTTTGTGTGTATTTCGATGTGTGGGTGTTGTTGGGGCCTGGTCCAGGGCTTGGCCAAGTGGGTGGGGGCAATTTTGAGGCCTAGTCCAGGGCCTGGCCATGTGGGTGGGGGTCTAGGGGGCATTTTGAAGCCAGGCAGTGTGCTTTGTGCCATAAGCCTGCAACCAGTCTGCCTTGCTTTCATCCATTATGCCCAGGGGTACTCAGTGGTGCATGAAACAACTCTCTCTGTGTGGTCCCTCTTCTATTAATTTAAACATCCATTTTGGATTAGAATTGCAATTGTTATTTTGGGTCTTTCCGTTTTTGGATGTGTTGTGTTAATAATAATAAATGCCTAGTTGCAAATATTAATTGAAGCACGACATATGCAACATTTATTTAACTGATGTTCCTCTGGCTTCTTTTGCTTTACGTGCATAAAGACTGACAACCAGGAATCATCCTCATCATCATCACTTGTGGTAGTGCCAGGAAGAAGTCCTGCTGCAGTGTGTGCACAACGTCACGTGACGTCACGTGTGGTGGCCACAGACAACTCTGCAACTCGTGCAACTGCGTCCTGCTGTTCTGACATCTGAAGAAGATGGGCCCAAAGAAAGGTGGCCCTAGCTCCTCCACCAAGAAAGTTGCCAGTGCCACTGCAAGTAAGAAGGAGCAGAAGAAGCAATTGACGCCACTTACCAAGGAGACTGGTGTACCGACAGACACTTTTTTTGAGAGAAAAAAAGCTACGCCTGCAGCAGCAGTGTCCGCCGGGGACCAAGCGGGGAGCAGCTACTCCGCTTCATTGGTCTCAGTGCCACCACGCCAAGTTAGGCCCAAGTCCATGAGTGCCGCAGAGGCTGCCTCTTTAATTGCTCTTTCACCATCGACCAGTGATGTTGGCGTTGACTCATCGCAAAGTAGCATCCAATCAACGCAGGGTGTAACTCATCTGTCGAGTGTTCAACCCCAGCCGCAACGACAACCACAAGTGCAACAAGGAGAGGCGCAAGGAGAGGTGCAAGGGGAGGCGCAAGGAGTGGCACTAGGAGAGGTGCAAGGAGAGGCGCAAGTAGAGGCGCAAGTAGAGGTGCAAGTAGAGGCGCATGGAGAGGCACATGGAGAGGCGCATGGAGAGGCACAATTGCCCGCAGCCAGCCCTGTGCCTAGCCCTATTCTCAAACACGAATCACAGGTAAGATAAGCATTTTGGGGGAGGAAGAATAATGGAGTAGGAGGAGAGGAGAGACTGACAGTAGTACTAGTAAAGTAGTAGGACAATTGAATTCACTAACTCTGTCAGTGGCTCTTTTGTACAAATTTGGGCGATTAGACAATTTGAATCAACCAGCCAGTTAAGTTTCAGGAAAACAAATGTACAGTTAACACCCACCCACCCCCCGCCTTCCCCACAAAACAGTAAAAAAACGTGTATGCTATGTTTAAGTTGAAATAAATAATTATTTCACCCTAACAAAAATAAACTATCCCACAAGAAGACACGCCCGACCCACCCCCCTCCCTAACCCCAACGAATGTCCATGAAATCAAATGTCCCCAAAAGTCCAAAAACTCCAACGCCCAATTCCCACCCCCTCAAAAGTCTTTAAAAAAGGGGCAAGGGACAGTTTCTTTACTTTCGCCGGCGGTGTCCTCCTGTGGGCAGGTGGTCACGCAGCTCTCTCCGGAGGTCCTTGAGCAGGGCTTTCTGCCTCGCCACCTCCTGCTCAAGGTAGGCCATTCGCAGGGTCAATCGGTGCACACGAGCCTTGCACTTGCAGGTACTGTGGGGCAGCTGTTGTTTTTGCTGCTCGGCAGCGGCGGGTGGCTGCCGGACCACGGCTCCGTACCGCTGGAGTTTTGCCTTAACTGTATGACCCAAGGGCAGCGTAGGAAGATGCAGCTGCCGTGGATGTTGACTGCGACTGCGAGTCATCCTCCTCCTCCTGGGCCACCAGCCGCCGATATTCGGCGACAATTGCCTCCAGCTTCCGTTGCCGAGCCCGGATAGCCAACTCCTTCCTTGTTAGTTTAGAAGGAGTATCTATATGAAGAAAGAAAAACATACTGTAACCAATGCTCTTTAAGATTAACACAAAATAATTCAGCAGAAAGTTGTATCACAGTAGCACTAGCAACTTGCAAGCACAGTACATAACATTTGTGGCATGTATCTATCTAACCTCCCACTTTGTCGGCCTCTGCTCTAACATTAGTGGGAGTTTCAGGAATTCTACTAGCACTATATGGACTCACTACATTAGACTCAGACAGTACACCAGTCTTCTTCTTCTCTCTTGTTTAGCGAAATTTATTTATTTTTATTTTGAAAGTTTTATATAGCGCGAACAAGATCTTTGCAGATATCAGAGCGCTTTACATAGAAAGGGGGAACATGAGGGAGCATAGTCAAACAGATACGTCAGTAAAGCTAATAGTACAAATACGTGGGAACATAGAAAATCACGTAAGTCGATAATTACAAGTAAAACCAATGAACAGAGGGGTCGACCAAGTAGTAAAGATCGGTGCAGAGACTTAAAATAGTCCAAAATAATGGTTCAAGTGTATTTAGCCATGAGGATAGCTTTTACTTCTTTCTTAAACAGTGTAGTGGAGGAGATGAGCCTCGTATCAGGAGGGAGTGAGTTCCAGATCCTGGGTGCCATTCCTGAGAAGGAGCGCTTATAAGTTTTTTCCTTCCGGAATCTTCGAGGCTTCAGCAGAAGATTATTTGTGCCTCTGGTGTTTCTAGAGCCTCCAGAAATTGTCAGCTTCTGAGTGAGATAGCTGGGTGATCTCAGGTGGACAGCCTTGTGCGTCATGCAGGCGATTTTCAGATGTATTCTGGCTTCAAAAGGTAGCCAGTTCAAGTATTTCAAGTCAGGTGAGATATGTGAGTGTTTTTTTGACCCAGTGATGAGTCTCGCTGCAGCGTTTAGAGAAGCCCTTAGGGGTGCGGTAGTAGTTAGGGGGAGTCCGCAGAGGGCGATGCTGCCATATTCTATTCGAGGGATGACTAGTGCTTGTACTGCAGTTTGGAAGTCTTTGGCAGGGAGGAAGGGTTTAAGTTTTCTCAGGGTATTGATTTGGTAGTTCGCTCCCTTAGTTGCCTTGCTGATATGTTGCTGCATGTTGAGATTAGTGTCAAGTGTTATGCCTAAAGATGTTGGTGAGTCCACGATGGTGGGTTGGACATTGAGTGCAGTTAGGTGTTTAAGCCAAGTTTGAGTGGTAGAGATCTTCGCGGGAGGAGAGATAAGAAGGAACTCTGTTTTCAGAGCATTGAGTTTGAGATGATTATCGGCAAGCCAGGATTGGGTGCTTCTGATCGTTGAGTTCAGGAGCAAGATGTCATTGGGGGATTGTAATTTGAGATATAGTTGGGTATCATCGGCGTACATGTGAAAGTGTACATTGGATGCTTGTAACAAGGTGGTGAGAGGTTCCATAACTAGTTTATGGAACCTCTCACCACCTTGGTAGGTAAACTTGTGGAAGCCGGCATAATACCAGCGCAGTCAACTTGCACCCGAGAAAAACAAACGCAAGCCATGTTGACACAGACTTGCGTAACTGTTACCAGTCTAGTACATGCAGGTGGTGAAGCTCTTACTTTTCTATTACTGGTGGCACTGGCCTTACTCTGTTACAAGGGCTACTGCTTAATTAATTTAACTTTCACCCTGCCCTGCCCCTGACTACTACAAAAGGAAAATGAAGAAGATAAATATTATGATCATCTATCCCTTCACAGGATATTTGCTTACATATGGGATGACTTTAGGTGCTTTGTTTTTGATTGAGTGAACACCGATTGGCCACACATGAATGACAGAGTTGTAAAAAAATTATTAACAGAGGTAGTGAGTGGTCCCCGTAATAGCCGGAAGAAGGCACTTGTGAGTTGTGACTTACTTGACTTGATAATGTGAACTATACAATATAGATACACAATATATGCTGTGCTTGCAAACTACTGTTAGTCATGGTAGTATTCTGAAAAATTAAATTACAACTTCTACTTTCCTCGGCTTTTCTACTCTGGCACGGACGTGCGGTGTTACATGCTCTTCAAAGTAACACTCTTCATCCAGTGACCATCTACTCTTTCTACACACACCTATGCAATCTATGAGGAAGATACCATCCAGGCATCCATCCATTCAAAGTAAATGTCAATCATTCTTCTTAATGCCTCAACTGGACAAACCCTAGTTATTCTCACAGACAAACAACCTTTTTATTTTATTTTGTAAACCGCCAGCCATGCATCCGTGCTTGACTTGCATTTGAATTTGAACCATATATTGCGCACACATACAGTTTCTGTTTCACCCACCGAGGCAGTCCTCTTTTCTTTCTCCTTCCACCCATCCTTGCTTCATCCTTCAACCGGCCATGCATCAGATTCCCAGCCACCTCGGGCGCCATTCAAAAACACGTATCATTCTTTGCCAGTCATTAATTTTTACTCGCTCGTCCTCCCTTACACCCTTCTTTCCCTTTTCGTTCATCCCATCCATCAAGTTCATCTCTGATCTGACTTGGCTTCTCGATAAAACTTTCACAACTGAGTTGAAGTCAAATTTAGAGGAGGCCATTGGTTACTCATCAACTCCCGCGCTAATGCTATTGCTAATGTGAAGTCAAGGGTGACTGTCTTCTACCTGGTTGACAAAAACTTAGTTCTAAATTTGTAAGTCTTAACAGTAAAGTGTACTGTACAACATATACACCCCTGCAGAGAGCCTACTCTGCAATCTCAATAAGTAAGGAATATAATAGCTTACCACTGCCTGCCTCTACTGTGGCATCCCCCACAGCAGTTCCTGCTGGCTGTGGCACCACAACCGCCCCTGGAGTGACCACCTCCACGCTGGCCCCGGTACTGGTGGTGGGCTGAGCCGATGGTGTTACGGCTAAAAAATACATTTAATATTTTTAGATGCCATATACACCAGTTACTATTTTGTCTAGGAATGAGAAAATATGTTACTAGTACTACATAAACAAATGTAATAATTTGTGACTCTCTAGTCTAAACTAAAAATTTCCCTTTCTTAAGGGAAGGGTGTTTTTTATTTATGCTTAGCAATAACATGTGATGCTACACTTTTTGGCACAACTGATGAATGCTTGCTTTTCAACACGTACCATTTTTCTCATAACACGCAGAAGCTTCCCTTCTATGAACAAGAGCAATATCATATGTTAGTCGGAGTCGTCATCATCACCACCAAGACTTTAAGTTCCAACCAGGTGAGGGCTCTCCCAAAATTAATGTGTGAAATCAGCCACTTTTCAGTTTTCAAGCGTTCACTGTTTATGAAGTTGATTTTAATAAATGTTTTTATATAATGCACGATTTAAATTTAATATAAAGAGTACACACAGAGCTAGTTGTTTTACTTTTAATAAAGCTTTCAAACTTATATAGACTCTGTGGTTTTTGGTCATGAGTGAGTGAGCGAAAGGGTTTGCAATTTGCAAGCATGAGTCCGTGACTCTGAGAGGTCGGGACTCTGACTCCGTAGTCTTATGTTCTGGGTTGTATAATCATTGGGGATCATCGCTGCATTTGGGAGCTAAATAATGACTCTGACACACTAGCTAGTCAGTAAGGAGATTGGGGGTTCAACTTCTGTTATGACTGAGGTATGTGGAAAGTCTAACTGCGCCTATATTCGCCAATGCCCTTTTTCTTGTCCACAGTTCTGTATGTGCAGAATAGTCCCTGCAACAGTAGTAGTATGTCCTCCTATCCAATGAAAAAGTAAACTAGTATCTTATTTGTCAAAGCATAAACATTTAGAAGACTTCAATAGACATTATGGACAACCCAGAGGACTGCACTCAGTGCCTAGAGCTATTGCTGAATAGGAGTTTTGTTTAACACCTTTTGCCAACTGTGCAAGCTTAGCTAGCTACACAGACAGACTAATAAATAATAATCTATTAGTAGCACAGAGAGTCATAGTAGAGGCAGGATAAGAGAATTTAGAAACAGTCTACAAGAAGATCCAAGACGATTTAGGAAAAAATAGAATTATGATGAACGTTTGGAATAAATAGGTGCTGTAAAAGTTAGGGAAGTATACAAATTTATATTACCAGGAAAACTTACTGGGGCCAGCAGAGGAGCCCTCAGTGGACCGATCCTGGCCTTCCTGCTCCGCCGGCGCCGCTACCTCCTCTGTCCTCTTGCCCTTGGGAGGAGCTGATGTACATGAAAGAAAGACACAAACATGTTTGATTGTTGTCAACCAAATCAAACATTTCAAAAAAACAATAACAAATTATTTCGGGGAAATAGACAACAATTGCACTACATTTATTGACCTATCTGATGTGGTCTACTAGGATATTAGTATTGCTGGATTCGCGGACCGTCTACTTGGAAATTTATGTAACTCACTAAACCAACTACTGAAAGGTTCTACTAGGAATAGCAGGCAGCACTCTGCAGCACGCGAAGTGACAGAAGTACACTCATAATCACTCAGGCCAAATGAGCACAACATTGAAAACAAGTAAGAATAATAGCACCGCCAGTGAGCAGGCGAGCACCTGCAATCACAGAAGCTTTTGAAACATAATTTACCTGCAATGTAATCTCTAGTGTCTAGCATTAAGCAGTTCTGTAAAGTGCGCTCATACATAATCACTCAGGCCAAATGAGCACAAAATTGAAAACGAGTAAGCATAGTAGCACCGCCAGTGAGCAGGCAAGCACCTGCAATCACAGAAGCTTTTGAAACATAATTTACCTGCAATGTAATCTCTAATGTCTAGAATTACGCAGTTCTGTTTAGTACACTCATACATAATAAAAAAAACACACAAGATGATAGACGGAATGTTGCACAATGGCAAAACATTCACCCCCGTCACAGATCTGGGTTTAATCCATCGTTATTTTGCTCACCAAGCCACCCCAGTACAGACATGGCCATATGCAAATCAGTCTTGACCCTGTGCCTCATGGGAATAGTCCAGCCCGAACTGCCAAGCCATGTCTTTCCTGGACCGGAATCAAGCATCCTAGGACCGGTTTCTGACTATCAGCCGTCTTCAGCCAGGATAGCTTGACTCCAGTGGCTTAGAGAGCAAGGGACCCACGTCTGGGCATACCCTTCCCACACAGGGTGAACAGCAAAATAACGATGGATTAAACCCACATCTGTGACTGGGGGTGAATGTTTTGCCATTGTGCAACATTCCGTCCATCATCTTTGTGTTTTGCTGTTCACTCATACATAATCACTCAGGCCAAATGAGCACAAAATTGAAAACAAGTAAGCATAGTAGCACCGCTAGTGAGCAGGCGAGCACCTGCAATCACAGAAGCTTTTGAAACATAATTTACCTGCAATGTAATCGGCAGCATTCTTGCTCTTCGGAAAAAATATATATTTGCAATATCATAACACAGACCAGAAGACAACAAAGTAGTGATTAAATAGCTACTCGTACTCACCAAGGCCAGGGATCTCCACGCCAAGCTGCTCGAGCAGGTCGTGTTCCCGGTCCAGTATGTCCGACTACCGGTGCGTCACCTGGTTGTAGGTGCGCCGGACCCCAAACTCCGGATACATGGCCCGGCACACCTTACCCCATAGCTGGCGACGCTCCCGGAGGCCGTACCCGGTACCGGGCCTGCCGCCTGCCGCGACGGTCTTGGGGAGGTGGCGCTGCACGAAGAAGACCAGTGCGGACACCTCCACCACGCTGAAGATCTCCCTGGGACTTACAGCCTCCCCCTTAAGCGCCCACAAGGGAGCCGGCTACTGGGTGCGGGACCCTTCCCCTTCAGGTTTTTGCCGGCTCCCTTTGCCACGGTCCTGGACAGTTAAAGGAAAATAAAATAGGAAAGAATAGGGAAAAAGTAAATTAAAGAAAAGAGAGTTAAAAAAAGTAGTTTTAAAGTAACAGAAAGTAGAAAACAACACAAAATATAGATGTAAAAATTTTTTTTTTTTTAAAGTTCAAAGAAACAAAGGATTACAAAGATTGAAGGAGGATTGAAAAAGCATGCCCAGAACCATAGCAATGAATTAAAAACAAGATGGCCGCGCCCATTGCGACCACGTGGGTAAGTTCGGGCGATATTTCCCCCGCTAGCACGCAAAAACAGACATGAACACACAATTGCGCGCCGCACGTAGGAAATGCACAACGCAAACACTGAAAACAAGATGGCCGCGCCCATGTGCGACCGCATGGGTAACTTCGCGGTAGCCGCGCTGAAAAAAATCCCGCGACCACGCAAAAATAAAAAAATTTGCAAGTTCGCAAAAGTTTGCGAATTTTGCGGACCGGGAGTACGGTTTCGCACTAATTCGCGTACTGCGAATTCGCAAAATTCGCCCATACTTAATATATATTATTTTTATGTATTTTATTATGTATTTAATATGTATGTGTTATATGTGTTGTGTTAAGTGTTCTACTTGTTTTAAAATATATGTATACAATTATTATATGTTAATAATTTTTTTTAAGTTATTTTAGTTTTTTAGTAACATAGCGGGTTGTGGGTTTATAGGGGAATAGGGTGGGAAGTAATTTTATTATACAAAATTAATTATTAATTTTTAGGAATTATTCTGTAGCGGGTTGTGGGTTTATAGGGGAATAGGGTGGGTAGTAATTTAATTGTAATTAAGTAATAATTTATTTTAATTAATTGGTATTTTATTGTTAATGAATTATTAATTGGTGATTAATTTTTATTAATTGGAAATTAATTTGTATTAATTGATTAATTGATAATTACATTAAGTGTATTATTTTATTATTGAGTATGTTGTGTGTTTATAGGGGAATAGTGCTTGAAGTAATTGAAATCTAATTAAGTAACTATTAAATGTATTGTTGGGTATTAATAGTTAATTTATTGGACATTAATTATTAATTGGTAATTATTTTAAATTATAAATTTTTGGTTATGAAAATTAATTCATTGTTGTATTATCATCAATTGGTAATTACATATAATTAAATATTCTTCATTGATAAATGTAATTAATATATTAATAAGCAATTATTAATTAGTAATTAATGTTTACTCATTATTATTTTTGGTATGAAAATGTAATTGTTCAATATTTGTTAATTGGTAATTCAGTTTTAATAATTAATATGTTTTTGGGTAGTAAAAATAATTTATTGTTCAATATTTATTATTTGGTAATGAATATTTATTAATTAATATTTATAGGTATTTATTATTAATTCATTGCTACTTAATTATTCATTGGTAATTATGTTTTTAATAATTATGAATTGGTATTTGTAAATAGTTTAGAGTTATTTAATAATTAATTTATTAATTATTTAAAAAAATATATATATTTATAAGTATGTTATTTTTAACTTCTACGCTGTCGAACGCTTTCCCTACTGTTGCACTCTCTCAAGTTGGAATAGTAATTTTTACCCTTACGCTATCTAACACTTTCCCTACTGTTGCACTCCCTGGAGTGAGAATTATAATTTCCCCCCTACGCTATCCAACACTCCCTACTGTTGCACTCCCTGGAGTGGGAATAGTAATTGTTACCCCTACGCTATCCAACACTTTCCCTACTGTTGCTCTCTCAGGAGTGGGAATAGTAATTTATACCCCTACGCTATCCAGCGCTTTCCCTACTATTGCACTCCCTGGAGTCAGAATAGTAATTTTTACCCCTACGCTATCCAACAGTTTCTCTACTGTTGCACTCTCTGGAGTGGGAATAATCATTTTAAGCCCTACGCTATGCAACATTTTCCTTACTGTTGTATTTTTTTTGAGTTGGAATAGTAGTTTTATTCCCTCCGCTATTTAATATTATTTGTATTATTTTAGTTAATGTAGTATATAATTAATTTTAAAAATATAAAAAGTAAATTTAATTTTATTAATTTGTTATACATAATTATTACATTTGTATTTATGTTATTGTTTTATGTGTATAGATGTATTTGTAATTTATAATATTTTTAAATAATTTATAAGTTATTCAAATAATTATTAAAACTGAGTATTAAGTAAGTATTTATATTATATGTATATGTTTAACTAATGGTTTATTACATTATATATATTACGTATGAATTTTAAGCATTATAAAATATTTTTAACTATGTTTATTTTATTTATAAGTATTATTTCGTTTCTTTTACATATTTTTTAACAAAAAAAACAATATTTTTACTAACGATATTTTTGATGTCGATATTTTTTTCTCGATATTTTTGTACTTACCATGTTGTAGATAGGATATCGATATTCTTGACATCCATATTCTTGCTCCGATATTTTTGTAGGTCGATTTTTTGACCTTCGATATTTTGTCAGTGATCCAGAGAAAGGCCTCTGATGTTTAAATTTCATGCTTTGACACACCCATCTCCGCCAGTACTGCCCTCTTTCGACAGCAATGCTTTCACTAGCATCTCAGAGGTCGAGGAACCTGCAATCACTCCGCCTGCGACTCGGGAGAAAAGTCTCGGAATATTTACAGCCACCTCGTTGTTTCAACATCTAAAACATTCCACCACCAAATTGGGACGTAGAACACGCAGACTCTTAGGGGGTCATTAGGATGGCGGGCGGACTTAGTCCGTCCGCTATCCTATCGGTCATCGGGAAAGCCCGTCTTGAGGGCGGGGGTCTCGTGGGGGGTATTCGGATGCGCCTGCCACTGTGGCGGGCGCATCCTGCATTTTTAGCATTGTGGCGGGCGGTGCTCTCAGCACCGCCCGCCACAATGCTAAAAATGTACGTATGCATTTGCAAAAACAAAGCGGCAGGCACCGCGTGGTGCCTGCCGCTTTGTTTATGCAAATGCAGGAGGGTACCGGGGCAGAAAAGCGGCGGACAGTCTTTCCGTCCGCCGCGGTCCGTCCGCCATACTAATATGGCGGGGGGTCATTTAGGTGTGGATGGCGGGCAGATTGCCCCCGCCAGGCCGGCGGTGGCTACCGCCAGCCTGGTGGGGGAAATCTGCCCGCCATCCTAATGGGCCCCTAAGTCATCGGAAAGTCTTTCCAGGAATGGGTCCAGCCAACTGCCTGAACATTTAGGTGTTCGCAAAGAAGCTATGATATCAATGTCTATCACTGTGGAACCGAGTAGAGAGGGGCAGAATCAATCACTCAAAAACCCAAGCAACTTGCAAAGAAGGAACAACTTCTAGTATTGTCATTGCGAGTCTGGTTGTACTGAGGCAGCTGCACCCTCATGATGGAGCCACCGAACAGGTCAATCCCCCCCAAAGTAGTCAACGCAACCTATCACGGACCTGGATGGAGTCCCACAAAGTAATAATAACAAAGAGCCTGGGTATTTTGATCTCCCAACTGGAGACAACGCCTAAAGTGGGGTACCCACAATATGAACTACCAAGGAGCGTTAGCAGGGAACTATACTGGAGTCACCTAAAGCAAACCAAAAACCACTTTGGTCCTGGGGCCCCAAACAAGAAACATCTTTGCAAAATTCAAATACCATGTTGCTGTTTAGCCCAGAGTATTACTCGCAAAGCCCCCATTACACCTTAAATAGGGGGAACATCTCAGGGTTGTTGAAGTCCATTCCCGATCTTAGCGGATAGGAGTCAAGTGACATAACATAATTTTAATCCCCCCCAAAGGCTCCTAAACCTTGGAACCCACATTTGTTTTGTCAACTCTTGTGCAGTTAATATTATCCAGATCAGGGATATTTAGCACACGGGGCATCAAGTCAGCTGGCTCAAAGAGATTGGGTATCCCACCGTATTGGTAAAATCACCAACCCCAACATTATCTCATAGGAAGAAGCCATTTTCAATTCTAAAAAACGCCAGGGCTGTGTCATCACAAAGCACGGTGAACAAAGGGGTTCAACCAATGACCACACAGGGAAAGATTGAAACTGACTACCTGCAGCTCTATCTAGTAGAAGTTTCAACTGAATTAGCCCTCGAATATCTTCCAGCCCCAAGCCGCCACTATCCTTGTGCTCCTGGAATATCAGTGGTCTCACCCAGAAACTTCAGTCTCCAGATGTAATCATGTTTCTAAATAATCATGAAATCATAGCCCTGCAGGAAACATGTGCCAAGTCAAGTTGTGCGATACTAGGGTATATTGAGCACTGGAAGCTGGCCCTCAGGGAGCATATGTATGATAGACCAAAAGGAGGGCTTGCTATACCTCAGTCAATCTAGAAGGGAACGTTGATCCATTAACATTTGAGGAGAATTGCCTGTCAGAAGTAAAGATAAGCAATTTGAGATTGCAGCATTTGCTATTACTCATAAATGTTTACATCAGCCCTAGTGCAAGGGAGAAAAGGTCCACATGTATCATTTAATACAAATCTTCGGCGACCTAGCCAGTGACCATCCCCAGGCAGCCTGCTTGATCACAGGGGATTTTAACAAAAATCTCTTCCAAGATCTCCCTGAGGACCAGGAGAAGCTTAATTAAGAGAGCTCCCAGTACATCATTGAACAAGCAAAGCCAAGGGGCTGCCGACGAAGTCTGTTGGGCGAATATTTGGTCTTGTAACTCAGTAGCGTGAGCTATAAAGTATTGAATGGTCAATTCCCAGAAGATATACCACCAAATTGGACAAGAACTTTGCTATTTGCACAAGTGGAAACTAACTGAAAGGGCTATGCTGAACTCTTCAATTTAAACGGTCTAATGTCAGAGAGCTCATGGAGCCTAGATCTAATACTGGTAGACGTAGAAGCTTATGTGTAGAAGTATTTGTTGTTGCGACATTAGTATTAATTGCTTTGCTTGTAATGTTGAGGTTGCCCCACCCTTCTCATGTAGAGGAGCTTAGATCTACAAGTGCCCTTCAAACACCTCTGTCGTGTAGTTCCTACAAATCTATATAGGATCTGCGCATTTTAGACCACATAAACTAAGAGATAGGTGTCCAGACTGATTCCAGACACCACCAAAGGATATGTTAGTCTGTAGACCAGCTAGCTCACAGTGGCACGATAAGCCCTACTACCTTACCAAGGAGCCAATAGTTTCTGGCAACTATCGGACTTGACCACTTTTCGATCAGTCACTCGTGCCCACTCAGTCTCGGAGAGATATACAGAATAAACGGTGGTGACGTTTTCAATAAGCATTTATTGAACCAGTGTCATTCTAGTATAAAATACATGTGCTGCAACAACCATTAGCAGAAACAGATGTATACGGTTGTAAGCACCAACGGAGTAAATAAAAGGTAGATTTCTACCACGGTGCTAAAACAATTAATATATAAAGGCATTTAGATACATGGCAATAAACATGAGTACTCCTAAGATGCAAACTGTAACTAGATGTACCTAAGTGTACCTTTTTTGTCAACCACAGCTATCTCAAGTTCAAAACCGTTTTGCCTCTTAGCTGGGCTGACCATGGGCTGGTTGAGTTCGTTATCACTTTTCCCTCTTGTACTAAGGTCACGTCTAATCTGCCTCCCAAAAACATTTTCAGTAGAAAAATGTAAAAGGTCACGGCCACTGACTGGAGGAAGACTCGGACCTTAACCCCGGCCAGTAGTCCTACTGTTTATTCTACTACGGCAATTGGTTTCCGTGATTGGATTACCAATGTAGTGGACACTGTCGCTCCTGTTAAATGCTGTACCACTAAGGGGGCCAAACCCTCAGCCCCGTGGTTCTCTTATGAACTTAGAACTCTTAGGCAGCTCTGTCGCAAGCAAGAATAGAAGTGGCGGGCAGCCCATGTTTACAGGAAAAAGTGATACAGAGATCCTTGCTGAAGGATTATAAGCATGCCATCTTCCAGGCAAAATCCCAGTATTTTACTGACAAAATAAGTCTGCCGATAACTCATCTAGCACGCTTTTTAAAGTCATTAAAGAAATTACCAAACCCCCAGGAGCTCCACTCCTAAATCCTACATAAAACTTTTGCGATGACATAGCTCTTCATTTTCAGCTGAAAGTCCTGAGAATCTTTCACAAATTCTCCTCCTCTGAGGAAAGTAAGTCTGCTATGGATTGTACTCTGGCAGCCATACCTGCTACGCCTAACCGGGAACTGTTTCCAGCTATTACAGTCTCGCTTACTATGGAATTCCTACTTGGTTCTCAAATCCGGGTCCCCTACTGGACCTTGTAGAGTCTCCACACTCAAGATGGTGCCCGATCTTATAGCAGAGTCTTTGTGCAAAAATTTTAATAACATTCTTCTATCTGGACACTATCCAAACATCTGGAAGGAAGCCACGGTCTCACCCCTCCTTAAGAAACCTAATGCCGATCCCTCAGACCTGAAGAATTATAGGCCTATTTCTCTTCTTCCCGCGCCTGCCAAAATGTTGGAAAAATGTATTAATACTGAACTCATGAAATTTATTGAAACACACGACATTCTGGATAGCTCCCAGAACGGGTTTCGGGCAGGACACAGCACCGAGTCTGCCTTGGTTGCAGCTAAGAGTGGGCAGAATTTGTGTAATCGCGTTAAGTAAATCTTCGCAAAAACATCAAAAATCTCAGCAAACACGCAGAAATATCGCACGGACGTGGAAGTGCTTGTCCCGCCTGTTCGTGATATTTTTGCGTGATCGCATTGGAAATGTGTCGTCAACTTGCCCATGCGGTCGCTTAGGGGCCTGACCATCTTGTTTTCACCTGACCCACCCGCTCGCGATGCTTATCTCCTGTTCCGGTTCCCGTAATGCATGCTCGCGCCCGTTCGCGATAAGTATTTCCTGTTGGAGAACACTATTACGTGTTCGCGATGCTTTCTGCGTGCTCGGGGGGAAAATATTGCGCGAACTTGCCCACACGGTCGCAATGGGTGCGGCCATCTTGTTTTTTACTCTATTGCTATGGTTCTGGGGCCTGCTTTTCAATCCTCTCTCTATCTTTTTAATCCTTTGTTTGTGGATTTTTTTGGGATCTTTTTTATTTATTATCTCTCAGACTATTTTCCTGATTTTATAATTTTAGTTTTTGTCTACTTTTTGTGTGTTGTTTAACTACTTTTCCACTCTTTTTCTTTTCCTTTACTTACTTTTTTTATTGTTACCTTTTCTTTCCCGCCCCCCACCTACCCCAGAACCATGTCAAAGGGCCACAGGGCTCGACGTAGCCAGAACCGCAGGCGGCGCCCGCAAAGGGTGCAGGCACAGGCATTATTTGGGGAGGTGGAGTTGGCCGCACTAGTTTTCTTTGTGCAGCGCCACCTCCCCTTAACCCTGGCAGCAGGCAGCAGGCCTGGGTCCGGGTACGGGCTCCGGGAGTGTCGGCAGCGGTGGGGAAAGGTGCGCCGGGCAGTGTTTCGCTGTTCTGGTGTCCGGCGCACACAGAACCAGCTGATGCACCGGTGGTCCAATATCCTGGACCGGGAGCAGGACCTGCTGGACCATCTAGGAGTGGAGGTCCCGGGTCTTGGTGATTAACTATTTAATTATGAATACTTTGTGTCTGTTCTTCTGCTCTGTGTTATATATTGCGAATATCTTTTTTTTCCAACCAGCTAGAATGCTGCTGCTAACATTACAGGTAAATAACGTTTAAAAGTCTTCTGTGATTGTTATGACACAGGTGCTCTGCGCTACTAATCTTACTTGTTTGCAACTTTGCATTTGCACTCGCTTGGCGTGAATAGGTAAGAGTTTATTTTAGAGAACTTAAGTTAGGTAATGCTAGAGTGACTCTAGTCCTTCCTTTGTCCTGTCACTAAGAGATAGGGGTGGATTGATACTTAGGTTTAGTTACATATTAGTATGAGTTTGTAATTTTTTTGTGGTATGCGTGACACCCCCTCTCTTATGTCACGTGCTGCTAGTGCTTACCCCAGTCCTTAGCAGAAACTTTTGTAGTTTTTTCAGTGAGTGGTAATAGGCTTAGCACTAGCTGAACAGCAGCATCAACCAACCAACATCTTGGTCTATGCAAAAATGTAGTCATGTGTACTTCATTTATGCATTTTTGAGGACTAAAAGAAGTGGAAATGCATACTTAATGTACAATTGGCACGCCTGGAATAGGTGTGCTAGGTCAGGTGGTACGCACTAGTTAGGCTTAGTTAGTATTCTGGAATCAGAATGGAACACAGAATTAGTGTTGATAAATAATAACTAGTCGATCCGCGAATCCTCCGATACTACTTGTCGACCAGATGAGATAGGTCAATTTTATTGCAATTGTTGTTTACATAAATCTTTTTTTGACCGTCCTTTAAAAATATTTTATTTGTTTAACACCAATCATCAATGTTTGTCTCTTTCTTGTATCTTTTTTATGATTAGCACCCAGGGGCAAGAAGACGGGGTCTGAGTCGGCGGGAGCACTTGAACACTAGGGACAGGAGGACCAGGACAAGGGCTCTTCTGCTGGCCCCAGTAAGTGTTCCTGTTTTCAATATTAATAATTCTTAGTCCCTAACTTTTACTGCACCATATTTTTTCCGAACTATTGTTTCCTTTTCCTAATACTACTTTTTACCAACAATTACCCTCGATCTAGACAATCTGTTTCTATATTCTTGTTATCTCTGCCTCTCACTGCCTCTGCTATGATGACTCTCTGTACTACTACTATTAATCTGTCTGTAGCTAAGCTTGCCCAGTTGGCCACTCTTTATTTAAAAGGTTTTAAATAAAACTCAGATTCACCAGTAGTTCTAGCCATTGAGTCCAGTCCTTTGGGTTGTACGCTTGTACTACTTCTAGTCTTATTAATCTTGAGGCTTTTCAACAATTCCCACCAACAAAATGCCCAACCAGATTTTATTATTTTGATAAGATAGGACATACTACTACTGTTGTAGGGATTTTGCACATACAGAACTTTGCACAAGAAAATAGGATGTTGGTGATGGGAGGTTGGACCTTCCTCACACCTCAATCAGAACCCACCACAATCTCCTGCCCGACTAGTTATAGTAGTGTATCATAACTATTAGCTCTTCGAACCCTCCCCAAGATACCCAACAATGAGTAGAAACCCCAGAACATAACACTCCCGACCTCTCAGTCGTGGAAGCAATGCACATGCACACCCTTCCTTTCACTCGCTCACTCGTGTAAGTCCACACTAAATACCACTGATTCAATGTAAGTTCAAAAGTCTTATTTTCAATTGACAAGCTCTGTACGTTGTTCTATGATGCAGCACCAACAGCAAAATGCATAACATTAAAACAATAAACATTGTTACACTTAGTTACACTTACAACAACTACAAGTCTATAGAACGAAGATTAAAAAAAATGGGAAATCATGATAACTGAACAGTGGTGGAAGCACCACCATCCCCTTGGTAGGAATGTAGTTTATATAAAATTATAAATGAAGATCTCTGAGTGAATTCTGGGGACCCCTCACCTTAGAAGAAGCTAGTACTGGTTACATCATAAGCTCTGCAAAGCTCGGGTTCGTAGAAGGGTATCTGCCATCTGTTATGAGAAAAATGGTGTGTGTTCGTATATTGCAAGAATTTCTCAGTCTTGCCAAAAGTGTAGCATTTTTATGGATAAGCAATATGGACTAACACCAGAACTCCATAAAAAGGTGGCTTGTTTTGGTTGACCTTGTACGCAACGCTTAGACAGTAGCAGTATGAGGTCATGTGGGCTCAAAGGCGTCTTATACAACAAGCTATGAGGTAACGTGTGCAAAAATAAAAGACACAAAGGTAAAATGGTTGCATGGCTCGGGCTAACTAAGCAAAGACTAGAAGGACCCTAAAGACCATAGAACTACTAGTGTCTACTCTACTACTACCTGATTTCTACTTGTGATGTATGTTGTATATGTATGTGTTATTATTAACTCATTTTTCAATCTTGCTACTGAAAAATAGGGGGAGGTGTATATGACACCTAAAAAATGTGTAATGTTTTTTCTAGGCGCACTACTTACCACAAGTGCCGGGGCCAGCGGCGAAGGCGACGCGGCTGGAGAGGATGCGGCAGTTGCAGGGGGAGCTGCAGGGGGTGAGCCAGCAGCAGTGGCGGGCGGTGTTAGGTTAGATTCCTAATCCTTACTTATTGACATTACACTCACTGCAAGGGTATACTGTATACTGTACTGTTGAGACTTACTAAGTAAGAAGTTACTGTGAACGGTTGAAGAGTGAAGACACCCGTTGATTGGCATTAGTAAAGGCATTAGCGGCGGGAGTGTTGAGTAACCAATGGCCTTTTCTATCTGATTTCAACTCCACTGTGAAAGTTCTATGGAGAAGACTAAAAGTCAGATTAGATGACCTTGATGGATGGGTTGAACGAAAAGGGAAAGAAGGGTGGAAGGAAGAAGGACGTGCGAGATTTAATATTTATGACTGACTGAAGGTTACATGGGATGCATGCATGCATAGGTGGCTGATAGGAATCAGATGCATGGTTGGTTGAATGCCTGAAAAACTTCCACAAATGTTAAAGCCCAAGGAAGTGGGAGGATACAGCCTGATTCATGTAGGTAAATTGCACTCGCAAAGGGCCAGATTCTCAGAATCTGGCCCTTTGCGAGTGCAATTTTTGCATTTGGTATTCATGATACCAAATGCAAAAATCGCTATGTAAGAATTCGCATATTTGCGTGGAATGGCATTTAAGGAATCTCTAATAGAGATTCCTCAAATGCTATTCATGACACAAAACAAAATAGCGATTTTGGACTTTTTGGGCCGCTATTTACCGAGAGGTCAGACCTGTCGGTAAATAGCAAAAACTCAGAAAAATGCTTTTAAAAGCATTTTTCTAAGTTGCATGTTGCACACACACATGTCCTTTGGACATGTGTGCGCGCAACACCTGTTCAAATGTGCATTTTAGGGGTGCTACGGGGCGTCCTTTGGACACCCCTGGCACCCTTAAAATCGCTATCTCATTTGCGAGTAGCAAATTGCTACTCGCAAATGAGGGATACTCCCCATTCATTCCTATGGGCCTCTTGGCCCATAGGAATGAATGGGGAGTATTTGCGAGTAGCAAATTGCTACTCGCAAATAAAGAACATGTAGGAATCGCTATTTAAGTAGCAATTCCTACATGAATGCCGTTTTGCGTGTCCTCAATAGCGAATCGCTATGATTCGCTATTAGGGACACGCAAAACGGCATGTACATGAATCAGGCTGATAGATACATATCACAAATGTTATGTACTGTGCTTGATAGTGCTACCATGCCACTATGTGTATAATTAACTTGTCTTACTGCTTTGCTAACAGTATATTTTACAATAGTCTTATTTTTTTTCTTTTTGATATATAGATACTCCTTCAACGGGGAAACCTGATAGGAAGGAGTTGCCCGCCAAGGCCCCGCGCCAGAAGCTGGAGGCTATACAGCGTGAATACCGTCGGCTGGTGGTTCTGGAAGAGGAGTAGGAGGAGGCGGCAGCAGCTGCAGCCTCCTTCAATGCCCCGGGCCCCAGCCATTGCCCTCCAGTGGTACGGTACCACCGTGTGGCAGCCGCCTGCCGCCGCCCCTCCTTTCGCATCACTGGTGCCCCCCACTGTGGCTGCAACTGTCACGCTTTGAAGCACCGTGTCGCACACCTTGAGGAGCAAGTATGAGTCCTCCAGAGTCAAGCCCGCCGGACCTAAAGACCCTGTTCATTGCACCTGTTTTATTTATTCTTTTGGGGGTGGGAATCGGGCATTGGGGCTTCGCATTTCGGACAATTAGGTTGGACTTTTTCTTTACAGACATTGGTTGGGGTTAGGGAGAGGGGTGGGTCTGGTGTTGTGTTTTTTTTACATACTTTATTTTTGTTAGGGTATTAAATTAATATTTCTACTTTACATACAATGTTGTTAATGCTTTGGGGGTGGGGTTACTGTTTTACATCATACTGTTTCCTTGCTGGTGCAGGGCCGCTCACAGCCAGTGTTTGATTTATATAATTGACTGACTTTGTACGACACAAACAAATAGATGCGGCACCCCTCACTGAGTCACTTGTCCTACTAGTACTGTCAGTCTCTTCTAGTCTATGCATTCTTTAACTGGACTCAAAGGGGTGTGTGAATTGAATTAATGAAAACATGTCCATTATTAATTATGACTCTCCCAAACTTCACTTACCTTTGCTTGATGTTTAACTTAGGCACAGCAATGGCTGCATGGTGATGATGGTTTCCTTTCTTAACATGCCATGGTTGTGGTGGTAGTAGTAGTAGTAGTAGACACTGGCAGCAGCATTTGAAAAAAAAGAAAATGAGACAGTCAGTCGCCTGAGAGAGACTCTTCGAGTAGTAGTAGAATGAAGTACAGTACAGAACTTACTGTGAAACAATAATATGCAAAAATAGTTTACAACAAAACATAATGGTGGTGGGGAAAGCCCAGTACACAGAGGTACAAACTATAGTTGTGTCGAGTCACTTGACTAGGCCTACTGTACACTGGACACAAGCGTAACCGTTAGTGCTGTGTTGGAGGATGACAACAAATCCAATCGATGCCGGCAATTAATGCTGATGTATAGGATCCTTTGGTAAAAAAAATCACCTCACAAATATACTGCTCATGGGTGGGCAAGCAAAAGAAGATCCTCGCCCTGCCTTGAAATTGTACTGTTGCGTTTACCACATCCACCCCAGCAAGTGTGTGATAAATTATTGGTGTACATTTAATTTAGTCACACCTCAATAAGTCACACAGCCCGGGAGAAGAGGGTTAGGGTTTGTTGAATCATTGGAAGGCATTGGGTCTATCTTGTCTCAGTACAACCCCGGCAGGAATCTTCGTTCCTCATACAAACTTCTTCTCTCTGTGCCCCGTGTCAGGAAGACAAGATGGGGAGGCAGGGCCTTTTCTAACCTGGCCCCTAAATGGTGGAATGCTCTCCCTCTGGAAGTAAGGTGCCGCCCCACTCTACAAGCCTTTAGATCTGCTTTAAAGACCCACCTCTTTACACGCGCATACCTGTAGTGGTGCTCTGCATACTTTTTGATCTGTTTTGATAGGCGCCTTGATACCTTCGGGTTTACTTTGCGCGATACAAATTGCATAATAATAATAATAATAATAATTGAATAGAAGGGAAGGGGGGTTTGGGGAAAGGTTTGACACTGAAAAACAGTACACATGGACAAACAGCAAACGACAATCTTTGTAGCCTACCATATCCATATCAATAGGTCAAGGGATAAAAAGGAAATGCATGCATGATGATGATTGACAAGGAGACACGGATTACATACCGTTTGTGTTCAGTTGTTCCGGGCTTATTTTTACAGATAGCAAAGAAAATGTTAAAATATCTGTGTGGATGAATTATAAACAGAGAGCAAACCTAATGATAATAATAACAACAAGAACACACTGTTGTAAAGATTGTAGACAAAAAAATGAATCGAAATATTTAAAAGATGATGAAAGTTGATACTGTTACTGTGTTATCCTGATCAAAATTGTGGATTTACATCTCGGCATTCCTCTTGGTCCTCCCATCCATCAATCTTGGGTGTCGCCACTGCCTGCCTGGCAGATGTAGATTCATTGGTAAGGTAATAGTGCATTGTTTGCCCAAGTATAGCACAGGGTAAGTCACGGCATATAATTGTAGATGGAAAAACAAAAGGGGTATTTAGAAACCAGGTAAAAAAAAAAACAACAAGTTATGGTGTAGTGCAACAAGAACATTTTCCGAGGCGGCATGTATGCAAATCACTCATCCAGGAGGTGGCAACACGTTGGAACTCAACTTATTACATGCTTGACCGTCTGTTTGAGCATAGAGATGTTTACTGAGAAAAAGAGGAAGGCCTAAGTAGATGAAATTAGCATAATCCAGGTGTGACAGTACTAAAGCTATCACCACCTGGATCAGGGCCGACTGGGTCAGCATCCGACTGATCTTCCTGATCCTACGGAGCTGGAAGAAACAGGAGGACACCACCGTGCCTACTTGGGTTTTTAACAACAGGTCCTTATCGATAAACAGCCCCAGGCTCTTTACCGAGGTGAAGGGAATAGGTGGAGAGTCAAGTTCTGGAGGCCAGTAGTGTGGGCCTCAGAATATTTGGCTTTTGCCGTTAAGGACTAGTTCGGTCTTGCCGGGATTCAGCTTCAGGTGATAAGAATCCATCCATTGACGGATGTGCAGCATGGTGCCCGGAAACTCCCGGATGGATTCAGGGGAGTTATCTATTGTAAAGATAAGTTGAAGATTGTCTGCATAATTAAATGTGATGGCCTTGAATGCTTTCAGGGACTGGATCAAAGGAAACAAATACAAATTAAACAGTAGGGGGACAGTGAGGAACCCTGAGGGACCCCACAGGAGGTTTTAAGTTTGGGAGCAGTGAAGGGAGCTAGGCGGACCACTTGTGTGCGGTCGCTGAGAAAGGACCTGATCCAACTGTGAGCTGAGTCGCAGATGCCAGCCTGTTTGACACGGTCCAATAAGATGGTATGATTGACCGTGCCAAACGCGGCCGAAAGGTCCAGTAGGACCAGGTCCTGTGGAATTACCTTATCAGCATTATCACGGAGAGAGTCCATGACTGCAGTGATAACTGTCTCGGTGGAGTGGGCAGGACGGAACCCGGATTGATGGGGATCCAGATAGTTAGACTGCTCGATGAAGTTGGAGAGGTGGGTGGTTACATGCGCTTCAAGGACTTTAGCCAGGTAGGGGAGAAGGGAGATAGGCCTGTAATTAGAGAGGGTTGAGGGATCAGCCCCCTGCTTTTTCAAGAGGGGTACGACAACGGCCTCCTTAAAGAGTTTAGGGACCTTGCCCTGGGCCAAGGATGCATTAAGAAAGGTCAGAATGGGAGAAGAAAGGTCGGAAAAATGCCCTTTAGGATGTACGGGGGCAGCAGTACCTGGGGGAGCCGGATTTTACCCTAGTCAGTAGGGCCTGTAGGGAGTGTACATCAAGAGGTGGAAAGTGATCAAAGGAACAGGTACTAGAGATGTGTGCCGGGGGATACGGCTTAAAATCGATGACTGGGATGCTGGCTTTGATGGTTGTGATTTTATCAAGAAAGTATTAATTGAGAGAGTTCCACAGATGTTGGGTGGCCACAGATTTAGGAAGAATTTTCTCAGTGTTGGATAACTTATTGACAATTGCGAAAATGTCTTTGGATTTATTTTCCAAGTGTTCTATTATATCCGAGAAATAGGAGGCTTTAGCTTGAATGATGGCTTTCTTGTAATCTGCTCGTGCAGCCAGATAAAGGGATTTTGAGTGTGGGTCATAGGCCCTTCTCCATTTCTGCACTTTTTGGTGGATATCTAATTTTTGAACCCTCAGATCGTGGGAAAACCACTTCTGGTCATCCGAGCAGCGGGCAGTTTTAAGTCTTTTTAGTGGGACATGTATATTACTTGCTGCCAGTAGCCAGTCTGAGATGTTGGCTTCAGCCTGATCGAGGTCCAGGTTGTCTGCTGGAGTGGAGCTATCTAAACTGTCCAGGAAAGCTTGTTTGTTGAGAGTGCTCCATTTCCTGATGAGGCCCCATTTAATTGCCGGGGGCTTGCTGCAAGTAGGAATAGAGATATTGAAGTTGATTAAAAAATGGTCGGACCATATACAGGGAGATATGGTAGGTGTGCAAACAGTAAGATTAGTGCTCCACACCAGATCAAGGGTATGTCCCTTGACGTGGGTAGCAGCAACAATCTGATGATTAAAATTGAGACGGGAGAGAAGTTCCATTAATTGGCTGACCTGGGGGCCGCCGAGGTCATCGTTGCACCAGTAGTTGAAATCGCCGAGTAAGAGGATTTTTGTATAGTCCGTGACCACAGTGGCCAAATGTTCTCACAGTGAAAGAGGGAATAAGGGCATGTGTTGGGGGGGTCTGTATATTAATACACAGATTAGTGGGCCAGCCTTAGACTCAAGTCTGATAATCAGATTGTCTACTGCAGGGAGATTTAAAGCAGACATAAAGGTGAAAACATGGTCTTTATTAATGATGGCCGCTACTCCTCCTCCCGCCTTTCCTGGGGCCCGGTCAACATGCAGAATGTAGTAAGTGTCTGGGAGGGCTGCCAGGATGTCCGGGGAGGAGTCAGTGTTAAGCCATGTTTCCGTGACAAAAAAGATGTCAGGTTTGTCTGATAGAAGGAGAAGGAAGATATCTAATTGATGCTTAACTAGGGAACGGGTATTAAGGTAAGAGATGTGAAGTTTTAAGTCTCTGGCTTGCGCAAGAGTGGGCCTCTGGCTATGGCAAGGAGCGGTGGGCCGGGGTCCTGGTTGGTGTTTAAGGTGATCAAAAATGGCAGGGCAAGGCGAGAGGTTTACCTGATGTAACCTTCTTAAGTCCTCCGAGGAGTAGGTGGTTGTTTGAGCAAGGGGGCTGGCCCCTGGGCCCGGCCTAGCGCAGACGGGAGCAGACGGGCTTGCCTTTGGCGCGCCGGTGGCACGCCCACTATGCTTCCGGGTGGGTAAGGCCATTTTATCCTTGTGAGGGCGGGAGGGGCAAGACAACTAGTCCTCCACCCCGAATACTCCTCCAAGATGGCGGCTCTGAAAATGATTAGCGTTCCTTCCTGATCTCCTCGACAGCGCCTAATCGGCTGAGGGTGAGAGATGCGCGAAGGTGCAGGTAAGTAAGGGAAAGTGCAATAGTTTTAAAAACACACAATAAAAATTAGACAGCTTAGCTTCTATTCCCGACTTCCGCCTCAGGAATGGCAATCTACTTTGTATGCGCGCGTGAGCAGTAGCGCGGCTTTTATCCTTGTGAGGGCGGGAGGGGCAAGACAACTAGTCCTCCACCCTGAATACTCCCCCAAGATGGAGGCTCTGAAAATGATCAGCGTTCCTTCCTGATCTCCCCGACAGCGCCTAATCGGCTGAGGGTGAGAGATGCTCGAAGGTGCAGGTAAGTAAGGGAAAGTGCAATAGTTTTAAAAACACACAATAAAAATTAGACAGCTTAGCTTCTATTCCCGGCTTCCGCCTCAGGAATGTCAATCTACTTTGTATGCGCGCGTGAGCAGTAGCACGGCTTTTATGCTTGTGAGGGCGGGAGGGGCAAGACAACTAGTCCTCCACCCTGAATACTCCCCAAAGATGGCGGCTCTGAAAATGATCAGCGTTCCTTCCTGATCTCCCTGACAGCGCCTAATCGGCTGAGGGTGAGAGATGAGCGAAGGTGCAGGTAAGTAAGGGAAAGTGCAATAGTTTTAAAAACACACAATAAAAATTAGACAGCTTAGCTTCTATTCCCGGCTTCCGCCTCAGGAATGGCAATCTACTTTGTATGCGCGCGTGAGCAGTAGCGCGGCTTTTATCCTTGTGAGGGCGGGAGGGGCAAGACAACTAGTCCTCACCCCGAATACTCCCCCAAGATGGCGGCTCGGAAAATGATCAGCGTTCCTTCCTGATCTCCCCGACAGCGCCTAATCGGCTGAGGGTGAGAGATGAGCGAAGGTGCAGGTAAGTAAGGGAAAGTGCAATAGTTTTAAAAACACACAATAAAAATTATACAGCTTAGCTTCTATTCCCGGCTTCCGCCTCAGGAATGGCAATCTACTTTGCCAATATACACACACACATATATATATATATATACAATGTGCTTATTGTAAGTTTATTTGGTGGAAGAATCGTCCACATACTATGAGAAATATACACACACACACAAAAAGAGAATAGGAACATTGGGTAGTTCCCAAGATTTAGATACAGTATAGCTCCTTTCCATGGGACACTCTACACTATAGAAGTGAAACACATTGTGTGAGGAGTTGCTTTTATTCATTCCAGGTTGGCTTTGATTGTATTTTACCAATCCAAAGCTGTAGAACTGTGCCGGGAAAGGTAAAAGGCTTTTGTCATTTTTCAGCTCATCGGAAATGCCACTATGCTAATCCTATGCTTACAAAATTTTCTATAAAACACAGACATTAGAGGTGAGCAGATTAGGAGTGTTGTGGTGTTTTTGAGTGTTCCATATAAAGATGCTGTCCACCTATATCTTATGAACTATTGAGGATTAATAACACAAAAACGGGAAAGGAGGGTCCAAGGTAAAAAGTTTATAGACCTGCTAGGAAGATATTCTCTATTCAAATAGCTTGCAGCGAATAAAGTAATTTTTACCCCCCACTAAGTAGTTTTAATTTCACCATGTCTTGTTGCACATTTCACTTGCGCTGCGTCCTCACCATATTATTATCAATCTATGGGATTTTAGTATCCTTGAGAGTGTAGAAACACCGTAAAAACATCACTGAGCTCCTTCCTCATATGAGGAGGTTGTAGCCCTCAGAGGGACTAGCTTTCCCACTGGGAGGAGAAACCCATATGATGAAGCATGCCACCTATGGTGGGTGAAGGTATTCGTCCTTAAAGGGATCTCTCCCTATGGTATTTTTTGTTGTGAGACATTTAGCCACTATCTTCTAGTATCTTGCGCATTTGCACAGACCAGAGGATATTTTGTGTAACTAACTATTGAGGATCCTCTGCTCATTTTTGCTTAATGTATGTGGCATTCTAAACCCATTGTTATAAATATATATATATATATATATATATATATCCCCAAATAAACTTACAATAGAAAAAATTGAGGTAGCATTCAAAGATACATAGGTAATGTTGTTGCACTTACAGCAAATAACTCAGATGTCATTCTATCTTCTTCTGGTTGGTTTGTGGAAGTCACTCTCAATATAATCACTCTGCTAAAAAGGGTACCAGTAAGATGACTGGAAGTAAATGTGGACTCGATGGATGCCTATGTTTTCTGCCTCACAAGCCATGCTGAGAGAAAATGAAGTAAACACAGAACAACCGAGCATAGAGTTGCGCATTAAGAAGGTAGAACGCTACTAATATTAAGAGATGATAGTAGAAAAATATTATTTTATTTCACATTTAGAAAGCATCTCATAGAAATATAAAGAGCTATTTAAAATTATTAATGAATTAACTGTGCTACCACTGGCCCACTTTTTTCAGGGACAGAGCAGAACAAAGTTTTGCTCAGAACATTACATAATCAAAATCTAGACTGTGGTGCTCCCATTACCTCACGAAATGTTTTTTACAATTATAATTTACTTCATGACACATTGAGAAATGAGAAATTACACTAGCTATTGCCAAAACGAAGCAGTGAGATTTTCAAGAAGAATGTTCTCCTTTTCCTGTGAAAGATATCAGAAGGGTATTGGTTCACAATGTAACCAATATATTAAATAGTGCGTTATTCTACTGAATACACATCGAATCTGTCCTAAGTGATCCTCATATTTATAATCCCTGAAGAAGGCTTCACCTACTACATTGGATCAAATTTGCTTTTTAGCAGTAACAAATGATATGCAGGAGATCCTAATTCGGGTATAGACACTTTCCACTACCAAATCTTCTTGGATCGAGTCACATAAGTGACCATAGGGTTCAATTCATTAGTCAGGTTTCATCCTTTCTCCTTAGTCAACGTTTTAGTGTAGTTAAAGGTGGAGAGGGGCATTCTAACAGCTTCTGGAATACAATGATGACACACAGGTTTTTGGGGGTTCCTTGATAGCTTCAAGATTAGGCTAGAACATGTTATTCTACAACAGAACGACATGAATGCAAACATGTTCTTCATGAATGGGAAATTAACAAATTCGTAATAACAGGTTTTGCCTGGTGGTTTGCGTTTTCTGACATCAGAGCTACCTAATGTGCAATTCTACTGGGGGTGTGTTCAAATGATTCCAAGTAAACACCAGTGGATTTATTTTAGATGCAACACTTTTAACCGGACCATAAATGAGTGCTATCTCATTTCCCTTTTATTTACTGGAGAGTTTTAAAAATGTAAACCAAGACCTAAGACAGTGGTCCAGCTCTTGCATTTTCAAAGTTAGACTGATAAACTTCCCTACACGAAGTTGCAAAAAAGATTGTAAAAGAAATGGCATGGACTATAAGACACAGTGAGCCTTCTGATTTGTGAGCAGAACAACAACATATACAACATATCGAAACCACTGGTTCAATAATCTCTCTTCAAATTGAAATTGAATGTTTTGATAATTGGACTCTCAGTCCAAAGAATTCAGGAGCACGACTCGTGCATTTGCACTAAAACAGATTTGTAGTTAAACTGTTGGGCGAAATGTTAATGCAGCAATGACCGGTGCAGACACAACTCATCATCAATCATTAAAGTGACAAACCTACAATACAATACCTTCACATCAACAAAATTGTTACATTGATATATCCATTAAAAGACTGTCGCAAAACAAAGGGGTTTTTGTTTTTTAACTTAAACATGCATCAGTTTCCCACAGATCCTAATTACACCACACAAAGAGATGAAGTCAGTCATGTGGAGCTTAAGGTCAAATTCCTAAAACTAAAAAAAGATCATATCTCAAGAAAAAGAAACTGACTCAAAGATATTTTTTTTTATTTAGGACGGAGCCCTCACCCACCCTAAGGTGGCATGCTTCATCATCGGCAGGGCCGGACTGGCTGTAGCAGGCACCGGGCAATCCCCCGGTGCGCCGCACGGGTGGGGGCCAGTATTGGATCCCCGGGGAACGATTTTGTTACAGGGCCGTTTTTGCAGCATAGCTGCAAAATCGGCCCTGTACAATATCGGCCGAAAACCGGCCCTGACAAAGAACTGGGCGGCACCCCCAGCCCCCCCCCCCACTTTCCAAGGGCCAGTTTTTGGTTTCCGGTCTGGCCCTGATCATCGGGGCCCCGCCTCACAACAAGAAGATGAATTCAGTCGTTTGGGCTACAAGTTCCTGCTCAATCCAAAAGGTGGCAACGAAAGCAGCTTTTTGAGGTGTTTATTTTGGGTTAAGTGATGTTCCTTTGAGAGATAGGTGTAAGTGGGGTGTGGGTGCGGAGTGCAAACAGCTCATGAGAAATGCAATTAAAATTAAAACTGCCTAATGGTGGACCAACTACTTTAGTAAAAAGTTGCCAAAAACTGTCTAATGGTGGACCAACTACTTTAGTAAAAAGTTGCCAAACTGCAGAGTTACACTCAGGGTGAGTAAAACTTTCAACCCAATTAAAACCAGCTCGACATGTTTGTGCCCATTTTAGGACCATATCAGGAGGTTCTGGGCATTAATCAGGACAAGTAGACAGTCACTCTGCCAATTAAAAGTGCCAGAAGAACTCTGAGAACAGAGGACTTTGCACTGTTTATGAACATCAACAAAGGCTTGAGTAGAAGCCTAGCACTAGACTTGACAATGGCCATTGATAACAGTGAACCTACATGAACTGATTGTGGGACACTTTGATTGATTTTAGTATACATGCTTCAGTTGATGATGAAGCATGCCACCTTAGGGTGGGTGAGAGCTTTTATTCTAAATAAAACGATTTTTCCTTGAGTAAAAAACTTTTTTCTCGAGTGCCAAGGTTTCTTTTTGAGTTTTAGGGATTTGACCTGAAGCTCCACATGACCCACTGCATCTCTTTGTGTGGTGTCATTAAAATGTTATGTCATGACACCCACATCCTTCTTGTATCCAAATCACTTGAATTGAAGTTAATTAGTAAACCAGACAGGTTAAGATCATGAATGGTTGAGGAAATAGCCAAGTTGAAATAAAGATTGTATCCACATAAAGTTAATTTCCCTGTGCATGTGGATGCAGAGAGATGCAGAAAACATAATTGTAAGCATGAGTTCATTTTTTTATATGAAATGCCCTATAGAGTTATGAGAGAACTTGCATAGTTCTATATCGGAAAGATCATTATAATATAACAGTAATGAAGTCTGATGTATGGTGGTGAAGATATAAGGGATAAAGTACCCTCTGCCATACATTAAAATGATACTGCAAGTCACTGACGAGCTCTATAACTATATAGAGGAACAAGGGCGAAGGCCGAGTATCTTTATAAGGTTATGGAACTCCGAGGGTACTTGCAAAATCCTCATCATGTAGCCAGGGGGTACTTTACCCCATACAATACATGGTCACATCATCACTTTTCCTACAAATCACTTACAACCTTGGTGCGTAGCTCTTTCATATGAAAGAGTGAGAATGTTTGCAAACATGAGGAATAAAAATAAAACCTCTATTGCAAAATTAAACACATCAAAATCTTGTTAGATATTTGTTGCAACCGTTACTTAAAAAAAACTGCAGTAGCTCAGAATGTGTAGAATAATGCAGAATGATTCTAGCTATTCTCTACCTAAGGAGTGCAAAAAATATACATATTCGCTCTGTTTGTCACTGAAAACTTTTAAAATAGAGCAGAAGAAAGAAAAGCAATGTTCCAATAGTTGCTTTAATTATGCACCGCAACCTGTCTTTCACCTGGGCTGCTGGCTCCGGCAGCAGGCATTGTGAGGTCAAAACTCGACTATTACATTGTAACAGCCGAGTTCGGAGTTTTTTTGTTTTTTTTATAATCGTCGACTTGGTGCATCACAAGTCGCTGATTATAAAGCAATTAGTGACTGACGTTTATACTGCGGTACCAGAATCTCATGTATTACAACATGTTAACACGTTGCCCTCCCACTAAAGTATAAAATAGTTTATTCTAATGAAATTCTTCTAAATATATATATATATATATACACATATATATATATATATATATATACATATATATATATATATATATACCAGGGCGCGTACCAGCGCGCTACGCGAGTTCGCGAGCGGAAAGCTGATTGGCTCTCGGGTGTCTGCCAACATTCCAAACAGTCCGGAGCGGCCGCCATCTTGTGTCTCGGTAGGATCGAGACACAAGAGGTGGCAAAAACAAAGGGGGAAATGACCAAAAGGGGGCAGGGTAGACACCCCTGACCCCCTAGGTTTGCTGTGGGGGCCATAAAAGGGCCCCGCGGGGCAAAAAAAAAGAATGACAGAGTTTTATAAAAATGTAGCATTTTTTTTATAAATTGGAGGTAGTTCTAAAAAGAACAGTTTTTTTATTCTTTTTGTTGTTTTATATTTTTTTATTGTTTTTTTGAACATTTTTTACTTTTTTTGGCTTTTATGAACAATTTTATATTTTTTTTGTATTTTTTATGGGGACAAACAAAAAACAGGGAATTGTAAACGGCTCAACTGGAGCAAAAAAAATCAGGAAAAAATTAAGGCTTCTTTCGGCAGATTTGGTTCTCTCCTGCACGGTTGATTAGGTTTATACTTTTCTCGCCATACGAAATTGTAGTCCCGCAATAGATACAAACAATTTTAAAATCTCCAAACTGGGTTTGGATGTTTGGGACCACCTCCCTTGCCTCTGGACCCGATGGAGTAGGTTGTTTGCTTGTTGAGCTTCTGGAAGAAGATTGGGGAAGGTTTCTGGACAGTTCTCTCACCTCTGCCGCAGAATAGTTGTTGGGATGCCTGTGTTGCATGTGGCGAATCATGGTGTAATTACCAAAAGAATACTTTTTTGTAGGGTTCCCCCTGGAAAGTTCAGTGCCACAGATCAGACAAGTCACTTTTGCCGCATTGACTTTCTTTTGGCCTTTTGGGAATTTAAAAAACTCCCACACAATGTGCTCTCTTGGTTTATAAGGGGGATTGTCTTCAGGCAGGAAGTGCCTTCTCTCCTCCTCCTCTTCCTCCTCCTCCTCTTCTTCTTCACCACCAATTTGGTGTTGTGGTGGTCCTTGTGGTGATGGTGGTGGGGGGGTGGTGCAGATGCTCCAGCTGCTGCCTCTACTGTAGCCATTTTTCAATGAATGGAAACAGGTCTTCCTCACTCAAAGAACAAAGTGAGAATGAGGGAAAAAGGTGGGGGCTTTCATCATTTGGAAAACAAAACTGTTGTGAACCAATAAAAAGTGTTATTTTCAGGTTACATGACCCGGGCTTTTATCATTTGGAAACCAAAAGTGTTCTGAACCAAAGAAAAGTGTTATTTTCAGGTCACATGACCCGATGCGCTTACGCTACGCGTCCCGGGGGCGCTTACGTTGCGCGATCGTATGCGCTCGGGCGCTTCCGGGTGCGCTTGCGCCGTGCGTCATAAGACGCATCACGCGACTACGCGATACGTCACAATGATGTTTTCGTTTGCGGCAATAGCGCTAACGGGACGCTCACCGGTACGCGCACCGAGGCGCGCCGTAACACTGCGCTTACCGGTGCGCTCACCGTTACGTGTACCGGGAGCGCACCAAGGCAAAAAAAAATTTTTTTAAAGGGAAAAATATACATAAAAAAATAGTATTGCATAAATATACAATATAAAATTCATTATAAAAAATATTATATTTCATACCTATAGAGATTTGCTATTAAAAAACTTTTGAAATTCACTGAAAAAAACATAGGTTTGAGGCCCTATATATAGTTAGGAGTTAGCATTTACAAAACCTATGAAATTCACTGAAAAAACCATAGGTTTCACACCAGTTATAGTTAGGAATTAGCATTTAAAAAACCTATGAAATTCACTGAAAAAACCATAGGTTTCACACCAGTTATAGTTAGGAATTAGCATTTAAAAAACCTATTAAATTCACTGAAAAAACCATAGGTTTCACACCAGTTATAGTTAGCTGGAAATTTTACTCGCATAAAACCATTGAAATTCCCACGTTATAGTTAGTTGGACTCACTATAACTTGCGTGTGCAATGCACTGCTGATGACGTCACATATTACATCACTCATGACATGGTCAGTTACATCACTCATGACATCACTGATGACACCATCCTTGTGACAGAGTGACAGACCTCCTTTCACTGTAATGTAACCCTTGAAACACATATTCAAAAATAGAAACTAAAATTTTCAAAAAAATGGAGATACCCATACCAGTTACAACAACCAATTCAATAATTCCACCATTTATATACACATGCACTCATTCACCAACAGTTCTATATAGTCACTCATACATATACTCACTCATCATATGTAGTGATACACCTATACATCCTGTTACACACCGACAGTCATCCAAAAGTTACTCTCACACATACTCACACATGCAAGTAAACTATTGAGCATCCATTTATTTGCATATACAACTATACACACACTACCACCTTACTTCTAATGAAACTTACACATACTTACTCTCTTAAACAATCACTTATAGAAACACATACTTATTTAAACAGGAACTCTTACAATCTCTTACTCTCACATATACTCACTTAGATACATCAATATTCACATATACTAGATTAAAACATATGTAGTTACTGATAAAGACACTAGTGAGACAGTCGTTCACTCACTAACACACACATATACACACTCATCCACCCATACAGTCCTGCACATATGCTGTCTTCAAAACACATACAAAGAGAGAGTCAGTCATTCATGCATCTATGTGCTAAGTAATACCCCCACCAAACCATACAAACACTCATACTGATACTAAGAAAAACATCTAATAACCCATATACATACACATGTAGCTACTCACCAACCCATGCAGCCAATTATACACAAAGTGAAACACTAATACATATATTTAAATATTTAAACATTACTCACTAATATATGTATTCACTAAGATACACTTAATAAGCCAGTTAACCAATCAATTAAAAAAAATCCATGTAAACACTTATTTAAACATTTATTCTTCCATCAACTTTTACATATACATATATAACACATATTTATTTTTCAGAAAGACACACATTCACTGGATGGTGTCATCAGTGATGTCATGAGTGATGTCACTGACCATGTCATGAGTGATGTAATATGTGACGTCATCAGCAGTGCATTGCACGCGCAAGTTATAGTGAGTCCAACTAACTATAACGTGGGAATTTCAATGGTTTTATACGAGTAAAATTTCCAGCTAACTATAACTGGTGTGAAACCTATGGTTTTTTCAGTGAATTTAATAGGTTTTTTAAATGCTAATTCCTAACTATAACTGGTGTGAAACTTATGGTTTTTTCAGTGAATTTAATAGGTTTTTTAAATGCTAATTCCTAACTATAACTGGTATGAAACCTATGTTTTTTTCAGTGAATATATATATATATATATATATATATATATATATATATATATATCCTTTTCAGCGCGACCGCGTTTCCCCCTCCGGTGCTGGGACCTAATAAAAACGGGCGTGGTCATGACGGAACGGTTCCGTCATGAGCACAGCTCAACCGTAGCTCATGACGGAACCGTTCCATCATGAGCAGCGAAGGGGTTAAATATATATATATATACACACACATACATGCACATACATATATATGCACACACGCAGAAACGTGTTAAAGTGTGTCACATTTCCAATGTATACGTGTTGTGTACATCTTGTACATTCCATGTAATGTATTTTAAGATAAACTGAAACTAAGCCATCGTTATGAGCAGTTCCACTATATTATATTAGAAAGAAATCACAAATGAATTAAGTTTACATTCTGCGTACTTTCATATTGCCGTCAATATAGTACACATATTTAAATGCACACCCCTATATATTTCTAAACATCTACAAATATATATATATATATATATATATATATATATATATATATATATATATACATATACACATTTCAAGATAAATATATATTTATAAATACAATCACATACACATTTTCTTTTTTGCATTAGCAACTCTGCAAAACACTTCAAACGGAAAAAACGTGACTGCGGTGTGAAATTAAATGAAATTATGACAACTGCACAGAGGAAAAAATGATACGGACAAAATTTCGGGTCTGATGGATGTCATTCTTTGATGTCTGGATTCCAATTTTCCCTCCAACTGAGTTGTGAGAATGAAATGACTAAAGTGCCGTCCAGCAGCCGGGGCTGCCTGTCAGCGCCAGCTCCTTGGATTTCATTCTTTCCAGCCGCCTGCATTAACAAGCCCTTCCCCTGACATGTCCTCCCCTGCAGTTGTGCGCAAGGAGCCAGGCTGGGTGCGGGTGTCCACGCGTCCAAGTCCGTCGCAAAGGCCTGACTTCTCCCCTCATCTGGCGCTACCTTCAAAATTCGATAATAAGTGTTGCTGTGGACTCAGGCGGCTTCCCAGTCTGAGTCCAGGTAGGGGGATCTTACCCAAAGATGTCTTCTAAAAGCCGTGGGCAGCATCATAAATAATGCGTGTTTGTGTAAGCGTTGCTTTACGCACGTTTGTGCCACTATTTGCGCACGTGCGCCCGCGTTTACATAATTAGGCGTAAAAGTCAATTTGTGCACGTGCCCTTTGCGAACAGTGCAGATCCACATTGGTTTTCAGGAGGAGTTATTGCACATTTTATGACGTTGTTCTCAATTTAGCGCTGAAAAAAAGCTCAGCCCCGAGTATCAAATGTCCCAAGAAACTCTGGTTCACCTCCTGACCCCTCTAGCATTGCCCATGGCCAACCCTCTTATTAGTCTGACCACTCAACTGTTGGCCGCACTGGGCGCACTGTTCTTGTCACATCACAAGACTGTTTCCCAATTAGGAGCCATCACCTTTGTAGATTAACTGGCGCAATGTTACCAGATCTGTCTGTCTGTACAGGTTTCTTGCCATTTGTTGCCCCAATATAGTGGCCACATGGACATTTCAAATTAAAGGTATGGATGCGTTAGATTCTTATACCATTACCTGGACCAAAAAAAGAAACTACAACGATATTTGAGATGGAGTACATTATTTTTCAAGACCAGGAGGGCCCAATTTCAAGAAGACAAAGAATGTAAAGACAGTGTGGCCTCATTTTGCACGACAGGTGTATGTTATACATTTTCAAAATATGTCAGTCAGATTTGAGAAGTAATGGAGGGTTATCCTCAAGTGAAACAAATGGCCAAACAGAGAATCCTGGGAGACAGTGCCCTGGATGGAGTACACCGTGGGAGAAGCTCGGTTTTTATTAAAGAAAAAAATAAGCTAATGGAACATAAATTCGAGATAATTCCAGAATAAAACATGAACATGTAGGAATTGCAGGTATGAACAGGATATGATATTTACCTGTTTATTGTGGTTAAAAAGCCATCTTTCCCATAGTTAAACATGATCCCTGTATTTTATTCAACTCCTGTTTCCTAATACTATATAGCAACTTTAAACACCTGACTTCCTCCACTTTTTGTACACTGAAAGAGCAAAGAAAGCAGTAAGCACACGCAGCGTGTTACTTTCACCAGAAACAAGGCTGTCCTGCTATCGCAAACACACAGCACAAAAACTGCCGGGCTGGGGGTATGAGCGATCACTGCAAATGCTCGGTTTCTCCTGCATTTTTTATTTGCTGATTTATGGGTGACGATCACTCAGAATTCAAAGCCTGACGCGGGCCCTTCTCCATCTCGAGAGAGTGAGATTTATAAATCGCCCAGACGTGCCTCCGCCTCCACCCTCCCTGGGCTGCGTGTGGAGTGCTTGCGCAGTGAATATTTTAGCCGGCACTCTCGCAGGAATGGGCGGTGTGGCCTGTGGGCCTTGCAGTCTGCACTACTTGTTTCAGGGGCTTTTCTTTCTTCTGCAGTGGGGGGCGGGCAGCACCTCCATCAGACGGTGAGGGTAAAGAAACTGACAGTCTGATTATTAGAGAGCGGCTGTCGACTGAGGACTCAGGTAATCACTCTCTTCCCTTACACCCTTCACTGATGGTGCGAAGACAGGCAGAGCAGGCTGTGCAATAAATAATATTTCATGCCTACTGAGAGGTTCCATGTGAAAACAGACTGCAAAAACAGATTCCAAAATGAATACCTTGCATTAACTCCAACACCTGTTCATACTTATTTATCCAACAAAACATCCTGCTAACATTTAGTAGGACTGCATTCATTTACTCTTCTAAACTCACTTCTGGCAAATATATTGCTATAGCTATGCAGGACCGAGTTTTAGGTAATCTGGTTTGTAGTTTGTGCTTTCAGGTGTTCCCCTGGTTAGGATGTCGGCTCTGTCTACATTGTGTTGGCCCAGAAAAAGAAAAAATACGATATAATGATAGGTGGCTCGCCATCCTCACTCGGGATATCTGCAGCTAAGGGGTTCCAATTTGAGTGTGTTGGGAACAACAACGGTAAAGCTCGAGCTGCCTCCCATTGTACAACGGCCCTCTGTGTGGTAAGGAACATTTGTTGGCTGTACACAGCCATAATAATCTACACCTCTGCTTGGCAGAACAGGGCAGGTTTTGCAAGAATGAGTATGCAGCCACTGACTAACAAAAAAGGCAATTACCGCCCATCAAACAATGCAAACAAATGATCATTTGTTGAATGTGTGGTCTCAAAGAGTGGGCCTATAGCCTGTCCAAGGATGCAATGTGGGTTCATTGTACCAAAGCAGCATACACAGTGAAAACAAAAATGTGAGTGAAGTGATTCGTTGAGCAGTCACAGAACAATGGGATTGGATGCTGAGATACATTAGCGGGCCATCCTGGGACACTAATTAGTAACATTTGAGCCACTGGAACGGTAACAAAACCGCACTAGAGAAGGCAGAGCATCCTTAGGTTTTCAGGGTGAATAAAAAGTCAAGGTTTTTCAGTTGGGGCCTTTTATGAGTATAAAGCCCTCAAAGGGATGTGCAGCATAGGACTACCTCAGACATCACAGCTGAGTTTGGGGCACAACCAATTGTGTATGCCTATTAGTCTGATAAAGGTGAGAGTGTAAGACTTTCCCAAACCCTAATTCTATATACGACTCTCATCATGTCTAAAAATTCTAGAACTTTAGAAGAATATTCTGCAAGAGTGTAGGAGTGTTGTAAATAACAATCACTACCACTATCCAGCTCGAAGTCTATTGTAATGAGGTCAGAATAAAAGACGGTTACAACCCACCCAGCTTCAAACTAGAGGCCTGAAAATTGCAGAATACTCAGTGGATGAATCAGCTAACATCCTGTCCTCCCAATGATGTTACCCTTAGCTACACAGAAGACAAATCAGTTCCCGAGAAAAGTTAAGGCTGCCACATAGTGGTAGAATTAGTATACTGGTCACTCAAAACGTATATGATTGAACCTTGAAACAAGATCAAGCTAAATATTTGAAATAGCATTACAGAACTAGACACTTTATAATTAGAGTATCCTGCACAAGCCATGAGCCAATGCCCTCAGCCTCCATGAATGGTGTATTACAGTGTTTCCCAAACTGTGGGCCGCAAATGGATTTTTGGTGAGTTACGAATGTCCAAGCAATAAATAAAGATGCCTTTAAATTCTGTGTTTATATTGTCACATTTGCTGCACTTCAAAGACAGAGGTCAATGTCAATCTATGTCTTCCGACAAATTGCTGCTTATTATTTTAACATGGGGATTGGTGTTTACAAATTCTGAAGTGTGATGAAAACAAAGATTTAATGGGATCAAAACAAATCCAGACACTTTACTTGGAGATGCACGAATGATAAATATTCACTGGAACAATATTCATTTATCATTCATGTGCTATATAGGTTTATCATTAAAACTGTACGTCCGTGCAAATTTAGTGGCCATTTCTACTGAAAATGCATTGCTGCCTGTAAATGACAGTACCCTACCACGCGATTCTTTAGTTACCATGAAGAAAATTCACCCGCCACATATCCTCTAAAGCTAGGTGGGTCACGGACATTTGTCATTTTAAAAATTGAGTAATGGTTCTAAAATATTTGGGAAGCACTGGTGCATTATGTACATTGCTGGCCACATAACCAGTTGGTCATAACATATTACAAGAGAAGACCAGGAAAATAACACATAATTGAATCTGAAACTACTTAAAACGCAAAATTTGGATCTCCAGCCTTCTTTCATGGCATGAGTAAAAGCAAGGCCATTTCAAGTGTTAATTTCATGCACTTTGCAGAGGCTAAGCCTAGTTTACAATAATAATCAAGCCTATGCATTTTTGTTTCAAAATAGCATTAAGCTGCTGCTTTAATTAAGCAAACTTAATTTCTGGCCTGCAGTTGCTCATTGTCTCAAGCTCAGTACATATGGATCAAGTGAAAAGAAACCTCACTTTGGAATACAATGGGAGTTATCTCGAAATTCCCTCTGACTGTGTGTGACTCTCTTTCTCTCTCTCTCTCTGAGCTCTAATGTGTGCTGCAGTAGTAGGGTGCACCCGAGTGTTTCGTATCCCTGTGAGGTCAACAGCTCTAAAATGGATGCCCCAAACAGCGAAATGGCAGCACCTACTTAGATCAAAATCCGAAAAAGCAGGAAAGAAAATTGAAAAAGGAGATCTTTTAAAGGCAACAATCATGATGCCGAAATGAAAGTAAACAAAGAAGGTGGTTCTACTAAACCCTGTGTACGTCAATGTCAGCCAACATGATTGTCATGTTGTCTTCTGTGCCACAAGGATTACATTTTCGACTTGGATATTAAACTAAAGGAAGGCAGACACAGAAACAGCCAGACAGGCGAAGCACTTTGTCTACATTTCAAATACAACTAATATTTTTGGCGCATACCCAACCAATACCTCTACACCGCCTTTATTACGATCTTACATGCAGAAGTTCCCGCCTGTTAAATCTCAGCATCTGCTTTGTATGCTAATGTCACGCACAAAAATGGAATAAGCTTGGGCATAACCAGGCGCCATTTAGCGAGCAGAGCGAGCTCTTTTTGAAGCACTTACAAGAGCCTCGCGTGTTTCCAATATATCTGTATTCCACGAGAACGCTCTCCAGAACCCTTCAAATATTTAGATTTTTCTCACTCACCAACTCTAGAAAAGGTACAGTTTGTCATACAATGTTTGTGGATAATCAGATGTTTTTCCTGATGTATTTTCATAGGTATAAACCTGACACAATCCGACTCGCCATGATTTATCAGAATTTCCGATGGTGCTGGAAACAGAAAATTAACTGCATGATTCCCCTGGCTCAGGGGCACAGAGGGTGCGAACATATTTTCTGTGTAGTGTAACCGGGGCTTGCTGATGAGTGTGATAAATCTTCTAGCATTAAAATATATTTGCCGGACTCCGATAATTTTCCAAGAAAGTTGTTTTAATGTTATTAATTCCTGTTAAAAGGGTCTCGGTGAACGATGCCCCAATATGTATCAAACCTCAAGCAGAGGTCATCACACAAAGCCCCATAGTAGAATGCTTATTGTTGGTGATTGTTGTGGATGCAGGAAAAGAGAACGGCTTATTTAATCTTCCCTGGAGGGCCTCTTTCCTCTCCTGCAGGATTTTTCCTTTTCCGCTCAGAACTGCTGTTTGCATGTCAGCTGCGAAGAAGGAACAGCCCATGCGCCCTATTCGAGCATTTCTTCGTGCAAAGGCAAACACGACCGAATGTGAAGCTTGTGACCAGGGCATTAGGTGGGATGGAGGGTTCGCACTGGTCAGAAAGCACAGGCAGGGGACGCTAATCGAGCGCACAGATTGGATATCACGAAGCACATGGTAAGACAGGGGGTACACATCAGCAAATCCGGCAGGATGATTTCCACCGAACAAAATAATGTTGTATAAATTCAGATATATCAAGCGCTAGCGAAATAAATTAGGTTGCAAAATATTTGTATAGAGACCTGTGCCAAATGCAAAGGAAAGTTGGAGGCAATTCTCGAGATGAAAGGCTTTCCAACAATAAGAGCAGAGTTCAGCCTGCTTCTGTTGGTCCCTGTTATTGCATTCCTCTGACAAAGGTGCAGAGGGCTTTTCTTACTCACACCACCATCCCATTTTATCACCGACAGCCCATGAGTAGCAAAGAACTGTTGAAGCTGAACACTGTTGTGGTTTCTTTCACCGGCATTTAAAAAAAATAATAATAATAAGACTGCAGCCCCCAGAGTGTGAAATTTAAAGCAGAGAGAGAAATGACCTAGAGTGGCGGGAGCTGCGTGAAGGATGAAATGAGGGCCAACCAGAAGGGTCAGCCAGACGCTCCAAGGGACAGCGCAGGAGGCTGCAGCTGCTCCTACCGGAGCAGTACCTTGATTTAGGAATGAGTGAAGAAATGAATTCATTTGTATTTTGGATCCATGAACTGATTGAAAGCCAAGTGGTATTCAAGCATTGGCTTGAGAGAAATCGTCGAATTATCTATACAACAAATAGCACATTGTCTTGCATTAAAAAAACTGCTCCTGATTTGGGTGATTTTGCACGCTTTGGTTTGCAGTGTGCACTTTACAAATATCCAACATAGCGTCATTGTTGGAGCTGTCAAAAAAAAAACAACAAGCGTGGTGGATATTAAAATATATGTGTATGTGCATTCACTATGGGGAGAATAGAGACGAGCACACACTGCCGAGTAATACGAATACAACAGTCTTAAGTGGCCCACCTACAGAATGCAGTGACACAAGCACAAGGGCCTCTGAGCAGAGCCAGGGGGCGGGGGAGCATTCTACGACATCAGCAGCATCGCATTCCGCATCTCTTGAAACATCAGGGACGTGGATAGTAGGCCTATCATTTCACACCCATTCCCAACTCTCTTCAAACTATCATGACAAATCTATGTTCACTTCATGGGACATATTGCAATAATTTCTGAAACTGATTGACTGCTAGCCGAGTAAAACACTTTCATTTCTGAGGCCCTAGGGATGACCCGTCAAATTATAGGCCTATTAGCCTGTTGGATGTTAGCCAAAAAGTAGTTGGTAAGGTTCTACTGCTAAGAATCCTAAATTGGGTAGAAGAAAACAAAATCCTTACAGACTACCAGGCGGGCTTTAGAGTAGGAACTGGGACAATTGAGCAAGCCTTTAGGCTCATGATGGTCTATTGGAAGGTTGTGGTCGTAGGCAAGGGCAGTCTTTATCTCGCGTTCATCGATTTAAAGACTGCCTTTGACCTTGTACCCAGGGAGACCTTATGGACTGTACTGGCCGATATGGGGCTACCTCATTACTTGCTTGTGTTGCTTGTTAGGCTTCACGAAAACAGCTTTGCCCAGATTAGGTGGGGACCAGAGGGGGAAAAAACTGATAGTATCCCGGTTGAGAGAGGTGTGCGCCAGGGATGTGTCCTGGCTCCCACCCTCTTTTCTCTTTACATCAATGGGGTGGTTGAGCATCTTCGAAAACAACCTTCAGATGAACCATCCCTGGCTGGCGAACGCATACCAACCCTCCTCTTCGCGGACGATACGCTTTTGATATCTAAGACCCCAATTGGACTCCAAAGACTACTTAATAACTTTCAATCTTTCTGTGCAGATCGTGGCCTGACAATCAACACAAGTAAGACAAAATTTTTGGTATTGAATCCCCCTAAAAAACCAGTACGCCCTCCTATCTTGAATGCTGAACCGCTGGAAAGGGTTGAAGTCTTTGATTATCTTGGGATACGTCTCTCCCACAAAATGGACTGGACACCACATCTGGACACAATGCTTTTAACCCACAAGAGAATTACAGGAGCTATTTTGAAAGAACAACGCTCCTGTAAAATAAGACCTATAGCTACTGTTCTAGAGATTTACTCGGCTAAAGGTGTTAGTTCTGCTCTTTATGGGGCCGAACTCTGGGGGTCATCCATCTCTGATGCTCTATCAAGATCTGAGAAAAAATTCTGTAGAGCGATCATATCTCTACCACAGGGAACTCCTACGGTCCCGCTAATGTTGGACCTAGGATGTCGCCAAATTGATGATCTCGCGAAATTTCGGCCACTCTTGCTATGGGCGCGGCTGTGGCGTGTGGAGGAACTCAGTAAATATGCCCAAGGCCTCGCAGAAATCATGTCATTACCTGGGTGGCATAAAATCAAATGGTTAAGAGACATGAAGTTGCTGCTAGCCAACCTGGGCCTAAATGAAGCGTGGATAAATAGATCTTCTCCGCCGAAGTTTACGTTGAAGAAACTTTACTGGGACTGGATCTCCACTAAAAGAAATACCAGTACTACCATTGGCAGGCTTAGTGAGGACTTCTTGAAATTCAAAGATCAACCCAAACGGGAAGCGTATCTTGACATTATAGAAAAACCCTTTGATAGGGCTCTATATTTCAAATTTAGAGCAGGAACCCTTCCCCTTTATTCTCTTACCTCAAGCTGGAAATCACACGCACAAACCATAGAGCTCTGCCCTGCGTGCTCAAAAAAACCAGAGACAATGGCGCATTTCTTGTTTGAATGCACAGAGTATGCAAATCCAAGGAGGGTTTGGCTTAAAAACTTATGTCAGCAGCTAGGTACTAACAGCCATGTGACCGCAATCAGGATTTTAATGTCTGACAGCCGTCCTACCTATGCTTGTGTTTTAGCTAAATTTTTATCATGGGCTTGGTCCATCCGTCTTAAAAGGCTAAAATTAACTGTTTAATTCATTCTTAGAAAATTTACTCTTTTTATGAACTGCTAGTCAAATCTGGAAAGTATCTTATATGTGTTTCATTGATTCTTTTTAAAATAATGTGTATTGTGTTTTCATGCTGCTTTTATGATAATTTCTTTTTATCGAAATAAAGCCTTTTTGACTTGACTTGACTTGATTAAAATCAGTTTCCTAGAATGACAATAAAAGATTCAATCTGACTATATAAAATTTCCTTCCAATCATTCCTAGGAAAAACAGTAGCCTGGTCATTAAAATCCTTCCCCGTTGGGTAACCCTTAGTCACCATTCAATACAGAAGCAGTATTTGTTTTTCAACTTAAAAACACGTCATGTAAACTGTAGACACTAATTATGGTCTCAGGGTGATTAATAGGGATTTGATTCAGGACAACAAGGAGTTAATCAACAACTACACAGTTGTGACATTTGAACAAAGTGAGGATACTTACTGATGGTCACCGTTGTTTCAATCGATAGCCAATCATATCCTGCTTTCTTCATTTGTGAAGCTCCTATTTCCCCCAATGACTACAATAACTCTAATGTGAGATCCACTGAACGGAGTACAAACTATTCTCTGTATATTTATTTGAAATTCTTAAAATGCAGATGACTGCTAAAGATATCTAGCTGTCACATAATTGTTGTCCTGTTATGGGCAGCCAACATGTAGGAGATGAACTATAATTATGGACAGAGCTGAAAGGTCATTGATTGACAAGGGGTCTCACTTGAAGTAGTTTCTTGTAATTTCTAAAGATAAGTGGATTTCAAATTAGGCCCGAAAGTCAACGCATGCGTAGAGCTGCAGGAGGGAAGCAAAGACAGGAAGAAAAGAGGAGTGTAAATATAGAGGGTTTTGAAAGTGGGGCTGTAGAGTGTGGGATAAATATATGATAACGGCTGTAAAAAGTCCTGAAAGGATACTGTGACCTACCAGAGAGGTGCAGTTCTCTTTATAAGAGACTGGAGGTCAAGAAATCCCAAATTAAACTTTTACAACCTTGATACGGATGTTTGGAGGTATTGCATTTTGATACGTTATACATAAATGCACAACTGGAGGTTTCTGGACAGGTTTCAGTCTCACAGCCCAGTTTACAATGTTTCTCTAGGAACACTTCCAATGATAGCTAGATTTTACATAGTGAGTATACTTGTATCCTCTTCTCAATTAGGGAACTGATGAACTACCTCTAGGTGGATGAGGGCGTCAATGCCCGAAGGTGGCCATGCCTTCACCCATGATCTAACAACATAAAGTGATAAACAACAGGAAAAAGCCTGACTTTTCTTAAGTGTACTTTATAGATCCATGTAAAATGCTACAGACCAATGGGTTCATGCAAGATTTGGATACCGCACTTTCTAGATTTGCTTTCTTGATAAAGCTTACAGCTAAGGTTACTGCTTGGTTCTTTCACTGTGCTGTGTAAAGATTTGTTCATACTTCCATACCTGGTTTCTGTTGCATTCTAACATCATGCTTCAAGCACACTCTTTTTGATATAACATCCCTAGTACTAAAAGCTAGTTTGGGAATGCATCTTTATAATCTTGTAGCATTAATATACTTATTTGTCTAGGCCTGCACCAGCACTTACTTAGGCCTGGTATTGCAATTTCTTTGGTCCTAATTCAGCACCTGCATGTATGCTTTATATGAAAATTCATGCACCTTAGTACTGGGTATCTTTGTCTGCTTTTACTGAAAATGCATGCACCATAGTATTGTACATTTGTGTATGCTTTTAATGAAAGTGCATGCATCCTTCTAATGCACTTAGTACACTGGTTAGATGCATTTCTACAGTCTGATACAATGCTTCTCATGACCTGATTCTGGACATTCTGGATTGCTTGTCCTTTATTTGAACGTTTTACAGTTTTAATCAGCTATACCTTGGATGCTGTGTCCGTCAGAGCGCTATATAAAGGTGGGTGTAGGCGATCTGGGAAACGGAGGTAGACTTTTTACATTTTTATATTATTGGAAATCTCTTTATAGCACGGGTTGAGCAGCACTGACGAGGGTGAATGCAGGTCAGTCTGTGGGTGGCAAGAAGATTGGGAAGAGATGGGTTTTTAGAATTTTCCCGACTTATGCAGGGATGGGGCAGTCTGAAAAGCCGTCGAAGAGGAGTGTTCCAGAGCCTTGGATCGCTGGAGGAGATAGCTTACTTCCATGTGTGTTCTTTAAGAGTCAAATTTGGGTTGTGATTTTGGGTCTTGTAATGGAAGCTCTACATAGTGGTGCGGATCCTCTGAAGAACAATAATGTGCCTTGGAGGTAGCCTGGTCTGTCAGTTTGGAATGCTATGTAGAACATACATCATCATTTCAACAGGATGTGTGCAGGGAGGGGAGGCCAGAAGAGCTGGACAAGGGTGGGGGGACGTGTTTGCTTTTTCCCTTAAAAACAGAGTTTTCCCTTAAAATTAATCAAATGGGCTGTTGCCTACAGGATGAATTTCAGTGAGTCCAGAATGAAGACAGGCAACTGGTCTGAAGTGCATTGGCAATATACGTATGTAACAGGACAAGGGCATGCGCTGTGAATCTAGATTTGTTGGTGGGGAGAAGTGTCCAATTCTACAAAGGAATCAAGCAGGTCAAGTTTATTTCTTTACTTCACTGTTTTAAAGTACTTTGCCGGGTAGATTGCCATCACAGTATAAACCAAAGAAAGCTAAATCTGAGCTCTAGCTTTACGAGGATGATAAACTGAGTACCTTTATAGAGGGAAATAACAACACCTTAGAATATGCAAAACTAAGGTGTGAATCTCTATATAAAAATCAACTTATTAATTGACTTATGTATTGGGTTTTATATCAGTGGCAAGCCCCAGCAGAGTGCTTACATGGTTACAGGCATAAAAACACCAAAAATCAACAGACACATGAAAATCAGACCAGGCACCTACGAGAATGCATTGCTTGTTTGTTGCTTGAATGACTTCGAACTACAGGCAGAGCAGAAGAGGTGGTTTTCTCTGCTCATCTGAACCTCAAGTAGTCAGGTTCGGTGGTGAGATTTGTGGCAAGGGAGTTCCAGAGTGTCTTGGTGTCACTCTCATTATCTTACCATGTTTTTTTCACATTTTTGTAACCTGAAACTGTCAGATAGATCTTCTGTTGAATTTTAGTGACAAGGATATTTTGCATGCTTGAACCTGCACCTGTGGAATTGTTTAACCTGGATGTGCCACACTGTTTTATGGTGCTGCTTTTAAATAGCACAATGGGTCAGTTCGATCTGGCACCCTTGCTTTGGCACACTAAAATACTGTAGATTTTTAACATTTTTCTGATTCCTCAGTACAGGTCTTCCCTTTTAATGAAGCAGAATCCCTCCTAAAGTTTGACACATAGACAATAATAGGCTGTGGATATATAGGATTGCACCAACCAAAGATGTAGATGAAGATGAAGATGCAAAGCTGCATCAGCTTTAACAAACACACCGATCAATGTAAATAAATAACTACATCAAACATAGTTCTCTTGTCGAACTCATAGGTTCTGAATACAATAATTAATTGACGTGATTGCTATTAACTATTCAAATTGACACTGGAAAATGATGCTAAAATATATTGATTTTATATTTCCTTTTCAACTCCTGTACGATGTAATTACACACAAAAGTGCACACACAATGATCCAGACTCAAAAGCAAACAACTACATGGAAGAGCAAGAGAGAAAATGAAAGTCTAGTCACAAAAAACAGGAGAAAACCCAGACAACCGGAGCACATCAAAAAAGGCTAACTGGCAAAAAGCAGAACATATATGGAAAGTAATTTGAGCAAAACATCTGTGTTTCCATTTGGAAATATCATTGTCTTCCCGAGGGAAATTTTTGATGTGGTTTTTTTCTTTCAATTTTTATATTAAAGTTACATTGTTTTCATATGTCTGCAACCTGCATTTGGTTACATTGACATTATATTAGCTATTGTGCTCATTCGTAATTAATTGCCTTAAAAACAGCTCATTTGTTCTACGTTGTCCGAAATACCTGCATTCAAACACATGCTCGTCCTTTGATTTACCAAGTCATGTCCCGATCCTTCCGCCACATTTTTTATGTATTCTTGGTCCATACATTTTGCAAGATCTCGATTTTCATCCTGTGATTATGTCTTTTCGAGCACCTTACCCATGGTTGGCATTTCTGGTGCTGAAAAGCACACTTTGTTCCAAGAGACACAGAGAAGTTCTTTCCATTCCTAACAGGGATCTTCGTGGCATTTGCAGAACAGAAATCCTGATCATGCTCTTTGCCTAAAAATATTCAATTCCATATTTTCAGTTTCGATCCAAAGCATCACAGCAACCACTGCAAAGAAGATTTGAAGGCTACGATGCTCCCGAATGAGAGAGGACAAGCTAGGCAAATACATTTTTAACCTTTGGATAGAGTCAACCAAAAATTAACACATTTCCAAAGGTATTATTGCATTTCCTTCCCTCCATCGTCAATATATGTAGTCATGGGTATAGTGGCAAGTGGTATGTGTTTCTAATGGCACAAATTATTGAACTACTAAGCGGGTGTCTTTCGTTAGCCACTGGTTTTCTCTCCCAATTAATCTGAGGAGGAAAAGATCAAGTCTTTTGTAGAGATACATACAGAATATGTTTGTCATTAGAGTCTGCTGCATGGAGCCGAGCCGCACGCATCCCGCGGCTTGAGCTCGGCAGCCTCAAGACCAGCTGCGAGAGCCAGGGAGGGAGGTGGGGGCTCGCCTGGCTCCTATTCTCTGTTCAACCACAGACAAAATAACACCCTTTCGGACCAACCTTTAAGTATTTTAATACATTTCCAATGTGCAGAGTCACGGCCGGCCAATTACCACAAACAGCTCGCACACAGACAAAAGGCCTCAATCCAAGCAGGTGGACAGCTCAAAATTTCCACTATTAAGGAGCAGACTGAGAAATTAAAACAGCAGCCCCAGGGCCAGTCACAGTAGTCAAGGTCAAGGGCTATTGTCTCAAAGGCTCCCGGACGTGTGTCAGGTTGATGAGGTTTTGAGTGGGCAGATTTCTATCAAAATGACTAATATATTAAAAAATGTCCTTTGCATGCAAAGTCAGATTGGTCGAATGTCTGTTGGCCTAATGAGCTCCAAGTTGACCTCTGTATTTCTATATAATGGCAGAGCCATATGGTCACCTATTTAAATTAGGCCTGAGACCGAGACTGGGACAAATGTATAATATATTGAATGTAATATTTGCCTTTGTAACTCACCCACGACTTAAATGGAATCGTACTGAAAACCATAAATATAAAAAATTTAAATTGACAAACCCCATTAGAAGCTGAGATCCCTATTGGCAAAGAAAGGGACATGCACGGCTCATAAAAACGCCTATTTAAAAACATGGTTACTGGACTTTTAAAGATGTCTAGAAATAAGCTTTTGCGGGGTAAATGTAAGACTTACATTTCTGCGAAATTCGAGTGTCAGCCAAGCTGCAGCCTAACAAGATAAAGTGAGGAGGGGCTGGCCGTCTGAGGGAGGGGGGCCATGGAGAGAGATGGATGAGGGGACGTGGAGATGGGGGTGGGGGTGAGACACTTGGTTTTTCTAGAATCTCTGTGAATACATTTCACAATTCATCAGGTTTTGTCTTCCCTGCCACGAGTGAGGACAATCAGGCCAGACACCCATTACATTTGTTCATGCAATTTTTTTTTCTTCCTCATGACATGTTGGCAGGAGGATAGCAATTCTGAAATCTTACCAAATGAGAAAAGTATCAAAAACAGAACTGACAGCTCCTCGTAACCATGACAACGGGCGATATTGAAAAGAAAAAAAAAGAAATACAAATAAGACGCGATCCGGTTAATTCAAAAGGAATCAAGTTTGGGCATTTCAAAGGCAGCTGGGAGAGATGAAAAATGAATCCTCATATTGAACGGTAATCCTAAAAGCCCTGACAGCTGATATGACCAACTCGCAGAAAATAAAAAGCATGGCTGAAGATGTTAATAGGTAATGTTGTTAGTAATGTTTATGATAAATCATAAAATGTTTACAAATAAAAACACTGTGACTGGAAATGGCTGGTAAAAAAACAGAATCAGTAATAGGAATTGTGCCACATATTAAAGACATGTTTGAACAATTTCAAAGCAGAGGCCAGGAAGTCTGTCCATTTGCTTACATCTGCTGTGTTAGATGCACTGGTGCAGTGTGGCACGAGTATTTGGTGCAAGATTATTATGTTCTTCTACTCAGAGAGCATTTGGGTTATAGGATGGGGGCTAAAAGACTTGCAATACAAACATTGCATTCATCTGTATCAAATTTGTTTACCTCTCCTGAGTATAACAATCCACTGCTCTACATAATGTTAGGGTGGGTTTTAATCAGAAAACCAGGCTGCACCACTCAAGGCGAAGGAAGGTAAGCAGTATGCAGGTAATTTACCACCGTGGTCTACAGCCAACCTTCAAGTGGGGGGAAACAATCTCACATATTGAGCTTGAACCTACCGATGACAATGTTAAGGAGGAAGAACAGAAATGAATGCGACAATTTGTTTTGTTAGTGGCGGCCTGCATCTTTCTTTCTTTTAGATTCAATTTACTTCAAACACTTTTAGCGTTCCTCCAATCCCTCCCTCTGTGCTCCAGAAAATCAAAATAAATAGAAGGCGTATTTGTCTTCGTCTGTGAGGTGCACTGAAGAGATGTCAGCAGTGTTACGGCGGATGGGTCCAGTTTTTCATTAGATGCATATGGAAAATCAACAACTATGGAGGAGAATGAAAAGTTTGATTTCTGCTGGGAGTAGCGGGAGGGCAGGTGCAGAGAAAGGTTGGTGTACTTCAACCAGTGATTTTGCCACAGTACAAAGGTGCTTTAATAATCTATGGCCCATTAGGATGAAAGCCAGCCACATGATCTTGTTCCTATGAAACAAGACCCAGTGCTGGGACCAATCCACACTTGGGTGGATAAATAGGGTCGTTTCTGAAATCTCTGAAGAAAAATTACAGTTCTTAGTGGAAATGATTTTCTATGCCAGAGATGCGGTCATTAGAATGACAGAAACATGGTGGACTCAGGGCACGTTAGCTCATAGTATTTTTTTTTTATAGGACTCCATGATGAGCACTAGGAAATCTCCTCATGGCTGAGGTCATGTAGACCTCATGATGCAGACACAAAAGTCATTAAAGGAGTGCAAGTTTAGGGAACACCACGTGTCCAGTAGGGGTCGAACACATTCCAATGGTTGAGGAAAGAAAGCGCTGCTTAGGCCTAGTGTGTCTTCCCTATAATCAATCCTCAAAGGTAAATTTGTTCTGTGTCAATCTAGACATACAACGCACACTAGTCAGAGCTTTTATTATATACAATTATGCTAAGATGGTAAAATGCATAAGCTCCTTTGGTCATTGAATATCATGCAAGTAGCAAAAAAAAAAAATCATGTGAGGACTAGGAACACTACTCTAAAAAAATGGCAGTTCACGCAGAAACATATGGTGTGGTCTTTAAAATTTGTTAGACTCCAGTAATAAAAAAAGAGTTAAGTGTCTGAAATTAAAGAATGGTGGAAAGAAAAATAAAGAGAAAATCACAGGTCTTATACTTAAGCAATTTATAACTATAAGATGTATTGAATGTTAATGTTTTAAATGAATCACAAAAAATCCTTTTGCTGATTACAAAAAATCTAAGAAACTAATTCGGCCCAAAACAAAAACTTTTTTTTAAAAATCTTTCTTGACATGTACATCGCTGGCAGCAGATATTTCAGTTCTTTAAAAAACCTAAAATCGTTAAGTGAGAAGGAAAGAAGGTAAACACATCTAAGACTGCCTTTATACTTGTGCCAACAATCCACCTTCATCAACCTATATACTGAAATAAATGAGAATCGTGATGTTAGGAAAGCAAACACCCGTGTTCTACATAATATTTTTTATTTTAGAACGCGCATACTTCTTCGATTTCATCCTAAAATGAACACGTCGCGTGAACATTCTCAAATTAAAAACCACTGTCATTAAATGGAACATAAAAAATAACCACCTATGAACAAAAATATAGACGATGCGATTATTATTATGCTTTTTCTCTTATTGCAGACTATAGCCCAAGTGCCCAGGCCAGTTTAGTTATCGATTGTTTTAAATTCTTTCGGCTACGTATTGCTATTTCAGTCTCTTGGTTCTGCTATAAACGTATGCCCCATTGATATCAGATGGTATTGTGACGCCTCTTTGGGCACTTGAAAGGCAGGCCAGAGCAGAATCAAGGAATTCTATGGAGAATACAGTACAGTATACACTGAATATAAACGCAAGACTCTACTACGTTCGACAGAAGCTGCAAATAAAATGAACACGAGTAGCACAAGGCACCTTTCAAAACAGCAAAAGAAAAGGAGAAAAGTACGTAAACCAGTAGGAAACGGTAGACGTCTGAACGCCCAGTGTAGAAATCTGTGACTAATCTGCAAGGAAGGTTCGAGTTACAACAAACCCGAGTAGATTTCAACCTTGAAAAGAAGCAGGAACACCTGCTGTTTTAAGTGTGTAGATAAAAAAATCAGCATGTAGTATGTCTAAATGGCCACTGTTCAATACAGTCAGTCAATACATTCAAACTAATTGGCACGAACTATGATGAACATTGGGGCAGACTGAGACCTTAAAGTCAACTTATGGTGATGCTCTCATCGACAACATTAAAAACAGCCTGCAATTAGTTTTATACATAGAACGAAAATTATTCATAAACAAAATGATTTTTTCTTCTCACCCGAACCAAATAAGAAAATAATTTAAAATGGAAAAAGACAACAAATCAGTTTTGACGTTGCATATCCCTAAACATTAGAAAAACTCATATAAGCAGAAAATGGGAGAATGCTTTTTATCTCAAACGCAATGCTGCTTTTTAATGCATTGTAAAAATAGGGGAAATGAAATTACCTTTGCTTCTTTGTAAATTTCAAAACATTAGCTGGGACGTGTTCTCTAACAGACTCTGGCGCCATCTACCGAGCAAAAGGTGTCTTCGGCAAGGGTTTTTCTCCGCCTGGTTTTGTTATGTAGCCTCCCAGTAATGTCGATCATCTGCCCACGTAAAAAAAAAGAAAAAAACAACTCTAATATTCAAAGGAAACGATGCATTCATCATAACCACCTTCTCGCTCAAATCCTTCCATAGATGCAAAAAGGATGTAGCGGTGTGGTGCTTAAAAGGGCCATGTGCCGCGTACATAGTCATAGAGTATATTCCTTGTGTTCAATTCTTCACATAGATGAAAAGCTGTAAATAAAAAATGATTACCATTTTCAAATTTGTCCCAAATTCAGTAGTCATAGTTGTGTAATGACTATGGGCCTCATTTATGAGGCTGTGCGTCACTTTTACGCCGCCAGTGCGTCACTTTTTGTGACGCACGAGTGGCGTAAAAAATGCGCCTTGTTGCACCACATTTACAAAGTGACGCATCTAGGTAGATGCGTCACTTTGTAAAACCCTGCGCCACTTTATACCTGCGCCAGGTATAATGTATGCAAGGGGGGCGTTTTGAAGCAAGAAAGAGTCATAGAAGTGACGCAGTGAAATCTATAAGATTTCACTGCGCATTTCTTGGCCGCTAATGCGTCAAAATCTTATGCCTGCCTCATGGCAGGCGTAAGACTGACGCAGGCACTAACATCATGGGACTTGCCCATGTGACAGTACACATTGCTGGAGTTGTGTCACTTTTGTGACACACTCCAGCAATGCGTCACTTTTGCGCCTACAGATACGTCAGAAATACTGACGTATCTGTAACTCCTTGCGACATGATGTGTCATACTGTAAATATGATGCATCGTTAGTGTCGCAGGGAGAGCGCAGTGAAAAGTGACACATCGCTGTTTTCACGCAGCGATGCGTCACTTTTCATAAATGAGGCCCTATGAATTTATTTTAAAAGAGTTATGTATTGCAAAATTGGGGACCTATTTCAAATAATTTCCGACAAGAATTGTAATGAGGGCCCCATAGATAGTGGGGCAGCAGACCTAGCAACTTTGGCCGATGCCCGGTAGAGCTAACCAGGTAGCTATAGAGGAGATGGGCTGTGGATCACCCCCTTGGCCATCGCCTACCCTGCCAGACACTGGACAGACTTTCCTTCGTCTCTCCGCCGTGTCTCCTTCCTCCCCCACCTTCCAACGAATCAGCCGGCTTGTTTGACTTTCACTTTGTTTTTTTGGGTCTCCTGAACTACTTTCCCCCTTGCTGGTCTTTCCTGACCTGATCTTCATTTCAACCACATTGTACTCTTCCCCTCTTCCTTCTATTCCCCATAGGATATGTGTATATGTTAAGCTATGTTCAAGTAATTCATGTTACTGTGTTTTCTTTCTCTATGTCATACTAGGCTCCTGTAACTGACGTCATTTTGTAACTCTCTAATCCTCATATAAAGCGCTCTGATACCCCCGGGGTCTAGCCAGCGCTATATAAAACTCTGCAAATAAATAAATAAACATTTGCGCAGAAAAAAAGAAATCAGAAAGAACCAAAAGCCTAGGGTAAACTTCATTATGAACTAATAAAACAAACAGAAAGAGATAGTAGTATTTAACTCTCCAAAATGGGAAACTGGAGCGGATTTAAAGTCACAGACAGAGTTCCCTAACAGTGCCCCATCCAGGAAAAGGCCCAGTATTAGATTGGTGAAGCCATTGAGGCAGTTTTTTTTTAAAGCTTGGTGTTTGCCCTTTATACAGCGCCTTTCTTCTTGGTGGTCTCTAACTGCTTGAAAAAATCTACGTTTGAGACAAGTATTAGATAATCCGAAGTGAAAAGCCCACGAGACAAAGCATGTAATAATGTACAGCATTTATTATGTTTAGATTGTGAAACAAATGGCAGAAATTGAAGTAGCTTCACATGGCCATCAAAAGAAAAGAGATATGTATCAGACAGTTAACAAAAATGTAGTGAAGGGAGAGTCCGATAATTGCGAGGTGAGAAAGGAGACCGAAAAACAGGAAGTCTAGTCCAATGTAAGATCGGGAAGGTCCCACTTCATTCTCCTAGTTTTGCTTTAAATCATGATATTTTTTTCCCTGGCAAAGAATGAGATCCTAAAACGATAGCATATTATCACACGCTAACCTTTTTATTTTCTACTGTCTAATTTTGTGGAAAAGTAATGTAATATTTCGTAGCATTTACATGTGTTGTAAATTCAATTTTGACATCTTTTCCATAAAACATGCTTTAATCTCTTTCACACAATGCTTCAGCTACATAAATACTAAATGCAGCCGTGACCATAGCTTGCAGCATAGCTTGCTTAGCCTCCACAACGGCCTCAACAGCGCTAAGGATGCCTGGCTTCACCCTGGGGGTGCCCAGGAGTGGACACTTCACAGGGAAAGCCAGGAGGGGTTCCACAGCGGTAGGAGTATCAGCGCCAGGAAACCGCATAGGCGACACCGCAAGGTGACCGTCTGGTGACAGTGTGCTCTATAAGTACCATGACATTTACATATGACATTTACATTTACATTTGACCTAATGGTGCATTCTATCGAAACTGCCCGAAGATTGTGTCAGAAAGAAGCAGATGAACTTGAAAAATTAACTCAGGCAATAAACGACAACCACACTTTTTCAGAAGCCAGAAGCCTATTAGACAAAATTGAAAAAGAGATACTAACCTTCAAAGACAATACGATTAGCTTCAAAACAGCGAAGTTTTAGAGAGGCTCAAAGTCCTTTAATATAGATCAAGTATATCCCTTTCTGAAAGATTAAATTTACACAACTGCAGAATCTCGTAGATCCCTGTCGAACTTTCAAGGACGCTCCAGGAATCGCTTTCTTACATTATTCTGAAACATCGTCTTCAGATACTTCCGGTGATTCGGATTCAAGAGGAGGTCCCTCAAGAAAGCAGGTTGCTTTTTTAGACAAAGGCGAGCCGAAGCAAAGAGGCAAATTCAAACCTCAACCCTGGGAGATGAGAACGAGACGGCAGTTCTACAAGTCATGAAGCCCTCTGCCATTATTAATTTATCTCAGAGGCTTTTAACCCAAGAGGAGGCTTCAGTGCTGGAATTGGGCCTAAAATTTGTCCCCAATAGATCTACTGACGTCACAAAACTCAAATTGGAAGCGTTAGAGTTTTGCCACAAAATTCATCTGAAGGCATTTTTTTCAGGGAAGGAATATTCCAACACTAAAGAGGTATTTGGTCTCTCAAATACATCAAAATGTATTCCTCCAATTCATACTGTTCCCAAAGAAATTATGGCCTATGAACAGGTAGTTCTGTCTGGGATCAGCCAGTTGGAGAAGAAGAAATCCAACATGAAACGCAGCATCACCCGAAAACAAAAGATGGCCATCGACAATCTGAAACAGGACACATCTGTAGTGATAAAGCAAGCCGATAAGGGCGCAGCCGTAGTTATTTGGCCCAGGGAGATGTATATATCAGAAGGAAGGAACCAGGTATACAATCAGGAATGGTACCAGAAGGTGAAAAAAGATCCAACTAGGTCCACACAGGAATTCATTGCTGGAATATTGAAAGCAGGACTGGATAGTGGGTTTTTGGGACCCAAAGAATTTGATTATCTATCTAAAAAATTTCCCAGGATGCCGGTAAGTTACTTTCTACCCAAAATACACAAGCCACTTGATGACCCACCTGGGAGACCCATCGTCTCAGGAAGTGATTCCCTTTTAGAACCAATTTCGAAATATGTTGATTTTTTTCTCAGGCCGTTATTGGTGGATGTGCCATCCTACTTGAAAGGCACTGCTGATTTCATCAACAAGGTTGAAGGCCAAGAGTTTGATGATTCTTCACAATGGATGGTTTCCTTTGATGTAACCTCCTTGTATACACAGGTACCTCAAGATGAGGCACTTCAAGTAATATAGGCATTTTTCGATGAAAGACCATGCATCCACCAGGTACCAACAGCATTTATTCTACAACTTGCGGAGGTGGCTTTAAGGAAGACTTGCGGAGGTGGCTTTAAGGAAGAACTATTTCAAGTTTGAAGATTCATTCTTCATCCAGGTGAAGGGTACTGCCATGGATTGTCCCTTCGCCCCAGAGATGGTGTTCCTCTTCATGGCAAAATATGAAGATAGATTCATCTTCAACAACAACCCATTCAGAGAAAAAATTGCGCAATGGCTGCGCTACATAGATGATATTTGGTGTCTATGGAGTGGGTCCAAGGAAGAGTTAGAAAGCTTTTATGGTTGGCTCAACACACGCCATGAGGATATAAAATTCAGCTTGAACACCAGTAGGACGAGCCTGACGTTCCTGGACGTGGAGGTGTCCCCCAATGAGAAACAATTGACAACCACTCCTCGTTGCTTTTGCTCGGGGATTTTAATTTTTGGCCAGGTGACCCGAGGGAGGGTTCCTCCTCTAAAGACTTCTCTGCCACCCTCCGCTGTCTTAACTTTTTGCCTCACGTCTCGGCTCCCACCCACACCCATGGCCACACCTTGGACCAGATCTGGTCTTTACGTTGCAGTCTCTCGGTCAATTCGATCTCTCCTTGTGTCTGGTCAGACCATTTTCTGATCTCCTTTTCTATCCTCCTAGGTCACCCCGAGAAAGCCCCCCTGCCCAAAAACATCTGGGCCCGGAGTTGGAATAAGACTGATCTTAATGATCTTTCTTCCACTCTGTCCTTATCGGCTCCTACCCTGACCGACCTCTCTGTGGAGAATCAGGCGGTTGCCATTAACACCTGGCTTTCCTCGGCTTGTGACCAGGCTGCTCCATTAAAAAAGATCAGATCAGCCCGCCCATACGACGCCCACAAGTGGTTTACCAACAACCTCAGATCCCTGAAATTAGAGCTCAGGCGCTCTGAGCGTCGCTGGCGCCGTAACTACTGCCCCACCCTCCGCCTCAATTACAAGGCTCTTTTAAACAACTATAAACTGGCCATTTTAGCGGCCAAATCCAAATATTTTACGGAGCGCGTAGCCCTCTCGGCCAATAAATCTCGCGAGATTTTTTCTCTGGTGCGTAGTCTCGCCACCTCCGACCGTGCTAGCCTTCCCCTGCCCCTTCTCAATCCTTCTGCCATTCTCTCAATGATTATTTTATCAACAAAATAATCACCATCAAGTCTAACATTCCGATCGTGCTCCAACCTATCTTGCCGGATCTTTCCTTCTCCTCTTCTTCTGTCCTGGATCATTTCAAGCCTATTTCACTTGAGCTTTTCCGCGACCTTCTTGTTAAGGTCAAGTCCGGCTCTCCGGCGGATTGTGCACCCGCTCGGATCCTTAGAACCCTATACACCAGCTGTCCTATCCCTCCTCTAATTCTTCTCAACTCTTGTTTAGCTCTGGGCTCTGTCCCCTCTTTCTTTAAAACTGCCATTGTGCTTCCCATCCTGAAGAAAGCTGGCCTGGACCCCTCCCTTCCATCTAATTTCAGGCCGATCTCCCTTCTTCCCTATCTTGGGAAGATCCTTGAGAGCTATGTTACATCCTGTCTCTCTAATTACATCGAGGAAAATAACATCTTGGCCTCTCACCAGGCCGGATTTCGACCTGGCCACTCTACTGAGAGTGTGGTCCTTGCGGTCCTGGATGAACTGAAAGGGAGGGCTGACAGTAATCTCCCCCAGGCCTTAGTCCTTTTGGATCTGTCCGCTGCGTTTGACACGGTTGACCATGCCATTCTTCTCGACCGTGTCAGCGCAGCGGGCATCCAGGGCATCGCCCTCTCCTGGATCGCGCCCTTTCTTCAGGGCAGATCACAGGCTGTTCACCTCTCTGATTTCTCTGCACCCCCCCTCCCGGTCACTTGTGGGGTACCCCAAGGTTCTTCTCTTTCCCCTCTTCTCTTCAATCTCTATATCCGCCCCCTTATTTCCTCTCTTCTTGAGCTGGGGGTCTCGGTGTATAACTACGCAGATGACCTCCAGCTCGTCTATGACCTATCTTCTCCTACTCACTCTCTCCCCAAGCTCAGCTCTACTCTTGTTCTCATCTCCCAATGGATGAGCTTCAATCATTTGAAGCTCAATCCTGACAAGACAGAGCTTGTTCTCACTGGTGGTCCCTCTAACCCCTGGTCCTCTGTTCACTGGCCCCTTTCCTTTGGTCCTCCCCCCTCCCCAGTTTCTTCTGTCCGGACCTTGGGCATCAAGATCAGCAATGATCTTTCCATGCATGCACACATCAGCTCCGTTGTCTCCTCCTGTTTTTTTTCCCTCCGCCTCATTCGAAAAATTTCCCGTTTTTTTTCTGTTGATGCCCTCAAAGCCATCATTTCTGCCCTCATTACATCCCGCCTGGATTATGGAAATGGCCTGTACGTAGGCATTCCGGCCTACGAAACTCGCCGGCTCCAGGCCATCCAGAACCAGGCGGCCCGTCTTGTTTTTCGTCTCCCTAAGTTCTCCCACATCACTCCTGCCCTTAAATCCCTTCACTGGCTCCCCGTTCATTTCAGATCCCAATTTAAACTTGCCTGTTTGGCTTTTCGGGCTCATGCCCGCTCCGCTCCTCTTTTTATCAATTCTTTAATCTCTTCTCACGCCCCTTCCCGTTCTCTTCGTTCGTCTTCTCTCTCTCTTCTTCACGTTCCCCGCTTCCGCAAATCCCGCACCAGAGGTACCCGCTTCTCGGTGCGGGCTCCCCAGATCTGGAATACTCTCCCCCTCTCGATTCGTTCCATTCCTATCTTCTCACACTTTCGTAAAGCTCTCAAAACTTTCCTTTTTCTTCAGGCTTTCCCTGGCTAACCCTCTGGACCCCTGGCAGATACGGCTGTGTTCCTCAGCGCCAGGAAGCCGCTTGGCCGCAGTGCGCTTTAGAAGTTTCTTTTTCATTTCATTTCATTTAATTTCATTTCATTTCATTTCATTTCACCACTCTACACAGAAAGTCTACTGATAAGAACACCATTCTAGATCACAGAAGTGCTCATCCAAGGAGCCTGAAAGAAAACTTGCTGTATGGACAATTATTGCGGATACGGTCGAAACTGCTCAAGAAAATCTGATTAGGAACAGCATGCAGAAATCTTTAAGAAACAGATGATCTTGTGAGGATATCCTAAGAAACTACTCAAGCATGCAATAAAAAGAGCGTGGTACACGCCTAGAGAAGATTTGCTACAGAAGAAAATCAAACCACCATTGGAAAGCTTAGTTTGTGTTACAACTTTCAGTCCAGATACCAACAAATTCAGACAAATTGTGTTAATAAATTGGCACCTGTTGGAAAACCTGGGGTGCCCATTCCCGAAATCACTCTTTGCCATGAAGAAAAACAGGAGCATTGGCCAGCAGATTGTGAGAGCTGACATTTTTCCATCGCAAAGCAAGCATAATCTAAGGACACAATGGCAATTAAAACCAGTTGAGGGGCATCACAAATGCGGAACTTGTGCTGCATGTGACTCAACAATAGAGGGGATTGAGTTCTTTCATAAAGACAATAAATGGCATGATTCTGAATTCACGAATTGCAAATGTAAGAACATAAGTTAAGCAATATTTTGCCCCTGTAAGAAATTATATTTTGGCAAGACAAATCAGCAGATCAACCTGAGCATCACGCAACATCGTTCCAGGATCAAAAAAAAGGTGGTCACTGCACCAGTGGTGCAACACTTCATGGATAACTTGCACAGTGAAAGAGCCTTTACGTGGACAGTCTTGTCAGGTTTGGATACAACCAAACGTCTGATAGACATCGACAACGCGTTGCTACAAAAAGCTTACCTAATTCTAAAGTTTAATAGTGCAGTAACTGGGTTGAATGGGATGACAGCACTTTCAAGAGTATAGCTCGGAACTGCGTGTTCCAGAATGCACTAGCCCGGTCTTAACCACAATGGGACCTGAACGTAAACGTGATTGGTTCAAAATATTTTTACATGATTCATAGGGTAAAAATACAGGAAGTGTTCACACGGGGAATGCCTAGCTGACAGTGAAGTTGCAGTTCATATCAGATATAGAATATGGATGTGCTCAGACTTAAAAACAGTAAGTGCGCTTCATGCTAGAATCTAGCATGTTTATAATATTGTTGACAAGTTTATGGCTTCAGTAACATGTTCCCCATTCGTTTGTAGGGATGCAATGATTACAGAAATAGACGCCTGCCTCTGAGCAAACTGGGAACATTTGAAAGGTCATTTTTGACCTTGTCCCGTCGAGTTGCCCAATGTCCATGTATTTACATATTCTAAAATAAACACAACCATTCTAATGTTTTGTAGAAATTCCCCCCGCATAAACTACGAAGCGCACTGCAGTAATTTCTGTTGAGAGATTCTGGTTACCACACAAATAGGAGTCAGAGCAGCAGCTCTGTCCTTTAATCAGGTACAGAAAATTGAATTAAGCATTTTTAAGGAAAGTAGTGTTTAGTTTTCATTTTCACTGATGCAGAGTTTGCATCATTCATTTATGTTTTTTAGAAATTGGTGACCATTAACATGAAGCCCTAATGAGAGTCCCGGTTCCAGAGGACTGGGTCTTGAAATGCGTCTGCACTTTTTTCAACAAGGAGGAATTTGAGTAAACTTGTTGTGACGTGAGGGATTTGCATTGAATTCTATGCCCCACACACACACACTCTAAACATTTTCCCGTGGTTGGCACATGTTTGGCCCCAAAAACAAGATAGTGATAAGAGTATTCTAGTTTCTGATGTTATGATGCAAAAGTCCAACGTTGTTGTATATAAATGTGTTTGTACATAAGTACTTCATGCACTGTCTATTGTGAATCGTCATAAATATTTTTCATGTTTTGTATGTTAATTTGAAAAATGTGTGTCTCTTTACTTCTCATGCAACTAAAATCTTTTTGGTAAAATACAAACAATTGCAAAGAAAGGTTTAATAAAAATTCCATTCAAACGGAAAAGATAGTGGTCTGTTTGTTGTTCAAAAATAATAAGAGCATAACCTCAAACGGAGCCGGGTTCCTCTTTTTGTATTCATTAATTAACATGCCAGTTCCTTTACGTGTATTGAAACACATTCCCCATATTTTAGTGTTGCATACAATATTTTAGGAAAACACAGGTTTATTTCCAAATTTGGCTAACAAACTGTGGAAGACTTTTTTAACTGTCAAATTGTGTCAGTAAAAAACAGTTCCTCATGAATTGAAAGTAAGAAGCGAATTACCACAACTCCATTAAAAAAAAAAAAAACTATAGTGCAATTTATACTTCCCCAGAACAATGACTGGAGAGCGATTATGCATAAAAAACATGAGGCATGTGAGGGAAGTAAACAATAACTGTAGCAAACAGTATTAACTTATGGCGATGATACAAGAGAAGCAAGGAAACGTACGAACACAGGGGCATATTATCAAGGACGGGCGATACATTATCGCCGCTTTTATCGGCAGCAAACTGCCGATAAAGCGGCGATAATGGGCTTGATAATATGCTCTATGAATTCCTATCGAAGCCCATGTTAGATGTCTTCACATCTAACATGGGCTTCGATAGGAATTCATAGAGCATATTATCAAGCCCATTATCGCCGCTTTATTCGCAGTTTGCTGCCGATAGAAGCGGCGATAATGTATCGCCCGTCCTTGATAATATGCCCCACAGTACATACAGGATTCATCTGGCAGATGCATTTGAGAACTGTTTCAGCATTGCTCTAAAGATGTTTCGCGCGACTGTGTCCCAGGAGGAGCTAAGAATCTGATTTTGGAGTGGTACTTCTGCCCAATTGAGGTGTTCCCCCACCCACCAATAAGCCCGTTTCTGCACCATTTGCTGATTGTCTGCTTAGTGCCATCTTACAAACAGCTGCCTGTCGACTAGAGTACCTTTGATGTCAGTGTAAACAAGCACTGCAAAACCAATAGTGCTCACCTTTAAAATGTAAACGTTAAGCTACTGGCTTTGCCGATGCAGGTTTCTAAAGCACTGTGATAAATAGAAAAAAATAATCAAAATTGCCAGGAGTGCCTCAGAAGCGCATGCACCAGACCAGAGGTCATCTTATATTGTTTATCCTTTTTCAAAAAAATCCCTTCCCAGAGGATAAAGTTCACCCATATATGGGAGGCCATTTTGAAATATGTCGTCTGTAAGAAACATCATTCCAAGATTGCCCCAGGTGCATGCAAATGTGTTGTGGCATGATGGTGTATGGTTAGACGTCGTAATGCTCTAGCAATCATTTTTGTAAAGCTTAATTTACTTTGCCAAGATGGCATACTGCCATATTTGTATGGTAAATTAACTTACAGAACAGAAAGCACAGGGCCCAAAAAATAAAGGAGCGAGTGGAGCGGTAGCAGGGGGAGAAAAAGTAACTCAAGAGCAGGGAGGGGAGTATGGGCAACAGAGAAAGTGGGGAGAAACATCACAAACAGCGGGAGCGACGGCAAGGAGCTGGGACTATGGGAGGTTGAAAAGCAATGCAGGAACGGAGGGGTGGCAGAGAAACGGAGGAATTGATGGGGACTAAATGCAACAGAAGAGCAATGAGTGGTTTAAGAGCAATAGATAAAGTGGGAGAAACACAACCAGCAGACGGGGCAAAAAGAATATAACAGAAACAAGCACTCAAAGAAGAGAGGAAAACACTCGAGAGAAGGGATAAGCACTGGAAGAGGAAAGCCATAGAATGAGAAGCAAGCACATGAGAATGACAAGAAAGCCAGCCAATAATAAGCAATGGCCTAAATCAAAGCCCATTCTAATTATAAGTATTATACACACTAGTACCTTTGGGAACACGCAAACACAGCTGTCTGTAAGTGGGACCTAAAAATTAAGGGAACACGCGCAGCCCTTGCAGGTAAGAGCGATGGGACCGGGTGGGGGAAGATTTTGACGGACGATGACAAGGGAAATTTGGCCCAATATCTGATGTTATTTAGAGCAAGTGCACCAGTGAAACCACATTTGCACATTTGCTACTATAGTGCAAATGTCAAATTCGAGGTTACTACAACACTAAAGGAATACTGACATAAATAGACCACTTTTATTGCCTCAAAGATTGCATGTGACATTGACTTTACATATGGAACAACTCTCCTAAAAGTTGCACAACTACTCGGCATTATTTTAATTTGTAGCACAGATATAACTCCTTGCATCCTGATTTCGGTTAAATGCCTTTTCTTAAAACAAGTACACATGCCTTGGCATAAATTATGTATTCAATGTGGGACCCACCTATTCCTCACTACACTGAAAATCACAGTGCTATCAACCTCTTCTTCAGTGAAAAAAAAAAGGTGCAACAACAAATCAGTAACACCAATTCTCCTTAATCTCTTATGCCCAGCGTTCCTGTAGAATTCTGCAATGGTCAGCCTTAAAAGTCCCATGTCTCACAGATCTCACAGACATACTCAATTCCATCAAAGTCACTTCTTATGAATATGATGTCTTACCCATGTGCCTCAACAAATCTCTTTATGAGGAGGCTCTCTCCCCTATTCACCCCTGTTATTTGCCTCATTCAAGGCATTTTCCAAGAAGCTCTCAAGACAGGCCAGCTCCTCCCACTCCTAAAGAAATCTACACTAGATCCTGATGACCTCACCAACTGCTGGTCCATTACTCACCGAACATTCATCCAAAAAGTCACTGAAAAAACAATTTATGTTTAACTCCGGAGCGAATGCCGCGCTTTACAAATAACCCCACAAATACAAATACAAATACAAATACATAAGTGATAACCTTCTCTTGCACGACTACCAGTCTGGCTTTAGATCACGTTGCAGCAAGGAGACTGCTACCTTAGACATCATAGACAATGCCCTCCAACACTATAGATGATGATAACCCCAGGCTCCTGATATTGCTGGACATCTTAGGTACCTTCGACACAGTTGATCATCCCACCATCATACGCACTCAAGAGCAGGGCCGGCTTTACTGATGATGGCGCCCAGTGCGACTTTCTTTCTTGGCTCCTCCAAAAAACCTCCTTCTCTACAAATTCCCTCACTACCATACTCCACCAGTGCCCCTCCTCATCCATAGCCCCTCTCTCATAAGCATTTCTTTTATAGTGTTACTCAAAGCAGTGTAGGGTGTCAGAGAACTTTACATTACACACACATTTTAAAGAGGCAATGAATCATACTTTTGTAAATCAGTCTACAGGAAATGTTCCATAAGACAATGAGGATTACACAGTGTAGGAGTTCCATGTCACTTATACTAAGAGGCAGTATATTTCAAGAGTTTTTGGTCTGAAGAAGCACACACGTAGGATTTAAAAAGTACCACAGTGAATGTCTTCACTAATAAGAATATATTTCTACCGAAACTAACCCTTTTTAGCATTTTTTAAAACATTAGGATAATGAAAGACTAGAGAAAAATATGACGTTTTAACTTACACCATGCAGATGGGCTATGGATTGTCATCAAATAGCTGTATGCTCCTTGATGAACGTTCACAGCTCACTGTGCTATAGTAGAGATGTAACTTAAGAACTGCAAGTACCAAAAGGATCTCTCTGACTAAAACAGTAGCCTACTGAGTGATCCACATAAAATACAGTTCCGTGATTTGCGTGGTACATGATCTTTGAAGCAGGTACATTAACCCTCTGCACTAATTTATCATGAGTGGGAACTGTCACTAGACAAAACATAGATCTCTCCCCAGTAGCAACATTAATCACCAGAGTTTCCTTGATTTTAAAAAAATGTGTTGCCTGAAAGCTGCTGGACACACAAAGAACTCTGTAGAAGGTGCTTTTTAGGTCAAGCCTAGACAGCGCATGCTCAGTCTACAAGAAATGGTGTATTTCTTCTGTGGGCTTTTGGCACGCCTATTGATTGCTATTGGTTGTCTTATGATGCATTCTGAAATGCTTGCTTTTTATTGGTCTTTCGCGTGTACTTGTCCCTCCTTTGTGTGGTTCGTTCCTTCCCATGGCGACTTCACTAATCGATCCTCCTGTTTAGCCATTACGCGTTCAAGTTCATCCTAGTCGGCCATCACAATATGTTCCAGAAGGCTGACTACACAGGTCAGAAGCACAGTTTAAGTAGATCGATATGCCTCAGCCCCACGCTGCACTAACTCACTATCACATCATGATGTGTGTGTAAGCGCTTTGGAAACTTATTTTGCTATTTTCTAATGCGCACACACCCAAAGTGTTTGAAAAAAAGATTTGTTTCTATTGCAGAAGTAGAGTGTGAGCATTTTTATCTTCGGGAAGTGTGTGTGCACGTTAGAAAAATAGCCAAATAAAGTTTCCAAAGTGCGTACCCACACGCTTCACAAAGCACTTGAAAAAGGTTTGCTTTTATAATGATAATATAGTGTGTTCATGTTTACTATGTCAGTTTTCTTTAAAAAACATTGTGCTTGTTTTACACTGGAGGTGCGGTTTTCTATCGATGGCAGGCACGTCTTCGTCTACATTGGAATTGTGGCACAGAGATGCAACATGACTAAATACTCATAAGGTCCCAAAGGTGAGACTGATTGTATTGCAAATGCTGTTTAAAACATGATATTTCCAAACATAGCACCTGCTCCGCTCCCCCCAATCCCCCATGGTCAGCATCAGGTGCGGCTGCACTGGTCAAAGCACCTTAGAGCCACCCCTGCCCTGGAGTCTTGAATGGGATTCATCAGAAACGTGCTTCACTGGTTCACCTCCCAACTTTCCAACGGACACCAGTTTGTTCAAATGTGTAGCTCAAGGTCCCAAAAGATCCATATCACCTGTGGAATCACCCAGTGTTCCATACTGTCCCACCAGCGTCAACCTCTACATGGAAGAGCTTGCTGCTCTATTCACAGATAAAAGCATCAAGACTCACCAACTCTACTTGAAAGTCTCCTCGTTTTAGGCATCCGTTGCCTCAAACCTCGTCCGTACATCATCCAGACTTAGATGTCCAGCGCCTACATGAAGCTCAGCCCAACCAAAACAGAATTCCTTTTACTTGCCAAGAACAGCAAACAGGAATCAGTACAAACATGACTCAATGACATGATCCTTGATAGATATGAACCCCAACTTTCACCCAAAGTCTTTTATTTTTTATTATTGAAGAGAATTATTGTAGCAAACTAGCTCTTTATATACTATAACAAAATGAGGTAAAGTGTGCAGAGTCCGGTGGATCCCCAAAGGCTTTACAGAGGCTGAAGTAGATAATACTAATGCTCTCTTTTGTGGTAGTGTGGGCAAGCAGATAGGCAAACCAAAGGTCAGTGTTAAGCATTTTTTGTACACACAGTGGCAATAAATGAGACACACACTCAATGAATACATTCCAGACCAATTTATAAAAATAATACTTGGCTCTATTTATTTTGTAACCACAGAACTTCGTCATAGGTAAATATGTTTTTCAATAGAAATACTTTTTAGTTTCAAAAATGGACACAGTGCAATTTTCAGACTTTGCAATGTTAACCTATGGAAAGAAGAAAACTTTCAGCATACATAGGCTTCAGAAGTCTCCAGCAGTTAAGTTCAGCACCAACACTGCCTCAGCAGCCGCACAGGGGTGGCTGGGTGTAGCGTGCCAACATAGCGTCGGGCCCAATGCAAAGCAATGTAGACAGCCAAAATTGGAAACTGGCTGCAGGCTCAGGCCAGGAGGCCGGTCGCAGGAAACTAACAGCTGGAGAGGTAAGTTGCGATGCTCTGAGATATAGGGACACCTTTTGACCTCTTCACCATGGCCCAGGACGGACGAGTGCAGGGGTGCCTTTTGGTGTCAGAAACGGCTTGCTGGAGCAGCTCGCGGTTGAGAGGGTCTCCATGCAGAGGCTGCAGGCATGTCGAGGAGTCCAAGAGAGGTCAGCTCACAGTGGACTCGGGCTCTAGAGAACTGGGGAACCATGCTGGAACAGGTGAGCCACTTGGACTCATGCCGGAAATGTTGGATGTAGAGGTGGAACCGGGGACAGGCTCCGCGGTTCTTCAGGTCACTGAATCTTTACTTTGAAGAGGGTTGCTTGGTGAACAGGTCCTCTGTTCTCAGGAGTCTTGGTCTTTGTTGAAGGCAGTGAGTCCTCCTAAGGTTCTGGAGGTTGCTCGGCCACAGGACGAGTCATCTTTTGGTACAGGATCATCGAGGGCTGCAGACAGGCTGGTAAGGCTGGGCCCAGGTCAGTTGCTTTCTGCAGTCTTCTCTACTGGTTAGACTCTGTAGTGTCCACTCCTCTTAGGTCGTCAGGAACTGAAGTTCAGGGTCTGGGGATGTCACCTAAATATTAGATTTAGGGGCGCTACAAGGAAGTGACAGGTAGTGGCCCAAGGGCCTCTTCCCTGGTGTGTCTATACCCTCTATTATGCCCACCTTGTGTGGGGGGGGGGGCATAGCCCTAGCCCTGATTGGATAAGTCCCACCATCTCTAAGATGGTGGGCACTGAAAAGTGTGCTTCGCCTTGCCTCAGCACCTGAGGGTGGAGTTGGCAGAGGCGGGCATACCTCCAATTCTCTTTAAGTTTTACAGCCTGTCATTCTGCCAAAAAGGGGGTGATGACAGGAAGGGGATCTGCTCCATCTAACAGGAGAAGCTGGTGTCGCATAACAAAGGCAGCAAGGCCTTTGATGATCCCTGCCACGGATGGCTCTTCATGACCAGAGGAGAGGTGTAAACATCTCCCCCTCAAAGGCATTGTTCATCGGCCTCAGAGTGCGCAGGCACTCTCTTCATGAGGTCAGAACGTTTTCTGATGATAGCAGGCTGGCTCAGGCCAGTCGGTGACCACACTAAGGATTGGTAGGTTTCAGGGGACCCCTGTAAGGGAGCCTCTGAGCAAGTTTCAATAAATCTGACACTGGAATCGGTGCAGGTTTATTAAGCTAAGATGTTTGGTACCAAATATCCCATATTTCAGTAAAGCCTTCATGGAGCTGGGGAACTCATAATAGTAAGTGTTCAGCCCTTGTACTTATTATGGCTTCCCTAGTCACTTACAATATCCAGGAATCAATAAGGATATTGCAGGGGTATATCTGCTGATGCAGATATAGCCTCACAGGAGATACAGTGCACCCTGCCTTAGGGCTAAGGCCTGCTAGAGGGGTGTCTTACCTATATCTTATGCAGTGTATATGGGCACAGTACACAGAGATGCGTGCTCTGTCGACTCTTCGGTTTTTTGTGCACCAAGACACACAGGCTGCAGTGGCAGTGTGCATGTGCTTGTTGGAGGGTCTCTTAGAGTGGCACAATTCGTGCTGCAGCTCTTAGGGACCCTCCTTAACCAGATGGCTCTACCAGGGGGTACCTTCTACTCAGGACGTACAGGTGAGCTAAAGGGTTGCCAATCGTGGAAACAACAGGTACAGTTTAGGGAAGGAGATCAGCACAGGGGACCTGCTTGGCAGGGACCCTGCACACTTCCAGTCGAAACTATTTCATTTTCCAGGCAAAAAGTGGGGGCTAACTATGTCCAAAAGGGGAACTTTCCTATAATTATCATCAAGGTAACAAAGTACATAACACATAATCAAAACAAAAGAAGACCAAATCAGTTTAATGAAGGAGGAGGCAATCAGGGGTAAAAATTTGGGTGGAAGAAGCATCATACAAAAACAAATCATATGAAACCAAGAAAGGGACATTACGGTGATGTCAAGTGAAGTTATGATATCAACAAGTGCCCCATCATCCGAAGCTACCTCCAAGGCAGTGATAGCTGTGTTGACGTGGGAAGTCAGGTCACGTCCGGGTATAAACCCATGTTGGTTCGAGTCGACCAAGGAAGAGATCACCACAGATAGTCTGTTGGCCAAAATCTGGGTATTGATTTTAGAGTCGGCGTTAATCAGAGATATTTGGTGATAGGAGCCACAGTGCGTATACTCCTTCCCTTGTTAAGGAAAGATAAGAATATTAATTTCCCTCCAAGATCCCAGTACCTGATCGACAGAGTCGAAAGAATTAAAGAGATCACAGAGGACCAGTGCTAAAATAAGTGAGAATACTGCACCAAATTCCAAAAGAATTTGGTCTGGTCCAGGAACCTTACCCGTAGCTAATTGAACCAATGGCTGTTTTGATTTCAGCCACTGTTATAGGCTCTTCCAGTCTTGCTTGCTGAGCATTGCTCAGTTTACAATGAGCATACTCACCGATACATTGATTAAAAGCCTCTATAGAAGCAAATCAGCCCTCCTGATTAAGATTTTGATAAAACAACCGGAAATCACCCCTGATAGACACCGGATTGTTAAAATGTTTGGCCTTGTCATTAATAGTTTTCTGTATAACAGTAGCACTTGCTCTGTCCTTAGCCATAAAGGAAAGTAGCCGGCCCATCTCTTCATTATTTTTTAAGCTAAGCAACTGCCTGACCGAATCTTTTTAATCGCTATGTCCCAAATACTTTTTCTGAGGTAAGCATGAAGAGTAGCAATCTGTTCAGATGAAATGTAGCCCTTTGCCCATCATAGGCCATTAAAGTCTGCACCAAACTATGTTCAATAGAGCTGAGAGCAGAGCGCATTCAAGCGTCCTCAGTGTCGGGTGCCTTCTGCAGATATGAAGTGAATCTTCAAACATGGCAGAAGAGAGTGACTAAGAACATATAAATCTGCAAGAAGGATTTATGGGGGGCAGAATAAAAAGTAAATCCAAAATCACCAAATCTATAGTGTTGCCAATCATCAACAAGAGAGTAGGAGGCCATTAGTTATTTTGAAGCGTCCTGAAGACGCTACCCCCACTCCTCCATTGGCCAGATTCGAATTTGACTGACCCTGTCACATAGAGTCTATTTGAGGGCAAAAAGTCATACTAAAATCCCCACTGTTGATCGGAGTATCAGGCCAAAGATGTAGTTCGGCTAGTAAATGATAATCGGCGGGTCGTCCTCGTATAGTAAAGTGAATACCCTCCTTCAGGATTGTCGCTATGAGCCAACACCCATTTAAGTCAGCTTTCTGTCTCAACACTACCCATTTATCGTCCTGAACAAGAAGGGCAACAACCCTCTGGGATGCGGTAAAGTAAGAATCACCCAGAACTCTATAACCCAGCTCATTTAGCAATGGAATTTGTTCCTGGGAAAGGTGCATTTCTCGAAGACGTACGATTTGTGGTCTCAAAGTGTGCAGTTCTTCCCTGATTATCTTGTCCTTATGGGGTGCCCTGATGCCACTGATGTTCCACGAGAGAACGTGCAATTGCTGGCCAAGACTTCTATCATAATTAGCCATTATCATAACATTATCCTGACATATACGCTTACTGCAAGAGCACCAGCACCCTGCGAACGACCCCCCTGAGTTTGTCCCTGAAGATTAATTGATCTGTTTTTCTCTGTGTTTTTTTAACCAAAACCTTACCCACCCTCAAACAAGGCAAAATCCCACCCATCTATGCTACAACCAAAGTCCCTACCAATCCCCGAACCACCCCACCTGAGGAGCCCTCAAACCCCCCATATCTAAGCCCAAAAAGAAGGGCCATCACCTGCAAAAACCACTGAATTCATTGCTCCAGCTCATGGGAAGGCACGAAGTACAGCCATCCCAAGGTACACCACACAATGAGATAAGAGAGAAACATCCCAGGACAATTCAAAACTGAAGACACAAATTGAAAGTATACCCCTTCATTTTTTATTTATTTTGTTTTTAGAGTTTTACATAGCGCAAAATAGACCCGAAGATATAGGGTATCAGAGCGCTTTACATAGCACCAGTCTAGTTACATGAGGACACATTCATTTTTGCTAGGCACAGGGAGATTAGGTGATTCCCCAGAATCACATATGTTGAGCGTTGTTGCCGAGACTCGAACCCGGTTCCCCAGTTTCAACGTCGACCGCTCTAGCCGTATGGCTACATCCTGTCCCCCAATATATTCAAGATTAGAAAACACCACCGCCAAATAAAGACAAGATATATTTGAGACAGACCGCTGCCAAATGAATTAGATGCAATCATCAGGGACAGTATGTCATTTCACAGGCTGCCACTTCAAGCAGCTCGTGGATCTTAGCCCCATCATAATAGAAATACTGTTGATCATCATATTTCATCCGCAGTGTAGCTGGCTCCATGAGAGAAACTGTTGACCCAATATTTTGTAGTTGTGTAAGGGAGACAAGGGACAGCCTACTCACATGGAACCAGGGTACATAGTATATAAGCAAAAACAGTGGTTCCTGTGGATAAATGTAATCAATAAACAATATAGATCTGCACAATGACAATAGGGAGGGGTAAAGTGAATGCCCGAGAGAAATATTAGACCATATACCATGGGATACTTTGTAAATCTAGAAAGAATGACAAGTCTTGTCATTTGGCAAGTGGTGATGGACTTGTGCGGCTCTCGGATTCAACGCGTAGCTTTTGCATGCAGGTGTGTTTCTCCATCGTCTATGAGACATTTTTACTCATAACCATGAAACAGTATCATTCCGACACGGACTGGCGTGTTTTTCCAGACACATGTGGGTGTGTTCTCATAACACCACTTAGTCATCCTCACTCAACACTAAGATACATGTTCATCCCACACGGACTGTCGTGTTTTTCCATGACCATTGCTGTTGATAATCAATAACAAGGATTGACGTGTAATTTATGAATACAGATGCAGTAAATCATTACGAGCACATACTACGACTGTCATTTCCTCCCCTTACTGGGTGCCCGGCTGGGTCCCATGTGAGTACCCTTCTTATACCTTCACTTCCTTGTGGTGCACTAATGTCACTCTGACAGCGAATTCCTTTTCTCAGATGTCCCTGCATTGCTAGGTCCTGAAGCGACCTCCCTATTGCTAACAAATCAAAACGCAGTTGACAGAACCTAAAGCGAACCATTCACCAGTCTCTATAACCACATTAGAAGGCTTTGTTCATTTTATTCTAGTCTGATGGTCGACTTTATAATTTTGGAAACCATTTCTTTATGTCACAATATGTCATGAATGGTTATGAAGGTTCAATGTTCACTGGGGGCGCCATCTACGACTTTGTATACAATTGTGATGATTTATGCAAATAAACTTTCTGAATTTACAAAGTATCCTGTGGTATATGGTCTTATATCTCTCACTTTACCCCTCCCTATTGTCATTGCGTGTATCTATATTTTTATTGATTACATTTGTCCACAGTAACCACTGTTTTTTCTTATATACCAATATTTTGTACAGCAGGGATATGCTCGCGTAGCTGCCACCGCTGCACCACAGTTTGATGACAGAAGTGAGAGCACATGAACAATTCTACCCCACATGCTGTGATTGGTGACCTGGTACGGGCCACCCAATAGATCTCCTGCGAAGTATGAACTTACTGGCGTAGATGATATTGCTAAACCCTGCAGCGAAACAACAGACGTTCCACCCTCCCAAGACCTCTGAAACAGACTCAGCACCTTCTTCCACATCAAGATTATCTATTACAACTTTGAAAACCATGACATCCACACCGCTCCTGCTCCCCATCCTAGTGACGCCACCCGACGGACCCTGCTCAACTGGATCCTGCTTACGAAAGAAGACACCCTGAAGACCATGAGAAGCATTCACTCCAGGCCACCCTCAGACCCCTGCCCACTCCACATCTTTCACACAACAGCCTCGGCCATCGCACCTGAACTACACCAGACGATCAACTGCTCCCTCAAGACCACCACCTTCCCCGATAACTGGAAATTCGCCGAGGTCAACCCCCTCCTAAAGAGACCCTCCACCGACCCGACAGACCTCAAAAATATCAGGCCCATCTCCCTGCTTCCCTTTACAGCCAAAAGGCTGTCAACACCCAGTTAGCAAATTACATTGAAACAAACAACGTCCTCGACATTTCCCAATCTGGATTTCACAGCAACCACAGCACCAAGACCGCCCTACTCCACCACCGACGATATCCGCTCCGTCCTCGGCCGGGGCGAAATGGGGGACCTCATCCTCCTGGACCTCTTGGCTGCTTTTGACACAGTCTCACACCGCACCCTAGCCACCAGACTCCAAGATTCCGGCATTCGCGACAAGGCCTTTGACTGGATATGCTCATTCCTCACCAGCAGAACTCAGCGAGTCAAACTCCTGCCCTACCTCTAAGAACCGACAGAGATCAACTGTGGAGTGCCCCAGGGCTTCTCACTCAGCCCCACCCTCTTCAAAATCTACATGGCACCCCTTGTAACCTTTGCCTGAAACCACAGGCTCAACATCGTCACCTACGTCGACAACACCCAGCTTATCCTCTCTCTCACCAACGAGCCAAACATCACCAAACACAGCTTCCAAGAAGGGATGAAAGCCGTCGCCACCTGGATGAAGAACAGCTCTGTGAAACTCAACTCTGAGGAAACAGAAGTCCTCATCCTGGGCTCCACCCCCTTCTCATGGGATGACTCCTGGTGGCCCCCACCCTAGGAAATCCCCCTACCACGATGGACCATGCACAAGATCTCGGCATAATACAGGACTCATCACTCACAATGAACTGACAGATCAATGCTGTATCCTCAACCTGCATCAACACCCTCTGCATGCTTTGGAAGACTTTCAGATGGATCCCACCGAATCCAGAAAAACCATCACGCATGCGCTCATTGGGTAGCAGACTAGACTACAGCAACGTGCTCTACAGCGGAATTAATAAGAATATCCTTTGCAAACTCCAGGCTGTCCAGAATGCTGCGGCCAGACTGATCCTTGACATCCCCCACCACAGCCACATCACCCAACACCTCTGCGATCTCCACTGGCTCCTAATCGAAAGAAGAATAACCTTCAAACTCCTCCCCCACGCATACAAGGTCCTGCACAACACCGGACCAACATACCTGAACAGCGGCCTCTCCTTCCATGCACCCAAAAGACACCTCTGATCAGCCGGCCTCTCGCTGGCCACTGTCCCTCGCATCCACAGGACCAGAACAGGAGGAAAGTTCATCTCCTACCTCGCAGCCAAGGCCTGGAGCGACCGGAAAAGGAGTAGAAGTTCACTTGATTACCAGAGCAGGTGAGCGTGTGCTGTCATTCCTTTATTTTTATAACTTTCATGCGTTCGTCAATTTTTTTGCATAGGTTTGCGGTACAAAATAAATTGCAAATTTTTCAAGGTCAGACCTACTGGCTTAGACAGTGCTTGTTTTTAAATGCAGACACCACTTTTGAAATAAACAAATGCACCTACTTACCTCATCTACTCACTGCATTAGTCAAAGATGGATACTCTAAATCATAGAGCATAAACTGTGCAATAATTACTGCAGTTTGAGCGAACACTAAGTACACATACCTTGCAAGCACCAGTAGAGTATTACATAATTATGACATAAAATGATTTCTGAATAATGTAGTTGTGAAGTAAATAAACATTCATCACTGCATTGTCTGGTTGTGGAGCAGCATCAAATGTGTATTGACTGTTATGGTGAGCTGTTCATAATTAATAAACGTATATCAAGCACAGTTTGTTATGCACTAAACTGTTTTTACATCATGCTGGAAACCCCAGGAACCCCGAGCTAAGCACAAACCTACAAATAAATACAAATCCAACACATGGACTGCAACATTTTTGAAACACTATTTGTTTGGGAGACACAAGCACTTTTGACAAAAGAGAGTTGGCTCGAGTTAACTTGGAACAAGGGCAGCTCACAATAACATCCAAAGAGGCGATAAATGTAGTTGCTTTTTTGGCGAAAATCGACGCATAACACCCGCAACTGATTATATTAAAACTACACAGCTGCAAAATCTTAAGCTTGAACCATGTGAATATTATACTGCGGCTCTTCGGCTTGGCAGGGACTCGGGAAAACTTGACACTTGTTCTCTACAGGAAGGCAAGCGTGCACTCATAGAAGGAATTCCAAATGAGCAGAAAGGGAAGAGTCCAGCAAAATAGCTGTCTGGGGAAAATGAACAGCGGTCCGAGACTTGAAACAAGCGAATCTGTTCTGTAAAACGAATCTGCAAATAAGACATCTGCTTTGGGCATGATGATAGCCGAAGAACATAGTGCAGACACATAGATAGGGAGAGCCTGATTCTCATGTTTATTTTTGGACTTGAGTGGTACGTGCGAGGGTAAATATTTCATTTACTATGCAAATCCACTGAACCCCATAAACAGAATGGGGTTTTGCACTCCGAAGGAGGCATGCTCAAATTGAAAATTTCACCAACACGGTGAAAGTTCTGTGCTGGCCGATGTTCTCGCAGCGAAGGGTTTGTTGGCGTTTTATGGTGAGGACTCAAAGGCATATTAGCAAGAACCCCTTTAAAATTATCGCTGTTTTAGCGATAGGAAACTGCTGCTAAAACGGCGATAATGGGCTTGCTAATATGCGTTAAAGAATTCCAATAGAAGCCCAGGTTAGATGTCTTGCACATCTAACCTGGGCTTCTTTTGGAATTCTGTAACGCATATTATCAAGCCCATTATCGCAGTTTTAGCGGCCGTTTCCTGCCGCTAAAACAGCGATCATTTTAACGAGGTTCTTGCTAATATGCCCCTCAGTGTCGTTACAGAGGCCCCCGAAGCAATTCCTCCCTTTCCCCCCCAGCAGCACTGTCCTCTGGCCCAAACGTTTCTGATTAAATCCGGAGGGGGGGCTCCTTGCAGCCCCCACGCCCTCAAATTTCGTTAAGCTGTTGTGTGGATTTTTGTAAAAGGACTCAAACACCTAAACACTCACACATTTTTGCATATTCTCAAACCTTTTTGCCAGCGGTTTCCCATTCTGAAAACAGTATTACAATCAGTTTTACAATGAAAAAGAAGTGCGTCTCAAAAAGGGGCATGGTTATATAACTATGGGCGTGGCTTAAACATGTCAGCACATTTTCAGTGATTTCCATAGTGTGCCACTGGACTGATACTTTGGTTCTTATCTGAGAATTCTGTTATTACATCCAGCCGAAACGCGTTACGAGGAGGCATTAAATCATGAGCATATCATACTGTAGCGTGTCCTGAGAGTGCATTACTCCCGCTGAGGGGTTTGGATTTCTATTCATACTATTGCTGTTCTGCTTTCACAGCGTACACACCACTTTCCATGAGTCCGTGGTCTGGAAAGATCTCTTTAAAAAAAAAGAAATCCCTGAAAAACAACAAAGGTTAAAGTAACGTTATAGTTCGGTGAAAAGATCAGTGACATCGCAACATTTTAAATAAAAAAACTCAGAAATTCACCAGTTATAGTTAGCTCTAATAAATATAACTCATGCCCTAAGGTACCTATAACTTGCACCATCACCATGTTTAGTCTTCTCATCAATGATGTAATTTAAAATGTTGCAGTCATGTTATCAATGATGTTATAGAACATGTAATGAGTGAAGTAATATCCGGTGTAATTAGCTGTGCATGGCGAGGGTGCGAGTTGTAGTTACCTTAGGGCACGAGTTACTAAGGGCATTAGAGATAAATATAACTGGTGAATTTCAGCGTTTTAGGAATTTAAAATGTTACATTATCATTGAAATGTACACTTAACTATAACGTGACTTTAACCTTTGTTTTTTCAGAGAATTTTTAGTTTTTTTAACCATAAAGTAACACTTTATTACCATACATAAAGCCAACCCCCACGGGCACCCAACACCCCCGTGCATGGCGTAGGGTTGGCTGAAGGTCCTGGCCTGCAAGCAGCCAAACCAATGCTATGCACAGCCTTCTGCAACACCAACATTTTAAAAGTGAGCCTATTAGCTTTAGCAAGGGGAGAACATTTCAATATACCATAATGCAGATCTATTACCTTTCTCTAAAAATCAGCAATATTTTAAATCAAATGTATATTTCAATAATTCGCACAATGCAACATTCATTAATATTGATGGTTATTAAAATGTTTAATAACGTTTTAATAAAAAATATCTGTGATTTATTCCTATTTTCATAGTTATTATTATTATATTTTGTGGGTGCAAAATGACAAAATAAATAGTCAGAGACATACTGGGTTTTTTTTTAAACCAAAAAAAAATATTTCTCAGTCTTTCTTTTAAAAATTTTCAGCCCAGAAAATGCAAACAGAATAACAACCACAGGAGGGCCTTGCACTCCACCTGTAGATCATAGATGTCCAGCTAGGAGAAGTGCTTTTAAAAATATGTCAGGGGCTCCTGGACTCCACTAAATAGGACCCCATGACCCCCAATTCGGAATACAATACGTGAAGATGGTAGCCTTTTCAAAATGGCAAAGTTTTTTATAATATGTTTTGCATGAGTGCAAATGCAAGACATGCCCTTCCAAAACGGCGCAGATATGTGCCACAACAGGCTTTGTCACTTTACTTTGTTTATTGTTAATGTCTGTACTAAGTTTTGTATATAATACACTGGGAAACTGGCGATCACCGTTGTGACAAATGCAGAAACACGTTGATTAAAACTTAACTTCCTCAGTGCCGTGACTTTCTTTATTTGGTGGAGGGTCATTATATATAGTTGTATACGATGTTGTATTGTGTGGGCTATTTTGACCAATGGATGCATTTGATACATGTTAGTGCACTTTAGGGATTGGTGCAATATGCAGCATGAGCACTTTATACATAAGTTAGCCATGTTGGTGCACTTTATGGGTTTTGTGCATTACGATAGAAGCACTAGTCACTTTATACTCTGGATATTGACTCTTGCAGGGTAAAGATTGACTGTTTTTTATAATATTCATATAGGAATTACATGGTGAATTAATGACCTGCAGATTGTTGTGTTTACATGGAACACACTGAATCATTTGTATTTACAACCTTATCATGTATGTACTTATAATGCTAGTTGATTGATTTATGTGTAGATATGTCTGCTTTTCCACTCTTGGCCATTTATTCATTGGTGTATATTTTCCATCCCCCCTTTCTTTCACCTATTTTAGGTGTAAGTTGTCAATATGTATGGATTGTGCACTGTGGACCTGTGAGACTGCTCTAAGATTGCCCTTAACAATGAGAATCTCAATATGGCTGACACCCATTGACGAGAGTTTCTCCTTTAACATTCTAGATGTTGCCATTAGGAAGTGCAGGCTGTGGGTGCATGAGTCCCTTGTTGCTTTTTAAACACTGCTTGTGGGTGAATGGGATGGCTCGGTTGAAGGTGCAAGCCAAAACGTGAAGGCTTTCCATTGTTGGGTGTTGCTAAGATGCAAGAATAGCAATAAAAATCGCCCAGCACCTGGACCTGTGGTCACGCTGTCGTCTTTTTTAATATGAGAGAAGTGTGGCTGGACTGACCTGGAAGAGTGGATAGTCGTTGTGGAGATATATATATATATATATATATATATATATATAGGTAATGTGGTTCTCCTATCCACAGAAATGTATGTAAAATAGGCTAATAGACAACTAGACGACAAAAACTGTTACTGCAGAGTGAACAAGAACTATGTAAGGGACCTTAGACAAAAATTTCATACAAAACTATATGAGTGGCAAAACAAGAATCTCCTCACATGGGATGAGAGGAAATTCTTGGAAAATAAAAACCCTTCTTCTGCCTAAGGTTCATAAAAATCCCACGACACCACCAGGGAGACCTATAGTCTCATCTAAATACAGTTTGTTGGAAAATACTAGCACGTATAGTGACCACTTTCTGTTTCCCTTTGTAAAAACTTTATCCTCTTAGCTTAGGGATACACCAGACTTTATAATCAAGACTATAAACATCAAAACAACATACAATGACTGGTTGGTCTGTCTCGATGTCGAATCCTTATATACGAGTATCAGACATGAGGACGGCATCAAGGCTTGCCAATTCTTTCTCAGACAGCGAGCGATCAACTTCTTGAAACATACACATATGCTACTATAGATGGTTGCCATATGCCTCAAAGAAAATGTCTTCATGTTTAATGGAACCTTCTATAAACAACAACAGGGGACTTCCATGGGCACTTGCTTCGCCCCCAGTTACGTCAATCTTTTGGTGGGCTGGTGGGAGAAGCAGGTGCTCTGGAACGATGCCACAGAGAAATGGGCACACAATGTCGTAAAATGGTTAAGGTACATTGACAACATTTTCTTTATTTGGCGAGGCTCTGAAAAGGACTTAAATGCATTCATTGACCAAGTTAATGTAAATAACATCAACTTGAAATTCACTTGTCACTACAGTCAAGAATCAATTGATTTTTTTGATCTGAAAGTACATATAAAAGGGGATCATATTGAGACAAATCTGTTCAGAAAAGAAACTGCTGGCAACTCAATTCTCCACTCTAAAAGTTCACATCATCCGAGTTTCAGGGGGGATACCCTTTAGCGAATTTCTAAGGGCAAAAAGAAACTGCAGTACTCAGGAATATTTGGAGATCACCAAAGAAAAAATGAAAGAGAGATTTGAGGCGAGAGGGTATTCCAATAAAGCTATCATCCAAGCTGAACAAAGAGTAGCTCTGACAACTCGAGAGACCTTACTGACAAAGATAAATGAGAGAAAGGAAGCACCAGACAAGAGAGAGGGACCAGTGAGATTCATTACAATATTTTCGAATCAAGCAAAACAAATTCAGAAAATTGTGAAATACAGATGGGATATCCTCAGAGAGGATCCCATTCTAAGAAACTCACTGAACAGAAATCCATCAGTTACCTTCAGACGTAACAAATCCCTTAAAGATTTGCTAGTACAGAGCCATTTCAATCCTTCGGACAGAAACTGGCTAACTGAAATTACAGGCTTCAAGAAATGAAACAAATGCAAAGCCTGTAAACATAGCACGAACGTAAGGGAGGTTACACTGAGCAAGATCAACAAGAGGTGGAAGATCCCCAAATACATCACATGTTCAACAGATTATGTAGTATATGCAATTGTTTGTCTGTGTGATCTGTGGTACATTGGCTCGACAACTTTCCCAGTTAAAAAACGTATACCGGAACATTGGCGAGCAATAACCAATGAAGACAAGAGCTATAGTACATCCCGTCATTTCTCCAGTTTTCATAACAAAGATTGGACCAAAGCCAGATTTTTTGGTCTTGACACAATTCCATTGAACATCCAAGGCGGCAATAGAAAAGCTGCCCTCAGAAAACTTGAATCACGCTTTATAATTCAATCAGGCTCCCTGTTACCCCATGGGTGGAAGCAAGATGAGGAATTATATTCCTGCCTATAAAACATCAATCTTGAACCCCAATTCAGACTATAGATTCCAGATGATACCTTGTTTTTAATCCTTCCCCTTCTCCTCACTCTCCCCCTCTTTTTCCCTTCCTTACCCTCCTCACTTCACATTGTTCACTTGCCTCACAGTTCTAAACATGTTTCTCCTATGTCGATTTGAACATTATTATGTATTGTTTACCCTTGTTTGATATGTATATCAATATGTGTAAGAGATGGATAAAGCTGACAAGCGTTCTCTCTTAGCCTTCAAGTGAAATGTATCATGCATTATTAATCTGATAAACCGAACAATTATATTACTAATATGTATATATATATATTCTCTTTTCTTTTCCCCTCTATTTTCTGCAGAATTAAAAACACACTTTGGGGCACAGGAAGATCATTGTTACTGTTATGAATACGGGAGTTCCTTTTGGTCTCTCCTTTTCTCTTTATTGATAGCACTTAGAACTATATTGTACTCCAGACCAGAACGGATTCCATTGACACTCACATTGTCCAAACGGGCACTAGTCCCTGAAGCAAGGGTACTTTACCCTATACAGACAATATGTTGTTAAGATTGAAAAATTCCCCCGCACAAGCATATAACTGTTTACTCTGCTACATTGTAAATTACCAAGTGATTACAGGAATAATAGCAAATTGACACTATATGATCTGTGTATTTAAAACTATTATGGTTCATTTAGGATTATTTTTTGCTTTATATTTAACTGTGAGGCAACAGTCTGTTTATTATGTCAATGAATTAGCACATGACTCACCTGTATTTAAGATGTTTAATGGAGGCGTCAGGTCATGTGACCTAGTACACACCTATGTACGAAATGTGTGGTCCTCGCTTGTGGCACAAGAAATAAAAGCTGAATAAAACCCAAAACGGAGGGCTCGTCTGGACTTCTTTTGAAAACAGGATTTCCATCTTCCCGATATATATATATAAAATAAAGTTTCCGTATCCTAGCAGCCTTGTGTACGTGCCTTCTTCATCGTTGGAGCAGGATTGTGTGGTTATATATATATATATGTTTTTGTTGGAGCACCCCCCACCCCACTTATTGTCTGGCATCTGGTTCAACTACAAACTGTACGATTGGTCCATCATTAACACCCTAAGGGACCCCTCACCAAGCTCATGAAAGCTGCCATTACAGCCTGTGTGTCTTGGTGCAGGGAAAACCGTAGAGATGACATGGCACACATCCCTGTGTGCCATGCCTGCCAGCACTACATGTGGCTTGGTAAGATGCCCCTAAGGCAGGCCTTACAGCTCTCAGGCAGGGTGCACTATACCCATGTGAGGGCATATTTGCAAGAGTAGATATGTCCCAGTGGCATCTAAGTTCAGCCTTAGATATTGCCAGTGCTAGCCATAACAAGTACATGGGCTGGACACTCGTCATTAGGAGTTTCCCAGCTACATGATTGCTTCACTGTACACCAAGGTATTTGGTACCAAAACCCCATCTTTATAAACCCACACTGATGCCAGTGCTGGATTTATTAATACATGCACACAGAAGGCACCTAAGAGGTGCCAGCTGAAAAACTGCCATCTACTAGTGTGTTGACTGACTGGTCTCGACCAGCCTGCCACCATTGACAGCTTTCTGACCCCCTGAGGTGAGAGCCTTCACTCTCGGAGGACAGGAACAAAGTGGGCGGAGGTTTTCACACCTCCTCCAAGCAGGATGGACATTCCAGGTCGGGAAGCTTCAAAGGCCTGCCACCTTTGTTACGCAACCCTGGTCTCTCCAGATAGTGGACTTAGCAACCCCTTGTCCTGACCCCACTTTTTGACAGCCAGCAGGTGGGAAAAGTAGTTAGATTAGGAGGTGTGCCCACATTCAGCCAGCACCACCCCTAGGACGGGCCAGCTGATGTGGCCCCTCTTTCAGATTCCTACATTTTGTTTATGATGGAATTAGCCATCTAGGGTCAGGGGTATGCCCACTTCCCGCAGGAAGTGTTCATATATAGGGTATAGACACCATAAAAGGTAGGTAGACCATTCGCTACTACCTGTCACTCTCCATAGCACCCCTAAATTGAGTATTTAGGTGGTAGTCCTGCACCCAAGAACTCAGATTCAATGGATCAACAGAAGAAAGACAAAGAAGAGTCACTGCAGTGCAAGCACTGCAGCAGAACTTTAGACTTTGGCACAAAACTCTGCCGTCCTCAGCCCTCTCTCGACAATCGCAACAGAGTCACTTGTCCTGAAAACTGAAGAGCTACCAAAGCCTTGGGCAGCCTGCCAGCACTTCAAGAAACACTGAAAGTCCCCCTAGAATTAGAGGAGCTACACCCCTGCAGTCCGCAGGCACCAATAAGCAGAGTCCGGCCCACCACCTTGCAGCTCCCTGGCCAGACCGATGCTGAAGACGACCAGGAGAAGTTACTCATGCTCTTGAATGTCAGATCTGTCTCCCCGCCAAGTGTGAAGACACTAGGATAACCGGAGCCATGCAACACCAGCCCCCGGAATACCGGACACCCAGCACCAAACACAGACCACGAGTGTCCAGCCTGGATCCTCACCGCACCAGGATCAAGCACCCTTCGAGGGATGTCAGCATCACTAAGACCCACTTTGACAGTAGCCCAGCTGCTTTGAATTTGCCCCGGCAAGCTGTGTGTCCCTGAATGCGAGGTGCATTTTTGGTCACCCAGTGCAGTCGACCTAACCACTCTGCACCCGAGCCCCCCTGCTCGGGTCTTGATGAACCGGCTGTGCCCCACTGCTCCAAGACCCCTTTCAACCTGAATCCCTGTTTGGAAGCCCATGGACTTGCCCACAAGCCCTGCTGTGCAGCCTCTTTTCAAGTGGCCATCCGTCTCTGTAGCGTGCCAACCACCAGCCTCACCAGCACCCTGCTCCCTGTAGAACCAGGGCGGTTTCCAAAGAACTGCTGGTAGTACTTTGAACCCTGTCCCACTACTAGAAAAATTCACTTTTGTGCATTTTTCAAAGTTTTCGCAAATTAGCATCATGGTAATTTGTATTTCTTAATAGCGAAATAGCTATTTTTGTTTTGTTGTTGCATTGCATTTACGGAATCGCAATTTGCGATTCCCTAAATGCAAACGCAATTTAAATAATTGCAAATTTTGTGATTACTTAAATAGCGATTTTTGCATTTGGGATGCTGCATCCCAAATGCAAAATTTGCGGTCGCAAAGGGGAAGATTCTGCGAATCTGCCCTTTTGCGAATGCAAAAAGCAATGATGCATGTGCCCCAAAGGCCTTTTGCCATTTATACAGCAAAATCTTTAAGCAAAGGATTAGCAAAGTGCTATCCATGCTGAACTGTAAAATGACAAAAACCTTTTACCACTCCAGGCACAGTATTACAGCTTTGGATTAGTAAAATATCATCCAAGCCGACTTGGAATGCACGGATGGCACTAGGCTAATCCTATGCTTAAAAACTTTGCTAGAAAAACAGACATTAGAGGCAAGCAGATTCAGAGTGTCGCTGGGGTTGCCGGTGCTCTAAAGGACCTGCTCTCCACCTAAATTTGGAAACTGCCAAGAGTTCTCTCCTTTCTATTTTGCATAACTTATTCAGGCACCCTAGCCTGAAAGGGTACTGTTTTAACTTATATTGGGTGCTCCCTTGTGCCTGGACAAAGCTATAACTCTCTGAAGAGCTCTAATGAGAGCAAAACACGTGTTCGGGTTGCTTTTATGCATTCAGGTTAACTTGGACGGTATTCTACTAATCCAAAATTGTAATACCGTGCCTGGAGTGATAAAAGGCTTTTGTCACTTTACAGATCGGCATAGATAGCAATTTGCTAACCCTATTCTTAAAGATTTTGCTGTGTAAATGACAAAAGGCTTGTCCCTTTCTAGCTTGTCATGGATGGCACTGTGCTAATCCTCTGCTTAGAAACCTTGATAAAAAACAGAGATTTGAGGTGATAAGATTCAGAGTGTTGCTGGAGTTGCAGGGTGCTCTATTTAGGAGCTGCTTCTCCATCTAAATGTGGAAACAGCCCCGAGTTATCTGCTTCCTATTTTGCATAATTTATTCTGCGCTCTAATCCTGAAAGCGTGTTGTTCGGGATCTATCTATCTATCTATCTATCTATCTATCTATCTATCTATCTATCTATCTATCTATCTATATAGTGAGACTGAGATAGAAAGTACTAGAAATAGACCAATATTGGGAGCAATGAAACCCTCCTTAGGAGAAGAACTGGACTGTCTCAGAATGAGTCGTAGAGATACTCTTAGACCTAGGGCCACTCAAACAATAAAAAATGGAGGACCAAGAACAGGAGGCAAAGAAGGAGGGCAACAAGAGAAAGGTGGCAACAGTGGGAATTCAAAAGGAATGAAGGGTCGGGGACCATGGAGGAAGAGACAATAATCCAAGAGAACCAAGACAATGAAGCGACTAAAAAGACAATGGGTCACAATACCGCCATTATCAATTTGACAAACATGCAGTTAAACCCCTCAGGACAACAAATCCTTTTGCTTGGCTTATCTTACTGTCCCCCGACTGACTTTGATTATACGAATACCCGGGCCGACCTATACAGATTCGTCAGAATATTAAAATTGCAAAAATTCCACCAAATTAAGGCGAGCACCCCACCGATGTCATCAACAACAGAAATTGATGGGACAGATGGTCACAAAGCAGCCAACCAATCTGGAAGATGAAGGTGCAATTTCTGATGAATGGGGTCCGGATATGGGCTCTATAGCACATGTGGATCTGGCAACACAGGATCTACTCTCGCCAGGCTTTGAAACATTTGCCAAACCGGACACCACGTTCAAGGAAAAATCTAAATTCACGCCTATGATGCCTCGCGATGCTGTCGATTTATTTAACGAGCAAGTAGTGGCTGAGATCAAATCACTCTATACAGAGACAAATACAAATAAGACACATATCAACAACGAACAACGTAAATATCATCAACTGATGCAAAAAATCTATGAAAATAAAAATGTGGTAGTGAGACAAGCAGACAAAGGGGGAAATGTGGTGTTATGGTCACTTGAAGATTATTCTGAAGAGGCAGCAAAGCAACTGAATGATACGGACTGCTATCAGAAAAGCTCTATGCAAAAATGTAAACAGGTGCAAGACAATTTCTTTAGCAAACTGTTGGCATGGAAGACCACAGGCCTCCTAAATCTTCACGAATTTAAGTTTTAAAAAAAAAACCAACTATCCCCCTTCTATATTTCATGCCAAAGGTACATAACTCCACAACAAAACCACCGGGTAGACCCATCATTTCTGCTTGCGACGGCCCACTGGAGAACATGTCAGTATATATTGACTCGTTTCTACAATACCATATGAAATCGCTGAAATCATATGTGCAAGACACAAGTGACTTCATCTGCAAAATTGAAAAGATCAGCTGGCAGAAGGACTATTGTCTGATGCCCCTAGACGTTACAGCATTATAAACTTGCATCCGTAATTACGATGGAGTCAAGGCGGTGGAACATTTTTTAACCACTCGACCCATAAAAGGTGCTAAACATAATCAAATGTTAAAAGATTTATTAACTTCTTGCTTGGAAAACAATATCTTCCTATACAAAAATCAGGTCTACCAGTAGATACAAGGTGTGGCAATGGGGGCCAGCTTCTCCCCTAGTTATGCCTGTCTCTTTATGGGATGGTGGGAGGAGCTGGTCCTCATGAAGAAACATATCCACACCTTTACGAAAAACACAGTCTGTTGGTTACGATTTATCGATGACCTTTTTGTAGTCTGGAATGGGTCAATTGAAAGTGCACATGAATTTCTTTCTGAGATAAACGAGAATAATGTGAATTTAAAAGTTAAATGTGACATTAGCCGGGACAGCATCACATTTTTAGACACTAAGGTATATGTATCTCGAGATGGCCTGACAACGACCCTGTTTAGAAAGCCTACAGCGGGCAATTCGATATTGCATGTGAAAAGTGCCCACCCCCCTCACTTAATTAACAGCTTCCCCTATGGGGAGAAGCTGAGAATTAAAAGAATTTGCAGTGAGGAGAATGACATGAGGGAAAAACAGGAAAAATGTAAAAACAGATTCCTGCAACGTGGATATAAAAACCAGACCATAGAAGCAGCAATATCGAAAACTAGAGCTCAGACAAGGCAAGAACTTTTAAAATATAAACCTAAGTCTAACACAGGCACAGATGCCACAGTGAAAGAACCTGCAAGATTGATATTGGGATACAATAGACAGGAAGGACGGATTAGGGCCATTATAAGTCGCAATTGGCCCATCCTTAAGGGGGACCCCGTTATTGGGGGAGCATTGCCCAGGAAACCTTCCATAACTTTTAGAAAAGCACTTCGATGGGCAATGCACTTATCAAAAACAACCCTGAGGATATAAAACCCAATACATGGTTAACTTCCAGACTAGGCTTTTACAAGTGCCCAAATTGCAAGGCTTGTCAATATGGTATGAACACTAAAAATTACCAAATGGCCTTTAGTCCAAAACAGCATACCATATTTAAATACTTGTCTTGCAAAACTGAATATGCAGTCTATGCATTGGTATGTATCTGTAATCTCACCTACATCGGTAGCACTAAATTGCCTGTACATAAGAGAATCTTGCAGCACACCAGAGCTATTGTGAATAAAGACCCAAGCTATCCTGTGGCGAGGCATTTTCAGGAACAACATCAGAGTAGCCTCAAACATTTTAAATATTATGTGTTAGACACGGTACCTTTTAACAAAAGGGGTGGCAACAGAGAGGCCAGGCTATGACGGTTAGAGACCAGATATATATTAGAACTAGATACTAAACATCCCAAAGGTCTCAACACTTGTGAGGATTTACATACATACCTATAAGCAATCAGGGCATCTATTGTTTACATTTACTTCTATGCTATTTGCACATATCTGGCCTAGTGATTTTTATCCGGTATTTAAATACGTATTTATTTATTTATTTATCTATATATTTACGTATGTATTTATTGGGTATTTGTTTGCTGGGTCTCTATGTGTTCAAATGGATTATAAAACTGTTGGTTTATGAACTGTCTAACTGTCTCAACTATGTAGGGATATTACTGTAATAAGACCCTAAGCCCCAGCATCTTAGATATCAGAATAGAGGTATCTCATAACTTGTATATATTCCACTTTAGATAATGATTTCTACAAAAAAATATTTTTCTTATAAAGTATTAATATAAACTTTTTCAAATCTGAGTTTGGTTTTAGGATGATTTTAGGTAATTTATTGGAATTGTAGGTTGGAATGATTTTATATATATTTTTATATTGTATACATCATTATGTGGGAACCAACCTATTGATCTTTCCTTTAGAAAATTACCTAGTTGTTCTCTCCTTTTATCTACTTTAGTCCAAGTCGTAACAACCACACTGATACTATTAGGAATTAGATATAATCTAAACCTACACTATAGTTTATTTACTTGCTAATGCTGCTTGCACTTTCCTTGCACAAAAGATTTATCTTTGCACTTTTTTGCACATTTGCACATAACATTCCCACACAGGGGACTCGCTTGTCTATGACAATGAGGGCATTTTATTCTTTTCTTCAGCACTCAGTCACTTTATTATGGCATCAGCAGGCATGACAGTTGGAGCTGAGGTAAAGGGTTTCTCATATTATGCGAAATGTGAAACCCTATTTAATAATACCCCAACAAAAAGACAAATGACAAAATAAAATCATGCAGGATTTTTTCAAAAATAGATTAAATACTGTCTGTATTTTACAGAAACATGTATTTTTTAGGAGGTTATTTGCTATGAGATATGCTCCATGTTTTAAAGAATGAATTTACATGCATTTAAGCTGTCATTTATAAGATTGTCAAATACTAAGAGACATACTTCATGTTTTAAGAATGAATTTACAAGCATTTAAGCTGTAATTTAGAAACATTGTTACATAGTATGTCTTCTGTGTCTATGCTGTATCATGTAGCACCTTGCACTGTAAAAAGGAGACACTGCCGCCTATGCGCTGTCGAGTGAACAAGGCCAGTTGCTTCCGGCCGAAACGCGTCATGGCGACAGGGTGGTAGCACAATAAAACCACTTAAACTAATTCGGGTCTGCACTTGCCTTCTTCGTGTGTCAAGGGGATTGAGTGGCAAGCGTGTAAATATATATAACAACAAAGAAACTACAAAAAGATCACAATATCATCGTGAAACAGGCAGATAAAGGTGGCAATGTGGTCCTTTGGCCGAGAGACATGTACCTAAAGGAGGCGGAACTACAATTGAATGACACTACTTGTTATCGGAGGAGTAACATTCAAGTTGTAAAAACCATGTGGGTGGACCAATACCATAAGTTGCAGGCGTGGAGAAGTGCTGGACTCCTTTCATATGAGGAGTTCCGTTATCTGAAAAAAGAACATCCAGTTATTCCCTTGTTTTATTTAATCCCCAAAATTCATAAAAACATTGATACACTCCCAGGCCGACCTCTAATTTCGGCTATTGATAGCTCCTTGGAACATGTCTCCAAATATGTAGATTTTTTCCTTCAAGATCACGTTAAGACCCTTAATTCCTATGTCAAAGATTCTTTTGATTTCCTAAGCAAAATTGAGCGTTTTGTCTGGGAAGAAGACATGATTTTAATGACTATGGATGTCTCATCTTTGTATACCTCCATAAAACATTGCGATGGACTTAAGGCTCTGGAACATTATCTGTATAAATGTCCTCCAAACTCCATGGCACATAACAAAATGTTACTGGACATGACCAAAATGTGCCTTGAACAAAATTTCTTCATCTTTAATGGCATTATTTATCAACAGGTCAGAGGTGTGGCGATGGGGGCCTGTTTCTCACCTAGCTACGCGTGTTTACACGTTGGGCTATGGGAGGAACAGGTCCTAGCGGGCCAACACCACAATTTTATTTCCAACAATATTCTATATTGGCGTTATATTGACGATGTTTTTTTTGTTTGGAAAGGCAGTGTTGAGAGTGCCAGAGCCTTTGTTGATGTGATTAATGTAAACAACGTCAATTTGAACTTCACCTCAAATATGAGTTCCATCTCTATATGTTTTTTAGATGTAGAGGTATTCGTACAAGGCAATATATTGGGGACCAGACTGTATAGGAAGCCCAGTGCTGGCAATACTATTTTAAACGCAAATAGCAAGCACCCAGCGCACTTGATCCGGAGCATTCCCTTTGGAGAAATGTTCCGGATCAAAAGGATCTACAGTACAGTACCCGAATGTGCGGCTGCACAGGAGGCATGCAGATTGCGCTTTTTAGCCAGGGGCTATTCCAATTCCAGTTTAGTGAAAGCAATTCAGCGGTCCAATTCGGTTAGCAGACAAGAAGCATTAGTTCCAAAAGATAGAACCAATCTTGGAGTTGATCAATCAGTAGCTGGGGCCCAAACAATTTCTCCACGAGTCATTTTGTCTTTCAATCGCCAACATGGAGATCTCAGAAAAATTCTATATAAAAACTGTAATTTAGTACAAAGTGACCCTGTTATCGGGCACAAGGTAAGCCATAAACCCATGCTCACTTTTCGTAAATCTCCTTCGATGTCCAAAGTATTGGTCAACAACACCATTGAACCTAGGGCTTCGAACACTTGGTCGGCACTTAAGAAGGGTTTTAAAACCTGTCCTCAATGTAAAGTCTGCCGTTTTGGCAGCAATAGGACACATTTCAAGAGCCCTTTCCGCGAAGATCTGATTGCTATTTCCAAGTGGCTCACCTGCAAAACCGAATTGGTTATTTATGTGTTGGAGTGTCCGTATGGGCTACAATATGTGGGCAGTACCAAACTGCCCGCCCACAAACGGATACTCCAACACATTCGTGCAATTTCGGGACATGACCAAAATTATCCGGTTGCTAGGCATTTCCAAGCTGAACATCAAGGCATACCTGATCAGCTCC